>NC_141543.1:25372500-26572500 GCF_021556685.1 Rattus norvegicus
GAAGGGACTGCTAACGGGTCCCTGAGTGAAGGAAGAAGGGACCAGGTAATGAAGGACGTGTCTTGGACACATGAGAGTTCAGGTCCTCAGGTAGTATCAGGACCCTTACGTAGTAGAAACTTTGCCATGCTAGTAGAAAAGCCAGTGTGCAAAAAAAAAAAAAAATGCTACTGTTGATCTCTGAGGTCCTGCCTGCTTCTCTAAATAAATAAATAAATAAATAAATAAACAAACAAACAAACAAATACAGGAGACTGTAATACCCTCTTTCAGAAAAATTCCTAAGGCTGTTGCAGTTTCTCCATTGTGATTTTGATTGGCAGAGTGCCATATTTAGAATCAAGGCACTAAAGAACTGATTCCTCTTTCTCAAGCATTGTTCTTCTAACTCTGTAGCTTCAGGCATTCATCAACTTCTCCCAGACCCTGTAGAATTCAGGATTCCCCTAGAGCTCAGTTAACTTAAAATACGGGCAGGCGACGAGCAGTCGCCTGTTTATCTCCGACACTCATCCTTGTTTCCCCCTTTTCCCTTTCTTATCGGAAGTCAAAAGCAGCCTGTAAGTAAGATGTGTGGCTAACGGAGTTATCCCTTGTTGCCCAGCGAGCAAGGAATCCTAGCTGAGCTGGGCTAGCTTGATGCCCCTCTGTTGAAATTCAGAACCTCTTATCTTTGCTCCCACTTCTCCCGTCTAGACACTTGACAATGATTTGCAGGAAATTAAGGCACTTACCCTGCTGAGAAGCCAAAGTTAAAACATTCCTAAACATAATTTTACCGTGTGTGTTTAATGCAAGTCAATGTTAATTCAGAAGGAAAAGAGAAATGGTTTTCCTCTCCCCCTGTCTTTCTGTCTCCATCTTTCTCTTTCTCTGTCTCTACCTCTCTCTGTCTCTCTGCTTCTGTCTCTGTCTCTCTCCTTTCTCTGTCTCCCTCTGTCTCTCCATCTTTGTCTCTGTCTCTTTTTCTTTATCTGTGCACGTGCATGTGTGTGTCTGTCTCTGTCTCCCTCTGTCTCTGTCTGTGTATGTCTGTCTGTCTCTCTGTCTCCCTGTCTCTGTGTGTTTTTCTCTGTCTCTTTCTGTCTCTGTTTCTCTGACTCTCTACTTGTCTGTCTCCCTGTTTCTGTCTCTGTCTCTCTTTTCTCTGTCTGTCTGTCTCTAACTCTCTTCCTGTTTGTCTCTGTCTTCTCTGTCTCCATCTCTTTCTCTTTGTCTGTCTCTACTTCTCTCCCTGTCTCTCTGTCTCGCTGTTTCTGTCTCTGTCTCTCTTTGCCTTGTATCTCTTTCTCTATCTCTGTCTGTCTGTCCATCTTTGTCTGTTTGTTTGTCTCTCTATCTCCATCTCTTTCTCTGTCTCTGTCTCTGCCTCTCCATCTCTGTGTCTCTCTGTTTTTGTCCCTGTCTCTGTCTCTGTCTTTCTCGCTCTCATTCTGTGATTGTGATTAGCCCACTCCTTTAAACACAGCTGTGCGATTTCTCAGTCTGGTCTTTCAACGTTAGTGAGCTTGACAGATTATTTAAGACACAAAATATAGGCCCCTCTTCTCTGACGAAAGGAAATGAGAGGGGCTGAGGCTCTTGCATTCAACCTTTGTTGGCTTTTTTTGATTTTTTTCTTTCTCACAACGGTAGAAAATATTTTTTCTTCCCTTGACGCATGATGGAAGAATTGTCTAAAGTGAAACCCTGGCTCTTGTGGAGCAAATGCTCTGATGTATTCAGGTTAGGGTTCCAGGGCTTAGTGTTCTCATCTGGCCTCCAGGTTGTGAAAGAATGAAAGAAATGCTTGCTGCTGACAGGGGGAGGGACAGAGAGACAGAGAGATAGAGGGAGACAGAGAGACAGAGAGAAAGAGAACAGGAGAAACAGAGACAGAGAGGGACAGAGATAGAGAGACAGAGAAACAGAGAGACAGAGGGAGACAGGAAAAAACACACAGAGACAAGGAGATGGAGAGACAGACACACAGACAGAGATAGACAGGGAGACAGAGAGACAGACACACACATGCACGTGCACGTACACACACACATACACACACACAGAGAGAGAGAGAGAGAGAGAGAGAGAGAGAGAGAGAGAGAGAGAGTGTTGAGATTTACCTTTCTTAGAGGGAGCCAAAAGGGATGAGGGAGGGTTGTTGGGGAAAGGAGAAAAAGCTACAACTACCTAAGTTGCCAGCTCTAAGAAAACAATTTAGGAGAGAATGCAAAAGGATTATCAACAGCAATTTGTCTGCCTCCCCTTTGCTCCCTCCCCTGTGAAGCATTTTCAATGCTGGAGGGAAAATGGAAGTAAGGCACACACCCACGCTGAGGACAAAACTACTTCCACAGACACATGAACCGAAGTCCAGGAAGCCTTGGGCAGGTTATACTGCAGGATTAGCTAAATGTGTTAATTTTACTTTGTTTATTGCTGCACAGTGGGTCCTGTGGTCAGAATGGATCAGAGTGAGATAGGATGGTGAACCCTGGGTCTGGGCAGATGCTCAGTTGGCAAAGTCCCACCACACAAGCATGAGGACCTGAGGCTGGATTCCCAGCACCTGTGAACAAGCCAGATGGATCTGTAACCCCAGTGCTGGGAGGGCAGAGATGCTCACTGGAGTCCACTAGTCTGCCAGTGAGGTGCAGTGAGAGACCCTGCCTTAAAAAATAAGGTAGAGAGAGCAGTGTAGGAAGCCACTCAAGACCATGCTCTGGTTGCCACATCAGGTGAACACACATGCACACACACACACTCAAACATGTTCTCACATATAAACTTTTTACTTCTTACACACACACACACACACACACACGCACACACACACGCACAGAGAGAGAGAGAGAGAGAGAGAGAGAGAGAGAGAGAGAGATACACACACCTTTTCGCCCCCTACATTCAGCTTTCTCAAACACATCATTTCTCATTATGCAACACATATTAGAAGAATTCTATCAATGTGCTAAATGGGTATACAAACATTTTGTATATAGTTTTATACAAATTGTTGAGTATATACTAAACTGTAGCGTGAGGATTCATTATCTGAAATGCTTGTGATAAGAAGTCATTGGGATTTGGGGTATGGTTTGATGTGGCAATATGTTCATGCATATAACGTGACATTTTGGGAATGGGCCCCAAGTATAGACATGAAATTCATTTATGGTCCATTTATAGTTTATTCGCACGGGAAGAAAGGAATTTTAGATAATATTTTAGTAACTTTGTGTCTTTTACTAGTGTATATTAGCTGGAAAATAATGAATTTCACCACGACATCTCCATGCATGTCTATATGGTGCTTTGATCATTTTTTACTCCCCTGCTACCCCCAATTGGTCCCTCACTTCCGCTACTCTGTTTCTTACTCCATAATTGTTCTCCCATGCTTTAGACTCTACCTTGCAGTCTGCATACATGAGCAACAAGAAATACGTAGTTCCTGAGTCAACATGGCCTTCTTCAGCTCTGTGCCTTCTCCTTCAAATGATGTGAGCTCTGCTCATCACAAAGGGCCAGGTAAGGAGGTTTCTATTTGCAGCATCATGTCTGTATTCAGAAAATTCTGGATTTTGAAGCCTATCCAATCCAGATTTTCAGATCAGGGTGTAATTTTCAGCACAGCCTATGTTTTCTGGGGCTGCCACAAGTATATACAACAAACTGGGTGGCTAAACCAACAGAAACAGAAACTTGAATTCTCTGATCAGTAAAGGCCTCGCTCCTCGGCCTGTAGGTGAGCATCTTCTATTTCTTCCTGTAGCCTTTTACTGTCTGTCTGTATGCCTGTCTGCCTGCCTGCCTATCTGTCTGTATGCCTGTCTGTTTTGCTGTGGCATAGTCTTTGTTTCTAAGGATACCATCAATCCTGGACCAGGGCTTACCCACACACCCCTGCCATACCTTAACTCATCCTTCCAAGGCTCTGTATCCAAACACAGGGATGTTCTGAAAAACTAGGATTCAAGGCCAACATATAAATGGGAGATGAGTGGGGTGGAATTTAGCCCATGTCAGTGAGAGATCTACAATATGGGCAGTTTTTTTGTACATATTTACACACACATGAACACACGTACTCCACATCTGAAGATGTGTAGCTATTGCCCAGAGGACACACTTATCCTTGTACAGCTTGCAGGTATTCTGCCATGGATAGAGACAAGGTGGTTAGGACGTGCTGAATTCTATTTAACACAGTGTCATGCTGTCCTCCAGGAGTATTTTATGACTTGTAGTCCTCATTATGGTCACACTGGGGCTTCTTTCTCCACATTCACAAACCCTAAGTGGTATTATTTTAAGTAACACTCACTGAGTTTCATTTTTGTGAAACTCAGACCTTATCTTTGTCTCCAACAGGGGCCAAGGCCTTTTCTGATATATGCAGCTCAAGGTTCCTGGGCATACTGTTTGTCATCTGGCCTCCAGGTTGTGAAAGAATGAAAGAAATGTTTTCCACTGAGAGAGAGAGAAAGAGGGAGAGGGAGAGAGAGACACAGACAGAGAGAGGGAGAGAGAGACACACACAGAGAGAGACAGACAGAGAGAGGGAGAGAGGGAGAGGGGGAAAGAGGGAGAGGGAGAGAGAGACACAGACAGAGAGAGGGAGAGAGGGAGAGGGAGAGAGAGACACACAGAGAGAGAGAGACAGACAGAGAGAGGGAGAGAGGAAGAGGGGGAAAGAGGGAGAGGGAGAGAGGGAGAGGGAGGGAGAGAGAAGGAGAGACAGAGAGACAGAGAGACAGACAGACTACCTTTTTTGGAGGCAGCCAGAAGGGATGAGGGAGGGTTGTTGGGGAAAGGAGAAAAAGCTACAACTACCTAAGTTGCCAGCTCTAAGAAAACAATTTAGGAGAGAATGCAAAAGGATTATCAACAGCAATTTGTCTGCCTCCCCTTTGTTTGCTCCCTCCCCTGTGAAGCATTTTCAATGCTGGAGGGAAAATGGAAGTAAGGTACACACCCACGCCGAGGACAAAACTACTTCCACAGACACATGAACCGAAGTCCAGGAAGCCTTGGACAGGTTATACTGCAGGATTAGCTAAATGTGTTAATTTTACTTTGTTTATTGCTGCACAGTGGGTCCTGTGGTCAGAATGGATCAGAGTGAGATAGGATGGTGAACCCTGGGTCTGGGCAGATGCTCAGTTGGCAAAGTCCCACCACACAAGCATGAGGACCTGAGGCTGGATTCCCAGCACCCGTGAACAAGCCAGATGGATCTGTAACCCCAGTGCTGGGAGGGCAGAGATGCTCACTGGAGTCCAGTAGCCTGCCAATGAGGTGCAGATTCAGTGCAAAACCCTGCCTTAAAAAATAAGGTAGAGAGAGCAGTGTAGGAAGCCACTCAAGACCATGCTCTGGTTGCTTGCTCCACCTTGGACCTTACCTTTCCCTGTTGCTTCTACCAGTGCTGAGTGGTACTTATTCTAGAACTTACCAATGAATTCACCAAGCCCTGACTGTGCCTAGGAATATTCCATTAACGGTCTTGAAAATAAGTCTGATATAATTTGATAGATTCTCTATTGGAGATCAGCTTTTGTTTGAACCCAAGCATATTCTCTGGGAGCATGTATAAGGAACAGTGATAATTTCTATCTGCTCTAGTGATTAGTTTGAATACAAAATCTTAGGGACCATCTGCTCAGTAGCTTCTGGGAAGGAGAAGGGCAAAGGGCATAATACATTCTCTCATAGCTGATTGTCCTTTGGTCCACATTTGATAGTTGGCAATGTTACAGTTATGACAACGAAGTGTCTTACCATACCTCAAATATCTATGCCACATGAATGCTGAATCATTTGCAACACAGACATTTAATAGTGCTGCTGTTTCATGGAGGGTAGCATAGTTGTGAATATGGCAGGCTGAGGTGGAAGGCATCTGCCAGGATGATATTGCTGAGACATTGAATGGCAATGACCTTCCTGCCATCAGTCTCACTGAACGTCTTGTTTTATGAGACAATGTACACTAGTTGGAACTCAACGGTGCTCATACCCAAAGTCATCACTACTGATATATGGCTGTGCGCTCCTCTGACACCGAGCCCCCACAAGTTTCCCCAGTCTCTTGTGCTATTAGCTGCTTTAAAAAATTCATTTATTAAAGAATGACAACCGTTAAGAAAACAAATACCAAATGTGGATGAAAGAGACCCTGTAAGGCTATAAAACACAAAAGCAGAAGTGAGAGGGTCTGAGTGGAATGAAGGAAGCTGTGGGAGGAGTATGCTCAACGTACAGTAGACACATGTATGAGATAAAAAGGATACTGAAGAACTAAGTTGTATAGAAGAGAAGGCATTCATTTATCAGACAGATGTCAGTGTCTTAGCCTCGAGCAGTGTGGTTGGTCTTCCAAGGTATTCATATCAGGTCCTCTGAGATTTGGAGATCAATAGACTTTGTAGTTCTGGGAGTCCATAATATTGTAGTAGAAGACGATAGAATCTGCAATCTAAAATAGTTTGACTGAGGATCAGTCATATAAAGAAGGGTATAGGGGCTGGGGATTTAGCTCAGTGGTAGAGCGCTTACCTAGGAAGCGCAAGGCCCTGGGTTCGGTCCCCAGCTCCGAAAAAAAAAAAAAAGAAGGGTATAGTTGTGTACATGTTTAATAAAAACACTCAGGAGGCAGTGGCAGGTGAATCCCTGAGTTCGAGACCAACCTGGTCTACACAATGAGTTCCAGGATGTCCAGGGTTACACAGAGAGATCTTGTCTCAAAAAAAAAAAAAAAAAAAAAAAACAGAAAGAATCGATTCTATGTATCTATGCAATTTTCTTTATATTTTGTTTCTTTATCTGTGAGGCAAAAATAAATTTCATGCCCCTAAGTTTTCTTGAGAAATAAGTAAAATTATGAAATTAATGAAAACCCTAGAAGTAAAAAAATATTCAAGAAGGACCTCATCAATGAATTAGGTCAAGTGAAATAGAGGCGATCAGCTCTTAAAGACAAAGTAAAGGTATTGGATCACTTAGTAAAAGAAAACACATAATAATAATAATAATAATAATAATAATAATAATAATAATAATAAATACTCCTCTACTACTACTAACAAGAAAGAAAACCACGAAAGGATAGACAGGAATCATGGTATTCTAACTATAAAGGGACTACTCTGGGACTAGAGACATGGCTTAGTGGTTAAGAAAATTGGGTAATTTTTCCAGAGGACCCAGATTTGATTCCCAGTACCCACATGATTCTCACAAACATCTGTAACATTAGTTCCAGAGAGTCCAACACTCTTTTCTTGCTTCTGTGGGTATCAGGCACACATGTGGTACACAGAAATACATGTCAGCAAAAAAACACATGAAATAAAATAACATTTTAATTAAAAACTAAGCAATCCAGATCAATGGCACCACAAATCTATTCAACAAAATCACAAAAGAAAACTTCCATGATCTAAGGAAAAAGTTGCCTATCAAAGTACAAGAAGCATACAGAACACCAAATATGCAGGACCAGAAAAGAAACTCCCCTATTTCATATTATATTTAAAATGCTAAGTGCACAGACAAAAAGGTGTTTAAGAAAGCTTCAAGAGAGAAAGGTCACATCACGTATAAAGGCAGGGTCGTCAGAATAACAGCTGATTTTTCAGTGGAGACTATGAAAACTAGAAGGACTTGTTTGATATTCTACATGTTATGAAAGACATAAACCACTATACCCAGCAAAACTATCAACTGTATCAAAGAGAAATGGAAGGCTTCCCATAGTCAAAAAAAGATTTAAGAAATGTATGACTACTAAGATTTACAGAAGACACTGGAAGGAATACTTATGAGTAAAAAGAATGTTATCTACACTCAAGAGGGCACAATCCTATAACTTAATAAAAAGGGGCCTAAGAAAGCAACAAAGGCATTAATAAACACCGTTGGACATTGATTCTCAATATTAATTGTCTCAATTCACAGGAAACAAGACACAGACTAATACATTGGGTGAGGATACAGGATTCATCTTTCTGCTGCTTCCCAGAAAAACACTTCACAGTCAATGATAGGTGACACCATAGGGTGACAGGATGGAAAAAGGTATTCCAAGCAAATGGAACTAGCAGAGGTGACCATTCTAACATCCAAAAAAGTAGACTTCAAGCAAAGCTCTAAGAAACAATGAGGGAGACCCCTTAGCCATGAAAGAAAAATGGAAACTGCAGTCCTAAATATGTATACACTAAGCTCGGGAGCACCCAATTTCAAGAAAGAAATACTATTAGACCTAAAACCAAAGATTAACCACAACACAGTGGTAGTGGATGGCCTCATTACCTGAGTCTCGCCTCTGGTCATATAAAATAAAAAAAAAAAAACCTACACAGAGAAACTCTGCAGTTAAATGAAATCATCAATTCAAGGCGCCTAACAGATATCTACAGAACATTCCTCCCGAACTCTGGAAACTATACCCTGTCCTCAGCAGCTGATGGAACCGTCTTCGAAACAGATCACATAGTAGAACATTAAAAAACAAGTCAAAACAAGGACAGAAGAATTGGAATAACATCCTGCATACCATCCGACTATAATAGAATAAAGGTGGTTATCAACAACAATAGAAACTACATAAAACACAAAAATTCATAGAAATGAAGCGACACACCACTGAGTAAGAGCTAAGCTAAGAAAGACATCGAGAAGGAAATTAAGGAATTCCTGGGACTGAATGAAAATGACAACACAACTTACCAGAGCTTAATTTTGTTTAACGGTAGTAAGTAGCTTTGGGTCACTTCAAAAGTCCAGAATATTCTCTTTCACATAACATTGTTCTTGAACAAAGAGGTACCTCTTAAAATGATGAGCACACACCGTAACTCCTCCTTTGAATGCCACTGTCATTGTTTACTGCTTCATTTACTCAACAAGCCTTAGATGCACACTAGACACTGTTATTTGTATAAAAGGTTGGGGTAAGTAAAACCCTCATCCTCCACTTCCATGACTCTTGTTACCTCTGGCATGATACATATTAAATAATTCTACAAGGAAGTTTTAAAAGTAGTAAAAAGGAGAAGCAGAGTTGTAATAAGAACGTGGAAACAAAAAAATCAAACAAACAAAAAACCTAGTTAAGGAGCTGGAGACATGGCCCAGTGATGTACCATTCTCGTAGAGGACCTGAGTTCAATTCTGAGCACCCATCTCAGGTGCCTGTAAGTCCAGATGAAGGGGATCCAATAACCTTTTCTGACCTCTGTGGCCATCGGGATTCATGTGCACAGCCCAGACAGAGACACAATATTTAAACTTTTTGGAAAACCCACTTAGCTCTCACTTGTACTTTCTTTTGTAAACTTCTAACGCTCCGTGAACCTGAGTTGTTGCTGATAACAACAAGCTTGGAGACTGCTTAGTCTAGACACAGATTCCAGCCGACACTTCACACACAGAATATTAAGTCTTCGCTCTTATACGGCTTCTGAGAATTCCTCCATATTTAATTCAGGATCATCATCAATAAATATAATCTTCGGAACCCCAAATCTACAATACACATGCTTAAAATTTTTTACTTGGCATATATGTTCTTCACATCTGGGTTCTGTTATTCTTATCACGTTTCCCCCCTTTATCTGATGATAACAGATAATAAATGATAAGTCCCCAGGGGAGACTTTTATAGCTCACTCCATCATTCTGCAGCACACTGTACACCTGGCTTGTATGCCCGGTTCACGTAGAGACGTGTTGAACACTTTATTTTGAGATAATTTTTTCTTGATTTATGGAATCCTTGGAATATCTAAAAAAAATAAATAAATAAAAAATAAAAGCAGAATTCAAAGCCAGTAGTCTATGTTGACAGAGGCATGTGGGCCGTGGTCCAAGCATTTGGAAATGTCAAATCCCTGAGCTGGAAGGATTAAACAAGATTTTCAAGACTACCTACACCTCACATACAGCCGGGGAAAGTGATTGGCTAGGAGACGTGATACCACCAGGAACACATACTCTCGGAGTACTGCTTACATTACACATCCTGTTCCTGTAGCCTTCAGACCTGCCATCCCTCCTGGTCATTTTTTTTTAACTCAATTGCTGACCTGACTAAAGAGACCCTGTGGGTGGTGAAATAGGCTGAGGGGGCAAGGCATTCAGATACTACTGGGCCAAGATGAAAGATGCATTTGCTTGCAATAATAAGTTCTTTTCCAGGCAGTTTCTTGCTCCTTTTCCTGTAACAGTCCGCAATAGATGGAGCACAAGAGATGGAAATTGAAGGTGTGTAATGGGAAATGCATTTCCAGGAAAAGCGCAAGGAGTCTCTTTATTCGTGTTTTGGTTTCATCTGGATACACACGGCTAGAGCACAATTTATGTGATGAGAGTAAAATCTGACATTGTTAGTTCAGAGGATGGATGTGCCCTCTAAATCCAGGACAGTGAACTGATTATTACTTTTTCAAACAAAACCTATTTAGTCTGACCGAGGAACCTGCTGTTTCCTCCTACCCTTTGCAGAATTGCTGCTTAAGTGGAACCTAATGGAAAATTTCATTGTTTTGCATCAAGAATTTCGGTGGCCTTTTGTGTAGTGAGAAATCAAGGTCACAAAATGCTTGCGTCTTCCAGAGCTTGCCCCAAAATAATTTAAGGCTCAGGGGTGCAGCAGCTTCTGATTATATCCTTATAAATAAGTAGCTTTGCTTTTTTTTTTTCCCAGTTAGGAGAAAGACGGACATTATGATATGAAGTTTGCACCAAGATGTTTGTTTTTGGAGACACCTAAAAGCAGTGACTCCCACACTCCTGGGCCGGACACCCGTGTAATCTGAGGAGCCTTTCAAATGATGCCCAGTCTCAGACATCCTGATTTAATTGTTCAGGAAGGAAGCGGGGGCAGACTTACAATGAGCACAGCTTTGTGAATCTTCTTGGTCTCCCTTGACCTCCTTCATCCTTTTGCATGCTCTGCATGGCTGTCTGGCCATGATCTTGGCTTTGCTAGACCCTTGCTGATCTCCCACCCCTTCCAACTTTATCCTACCACAAACTAGCTAGAGCTGAAGACCAAACCGGAAGAAGACGCATGGATCTCCCGACCCACATTTTGATGAAATACTACATCTTCAGGAATTCAGTCCCCTTTCTGAGAGACACAGTGGGTGGTGCAGGGCAGCGACTCACCTTGAGAAGAACCTTGATGGAGGAAAAGATGACAGGAAGAAACTAGGTTCCCCATCCTTCTCTTTTCTGTGGATTACTCCGAGGTGTGGCTTCTCAAACAACTACAGAAACTCTGTCAAGCAATTGCTTTGTCTCTTCCAAATTTGTGTGATGTTCAGCAGGTGCCTTAATTAGGTTTAACTGTTGCTGTGATGAAACACCAGGGGCCAAAAGCAAGTTGGGGTGGAAAGGGTTTATTTGGTTTATAATTATTCCACATCAAGTCCTTCCTTGAAGGAAGCCAAAGCAGAAACCCGGAGGCAGAAGCTGATGCAGAAGCCATGGAGGGGTGCTGCTTACTGGCCTGCTCTCCATGGCTTGCTCCAACTGCTTTCTTATAGAACCCAGGACCACCACTCCAGGGTTAGCCCCACCCACAATGGGCTGGGCCCTCCCACATCAATCACTAATTAAGAAAGTACCCTATAGGCTTGTCTGCAGCCTGATTTTAATGGAGGGAAGCGTTTTCTCATTTGAGGTTCCTATCGCTCAAATGACTCTAACCTGCGCCAAGCTGGACACTCAATTAGCAAACATAACCATTAAGGTCTAATCACATCTTCCCTTACCCACTTCCTTTATTCCTTATCTTTGTTTTCCTGGGCTGGGACCACCCGAATAAAGTTCCAGCTTTTTAATTCTTGCCACAGGCTTTGCTTCTTATAGAAGCTGAGTTAAGCTAAGTGTATTTTTTTTTAAATCTCTCAAGTGATTTTTGTGATAAAGGCAGAATTGAGAAGCATTGATTCTCCAAAGACTCAAACTCCCATCGCTTCTAGAACATCAGCAGGGATTTGGAAGGGTTCGTTTTCCTGTTGTCATTTCCTTTCATTTATTTTTCAAAACAAACACAGGAATTTGAAATTCCCTTTTCTTCTCTGGGCACTCATACTCAGCACTGAGACAGTGTGATGTGCTGCCCAGCAGAAACTCATTGCACACAGAGCCTGGTGGTTTATTTAATTTATTTTTTATGGCCTCACAATAACGTCTTTCCAACGTTGTCACAATACAAAGGACTTCCTCGTTCTTTTGTATTTTGACATAAGGATAAGGGCATGAGATTTTTTTTCTGTCACCCTAATAGGGATTTAGATTGTTTGCAACATTTTGACATTAAACACACACACACACACACACACACACACACACACACACACACACACAGCTGAATGGAGCATCTTTGAGTGTGTAGCTTTGAGTATGGGAGTATGGAAGCTACAACTGGAGTTGTTAGAACAAAAGATGTAATCACATTAGGTTTTGACAGACACTCTTAAAATAACTGAACAGCGTGGTCCTGCTCTACATTCCTAGCAAGAGCGTACAAACATCCCTACCTCTTCACACATTGTGGCCACCGTTGAATCCTTCACACCTGCCTGGCCTGCTCTCCAGTTTCCTCTGGGCCCTAGTTCCGTCCAGCTCCCTTGAACAGAAGTAGAGCATGCTGGGAACTCTCCCCAAACTCAAACACGCATGCTCCGCCAGCGAGTTTGCATCCAGAGGAGCTGGGCCAAGATTTCCATGGGAAATAGCTTTAGGCATGCTGAAGTCGGCTTGCCAACGTGAACCAGCACAGTTCTTCTATATAATGCAAGCAGGACCGGTGTGTGGATGGAAGTATGGTACACATGTGTCTCAGAATCAGACGAGACTGAGAGCCCAATGTCTGCCCCACATCTCTGCTTTTTTCACGTACAATATTTCTGTATGCACCGCCTT
The DNA here is from genome assembly GCF_021556685.1 of Rattus norvegicus. NCBI lineage: Eukaryota > Metazoa > Chordata > Mammalia > Rodentia > Muridae > Rattus > Rattus norvegicus. The sequence continues at coordinate 25,385,425 of NC_141543.1, forward strand.
AGGGAAGGCTCGCAGTCACTGTCTTGGCGACACACATGCCCACAAAGAAATAAAGTTCTTGCTCCTGGTCTCCCAAACTATGGATAAAATAGGCATGTTAAGCCCAGTCAGAATTTATAATATGATTGATGAGAAGGACAGCTTTGTATAAAGTGACTCAAAGACACTTCTAAAAGCAGTGCACTTGGTATGAGCACATATTCAGCACAGAAGGGAACCATAGATGTGCTTCATTGAGACACCATACTAAGAGGCAAGTGTTAAGTATGTACGAGCCTAGAAAGCTAACTTCCTTCCGTTATTTCTGCTCAGTTTTCTCTTCCTGATTATCCCCAGGTTCTTCACAGTCACCAGAAATAAAACCAACTCTCATCCTTGTCTTTCTGTGCTTTCCGATTCACCCTTTTTAGGGACACGGCAAATCCAGTGCAGCGAGACTAATTAATTTTTAACTGTTTCCCTCCCCTCTCTCAGATTATCCCCCTTATATTTGGCACCAATGTGTTCACTGTATTAATTGAGACCCTCCTTATGCCACAGGCTGTTCTACATGGTAGTGAACAATGACAGAAACACAATCTCGGTGAACATCCTGGAAAGGAAAGGAAGCAGATAGAGCTACCCATGGTTTACGTGACAAACCGAGATGTCAGGTGGGCCAGGAAGGCATAGGGGGTGCTATTCCATTTCTGCATGTTGAGTTCAAGCAGCTTGTGGGAATATCTAGAAAAATGTGATGGTAAGTCATTGGGTGGGTAGTGTGGGAGTTCGGATGATAGACTGGGATGAGAATGGAAATTTGAGACTCAGCATATGGGTTTGCTTGAAGTTTTGGAATGAGATCTTGCAGAGAGGTGGGGAAAGAGTGAGGAATGGCCACACGGCAAACTGTCTAAAAGATGAGTAGAAAGAGCATCCATGATCTGGCTGGGTAGACCTGTGGCACCGCACTTGGCTAGCATGCATGGGAACTTGGATTACTGTTCAGAAAAAAGGAAAGAAAAAAAAGGGAGGAAAGAGAAGAAAGAAGGGGAGAAGGAGGAAGAGAAAGAAGAGGGAGGAGGAGGAAAAGGAAGAGAGGAAAGGGAGAGGACAGAGCCAAGACAGTGAGCTATGTGTGATAAGAAACAAATGTGCTAAGTTCTTAAGTTGTTTTCTGCTCCTGCCTTGAGAAAGTTGCTAGAGCTCACCCCTGAGGAGAGAACCCTATTGGTGAGAGAGTAGGAAGTCCAGAGGATGCTGGCCAGGGTTCATAGAGGACCAGAGAGGAAGAACAGGACCGAGGGCCACAGAGAGCTCAAGAGAGCTTCATTCAGTCTCCAGATGTGTGTCCATGCACTCATGTGAGGAACATACCCTAACCAAGGAGTCATCTGAAATCAGCAGAGGAAATGCCCCCTGAGGGTTGGTGTTCCAGAGATGGGGCTGGTGTGAGCAAGAGTGGAAAACTTTTGATTTTCTAGATAATCTTCCTGATAACCATTTGGATATCAGGAAGGATACTCACATGTCAGGAAAGATACTCACCGAGGTTGGCCTTACTACGGCAAATGAACCTGAGAACAAACGCTGATCTGGTTTAACTGCAATACCGAGCGTCCTGTTAATATACCAATAATGACATTGTCACGAAAGAAAGAAAGAAAGAAAGCAAGCCCACTCACAGCACCTAAGGCAATTCTAAGAATAAATTCAACGAAGGAAGTAAAAAGACCTTTACGTTAAAAGTTGCAAAACATTTACAGAAAAAAAAACCGAAGAAGTTCCAACATGAAGAAGATTTCACATAGAAGAAATCATGTGTCTAAGAACTTCAGCATGAATATTCATAATAGCTTCCTTTGCAGCATCTTCAAATCAGACATAATGGAGGCCAGCAATAAGTGAGTAAATTATCTGCTATCTGCATAAAATGGAACATTACTTACTAATTAATAGGAACAATTTATTAATACAGGGAATAATATCTGTGGTGTTTAGAATAATTAAATTGAGTAAAACAAAAAAAAACCCACCACTCTACCCCCTACTTAAATATACTGCCTGAGATCCTGGGTTTAATCTCCTCATCTACAAAAGAGAAAAAGCACCAAGAAGGTGCAGGAGGAATAAAGAGGAGATATTTTGTGAAGTGAGGAAGATTAGAAGATAAATAATAGTAGACTCTGGAAAATATTTTGGCTTTAGGATAAGCTTTGCTACATCAATTATGAAGATTATTTTGTAATTTTATCTATACATCAAATTACATTGTAAATTTGCATGTATGAACATCACTAATAATATTCTACATCAAACCATAAACGTCTCATCAATGCATCTCCCGGCTTCCATAGTCAAAGCCAACACCACACATGGGAGGTTGAGCGAAGAGATATTTTCCTGCGTTGTGATGGCACACGGCCCACCGTTCACTTAGATAAGCACACAAAAATGATTTGTATTTCCCCACAGATCTGCCATATGGGGCAAACTTCCTTTTTGTGTGCATTGAACGTAGCTTGAGGTGGTATAAAATAATGAACAAGGAACTGGAAAGAGATTATTACATTTGCTATTAATAACCTCTGTGACTTCAGGCAAGTCATTTCCCCCCCGAGGCAGGCAAGCAGAGAGAGAAATCAGAACTTGGCTTGCTTTGGGTTATACACATACATCTTCGCTTTTCTCAGGATGTGACTGGCAATCTACTCCTTTGCCAGCACATATTAGGCCCTCATACATCTCTCTAAATAAAGCAACTAGCAGTCTTGGACCTGGACAGGCATCAAGCTATAAGAACCACCCTCTCTGAACAATGGGATAAGTTTCTCTCATCCTTACTGCCATCAAACTTAGAAATGTATATCAAAGCGTATTCTCAGTACATCAGGTGTCAGGAGCTGATGTGGCCTGAACTGGTTTGGGAGAATGCACAATAAGGCAAAACTTATAGAGAGACTCCCGTATTAACCATATGATGTCTATGTATACTTGGGTTGTGCACGTTTAAAATTAGATATCTTAAGGGAAGGTATGTGCATGGCAGAAAAAATAACTATATGATCTCATCTGTCAATCAAAATATATAGAACAACTCTCATCGCATCCCTTAGTAACAAACCTCTTCTCTTGAATCTCACAAGAAGTCCCAAACAATAATTGTGGCCCTTGAGCGTCTTCACGCTGAAGCCCATTGCTCTTGTGCAGCATATTCTGCCCATTTATATACCTTTGCTCTGAACAACATTTCCTTGCTCTTTTTGCAATTGTGTGAACCTTTATTTCTTCTTCTTTCTTCTTTCTTTCCTCCCCCCTCCCCCTCCCCCTCCCCTCCCCCTCCTTCTCCTCCTTCTTCTCCTCCTCCTCCTCTCTTCTTCTTCTTCTTCTTCTTCTTCTTCTTCTTCTTCTTCTTCTTCTTCTTCTTCTTCTTCTTCGTCCTCCTCCTCCTCCTCCTCTTCTTCTTCAAGGCCAAGGACCTAAAAGCACCTAACTCAGACCATGACCAGTAAAAAACACCCCTCTCAGATTCAAAGAGCTGAAGAGGATGATTACTCAAGATCCTTTGGGTTTGAAGGCTTCAGCTCTTAACTTTCCCAGCACTGTGTGTGTGTGTGTGTGTGTGTGTGTGTGTGTGTGTGTGTGTGTGTGTCTGTGTCTGTGTCTGTGTCTGTGTCTGTGTCTGTGTCTGTTTGTGTGTCTGTGTGTGTGTCTGTGTGTGTGTCTGTGTGTCTGTGTTGGGGGATCTTTAATACTAGTTCTGCAAGCAGAACCGTCATTCCATCAGAAACCCTTTAATATTGTGGCCCCACAATTAGATGGATATACAGCTTTCCATAACCACTGCCTGCAGTATTACGGTGCACACGATCATGTCAATGGTCCTGCATGTCTTGGGGGAGAAACAATGGATTTAATTTTGTTAGCTTGGCCTTCCCAAGTTTTGACCACAGAATCCTAGAGTTTCACCAAACACCTAATAAGCATCTCATAATCTGGAATATACTGGCAATACATACTGTTTTCTAGAAGCCAAGATTTAGTGGGGAGAGGATGCTAGTGTGGCGATGCAGAGGGACGGAGAAGTGGAGAAGCTGATGGGGTTATCTGGGAGGGACAGCCGGAGGGGCTGTGGAATAGGAGTTATCTGCAGGGGGCGGCAGAGAGAAAGTCTGTGGTGCTGGGACGCACCATCTTGGATCCTCAGTGCGCCTTTCATTCCTCACTTCCCGCAGCTCCTCACAGAGCCACTGGAAGGCAGGTTGTAGATCCGTCGTCAGCACGAGTGTTCCACTTGGCTTTGACTCCCTCTAATTGGATTATTAGCAGATGGGAGTTTTTCTAGTGCCTTGGCTCCGCATCGTCCATTGTGTTGGGAATGATGCGTGGGGGTGGGGGGAGGGGGTCCAGTTGCACGGCTTCTCTGAGGCTGCTGCTCCCTTTCACTTCTTTTATGAGCCTTAAGACCCTTAGGAACCAGGACTTTAGATACCAGAGACTGTTCCCTTCACACATCCCACTGACGCTGATCACGTTAACCAATGAAACCAGCTCTGCTGGTCACTTCTGATACAGATCAACCAATATTTGAAAAGATAATGCATTACCGCAAAATTTGAGGGGAAATCGACTTCCACTGCCTGGGATGACTGCTAGCATTTTAATCATAGGCTTTACGTTATGAGTTGTTATTTTACACAACAGTGCGTTCACACTTGTACCAGTGGACCTGTAATGTATGGCGGACAGGATCAGGGCCTCTTGAAGGTGTCTGCTCTCTAATTTTGAGAACCTGGAATGTGCTTCCGTGTATGGCTAAGGAAGCAGAGAGAGTTACAGTTGCTAATCGACGGACATAGAAACAAGGAGAGTATGCTGGGCTCTCCTGGTGGACCCAGTGGAACCCCAAGTGTCCTTAAATGCAGAAGATGAAGGCAAGAGCTAGGTCAAGAGTTATAATGTGAAAAAGAGTCAGCTGGCCATTGCTGGTTTTGAAGATGGACGAGGACCATGAGCCTAGGAATTCAAGCAGCCTCTAAAATCTGGAGAAGCCTTACAAAGTAAACACATAGAGATGCCGCTGTGACTATCAAGGACGCCCCTAGTATTTTATTCTTGACTCCATTCCTTACCCTACCTAAGAAGTTTCAGAAATGTGTTACATATTCTTTCATGACTTTTCAGCTATACATTGTAGCATATAGGTATACACGCTTTAGACACACACACACACACACATACGTGCACAGACAGTTGATTTTGAGAATATCATATGGAAACGGAAGCACGATTCTCATTTTTGTCATAGTTAGTATCTTTAGACGGCTTTCCCAACCGAGTAAGCCTGCAGGTGGCACAATTGTGACTGGAGTCAGCCTGCCTGATGATGACTTTTTCCATTTTGTGTGTGAGGGGCACAAGGTGAAGGCACCATTCGAGGCAGGAAGGGACAACGCACAAGGTCAGACAGTTGGTGACAGCATTTGAGAGTCCCGACGTCGGTATGTGAGGGACACTTGGGGACTTCCCAGCTGCGCCGGTCAATGCATGCATGAGCATTTTGACCACTTTCAGGTGTATCTTCTGGCACCTGCGTTGTTCCAGCCGAGATGTAAGCTTTAAAACAGCACACCTACTTCAGTGCTACCCCGAGCTTGGCTATGCTAGATAGTTCCTTTCTCTGCACCACATTTCAAACGTTTTCCGTTGTTTCAGTCAAGAGACAGAAAACAAGTTCAAGAAAGAGAAAAAATTATTAGCTCATGGAGAGAGGAAGTTAGACTCAGGAAACGGCAGAAGTCACCCTTTTAGTTTATCTTCCCCTTATTAGCTTCTGGTCCCCACTGTGGGCAGAGACACTGTCTGCTCCCGCTACAGTCGTAAGGAGCCCTTGTCAACTCCAAATTTGGCTTCAGAAATCCAACAAAGGATTCTGACTGCCCAGTTTGTGTCCTGCGATCACTTTTGGATTAATCTCTGTGGCTCTTGATGACAGGTCCATCCTGGGTCTCCCAATCTCCTTCCACAGCTGTGTGTGGGTTCCTATTTGTTCTCAGATAGAGGAGTCAATGTATGCCTTTCCACCAAAGAGTGTCATGGTATTACGGGGAACTGACAAAAAACCAAATCGAAGAAGGGAAATTCAGGGAACGCTGAGATTAGTGACTGATATGCCTTTAATACTCTGAAGTTTTAAATACGAATAAAAACTAGGGCAGAATTGGGCCCAGTCAATTCAGAGGTGCGTTCATTCATGCAACACATTTAGATTTAAGATGTTAAAACACAAACTCTCTTTACTCACCATGAGCACATTTTCCTTCTCAACATTATTCTCTAAACATTGCAACACAACCATTGGCATATTGTCTACACTGTATTATCATTAGTTGTCTAGAGGGAATATTAAATTAGGGGGGGGGGGATGCACCTAGGTTCTGTCCAAATACTGTGGTACTTTATAGAAAGGACTTGAGTGCCCACGGATTTGGTCATGTGTGCAAGTGAAACCAGTCCTCTAGGGCAGACAAACCACGGTGTTTCTAAACTGCACACAGGTAACTTAAAATGCATGCTCTGTTTAGTCTTCTTAACTCCCAGAAAGGTAAATTAGGCCACAGAATAATACTGAAGACTCCTTTGTGCCATGCAGGGCTCCCCCAACAAGCTGGTGATTTTCACTAGCCCTCTCCACCTCCCCAAGAATCATCTTCCAGACATCCATGTTCACAAAGCTTGCCTGGAATGGTGGCTCTGGCTGTTGTTTTCGGTCCCTCCCACTGGACAAATCCCTGTACTCCCCACTCTGGCAATGGGACTGGATGGCATTTTGAAGCAAGCTGTCTCTTGGAAACTGAAGCCATTTTGGGAGGCTGGATTGGGAGGCTGGGACAACTGGCATTCAGCTGAGTGGGAGAAGAAGGAGAAACAGCGTACCAGCTGCTGAGGAAAGTGTAATGAGAGGGGGAGAGAGACAAGGGGGGAGAAAGAGAGGGCAGCCATGTGTGTATCAGTGCCGTTCCTTGTCTCGGAGTGCATGTGTGGAGGCCAGAGGCCAAGTCTAGGTCTTTTATTGACTTCCACCTTCTTGGTTGTTTCTGTTCTTTCTTCTTCTTTTTTTTTTTTGTCATTGTTTTGTCTTTGTTTTTGAGATAGATTTTCCAAGCTTGTGGTTTGGTTAGACTGGCTGGCCTGCAAGGCCCAGAGATCTGCCTTTATCTCTCAAACCTACCCCTACCACAAAGGGGTCATAGCAGACACCCACCTCCACACGTGGCTTTCTCCGTGAGTGCTGGGATCTAAGCCGACATCTTCGCATTTGCTTCCACATCCAATATCTCACCCACTGAGACATCTTCCTAGCCCTCCGGAATCTTACAAAGATCAACTGCATCGAAGGACAAGAAAAATGAGCCAAAATAGTAACTGATGTGCACATACAAAACAGAAGGATCGGAACACATCCCCTCCTTCTGTGTGACAGAATCACAGTGCATTAGAGGGGGCTCCTTACCGAGCTCAGGGGAGTGTGGAAGGCACACTTGCAGCTACGAGGCTTTGCGAGATGTGCGCGGCACTTCGGACCCTGTACCTTTACGTATGGAGAGTGGATAATGCTGTTCTTAGCTAATAGGAGACATGATACGCAAAGGACATAATGCAGTGGTTAAAAAAAATCATTCCTTTACACAGCTCTCTTTATTTTTATTCGAAACGGAGCAGAGTATGATGGAAGAGGTCGATTCCTCACCTGAAAACATGTTCTCAAATGAAAAAGAAATTATCGCTTTTCTCTCTATCACGCACCATCAGCATCCGCCTCTCTCCACGGGAATGGAGAGTCAGCAGCTGACGATGCAGCATTTTCTGCCCTAAACAGCCCCCTTTCTCTCTGGAAGGACAGCCAACATATGTACAGCAGCAGGTGGTATAGGCCAGCGATGAGTGCTGGACACGGAATCCACTCACGGAGCCCCAGGCTGTCCCTGCCATCAGCCACAGCATGTGTGGCCTTGTCCGTTCCTGACAGTCATGTGATTATGATTCCATTCATTCAGTATAAACTGCAGTAGACATGTGTTGCCTTCTGTTCTCCTATGGGTCGTTGTGACAGGCACTTAAATACGAGGCTAAAAATCAAATAAAATGAGAAAATGTGTTATACAAACCCAGAGATTTTTGATTAGTGTCAGCCTAAGTTTATCTGTCTTCTTGGGAAACCTGGAAAGGCGTTCTTTACCCCATGTCTCATGGTCAAATCTGGCACCTAGTAGATCAGGGTCCTTCAGGCCAAACCACTTGGAAATCTATTTTGGCTGAGGCCATTGCCACTTGGCAGCCCCTATCTGTACCATAGGAAAGCACTTAGAGGGAGTTTGAGCTGTTGGTGTGATGTGGAAACAACCCTAACCTCTACAGCCTGGAAATGGAGTTCACAACTACCAGCAGGCAAGAAGACACAAGTTAAGAACGGAATATTGAACTTGACAACAACCACGTGCCACCTTCCAGGCACTGTGAGGGGCTAAACATGGCGCCTGGAATCCATGGCTCAAATCATAGATCTAGGTTCTTATGTTGTCTTTCATTTCCTGTAGTATCAATGATGCTTCTTGGGTTGCAGCATGGTGGGGAGAGCTCACTCATAGGAGAGTTACTTAGGGTGGTGACGGTGAGGCACTGTGAGCTGTCAGTAACAGAGAGCACTGAACAATTCTGCAAGCTTCGTGGTACTCTGTGTGTGCCGATTTCAGACTTAGAAAGGACTATCAGACAAGCCTAGAAAACATTACCCTCATATTCAAAGAGTAAGGCATTGTACTTGGAGCTGCCTTTCCTCCTTTTCTCCTTCATATCCCTCTCCCCCTCCTCTTCATACTACCTACAAAAAGTGTATTTAAGAAATAGAGGGTTGGGGATGTCGCTCAGTGGACACAATGCTTGCCTTAAAAGCATGAGCAACAGTGTTTGGATCCCCGGAATCCATAAAAAAGCCTGGTAGGTGTGGTGGTTGTCGCTAATCCCAGCATTTAAGAGACAGAGATGGGGGAATCACAGGGCAAGTAGGCTAGCTAGACTGGTAAGAACTGGTGAGTTCCAGGTGTAGGAACAGATACTACCCCTCAAGAGACAAAGTGGGAAGGTATCATGGAAGAAACCCAACATCAACCCCTGACCTCAGTATGATCATTCACATACATACCACACATACTTACAAACATAACACACACACACACACACACACACACACACACACACACACACACACACACACACAACTAAGCAACAAAGAAAGGGAGGTTTTCATGCACACCCAGACTTGACCCTCTCCCTTCTAAGCCACTAAATAGAACTAGCTTAATTCTCTTCTTAGCCTTAAAAACAAAACAATGAAAGCCTGATTATAATTCAGCCACTGGGTTAAATAAACAATGGGCTTCTACAGGAATAGGGCCCCTCCTTTTCTCCCGTGCCTTACTCCTAGGGCAAAGCTTGAAGGATTTTTTTTTTTTTCTGGGAAAGGATTTGTTGCTGACACAGAGAACAAAAGCAGACCCAAAGAGATGATTAATTAGGTCCTATGTCCAAGCCAGGATTCAGTAATGAACATTTGTGAAAGAGACTCAAATCCATTTACATGAAGAAAAGTTGAGTGCAAAATGTTTTTTTGTAATATAAGCAGTGGTGTGTGTGTGTGTGTGTGTGTGTGTGTGTGTGTGTGTCTGTCTGTCTGTCTGTCTGTCTCTTTCTCTTTGTCTTTTTCTCTCTGTCTCCCCACCCCCATGTTTGTGTCTGTCTGTGTGTCTGTCTCACTGTCTCTCTGTGTGTGCATGTGCCTCTCTCTCTCTCTCTCTCTCTCTCTCTCTCTCTCTCTCTCTCTGTGTGTGTGTGTGTGTGTGTGTGTGTGTGCGCGCACATGCACACACATAAGCACGCGCTATAGAACTGATCTGAGGTAGAACTGGCTATGAGCAGAAATTTCAGGGAGTGTGATGCTGGAGCCAACTCATTGGGACCTTTGCTTTACAAGCCCTGTGAACTTGGGTGAGTAAATGAATGTTCTCATTCCACGGTTTTCTCATCTGTAAAGTGTAGAGGAAGGAACAGTCTCTACTCTGTATCGGAGTGAGGACCAAAGGCGCTCTCAGAGCAAGCTCAGAGCAGAGCTTGATGCACAGTGATTGCTTGAAGCCAATTCTGCATTTGTGTTTTAACCCCTCACTTTAGTGGGAAACAGCACTATATAATCCATCTCAACAATGCTTTACTTTCATCTGGGACACACTGCAAGACTTGAACAGCCAACCTTCCTTACAGTTTAACCTAAACACAGGACTGAGTTTGGCCAATAAAATATTAACGGAAGTAAAACATGATTTCTGTAGGCCAAGGTGAGTTACTGGTGCTATTTCTCCAAGCCCCTTGCAGTGTCCCAAAACTATGTGGGACTGGGGCTCGGTCTCTGACTAGCTGCTATCACTAATCTCATCTTTGGTCTTTGGGTCCTTTGTTATTCTTTGTGGCTACAGAATACATAATCTTTCCCAGAAAGAAATCTTTTAAGCCTTGCCCTTGCAAGCAAGGAGTCTTTATTGTCTTCTGCTATGGACTGGAGGCTTGTTATAAAAGCTGAAGATGCACCCTGATGGATACAATAGGAGTCTAACTTAAAACATACACGAAGTGACTTGGGACTTCATTCTTTGCTTCTTGCTTCCTAAGAGTTGGGCACAGCAATAAGAGAATATATGGACTCATCTAATATGCATTGGCTATAATTCAGCCCTGGCTCTCCCTAGGCAACATGGGACTTGGAATCAGACGACGTCTCTTCAAATCTTGGCTCTGCCAATCTCCAGTTGTGTAATCTTGGACCAATTCCTTAAGTCCTCAATATGTTTTGTCATCTTAAAAAGTAGGACAATGAAAACTTGAAATTCACATGTTGTGGTGACTTGAATGAGAATGGGTCCCATAGGCTCATGTTTGAATTCTTGGTCACCAGATGATGGAACAGTTTGGGAAGGATTAGGGAGGTGTAGCCTTGCTGAAGGTGGCATGTCATTGGTGGTGGGCTTTGAGGTTTCAAAAGGCTTATACCGTTCTCTGTGTATGAGAAATTTTGCCTACAATTTGAGAATCAAGATGTGAGCTCTCAAGTCATTCCTACTGCCATGCCTTTGCCCTGCCATCATTGACTCTAACCGTCTGAAACTGTAGGCCCCAAATAAACTTTTATAAGTTGTTTTGGTCATAGAATTTCATCCTAGGGGTAGAAAAATAATAATTATACGCTCTTGAAATCATACTTTTACTTTTTTTCTACCAAAAAATACTTCCACATGCATCTGGCCAATATATGTAAGAAGATACCTATTGAAGCATTGTGCTAATAGCCTAAAGTTGGATCCCTTAAAGAGGTGAAAGTTGGGGCTGGGGATTTAGCTCAGTGGTAGAGCGCTTGCCTAGGAAGCGCAAGGCCCTGGGTTCGGTCCCCAGCTCCGAAAAAAAGAACCAAAAAAAAAATCCTTAGTTTTCATTCTAACGCTTCTATTCTACAACAATGCTGTCACTCTCCTGTAACAGAAGAGAAATGGTGACACGTGGTCCTGCTCACCTCACAGACCTATGGCAAAGCTGATCTGAGATCATGCAAGATGAATTCTGATATGTTTGGTATATCCTATTTTCACATTCCTATGAAAAGCAAGTCAGTTTTTAGTTGTATTCTTGGGCATGAATTTACCATGGCTAGAATTTTGAACAATCTATCCAGGGGCTGTGGAGCCTTCTCGGGCAGTTGTCTGGGTCTCTCCATTTTGTTCTCTTGTTCCATCGGCATGGTTTTTTTCTGGTTTCTCCTGTGGCAGTGAGCCCACCACTGCACTCTGACTATCTTAACTCATCTTTCTTACTACTCCTTTGGAAGAGGCAGAGACTTATCCCCAGCCTCTGAAATGGGAGTCTTCTTTATACCTGGGCCAACTCCTCTGGTGACTGTTCGGACACCACTGAGGCCAACATGATCATAAGAAGTCAACACACGGGTATCAGAATGCCAGAGCCCAGGCTCTTGATGTTCCTGCGATTTAGAGGTTGACTTTCCACACCAATTCTGCTGTCTTTGTCCATTCAGCAAGCTCTGACCCACAATATCTAAAGCTGTACTCCCAAGCCTAATGGTTAATGCTAGCTCTTGGCTAAAGGCTTCACTTCTTCACCTCGTCAACTGATCTCTCGAAGAGGCCTGGTCGGACTTCCTTATAAAATGGTGGCTGAGTGTACTAAGAGAACATTTTCTAAATTATCATCAGCTGTCATCCTTGTGTCTCTTGGCTTGTGCTCATCCCATTGACCACAAAAAGTTTTGCCTAGTTTCAAGAGGAAGACACAGATTCTACTTTTTGATGGGACATGACAATGTTCTGCATGGAGCAGAAATAGTGTAATCTGCAATTTTGGAAGATCTAGCCAAACAGTGGTTCTCAACCTCCCTAGTACTGCAACCCTTTAATGCAGTTTCTCATGTTGTGGTGACCCCCTAACAAGAACAGTATTTTGTCGCTGTCTCATAACTCTAATTTTGCCACTGGTATGGATTGTAATATAAAGATCTGATATACAGGATATCTGATATGTGACTCCCCAAAGGAATTCTCCACCCTCAGATTGTGAACCATGGCTTTAAGAGTTCTGGTGTTCCTGGATGGGTAGATCACATACTGACAACTTGCTGGCTAGTTGAGATCACTGGGGATCTCACCATTCATGTGCCATGCTGAAGTCTGAATGTAGCCCTAGTTTTTAGCCATTCTCCTGATTGTCTTTGTCTGGTAAGAAAGTGAAGACCCATGGCAGAGAATCATTGCCCATTGTCGTGCCTCAAGCCAAGCTGCAAACATTTCGATAGAAGGTCTGTCCTCAACAGGTAAGAGATTCAATTGAACATATCTTTGGCCTTTCTGATGAGCATGAATTGGATCTCCTGTCTCTCATGCCAACATGGTCCCTAGGCCCCATCAAGTTGATGAAATGAATGCATAACCTTTCTCAGAGCTTCCCGTGCTAGAGCTAGAAGGAAGTCTTCCAGTTATCAAAGGAGTCTTCATTCCGGCAAGATTGATGCCTGTCTGCAATCGCCACCTCTGCCCGCTGCCATGTCAGAACATTACAGTGCCCAGCAAGAAGCCACTTAAAGATTTTAAGTAGCTTGCAGCGAGAGAAAAGACCCTTTTTTCTGCTGTATGAATAGTGAATTCTCAATCAACTATGTACTGTATTTTACTCTCTTCGATTCTCAAGCCACTGAATAGTGGAAACCGAAATTAATTTAAGGGATATTGAACAAGATAGTGTGCTCTGTCTTTCCTGCTTTGAAATCAGCTGCCCCTGGTCTCACTTTATGCACAGAGAACTCAGAAAATTTTTATTTAAGGTTGACTTTTGAGAGCAACACATGAAGTGAAGATGCCAGAAACATAGAAACATACCGATGTGTAAGCACGCACACGCGTGCGCACACACACACACACACACACACACACACACACACACACACATCACACAGCCCTACAATCAAACATCTGGGCTTCGATCCCCACATCCCTGGTCCAGTGTTAAATATGGAAACCAGGGCTTCCTGTACGCTAGGCAAGTTCTACACTACTGGACAGTAAGCCTCTGGGTACAGTGTTGTACTCTTCCAAAATTTAACTGCTAATGGTTTCCTGTTTACTGCAAGCCTCAATATGACATAAACAGTTTCTTAGAACCTATGCCATATATTATCTGTATTATATATAAAGAACATGAGAGAACTCTGAGATACTGTTTCCCGGAAATACCCCATTTCCTGGAGAGTTGAACTAGTCACCCAGAGATGATTAACATCACTCAGTGCTACAAGGGCATATTTGCAACACAGGAGATCCCCCCAATAGCAACAGGGGGTAGCCATGAAATTAGTCTGGAGGGAAAGTATGTTCCATAGTTGTTTGTATACAGTAATGACCCAATTCTGTATCTATGTTTGTTAAAACTTTTCTCCACTGCACATGACACCATATACTTCGTGTAAGTTTTCATATCTTCACATAATAATATATTTTGTGTACATTTACGAAAGCAAATAATGATAAAGTAGATGATTATCAACATGTATTTTTGCATTCATATCTTTGTCTTCTTTCATATTCCTAGACTACAAAGTACAAATGACTTTTCCAAAATAAAACATGTGGACCCATAACAATCCAAACCTATATTGTTCAAGGGCCTGCTGCGGTTGTTGGTTGATGTTGTTTGACCGTGCTGGGATATACGTGTGTGTGTGTGTGTGTGTGTGTGTGTGTGTGTGTGTGTGTGTGTGTTTGTGTGTGTGTGTGTGTGTTGTAGCCTCCCACACGCTAGTCTACTGCTCTACCACAGAGCTACATTCTCAGCCTTGGACCCTGGTCTTGATTGTTGTAGTTTTGGTACTGAACTGATACTCTCACTTTATTGAAGTCTTACATTTTCTTATATTTTTGGTTGTGAGCCTAGCCCTTAAGAGCTGAGCCATCTCTTCAACCCAAAGTTCTATATTTTCTTAAACTGAGGTGTAGAAACCTCAGAATCCCACAGACAGGGTGGCACAAACAGCATACATTTTTTCTATTCTTTCTTATTTTTAAAGATAAGATTGCATACAGACCAGGCTGGCCTCAAATTTGTTAGGTAGCTGAGGATGACATTGAACTGATTCTCATGTCTATATCCTTCCCCAGATAAGTGATAGGATCATAAGTGGGTCACCAGTCCTAATTTATATGGTGTTAAGGGATCAGGGTTTTAGGTACATCGGGCAAATACTTTATAAACTGAGCTTCACTGCTGGCCCCAACCAATATCTGTTTTCACAGTTCTGGAGACTGGTAAGTTCAAGAATAAGGTATCTGCTGGCAGTTTTCTCTGTAGTATATGACAGAAATCTTCTCATTGTATTACTTAATGATCAAAAATAGAAAGAAGCAATAGTCCTCCCCTGGCTTTTCTCTAGTAATCTCATTCAGAAAGGTTCTGCTTGTGTAACTTTTGAAGGACCCAGTTGCTTAACACTATGACACTGGGCTTGTGATTCAACCCATGGCTTGGAGCAATGGTTCAGAAGTTAAGAGCCCTAGCTTCCCTTTCAGAGGATTTGGGTTTAATTCCCACCACTCATATGATGGCTCACAACCTTCTACAAATATAGCTCCTTGAGATCCAACATCCATTTCTGCCTCTATATGGACCAGGCACACAGATATACATGCTAGCAAAACATCTGAACACATTTTTAAGAAAAGAAATAGAAAAGGTTTCAACACATATTGGAAGACATTATGCAGAAATTTCCTCCAGGATAAACCTCCATCTTGGAGAGAACCTCACAACATCTTTTAAAGAAGGGTAAAACATTCTATCCTGCAGGTACGCCCATTCATCTCAGGAAGTAAACAAATGACAGGCTTCAGGAAGTACCTGAAACTGAACAGATGTACCTCACCCCCACCCCCACTTCCACCCCCAGCTATGCAAGCAATGAATACTGTTGAGAGGCACTCTCAGACCAGCTGAGCCACCTACTTCTAGGTCTCACAGACAAGCTGAGTTGCCTGAAAGAAAAACAGAGATGAGTTAGCTTCACCAACTGAGCCACCTAGAAAGGACAATCTCCAACTTCTTGAGCTACCTGCAAGTTGTGTGGTGTGCTCCATGTTCACAGTATTTGTGCAATGTCACCCATGAAAGTTATTTTTGAGTCCTGTAAGTAAGCCCTTACCAAGTTTGTAAGTGGCCAAAACAAACAAGCAAATCTCATTAATTCACTACGTTGGACTTTGGTAATATCCGGATTTTGGTAATATCCTTATTTTGGTCTGTTGTCAGTTATCCACCTGAATAGATGTTCACTCTCATGTTTCCAGAAATGGTATGACCGAAAAATAGGAAAAAACATTCAGCCAACAATATTTTGCCTACCTTTCCCATAAACATACCTACAATCCAACATGATCCAGACAACACTTCACTGAGACATCCAAGTTGATTGTAGAATGTGTCAAGTTAACAATTAAAACTAACCATGACAGGAAGGAGCTTACTGCAGAAACATATCTTTTCCTTTAGAAACCAGGAAATAGAAGAATCAAGTATTTAGTCTGACTTCCTATAGGAACTGCACCTCAAGGAACCAACCAATGTTGGGGGTGTGTTTCTCTTTGTAGGCAGGGCTTCCAGCAGTAAATGAAGAAAATATACCGAGTTGCAAATCCTACATAATGGATGCAGGCAATGACCAATGGTAATGAGTAACAGCACTTAAACGAGGACAGTGGGACATTATGTTCCACCTGACGAAAGGCGTCACTGTCTGCAGAGGATCCTGGAGAGAACCTGCAGCCTGTTGCTGTAACTGCAAATTCTCAGACAAAGAAAAGAGAATTATGTGAGATGATAGTATGGCAATGAGACCTGAAGAGATCTACATTAGCAACTCTGCAGACAATTGAGTTTCACCAACAAGCCAATGAGGGAGGGAGGGAGGGAGGGAGGGAGGGAGGGAGGGAGGGAGGGAGGGAGGGAGGGAGGGAGAGAGAGAGAGAGAGAGAGAGAGAGAGAGAGAGAGAGAGAGAGAATGAGTATGAATGAATGTGAACTGTGGCTCTGTGGCTAACTGAACTTCCATTCTGGTCTCCATCCTTCCACCATTTCCACATCCGTACCCAGTGCCCTTTATTCAAAGCCTAGCAATGGGACCTGCTCGGGCCGTAGAACAGTTTAGAAGTGAACTGAGCAGAAGGCACGCATGCATCCATCTTGTCTCTGCTTTTGTCTGTGGATGTGATGAGACAAGTTCTTTAAGTCCCTGCTACCTTGATTTCACCTCAGTGATGAACTGAAACCGGAAATTATATGCTAGATAAACCTTTCCTCTCCTGAGTGGCTTTTTGTCCTGGTATTGTATCTCAGCAATGGAAATGAAATTAGGGCATCTTCCAAGATGCTGGTGAATGTGGCTTTTAGTACCTGTATTAACTCATGGATGTTTAACATATTTAGAATGTTTCAGCTCATTGGTTTTATATTATGTACATCAGTACTCAGATTGCCCCACTGTAGTCAGGGGAAGCTTGATGTTTGCCTTTGAGACACTGACATCATTGAGAGTGCCATTGTTGTCAGAATGAGAGGACTTCTCAGCATCAATTTCATACTCCCCCCCCCATGTTATTGTCGCTGGTGTGTCGTGTTCACTGATGACTCAAATAAAAAGAATCAGCTGAAATGAAACGTTTACTTGAAGAGAATGGGAGTGAGCTTGGGATGGTGCTTGTGTTCTTCCTCTGAAGAGTAGGCAGAGGTTTCAGTGAAGAAACGGGCATTGTCTTCAGGGTCACGCTTTTAAACCAGGCTAGGAAGAAGAAACTGAGTAGTAGACACTGAAGAGTGATCCCAGGGTTCCAAGGTTCTGACAGCCTTACATGGCCCCTTGCTGTTGTAACTCCACATAGCCCCCTGACCCAATGTTCTCTTTGGCAGAGTCAAGAAACTACTATAATAGTGACATTGAGTGGGATGGATTCACCCCAGGGCAAGGCTGTCTCTAGACAATAAAACACAGCCCATAGGCCTTCGGGCTGGCTTCATTTTAGAGGCCAACTCCTTGGTTGTTCCAATAACCATTTACAGATCAGCCTCTTGCTCCTGGGTTTTGAACAGGTGGTAGCAATTTTCTTGTACTAAATGACTGCTAATTATCCCATACACAACACTTAATTCATGCCTTGCTGGCCGAGTTGAAACTTCACCTACTCATTTTAATTACTCCATACCCTGACCCCCTTTTCCCATCAGCCCTCCATTCTTAATCCCACCTCGAATCTTCAGCACCACTCTCCAGAGAGTGAGAACCAACTGAACGGAGGCTTCTGGCAAGGGTAATTCTCCCTGGATTGGAACATGAACCCCTGGCTCTTCACAATGAGCCACCTAATGGGAAAATGAAGCCCCTGTGGAAAGCTTACCATCTCAGCATTCTGGTGAGCTAAAACATGACCTTGCATCTCAGTGTCCCTGAGGCCTAGTACTAATAATTTTATTACCGTGCTGCGTGCCTTTGCTTGTGCTGTTTAATTTCTCAATCATTTTCACTTCTAAATGGGAATAGTGCCCTCCTTGAAGAGTGAAGAGAGATAGAATACACGCACATGTCACTCGAAGACAAGCAAGCCATCTACTAAATGCATTGTTAGGCAATTTTGTCACTGCGTGGGTATTTAAGGGTATCCTTACACAAATCTTAATGGTCTAGGTTACTCACTTGACTTAGTCTCTTGATGCAAGGAAGACATACAGTACACGTGAGATGTACGAGGATGTGGTCTGGTACCATGATGTCCTTGCTTAACAGTGGACATTTAGAAGGTAAGATTATCTACTAAAATAATGCAAAAACTATAAATGCATAAGTCAGTGGCAGCCATTTGTCATTGTACATAATTTTTACATGTCGTGCTTTAATGTGGCTCTCGACACAGGATATTTGTTTATGCTCGCATGACCAGGCACGCACTGTGCTACAACCATCAAAAGATTACGATGTAACTGGCCAATAGAAAATTTTCAGTTCATTTTAACCTTATGGGACCGCCATCATATACGCAATCCATCACAGACCATGGTATCATTATGTGGTGTATGACCATACATTAATGGAATTAATAAGCTATGAATTTCTTTAAGGATCCAACTTGGCAAGTTAAGATTTGTGAAATATTACTATGTCTTCACAGTAAACGGTAAAGAGAAGAAAGTCTCCCATGCATGTGAATAATAATCTGTCATTTCTAAAGAGGTTTTCATTTATTATCCCACTGGGTCCTAGTCACAAATGCTAAACTGGATCAGACAACGAGGATAACCTCTTACATGGATAGAATTATACTCCCCGTGTCCCAAAAGGCTGCAGTTCTTAGCTCCGGTTCTTCAGAATGAGACCTAATTTGCATACAAGGTTTTTGCAGGTATAATTGCTTAACATGAGGATGAGGCCATGCTGGAATGGAGAACACCTTTAGTTTTAATGGCTAGTGTCTTTTAAAGGAGCAAGAGAATAGAAGATGGCTGGGTAGGGACTAATAATGCTCTCCTACATCCCCATAAACCTTCTCTGTGACATCACAGGGATGTAAGAAGTGCCGACAGGCCAGGGAGGACAACTTTTGACAGCAAACCAGGACACCAGATCAACTTCAGAACACCAACCATTAGCTTTATGACAGAGACAACAGACTTCAGCCTCTAAGCACTGAACAGGAGGACAGCAGAGGAAGAGGGTCTCACCTTCCTCTCTAGATCCACGAATGGAAGGAAAAAAAAGAACCCCCAGAAGCAAAAACCAAAACCATCTGCACAACAGAGATACAAGCTGAGCACGGGAGATCCTGGGAGCCACCCACTGCCCTAGTCACACGTCACTACCTGCCAGTACTGGAACGAGCGAGTGGGAAATGGCTCTCTAAAGTCTCCTGATCTCATCATGAAGAACATGAGACGCAGAGAACCACAGAACTACATGGACAACCCATAGGAGATGACCTCTCTATAAAATCAGTGAAGCAAACATGACCCTGCTAGGACTGTGGACTCTAACAGAAAGGCATCATGAGCCCAGGTTACATACGAGTATCCAGATGCAAAGGCAAACACAGGCATGGATGCAGCCACACTGAGCTGCAAACATTTGGATCTAGCAATTCACACGGAGGAGATGAGATCACTTAGAACACATGCACAGACAGTAGCTGGTCAGGCAAGAGTTATTCCGAGATGGCACCCTATCCTGATGTTTGGGAGACTCAAAAGAGAAGGTGGCATCCCAAAGATGTCTGGACAAAAATTCAACCTAAAATGCAACCCATTAGAACTACACTGAAGAGCTCCGTACCAACCGATCTGATCTAATGAATTTGAATTGTAGACACAAGAAGCAGCACCAACACTTAAGACAGGTGGGAAGGGATGATGGCAGCACTCATCCCACAAAGGAAGAAAACTTGGCTCATAGCATTGTTAATTAACATTGCCATCTGTTATTTTAAAATTTTCATTCTTGAATAAATATTTAATTTTTAAATATTTTTATATGCCTTGAAATTATTGTTGTTCTGTGTATGCCTATATGTGTTCTATTTTATTAACTGTACTATTTCTCTTACCCACAATCCAAATACTTTCCCCTTCCTTTCCTCTGTCCTATCCCCTTTTCAGTTTCACTCTAAATTTATGTGATTTTAATAACCTTAGATCTTCGCCTGTTCCAAAAATATCTCAACTCCCTCATCTGAGTATCCTTCTTCTACTTTCTTCTGTTCTTAGAATAATTCTTTCTTATTCTGCTCATTTTATTTCAGTTTCTACCCACAGTTACTAACACTTTGTACTGCGCATTATCCATGCAATTTTCCTTCCTCAAAAATTATTAGGACCCAAGGGAAATTTTTTTGATTTGCTAAACCTTCATAATGGCCTTGTCCGTCAATTGTGGTTGGTTCTGCATTTACAGAATGCCACTGGAGGTTGCTCAAAGGATGGAGGCTGTACACTTAGCTACTGAGCCACACCCTCAGTTTAGAGGGGAGAAATGGCACTCAATCCAGCTAAATTGAGTCACCCTTGAGTCATGTAATTACCTCAGTTGAAAAAATACAGGTGATTTTTAAGAATCTAACTCATGACATAACTCTGTGTCCAAGTCCCAATGCAGAAACACAAAGAACATGAAAAAAAAATCAATGAAACATGGCTTCCAGGGTTACCAAGTCTACAGCTGTGGGTTCCAATGAAAGTTAATTGGGTGAAGTCTCAGGCAAAGAATTGGAAATGAGAATTGTATGGGTGATCGATGAAAGCAATGAGATTACAACTAAGCTCTTCAATTACTTCAAAGAGATTATGAACAAAAAGCTTAATGAAATAGGGAAGTCAGTACAAGTTATGACGCAAGAACTCACTAAAGATATAGAAATACTGGAGAAAGCAAACTGAAATGTCAGGAATGAAAGCCTCAATTAGTCAAGTAAAAATCTCAGTGGATATTCAAGAGGCCTGACTTGGTGACAGAATAGCAGGGCTTAAAGGCAAGGTGTATGAACAAAAGAGATACAAAAGAATTACAAAAGAATGACAATAAAGACTTAGTAAAAGTATGGACAGAACATGTGACATCTGTGGGACACTGTTGAAAGACGAAATTTATGAACCATAGCATGGAAAAAAAAGTACAAACTAAAACCATTGAAAACACATTCAATAGTCATAGCAGAATAAATGTTCAATTAAGGGGAAGAGATGAGAACCTATAGGATGCCTCTGGAAGGTTGGGTGGACAAACCCAGAAAAGCAGTCCATACCTTACATCACAGTTAAGGAATAAAGTACTGAGCAAAGAACATTGAAAGCCACAAGAAAGATGTTCCACACCACGCACGAAATCTACTATAGTTACAGTAGGTTTCTCGACAGAAACTCTAAAAGCCAGGGTGGTAGGGAATGTTATATTTTAAGATCTAAAATCAGTAACTGTCAATCTAGTTTACAAGATCCAGTGAAACTCTCCTTCATTCCTAAGAGAGGAAGAAAACCTTACAGGATAAACACAGAATCACCCCCTCATGCCTTCATGTACATACGCCCCACAGAAATTATAGTTCATGATCAGCCCAAGGATGTAAGAATGGTTCACAATGCTGTACCCAACCTCAAGTTAAACTAGAGAGCATAGCAATAGAAAAAGCATGTCTCTGGCACCAAGTCAAACACATAATTAAATGGAACATTATATAATACTACATACTAGAGGAAAGACAGCATACTCAACAAATGGTCTTGGTAAAACTAGATGTGGGCTAAGGTGTGGCAGCACATGCCTTTAATTCCAGCATTGTGGAGGTAGAGGCGAGTGGCTCTCTGTGAGTTTGAGGCCAGTCTGATCTACATAGTGAGTTCCAGGACAGCCAGAGCTACATAGTAAAGCCCTGTCTTTAAAAAACAAAAAACAAACAAACAAAAAAAAAACAATGGGATGAAGACAGCAATTCACCCATAAAACCTTGTTTCTAGCCTATAAGATATGAAGGGGCAAAAATGGATCAGAGACTGAGGGAATGGCCAGCCAATGACTGGCCCAACTTGAGATCCATCCCATGGGTAAGAACCAATCCCTGACACCATCAATGATACTGTGTTTACTGTGCTGTGCTTAGCCTAGCATAGCTGTCCTCTAAGAAAGCTCCACACAGTGGTCCATGGAAATAGATGCAGAGACTCACAGCCAAAATATTAGAGCTCAGGGAGTCTTGTGGAAGAATTGGAGGAAGGATTGAGAAACCAGGAGGAGACAGGAACTTCACAAGATGACCAACAGAATCAACTAACCTCAACCCTTGGAGTCACCCAGCGACTGAACCACCAACTAAAGAGCAAGCAGGGGCTGGACCTAGGCACCCCGCACCTATGTAGCAGTAGATGTGCATTGGTCTTCATGCAGGCCCCCAACAACTAAAGTAGGGGCTGTCCCTAACGCTATTGCCTAACTGTGGGTCCAATTCCCCTAACTGCTCTGCCTTTTTTGGCCTCAGTGGGAGATAATGAACCTAATCCTACAGTGACTTGTGGGGCCAGTATGGATTGATACCCAGGGAGGGTCTTCTTCTTCTCAGAGGAGAAGGGAATGAGGAAGAGGAGAGGTTCTGTGAGGGGGAACCTGGAAGGAAGGGGATTGTAATGGACGTGTTACAGTGAACAAATAAATAAACAAATAAAATCAAACCACTAAAAACTAGGTTGGTGGGGTTGGGGATTTAGCTCAGTGGTAGAGCGCTTGCCTAGCAAGCGCAAGGCTCTGGGTTCGGTCCCCAGTTCCGAAAAAAAGAAAAGAGAAGAAAACAAAACAAAACAAAACAAAACAAAAAACCTAGGTTGGTGTGGGACATAAAACCATGCCAGGAAGTTTGGTAAGGTAGAACAGGTTGAGACCTGGAAACTTGGTGGGCACACACCTGAGGTTTAGGTGACTCCCAGGTCCCTGCCAGACTCCTGACTTAGAACACCGGCCCTGTTTCTCACACAAACGAGAAGTGACCACAGGTCATGTAGACCCAAAGCAGAGTTCTCCATGCTAATGAGGTACCTAGGGACCCAGAGGGCTTAGCCCATAAGCTTCCTTCCCAGACATTCCTCCCTGCAAAAGGTATTTAATCTGAGAAGTGGGGTATGGCTTTACACATCCATTGTCCTCCATGACAATAAACATTTGGAACCGTAGACTGGCTCTTTTCACCAACATCTGCCATGAGGAGTCATGAAGATCTTCGCCTATAGAGCAACTGCCTAATTTCTTGTAGAAGGCCTCTCTGCACTCCTGAGCCACCACAGCCACCAAGACTGCCACTGCTGCCCCACCCCCTGCCCTAGGCTAGATGCTATCCCTAGTCATCACCCCCTCTTCCTCGCCCCAATTCTGTTCTCTGCTCTTTTGGGACTCACAGGCCTGGGGACCTCTGAACCAGCTCAAGTTTCCCACACTGAAGACTGTACTTGCCCATCCCTGAAACAGTGCTTCCCTATGGTTCAGGACCCGCCCTGACTGTGGCTCCACTAATGATAAGCACAGTCAAACTCCCAGCTTTCCACCTCCCATGTCCATCATGTCCGGTGATGGAGGGGATGCGTGCCCACAACCTTACAGATTAGTACGTGTAGAAAAAGGAAACTTGATCCTTTTACCCTGCATAGAAATAAGATCTAAATGAATCAACGACTTCAATGTAAAACCTGAAGCTATGAAACCACTAGAAGAAAATCTACAGAGTACAACACATACCCATAGACCTCTTTAAGTCGCACCTCTGTGGTTCAGCAAGTAAGGCCAACGAATGACAAATGGGGATTTATGAAACCAAAAACCTTTTAAGGGAGTCAGTCAGCTGAGTGAAGAGATAGCCTACAGATTGGAGAGAATCTTTGTCAGCTATATCTCTAACAGGAATTCATATCTAGAATACACTAAGAGCTCAAAACCACCAAAATATTAAGGGAACGATCTAATTTTTTGAAAGCAGACTGAGGATCTGAACAGAGGGATCTCAAAAACAAATCAAAACGAAATACCACAAATGGCTAATAAACACTTTAAAAATGTTAAACAACTAGACCTCACATATAGGTGGTTTTTGTTAAAGTAATAATGATGTAGGCTAAAGTCCTGGGTGTATGTGACTTTGCAAAGTCTTCATTCTTCCACTGAGGCTCTGCCTGAGCATCTCAAACAGAGCTGTTTTCAGTACTGATATCCTGTTGCTCTATGCCTTGCGAGCTAGACTTTTACCTCATGCATTGTACTTCTATTAGGGGACATCCACTGATAGGGAGGGTAACTTCATGCCCCACCCAAACCTCTTATCTGACAGTGGTAAAAAGTCCTTGTGTTTCTCCATGAGGAGCCCTTACACACCTGGATACTTCCTACTTTCTTCTGAGCACTTTTTTCTCCTAATCTCATTTTTAAGCCTACATTAAAATGAATTTATAACATATCCAGCTCTTCTAGCTCTAAAATTATTTTTTGTACTAAAGCCATGTACTCTAAGACTAGGAGCACTAACTCTCAGGCTAAGGTGGGTACCTATGCATCCTTTATTTGTATGCACCAAATACTGACATTTCTACTGAAATCAGGGATGTGGGAATAGTACTCACTCTCTCCTGTTCCACATAGTGTTTGAAGTCTTAGTTAAAATTAGACAAGAGAAATGAAAGGGTTACGTAGAGAAAGAAGCCAAATTATCTCTACCTGCAGATGACATGTTCCTATATACAAAATGCCCTAAAGACTCTACCAGAAAAACTATTAAAACAGATAAGCACCTTCACAAAGTAGCTTCACAAACTCATTATACAAAAATCAGTAGCCTTCCTCTACACCAACATTGAGCATAGGAAGAGAGAAACCAGGAAAGCAATCCCATCCAGAGTAGCTTAAAAGCCACTCTGAAATAGGCCTTTCCCAAGAAGTGAAAGACTCTACAGAGAAAAATTCCAAGCACTGAAGAGAACTATTGAAGAAGAAAATACAAGATGAAGAGAGCTCCCATGCCCGTAGATTGGTGGAACCAATATTTTAGATAATAGATTTCCAAAAGGTGATTTTCAGATTCAATGCATCCCCATCAACACTCAATGATATTCCCCACAGAAATAGAAATATCAATCCTGAAATCTATATGGAAACGCAAAACATACTGAATAGCCAAGGGAATCTTTGTAGAAATAGCAATGGACGTATCATAGAGCCTCATTTTAAATTATCCTCCGGAACAACGGTAACAAAAACAGCATGGTCCTGACACAAAGCTAGGCACAGAATCCAAAAGAAGACCCAGAAATAAATCCAAACAACCATAGCGACTTGACAGTTTTTTAAAGACATCAAAAGTCTTTATGTGTAGAGGGCAACTTGAGGGAGTAGGTTCATCCTCCCATCAAGTGGGTATGTAGTTCCAACCCAGAAGAATCTAACTCCTGTCACCAGGATTTGTGGGAGGTGCCCTTACCAGCTGAGCCATCTTGCTGGCCAAAGAATATGGGGAAAACAGAATGTTCCCATGTAAATGGACAAAAGTTCATGCAGATATCTTACCTTGCACAAAAACCACTTCAGACTATCCATATGAGACCTCCATATGAGACCTAAAACTTTGAAACTGCTAGAAGAAAACAAAACCAAAGCCTTTCAAGATACAGGCACAGACAAGGATTTTCTGAAAAGATCTCCATTGGCTCAGTGAGTAATTCTGAGAATTGACAGTGGGAAGTTATGCTATTTGAAGCATTTCACTCAGCAAAGGAAACAACAAGGTGGAGAGAAAGTCCACACAATGAGAGGAAGTCTTCTCAAACAGACTGTTCTCAAAAACAAGGTACAGCCAATTAGACACATGGAAAAATGCTCAGCGTCTTTTATCCCTTGGGATAATCCAAATTAAAGCTACCTTCAGATCCCCCTCCCACTAATCAGAAGAGGTAGCATCATCAAAGCATACAAAGGAGCTCTAGGGAGGGTGCTGGGTGAGAGAGAGGGAACTCTTAACTGCTGCTAGTGGGAAAGTGAACTAGTCAAGCCACTATGGAAACTGGTGTGAAGGGGCCTTAGGAAACTAAAAATGGGAACCAGACAATGGGTTGGCTAATTAAGAGCACTGGCTGCTCTTCCAGAGGACCCCAGTGTTGATTCCCAGCACCCACATAGTGGCCCGCAACCATCTGCAACTCCAGTTCCCAGGGATTGAACACCCTCGTCTGACCACCATAGGCATCAGGCTTGCTTGGTGTGCACAAATGCATTCAGGCAAAACATTCATACAACCACTGAGGGCCAGAAAGGCTAAGCCCGGGTTGCTATAAGATTTACGGTAGTGAAAAATGGGCCTTTGAAGCCCTGTTCAGAGTTGTGAGTCACTGGTTAAAGAAGTTATAAAACTTAAAAGGATAGTAAAATTCTATTGTACACCTAAACTTGGTATAGCAAAGAAAAGAAAAGGTCATCATGGCTGGAGAGATGGCTCAGTAAGGTTAAGAGCACTGGCTGTTCTTTCAGAGGACCAGGGTTCAACTCTTAACACCCAGATGGTGGCCCACATCTTTGCAAGTCCAATTCCAGAGGCCTGGAGTCTTTGCATGCTTCAGGTGCACAAGTAGCATTGGTAGTCAAAACAGGCATGTAAAATATAATGCATTGTGGAATAGGAATGTATACACATAAAATAGAACTTAAGGGGAAGGAGGAGGAGGAGGAAGAGGAAGAAGAGGAAGAGGAAGAGGAGGAGAAAGAAGAAGAGGGGCAGAAAGTGCCCTGTGGCATAACCGTGCCACATACAGAAAACAGGGTTTTATTCCTCAGCTCTCTTTTTGATGGGAGCTTCATGCTCTCATCACTTGTGGCAGAGAGAAGGAAAATAAATGTGTACAAGAACCCTGTTCTAAAATAAAACCACCCATAGCAGTAACCTTGAAAGATGACTTCAAGAGCCTCTCCCTCCCACCTTGACGTTTTAATGGGGTCGGCAGTTTGAGCTTCTTTGTAATGGAAACCAGAAGAACTCTTAAAGGAAAAGGCCACAAGAGCAGGCCCAGCAGCTTTTGTGTCTAACTGTATCAGCTCCGTCTCAGCAAATGGCAAAGTTGCCCGACAGGCAATTACTGCTGTTCCTAATTGCTTCTATCAAACCCGGCTGTTGGAAATACCTAGTGCCCCCATACCCAGGCATGCTTCAGCCAACCCGATTTTCTTGGCTTTGGTTAATGCTCTATTTTTGGCACACTGGATGCTGTCTGGCAATTGAGTCCATTCAGACGTGTTAAACTTTCCAAAGACCCTCTTTGATCAATGCCAGAAGATGATCTAATTAGGTTCTGTCTTAAGGAGAAAAATGGCAAAGCACAATGTCTCCTGTGTTCTTTGTCAGGGCCCCGAGAGAGAGGATGAAAGCTCCTTCAGAGCTCTGCCCATAGCTGTCCACAGAGAAATGGGTATTTGTACAGGAAACTATGGATGCCCCAGGGAAAGGATGAATTTTGATTTTAAAGTAAGTACACTCTGGCATATTGCTCAATGTAGGAAGCAAAAATTTTAGCAATATTTTATTAGTTCTCTGAAAGCGCTATACAATGTATTTTGAGCACACACGCGCACACACACACGAAAAATCTCCCCTTATCTCCCTCTTCATCCTCTTATCTTTTCCAATCCAACTTTGAGAGATCTCCATCTTTTCCCCTTTCCCCATGAAGTCCAGTTGGTGTTACTCAGCTAGTCTTGAGAGTGAGGCCTGTCCTGGCATATGGTCAACTATCAGTGGTGACATCGTTGAGGCAAATTGACTCCATTTCCCCAGCAGCTTTCCGATGCCAAGAGCTCCTCAGCTGTGGAAGAGTTCATAGCCATCTTTACCACTCTATGTGGGGAATTTTGGCCAGAGCTCGCACAAACCTTGTGCATGCTTTCACAATCACTGTGAACTCAAATGTACAACTGCCCTGTTCTGTTTGGAGAACACTTTTTCCCTGATGGGAAACAACCTCACAATCTTCCTGCTTCAAGTTTTGTTTTTTTCTTTTTTAATTTAAAATCTTTCCAATGTGATTAAATTACAGCTCCTGTTATTTCCCTCCACCATGTTTTAAAGTGTTCACTGGTGCGAGTACCTCGATCAGGTTGAACATGAGCTAGGCTTTCTAGTGCATCTCTTCAACTCATTCTCCAAGAACCGGCAGCAATTCACTTTCAAAACTGTACCTCCACTAAAGGGTTACTTTACAGTGGGATCTCAGGTACTACAGAAAGAAAAATCTAGACGGAGCTGGTGTTTTCTATGACCAGATATTGTAGAATTAGTGCAAACCAGTCGCTATAAAGATGAATAGAAACATGACAAACTGTGGAGAGGAAGTAGGATATGATATCAGAGTTATTACAGTACTGAACATGTCATTTTCAATAAAAACGATCATGTATGCAAAGGAACGGGAAAGTAAGGCGGACGCACAGAATGAATATAAACTCTCCCCGAGGAGTCTGACACTGTGGTAACTAAAGACTGTAAAGCCACTGTCCTATAAACAGAATCCCATGATAAAAACCATGCAAAAAGTGAAGAAAATATGAAAAACGATGCCTTTCGAGTGGAGAATAGCTACAAAGGAATATTTGTAAACATTCTGGAAACTCTGGAGTTAAAGCGTAAAACCACTAAAGTGAATTCAACTGGTACTACTTGCACAAATATGTCGCGCCCAACCTCGACCAGCAAGGAAGACACGACCAGCGAAGATCTTCTTCAGGCAGTTTTACTCAGGAACCTTGATACAATCTTCTAATCCCGGGGAATCCCCGCACCACACTTAAATAGCTAGCGCTGGCCAATCCTAGCAAGCCACGTGGGGATAGCGGATAGGTTGTATCTATGCGGAAGCGACCAGGCCAAGCAGGAACAGCCAAATAAGGACTTGTTTTTAGCGGAAGGCAGAAACAGGACTTGTTTTTCACAAGGAGCGGTAGGCGGAAACCGGCGCCATCTCTGGGGCGCAGGACCTCGCAGCTCCCTACACAAGTAGGTCCAAAAACCCAACCCTAATCCTACCCCTCACATGAACTTGCACCCTTGGCTGAGGAGCGATGGGCAGTTGGTGGCTGCTAGGAGAAGCTGAATTGGATTTCTTTCAAACAAAGTCCCTGCTTGGTAACCCACACTCTCATAGATGGTCCTTCTAGGATAAAGCCTCTGCTAGGTTACCAGTATTCTTGTAGACAATCCTTCTAGGAAAAAGGCCCTACTAGGCTACCCATGCTCTCACAGATGGTCCTTGACCCATGTATATACAGACAGCAGGAAGTAGTAAGTAGACTCTGCAAATTAAAACCAACAGCATAAAGACAGCACAACATTGAGAAGGAAAAATGGGGGAGTAAGGGTAGATGAGAAAATGGAGACAAGGAGTGGTGATTAGATTTAATCAAGACACATTCTGTGCACTTCAAAATTCCCAAACAATAAAAAAAATGGGGTGTGGAGGTGGAGTTCCACAAGAAGAGGACAAAATTATATTTCATTTATTAGAAGAAATTTACAGCTAACTGGAATGTCAATCTATTGATGTCAACTTCTTGGAGAAAAGAAAGGAGAAAGGTTTTTTTCAAAATGAACAGACTCTCAAAAATATATGAGAGCCATAAAGCTTACCAATATCAACAAAATAGAAACCTTGGTGGGTGCAGTCAGTGGGGGGAGAAAAAGAAAGGAATAGAAGAATATAGATAAAGAAATAATAACCTAAGCTACTCAAATGAATTAAGAAAACCACACTAATCTGCATATTCAAAATTCATACATACATTGAAGAGGAAAAGAAGAGATCATGTTATTTGAAAGGTTCAAAAGACTGTGAAAAGATACAAATTAACTTTCAAAAAGTGTTGAAAGGAAAGACTCCCTTTAGATTCAAGCACACACCTAGGTTAAAATGAACATCACCTAAAATAAACACGGTGCAAATAATAAAAAAAAAACATATAACTGGGAAATGGGAAATATGGATGACTGTACTAAAGTCAGAGAAAATAGACTTTAAAGAAAAAAAATGTTATCCAAAAGATAATTGCATAATGACAAAAGTGCCAGTCTATAAGGAAAGGTATAATTATTATAAGCATAACAAAGAGCATGAAGTACATTTTATTTAAAAAAAATCTGTCAAAAAACAAAGGAGAAAAATGACAATAGCATTATTTGGAGACTTGAACAGTCTAAACTCATTAGACTACAAAGAAAACTAAAAGGAAGTAGATTTCTTGAACGGCACTGTAAACTAGATGTGTTAATGTATATCTGTAAAGTACCCCCCTCGACAGTGCCAGAATATTCTTCTCAAGTCCTCGTGGAACATTTTCTGAAGTAGTTTAAGGGGCGCCAAACCAAGCCCAACATGTTTACAGGTGAAGTCATGCAAAATTCGTTTCCTAAACATGATGGAATCAACTTGGAAATCAATAATGGGAGAAGAGTTGAGGAATTTACAAATGTGTGAAAATCAAGACACACATTTCTACGTAAGTGGGTTGGCCACTGGGCCAGACAAAAATGTCAGAGAGAATTGGAGAACTGAGTTAGAGGAAAATATGCCCTACCATAACTCATGTGTGATCAGAGGGAGAGTTTACCTGCCAGTGAATATACTAAAAATAAATATCTTAAATCAAAAGTGTAAACTGTTACCTTAAGAAACAGAAAAAGAAAGAAAGAAAAAAAGAAAGGAAAAAGATCAGACAAAATCCAAAGGTACCAGAAGGAAAATTAGAAGGAGGGATAATTCATTTCATAAAAACTAGAATTAGAAAGACAGAGTACAGAATAGAAATAAAATACAGAAAAAAAAAAATCAATCAACCAAAGTTGCTTCTTTGAAATTAAAACTAATAAATAATTAGCACGTCTGACCTGAGCAAACAAAGAGACCATATTCAAGTTAGAAAACTCTGGAAAGAAAATTGTTGATAACAAACAAAGACATAAAAGCATTGAAAACGGAATTGTGGTAGTCAGAATGAGAATGTCCCCCATAGGCTTAGATATTTGAACCCTTATTCCCAAGTTGGTGGTGCTGTTTGGGGCGGTTGTAGAACCTTTGGGGAGGTGGAGCGTTGAGATGGAAGTTGCATCCCTGGGTGTTTATGATCTCAACCAACATGCAGTTTTCTTTCTCTGCTTTGTTCTTGAATGTGAAGATGTGAGCGCCCAGCTTCTTGCTCCCGCCATCATGCCTGCCACTTACAGCCTTCCCTTCGTGCCACGATGTACTCATTCTTCCGGAACTGTAAGCCCAAGTAAACCTTTCCTTCTAGAAGTTGAATCGGTACCTAAAACAGAAGTTAGTACTGGAGAGGGGGCTGTTGCCATGAAGAACCTGTCCATGTATTTACATATATATATATATATATATATATATATATATATATATATTTTTTTTTTTTTTGGAAGGATGTGGAAAGCTTTGGAACTTGGAACCAGATAATAGTTGAATGCTGGATGTAAGCAGAGCTTTCACGGCCATCCTAATAGGAGCCTATAAGATAACCACGCTGAGAGCAACGTTGACTATGGAGGCCCAGCTCAAGGCATTTCAGACGGGAACAATACTGACAACAGGACTAGAGGCTGTTCCTGTGAGAGTCTGGCAAACAAAGATCTGGCTGCCTTCAACCTTGGTTCTCAGTACTTGCCTGAGTCAAGCCTTTAAATTGATGGACTACTTTCTTTGGCAGAAGACAGGGTAACCTTGAATCTGTGGTGCTGCTTTTGGTAATGCTTATGCTGATTTGCAATAAAAAAAAAGGGCAAGTGGATCAGAAAGAAATAAAGCTGTTTGGAGAGAAAAAGAGCATTAAAAGGCTTAGAGTTATAGAGGAGGCTTGCGCTGGAAGAGAGGTTAAGGAAATTAGCACCCTCTAGGAGAGACTGATCTTCACTGGAACAAAGGATAGGTGCCCTCAGGGCAAGACTCCACCCAGCTGAGCTTCCAACTTAGGAAAAGGAAAAGGCCTAAGGAATGTTCTAAACCTAGAAAATCACAGCAAACAAAATCTGCTGCTATTGCGGTTATGGGATTCAGGGTCCACCCCAACTTGGCAGCTGTACGTGGTAGTGTCGTCCATGTGGTATTGGCTTTAGAGGCTGAAAAATGTAAGAGCGAAGGGGTCATGGATTCTCTGTTTTCAGGGAGCTACTGAAGCCAGGCAACATGTGGCTGGGGAGTCCCTTGCATGACAGGCCTGAAAAATTAGAGGCTGTGAGAGACCTGAAGAGCATGAAGCTGTGTAACACTAAGATGTTGGGGATGCTGGAGCCTTGGAATATCTGGCAAGGAGAGCTGCATACAAGGGTGGAACTAACTCAAGACAAAAGAGAGGCACACACTACAGGCAGCAAAGATGGCGGAACAAAGATCAGGGGATTCTTCGACACCATTCAGGGAACTACAGTGTTTGCTAGGCTGAGGTTCAGAATTCCGCACCATATCCCCTTTCCCCCCATTTGAAATAGTGATGTATATTCTGTTCTGCTGCGTGTTGAAAGCATGAAATTTTATTTTTATTTTTACAGAAGCTTACAATTAAGAAATTGTCTTCAGTCTGAGAAGAGTTTTTAGACTTTGGGATTTTAAACAACGTTGAAATTGTGAAAGACCATGGCAACATTTGGAGTTGGACTGAAGCTAAGCGTATCTTGCATTGTGATGTGGCCATGAGCCTTTAGGAGCCAAGGAATGGAATGTGGGGGGTATAAATGAGAATGTCCCCCACAGGCTTGGATGTTTGAATACCTGGTCCCCAGTTGGTGGTGCTGTTTGTTGGGGAGGGGGCTCACGAGAACCAGCCTTTCTAGGGGATGTTTGTTACTGGAGGCTGGCTTTGACGGTTAATATTATATACCATTACTACTTTCCTCTCCCTGAGATAGAAAAGTATGTTTCCAGTTCTAGTTGTGAGCTCTCTCTCTCAGCTTCCTGCTCCAGCTGCCATGTCTGTTACTCATTGCTATGCCTTTCTACCACGATGGACTATTAGCCCTCTGTAAGCCCAAATAAACAGTTCCTTCTATAAGTTGCCTTGGGCATGTTAACAAAAAAGGTAAGTGATAACAGAAATATTATAATCATTTGCACACAAATTACAAGTGAAACTGAAAAAATATCTAGAAAAAATACAAACTAACAGAGACTGAAAAGGAAAAGGCACCCTAAATAGACCTATGGGAAGTAAACAGGATGAATTAGTAATCTAAAAAATAAATCTAAAAGTATTTACATGAGCTGGACACAGTGGCTCATGCTTTTAGTCCCACATTCAAGAGTCAAATGGTTCTCTGTGAGTTCAAAGCCAATCTGAGCTATGTAGCCAACTGTAGGACGGCCAGAGTTACATAGAGAGAACTTGTCTCCAAAAGAGAAATCCTTTCACAAAGAAAATCCCAGGCTCAGATGGCCTCCTTGTTTTAATTCTCGAAGATGTTTCAGAAAAATTAGTGCCAATCTTTTGCACACACTAACGAGATAGAGAAGAGATTGGGTGCACTTTCTAATATTTCCTACAAAGTCACTACTATTTATAATAGTGTAACTGTACAGGTTCAATATCCCCTGTGGACATAAATACAAAAACCTCAGCAAAATCTAGGAAACTAAATCCAACAATATATCTGAATATATTACAAACCATGACGAAGTAGGATTTTTCATGAGAATACAAAGTTGGCTTAACAAGTGAAAATCAATCAATATAACATACCATATTCACAAAATAACACAGCCTAAACCCTCACTTGACCTGGAAAGGGTAATGGCAAAATACTGCATCATTTTATGATGGAGATACCTAACAAACTAGGAATAAAAGAGAATTTTCTCAACATAACAAAATACATCTCTAATACATACATGTGACATTGTCCTTAATAATGGAAGAAAAGTATTTAGGTCACAGTAGTGAAAGGGCAGGACAAAGAAGGGGGAGGGACAGGGGAAAGAGGGAAGGGAGGAAAAGGTGGAAGAGGAAAAGCAAGAGGAAGGAGGAGAGAGGGGAGGAGGGAAAGAGAAAGAGGGGGAAGTGAAAAATGGGGAGGAGGAAGGAAATGAAGGAAAGGGGAGAAGAAGGAATTGACAGAGTGAGTAAATATTAAATTGGTGAAGCAAGATTTCAAGTTATACAGTCAATATGAAAAACACAAACATGTTTTATATGCTATTATGAGCATCCAAAATAAAATTTAAAATTCCATTTTCAAAAGCATCAGAAAGAACAATATATCTAAGAATATTAACAGTATAGTAAAGAAGTGCAGGAAGTACCTTGTTGAAACTGAATGAAGAGGGTGTAAGACAGTGAGGCAATGTGTACTCCCTCATGGTTCGAAAGACCTGAGATGTCAGTATTCTAAGTGTGAAGGATGAAGTTGGGCTTCTCTCTATACCAGCAACAAAGTTAATTCAAGTGAATCATGGATCGTAAAAGTTAAAATGATAAAACTTCTAGAAGAAAATGTAGGAGTAAATCTTTGTAACCTTGGCTTAGGCAAAGCCTTATTGGTTTGACACAAAAGTCCCAAGAGAAAAAAAAAAATTAACTGGGACTTAATCCGAGTCTAAAAAGAAACAAACAGATCCGCGGATCCCGGCCCGCAGCAGCTCTCTGCTCCCAAACCCCGTGGGAGAGAGACCTCACCGCCTGGTCAGGTGGGCACTCCTGAGGCTGCAGAGCGGAGGAGACCACCAACACTGCCCACCCCTGCCCACATCCCTGGCCCAAGAGGCAACTGTATAAGGCCTCTGGGTTCCCGTAGGGGAGGGCCCAGGAGCGGCAGGATCCCTGCGCCTGAGACACCGACGGAACCTGAAGGAAACAGACCGGATAAACAGTTCTCTGCACCCAAATCCCGTGGGAGGGAGAGCTGAACCTTCAGAAAGGTGGACACGCCTGGGAAACCAGAAGAGACTGCACTCTGTGCACATCCAGACGCCAGAGGAAAACACCAAACGTCATCTGGAACCCTGGTGCACGGAGGCTCCCGGAAAGAGTGGCACAGATCTTCCCAGTTGCTGCCACAGCAGAGAGGACTTAGGCAGTACCCCACGAGCAAACTTGAGCCTTGGAACCACAGGTAGGACCAACTTTTCCCCTGCAAGAAACCTGCCTGGTGAACTCAAGACACAGGCCCACAGGAACAGCTGAAGACCTGTAGAGAGGAAAAACTACACGCCCGAAAGCAGAACACTCTGTCCCCATAACTGGCTGAAAGAAAACAGGAAAACAGGTCTACAGCACTCCTGACACACAGGCTTATAGGACAGTCTAGCCACTGTCAGAAATAGCAGAACAAAGTAACACTAGAGACAATCTGATGGCGAGAGGCAAGCGCAGGAACCCAAGCAACAGAAACCAAGACTACATGGCATCATCGGAGCCCAATTCTCCCACCAAAGCAAACACGGAATATCCAAACACACCAGAAAAGCAAGATCTAGTTTCAAAATCATATTTGATCATGATGCTGGAGGACTTCAAGAAAGACATAAAGAACTCCCTTAGAGAACAAGTAGAAGCCTACAGAGAGGAATCGCAAAAATCCCTGAAAGAATTCCAGGAAAACACAATCAAACAGTTGAAGGAATTAAAAATGGAAATAGAAGCAATCAAGAAAGAACACATGGAAACAACCCTGGATATAGAAAACTAAAAGAAGAGACAAGGAGCTGTAGATACAAGCTTCACCAACAGAATACAAGAGATGGAAGAGAGAATCTCGGGAGCAGAAGATTCCATAGAAATCATTGACTCAACTGTCAAAGATAATGTAAAGCGGAAAAAGCTACTGGTCCAAAACATACAGGAAATCCAGGACTCAATGAGAAGATCAAACCTAAGGATAATAGGTATAGAAGAGAGGGAAGACTCCCAGCTCAAAGGACCAGTAAATATCTTCAACAAAATCATAGAAGAAAACTTCCCTAACCTAAAAAAAGAGATACCCATAGGCATACAAGAAGCCTACAGAACTCCAAATAGATTGGACCAGAAAAGAAACACCTCCCGTCACATAATTGTCAAAACACCAAACGCACAAAATAAAGAAAGAATATTAAAAGCAGTAAGGGAAAAAGGTCAAGTAACATATAAAGGCAGACCTATCAGAATCACACCAGACTTTTCGCCAGAAACTATGAAGGCCAGAAGATCCTGGACAGATGTCATACAGACCCTAAGAGAACACAAATGCCAGCCCAGGTTACTGTATCCTGCAAAACTCTCAATTAACATAGATGGAGAAACCAAGATATTCCATGACAAAACCAAATTTACACAATATCTTTCTACAAATCCAGCACTACAAAGGATAATAAAGGGTAAAGCCCAACATAAGGAGGCAAGCTATACCCTAGAAGAAGCAAGAAACTAATCGTCTTGGCAACAAAACAAAGAGAAGAAAAGCACACAAACATAACCTCACATCCAAATATGAATATAACAGGAAGCAATAATCACTATTCCTTAATATCTCTCAACATCAATGGCCTCAACTCCCCAATAAAAAGACATAGATTAACAAACTGGATACGCAATGAGGACCCTGCATTCTGCTGCCTACAGGAAACACACCTCAGAGACAAAGACAGACACTACCTCAGAGTGAAAGGCTGGAAAACAACTTTCCAAGCAAATGGTCAGAAGAAGCAAGCTGGAGTAGCCATTCTAATATCAAATAAAATCAATTTTCAATTAAAAGTCATCAAAAAAGATAAGGAAGGACACTTCATATTCATCAAAGGAAAAATCCACCAAGATGAACTCTCAATCCTCATCTTCGATTGGTTTATATTCGAAGTGTGCAATTTCTAGGCTTGAAAGTAAAATGATGCTATCTGGTGCTGGATAGAGGAGCCTTATTTTTTATTATGGCAGCTTGCTATTTTTGTAACATGGTGATTTGGTTGAACACAATAAAGTACAGTAGTAACTGATCTCCCCCTCTTCCTGGATGAGTGAGATGATGATTAAATGTTGATGTCAGCATCCATGAGCATATTCAGATGAGCTTCTGCTTCTGTTGAAAAGGATGCTGTGTTTGATTGTGGTCCGAAGCTTTGAAGCACTACTTGGCATCTCCTTCCTTGGAGGTCTCACTGTTTTAACATAACAGATTTGATAGCTTGTTGGTAAGGTGAGGTCCAGCTTGTCTCCACTAGGTCATCTTCATGTGAATCCGGTGGTTATACGGTTTTGTTCTAGGGATATTTCATTTTTTTAATAACGGTTTTAGCTGACATTCATGGAGAGAATGAATCCTTAGAAGTGTGCCACTAGTGAAAGGAAATCCTGTCTAGAGTATGTTTCTTTACAAAGCTGTGTCACACCATCCTTTGGGCCCTCTGCTGGAAAAGTAGAATCAAGTCTCAAATAATGCCTTTTAAATTGTATCCTCTAGTATTATAGATGTAGGGCAGTACTGTATCATACCTCTGTGGATGTAAAATAGCTTGTACCTGCTTTATGATACGTAGTAGTGACCGTGCTTTATCAGAGCTGTTTTTAATGATGTTGCTCAGAATGTTTTCTTTCCAGATGATGATTGAGAAGCTAATTTAAAAAAAAAATGGTGCCAGGTACCACAAGAGTAACAGAACTGTGCTGTTTTCTCAGGTTTTGTTTTTTTACTTTTTTTTTTTAATGGAGTGTGCTGGATGTCTCTACAGTTTTGTTCAGATGACTGCAGAACCTGGAAAAGCTGTTGCTGCTGTTGATGCATAACACACTGCTATTATTGGTCTTTTTATATAAATATAAATATATATATACAGATATATAATTTGAATTTTTTGAAACTTTACCTGTGCTGTCAACTTTCGAAAAAAGTATCCCCGTTTACTGTGTTGAGTTGGCACTGTACAGAAATTAACAGCCATATTGGTCTAGAAATGTTGAACTTAAGTTTTTTCCATTTGTACAGGGGTAACACACTGTATTAAATATGTAAGGTCTTATATACGTGGGTTTGATTACAAAAACTAATAAAGTATTCTCTAAATTAAAAAAAAGAAATATACATCATATGAAATGGAATATAATAAATGAAAAGCAGACTTGTCACATGTAAAAAAAAAAAAAAGAAACAAACAAATAAAAATCAAAACAACAACAACAGAACAAAAACCTGTGCCTCTACTGACATAATTATCAAGCCAAATACACTCTTCAAAATAGGAGAAAATATTGGCAAGTTAGGTGTCTGTTAAGATATATCTAGAAAGGGTTGGGGATTTAGCTCAGCGGTAGAGTGCTTGCCTAGCAAGCGCAAGGCCCTGGGTTCAGTCCCCAGCTCCGAAAAAAAAAAAAAAAAGGAAAAAAAAAAAGAAAAAAAAGATATATCTAGGAAAAAAAATTTAACTCTTCTACACCAAAAATGTGAAGACAGGGGGCCCATTGGAAAATGGACAAATAATTTGAAAACATTTAAGAAAATCACCAAGATCCATGTTCAATGTGATTGGTCATTATAGAAATGCAAATCAGGGGTTGGGGATTTAGCTCAGTGGTAGAGCGCTTGCCTAGCAAGGGCAAGGCCCTGGGTTCGGTCCCCAGCTCCGGAAAAAAAAAAAAGAAATGCAAATCAGAACTACAAGACGGCACCCTGACCTCTCTATGACGGTTTAAACTAAAAAGACAAAGATAACAGTGTGGACAAGAAT
This sequence comes from Rattus norvegicus, assembly GCF_021556685.1. Taxonomy (NCBI): domain Eukaryota; kingdom Metazoa; phylum Chordata; class Mammalia; order Rodentia; family Muridae; genus Rattus; species Rattus norvegicus. Next base: position 25,424,275 of record NC_141543.1, read on the forward strand.
TAGAGAAAATGGAGCCACCATGTATTTCTGGCACAGGTATTTTGTGAAGTAGGTTGGCGAACCCTTAAAAAGATGTGGGTAGTTACCAGACAAATCAGTAATGAATTTAATTTCTTTGTTTTGAAAGGTTTATTTATTTTATACATACACTGTAGCTGTCTTCAGACACACCAGAAGAGGGCATAAGATCCCATTACAGATGGCTGCGAGCCACCATGTTGTTGCTGGGATTTGAACTCAGGACCTCTGGAAGAGCAGTCAGTCCTTTTAACCGCTGAGCCATCTCTCCAACCCCATGAATTTAATTTCTAGGCATATAACCCAAATAAATGAAAACATGTCCACACAAAATTTGTGTACAGATGTTGATAAGCTACATTTTTCATCACAGCCAAAAAATGAAATCAACGGTCTATCGATATAGATGAAGTGGTGTGCCAATATACTGCCCAATTATTTAACCACGTAAATGAAGTTATATGCACTGTGATATGGATGTAAACCTTACAGGAAGTGAAAGAAACTAAACATAATAGGTTACCTAATATATAATACCATGTATATGAAATGTTCAGGTAGGCAGATTGATTTTTGAAAGGAAATAGAAGGAACTTTGTTAGGGTAGAGTGTAAGAGCGAACAGAGAGACTGCTTGTAGGTCTGGGGAACGTTTTGAGATAGTAAAAATGCTCTAGATTACCCAGGTTGCACAAGTCTGAACATCCTCTGACCCTCTTAATTGTGCACTTTAAATGGAAGAATTTTATGGTAGATGGATTATATCTCAATAAAACTCCTCTTTACAAAATATAAGTCATATTCCACATCTGTGTTTTAATCTGTTTGATAGATTCTCTCTGTTCTTAAATTCCAAAGCTTGGCCATGGACAACAATGTGCTGTATCCCTCCGCATCCCTTCTGTATATACTCAGTCACACTGACCCAGGATCTACGCTTAGAATCCAACTTGTTATTTTCTACTGTAGAGTCTGTTTGTTTGTTGTTGAGGGTTTTGGTGGTGGTGGTGGTGGTGGTGGTGGTGATGGTGTGTGTGTGTCCACTTTGCCAACAGTGTTTTATAATGCATTCTTTCTATTATCTAAAAGAGAGATCTCCTCCTCTCTGCCTTTGGGCAGCTATAGTGCTCATTTTCTGTAAGTGTTTACAGCTCAAGTTAGTTGAGATTATTTTGTGTATTTATGTGGGTGATTGTACATTTGTTTTTTGATCTTCTAGCCAAATTCCCTGTAGTATTAAGCTATCCCCATCGTAGGGGGAACCTTCTCTGGTTCATCATTCTTATAGCTCTAATTTTGAGTATTTGACCAGTCATCATTAGTTTATACCTGTTTCTTAAATACATTCTCAAGTCTGATGACAAAACGACCAGATTTCTCCTTGCACACAACCCATTCTAAAGAAGGCCATCATAATGCAAACACAGTAATGGTTACTGAGCCCTCACGTCGATGGGATCCGAATCCTCTTAAAGACTTTATCTCTTAACCTTAGTTGTAATTCCACCATTGTGCTATGTTCAGGTACACCATGTGCTGCAGTGCACAAGAACATGAAAGCTGCCCTTGAGGCCTTCACATTCTGCAGAGGAAAATAAACCTGAACAATGGGAAATAACAATAACAATAACAATAATAATATATGCTGGTCATAGCAAAGTGCTTGGGAATTACAATTTGACAGGAGATATCACTGGACATTTGCTTTAGGCCCTATGGAGAAAGCGGCTCCAGGTCAGTGGTTCTCAGATCAGAGATGGAGAACAGAGGTGATTTCACTCCTCAAGACATTATTGGCTGTGTCTAATGGTATCGTTTGTTTTATTGTCCAAACTAGAGGTAGGGGAAGGGGCTGTTGGCATCTTGTAGGACGAACAAAACAGACCTCTGAGCAGCCTTCAATGCACAGGACCATCCCTGCCACACAGACATGTCCCACCAAGTCCTCAATGCTAAGAGGGAGAAACCTGGGTTAGACAATGGTGCTTGCTGATAAAGTTGTAATGGGAGAGGCCACTAGGGGAATTTGGAATGGATTAATCTGACAACAACACCACCAGAACCCATGTTTCATCTCGGTATCTCTCACACACACACACAAAGAAATGCTCATCTCATGCTGTGTCCTCTGCTGTAGTACAGCGGGCAAGTGTCTCAGTTAGGGTTCTACTGCTGTGAACAGACACCATGACCAAGGCAACTCTTAGAAGAACAACATTTAATTGGGGCTGGCTTACAGGCTCGGTCCATTATCATCAAGGGGGGAGCATGGCAGCATCCAGACAGGCATGGTGCAGGAGGAGCTAAGGTTCTACATCTTCATCTGAAGGCTGCTAGCAGAATCCTGACTTCTAGGCAGCTAGGAGTAGTGTCCTAACACCCATGCCCACAGTGACACACCTACTCCAACAAGGCCACACCTCCAAATAGTGCCGCTCCCGGAGTGAAGCATATTCAAATCATCAGAGTAGAACATGAACTACTTCCCCTGAAGAACCAAATGTGAACGTGATCAAGACCCCAAGGCAGCACCGGCTTATGAAAATATGCATGGATCATGTGTTTTCCTAACTGATCTCCCAACCACAATGTTGAAACGTGTAGGCCTTAATACTGCTTCTACATCTCATGTGTCAAATTAAAGACAGTCGAGCCAGATATCAAAGTCATCACAGTTTTATCAGTTGAGGCTGGTGCATAATTTTAAAAATTAAAAAGCTAGCCGAAATAAAATTGTCATAACTACTGGCACAGGTGGGCTTCAGAGACAACCGATGCTTTGAAAGTGAACCATAACTTAGTAAGACTGTGGGGGCCGCTCTGTGTAGGGATGGTCTTCCCTTGCAAGCCTCAAACAGAAGGAAAGAAAATGTGGAAAAGCACACAGAGAATCAAGCACATAAAACCACACAGCCTGAGAGACCATTTCAATCTAGGGTGATTTCCATTGTGAAAAGTAGCATATTCCTGGATTAATTTCTCTGTGTTGTGCCAGGACTTACTTTCCAAAATCCAGAGCCTCCTAGAACACCGATTTGGTGGAAAAAAGAAAACAGGAGAGAAAGGAAGTTAGCTTTTGTTTCAGGGTCAACCTATGCGGCCTGCAAATCCCTGCATAGGAAAACTCCCTTGTTGCTCTTGCTTCCAAGTGGCATAGACAAAAATCCCTCATCCATAGCACCTCCCAATCCCCCCGGCCCTATGTGATCTGTTCTCTGCTCTTTTTCAACCCCACCTTGTAAGCTTCAACTTCATGGCAGTCTTCTGTTTCCATAGCCTTGACTGGTATGTCAGCTGCACCGGCTGGTTTGTGTCTGTCTCCTCGGAGATCTTTGCTTGGTGAGTCTCCTATAATTTACTTTCAGTTCAGATCCTGCCTCCCCTTGGGGTTTCTCTTTCTGAAGAATCACTCCGCCAATCACTCACTCTCACGCTACCCTCTTTAGTCATCTTCCCTGAAGCAAATGTTCCCTAAAATCAAGATATTTGTTTACTCACTCCATGAAGGAGGGGCCTTGTCCATCTCGTTCCCAGTATCCCCCCGTCATGTTGAATGGTGCCTGGCATGTGGAAGGCGTTTGGCAAATATTTGTTGAATGAATACATGAATTAGATAAGCTGGAGCTTGGAGTGAATCATCTAGAAGGGTCTCCTTCCAGCAATGAAGTACTCGAGATCCATCACAAAAAGCATCCATCTTTCCAACCGAGCGCTTCTCTTTGTCTATCGGCCAAGATAGGGTTTCTTAGGGCTTAACTGAAATGGTGGGTAAGCAAGCAGAGTGAAACAGATGCCTTTGGGGGCTGGACGCATCTTCCTCAGAGGTTAGCGGTGGAACAAAGAACAATCACTAGAATCAACACAGAGGTGGATGGGAGAGCAGCTGGGTCCTCCGCCAAATGGCCTTTGTGGATGTCAGAGCCAAGCTCCTCCGAAAACAGCCCTTTATTTTGAACAGGATCCCAAGTGGAGCTTGCCCTCCACCCCCTGCCTGTTCTTCTCTCATTGGGCTCTCCAGCTTGTCACATATGTGTTCAATTGCTCTCTTAACATCAGCTTGGGTAACCCTGATGTGAGGGAGATGAGAGAGTCAGCCATGAGGTCTGTGAAGGTCTGATGAAAGCAACTTTAACACATAACCATTTGCCTTGGCAGGAGCTTGGGCCAAGAGCAAAAGTCCTCTTGATGTGTCAAATTATAGATAAACACGAGTTTCAAAAACATTTGTGATATAACTGCAAATAAATGCTGGTAACTGGCAGGGTGTTCTGCTTACAAATAGTTCCTGTCATCCTAACAGTAAGAGGATAAACTTAAATGTGACTGACTTCCCAAACATTTGAAAGCACTAGACTAGGCAGTCTCTGAGGCTAGAAGCACAAGAGAATAAGAATTAAAGCATAAGCTAAAACCAGACGACAGCAAAGTTGCACAGCCCAAGGCCATGGGACCCGAGGTTTACCAAGATGATTCAACTGAGGAATCCTGTGAGACTTCTTCTTCTTCCCTCCATCTTTTGAAGACCTTCTGAGTTGTCTGCTCCCCTCAGTCATGCTTGGGTTGGCTTGTCCTCTGAGAAGTGTGACCTTGGAAACTGGATGAAGAGCCTTGGGCTCAATAGGTAACTACACTTGGCAGATGTCTTCAAGGAAAAAATACCAAGAACCCCTGTCCTGCAAGACGCTGTGGTAATGGGGATGCAGATGAGAAAAATAGACTGGAGCCCCATCCCCTCTGGTCATTGGCTACTATGAGCTTCCATCTATCCATTTCTCTACCCATGAGCCAAGATATATTTATTCTATTCTTATTGTATGCTAAACACCATATTAAGTATTGAACCATTTCATTAAGTAAAACTTTGGATCTGCTATCTGAGACATGAGATACATGATCTGGTGTCTTCAGATGTGCAAGATATATCTGAAGACACTAAGTCCGGATTTAGGTTGTTATCTGAATTGGCACTAACCATTGAAATATCAAAAGTCATAGAGTATATATTTTTTAGGGAAATGCCTATTTTCCATATCCAATACAATGCTAAGGGATATAATAAGTGTTTCCTTCTGGTCTCTCTTTGAGTTTACTACTAGCATAAACGTTTATGTCAAGTCTACTTGCTATTCCTATTTCAAGTACAGCATGTAATGAATTGCCAGAGTGTCCTCCATTCTTCTATGTCTTCCTTCCCTCCCTCCCTCTGTCTCCCTCCTCTTTTCTATGGATTGACATGTAATGATTATGCATGTACACCTAAGGTCATGTGGATCCTCCATGAACTCCTAAAATCCAGTTTTGATTTCCTAACATCTACCAGTTCCAGAGTTCAAGACACTGCAGTTTGAGAATTCCTAGAATTTGGAGCAATTACGATTGCAGCTTCCTTTGGCTCTGAGGCCACTGTAGCAACCACCCCATCCGCTGCAGTTGGACTCTATCCAGACACAGGACTCAGCCCTTTCTTTGAATTCCATAAGAAGTGGACTTAACCACCAAGAGTATTTGTAGAACTAACAGAAGAATTTGTGTTTTGGTGGGAGAAAAGTGGAAGCAAAAAAAGTATTTGAGAACAAAATAGAGATAAGTTGACTTCAACAGATGCGATTTCGTCTGCTCTGTGTCTTCTAGTTTAGACAGCCGGACATGTCACTTGCCTTTCTGTGACTCAGTTGCTCATATTTAAAAGGGCACCATAATATTTGCTCACAGGAGTGATATGCATGTGAAATGAGACTTATTATTTTTTTAAAAAACCAAAAGGATTAGGGCTGAAAACATGGCTCAGAAGTTAAGAACTGCTCTTACAGAGGACCTGAGGTTGATCCCAAACACCCACTTCTGCTACCTCACAACCATCAGCTGCAGAGGGATCTGACTCTCTGGCCTCCACCAGTACTGCATCCAGCTGCATGTACCCCCTCCCCCTCCCCAACATATGCACATATAATGGAGATAATAAAAGTAATTTATTATTTTTTTTGTAAAAAGGAAAGTCCTGGGATTCATTTCAGCTCACAAATTGGGGGAGGTCATAGTTAGATGGGCAGATAGACAATAAACAGAGCTGAGTAAAGCTCATGTGTATATTTACACACATGCATAGAGGGGTACCATCACCACCGTTCCTTTAATTCGTGGCTTCTCTGACTCTGCCCCATTTTTCCCTCCTCACTTTTCTCTGCTGTTCACACTCTGGAAGAGAAACAGATTCACCCCGGCCCTCCTCTGTTCTTCTACAAAACAGTTCTTCCTGCTCCGAGGTCCCCGCTCCCACTGACGTCATATCCCAAGCATGTTTACCAAGGTATTTTCCAGACAATGATCGCTTCCTCCTTGTGAGGGATTAAGGTGTCAAAAGTCATGATAATATTTTTTCAACTTGTTACATTTATGTATACACAAAAGGCTCCATGGCTTTAAATCAGTATTAAAAACACTGGCTGTGTCTCTGGGCTGTTTTCACTCTCAAAAAATTCTCCGGTTCAGAGGAAGTAGCGTTTCCTGGCGGTAAGAGAGGCCTCACTCGATACATGCCGTCTAATGATAGCCAGGCCAGGCCAGACCATCCAGGCCTCCTCCTACCCTGATCCCAGGACCCGGAGGATGGCATTGGCCCTTTTTTAGAAGGTCAAGGGGGCTGCAATACCAGATGACTGGAACCAGGCAAAGAAGTCAGTAATATGTGGTTCCCCTCAGAAAGTAATTTATTACACTATTCTCAGAATGTTACTTGCTTCTTTTATTCATTCGGCCTTGAAAAAAGTCAGTCTTCCAGATGGAGGGAGACGTCTGTCAAGGAGGAAAGCATATGATCCTTGAGTTTCACAATCTTCCTTTATGTTTCGGGGTTGGCTCTTAGCTGAGATGAACCAACATGGACTCCCAGAGAGCCACTCCTTTCTCCTATAAAGCAGGCACTTATGCACACATGCACACACACACACACACACACACACACACATACACACACGTGTGTGTATGTGTGTGTGTGACTTTTATAATTTTTATAAAGCATATTTACATCTATTTGTGTGCTGGTAGCAAATCACATTAAACACTGAAACTTCCCATTGCTATCTCAGTGTCAGATCTACTGCGACTCCTTCTCCCCTCCTTCTTACCATGGCCCAGAGAAGAAGGTAGGAGTTTGATTGCTGTCTTTGGCATCAGTCAGAGGAAGAAGTTGACATTGGAAGAGTTTCGATATAATTACAGTCTATCTTAGGCTTGGGATAAGGATGGAGACAAACAAAGGGGAACGAGAGAGGCCTGTTCCGTCACCCATTCCTCTCAGCTGTGTCATGGAAAGAGCCCAGCAGACTTGGCTGGAGTCTCAGCTTCATGGTCATGAACTTTGTGTTTTGGGTGAAACATACCTAGTGCGGTCTTCCTGTGTCACAGAGGAACAATGACACCTGTTCACAGGGCTGAGAAGGCTTGAGAGCAGAGGGGTTTTCCCTTGGATTTTCAACCCTGAGTATTGTTCTTATCTTTTGGACCTTCTCCAAATCCAGAAAACACCACACACAGAGCTGGCAACAATCGTCGTCCCTCCTGACTTTCTTTTCCCTAGATAATTCCACACTTCCTATCCCCATTGGTTCTCCACAAGACAGGCGTGAAGATGGTCTTACCACCGTTCATTTCACACTACCAAAGGAAGGGATCAGGAAGTAACACCAGGTGCTTTTCAGGTGTACGTTTTCCCAAAAGTCATCACTATTGGTAGGTCACAGCCTACAAGAAGAGAGTAACGAGGCAAGTTCCAAGGGGACATGTTCAAATGACAAAGCCAACAGTCCGTGCTCAATGCCTGCAGCATCCCAGGATGGTAAGTAATAAATCTAGGGAACCCAGATGGTCTCTTATTGCAGGGTCTGGTTACAGAGCCAACGTATGATCATAAATGTAAACGTGGCCTCATGGTACTCGGAGTGAGTTTAATACTAGAGTCATCATACATGGAACTCAGTCTACAGTAGGTTCTTATTTACTTTGAAATATTTAAAACTTGGGGGCCGGATTGATCTTGTAGAATTTAAGAACACATGCTGCTCTTCTACAGGACCTGGCTTCAGATCCCAGCATCTACATGTGAGCTCAGAGTCACCTGCAACTCCAGGTTCCAGACGTCTGATATGGTCTTCTAGACCACATGGGCACCAGGCATGTACAGAGGTACATATATGCAGGCAAAGAGCACACACACACACACACACACACACACACACACACACACACACACATATATATATATATATATATATAATGCATGTATATTTACTTTGCTCATATCCATTGACCTGTATTGAAGATTTCATAGAATTTGCGTTTGAAGAGGTCTTAGAACATCAGGTAACCAAACCCTTCTCTGGAGGTAGAAGAAATGTGCAGATTCAATCAATGTAAAATAAACTGTTCAAGGACCAAAGAAAACTGGGAATGTCTGAAAGACAAAAAAAGGAGCGGATGGCTTTAGGCACCTGATGGGGGATGATTGTAGCACTTGGCTAATACGTGTTTGGCACAAGCTCCTTGGCAGAGAAGGCGACATGGAAACATGCTGGGTTACTTAGTTTGGGTTTTCTGACAATGGAAAACACAGAATTTTTTCTGAAGAGACGAATTTTTTCCTGGAACCGAACATGGGCATTTATCACATGAGTCACTGGTACAGGATGCTAAGGACAAAATGGACCTATCTCCCTCTGCGGTTTCTTACCAAACAGTGCGGCTTTCCTTCTGGGTGTTCTCATTTCCACCCTTTGTGGGTGATTTTGAGTGATCAGGAATCTTTTTAAAGCACCGGGAGGGTCTGAGACAAAACGAAAATGGAATCACGTCTGCTTCCTACCTCATTACTAACTAACCCTAGCCCACGGAAGAAGAATGTGCATGTAATTGTATCTAGGTATAATCTCAAGGCAAGAGTGATAATAATAAAATTTCTAATCGTATCCTTTACCAGATGTATGTTTTATAAGTATGAGCAAGCTGACTGTGGGGGGTTGAATAAGAATGGCCCCCATAGGCTCATATATTTGAATGCTTGGTCACCAGGGAGTAGAAATGTCTGAAAGGATTAGGGGGTGTTGGAGGAAGTGTATCACTGGGGGTGGTGGGCTTTGAGGTTTCAAAAGCCCATGCCGGGCCCCAGCCTGCACCTTCTCTCTCAGAGTGGAATAAGGACGTAGCTGTGAGCTATTTTTCCATGTGAGCAGTCATGCTTCCTGCTGGCCTGGTCCCTGCCTGGTGAGAACAGACTATACCTTTCAAATTGTAAGCCAGCCCTCAATTCAATGCTTTCTTCTACAAGAGTTCCCTTGGTCATGGTGTCTCTTTGCAGCCACAGAACAGGGACTAAGACACTGACTAAGGCAGTGCTTTTCAATGTCCCCCAATGCTTCAGCCCTTTAATACTTTTCCACATGTCATGGTGACCCCCAACCATCACATCATTCTCATTGTTACTTCATAACTATAATTCTTCTACTGTTTTGAGTCACTGTGTAAATGTCTATGTTTTTTCCAATGGTCTTAGGAGAGCCCTCTGAAAGGGTCATTTGATCCCCAAAGGGGGTGTGATCCATGGGTTGAAAACTGCTGGATTAAGAATTTGTCAGATTGGGGTTGGGGATTTAGCTCAGTGGTAGAGCCCTTGCCTAGGAAGCGCAAGGCCCTGGGTTCGGTCCCCAGCTCCGAAAAAAAAAAAAAAAAAGAATTTGTCAGATTGAATAGCTCCTCTAAATTCTCCATGTTCCCAACTCTCCAGTTCCTTCCAGTTGATGAATCCCCAGATTCTTACGTTGAAGAGGATTTTTGAAGTCACATATGACACAAGGGCATCAGCCTGACCACCTCACTATGTTTGCCTGTGAGAAGGGAGGGACACACAGTGTCCTGCAGTCAACTCTCCGTCATTGCACGATTCCATTTTCCTGCTAACAAAGCAAATTTCATATGGCAGTAATTAACAGATAAATGTGGTTCCCGCAGTTCCTCTACATTTGCTAGTGGAAACGTCCCAAGATATAAATGACTTTATCACATTCTACTTGGATCTTTGCTGCTCTCAGGAGTCGATGTATACGAGTAGGGAATGAGCCAGACAGAAATTCACCTCTCCCCTCAAAATTACGTCAAGCCAACAGTGCGAGTTATAGTCATTATGAAGAGCTTGTTTACATAAGTCAATTTATGAATTATTAATTGAAAAACCTTCATCTAGAGCTAACGACTCGTCTTTGTTCTCTTCGTATTTACTTAAGCAGTGGAACCCATTTAGAGTCGTAAATCATACAGCATCCCAGTGAGACACTTTGTCCATTCTGCCCATGGCAGGCTGTATACAAAGGTTGGAGTTTGTGGATGTGCATCCTGAAGGACATGGGTTCATCAAGAATAAACCGTAGTTCCAACGTTGCATGAGGCAGTTGACAAGTCCTGAGGGGACTACTGCTGTTTCTGTCTGCCCAGTCATCTCATCACACTGCCCATATCAACTCAGCGCCTGTGTCCCATACAACACACACTTAATAAAACTTAGTAAATAAATAGGCGAGCATTGAATTATGAGTAGATATTTGAATGAGCAAATCAGACACCCACCCCGATGTAGTCACCAGGACAAACCCAGGAACACCCATCTTCATGAACAGTGAAATGATCTAGTTAACTGGCTCTCAAAATGCTTGCCTGTGTTGGGGAGAAAGAGAACGGTTATCTGGTTAACATGAGTGTGGCTCCACAGCAGATGTGTAGAACTTGTGAGCGAGAAGTGGATTGTTTGTGTCTCAGAGAAGAGAAGGGAGAGGCTCCGTAAGCTAAGTCAAAGCAAACTATTTATTGCACAAAGCCACAAGTTGGTCGCACCCAACTGGTCACAACTGCAGCCACCAATCCCCCTCCTTCTTAAGAGTCTTCAGTCTCTGCTGGACGCCCTCACAGTAACTGGGAAAGAAGGCTGCTAACTCGTTTTTGGCATGATGGACTATGTAAGGCCTTAGTCCATGAGAGTTAGGTCTGGTGGTTTTCTGTCTGTCTCTGTGCCAGACATAAAGGGGATGGAATGGAAGGGAAGTCAGATGTGGGCCTTGTTCCTAGGGCAAGCAGCTCGAAGAGTGGGATGCACACATTCTCCGCTTGGATGACTTCTAGACTTCTGGGGCTTGGCAGAGCAGCAGCTGAAGCATGGAACAAAATAAACTACAAAATATAGAAGGAATGCAGGGAAAGTCATGAAAAGCAAATGGGTGATTCATAGAGATTACAGAGTAATGGCTACAAGATTTTCCAGGCTTTGATTAAACGTTTTCAACAAATCAGTTGCAGCAGAGACTCCCTTGGTGGCTAGAACATGAAGGGAGAACATGTATGTGTGTGTGTGTGTGTGTATACATGTATGTGTACATGTGTGTATATGTGTGTATGTGTGTGTACACGTTTGTGTGTATGTGTATGTGTGTACATGTGTGTACATGTGTGTATGTATGTGTACATGTGTGTATGTGTGTGTACATGTGTGTATATATGTGTGTATGTATGTGTATATGTGTGTATGTGTGTACGTGTGTGTACGTGTGTGTACGTGTGTGTATGTGTGTGTACATGTGTGTATGTGTGTACATGTGTGTATGTGTATGTGTGTGTATGTGTGTATGTGTGTGTGTACATGTGTGGATATGTGTGTATATGTGTGTGTACGTGTGTATACATGTGCGTGTATGTGTGTATATGTGTGTATATGTGTGTATATGTGTGTGTACATGTGTGTATATATGTGTGTATGTGTGTGTACATGTGTGTATGTGTGTGTACATGTGTGTATACATGTGTGTGTATGTGAATGTGTGTATGTGTGTGTATATGTGTGTATGTGTGTGTACATGTGTGTGTATATGTGTGTACATGTGTGTATACATGTGTGTGTATGTGTGTGTATATGTGTGTATGTGTGTGTATATGTGTGTGTATATGTGTGTGTATATGTGTGTGTATGTGTGTGTACATGTGTGTATATATGTGTGTGTATGTGTGTGTATATGTGTGTGTATGTGTGTGTATGTGTGTGTACACATATATGTGTGCATATATATTTATATTTATATATGCACACATGTATATACATATACATAACTTTTGTTTAAGATGTTTATTTTATTTTTAATGAAGCAGATATCATTTTAATTCCTCCCCTCTTGAAATAAAGATCCGTAAGCAATTCCTCGATGTAGGTAACATAAAGAAGACACACAGAGATCCTTTCAAAGGTGGCGATATTTTATTGTTTTAACCACTCCTAAGCACCCACACAACTGCATAAAATCATGTTTGATGTGCTGCGGTAGCCAGTGCATATCTGTCTGTGTGCACACAGGCATGTAGGTATAGCCTTTTCCTGGGCCCAGCAAATCTCCTATTCCTGAATGAAGATACTGATTTATCATGGTTCACAGGATCATAATTAAACTTTTTGAAAGACCCCAAATTTAGACAAGTCATGGCTACTGTGGTATACGACAGCGCAATTTTAGGGGCACAAACCTCAAGATCTCCAGCCCAGCTCAGCCCAGTGCAAGGATGCGTGTATGCTGTGCTGTTGGTTTTCCCAACCCTAATACACGTTAAGAGTCATCATCTAAGGGCACCTCAGTTGAGGAATAGCTTCCAACAGGTCATCCTGTGGGCATGTCTGTGGGGCATTTTCTCCACTGACTAATGAAGTGGGTGGGCCTGCCTTCTTGGGTGGTGCCACTCCTGAGCGGGTGGTCCTGGGTTGTATAAGAAAGCAGGCTGAGCAAGCCATGGGGAGCAAGAAGCCAGTGAACATATCTCTCTGTGGTGCTGTCTCTGTTCTTGCTCGGCGTCCTCTGCTGGCTTCTCTCAAAGATGGCCTGTGGTGTCAAGTAAACTCCTCTATCCCCTGGGCCTACTTTGTACAAGGCACAGGAGAACAGTGTTGGTCCACTTGCTTCCCTGCCCTCAGCCAAGTAGCTCCTGTCTGTCTATAACTCTTACTGTTATAGTCACTGTCTCGTCTTTATTCTTCATAGATAATTTAATGCCTTTTTAATACTTCTGGCCGGAGGAATCACCTAGAATACTTGTTAAAATTTATAGATGCATAGGTAGGACATATGGAGGCAGACTCCCCAGGGAACACTGTTCTCGTGGCAGAGAATTTAGTGGGGGGAGCTGGGGCTATTCAGGATTTTTCAGTATCCCTTTACTCGAACAAAGCACATTCATGGGCCTTTCCACAAGTGCCTCTCAAATATGCGCTCTGTTTTATGTTCCAGAACTGAGTGCTCCTCTGGGGTAGTAACAGCTTCTTGTCTAGGGCCTCCCCATCAGGCCTCCCCACCAGACCTCCCCACCAGGTCACCAGATCCTCCAACCAGACCCCCCCACCAGGCCATCAGGCCCTCCCGCAGAGCCTCCCCATCACCTTTCCACCAGCCTCCCCTCACCAGGCCTGCCCCAGGTCCCCCTCCCACAGACTCCACTGCTTTCCAGAAACTTCTGGAAATGATGGAAATCATGCTACCAAAAAAGCCTCTTGCAAGCAAAGACTAGACAGAAGGTGTGATGATGCAACCCTGGAGAGGACACTGAGGGTCATAAAACAGGAGAAACCCAGTGGTTCCTAAAGCCGAGGGAAGGTGGGGGGATGAATGAAGTCTGGTACGTGTGAGCACCAGTGTATTTTGATAAGGAAAAAAAACCCCTTAAAACTAGCTGCAGGTGAGGACTGCTCTAGTGAGCTTTCTGCAGAACACGAGTTCTAAACAAGAGCCCATGAGAAACAGACTCCAGCCTCAAATACGCAGAATCTTGAAGGGTATCTGTCTACCTTAAAGGGCCCTGAGAAGTCTTGCTGCAAAAAAAACCACAACAAAAATGCAAAAATAGAAATATCTCAGACTTGGAACAGTTTCTCACATTGTCCAGTAAAACAGGCATAAGAATCTATCTGAGTGTGCCCGGAAAACATTGGCTGAGGGCAAAGAGTTGGGAAAGAAAATACATTCACTGAGGTGTTTAACATTGCCTGTAGTACTATTATTATATCCAACTAAAAGTTTCGTTATAAAAATATAAATAAATATATTCACTATTATAAGTAAATACATTTTATTATAAAATTTAAAATTATAAATTATAAGTAAATTTATTATTATAGTTTTATTATATATCAGAATATATATATTCAAGTTTCTTCTCTCTACTTAAAACTTGAACTGGTTTGTATACACATGCACACACACACACACACACACAAACACACACACACACAAGCAAGCAGCTGTGTGGAGCAAGTCTGTTGCTTCTGTCCTTGCTTATTTTAAAGAGACAGTGAGGTGGGGACATAGGCAAGAGACTTGCCCCACACTGCGGCTTGTTGATCATCTCTTGGTTCTTGCTAACAAAAAGCAAGTGTATGGCGTGAGAACCGGGTGGGGGCTAGCGGGGCTCTGGAATGTAGAAAGTGGGTATGTCTGGAGCCTCTGGCTTTTTGCAGGCATCTGGATTGGAGTTCCCAGCCTGTCTTCATTTTTGCCTTAGCCAATTTGCCACTCTGGGGACCAGACAGCCTAAAGATGTTACCTCATTCTAGTGCTTCTGCTCTCCCTGTGTTTAAAGCTGTTGCTTCAGAGGGAGCCTTCCTTTTTGGGACCTCTGGGACCTGAGGCTACCCTGAGCCCAGTCTGTGTGGCCTCTGGGTCACAAAGCAGCAGAAAGAGCAGTCTTAGCTGGCTTTGCCAACTGTGTCATTGCTCAGAGATGTAGCACTGCTCTGGCCAGAATGGGGACATTCTATGCTTACGTTATGAGTCCCATGTGTCAGGGCTTAATGGCACTTAGACTGGGTGATGTGAGAGTGGATGTACGATCCTTACATGACTGGATTGCAAATCACTGAGACAGTAGGCCAGGGGTTAGGAGGAATGCTCTCCCTCCTTTTGTGGTTGTGAAACTCAGTCTTGAAGCAGGGAGAGAAGTTGCCTGTGCTTCTGAGTTTCCAGGAAAATTGATTGCTCTGCAGTGTGAATTCTGCCATTCATTGGTGCACTGACCTTGATCTGCTCTTGGTTTGACAGAGGTGAACCATAGTTGGAACAGGTTACAGTATAGAAGTTTTGTTGAAAAAAAATGTCTTTTGAAACAATTTTACATCTATTCTTGGAGTGGTCCATTACTCTCTTAACATCTAGTGGTTGCTAATAAATATTTTACAACTGGCTCTCCCTGAATTAGTAAGATATGTATGTACACAAACATATGAGTGTGTGTTGATTTATCACATACTCAACTTTTATCAACTTTACTGTACAATGAATATACAGCATAAACCTGTAACACAATGTACAACCATTTTCATTTTAAATTTCACATTGATAATTGATTCTCATAGGATCATTTTATTTTTTAAATCACGTTCTCACATCCCCAGCCACCCTTGGTTATAACTGACAAATAAATGTATTTCCAACATGACTTGATTCATATGTTTGTTTGCTAGCAAGTAAGATGAGAGCAGAAAATGGAGATGCATGTCTAAGGCTTCCAGATTTAACGAAGAAAGATACCTGGAACTCAGTTTAAGTTGTCCTACATGTGAACACGGAAACCTTAGATGAATATGTTCTGCGCCATAATTGGGATATAATTGTGCTAACTACCTTTGGTTGGCTGCAGTCTCCTCTGATTCAGGGGACTGTGTTCTGAGCCTTGCCAGTTTTCCACTCCAGGCAACTTAAACCTATACACTGACATCCCTGGATGAGGAATTTAAGACATAGAGGTACATTGTTATATAGTACTATACAATGTGCCCAGCATACAGGTACACTCCCAGAGCGCATTCTAAGAGCATCATTTGTGCGTGCGTGTGTGTGTGTGTGTGTGTGTGTGTGTGTGTGTGTGTGTGTGAGAGAGAGAGAGAGAGAGAGAGAGAGAATACATTTTTATTCACTTTACATCCCACTCATTGCCCCCTCCCACAATCCTTCCCCCAACTCCCCTCCCCTTATACTCGGAGTGGGTGGGGCCCCCTGTGTTTCCTGCCACCCTGGCACACCAAGTCCCTGCGGAGCTAGGCCCCTCCTCTCCCACCGAGGCCAGACAAGGCAGCCCAGCGAGAAGAACATGTCCCATGTACAGGTGACAGCTCTAGGATAACTCCTGTTCCAGTTGTCCAGGACCCATAGGAAGACTAAGATGCACATCTGCTTCATATGTGTGGGGAAGCCTAGGTCCAGCCTGTGCATAAAGAGCAGAATTTTTAAAATAGAATTAGATTTTTGTTGTTAATGATGATGATTATTTGTTTGTTTGTTTGTTTTGGAGTCAGGGTCTCTCACACAGCTCTGACCTAACCCTCACTGGATAGACCGGGCTGTCCTCAAACTCATAGAGATCTGCCTGCCTCTGACTCCCAAGTCCTAAGATTGAAGACTTGCACCATAGCACCCAGCCTAAGAAGAATTAGTGAACAGTAACTTTATGTATTTAATGACAAATTACTTCAGCTACATGTAAAGGGACACATGCATCTTTAACAACCTAAGCAAACTCTCGAGGGCTGTGAGCTGCCAATCCACTGAGCCTGCCCTGACCCGTCTAACCCGTAATCGGCTTTATTATTCCCAAATTTTGCTTTATTCCCCGGGATGTTGGAGCTGGTGATATTTGGAAAGTGACTGGGGAGATTTGGAACTAAAACTCTACCTTTCTAGTTGGAGTTTTCAGCTCCCCAAGGGGGCATGGTGAACATTCGCTTAGCCTCTCCTTGGGGACATGGCTCTCCACTGAGATTTTTAAGACTATAATCTCGTAAGACTCCGTGCTGCATGAAAAATCAAGGCGACCTGTGCTTAGACCTAAAAAATGAGTAGTATTGTAAGGGAGAGGAAGGTTGGGAGACGAAGGCAGCATTCTTATTGGTCTACAACATTACTCATTATCCACGGTGCGTAGGTACGGACTGGAAGGGATTGCGTTAAACAACTGCCCATCTGCAGTCGTGTTAAGGGTTAGTAATGTTTTCTCTTTACTCCACTTTGATACTGTGAAGATTTGCTGCAGATAAGTAAAGTCTATGATACAGACAACAAATGCTTGAAATCCATCAAAGGGGCAGGCTTTCCTCCGGCACACACAGTGTAAGCTGCCCCGAGGGGGCACGGAGCACAAGTGAAGGGTTAGGATAGGAACTCAGGAGAAACAGCGAAAGAATAGTCTAGCTGGAGAAGATTAGGATTTGCGTACGGATATGACAGCTATTTAAACGGAACAGCACAGAGTACACTCTTGGCATGGAATCAAAAAATTTTTTTTGGTTCTTTTTTTCGGTTCTTTTTTTTTGGAGCTGGGGACCGAACCCAGGGCCTTGCGCTTCCTAGGTAAGCGCTCTACCACTGAGCTAAATCCCCAGTCCCGGAATCAAATTTTTAAAAAACTAATAGCTGGAAAAATTGAAAATAATTTGAATCCGTACCACTGCTTGTTAATAAGAAACAAATGCCGGAGCGCTTCACCCGTCAGCGCCTCTCCTCTTGCGGCCACATGGTCTTCTGACACATAACCTTTTTAGCCCACTGATTGGCTCAATCTTCCCGTAATGTCTCGAGAAGTTTAGCACAGAATCGAATGACAATCATAATTGCCCTTCGTGGGTGGGGATAAACCACCATGCATCAAGGAAAATATCCCTTGGGTCTGGTGTGTCTGATAACAACAGTTATACCTGTGAAGAAGAGTTACGTGAATAAGCTTCGATGGTGCACACACCTGAGCCCAGACCTCGGAAGGCAACGGTAGGTAGCTCTCCCTGAATTCAAAGACAGCCCAGTCTATACAGCAAATTCCAGGCTAGCTGTCTTGTCTTGATACAATGAAATAAAATAATTATATTAATAATCAATCTCTATGCCTTCTCCTTCCTAGTATTTATTATGTCTATTTCTAGTGTGAACATGTGAGTGGTGTGTGTGTGTGTGTGTGTGTGTGTATGCACTTGAGTGTGTGAATGCAGGTGCCTATGCGTGTGCACAAGTGTGTGCATTTGAGTGTGTGAATGCATGTGTCTGTGTGTGTGTGCATGAGTGTGTGCATGTGTGAGTGCGTGCATGTATGTGTATGTGTATGCATCTGTGTGTGCATGTGTGTGTGCGTTTGAGTGTGTGAATGCATGTGCCTGAGCGTGTGCATGTGTGTGCATGTACGAGTGTTCGCACATGTGTGCGTATGTTTCCTTTGCCTTAGGTCTTAGTACTTGCAGCATTTTGCATACCATTTGTTCCCTGTGGGTTATACCCAGCCAATTCCTGTTAATCCTGGAAATTCAATTTAAAAGTGGCTTCAGGGCTGAGGATGCGACTCAGTGAGAGAGTGCTTGACTGGTCTATGTAAGGCCCTGGGTTTGATCTCCAGTATTGCTAAAAGGAAAAAAAAATAATGAGTTTATTCAAAGGTGTTCATCTCTCATCTCTGAGCTCACATGTTTCTTGTTATTTTTGACCTCACTGTATATCTTATGATTCCATATTTTACCTGCCTTGTTCCCGCTGGCCTGCAAAAATGTAAGATGAGATAAAAGTCTTATTTCTTATATATAAATGTATGTATGTACAAATAAATACACAGGTATACACATACATATTTTATTATCTTATTCATATGTTTATTTACTTATTTTATATGTAATATAGCTTGTGTTTTTATGCAATATGTTTCCTGTGTGTATATGCTTACCTATTAACTTGTTTGGTGCTTTTTTAATGCTTTTAGATGAATGAATCTATTTCATGAGCACCTTCCCTCAGACAACACTGTATTAGGCCATCAGCCTATTTACAACCTTTTATGGGTTCCTGACCATATGAAGAGCGATCCAGGACTGTGAAACATTCAATGATTATGACAGGTCACATGACCAGGAAACGCAGCACCAATCTGAGCAGACTGAGTGGCCCTTGTGCATGCTGAAGCCTGAGAGACTATTACTTCGGTGGTGGAGGAGAGATGTGGGATTCCAGAAAAGAAGAGGGAGACTGGGACTGTCAATGACATCCTTGGTTGACCATTAGAAGTGGTCATTGTACCAGCATCACACGTGGGTAGAACGGAAGGCAGGAAATGATGCTGGGTGCACATCTGCTCTCTGTAGTTAGGGGAGTCTGATGCTTTGGCTTTCCGTATTATGCAATGTTTATCTACCAACAGCATTTTCCCCTATAAGGGTCTACTCTGCTTGTTCTGGGAAGAGGAGTCAAGGAGCATGGGGACAAATTTTGTCTCAAGAAGTCTTCTGGTTTTGCTTTATTCCCTGAATTTGATTCGAGCCTCATTAATTGACTGGAGTTCACTAAGAACATTGATCAGCCACAAGGATCTTGAGGAAACATATGGATTCCCCAAACAATTGTACCTATTCCATTTTGAAAGTGTCTTAGTTTGTTACTTTTCTATTGCTGTAATAAGACACTATGATCAAGGCAAATTAAAGAGTTTATTGGGGACTTAGAGGTTCATGACCATCCTGAGAGGAACAAGGACTAGAGTAGCATGTGAGACCTTGGTCTACAAGTGAGAGGCCAAGAAAGCTAACTGGGAATAGTGTGGTAGAACCACTCTGGAAATCAGTCTTGCAGTTCATCAGAAAATTGGATATAGTGCTACCTAAGGACCTCGCTATACAACTCCTGGGCATATACCCACAAGATGCTCCAACGTATAACAAAGATACATGCTCCACTATGTTCATAGCAACCTTATTTATAATAGCCAGAAGCTGGAAAAGATCCAGATGTCCTTCAATAGAGGAATGGATACAGAAAATGTGGTACATCTATACAATGGAGTACTACTCAGCTATTAAAACTAATGACTTCATGAAGTTCTTAGGCAAATGGATGGAACTAGAAAATATCATCCCGAGTGAGATAACTCAGTCACAAAAGAACATGCATGGTATGCACTCACTGATAAGTGGGTATTAGCCCAAAAGTTTGGAATTAGCCCAAAAGTTTGGAATACACAAGATACAATTAACAGACCACATGAAGCTCAAGAAATAAGACCAAAATGTGGGTGCTTCGGTCCTTCTTAGAATGGGAAACAAAATACTCATGGGAAGAAATTCAGGGACAAAGAGTGGAGCAGAGGCTAAAGGAAAGGCCATCCAGAGACTGCCCCACTTGGAAATCCATCCCATATGCAGCCACCAAACTCAGTCACTATTGCTGATGCCAAAAGTGCTTGCTGATAGGAGCCTGATATGGGTGTCTCCTGAGAGACTCTGCCAGAGCCCTACTGATACAGATGAGGATGCTTGCAGCTAACTATGTGATTGAGCAAGGGGACCCCAATGGAGGAGTTAGAGAAAGGACCAAAGGAGCTGAAGGGGTTTGCAACCCTATAAGAAGAACAACAGTATCAACCAACCAGACCCCCCAGAGCTCCCAGGGACTAAATCATGAGTACACATGGAGGGACCCATTGCTCCAGCCACATATGCAGCAGAAGATGACATTGTCTGTGAAGGCTCGATTCTCCAGTGTAGGGGAATGCCAGGGCAGTAAGGTTGGAGTGGGTGGGTAGGAAGAAGAGCATTCTCATAGAAGCAGGAGGAAGTGGGGCTGGGAGAGGGGGGAACTGAGAAAGGGAATGACATTTGAAATGTAAATACATGAAATATACAATAAGAAAGAAAAAAATTGATATCAATAAAAGTTAAAGAAATTTCAAAAAAAAAAAAAAGCACATGATTAATTTTAAGTTGGACTTTTATCCAGGATCTCACTGGGTGAAACCCAGGTGTCAGTGGGGCCACCCCAGTTTGTAGAAATTTAAAAAAAACCCTTTTTTCTGGTCTTTTTCCGTTTCTAGAAACAGCCTGCGTGTCTTGAATTATGGCCTCTTCTATCCTCACACCATTCCCATTAGGTCATGTCATTCTGTGAGGTCGTTCTCATTGCTACATCCAGGGCCACGGCCAGGGCAGATTCTTAGCTAACGTGAACTCGTATGATTAGGTTGGTTTATCCAGAGAGTGTAGGAGACTCTCTTCACATCAGATCTCTAACTTTAATCACATCCGCAAACTCCCTACAGGTCTCGTATGGTCTTATATTTGGAGGCGTTGAAGATTATGCTGATGTCTGAGGAGCATGGCCATTCTGCTTACTGTAAAAGTAAACACAAGCAGCTTCATCTACAGAAGAGGAAACAAAGACTTGAAGATGGGAAGTGAGTTTCCCACAGTCACAGAACTAGTAAGATGGCATCTAAGACTGGGATTCTGAAGTAGTCACTTTTCCTGGGACAACAAGCTGCCTCCTCTAAACTTTTGGTGTTGCTGCAAAATTAGGCAACAGTGGTAAAATTAGGCAAAATTGGCCACCTGTATAGAATATAATGAAAGGGTAGGCTCTCAGCTTGGAGCAGGAAAACATCCTTGAATAGGAGTTTTTACACAACTGGAAAGACTATTGCTTCATCTTCTCCCAAGCTTTCTTTTAAAAAGTCGTTTCTTAATGCAGGTTACACTGGGTATGAGAACTACCACACATTAGACCATTCAAGACACCCAGAAGGTACTCGCCAGACAAGTGAATGGATGAGAGGATTCCATCAATTGAGTGAATATCGAAACACAATGCATGGGGACTTCAGATCTGCTCTTATAATCTGTAAGACTACAGTCCAAGTGTTATTAGCCACACTTCTTTAGACTTTACCATATCAAGGAGCACCGCAAGGTAGTCTCTTGATTTCCTTGAATGTTTAGATAGTGATCTACATAATAGCTCATTACAGGGTAGTCGGGGGTGGGGCTTCTTTCTGGTTTCTCTGGAATCATATTATAAAGTCCCAGCTGGTACTTGTGGGTTATTCTTCAAGTTTGTGGAAGTCACACACAAAAGAACAGTCTCCGGGCCAGCATTTCCTTGGCTCAGGTAGCAGTAGAAGATTATCCAGTATTCCCTGGAGCATGTTACTTGGAGAGAGCATTGCAGATGATGCCAGTGTACTCAGAGAAGGGCACCGTGTGCTCTCCTTTGTGGAACCAGCCTACTTGGGATGCGCCTTTCCTCTGTCTGTCCATTGAGCATCCATTGCATACCAGGTGCTAAGACTACAGATTATTCTTCCTTTAAGGTGTTTCTGGTCTTAGCAAACAGACTTATAAACAACCAAACATAATATGGAATTCCAGGACAACGTGAGAGAACAGGACCGGGTTCAGTGGACCCTGGGTTCAGCATCTGTGGATTTAGGTAACTGTGGACCAAAATAATGAAACAATACATTTGCATTGAGTAGATGCAGTCTTTTGTTCTTGTTGTTATTCCGTATGCTAAACAGCTAATGACACAGCACAGCACGTACGTTAGGTATTATACATGATCTAGAGATGATGGTTGAAGTATCCAAGAGGATGTGCATAAGTTAAATGCAAATGCTGTGTCATTCTATATCAAAGGCTTGAGCATCTGTGTATTTTAAGATTTGCAGAGGTCCTGGAGCCATTCTCCACCCAAGACTAAGAGACAAATGCATAGACAAGAGGCCTTTAAGCTAATACAGGAAAACAGAAGGCATCTTGGGTAGAGTGATGCTTAAACTGCATAAAAAAGAATTAAAAAGCATCTTGCCAAGAAAGTAGAGACAGGAGGGTGGCTAGAGCTGTGACTTTTCTTTCTGGGGAAGCAAGAAATGGGACAGTGTGTATCTGAGTGCTTCAAAATGAGTCAAACTCTTGATCCAGCAATTCCAGCTCTAGAAATTTATTTTAAGGAAGTGAGCAGACATACACATAAAGATTTATGGGCACAGATGCTCATTGCTGCGTGATTTATAATAATAAAAAATTAGAAACAGCCTCAATGTTTATAGTAAATTGGATAAATGAATCCATATGACGAAATATAATGTAGCCCTTAAAAGCCATCTTAAATGAGGGGAAAGTACTCACATCAAATTAAGCAGGAAAAAGTAGTTTAAAATGTGACCTCAATATGGTTAAAATTGGACACAAAGCAGGCCAAAATGAATATTATGTATATAAGTTATGCACAATGAAAGACTTGGATGAAATGTATAAAAATGGTCAGGGGCCAGATTTTAGGGAATAAATACATTTATTAAGCACTAATTCTATGTGGGCCACTCTCTTAGGCACTTTATGTGGATTAATTGATTAATTATTCTGCACAACACCCAATGTGGTAGATATTCTTCCATCTCATGGATAAGGAAACTGAGCCCCAACGAAGTAAGTGAACATGGCTAAGTTCCCTCAAAAGGCAAGAGGATTTGAGGGCAGGCAGTCTCTGCACAGACTACTTCTGCCCAAAGAGACACTCATGCCTAGTGAGTGGAGCACCTTCCCCTGGGTGGCACCTTTTTATAAGGTGGAGTTCTTAGCTAACATTAAGACTGCGTTAGACTGAGATGAGGAAGTTAATGTCTCAGATATGTTGGGTCTCCTGGTCCAACAAGATTCTCAGGATGTTCGGTGAGCCGGCTGACACGCAAATCTTCATGTTTCTGTTTCTTTGAAGTTCACTTCTGGGCAAAAAGCCCTGGGAGCAATGAGGAATCTCCCTTCTGCATGGAGCTGAGAGGGGTGTGTCTACACAAAGTTGTTTCCTATGACATAGGATTTCTTGCACCCCCTCTGTTAGTTTCTCTTCATGTCAAGGAGTAAAAAATTCCAATTGTGGAATTGTAGGAAAAGTAGTTTCCAAAAGAGCCTTGTCATAGCTTTTATTATATGGAAAACCTGGGCGGACAGGTTCCCATGTGAAAAATTCTGAAGGCTTTGTCCACCAACAGAATCCTCCCTCTCCAAATCTGTGTGGGTTGCAAAGACCCAAGTCAGCGCCAGATGGTGAAATCCACTGATTGATAAGCATAAGCAGATAGATATTTCAGGGAAAGACAACTCATTGACATTCATCACCTTGGTCAAATTCAAAAGTGACCCACTACTTTTGTGCCAGGGTATCCCATCTGGCCCAGATAGGCTCTCCTCCAAGGGAATTCCTCAGTCTGCCTAAAAAAGCAAATCAGTTGTCAGAGGAGCAGGCTTCAGGCCAGAAAGTTTCTTCTCAGCTCCAGTAGGGAGACAAAGACTGAAGTAAAAATTGCCATGAAAGTAATTAAAACATCCATTTCCTTGTTGAATGTATTCACCCAACGATGCAAAGAACCAAAAACCACACTGAAAATGGAGCCTGTTGTCCTTGCCAGAGAAGACCCTTGTTTTATCGGCCATCTTGAAATCTGTTCTGTGTTTTATGCTCGCAGAGTCAATGGAATAAGGCAAGTGGAATCCCAACGTTGTTCCTCTCCCCTATCCCCAGCAAAAGGCATTGTGGAAAATACAAAGTCATAAGGACGTAATTGCTTAGACAACATGGTGCTGATATGGATATCCAATACTAGTCAGCAAAACATGGCTGCCACTAAATATCCAGGGGCCCATGCATGATGGGCTAACACTGGATGTTTGAGACCCCCAAAGTAAACAAAAGCTATTATATAGCTACTTTTTTTTTCTTTTCTTTTTTTCGGAGCTGGGGACCGAACCAGGGCCTTGCGCTCGCTAGGCAAGCGCTCTACCACTGAGCTAAATCCCCAACCCCATATAGCTACTTTTGACAGAGTGTCATTGTATGTGACTCTGTATAAATAGCTCCTTGAGGTCAGAAGCCGAAGTCTCTGTTTTTACCTTTGCCCAGCTCACCTCTGTGTTTTGTCTGTAGACCTGTGTGCAGCGCACTTGTGCCAGCTGTGTCTGGGTGCCAAATGGTGGCTGCCTGCCTTGTTGGCTTTCCCCAAATTGCATAAAGAATATCTTAGCGGTTTGCAATTCCTCTAATTCTTTCCGACCTCCCAACCTCCCATGATCATCCCACTTTCCTAGGACGGAAGCACGGACCTCACCGACGTGAGCCACTCAGCTTACACATGGGCATTAAAGGCTACCAGTATTTGTGCTAGCATTTATTGGGAGAGCCTCACAGCTCTGAGGGAGCATCCATTGACTCTGCTACTGCCACCCAATGAGGAAGACAAACCATCAGACAGATGTTCTCTGGAATGGTTAGGCTTAAGATGATGGCTCAGCCACCGTTTGTCCTTCCCTCTGTTTTTCCACTGTGCTTAAATTCAACAACTAATTCCCTCAACAGCTGTTTGCTACTATTGGCTACTCTCTGCCAAGCACCACCCACTCTTCTAGGTGTTAACCTAGATGACCACAAGGAAGGCAAGAGGCAGAATTATAATTTTGTGCCTTATTTTTTCCTGTCTGACTTTTTCTTCTGAGGGTTTTTTCCTGCCTTACTAAGTATTCTAAATCTAAGGCTCCTAGTGACAAGACCAGAATTCTCTTTTGGGTTATACCTCAATATAACCACTGTTGGAAATGTGTGCTATTTCTTATAACTAATTAATATTTTATTGCAAAAAAAATTTAACAATCCTGGGGCTGGAGAAATGGCTCAGCAGTTATACTTCTTGGGCAGGATACCCAAATTTGGTTCCTAGCACTGGGCAGGTCATAGCATCCTGTGAAGACCCAATGTCTCCCAAGGCACCTACACTCAAGTGCACATAGCCCACGTGGGGATACACATACTACTGAAATCGAAAAATAAATCGCAGCCTGGAGAGATGACTCCATGGTCAAGAGCACCTGCTGGTCTACCAGCACATACATGGACACTCACAACTGCCTGTAAGTCCAGTTCCAGGGGATCCAATGCCCTTCTCTGGCCTTCGAAGATACTGCCTGCAAGTGGTACACAGACGTACATGAAGGCAAAATACCCATACATAAAAATGAAAGAGAAAAAATCCATAATTTTCAAAATCTATATCTCAGCAAAATGTTTTCTTCTACCCCTTGTGAAGTCACAGGGAAAGGCAGCCTCTTCTTACCTATCACCAGTCACACCCCTCTCTCCCCCAGTACATACAGTTTCCAGTACTTCCAGTTGCCCCCCAGTCATCCCATTACACACACACACACGTACACACACACTGGCTTCACTGAAGGCAAAGCCCCAGTCCTGTACCCTAAGCTATATTTTTCCCCCCAACACTCATACCATATTATGCATTTGCCTTTTCAAAAATTCTGATTCCCACACATCTATGTGACAGGAGCCCACACAAGGACAAAGGCTCCCTTGTTTTGCTTTCTTTACCCTGGGTGTCCCTGCTGTCTAGACTAGGCATATACCATGTGGATAAGGTGACATTTATCATTGACTGTTTCCACTGGGGCTTGGAGATGGGGACAAAATGCATATGGAGGTCCTAGGAAGGGGTCTTGGAGGAAGAGACCTGGGAACAAGATGGTCCAAATTCAGAATAAAGGAACAAACTTTCTTCTGGCCTTTATTTTAGGTTTTGTCAAGTTTGTTCTGAATACAGAGCCACCAGGGAGCCTCTCCTTGGTGCCTTGTTTTGGGGAGCTGAGCACTGAATTTTCAGCATCTGTTTTGGATCCTCTCTCCTCTCTTCAGAATGTTTGAGCTTGACCCTGAGGATTTCTACAGTGATTGGTCCAGCTCAGGGTCAGTGAATGTCAGTAACTCCCAAGAATCAAATGGCCCTGGGCTCAATATGCTAACTGTTTATAGGAAAAAAAAAATTAAAACCAACCAAGTGGAGGCTTTCATGATTTAGCAGGCCTGGCCCTGGGAAAGGTGCCAGATGTTTGTAGCCCAGGTGACAAGGTGGCTCATTTTCTCTGAGTCTAAGTCCAGCAGCCTTGGGGGCCGTCTGCTATCTATGCTTAGAATGACAGGCAGATCAATAAGATCCTGTTCAAATCCCTAAACCTAGTTAAGCCGGAGCCCAGCCTAGGATGAGAGCACCGAGTGAAATGGCTTGAGACAAAAAGTTGAGGAAGACGATCAGTTATCAGGTGTTTCTGCCAGACCCAGGCTGAGTTATTTCTTACAATTAATTTGTTTTGCTGGGTGACTTAAGATAAATAATATACACACAGGATTCTTTCAAATCAAATAATGTAAAAAGCACAGAGTTGAAAGTCTCCTTTCTGTGGCTAAACATTGACTCTCCACCCTCCTGGCTTTCCCCACCAGTTTGCACATTTCTTCAAAGACTTTGGGTGTGTTTGCACATGAGGGTGTGTGTTTGCATTTGTTGGTATGTATTTACGTGTGCTTTATATAGTTGCAGGTGTTTGCATATAGTTTGTATGTATTTGCTTGTGTCCATGTGTTTTTGAGAGTATTATGCGTATCTGCACTTGCGTGTACTTGCATGAGTCTACTTGCTGGTATTTGTGTGCATTTGCATGTATGCCTGTGTTCATGTGTGCATGCATGTCTAAATAAACAGCGTTCTATGCTCACTTTTCCTGCCCTTTAGCCATCTTACTTCATCTCGGCAAGTACTCTGTGGAAGATTAAGTACTACTCAGCCTTAAACATTTCATTATAATTTCTTAGGCCACTGAACTCAATTAGCCAGTTTCTGCCTCTACAAAAGGTGTTGTAATAAGCTTAAGTCCAAGTGGATCAAGGACCTCCACATCAAACCAGACACACTCAAACTAATAGAAGAAAAACTAGGGAAGCATCTGGAACACATGGGCACTGGAAAAAATTTCCTGAACAAAACACCAATGGCTTATGCTCTAAGATCAAGAATCGACAAATGGGATCTCATAAAACTGCAAAGCTTCTGTAAGGCAAAGGACACTGTGGTTAGGACAAAACGGCAACCAACAGATTGGGAAAAGATCTTTACCAATCCTACAACAGATAGAGGCCTTATATCCAAAATATACAAAGAACTCAAGAAGTTAGACCGCAGGGAAACAAATAACCCTATTAAAAAATGGGGTTCAGAGCTAAACAAAGAATTCACAGCTGAGGAATGCCGAATGGCTGAGAAACACCTAAAGAAATGTTCAACATCTTTAGTCATAAGGGAAATGCAAATCAAAACAACCCTGAGATTTCACCTCACACCAGTGAGAATGGCTAAGATCAAAAACTCAGGTGACAGCAGATGCTGGCGAGGATGTGGAGGAAGAGGAACACTCCTCCATTGTTGGTGGGATTGCAAACTGGTACAACCATTCTGGAAATCAGTCTGGAGAATCCTCAGAAAATTGGACATTGAACTGCCTGAGGATCCAGCTATACCTCTCTTGGGCATATACCCAAAAGATGCCCCAACATATAAAAAAGACACGTGCTCCACTATGTTCATTGCAGCCTTATTTATAATAGCCAGAAGCTGGAAAGAACCCAGATGCCCTTCAACAGAGGAATGGATACAGAAAATGTGGTACATCTACACAATGGAATATTACTCAGCTATCAAAAACAACGACTTTATGAAATTCGTAGGCAAATGGTTGGAACTGGAAAATATCATCCTGAGTGAGCTAACCCAATCACAGAAAGACATACATGGTATGCACTCATTGATAAGTGGCTATTAGCCCAAATGCTTGAATTACCCTAGATGCCTAGAGCAAATGAAACTCAAGACGGATGATCAAAATGTGAATGCTTCACTCCTTCTTTAAAAGGGGAACAAGAATACCCTTGGCAGGGAAGAGAGAGGCAAAGATTAAAACAGAGACTGAAGGAACACCCATTCAGAGTCTGCCCCACATGTGGCCCATACATATATAGCCACCCAATTAGACAAGATGGATGAAGCAAAGAAGTGCAGACCGACAGGAGCCGGATTAGATCGCTCCTAAGAGACACAGCCAGAATACAGCAAATACAGAGGCGAATGCCAGCAGCAAACCACTGAACTGAGAATAGGACCCCCGTTGAAGGAATCAGAGAAAGAACTGGAAGAGCTTGAAGGGGCTCGAGACTCCATATGTACAACAATGCCAAGCAACCAGAGCTTCCAGGGACTAAGCCCCTACCCAAAGACTATACATGGACTGACCCTGGACTCTGACCTCATAGGTAGCAATGCATATCCTAGTAAGAGCACCAGTGGAAGGGGAAGCCCTGGGTCCTGCTAAGACTGAACCCCCAGTGAACTAGACTGGTGGGGGGAGGGCGGCAATGGGGGGAGGGTTGGGAGGGGAACACCCATAAGGAAGGGGAGGAGGGAGGGGGATGTTTGCCCGGATACCGGGAAAGGGAATAACACTTGAAATGTATATAAGAAATACTCAAGTTAATAAAAAAAAATATAAAAAAAATGGATGAATAAGAGAAGCAAACCTCAAAGTACAGGTGTACAATTTAGGACAGAGAGAGAGGGAGGGAACTGCTATGTAAATGATAGGTATTATATGCATTGAGAAATTGTGTTTGCCTTTTTGTTCTATATAAATTCATAAAATTGTTCCTCCCCTGGAAAGCTGGAGGAAAAAATTATGAATTTTAAAACCAGTAGTAGTAGTAGTAGTAGTAGTAGTAGTAGTAGTAATAGTAGTAGAGTAAATAGAAATAAAATAATAGAATATAAATAAGAATAATAGAATAAACAGTGAATGCCATGAAAAAAAAAGGTGTTGTAATAAATACCTTCATATTCCTACTTTTTTAAGGAGAAAGGTACCTGAAGTTATCAATTTACTTTTTGTTGTCCTTTGATGGCAGTGCAGATTGAACACAGGTCCTCCTCACACAGGCTAAGGGGTGTGCTCTATCAGTAAACTGCTGTGGTTTGAATGAGAGTGGCCCTCATAGGCTTATGACTTAAATATCTGGTCTTAAGTTAGTGGAACTATTTGGGAAGCATTAGGAGGTGTGGCCTTGTTGGAGGTAGGACCCATGCCGTTCCCAGTATGCCTTCTGCCTCCTGCCTGTGCTTTGAGATGTGGCTGTTCCTTCCATCATCATGGGCCCTGACCCTCTGAGACCATAAGCCCAATTAAACACTTTCTTCTATGAGTCGCCTTGGTCATAGCAATAGAGAAGAAACTAATACATCAACCATTTTTATTTTAAAAATTGAGACAGAGTCTCACTGTGTAGCCAAGGTCAACATCAAACTTACAATGGTCATCTCTTGGCTTCTTGCGTAGCTAGGATTAGGGGGCTGTACCATCATCCCTGACAGTTATAATCCCTTTAAGTAATGTTTTAACATTATTATTACTATTATTATTATTATCAAAGATTGCATAATGGCATAGAGGACAAAAGCAATAGAGAAAGGCACTAAGTCCCCACGAACATTTACCTAGATAGCCACCTTGATTTCCAACGTATGGCTTTTTATACTTAGAGTGCACTTCTTCATCCTCTACCTAGAGAGTGTGTATCATGAGCATTCCTTCATGTCATTAAATGCTCTTCCGAGGCAACATTCCAAAACACCACATGGGGCTGGAGAGATAGCTCAGTGGCTGGGTGCCCTTGTTTAATTAATTGACTCTAATTCCAGTTCTAGAGGATCCAGTGTATCTGGTTTCCATGACCATAAGACACTCGTGCAAACATACAGACATGCAGGCAGATCACCCATATACATAAAATAAAACTAAATAAAATCTTAAAAATGTTATACCTGGCTTATCAAACTACCCCCCACCACCCACACTCACACCTTATAGTGTTCTTCTGGCTTTCCATTTGTCTGCTTGTATACATAGCATTTCAACATATATTTGTGTGTTCAACTCTTCCTAAAGGGTGATGTATATGCAGATTGACTGTTCTGAGTTCCCGAAGGCTGGAACGAAGGAACATGTACACTTTCCCAGGGCTCTCTCTTCTCTCGCCTTGCCAATGAGCTTTCTAGAGAGCCCGTACCCACACTGCCACCAGCAGTGAGGCCTGCAAATGTCCAGCTCTTTCATTCACAGACATTCTCACTCTCCTCTGTATTCTGACACTTCTTCATTGACTTGAAAACAGAAGTGGCTGTGTGACCTGCTTCGCTCATTGAAATGCGAATGGAATTGATGTGTGTCGCTTGCAAGTGGGTGCTTGGGAAACAGAGTGAAAATCAGTTTTTCTCTCCTCGCCACATCAACAAGGAAGACTGGTGAAAAGTCCTGTGCCCTCCAGTCTCGTTGGGAGTGAGAGAGTACAGAGAAAGCACTCAGTCGAATCCTTCACTGGACAGCACACAAAAATGAGAAATACATCTTTGTTTGTAAAAGTCACTCTGCAGTTTGACAATGTTTCATGGAGTTCATGAGAAGAAACAGGCCCGGCACCCTGAGACAACCCAGGTAGACAGTATTGCCTCCTCTACATTTCAACAGTGCTAGGTACACATCAGCCAAGGCAGAAGGAAGTGTGAGCACTGCCATTAAGTCAGAAAGATCCCACACTCCCTTGTTGCTATAGAAACTAGATTGGTAATCTGCCTTACGCGTTCGGTATTTCATCATTGGGTATTTCCTTGGATATTAGAATTGGTTGAAGGGTGAGTATGTGACCCCCTTGTCATGCCTTGGTTCTTCCTCCAAGCCCCGTGCTTCCAGAAATCAGACTCAGAGTCAAAATATATTTACAAATACCTTGGTCGGATAGTTAGGTTCTACTCCTACTAGATCACAACCAAAATAACCCAATTATTTTAACTTATGTTCTGCTACATGGCTAGTTCTCTGTGTTCAGATACCATGAGTCCATCTCACTCCTGCGCCTGGATCTATTCCAGAATCCTTTCTCCTCCCTGATGTCCTACCTTTCATTTCCTGTCTAAGCTGTGGGCCATAGACGTTTTAACAATGCACAAGACATTCTCTCTACATCCCACCTAGTTGAGATTTGTAAAGTATGATGAGAAAATTTCTAGATGGAAATATTTTCTGAAGAAAAATATTCTTTTCTGACTGGGATGCTCAAAAGCAGGTATTGGCAGGAGTGGGTGTGAGGTCTGGCAGGCTGTACCCATTTTGGAACTAGCCTGAGGAGGAAGGTAGGCCCCACAGTCCCAGCTCTAGATTTTTTGAAAGCTACTTTTCCCTGGCCTTGGGGTTCTGACTGATGACATCAACACGCTTTCAACCTCTTGCAGCTGGCATGTGGTAACTGATTGTTATAAGTACACTGAGGTTAGGCTCTTCTCATCCATCCCTCTCCTACTCAAGCCATACCTCCAGTCTGAGGCAACACTAAGAAATCGGGTCACTTGCTGCTACCCACTCCATGGCTTCCTCCTCCTAGGTGAGTCTGCTCTTTTCTCTGCCTGTCTCTGTTCCCACTAGTAAGCCTCCTTTCAATCCCAGTCACCTGTACAAGAAACTCAGTCACCACTAACTCATGACAACTGGGCCTGCAGCTCTGTCTCCAAAGTCCCAGCTCTTCCTGCTGTCTGTGTGGAGCAGGCATGAGCCTGGCAGGCCTGAGAAAATCACACTTTGAGCTGTCTTGGTTTGATTGACAAGGAAAAGACTGAGTGCACTTTTGGGGAGAGAGAGAGAGAGAGAGAGAGAGAGAGAGAGAGAGAGAGAGAGAGAGAGAGAGAGATCCATTAGCATCTTGTCCTCTGAGATGCAGAATGAGGAAGAGGGTTGGTAGACATCCCACAGGAAGATGTGTGGAACAACTGTCTTCTTCCAGTCCATCGGAGGCTTCTCTGCTCTTTCCAACCTAGCCTCTGCCCTTAGAGGCTGATCTCTGAGACAGTACCAACAAGGTATCTTGTCCTCTGGTTTCTGAATGGGTATGGCCAATGGAGCACACCAGCAGGAGGTTGTAAGGAGAGACTAAAATGTAGGAGTATTATTCTCCCAAAACATGGTCACTTCAGCACACTTTTCCTATGGGAACCCAGATCCTGTCAAGTGCCTTTCATTCTCAGCATCACCTTCTACTGGGACCAGGAGGCTGCTCTGCTCCCTCTGGTGCTTCTGGCTGGGTTAGGGGGTTAAATCAGTTACTCTTTGTGACTTATTTTGACTTACGGTTCTAGACAAAGAGTCCAAACTGGTGGGGGAACATGGCAGAAGGCAGTTGGAGCAGGAAGCTAAGAGATCACATCTTTTTCCACATACAGGGAACAGAACTTGGCCTGGAAATGGGACAAGGATAGAGACTCTCAAAGTCTGCCCCCAGTGACATATTTCCCCAGATGTCACTTTCTAAAGCTTCTGTAACCTCCCCAAACGTTGCAACCAGCAAGGAACCAAGAGTTCGAACACATGAGCCTATGGGAGACATTTCTCATTCAAACCAACACATTGCTGGATGTCTGATAATTCTCTTAATCATCAACTCTCCATAGGTATACACTTCTGAAAACAGAACAATTGAACTTCTTCAGCTGAAACCTTTGAATGTGTGTTTTTTGCCATTGTGTGTATGTATACACATGTATATGTACATACATATACACACATATAAATATGTACATATACATATTTAGGGGATATTTCCACCTCAAATAATCTGATCAAGAAAATCCCTCACAGGTTTGTTCAGGAGCTCGGGTTTCCCATCCATCCTCCACTGGACATTTATACAAGTAGACATTTTTCAGACAGTATTTAGCCATCGGATAAATTTCATCTGATTTGTTCCATGTTTTTAAAACCAGAGTGTTTCACGGAGATCTAGATTTCTAGATTTTTACGGAGAAAGTAGAAAACCTGGAAACAATGAAATCTTGTGGGTAAGCAATCATCTAGAACCAGACAGCACCCTTTCTTTGGACGTGGTCTCCATAGACCCCATCACTCCCTACCCTACGGCCAGATCATTCTGCCCACAGCTATTTCCTATCTAGCCTCTGGCTACTCTGAATCCTGGCCTTGAAACTCAGGGTTGTGTCATGCCTTAGCCTGACTGGAATGCTCCACTGCAGTGCCAGCTTAGTAAGGACAGGAATTGCTTTGTCTTCTTATTCATATATGGAGCACTTGGTAGACACTCTGAAGACACAAACCCCACCAGATGAATTTGTGAGCAAGCAAATGCCTGTGTAGGCCCTGTATATTCAGGCTAATGGCTTGCTCAAACATTTACTGAACCTGAAATCCAGTAGGGGGCTCTGAAGTGCAGAGCAGCTAAGAAAATTCCTCTGGTTAAGTACTTGCAAGGCTACCTCATGCTGAACCATCCCTTGTCCAGAGTGTTAATCACACATTTGTCACAATGTGTTTAAATTTCTTTTGGTTCAGGGTTCCTGAGGTTATGGTTCATGGCCAGACTATACTTCTTCTAAGCCCAGGGGAAGCAGAACAGAGGGTGTGTATGAACAAAGTCACTGACGTCATGACAGTCATGGAGCAGAGGGAAGCAAAGGACCCTGGGCCATTGCATTAGCTCCCGAGAACAAACTGTGCTAGTAAGTCTGCATTAGGGTTGTGGGACAGGCTGGATTCAGGAGCAAAGAAATGAGAGACCATGGGAGACTTTCTTTCTTTATCGGGATCCATATGGTACCAAGAAGAGACACTTGGTTGCCATGGATCCCCTATCCTGCCCATACAGCGTGAGAGGCACAAAACATTTCTCTTGACCTTGAGAAGGAAGCTCTCAGGCTGGTGGAAGTGAGCTTCACTCGCTCTGGTCCTTTGTCAATTATACACAGGTTGGCTTGGGGAGGAAAACTCAGTCAACTGACACATCAAGGGGAGAAGGGGACATGGCAGGTGGCAGTTATCATCCGGGAGGCCACACCTTAGGCCAGGCATCTCTCCTGCCTCTTTATACACATCCGCTTGTTCTGTAGATATGTACGCAAGACTCAGACAGTCCTGGAGCTGATTTGGAAGTCAGAGATGCCTTTCTCTTGGTGGTAGCGCTGTGTCAGAAGAATGAATGGGAAGCTACAGCTGTGGAGAGGAGAGAGACGTATATGCCCAGTATGAAGGCATGAAGGACAGGAAGCCACCGGTGCACAGTAAGAACCTCACTGGAGGTTAGGTAAGGGGGAGAGCAAACTGGAGCCCAGAGTAACCAGCTTGCACAGAGCGCCCACTGGACAGGACCCTGGAAAGTAGGAGCTGGCTTTTAGAGCTTCGTTTTGTTTTGTGTTTTACGTTTGAAAACCACTTTTATCCTATTTTTAGAAAGCTGGGGAACAAGTACATAAACCATCCTCCTTGGATATTTAGATAAACAAGCTGAAAGCTCAGAGATCTAGAGGGTGAGCAAGAAGCCTGTGTTCACCTCTCCCTACTCAATCCTTAAGCCTCCCTCTTGCCCGCCCGCCTGCCTGCCCGCCTGCTGGCACATTCTGTGGCCAAGGCCAAAAAGGTTTTGGCTCATGTTACAGAAACTGCAGCTGTTTCTGTGGTGAGCCACGGCTCCCCTGGGCCTGGCCTACCCAACGGAGGAGGGTGAGGACGTCATCTTCAACAGGAGTTTCAATTGAGACCCTCACAATCAATGTCTTGCTACTTGCCTCTTCTGCCTTACCAGAAATATCTGTTCCCTGAAGTTCCCGATGCAACTCTAATACCTTATCCATTCTTTCTGCTTCCCCACTCCCACTGCATTTTCTAGAAGCCCAGTTCCAGCTTGGTAAGCGTCAGAGTATTTTAGCAATAGACATTGGGTCTTAGTTTGGATTTTATTGCTGTGAAGAGACACCATGACCACAGTGCTCTTATAAAGGCAAACATTGAATTGTGTGCTGGCTTGCAGTTTCAGAGGTTCAGTCCATTATCATCTTGGAAACGTGCAGGCACACATGGTGCTGGAGACAGCTGAGAGTTCTCCATCTTCCGCAGGCAGCAGAAGGAGCCACACTGAGTGTAGCTTGAACATTGGAGACCTCAAAGCCCTCCTCCCACAGTGACACACTTCCTCCCACAAGACCACACCTCCTAAAAGTGCCACTGTCTCTGGGCCATGATCAAGCTATGAGTCTGCGGGGGCCATTTCTATTCAAACCACCACATATCCCTAAAGAAAAGTCACTTCCTTTGTGGCTTCTCCATTTGCCAGAGAAAAGGAAACCAGGTTTTACATCTTTTAATTTGTTTTCTACATTAAAACATATTCATTATACATAGTATTCAGGGCCAGTGAGATATACCTGTACATGTGCAGAGCATGCATGGATCAAGTCCAACCTCCCTTTTTCTGCCTTCACCACACTCCCCTCAATTCCTAGTAACCACCCTCTCCTTTCAAGGCTTCGACACTACCACAAATGAGAATTGCTTATCTTTCTGTGCCTGGCTTATTTCATTTACTACGTCACCCAGTTCCATCAACTTTAATGCAGATGATAGGATTTCATTCCTGTTGACAGGTGAATAATGCTCTACTATGTCTTATGTATATATTATCTTAGCTATTGCGACTCGCACCGCAGTAAACACTGGAACTCAGCTTCGTTTCCTCTGGGAATATATACCAGTGTGATGTCACTGGGTGTTAGAGAACTGACTTCAGCTTTTATTTGCTTCCTCTGAGGCTGGGGGTAGGGCAGGGAAGTGGGGTTGGGAAGCAGAGAGCGGAGTGGTTGGGGGGAGGCTTTCCATCATGGCTGGACTAACTTATGTGCATTAGGGTTGCATTTTCTCCACATGTTCACCAGCACTTGTCTCTTAAAAATAATAAGAACAGCCTTTCTACGTGCCCTCAACTCGTTTCAAGGCCTGCGATGTTCTCTTACCCACTTTAGTTTTGAGCGTCTGTGGGTCATTAGTCTTGGGACCGAAAAAATCTCCAACCCTTCTTCTTGCAGAGGTGGCGGAGGGCTTGGGATACCATCTGATCATTTCCCAGTCTTTCCCCTCCTGTATTCCCTTTTCTGGGCAAAGCTGCACACAGCCCATCTGGCCGGGCGAACGGGGAGCCATAATCTGAGCCGGTGGAAGGAGCATGGTTCCCGGTCATTTCCCAGGCTTCGCTGTTATTACTGACAAGGTGGGTGGGGGAGAGTTGCCATGCATCTCATTGCATCAATATTTGATTTCCTCTCTGCTCCTGGCTACCCTCCCAGCTTTGATCTCTGCCTCAGGGCCAGAGCCAGACAGGTGACTTTCATAATGCAAATCAGGGTCAGCCTGCTCTCTGCTCAGGCTGGCTCAGGAGAAGCTGACAGAGAACGCTGTGGACCCCAGTCCCTGCTCACCCACGGACTCTGTGCGACCTTGCACAAGGTGGAATTCTGCAGAGGGCTGTCCTTTTTTCTTTTCTTTTCTTTTCTTTTCTTTTCTTTTTTCTTTGCTCTAGAAGCGGTTATTAAACTATCTGAGATCTGGTCATTTACACTATTAGAAGAGCTACGTGGGAAAGGCTTGCTTGCTTACAGATTGTATCTATGTACTTTGCCCTGCTCAAATATAAGTTAAATGGCTAAGTTTAGCACAAGGTCAAGGCGCTGGGAATCAGCAGGGTTTCCGCCTTTTGTCCTGGGGGCTTCTTTTATTGACTCCGATGAAATTATTCCCACTCTTCCATTCCCCAAAGGTTTTACTTCCATGGCCCTTTCCATGCTGTCTACACTGGGCTTAGCTTTGGTCCTCTGGTAAGGAAGAAGCAGGAAGTGAAAGATAAGAGGGAATTCTTTACCATCAGAAGCAAGACTGAGCAAGAAAGGGGAGCAAAGCCAGTTAGCAAGCACCTCAGTCCTGTAGGTCACTGAGAGAAGAGTGGTAAAGGAAGGAGAATAAGGAAGTGGCGAGTATCCCTATTTCCAGAAATAGCCATGACTTTAGTCATTGACAGTGTAAGTACAGATAGAACTCATATTTGAGACTCCGAGGGTAATTTATTTCACAAGCTGCCCCCATTAGTTTAAGCAAATTCAAATCCATGAGCAAAAATTCTCTCTCTCTTTTTTTTTTAACATTTCTCATTATACCAACAGGGGTGTGAAATCTTTGTTGGTACAAGTATTTATTTATGGCAGATCTTCTGGAAACCTCTCTTCTAATGGTCATTAGGTATCTAATACAGGTTTTCATAGGCCAGTTTTTTTTATTGGATATTTTATTTATTGGATAGTCAAATGTTATTCCCTTTCCCAGTTTCCGGGACGTAGCCCCCTATCCCATCCCCCTCCCCTTCTTCTATAAGGGTGTTCCCCTCCCCAACCACCCCTCCTTCCTGCCCCCCTGATATTCCCCTACACTGGGGGGGCTTCTCCTTCATAGGCCAGATTTTAAAGTGCCTGTATTATTAGGAAAAAGCCAGCCTTAAGTGACTTCACACGAAAGTGATATTTCGAGGAGAGCTCTCCCAATCGATGGATGCATATACCCAGGTTATTTCTTACTACACAACAAACTACTCCAAAATATAGTGGCCCCCTGCTAATCACAATCACTCAGTCCGCTGGTTCTGCAGCTCGAGTAGATTCTGCACTATACACCGTCTTAGGTACCTATATATAGTCTTACAGAACCTGGGTGAGACGGACTGACACCAAGGCAGCAGGCTCCCATGGCTAGCGTTGGCTGCTGGCTTGGGAATTCAGATGAGGCTGTGTGTTCTGTAGCTGTGTGCAGACTTGAGTTTCTCTTGGCATGGCTGAAGAGATCTAAGAGATAACGTTCTAACAGGCTTTAACAGATCTGTTAAAGCTTGTGTGCCCTATTCTTGGAGGCCCACAGTCACATACATCATACATGACCTCAACCCAGACTCCAGGGGTGTGAAAGTAGAGGAGCACTTTGTGGCCTGTTGGGTTGAGAAGCCCATCTTTGGCAACTGGGTGCCTTGAAGCCCTCTTTGGCTCGCCTTTAGTTTCTGCTCCCCCATATCTTGAATTGCTTATGATCTTGCCTGAATGCTGTGCCCCGTCTACCTAGATACTCCCATGATGCCCTTTCATTCCCTACCCCTACTCGCACAGACTTCATCCTCTTCCTCCTCACCAATTTCAGGTTCTTGCTGGAGGACTTTCACTGGTTCAAAAATTTCCCTGGGCAGCCTGGAGATGACATCTTCTATCTTGGATATGTTTAGTGATAGGAAGACTTAAATGAAGGCCGTGTAAGTGTTGATCCAACAACCTAGACTTGACTTTCATTAGGATCATGGGTGCCCCAGTCCCTCGAGGAAACATGGTAGGTGTAAATTACTGTAGCTTTGCCCTTGTTCCTGGGATTTGCCAATGAACTAGTGCAACTATAAAGAGACCCAACTAGAGAGAGCAATCAGTCCCACCACCTGAATAAAGGAGCCAACATCCATCTGGTCATTTGGCATCCTTTAAATTGGCTGCATAACTCTTTTGGGCAGCTTCTGAAAGTCCTGGCCATTAACTTGGCTTTATTTGTCTCTGACCCAGAGAACATACTCCTGTATCTGTCTACTTAGAAAGTGCTTGAGTCATGCATCCCAGGCCCCTCATTTTAGAGATAAGGAAACAGATCTTTAGAAGGGGGGGATTCATTTAAAATTCCATAAGTAAGGCAAAGACAGATAAACCTCAATTCCCAGGACCCCAAAGCCATTTAAACGCAGGCAATTCAGAGCTAAAGTAGACACTTGCAGAAGCAAAATCATAGCAGCTAGGCTCCGCCCCTTGGGGGTAATGTCCAGGCTTCATTTGTGTAGTGAACGCTGTTTCCATTTTCATGAGTCATCAGCCAGGTTTCTGCCCCTTGATTGTCTGCTCACACCACATCCTATTGATTTCATTTAACTTACACACAACTCACCCCCAAGTCCCGTGCACCAGGCTCTGCCCATCCTTCCCTCCCCACCCTTGTTTCTCAAATTGGGCAGCAGTCAGCATCTTGGCCTATCACTCAACAGCTTCTGTCAATTCTCTGGGGAGCTCATATTCTGGGCTCAGTGACTTCTGTCCCTATAAACTTGTAGGCTATTTACTTACATGGTATTTTTCAACCCTACTTACAATTTTGGCTGAAGAATTAGGAAAATGCGTTGCGTTCATTTATCCCACAAAAATCAATTTTTCAGGCTGATGTTGGTTAAAAACCAGTACTCCATGTGGAGAGTAAAAGAGTGCTGGAAACCACCTTTCTTAGCCGACAGCCATTTTTTTAGGCCTGGAGACAGCCGCATTGCTCAGATCAACAGGTTTGAATGTCTGCTTTGGAAAATAAAAAGCATGCACACCACTTTTGTCTCCCTCCTCTTGTTTTAGCATCTTTCGTACCTATCTTTTCTCCCTTTATCTGGACCATCTTCTCATTATTCCAGAATCAAGACCTGGGATCATCAAAGTAACCTAAGATGTGTTGAGCGGTTTCCAGCAACCCCTCTGTCAGCTTCACAGAAGGTCTCACCTGGTGCTCCTGCAGCCATTGCAGGCCTCAGTACATGAACCCTGGCCTTTTGTCCAAAAAGTGTCTTAGAAATGCAAGTACCTTGAGATCCCTAAAGACCCACAATAGCCAGGTGGCAACTTATGCCTTTAAGCCCAGCACTCGGGAGGCAGAGGCAGGAAGATCTCTGTGAGTTCAAGGCCAGTCTGACTTATAGATAATAATAATAATAATAATAATAATAATAATAATAATAGTAGTAGTAGTAGTAGTAGTAGAAGAAGAAGAAGAAGAAGAAGAAGAAGAAGAAGAAGAAGAAGAAGAAGAAGAAGAAGAAAAGGAAGAATAATAATAATAACAACAACAATAGGGTCCACGGTCATTTCTGACTCATCTGTTTATTGGCTAGTGATGTAGTCATCTCTTTCTTGAGCTTCTGTTCTCTTCTCGCTGTTTAGCTCCTAAGGTGAGTTTGGAGGCATTCCCATCTGAGTATCTCATCCCATCACGTCCCGGGACTATGAGGAAATTAGAGAGAGTCGTGCACAGAGCGCAACGCATGCGCGCGTGGTTCATCCCCTTTCCAGACCCTCCCCATTGTGAGTTGAGTTCAGTCTGCTGGCTTGTACCGTCCTTTCCAATATAGCGACACTGGTACCACTCTGACAGTGAAGAACGGGCCACCAACCGTTTCCCATGGGGCGTCCCCTTCATCTTTCATCTCCATTTGTGGTCCACACGCTGAAACGTTGTGTGTCTCAATGACAGATCGCTATCAAGATGGCTGGGTTCTCCTCTATTCAGCTCACAAGATGTAACTGATAACGCTCCTGTCCCATCCCCCCCCCTTTAAAACAAGAACCCTTTAAAATATACCCTGCTCCAGAAACTAGTTATTTACACTATGTATGTTCCAGAAATACCTTGTAATGAACCATACAAATCTATTTGTCCTGCTGCTACTATAATTGCCTATATCTTATTATAACGTAATATGTAACAGATTTTTTTTTTTGGTGAAGCCAGAAGCAACTGAGCATTCACTGAGAACGCAGACACTGAAGGTTGTTGAGAAGCCAGTGAACCCACTAATTGGATAAAAGGGGGATGGTGTGGAAATTTAATTAAACTGGCATTTGCTCTAGCTGCTGGAAATATTAATCAGAAAATGAGCTGTTAAAAAAAAGCCAAAGGCGAGGGATGACATTAAAAATGCCGTGGGTGCCATTCTTCCTGGCACCGAGGAGGAAAGGGGTCTGTTCCTTCCGTGAGATGGTGGTCAGATGTCCACTGAGCTCTGCTGACAGCTTGTTTGGGCAGAGATCACAAAGAGAGGCGCTTGGAAAGCTGTGAGTCGAGAGGAGGAGTGTGAGATTCTTGATTTGGGGACCAGATGCATCTCTTGGCAGCTCTTCGTGAAAACATAAAGATAAAATATGTGTCTAAAAAGGACGGCGGGAGGGGGGGTGAGGGGGGGAAGGAAAGGGGGAAAAAAAGCCGTTTTCCTCCTTCTTCTCAAGGACTCCTCCCAGAAAGGGAGGCGGGAAACATCTGTATCCATTCAAGCAATAACGCTTAAACAATTGTCAAATTTGAGAGGGGCGCATGAGGGTTTTGAACCCCGCGTTTAAATACATTCCATAGGCCAGGAGCCTTTGGAAAAGACACCGCTTTGCCTGGGCTTGAAAACAAGAGCGTAGGAAGGCAAACACAGATGGCAACGCTGTGTTTAGTTAGGGGCTGCTCTCACAGGTTTGTTTAAGTGTGCTGAGTGGCCAGACAGTCGTTCCCCTAGAGACCATCGCCCCTTCGCCCCATCACCACCGGGGACAGCTGGGCCTTGTGCGGGAATTCCGGGTTAATGGACTCAGCCGCGTACAGCAGCGGAAGACAATTCTTCACTCAGAAGGCCAAAGGCCCTGCAATCTTCCATTCTGGTCCTGGACCTTTCCAGGCGTCTGGAGAAGCCTCTCTGATCAATGGGATGCTTCCGTTGTGGGGTGGGGGAAGCTTGCCTCGGGGAAGCTTTCACGTGAGCGTAGGCCTGACAAAGGCAACATGTTATGCTGTTTTATCCCCAACGGTTTGCTACTCTTCGTTTTTGTTTTGCTATCATTTGGGAAAACTCTTGAGAGACGGTGATCTGGGAAAAAAAAATTTCATGTAGATTTCTACTTCCTGGAAATGACCAGGGCACTGGGAGCTCTGCTCGCAGGAGTCGAATGGTGCTGGCATTTCTCAACCCCATGTTGTGACCTCCGGTTGCCTAGGCACCCAAGTTTGTCCCTGTGTTAGAGCTCCGGGTCTGCTGTAGCAGCAAATAGTGGTCTCCCTTATCAATGACTTCACTTTCCAAGGTTCTGAGGCTCTGTGGCGCTGTGCCTAATTGAAAAATGAAGACATTAAGTGGAGAGAGGGGGGAGGGGTAGAGGGAGGGGAGAGGGAGATGACATAACTTTCTTTGCACCACACTGCTGTAATTATTACCAATATTTTAGCATGTCTAATTTATACATTAAACTCACCCTGTGCAGGGATTGATGTTATCTATGGTTCGAAGTATCTTGGACAGTACTCACTTGTGGATAGAGACCCTCATTCTACAGACTGTTATTAAAAAATTTAAAAAAAAAAGAAAAATCTTTGCTTCACAGTTCTGGTGGGGGGGGTGTGAATCTCAAAAGCTAATGGGGTTACATACTCTCTATGGTCTATGTAGAGTGTTTCTTTGCCTCTCTCCAGCTCCAGTGTGGCCCGAGGTCCCTTGCTTCACTCACATATAAGTCCAGTTCTGCCTCCACCTTTGCATGGCGGTCTTCTCCGGATGGTTGCCTTTGTCCCTTTCCTTTCTCGTAGAGTGACATCAGTTAATTGGCCGGGATCCACCCTAACCCAATCTGCTGGCATCTGCAAAACTATACTCAGAGAGAAGTATGCATTCACATGGATTGGGGGTTAGAACCTCAAGGTATGACTTCAGGAGAAATCAATCAGCTCCCAATGGCCTTCCCTGCAAAAATCAGAAGGTTAAGACGCGCAGCCTCCATTTAGGTCTGTATACCTATGAAATCCTGACCTGGACTATGTAACTCAGGGGTACATTACCTACCTGGCAAAATCCTGGGTTTGACCCCTGACACAAAAGATAAGCAGTAAACTGAATGTTTGGATTCCTGCTTGTGTCCTTCTGAGAAATACATCGTCCTAGCTTCAGCAAAGGGACATGAAATTAATTACGTGCAAAAATAAGACCATAAATTGGTCATGTGAGTTTCTGAACATTTAGAAGGTCCTTGACTCTCTCTTTAAAAGCCATTGAACTTACACCAACTGATGTTTCTCAATCCATTGTGCTATTACAGCTTCTTGCACACTGGTGTGGAAACGGTCCTTGTATTGTGAAATAGCAGTGGCTGCAAATGTTATGCATTTATTTTTACATTTTAACAATAATATTCTAACTTTGGTAAACATACAGTATTGTGAATCCTCTATCATTTCTTAATTTTTGGCCATTTTCTTCCTCAGTAAAATCTGAACATAAGAGAATCACTATAACCAGATACTTCTTTTTTTTTTTCTTTTGAGACAATGTTTCACTATTTAGCCCAGACTCATTAACTGTGACCTCTGGCTGACCTTGAGTTTAAGATGATCTTCCTGCCTCTGCTTCCCAAGTAAGGTGATTACAGTCATGTATCATTGTGCCTAACTCAGATTTTCATCCAGTATTCCCAAAGAGGTTTTTGTTTTATCATACTAAAGTTGGAGGACAGTTTTACTAGAGCTTAAAATAGAAAATTTTAGCAGCAAAGCAGAGAAGCTCCAGGTGTCAGCAGCTGGCCAGAGGAGGGTGATAGCGAAGAGGAAGAGA
Organism: Rattus norvegicus; assembly: GCF_021556685.1. Taxonomy (NCBI): domain Eukaryota; kingdom Metazoa; phylum Chordata; class Mammalia; order Rodentia; family Muridae; genus Rattus; species Rattus norvegicus. Next base: position 25,468,307 of record NC_141543.1, read on the forward strand.
GAAAGCCATGCTACTGCCATGGAAGCCAGCCACAGGATGGACAAACAGTCACGTGGCAAGAGAGAGCGCAACAGGAAAAGCATGAGAAGCCCCAGGTATCAGAGTATGCATATGTAGGTTCTCACTAGCAATCAAAAGAAATAGAAGACAAGAAAAGGAAATTGTACGACAATTCTTTATTGGGACTATACTCCTTCTGAAGGGGTCACCCTAAATTTATTTTAGAATTGAATGACATTAGGGAATGGGTATACCCCATTTTCACCATGAAAATCCCTTGTTTGCCAAGTTGCCCATACATTAGTCCCTCCGGAGTTTATTTACATCTCTAATAGTAGTCACTATTTGGTTCCCTGATGTTTGGGAGTTGTTACTTTGTTTTATGTAATTAGCTGTTTGTCCAGGGACAGAATGAGATAGTGCTCTGTTGCTATGATACAATATCCTGACTGAAAACAACTTAGGGAAAGAAAGATTTATTTGAACTCACAATTCCAGGTTTTAGTCGATCATTAAAGGAAAGTCAAAGCAGGAATTTGAAACAGATAGTTACATCCCACCCACAGTCAAGAGTAGAGCGAAATGAGTGCACACAGGCTCACTGCACTCACCTTGTTTTCTCTAATAGAGTTCAAGACCCACTCCCTAAGGAATGGTGCCACCTACAGTGGACTGAGTCTTTCTATGTCAATTAACCTAATTTAAATAAATCTCTACCTGATCTGGAAAATTGCTCAGTGACACTCTCTTCCCAGATTATTCTTGGTTGTTTTGAGTTGACAAAGCTAACCAACAGAAATGGGAACTTGGCAGTGAGCACGAGATTGACCATCATGACTCAAAAATGAAGACTTTTAAAATGTGATGGCTGATTGCTGGCTGCACTTAGTGGCCAAGCCTATATTTCTAGCTATGTAGGAGGCTGAGATGAAAATATTAATAGAATCTAAGGGTTGAAGACTATCATGAACAGGAAAGCAAGAATTCATCTCGTGAGGTGAAAAAAAATATTTTAAAAAATGTGATTTTTTTTCAAGCCATCTGGGAAAATAATTCTAGTTTCTAACATTTGTGTGCATTCCATTTTTGCAGGAGTCCACCTCCCACATCACATACAGTTTGTCATTTTCGGATTATGATACTGGTGGCTGAACCCATGGTAGTGACTCAATATTTTCTTTGCAGAAACCAAAATGTCACCAGACTCCATTTCAATTGTCTGAACATTTTTCATATCTGATGTGAGATTGAAAGGCCTTGATTGGCAGCAGCTATGAATGGTCGAGCAAGCCAGCAGGTCACAGACAGCATAGCAGGGCGAATGATCAGTCAAAATCATGGAGTCCTAGTTTGGTTTGGTTTTGTTTCCTGAAAAAAAAAAAAAACAAGTTCTAGTCCTAGTTCATATTTTCACATTTGAGCAAAGAAACAGTTTTTCACAATGGAATGGAAGTTGAGCAGTTGTTAGACCTGACTGTCCAACAAGATTGATTCTTGATAGCGTCACTTATGCTTATCAGAGAGCTTTACAGCTCTCAAGGGAGGTAGGTTAATTATTGACACGCAGGATGTGGGGAAATGCTGGCTGGCCTGAAAGTGAAGAGACAGTAGTCAGGGTGAATTATGGATTAGTAAATTCCAACCATGTGTTCTAGCAAGACCATGTAGAAAAGAAATGAATTCCCATTTTGAAGGAAGCAACTAAGAACTTCCTCTTGAGATATTAACGCTGTTTTCCTGTACTACTTTTAGATTCAGATGGATGGATGGACACATGTTTAGAGTGCACAGACCACTCCTTTCTTTGTTGTATAGAAGAGAATCCCTGAGCTATGATCCATAATGGTGGGTGGGACCATAGCTTCTCTTTCTTCCTTCACAAACTCAGTATGATTCTTGTAAGTACAGGAATGAGGTCATGACTCTTTGCGCCAAGACTCTCTCCCCAGCTTTGTTGGCGACAGCATAGGTGCAATTACGTATGAATACTTATCCTTGTCTATGTTTAACCCAAGACTACTCTTCTTTTTCACCAACTTCAGTTTAGGTCATAACATATGCTGGTTTGGGCTACCTGGATCTGAGATCACACTCTTTCCTCCTCCAAATTCAGCCTAGTTCATGGATAGAATATTCTATTTCCTACCCACAATGCACACATATATGCTATGTACCAGAGAAGAGCTGGTTGCTAACTGAAAGAACTAAATCTTTCCTGGGCCACTCAGAGATTATGCCAGGTACCTGATCTGGTCTCATGCATGGCCACCTTTCACTTGTGTTACTTTGAGAGAGTCAGATGTTTTTCAGGCAGACTAGACACTCTTAGCTACTCAAATTCTGAGTCGATGAACTTAGAATCTGCTTTGAAGACCTAGAGTTCTCGGTTTTAAAGAAACAAAGAACCCAGGCTATAAACTAACAATTCAAGTACAGCTTAGTAGACTTGTCTAAACTGTAGAAGAGAAGGGGAATGGTAGATGGAAAGGTAGTTGCAGAGAAACACATCCTTACAGTCTATCAAAAACCCTGTAAATGAACAACAATAGTTCAGTCAAGAGTGGACTGAATGTATAGCCATGATTCCATAAAACTATGCTGGACCTGAGAAATACATGCTAAGAACTGACATTCTCACCTATTTGTGGGGAAGCTGGTCTAAACAAACCTATCATTATCAGTTGTGTGAAATTATGGCACATAAAATTATGTCAGTTGCATAGTACCTGATAATGTAATGAATAATGGGTTGTTGACGTTTTTTTACTGGTAGAACATTTACTTCTATGTGTACAAAACAAAATCTAGGGTAAAACAGTATGCAGCTTTAACTGGCAGCAATTTTAGTTAATCTTATGTTTACTGAGTCTCTTGCTTCTATCAAGAAGTCACAGTGAAGAACCAATCTATACTATCTAGGTTTATATAAGTGCACTCCACAATGTTGAACCAAGGAGGAAATTGCTCAACAACGTATTTCTCTGAATATATCCGGCCATTAAGGAGCATGTGACTGCAGTTTTCTTTTTCTTTTATAAATAAACCCTCCTCAAATTACACTACTTTAAGTGTACCATGGGACCTGTCGGGGGGGGGGGGGGGAGTCAATGATTGAAGACTGATCTGAGAGCATTATATCGCTAATTTGTTTAAAAGAAGATTTATCTTGAAAGTGTGTTTTTCTTAAATCAAGGAAGTCCAGAGTTCCTTGTCATTCCCTCAACATTGCTTTGAGATCACAGAACTGCGGATTGCTACTCCTTAAGCAGGAATATTGGTGTTGGAAAAGTTGGTCTAAAGTGTTTCCCCTTACAGTGTTTGAAAAAAATGGGAAGTGGAGAGAGAGGGCCATGATATTCAACTTTCAAGTTTATTGTTTGAGAATGGGTTTCCTCCTGGCCTATCAAAAGAATAATGTGTCCTACAGTTTACAACATGGAGAACCCCCACTCAGGCCAGCTTACCTTCTACAGTATATAAGCGAACAGAGGAAAGAACCCATACTTGGGGGCAGGTCCCATCTTAAAGTATCCAGTCTCTGGAAGTTACACTGATTCCCCATCTCATGACTCAACATCCTTCATTCTTGGCAAGAGATGGAGGAGGGTAAGACAGAGAGCTGTCATCCAAATACTTTGGAAAAGAAAATCTTTTCTATTGTTTTCAGCAATGTAGTAGCACTAAGGAATGTATAGATAAGCAAAGATGATTACTTCTACGTAAAAACAGTGTTCTAGAATCAAATGTTTACCTGGGCTGACTATGGTTCAAAATTAATATTTTCAATTATGTCCTTTTTATGATGTCTCAAAATGAAAATCTTCCTTCCTGTTGAAGTCTCCCCACATGAAAGTAGAGAAAAGAAATGTGCTATTCCTTGAGTCGTTACCATGGTTCTATTTTGGAGTCATGTAATTGAGATTCCACACTTCAGTCATATCCTGGAAAAAATTTAGTATCATCTTTCAGAATGAATGAATACATGCTTGTACACAAAGGAACAGACACACATGAGGCCTCGTTACTTCAACAAATTTCACTGATGGCCTGTCATATGCTAAATGCTGTGATTTGTGGTAATAAACAGAATGCAGAGAAACTATACTGAAGATTATCACAGACTTAAAGATGGGAAATACTTAAATCAGCAGAAATAGATACAAAATAACAGCAGCTCATATTCATTGGGCATTGAATACACCATATACCAACAGACACACTTTCCATGTATTTTACAACTTAATCCTCCTGAGAGCCCCAACAAAGGAATATATTTTGAGCATCCCCTTTATACATGGGAAATATGAGGCACAGAGTAACTAAAGAACTTGTCCAAAGTAACACAGTCACTGAATGAAAGATCCTTGGAATTCGGACCCAAGGACTTCGATTAATGCCCTAAGTGGCTAACCCACACAGATGTAGAAAGCTGAACATGGGCTTTTCTGGGTGTTCATTTCCAATGTAGGCACAGACATTTAAGAGTTGCATTCAAAGGATCTCAGGGGTCAGAATTTGTATCTACTATTTAGTGTCATTATGAACCAATCAGCATGGAGAATAAATAGTCTTGTACTCATCCAGCTATGAGGTCCAAGGAGTCTGAATGTTCTTGGAGAGGACTCAGTCTTGTCCTTACTCATCCAGAAATGGGCCCATTATCTGAACCAGAGGCTATGCTCTCCTTCCTTCCAGAACACTCCTGGGGTATTGCTATCTGGAAACAGAGACTCTCTCTTTTTGTCAACCTTACTCACAAAGAACAATGCCAGAGGCAGCTCGAGCTGCATCCTGCCCGATGACAACCACATGGACATCTCATAAATCAAATGTAGGTTCATGTGGCTCAATCAGTTTCATACTCTTATAAGATCATGAGCATGAAGCATACCCTGGAGCATCTCCCATCATCCCAGCATGCTTTGGAGATGGGATGGGAAGTCTGTGAGGAATTTAATTCAAATCCCTCTATGGGCTCCAAGCTAAAAAAAAAAAAAAGACAATGTTCTGTTCTGATACCCAGATGTGGTGAGCATCTGTGGGAGAGCTCTGTTTGGTCCCAGAGATCAGTTCTGTAGAATCTGTGTGGCCTAAATCAGCCCGTTGTCTCCAGGACCCACTTTCTAGTCTTCATACTTTTGCTTCAAATCAAGGTAGGGCTTGGACTTAGGAGACTGGAATCCCTCCACTTACATTGACATGGAGGCTATGCATACATAGAATTGCGGAAAGGATGTCTGAGCTTGAAGCCTGGGGCTCAGGATGCTCTTGGCTACCAGCAAGCATTTGTCCATGTTATTACTGTTGTGCTGGTTACTAAGTGTTAACAAGTGACTGTTTATAAATAGTCTAAATTGAAGACACAGCTTTGGACTTTGGAGTTCTCTAAAGCCGCCTCCCTGCCGTCTCTCATTTCACCATGGCTGTCGGACAGGCTGGTAGGAGTGAGGCTACCTGGTGCCAAGATAGAATTGGATGTTCTTGCCATTGACTCTGTACCCAAACACACTGATTTTTCCCCAGGAGTTTACTGAAATTATGTTTAGACTCATTTCTATTTCCAGCAGCTAATGAATCTGAGGTTCCTGCCTGCTTTAGAAAATGCGTTTTAGTCATGGCTGCTTTGACCCCTTGATGTCTCCTTTCTAACATTGTACAAACCCACCTCTGTTCAATCTTTCTGCACTCTTTCTGCACTCAGCACGAGCCCATACCTTTGGTTCTTTGCTGCGGGAAAGAATCTCTTCCCTACAATGAATGCCTGTTTAAAGAGGTATCTGCACATCCTCTCTCTTCTAATCTTTTCAGTGTCCTCTGAGACGTAGAAAAGCTCCACATATTGTATGTCTTCGTTAGTGAACGTTAGCTCCATGTTCAGTGGAACACTTATACTTACAGGGATAGGTAGCCTAGTGACCAAACGTGTACTTCAATGTCTCACTCTCTAGGGTCCCTCAAGATCCAGCAGTATGGCTTCTCCGACCTTGTATTTTAGGGGACAATGTAAGAATAATTGTTGTTGTAAAAAAATCTTTCTTCACTCATGTGAAGAACTTAGCACAGTAGCTCACAAAATTTCTCAAAAAAAGAAGTGCTATATTAGTATGAGCATTGCCCACTGAAATCAGGGTTCAAATAAGAGTTAACATCATTATTAGCATTCAGGCCTTTGCACCTTCTTTTTTTAAAATTACATTTATTTATATTTTTATTTAATTTTTCATACTTTAATCATATTTTTCATATTTTAATCAGGTTTCCTCACCCTCAGCTTCTCCCAGATACTCATCACTGCCCTATCTACTTAATGCTCTCTCTCTCTCCCCACAAAGGAAAAAAAAACCCACAAAATGAAAATCAAAACAAACAAACCCCATAAGATAAAAAAAATGCCCAAACAGAACAAAAGGCCCACAAAACAAACAAAAACAACAACCACCAAACCACAGAGGTCATTATGTGTTGAGCAACTAATACTGTGTCTGGGTCTACCCTGAAGCATGGTTGATGTACCCAGCCAGACTCCATTGGAGAAAACAGAGTTTCCCCCATTGTCAGAAGGTAAGAGTTGTGGACAACTTCTTGGTTAGGGGTGGGATGTTATGTCCACATCCCACTCACAGTACTAGGACCCCATCTAGCTCGAATCTATGCAAGTCTTTCGCATGCTGCCACAGTGTCTGTGAATCTCCATGTGCATCAGTCCTGTCGTGTCTGGAGGACACTGTGTCCTTGGATTCATTCACCACCTCTGGTCCTTACAATCTTCCTGCCTCCTCTTCAACCTAGATATCTTAAGGGGAGGTCAAGGTACTCTGAAGACTCTCGCTCTCTGCACATGGTCCTATCGTCTATCACTACATGAAGCTCCTCTGATGAGGGGTGAATGATTCACCGACTTACGGTTATAGCGATATGCCATTAGGAATCGTCTTATTTCTATGTTCCTTTAGCAGAATTAGTAGATTTTCCTCTAGGCCCATGACCTATCTAGTCTCAGGTTTTTGGGCCACTAGGAATGTCAGGTCTGGGTGTCATCCCATGGAATGGGCCTTAAATCCAATCAAAAAGTGATTGGTTACTTGCATGACATTTGTGCTACTGTTGCACCAGTGTATCTTGTAAGCAAGTCACTGTTGTAGGTTGATAGGTTTGCAGCTGGATGGTATGGACCTTTCTTCTCTTCCGGGCATGTTCAGAGGGCCTTCAAGCATCGTGAATGCCAGTCAGTAGGGATGAAGCTGTTAGATGGGCACCAATTTGGACCCTTCATGTTCTATGGCATAAGGACATATTGTCCTCAGAAATAGAAAGCCACCCATAGTCTTAGTAATAGCCTGTGAAGTTTTGGGGAGTCCATAGGATTTGTTCGCAATGACTCAACAAGATGTAACCTATTCCTGGCATTAGAGAAGTGTGGTGGCATAAGATTTCTAGTTGAGGCGTTGTCTCATAGATCATATGGTGACTTTGTTTTAAACTCCTTTCACATATGTTTTATTTTAGGAAGTAATAGGATTCTGTATGATTGTTCAAAGGGTCTTTGGTGTTTGTTGTCTCTCCACATATTTTGTTTTACCCTGCTCTCCCATCCCCTTCCCCTAATCTTCCTATTCTATTCCCCCACCCCAGCTCCTCATAACACTATATTTTATTTCCTCTTCCTTGGGAGATACAATTGTCCCACTGATCCTTTACCAGGTACCTAACATTCACAGTCATTCAGATTGCGGTACACATATCTAAAGCGTTCTCTCTCTCTCTCTCTCTCTCTCTCTCTCTCTCTCTCTCTCTCTCTCTCTCTCTCTGTGTGTGTGTGTGTGTGTGTGTGTGTGTGTGTGTGTGTGTGTGTGTGTGTGTGCGTGCACATGCAGAGAACAACTCTTTTCTATCATATGGGTCCTCAGGTTTGACCATAAGCAACTTTACCCACTTAGCTATCTTACTGGCCTCTTCTTTGCACATTCTATATCTATCTGTATAGTTGCTTCCCTTGTGTATTGAGTAGACACTAAATTTATCTTTAGGACCATTTGAATTCTATCTGCTACAGAACAACAAACCTGCCCACTCAGGTAGAACCTGTCAACTCCTAGGACCTCTGTTGTGATGCTAATCCCTCTAAAACAGCATTCTTATGCTACTGTGGCAATTCCAGAGACGAGGTTCATTAAGAGTGGTCTTGGGACTCCCTCAGGTCCACACAACCTACTGGAAAACCTTCTTAAGTACTTTACTATTTGAAAAGAACTGCAGAGGCTGCCAGTAAAAGGAGCAGAGCTTAGAGGCCTGATAACCAGGGAATTATCAAGACAGATCTGTTCATTTTAGGCATACCTGGGTCCGTTGTGCTGAGTTTAAGGAACTTGAAGACATTTGTGTAAATGATCAGAATGTCAGGAACTAATGAGTCGCTTTTCCTCATCTTTTCAGAGGTGGTGAAGACACTGTGGGCAGTGTGGAGGAGTATGGAAGAAGGCACAAAACCAGTAGGGTGCTTAACACCAGTCAGAGCCCGTCCCTTTTATTTGCGAAGGGCTTCTTTCTTCTTGGTATTTATTGCTCTGAGTCACTTCTCTGGGTGCCAGATGGAAGATTCAGAAGCTCCTGGCTGTCTATGAAGAAATGTGATGTTGGGTTGGGGACCAGCTGAGAGTGGGGGCGGGGCAAGGAAGCTGGGCTGGGGACTCATTTTTAGAGAGGATTAAACTCCCAATCTTGAGTCTCTCTCTTCCCAGGAGGTTTGATCCGTTCCCTGGGGATGCTTTTCTCATATGTTTTCCCTCTTGTTCTTTGAGCCCATCTGTAAATTTGTAGGAGAAATCTAATCCGTATGGTCTCATTCATTAAACTCATTAAGCTGTTTTATAATGAGAACAATTTCGTGGCTGCAAACCCTTCAAAGTTTACTCCTGGCAGCCACAATTTCCTGTTTGCGAAGAATGAGTTGGGCATCAGGCCTGAGATGGCTGTTTTTTGGGCATCTTGTTCCAAAACTGAGATTTCTTTCCCGGCATTTCAGAGAGGGTTTAGGGACTATGTTACCAGATACTCACGCCAAGTTTGTAGGTAAAGTCATATGGTCAGGATGACCAAGGCTATATTGATATGGAAGATTTGAAGATCCTAAGAGACAAGGACTTTTGGACTTAATAGAGACCATTGTTTCTATAAAATATGATCTAGTTATCAGAATAGACATGATCTCTTTGGTTGGACTTTCCTTTCTATATTTTTATGCCACTGTTGATTTCCTTTCTAAGACAGTAGTCCTCAACCTCTCTAAGGCTGTGACCCTTTAATAACCTGTTCCCCAGGGAACTGATCCTCATGTTGTGGTGACCCCAACTGCAAAATTATTTTTGTTGATCCTTCATAACTGTAATTTTGCTACCGTTATGAATCATAATGCAAAGATCATAATGTGTTTTCTGATAGGTGTTGAACAGTCTACAGTTGAGAAATGCTATTATACAAGGTGAGGGCTAAGCTGTAGACAGTACTTAAAAACAGAAGCTCTGGGGTCAGGGAAATCAAAGCTGCTTTAGGTTGACAATAAGCATACCACTGGGAAAAACACAAACTCTCTGAACTTTCCTCTCCTATTCTGATAGAAAACTCTGTGTGTATGTGTATGTATGTGTGTGTGCACATATGTGTGTGAATGCATATTCCTAGGACTTCACACTCGAGCTGGTTAGTTTCATGGCAATCTGAAATAAGCTAAGAGGCACTTGGGATGAGGGAACCTCATTTCTCACTTCTTATTACTCACCTGAGAAAAGGCCATCACCTGATTGGCTGTAAGTGAGCCTGTGGGATGGTTTCTTAATCAATGATTGATGGGAGAGGGCCCACCTCAGCGTGAGTGGTGCCACTTCAGGACAGGGGACCCTGGGTGCTATATGATTGCAGAATGAATAAGCTGTAAGGAACAAGTCAGTAAGCAGCATTCTGCTGTTGTCTCTGCCTCAGTTCCTACCTCCATGTTCCTGCCCTGCCTTCCTTTCCTGACTTCCCTTCATGATTAGCTACAACCATAACATGAGATAAAACCTGTTCTTTCCTCCCCAGACTGCTTTTGGTCATGGTATTCTATCACAGTAATAGAAACCCTAACTAAGATAACAGCTGTGTGGGTGTATAGACATATCCGTATTGTGGAGGTCAGAGGTCAGCCTTGGGGTGACCATTCTTCAGGAACTATTCACCCTGATGTTTGTTGTTTTGAGACAGGGACCCACACTGGTCTGGAATTCTACGATTACACATGACCGGCTGGCCAACAAGCCAGGGATACTCCCTCCTACCCCTGCTTCTCCAGTGCTGGGATTATCCATACACCACCATACCCAGCTACTTTACAAGGGTTCTGGCCTCACACTTGGGACCACATGTTTACAGGCAAGCACTTTACTGACCGAGCCATCCTCCGAGCATGAAAATTCTTTTTTTTTTTTGTTCTTTTTTTTTAAATTTATTTAATACTTAATAATAATTCTTTGGTTTCCGGGCAAACATCCCCCTCCCCCCTCCCGTTCCTTATGGGTGTTCCCCTCCTAGCCCTCCCCCCATTGCCGCCCTCCCCCCAACAGTCTAGTTCACTGGGGGTTCAGTCTTAGCAGGACCCAGGGCTTCCCCTTCCACTGGTGCTCTTACTAGGATATTCATTGCTACCTATGGGGTCAGAGTCCAGGGTCAGTCCATGTATAGTCTTTAGGTAGTGGCTTAGTCCCTGGAAGCTCTGGTTGGTTGGCATTGTTGTTCATATGGGGTCTTGAGCCCCTTCAAGATCTTCCAGTCCTTTCTCTGCTTCCTTCAACGGGGGTCCTATTCTCAGTTCAGTGGTTTGCTGCTGGCATTTGCCTCTGTATTGCTGTATTCTGGCTGTGTCTCTCAGGAGCGATCTGCATCCGGCTCCTGTCCATTGATGAGAGTGGGGTGTTGAAATCTCCCACTATTATTGTGTGAGGTGCAATGTGTGTTTTGAGCTTTATTAAGGTTTCTTTTACGTATGTAGGTGCCCTTGTATTTGGGGCATAGATATTTAGGATTGAGAGTTCATCTTGGTGTATTTTTCCTTTGATGAATATGAAGTGTCCTTCCTTATCTTTTTTGATGACTTTTAATTGAAAATTGATTTTATTTGATATTAGAATGGCTACTCCAGCTTGCTTCTTCTGACCATTTGCTTGGAAAGTTGTTTTCCAGCCTTTCACTCTGAGGTAGTGTCTGTCTTTGTCTCTGAGGTGTGTTTCCTGTAGGCAGCAGAATGCAGGGTCCTTGTTGCATATCCAGTTTGTTAATCTATGTCTTTTTATTGGGGAGTTGAGGCCATTGATGTTGAGAGATATTAAGGAATAGTGATTATTGCTTCCTGTTATATTCATATTTGGATGTGAGGTTATGTTTGTGTGCTTTTCTTCTCTTTGTTTTGTTGCCAAGACGATTAGTTTCTTGCTTCTTCTAGGGTATAGCTTGCCTCCTTATGTTGGGCTTTACCATTTATTATCCTTTGTAGTGCTGGATTTATAGAAAGATATTGTGTAAATTTGGTTTTGTCATGGAATATCTTGGTTTCTCCATCTATGTTAATTGAGAGTTTTGCAGGATACAGTAACCTGGGCTGGCATTTGTGTTCTCTTAGGGTCTGTATGACATCTGTCCAGGATCTTCTGGCCTTCATAGTTTCTGGCGAAAAGTCTGGTGTGATTCTGATAGGTCTGCCTTTATATGTTACTTGACCTTTTTCCCTTACTGCTTTTAATATTCTTTCTTTATTTTGTGCGTTTGGTGTTTTGACAATTATGTGACGGGAGGTGTTTCTTTTCTGGTCCAATCTATTTGGAGTTCTGTAGGCTTCTTGTATGCCTATGGGTATCTCTTTTTTTAGGTTAGGGAAGTTTTCTTCTATGATTTTGTTGAAGATATTTACTGGTCCTTTGAGCTGGGAGTCTTCACTCTCTTCTATACCTATTATCCTTAGGTTTGATCTTCTCATTGAGTCCTGGATTTCCTGTATGTTTTGGACCAGTAGCTTTTTCCGCTTTACATTATCTTTGACAGTTGAGTCAATGATTTCTATGGAATCTTCTGCTCCCGAGATTCTCTCTTCCATCTCTTGTATTCTGTTGGTGAAGCTTGTATCTACAGCTCCTTGTCTCTTCTTTTGATTTTCTATATCCAGGGTTGTTTCCATGTGTTCTTTCTTGATTGCTTCTATTTCCATTTTTAATTCCTTCAACTGTTTGATTGTGTTTTCCTGGAATTCTTTCAGGGATTTTTGTGTCTCCTCTCTATGGGTTTCTACTTGTTTATTTATGTTTTCCTGGAATTCTTTCAGGCATTTTTGCGATTCCTCTCTGTAGGCTTCTACTTGTTCTCTAAGGGAGTTCTTCACGTCTTTCTTGAAGTCTTCCAGCATCATGATCAAATATGATTTTGAAACTAGATCTTGCTTTTCTGGTGTGTTTGGATATTCCATGTTTATTTTGGTGGGAGAATTGGGCTCCAATGATGCCATGTAGTCTTGGTTTCTGTTGCTTGGGTTCCTGCGCTTGCCTCTCGCCATCAGATTATCTCTAGTGTTACTTTGTTCTGCTATTTCTGACAGTGGCTAGACTGTCCTATAAGCCTGTGTGTCAGGAGTGCTGTAGACCTGTTTTCCTGTTTTCTTTCAGCCAGTTATGGGGACAGAGTGTTCTGCTTTCGGGCGTGTAGTTTTTCCTCTCTACAGGTCTTCAGCTGTTCCTGTGGGCCTGTGTCTTGAGTTCACCAGGCAGGTCTCTTGCAGGGGAAAAGTTGGTCCTACCTGTGGTTCCAAGGCTCAAGTTTGCTCGTGGGGTACTGCCTAAGTCCTCTCCGAGGCGTCAGCAACCAGGAAGATCTGCGCCGCTCTTTCCGGGAGCCTCCGTGCACCAGGGTTCCAGATGGCGTTTGGTGTTTTCCTCTGGCGTCCGAGATGTGTGTGCAGAGTGCAGTCTCTTCTGGTTTCCCAGGCGTGTCTGCCTCTCTGTAGGTTTAGCTCTCCCTCCCACGGGATTTGGGTGCAGAAAACTGTTTATCCGGTCTGTTTCCTTCAGGTTCCGGCGGTGTCTCAGGTGCAGGGGTCCTGCCGCTCCTGGGCCCTCCCCTACGGGAACCCAGAGGCCTTATACAGTTTCCTCTTGGGCCAGGGATGTGGGCAGGGGTGGGCAGTGTTGGTGGTCTCCTCCGCTCTGCAGCCTCAGGAGTGCCCACCTGACCAGGCGGTGAGGTCTCTCTCCCACGGGGTTTGGGAGCAGAGAGCTGCTGCGGGCTGGGATCCGCGGGTGTGGGACTTCCCGCCTGAAAACTTCTAGTAAGGCTAGAAATGTGAAATCGTAATGTGCAATGTGTAAACAGAGAGCTGTAATTCATTCCATTTCAGTGCCGTATGCTATTTCATCATTTGTGTATTCTACAACGTATGTGGCTATTTCACACATGACCCACATTAGGGTTATTCCCAACCTGAGGTCATTATAAGCAATACTGTTTGGTAAGTTAAGTGACATGAATGTTTCCCGTGGGCACAGCTTTGATTCTGTGTAAGAGCTTGTTGAGCCACAGGTAAATGTTATCTCTACATTTAGTAACAGGTATGCTGGTTTCTGTTTCTACAGCAGTGCCCCCAAATCACTAGTGATGTCTAGCCACACCATGCTTCCAACTTGCTAAGGGTGTCAGGCATGCAGCTTGAGGACCCCCCCCCCCATTAACCACTGAGGGTACTTGACCCAGATTATTGGCTTCAGTGCAGAGGAGAAGTTGAAGACTAGTCAGTGTGAGGCTGAGTTGGGGGCATTAAAGGTATTTCCCTATAGGCTTTAAGCATAATGGTTAAGAAAATCAGAGTGACTCGGAAAGGAAGGCGTACTTCCAGTGAGTGTGGGCTTGTCAAAGAAGAAGTAAACATCTTTATATTAAAATTCTTAGTCTTTTACTGTTAATATTTTAAGATTACATGTTTGTCTGGGGCAGGGGAGCATGCACATGCGAGTGCAGGAGCCTGAAGAGGTCAGAGCATCAGAAGCCCCTGCAGCTGGACTTACAGGTTGTTGTGAGGCGCCCAACACAACACGGGTGCTAGGAACTGCACCCTACAGCCCTCTGTGAGATCAGCTCATGCTCTAACCTCCTAGTTATTTTAACAGACATCAAGAATGAGGGTTAAGAAAAGCGGGGGGTGAGGAGGTGGGGGTTGAGGGGTCTGCTCAGAAAGAAAAAAAGCTGTGTGCAAAAGTGTGGGTATGGACTTCTCTAAGACACTCATACTTAGAGCCTTGAGTGCATAGAGACACGACTGTCTCTACAGTGGTCACGGTACAATTCGGATGGGTTTCGAAGCTACCATCTTCAAAGCATTGCTAAGGAACCTGAATGAGGTCACAGAATGGCTCCTCTACAGGATTCCAACTGATAAGATAAAGCTGGGGCAAGAGGGATGCAGAAAAGTAGAGGATCTTTATGTAAACAAAGTTAAACGCATCTGCTGGAGGGTCCCCGGAAATGTCTGGGAACAGGAAGGAGGCCATACTCACAGCTACCGCCAGGTTGGAAGCTGGTTCCTCGCTGTGTTATCATGAAGTATCTAGATACAAAAGGAATGCAGTCTGCATGTTGACAACCTTCAGAGCAAATGTTAACTGCACTGCCTCTCAGCAGGCCAGAGCCATTAACCAGACCTGGGTAGGGAGGGACTCTTCCCTCCCTGAATTCCCATAAATTTCCCTCTGCTTTAACGGTGTCCACCTTCGACGCTTAGCCAAGCCAGCAGGCGGTAGTTATTTCATTTTGATTGCGTTTTTTTCTTTTCTCCTCACTGGTAGGTGAGCAGCTTTCTGAGTGACTGCAGTGTCTATCAAGTTTCCTTTGTGCAGAGAAACTGTTAGAGTCACTTCTCCACTCTACCTCTCTGCCTCATTTGTGTTTCCTCCGTTGCTCAGCTGGGATTCATGTCTGGTTTGGGCTGACCTGTGGCATGCCTTCTCATTTGCTTTAGGAATACTTTAAGGAAATGAAGCTCTTCCCTTCCACCCATTAATTTATTTTTTTACTCACCTTATATCCTGATCAATGTCCCTTCCTCCCACCCCTCCCAGTTTCTCCCTCTCCCCCACCCCTTCTCCTCTGAAAGGGTGGAGCCCCCCACCACCCTATATCTCCCTGACACATCAAGTCTCTGCAGGCCTAGGGACATCTTCTCCCACTGAGGCCAGACAAAGCAGCCCAGTTATGGGAACAGGATCCACAGGCAGGCAGCAGCTTTAGAGACAGTCCCTGCTCCAGTTGTTTGGGGACACACATGAAGACCAAACTACACATTTGCTACATGTGTGCAGGGAGCTAGCTCTAGCCCGTGTATGCTCTTTGGTTGGTGATTCGGTCTCTGAAAGCCCCCAAGGGTCCATTAATTGAACCTATTGGTCTTCCTTTGGAGCCCCCATCCCTTCCAGGACCCTCAATCGTTTCCCCCCAACTCTTCCATAAGACTCCCCAAGCTCCATCCGATGTCTGGCTGCAGGTCTCTGCATCTGTTTCAGTCAGCTGCTGGGTGGAGCCTCTCCGAGGACAGTTATGCTGGGCTCCTGTCTGCAAGCATAACAGAGTATCATTAGTAGTGTCAGGGGCTGGTGCTTGCCCATGAGATGAATCTCACATTGGGCCAATTATTGGTTGGCCATTCCCTCAGTCCCTGCTTCATTTTTGTCCCTGCATTTTTTGTAAACAGGACAAATTTTGGGTCAAAGATTTTGTGGGTTGGTTGGTGCCCTTGCCCATGTTCGCCATGGGGTACTGGCAGGCTACAGGAGGTGGCCACTTTGGGTTCCATACCCCCACTGCCAGGAGTCTCAGCTAAAGTCACCTCCATAGACTCCTGTGAGCCTCCCCCATCCCCAGTAAAGCTGTCCCTTTCAATGTGGTCAAGTTCTCCAACTAAATGCTTTTTATGTGGTCTTTACAAACTTTCATCTTGAGCCGAAGACACGATCCCCCGTAATACATCTGAGAATGCTATCACTCGCTTTCACCTTGGGGACGCATCATCTGCCTGAAATTGATTTGTTGATGTTACCGTTTGTGGTGTTAAAATTAGAAAGCAGTTTCCTGATGCATAAACCTAATTCTCCCTGTGACGTTCTTTACCAACAATATTCATGTACACCCATGTCCCTACACTGTGTGGCTGTCCTTGGTCTGCTGTCACTTTTCGATAAATTCTGGTGTCCAGTTGATCGAATCTGCCCACCTCTCTATCCTTCTTTAGGCTGCCTCTTTGAATTTATGTCTATCAATTAATCCAGAGTTTCCACGGAAGGCATTTGGGGATTTTTGTTTTTAAGGTAAAGTTGATCTGACTTTGTGTTGTATGGCCATCTCCTCCTAACTGAAGTAGTCCCTCAAGGAGGCAATGGAGGAAGGCGATGGAGACTCACACTTAGCAGGGATCCCGGGCTATAGAAGCAGCAAACCATTGAGGCTCTGACAGCTGAGCTACTGAGGGGATTGGATCTGTAGAGATGGTCGTGAGTCACACAGGGAGCTCAGGGTTGCAGCTTTTGTGGGTCACCACCGGGGTTGCGGAGGGCGTTTCCAAGATGTAGCTGCATTTAGTCACTCTCCAGTCCCGTGGGTTACGCCTCACCCACACTCTTGTCACCAACTCAATCAAAACCCATCGGTTAATGAGCTGGACCTTGTTAGAACCACCGCTTTGGTCTGTCATGGGTGTGTCATTTTCCCCAGGAAAAGTCTCACACAGCACACTGCTATAACGAAATTCCTAATTTATCAGCAAGGCCTACCCATGTCTTTAGAGACTGAAATTGTCTCCGAATAGATTTTTACAACTTTCGGTGAGGTGTGGTGGTGGGGAACCCAAATTTCGTTAGCTTCAGCAATAGCAACTTGATATTTGAGATCTATCGTGAGTGATAGATTTTTCCTAAATGTCACCGTCAAGCTGTCACTTTAATCTGGAAATGCAACTGATGCCTACATGTCGACCTTATTGGTTTCCTCTTGTTTACATTGCTCTAAATGTGTTTACAGACTTACGGTTATTCCTTGTTGTTTCTTCCTGCCGCTGGCTCCCATTCCCGCCCTCCCGGATCCCCGCCTCCGCCTCTGCCTCCGCCCCCGCCCCGCCCCCGTCCCTGCCCCTGTATTTCTCCTCATGGAAGAGCATCCTTTTCACATTGCCTTTCATACAGGTCCGTGTGCAGCAAGGTCTGTGTTTCTTACTTGTCTGAAAATGCTTGTATTTCCCCACTTGCCCCAGTTTGTCTGTTTGAATTAGGGTTCTGCTAAAACCTACAGATGTCAACGATAAATTGTTAATGTGTTTTTTTAATTCTCCTAACCCACAGCTTGCATCTTCTTTGATTATTAGAATTATTTTTTGATCTACCATCATTTGTCCCCTGGAGTGCCCCATAAACTCAGTCCTTTTCCCAGCATTTCTTGACACCCAGCATGTTTAGCTCCCTGTCCCACAAATTGGTAACGGAGTCACTGGATGCAGATTCAATTCTCGTTACACAATTCAGACTCAGTATATGGTACTAAGTTCCTGCATCAGAAAAAACTTATGACCTAGATGTTTCTGTTCTTCCCTCTGACAAGAACTATGACCAACTCTCCCCTCTTGATATCAATTACTCTTGCCTCATAATTACTTGTCTGAAGCCTTTCATCTAGCATGTCGTGGTTTGACTTCCTTGTCCTTGAAAGGCAGTTTGCCTATGTAAACAGCTCACACTCTCCACCCTGGGGAATTTTTTTGTTACACCCTAGTCTTTCAGCATGAAGTGTAGCTATTAAAACTTACACAGCAATATGATAATTTCATTATAAGTGACTTGGTAATTTTGTCCGGATGTCCAAAGGAGATCTTCTGTTTCTAGAGACTTGTATTGTTCTCTTAAATAGACTGAATATTGGCTGACCCAGTTTGATTTTTTCCCGAGTACTTTGTCATCTCAAAACATGTTGCCATGTTTTTCAGTTTCCATACAGCTGTGCATTTGTACATGTGAACTTGTATGCGTGCATTCTGTCTACCCTGGAGAAGTCGTAGCATTGCATTTTCATATTTGTGTAATAGTTCCTCTTTTACGTTTGTCTTACTTTGAGTTTCCATTGCTGTAAAGAGACGCCATGACCAAGGCAAATTTTATAAGGACATTTAATTGGGTCTGGCTTACAGTTTAGACGTACAGACCATTACCATCAAGGCGGGAACACGTCAGCATCCGGGCAGGTGTGCTGCAGGAGGGGCTGAGAGCTCAACATCTTCATCTGAAGGCTTCTAGGAGAAGACTGACTTCCAGGCAGCTAGGACGAGGGTCTTAAAGCCCACGCCCACACTTCCTCCAACAAGGCCACACCTTCTAACAGTGCTACTCCCTGGGCCAGGTGTATTCAAACCGCCACAATGTTATATTTTTCCTTTAATTTCCTTTGTACATGGAATCTTGCCATACACCCACAGCCCTCTGCCTATCTCATCTATCTTGTTTTCCCTCAAAATTTTTTCATTTGGTATTTGAATACTTTTTGATATTTGAAAATATGGCTTTTGATATATTTCTCCTCTCAACATCTATTTCTCTTAGGAAATTATCCACTTGGGGTGCTTTTATGTTTCTTTGGATCTTTTGTTTTGAAATAGATGTGCTTTCCTTTTCTTTTTCGTCCTTGAATTTTGTCACTTCATTTCTGAATTTATCGATTTCTGATGCATGCCATTTCTACACCAACCTCTTTTAGTTTGCTTTTCTATACTAAGACAAAACCAGTATAAGCTTTTGCGTTTTTCTGCTGCAGACTTAGTGACTAGAGGGATGTTTTGTTTGCATTGCTGTTGATTTTTAAACCAATCACTGCTAGAGATGGATCAGGAGCTCTCCTGTCTGTTCTTTCCTTTAGACGCGATTAAACGTGCGGACAGAGTGAACCAGGATGTTTCCTACCTTTATCTTTCAAGAACTCCTTTCGTTGTTTTGAAAAGTTTTTAAAAAGTGGCCCCGTGTTTTCGAGGACCTCTTGGCTTTTCCTTTTCTTTTTTATATGCTTTTCTCTTTACTTCCTAAGACTCTGTCCTACTCGGTTTGAATACGTTTCCTCACAGTTTCTGCCCAGTGTAGATTTTACCCCCGGGCAGAAATGAGCTGGGTAATTTTGAGAATTTCCAGGGTCCAAGCTTATTTGGTGAGTCACACCTTATCCCAGATGCATTGCCCTAAATTAAATCATACCATAAGAAATCTCTCTCCGCTAAAGCTCACAAACCTTTAACTTTCCAGAGAACAACTATTAGGGATTTTTTTTTCTTTTCAGGGCAACAACATACACTTCCCTCCACTTTTTCCAACACGCACTAGAACACTATCCATGCCTTGTAGCCATTCATCCAAAACACACATGGTTTGAGTAAAGAAGATACTTCTTTTATTTTCCCGTTAGACACTGTTCCTGTATTTCTTAACTACCAGTCTTGTTCTGTGTGTTTTCCATGAAGTGATTTCGAGAGACTGAAAGACACCACTGCAGCTTTCTTCCCTTCCCAGACTTTCTCTCTCACCCTTATTCTTGAAGAATATCTGGGTTGCATAGAAATCTCATTGACATTGTTTGTTTTCTTAAAGCAAATAAGCTGGCATTCTTCCACCGTTATTAATCTTTGCCCTTGTTGTAGTGTGTGCGTTTGTGTGTGTGACTGTGTGTGTGAACGAGGATGAGTGAGTGTGTGTTTGTGTGTGAGTGTATGTGTATGTGTGAGTATGAGTGTGAGTATGTGAGAGTATATTTATGTGAGTGTGCGTGAGTGTGTGAGTGTGTGTGTGTGAGTGTGTGTGTGAATGAGTGTGTGTGTGTGAGTGTATGTGTGAGCATGAGTGTGAGTATGTGAGAGTGTATGTATGTGTGTGTGTGTGTATGTGTGAGTGTGTGTGTGTGTGTGTGTGTGTGTGTGTGTGTGAATACACCTATGCATCCACGTATGAGCACCAGAGGCAGACATCAGGTGTCTTGCTCCATTGCTCTCTGTGTTATTTTTTGAAACGGAGTCTCCCATTGAACTCAGAGCTTACCATTTTGGCTACTTGCAGACATGTCACCATGTCTAGATTTCACGTCTAGATCTACACTCGGGTCCCATGACTATGCAGCAAGCACTTACACTCCCAGCCATCTCCCCAGCTCCTACTGGCGCTCTTCTGAAGACTATAACTTTTCCCTTGGCCTAGTTGATTTTTTTCTTTAATAATCATTCAATAAGATGTGATTTGTTGTAGCCTTATATGCTTAGAATTTGTTACCATACACCAAGCTTGTAAATTAATGTTTCATCAGTTTAAGACAATACATAACCACAATACCTCCTTCTTGCTTATCTTATTTGAAATATGTTTGTTTGATTTTTAGTCTAGGCATTTTACTTTATTACAAGTATGTTATTGTATCCTTGGGAATCCTAATTCTCTGTGATTTGTGGGCCTCTTTCTTCCCATGCTAGTTTCTGAGCACTTTCTCCTGAGCGCTCTTCCAGTTTTCCCACTCTATCTTCAGCTATTTTTACACATCGTTGGAAACTACTATTGGATCCTGTTTGAAAACCCCATACTTTCTAGCTATTTTCCCAACCCGAAAATCCACTTGTACTTCTTACTTCTTTGCTAAGAACATTAAGTCCAACTTTTGTACTTGTGAAGATGGAAGGCTGGTGTTTTCCAATCCATGCCTGAAGATTATAGACTACTTACCATCCCTGTCATTTGCCATTGGTGGTTTCCTTTTAGATTCTGTTCTGTCTTCTCTTCAATTATGTCTTCGTGTGTGTTGGGCATTGTATATCGGGATTAATCTTAAGAAATAACTTGAGGACAAGCATGCTGGTCAATCTACCTTATAGGATTCCCATTTTCCTCCTTCTGGGTTCTTGGGGTACTAGGACTGGGAGACCATCCGGTCTAATGTGAGAAGTTGCAATTTTCTAAGCTGCTGAGATGAAAGCAAACAAAACTGTATTTCTTTTCTCTCATCAATGCATACATTTCTGCCATGTTTTTAAGGCTGGTGTATCATGTTTTATTAGAACCCCAACTTTGGCAAGTCCTAAACATAGTTTTCCCCCTCCCTCAGCCTGTAGAGTGGTGTGACCCCCTCCCTAAGCCTGTAGAATGGTGTGACATGTACTGTTTAGTGTCTTGGCACCTTCTACTTCACTGCTAAATCCCTCTGGGTAGCAGGGAGACCATAGGAGGCTTATGTTTTACTTGGATCTGTTTTTCCTAGATATTTGCTAGTAATGCCACTTTAGCTTTGCTATTCTTTCTTGCAATTATGTGTTGTACATGTAATCCTTTTAGAATTGTGAAAATTTCCCCAGTAGGAAAAAAGTCACCCAATCTACCATTATTCACATAGCACTTTCTTCATTGGTAAATAAATTTGGGGGTCTATAAATTTTGGTCTTGTGGTTTTTTTTTGTGTGTTTCCTTTCTTTTTGAAATTTGTCTTTGTTTGGATTTTTGTCGTTTGGATTTTTAAGACGAAGTCTCACGCTGTAGCCTAGGCTAGGCCGAAATGAACTTTATAGTTTGGTCTTCTAACTTACAGCAATTCTCCTACCTCCACCTAAGTGTTGGGTTTATAAGTGTGGGCCTCTATGTCCAGCTGATCTTGTGTGGTATTGTGTAATGACTATTAAACTCACCCAGCAGCACTGAATATATCTACATACCATGTATATACTGAGCACCAGGCTGAAGCTAAATAAGCATATACATGAAAATAAAGATGTTCCCAATTAGGCTTCGAAACTCCTGTAACTTAAATGATCACAAAAGGTTGGGAGGGAAACATTAAGGTTAGAAGCTTAGAAGCTTAGAAGCTCTAACCAATGATCTATTGACTATGGGAATATTATTGCTGGTTTTAATTATTGCTTCTCTTTTGTTAGATTTAATAGAATGCTAGTGGGTTTTTATTTTTTATTTTTATTTTCTCCATACTTCTGGAAGATAAGCACTTTTATTCTTTGTGGTTTCCATCTACTTTACACCCTTCCAGTGACATGGCCTGCAGCAAAAGAAATAAAATGAATCTGGACTTCTCCCCCAAATATGGAAAGAACAAAAGGTCATCAAGGCCACGAGGCACTTTACGCTCCACACTGTCCTTTTGTAGAGAGAACCCTATTGGCGGGACTGACTGCCCAGTCTGGTGACACTTGGAATGAGATCACGTGACCTTAGATGTCTAAATTCCTGCCCTTCCAGATCCTGTGGCTTCAGTGGCTGCTCAAAGGGAGGAAAGGACATGAGGCTCAGAGTGCTGCCTGACCTGCTCATTCTGTGCAAACCTAATGCATGCTGATTCCACAGTAATGCAGCAGATTCCACACTCAACACCATGCAACAGTGACAGTAGTAAGATTATGGCTATACCCACTGAATTGCAAATCACATTACCTGCTTTAATTCCATGGCCAACGTAAGAATCAATACTTGTATGTTATCTTTGTACCAGAGAAGAAAGTTAATGATCCAAATTCATCGTTTAGTCAGCTCTTACTAACCTTTTTTGTAACTTTGTATTTCCAACTTGTGATATAGTAAATAGCAATTAGTTTTATTGAGATAATTGGATACCTTCATTATATAATATGCCAGTCTTGTCATAAGCAATCAATATTATTGGTTACCTACATAGACACAGACATATTATAAGATTATAGAACCTAATAGACTGTGTCTTCCTTAGGTGGGATATTTTGATCATGTAGCATCTAGCGTCTTCCATAGTCCCAGAGGAAGTATTGACATTCTATAAGTATTTACCAAAATGTATAACCTGAATCGTCACAGTAAACAAGGGCTTTAGACTCCTGTGATCCAACTTCACTTAGTAAGATAATATTTTTTCAGGAAGACTCCAAGGTGGGAGAGAGACAAGTGCATCATGCTCATAAGGCAACCAGCCCTGTTGTTAAAGAGACCTGATCTCATGGCCAGGGCCATGACATTCATGAAGGCCTCCATTGGTTGAACTGTGGCAACTCCTGAAATTTAGGTTCCAGAACTAATCTGTTTTCTAACTTCTGGTCTCCACATCCTCATAGCTTATTCAGAGACAGCCTGACAGTAAGCACATACTATAGAGCATCAATCCTTCAGCAGAAAACCTCTAAGAAGGGACCCTACCCATACACTCTCCTTCATGAGCCTGAGTTCACTCAGAGCATCCAACATTGACTGTCTCTAGCACTAATGACTTCCAGTAAGACGAATCTTACCCCAAAGGACAATCCTCCCCGTCCCATAAGAGTGCTAAGCTTTAAATGATCACTATACTTGCTAGTGATCTCTAATACTGTCTAATGGTCTCTAATATCCCTAATGACCTGTACTCCTCTCCCATGAGCTGCAGGGACACATGAATAAACATCTTACTCTTACTTAGTTACCCCAAATCTTTCATATACTGTACAATAGCCCACAGACACAGTTGGTACTTTCCTTTCCAGGCCAGATGTATGTGGCAATGCTCATTTATTCCTGTGTGACCCAGAGGTCAATTGAGGACACTCTGCCCTTTTGAGATTTAAATACAACTGGCTAGAACCTCGGATTCCACATCCTGTGGAAAGTTCGAAGCCCAACCCTGGGTTTCTGTGAATTCCTAGGGATTGGCTTTTAAGGTAAGTTTTGGATTTGGGTTACTAATTTCACAGACTTCAGTCCCACTCATGCTTCCTGTCTTGGGATCTTCTCAGCTCTCCACTTGGCCATCTACCTTGAGACTCACTGCCTTGAATCCTCTGCATATACACCATTTGGGTGTGTGGCCTCCTATGGCAACAACTGGCCATTTCCACTGCCAAACAGACAGTCTGAAAGTAAACTATTTAGCACTGTAGGCTTTTTTTAAAAACTCCCATGTTCATCTATTCTTCCACTAGGAATTTTTTAGTGGTCATCTTTCTCCTTGGGTGATCAAATTTTGCATATTGCCCTAGCTGTTTTCCTGTCTGGTTTTGGAGACCGTGTCTTGCTTTCTCATCCAGGTTGGTCTGAAACTCAGTAATATACAATCCAGATGACCCCAAGCACCCCCACCTCCCAAGTGTTGGGATTACAGATGTGACCTCTGTGCCAAAATGTTCTCACTCTCTTTTATTCTTCCTACTGTCTGCTCTTTTCACACTGTGCACATCCCTGCCCATCACTCTCACAGCACTCTCCCCCTTGACACTGTGCTCAAAGGGTCCTATCGTTTGGACACAATCTATTTATCATAATATTTTCTTAAACAACAAAACTATCTTCCTACTAAGCCCTCTGCCACATACTGAGAGCATGAGTTCAATTCTTCTCACTCCTTAAACGTTTTGTTGCTGTTGTTCATGCCTCACTTGGCGTACATCTCTCAGGAGGAACATAGTAGGGTCTTTAGTAAAAATAAACACTTTAGTGAAGTAAAGAAAAACCTACCTATATGTTCCAAAATGGCACCTGGATAGGGCCCTGTGTGCACAGTTAATGATTGGCGTGAATCATGGTAGCTCTTATTTCTCTCCCCTCAAGATGTTTCCGGCACCTAGGTTTTATTGTATGAAGTATTTAGTTGCCACTCCAAAAAAAAATTCCACCCAAGGGATAGGGTGTAGACACCTTGGATAGAAGACTCCCATTCTGAATTATGAGAATGCTTTCTTAAATATGAATGTGTACATTTTAATCCATACTTGATTGCTTATGGATGTCCAATGTGACTTGGACTTTTAAAAGCATAAGAGGATAACTAGAGAGAGCAAGAATGATAATAACTACTTGAGAAAACCCCAGTTTTGACTCAATGTGTTTGTAGACAACTTTGGAATGACTCAGCATGATAAGTTAAGGTTATGCTATATTCATAGCTGTTGACTTAAAGAAGAAAGCCAGCTGAGATACTCCTTGGGTATGCTGGTAGTTATTTTCTTACTACTCATTTTAGGCCAGTTACTGTGATAAATACATTATATGTGTTAACTTCCTTCTTCCAAAAGAGAGCATGAAGCTATGGGACACAGTATAAAGTGGATGTAACATGATGATGTAATACGCCCAAGGATCCTTGATTAAGACTTAGGAGAGAATTGGAGACCCAGTCTAGGGTAGCCTGGAAGCTAGGGTGTTTAGCCACTGTAGTGTTTCTTTATCCTTCCCACGAAGAAAAGGAAAAGAAAACAGACCCACCAGAGCATCCCTCCCCTAACTGGAACACTCTTCCTCATAAAATGCTACTTTTAATTAATTTATCTATCTATCTATCTATCTATCTATCTATCTATCTATCTATCTATCTATCTATCTATTTATTTTTGCAGGGTGCCCCAACATACTTTCATTGACAAATCGAAACCAGGTAGCTGGTCAATATTTTAAAGGAAGCCTGTGAAGGGACTATTTTCTTTTCCTTGAGGGAGCCAGGGCTACATAAAAAGTCACGGGAGAGTTCACTGAATTTTAAAGAGGCTGGAGGCCACGGTTCTCAGGGGCATAAGAGGTTATCAGGGAGACATCAGAGATCACAGCTATCAGAAAAGAGCCAGATTCTGTCTTGGTTTCTGAGGGGGGAAAAAACTGTGTTTTTTTTCAAAGAGCATAATTTTGTATCTTGATTAAAGTGTCTCAGGAGATGAACCTCATTAAATAAAACCAATGGGTTGAAAGGGTGTAATTAAGCTAATCCATTTTTGCTTTTCTTAATGCTTTAAATATCTGTTTGTGTGAGGGCATCTGATGTGTGTGAACATCATGAAACTTCCTCAAGTAGAAGATACTGTGAGCCGTGGGCCTAGTCAATAATTCTCTGGGCGGCTGAGAGTCCTTGTATTTCTCCATAGACTCAGCCTTTCCTTCAATGCTCGACTCTCACATCACCATTAAATAAACACATCTATGGACAGCTCAACAATACATCTTCATATTTCACCTACTTCATTGATAATGTTGTGTCTTAGTTAGGGTTTTGGTTGCCATGATAAGACAGCACAACCAAAAAGCAACTCGTGGAAGGAGGGGTTTATCTTGCTTATACTTCCACATCGCCATGTGTCACCAGACTAAGTCATTACAGGAACTCAATGCAGGAACTGAAACAGAGGCCATAAAATAGTACTGCTTAGAGACTTGATTCCCCAAAGCTTACTCAGCCTGCTTTCTTATATATCCCAGGAGCATCTGCCCAGGTATGGCAACACTCACGATGGACTGCACTCTCTCCCATCAATCACTAATTGAGAAAACATCACAGACTTTCCCACATGTCGATCGGGTGAAGGCATTTCCCCAGTTGACTTCCAAATGTCTTCCCGAATGACTCTAGCTTGTGCCAAGTTGACATAAGCCTAGCTAGCACAGGTTGGTCAATTCATTTGCCTTCAACATTTAGTAGATGCCTATCATGTGTCATGCAGTATAAAATGGTCTCTGCCCTTGGGGAGCTCACGATGTATAGGAAACAGAGTGGATGTACTCTAGTGGTATGCAAGGATACATCCTGAGTTCCTTTGCTTTTCTGCTATTTTCCCTTCATAGTCTCATGTAGGTGACCCTTGTGATCCTTCTGGATTCTCACTACTTCTATAGAGATCGATTCGTCATTACTTGTTACCTGTCTACTCTTCTCCCTGGAACACTATACCCATATGCTTGGCTGTGTGTTTTCTGAACATAAATGTTTCACACAAATCTGCAAGTCCACGTAGGCAAAGCTCGGCTCTCAACTGTTCTCCAAAATCTGCTTAAATCTTATTAAGTTGACCTGTATTCCACTTACCTAGAAATCCAGATCATAAGCCTGGGGGTTGTGTAAAACTCCCCATTCTTCCTCAGGAACACACATGTTCTCCCCGTGATAACTTCAAAAGTCACCATGTGGTGACATTAAATTGTGACTATTATTTTTAAAAAATTGTTTATGTATTTTGTGTTTATGAGTACATTGTAGCTGTCTTTAGACACACCAGAAGAGTGCATTGTATCCCACTACAAATAGTTATGGGCCACTATGTGGTTTCTGGGAATTGAACTTGGGGCCACTGGAAAAGCATGCTGAGCTATCTCTTCATGGGCCCGCTTTATGACTATTAAATATATATTTAATAGTCTGTGTATCCCATTTTTGGAACACTAATTACCATATCATGAGTACATAATGTTAACAATGTAGATGAACATGTCTGTGCCTTTCCACAATGTCAGAACTTACTAACAATTAATTCATGAGGCACAGCAGTTACATTGTCAGCAATTTCCCTGATAATCCCACTTCTTGATTGTCCTGAATAAGCGAACTTGGATTCTTTTACTCTAGCCTTAATTACTAACATTAACTCTCAGTTCACACATTACATTATCCCATAGTAAATACTTCTCTGTCTGTCTTTGTATTTATCTTATAGAATGGCTTCAGATGGTTAAAAAAAAAAAGACAGAGTCTCAAAGAGTTTCTAAAATGTATGAATTTTTTTCCAGGTCAAAGCTGAAGAAAACATGAGTCTGGGGGGCTGAGATAAAGCTCCAGGAAGTCTGTTAACAGCTACAAGTTTGAGCAGAGTTGACTCCAGCTGCAGAGGTCAAAGAGCAGGACCAGGTCCAGACAGACAAATGGGCAAATAGATGGACAGAAGGTTCAGGAAGTGAACAGAGGGACAGGCAGATGGCAATTTCAGCATTCTGTATCAACAACAGGGACCTAGCTGAGCTAAAGCCCCCAGAAGAATTGAGGGCTCTTTGTCTATTGGCCCTTCAAAGTCTACATCGGGTGATCAGATGACAGCCCAGCAGGACTAGAGTCTTCATGGTACTAGGGGTCTCCTTTTCTAAGCTATCTTATGTGAGGACTTTACACATTTTCCTTGGCCTGTTGTGTCTAATATGTTCTTGATCCTAATTTTAATGACATGATTTTTAATATATTGGTGTGATTCTATAGCCCCAAGTCACTCTGATAAATCCACGGTGTGTGTGTGGTGGGGGTGTGTGTTTTACTCACAGGAATAAGTCATTTACTAGTTTGGGCTACATGGTGGTGAAATGTTGATGCTATAAAGATGGTATTATAAAGACAGTGCTATTCACATGTCCACCGAGGGCCTGCAGCAGGGGACAGGAGAGAATCTAAAGGTTCAGTTGCTCATCAACGGAGAATCATAGAGATTGCCGCAGGGCTCCTGACCAAGGCATGGTGTGGATGCTCTGTTTTCTTTTCACGATACGCTGCTCTTTGCATCTCTGTTCACCAGTATCCTTCTGAATATTTTTAATAATAAACCAGAATACATAGGTAAATATTGCTCTGAAGTCTGTAAGCAAGTCTAACAAATCCATCCAGCCTGAGAAAGGCGTCGTGGGAAATCCCTATCCTGTTCCTGTCAAATGCACAAGGTAATGTCAGGATTGGCATAAATGAGAGGATGTTCTCTGTAGTGTTGTTTGTTTGTTTTCTGGTAAGCAAAAGTCCCCAAAGCATCCTGTTATTGAGGACATAGGAGAATCTGGGTTTCCTTTCTCCTGAGGGGCCTATTGTAAATCCCAGTCCTCTTTACCAGCACTGCCTGCAGAGTTTACATAGTCTCTTGCTTCTTATTGATCTCCAAGCCTGTTCCTCACACATCCATCACCTTGATCAGCAACGAAAGAGGTCTCTTACTTGCATAAATTAAACAAGTCCACAGCAATTCCCTTGATGTATCCAAACCTGTTTCAGATGCTGATCCCCAGCCTCACAGGCATTTGGTCCCAGGCTGGTTGCCTTGATATTAGGCGGTGGTGGGGAGAATATGCACGAGTCCCTATGATATTAGCTATGAAGCATCGGCTCTCTACTGCATAGTTTAATTAGAGGCTTTATTATCTCAGGCCACATCTTCCAGGAAAGGAGGCATTAATGAGACAGGAGACAGGCAGATTCTACAATAGGCAGATAGAAAGGGACAAAGGCGTCCCACAGGGGACTGGCAGCATGCAATCATCTAGCAGGATTGCATGAGTTGAAATGCCACCAAGGAACTATCTTGAACACTACACCTACCTCCTTTCCCAGAACTTCCCCATCCCTATGTAAAATAGGTATTACAGACCTTGGTTTCTAAATGGCCCACCAGGACTATGGCCAGACTCCACAATTCTGTGGAGGGCCTCCAAGTTTTTAGCCTCATTATTATATAAAGTCTGGCCTGTTCCCCTATCCCAAAGCACATCTAACCTCTAGACAAGACTCTTTGCTAGCAACCCCTCCAGGACCCTACCCCATTAGCTAGGATCTCTCTCCTTTATCTTTTTTCTTAGTAAAAATCTCCTTGTGGTCCATGTGCCTCATTCCTCGTGGTAATAAGACAAGAACTTGACGGACAGAAGAGTCTGAAACATTAATATACTTGTTCTGCAGTGAGGAGTTAGAGGTGTGACATCCCACTGGTAGTGACAGAACCCAGCTAGGCCTTTCACTTCAAGGCAGTCCTGATTTGTGTCTGTTTTGCTGCTGGGAGCCATGTGGTGTCAGTAATTATTTGAATGAGAATTTAAACCCAGGACTCCAGACCTTTGGCTCTTCCCACATTACTGAGACACGGTGACTCTTCTTCTACCAGGAAAGCCTCTTTCAGGGACCATAAAGCCCAGGAATAGTTAATTCTGGCTATACAGAAGAATTTGTGTGTACATGATTGTTGACCCCGGCATCATAAGAGAGTTCTGTGGATGTGGCAAGTTTTTATAAATGATAGTAAGGCTCTACCCCTTGGGAATCTGATTGAATTCCATGTGGTTCAACCTGAGTTCCAGGTATTGATTTGGTGTGTGTGTGTGTGTGTGTGTGTGTGTGTGTGTGTGTGTGTGTGTGGAGTAGGCCTCACCTACTCCAACAAGGCCACACCTCCTAATAATACCATTCCCTCGGCCAAGTACATTCAAAGCACCAAATGGACATCCACAGCCATGCCTGGCTTTTTAAATGTAGATGTTGGGGATTCATTAAGAGCTTCATGCTTGTAAGCACTTTTATATTGAAATCACCTCCCTAGCCTCTCTGAGTCTTCCTCTGTAGTGTGAAGATTACCTTGACAACTGGCACACCCCTTTCTACCACTGTGTCATCGCTGATCACTGTTATCAAGACTGAATGATCAATTCCCTCCTTTACAGTGGAAAGAACTGAATGGTTAGACACCTGGATGATGGAAGCTGATTTTATGGCTCCTAAGAGTCTACTCCTTATGAATGGAAAGAATCTGGACTTGCAAATTTGCTTCAGTTTCTCTACCATTCTAACTTATCTCATACTGTTATCAGGCAAAGCGATTGATGGTTAAGGGAATTACAGTCATTCCTGGGACTTAACAAAGATTATTAATAATATTTGTTCTAAAGTTTCTTAAAATATTTAAATCTCACAACCAAATGGATTATCCGTCTTCTGACAAGCATCCAGGTCAAATCCAGGAAGCAGCTCAGCCTTTGAATCGAGGTACTTGCCATATTCATGCTCTACGCAGTGTTGAAGAGGTGTCTTCTCTGGGTGCGAATTGTCTCTTGACTTCTCTAAGATGTCTGAGAAACCCATTGACAGTCCCTGTGGTTCTCCTTATAGCATCTCCAGTGAATGTGTATTTCCATATACATTGCTAATTATATGCTGCGCGACACATAACTCCAAGTCCCTGATATTCCCTCACCTCTCCGCCCCTACATATTCTTAGCAGTTCCAATCCCTTTATTTCTCCTCCTCCTCCTACTTGCTCCTCGTAACCAATCGAGATTTTCATTTAATCATTTGCTCTGTCCACTGGAGTTTGTCATTCCTACAACTCACTTACTTCCAGCTAAAGTTAAGAGGCTAGATCGTGAGAGCAGAGGATGCTGTCACCATGGTTTCCCCATTGGGTTCCTAAATGACAAGGAAACTTTCACTCAACTTTAAGCCCTCCTTTGAGAATGTCTCTTCTATTTGGTATTGAACTAAATAACTCTTCTCTCGTTTATTTTTCTAACTTATTTTGTGATATAGCATCTTTTTCCAGCTCTCATGGGAGGTATTCTATCGCAA
Organism: Rattus norvegicus; assembly: GCF_021556685.1. Classification (NCBI taxonomy): domain Eukaryota; kingdom Metazoa; phylum Chordata; class Mammalia; order Rodentia; family Muridae; genus Rattus; species Rattus norvegicus. The sequence goes on from NC_141543.1 coordinate 25,499,426, forward strand.
AATTCTAAGTAAGAGTTGAGAGTTGGTGAGCACCTACTGTGTGCCCCTGTGTTGCTATAGTAATGCAGCGTATCCCAGGACTCTTAAAAATACACAGCATGGGGGCTGGGGATTTAGCTCAGTGGTAGAGCGCTTACCTAGGAAGCGCAAGGCCCTGGGTTCGGTCCCCAGCTCCGAAAAAAAGAACCAAAAAAAAAAAAAAAATACACAGCATGTTATTATTCAAATTAAAGTCGAAGAGATCAAGGATTAGAAAGACACTGTTGATTCTTTTAATTTTTTAAATTATTTCTTTTACTTTTAATACTATATTTAATCGTTTCCCTCTCCAAATCCTCCCATAGACTCCTCCGTGCTCTTTCAAATTCAAATTGTCTCTTTGCTCCTAAATTGTTATTCTATGAATATACACATGTCTATACTCAAATATATTCCTAATAATAACCCACTCAGTCTATGAGACTGAGCAACCTATGGGAATAAGGTTGCTCCTCTGCGTGTTTTCAGGACTGACCATTTGGTGCTGTATCCACTTGGTCTACTCTTCCTCTGGGAATCCTGTTTCTCCTGCTCTCAGCATTTCTTCATTGCCTGTGGTTCGCTATGCAAGGTTAAAGCCCTTGGGCTTGGCCTCGTCTACTTTAGCCCATCTATTGTTGATGTCCTTGTCTGGCTTATTCATCCAGTCTCATGGTGCTGAAATTAAAGTGTTCCATTACTAGTCTATATCCTAGCCCAAGGACCAGAAGAGACTTCTTACTCCATGTAACACCATTTCTCAAGACATATTTAAAGGATTATACTCCCTCAGGGAGCAAAGAGGTGGCTCAGTGGTTAAGAGCACTGGCTGCTCTTCCAAAGGACTGGGGTTTGAGTCTCAACACCTACATGACAGCTCTCAACTGCCTATAACTCCAGTCCCTGGAGACCTAGTGCCCTCTTCTGGCCTCTGTAGGCATCAGGAAGATGCCCAGGTACACATGAATAAAATTATTTTGAAATGTAAAGAAAAACACATTTATTTTGGGCTATAGAGAAGGCTCAGTGGTCAAGAGCACTGGCTGGTCTTCCAGAGGTCCTATGTTTAATCCCTAGGGCCCACATGGCAGCTCATAGCTCCCTATGAGTCCAAAGCCCCCCTTTTGCCTCTGCTGGGCACTAAGCATGTACCAGGTACACAGATATAGGCAAAATACCATACGCAAAAGTAAACTTTAAAAAAATGTTTAAAGAATCATATGTCCCCAAATTAAATGACTTTTAAATTACAATTTTAAATTATATCAAATTATAATTAAAGACTGCCTTAACCACATTGTGCAATTTTTTAAAAGGTGAAGCATTTATTATATTCCCCTTTCAAGCACAGATATATCAAATTCAGAGGACTTAAAGGGCATACTTCACCTGACACAGTGGTCACAAACCTGAGACCAAAATTCGTTTTCCCTTATTTGAATATACTGCACCAGGTCTGGTAACAAGCTATATTATGTTGTGGTTTTCTTAGTATAAAATTAGAGACCGGTGTGCAGTAGGTGATTATCAAATGTTCTGTGAATGAATGAATGAATGAATGAATGAATGTAAAACTAAAGGTGATCTTTAGTCCTTTGTCTGGGTACTGATGCCTAATCTTGGTGGATACTCAGAGAATACACAGTGTCTTTGTGATACATTACTATTCTCCAATTCAGGAGCAGCAAGCTTTCATTAGATACTCATTTACAGGGTATTTCCTATAGACACTTTCTTTAATTTGAGTATTTTTGACTTTCATTAAAAAAAGAAAAGAAAAGAAAAGACCTTGAAAGGTTCGTGACATACAGAGCTTTGAAAGTGAGGCCTCTGAAATTCTGCATCTGGTTTCTCTGACTCCTAAAGGTGAGGGTTGCACTTGCTGAACCCTCCTCCCTCCACACAAAGCTGACAGTGAAGGCCAGGGTTTATGTTTTTGCCCATCCTTCCCAGATGACATTTGCATTTTAAAAAGGTCCTTCCACCCTTCCCTGGAGGTTCTCCTCCGGGAATGCAGTCCCTCAGCCTCTGGGGCCCAGGGAACCTTTCAGAAGGTCTACGAAGTCGAAACTATTTTCCTAATAATTCTCAGACGTTATTTGACTTTTTCCTCTCAAAGTTAATGTTTGCATCGATGGCACAGCGATCGGTGGCTCTAGCTGCAAGCATTTCCAAATAAGTCCAGGTGCTGGCCCTCCACTGTCATCGCATGCCTCAATAGCATATATTCAAGTAGGGCCTTTAATATTTATGAGGAAGCAATAAGTAGTGTGACTTTTGTTAAATCTGGACCCTTGAGGACACATGCATTTAAAACATTTCCTATGACAAAACGGGACGCACACATAAAGCACAGCATCTTGCATTCTTAAGGAGGGGGCACTCGTGGTACCATTTTAGCTCTGAGTTGAACTAGTCACTTTAGCATAGAACAATATTTTTTTTACTTGAAGAAATGACTGACAGGCACACTGGTTGTTAAGTCTTGGCAGACACTTTCTTTATGGAAAAAAAAAGTGAACAAAGCAAGCCTGTCACTTCAAGGAAAACAAGTGACAGGACTTGATGTCAATGACAAAATTTGAGTGTTGGAGCAAAAATTAGAATTTTGAAAAATTTGTATCTGCTACTGTGTGTGAACTTGGCATTTCCTCAGTACTTCAAGATTCTTTTTGTCCAGATTGGTGGTAATATTAATGGATGCGATTTTTTAAAAAATATTTAAAATGGGATATATAAACATTTACGAGCTCTGCATAATTCAAAAAAGTCAATATTTTCCAAAGTAGTAGTATTAGAAAATGGTGCTTGGAAGATCCATTGAAAGTTCACATCAGATCTATGGATTTCAATAAAGGAGTGTATGAAAAATTTGCAGATACGTGCATGAGTTTTGTAGTGCAATTAACATGTTTTGGTTTCATAATAATAATAATTAATAATAAAAGGTATTTGTGGTTATCTAAGAAGACTGTAAAATAACCTTCCCTTCCCCGTGACTTTCACTCAAACAACATACCACAGGAGACTAAAAACAGGCATTTAAAACTGTTTCCTCCTATTCCTCCTTCTATTCCTCTTCCTCCTCCTCCTCCTCCTCCTCTTCCTCCTCTTCTTCTTCCTCCTCTTCCTCCTCCTCTTCCTCCTCCTCCTCTTTCTCCTCTTCCTCCTCCTCTTCCTCCTCCTCTTCCTCCTCTTCTTCCTCCTCCTCCTCTTCCTTCTCCTCCTCCTCCTCCTCCTCCTCCTCCTCCTCCTCCTCCTCCTCCTCCTCCTCCTCCTTCTCTGTCTCCTTTTATTTTTCTGGTTATAAAACAGGAGCCTAGGTTAGAACCACGGAAGGAAGGAGAGAAGATGATATAAAGAAATAGGTAAGAAGATGAGTCTCAGAAGGTAGGGTGGACAATGGCATTTGAGGCTTTACATATTGTCTGTAAAAAGTTGGAATAGCCCCCTTATCTTCAGAGGAATCAGAACCCACCTTCTCAATGGGGCTCTTACACACGTGTGTCCAGAATGGGAGAGGCAGCCACTTAATGTGCATGCTGGGGCACCTTCTTCCTTTGCTTAGCAAAGGGTCCTGCAAGGTGCCCCAGGCAGAGATTAGGTTAAATGCATTACAATCAACATTCCCAGGAGCTCCCGCTGCCTTCTCTTAAGACAGACATCAAAAAGATGGTTTTAAAAATATAGAACCAGAAAAAAAATATAGAACCAGTACTAAATATTTTTGTTTTGTAAACTATTTGTGTTTTTTCAGAAAAGTTCTGTTTATACATAAGTTGATTATTCTTAAAAGAAATTAAAAGTTACTTATTTTACAATTTTCTCAGTTTCCATTTCAGAGGTCCAGCCTGGCTGTGCAAGTGGAGATGACACAGTTCCCACCCCTGGAGCACGGCCAGGCCGTTGATCCCCACCGTGTGCTGATGACCACTGTTAATCTGAAACTAATCTACTGCCTCTTCTGTTTCACTCTCAATCTTTCTTTCTGGGGAATACACGTCCCCCATTACTCAGAGCTAATCACACCATACTAAACGGAACAGATATAGTTCTCGGGAATGAGGAATGGAGGTGGTCATGAGGCTTCGGAGGATGAGGAACAGGCCTTGTGCTTGGTCTTTAGGGCCATGGGATCTAGACAAAATAACCACAGAGGCCATAAAAGCCTACACAGTCCTTTGTAGAAACTGTTTACTGTGAGACTTGGCCTTGAACTTGGAATTATGAGGAGAGACATATACCCTCTGGTCCTCTGCTGCATCCATTAGCCTGGGAGAACTCGGGGATATCAAGGATAGAGAGTTAACGTGATCTCAAGAAGAAAAGGCATGGCTAGGAAAAGAAGGAATCAGGAAACAAGCAACTGAGAGATGGGTTTATCGTACAGGAGGAAGGCTTAGATACGATCTAGAAACAAAGAGTGTTGGAAGGAGAGTATATGAGGCCATGGAGTTGCGAGGGCAGGAAACAAAGAGGAGAGAATTAGGAGATGATCTATGTACACATCAACAGCACCTCGTTCTCCTAGCTATCAGAAGGATCAGGGAAAGCAATGACTAGAGAGAGCCAGCCGGTCAGCATTAGAGAGAGCCAGCTGCTTTGTTTGGATAAGTTTTAGAGCTTCGTAAGAAGTCATTCTAGCCTTAGTAGCCTGTCACCTTTCCGTCCTTACATGAAGGTAGTTACTAAAGACTGCTGCCTGCTGTACCAGGAAACCGCAGGAGCTGTGCCAGCTACCCGTGAAGAACGGGCTGTGTCAAAACAGTAAGGACATGTGCGTGTGCTTTGTGCTTAGATTCTGCTTTAAAGAAGCAGGGGTTGGGAACTAATGACCCGGGACTCGTTCAATTTATGTAAAGTTAAGGATTTCTAAAACAAGAAATATTCACAATATTCAGAGCCCTGCTGATGTGACTTTAGTAAATAAAAGATTGGGTTCGGGCTCTCTGGCTGGAAGAAGGCAAAAGGATGAGAAGGGAGAAGGGAGAGGGGAGGGGCAGGAAGAGTGATGAGGATTCTGGGGAAAGGAGTGGGCACTTGACCTGGTGGCTCGAATCCGCTACTGACTGGGAGTCATTACTGAATCAGCGTCGCTCCCACTCCCACCTTCCTCAACACTCCTCACGCCGAGGCTGGACCTCGCTAAGGAGAACTCACATATACCAAGGTGCTTTAGGGACTCAATTATTTTTAAAAGCATGAGGGGAATTTCATAACAAAATTATGGCTGCTGCTATAATAAAAAAAAAAGTGACTGATACTGTCCACCAGGCCGTAGAGGGCTGGTCAAGCAAACTTTTTATGCTACTTGCCAAAGCCAGACAAACAAGCACTCTGAGAACGCAGGCCAGACAACCCCATCAGACTCAAACTCTACAGTCTCCCTGTACCTCCCTTTTTACTTCACCATTAATCCCAAACTCGGGCATGAGCGCAGTGAATCGGGCATCTGCTCCAAGCTCTTTCATGGCTCATGACCTTCAGACTACAGGACTGGGCGAAGGTAGAGAGGTCTGTATACAACTCAGCAGTTGGTTCTGTCTCCCAGTGTGAGTCCCAGACCAACAGTCCCTCTTGACAGGGACTACTGGACACACAGAAAATATGTGTCCAATTAATCACCTGACCAGGGACTTGGGATAGCCCTTCAGACAGGAAGGGAGAGGCCTGGGATGCAGAGAAGAGTAAACATCATCCAAATCAAGACTGAGGTCAACTGTCCGGCCTTTTCTTGTGGCCGCAGTTCCTGTGGCTACAGCCCACGGCTTCCCCTACTTCATCTCACTGTCCCTTGAAGGTGCCTCCTGCCCTGTCCTTCCCACGCCAGCATCCAGCCCAGTGCATGGATTTGTGGGTTGGGCACTAATTACTGGTTGTGCTGGGCAACCCGCCCTTTCTAATTCAGCTTTGACACAAATAGCTGGGAAGCTTGATTGCAGAGCCAGTTCCCTCAGCAGTGCACCAAACGGGTTCCCTTCTAGAACCTGGACTTTCGTTCTCAGTAGCTGTTCCCAGACATCTAGTAGATGCTTAGCAGACCCTTTGAATGAAGAATTCCAGAACCACAAAATCTTGGAAGTTCTAAGCATCTCACTCTGCAGCTTCTCCACTAGTTACCACTAACCTCTACTTGGACCACTGTAGTGAGCCACAGGGATTACTAAAAATCTTTTCGTTAAGTACAAAAATCTTTCTGTTTCTCTGAAAGAAGTGACATGGCACAGTGGCCAAGCCACACAGTCCTGGGTTTTAATTTTCTATTATCAATAGGATCTCGAACAAGTAGCCTTTTCTCTTTGTCTTAGTTTCCTTGCCTAAAGTAAACACAAATCACTACTCCACGGAGAGATAGGGTGCCTTTGACGTGGAGTGTTATCCGTGTCTCAGCACAGATTTAGCTCTGACAAAGCCTGGCCCTCCATGGAGTCTCCTATGGCCTTGAGGAAATCTGGTGGCATGTTGTTATTGTAAATTAAGTGGTGCCGACATAGTACTTTGTGGGGATGCACATCTGTGAGCAAAGCTTACTAGTTGGAGCTTGGGCAAGTTATTTTAATTTTCTTAAGTTTCTAAGGTTTTGTTTTTCTATCTCTAAGTAAGAGTGAGCCATGGTTCTGGCTTAAAGGATAATTGTAAGGACGTACACAAGAGACATAAAGGCTAGGCCCTGTGTCTGAGCAGGACACATTGTAGGCTTCATTAGCTGTCCTTTGAAAATGTCCTATCTACTTTTTAGATCTATATAAACTCAAATCTTTCTTCCAGGTAGATCCTTAGCTGTGATGCTCCCCACAGTTTCTTCCTTCACGACTATAGACTTATAGACTTATCCAGCACCTTCAAGCCAGTTCTCAGATATGGTCTCCAAGACCATTAGCTGTGTTGAGAAGGCTTCCCGGATGGTCTCCAGCTTTTCAATGTTCCTTTCAAAATGTAGCCAGTCAAGCTTAAATTTGCAAGTCGACCATATGCAAATTGATTGTCTCAAAGAACCTGAAGACTATCACTCCATCATACGTGACACCGAGCTTCTTTGGATGCAGAAACATACCAAGTGGCAGGTGAGCCATATTGTAGATCACAGCATCTAATAACCACCTCCAATCCTGATGCCACCTACACACTTACAATGGTTAAACATGGCTCCCCACTCAAGAAATAGGATCTTTTTAATCGTACGCATAAGACTTTTCCTCTTATTATTTTCTGCATAACAGAGTGTAATTGACAAATAAGACTTGCATATATTTAAACTATACAACATGATGTCTTGAGATGACTGCTTCTGCAGAACTCATGAACACATCCACCCCTCACATCTTCACCTTCATGTGTGCTAAGAAGTGGTCAGTATTCCCTTCGCAAAGGGTAAGTACACATATATACCTTATAATGTTTTACCAAGCTCTGAAAAAAAAAGGCCATTATTTTTGGCCTACTTTCTTAAAATTTTTGATACTCAGCATTTAATGTGCCTATTACTATTACTATTGCTAGTCGCAGGGATCAGCTTGTTTATTAATTGAAGAGGGTCGTCCAAGACAGAGTTCATGGGTGAAACAGACTCCAGTCTATCTCTACCCAAGTGAACGGAAACTCTGTTTTTTTTTTATACACTCATTGTATGCTTTGTGAGGAAAAAAATACCTTAACTATATCTTCCACTTGCTAATTACAAAAAGAAGACAACACTAATAAAGTCCTTATGGTTTATTGACTGAAATAATTTTCTCTTGTTTATATGATGTAAAGATATACAGGTGGAGAAGAGACTCAGAGGTATCCCCACATACCAAGCACAAATACCCTTTTATCTCTCCAAGATACTGTACTATTTTGTTGAGATGATATACTGAAAGGGTCTTTGCATTGTAACATGGATGGGAATTGTTTTTATTCCATAGGCTAGCTGGAAATAGGACTGAGTGAGAAATTGGGTTCCCTTGGGGTGATTTGCTCTCAGTGAATGCATAGGACTCCTGGAAATTGCAAATTTACTCTTCTGTGACATACAAAGTTTATAAATTCTGAATGTATGTCTTTAAAAAGTGTTTATTAAATAAAACATTTATTCTTCCCACGCAATGTGGTTTGAATGGGAAACGTCCCTCCCAGGCTCATGTATTTGAACACTCAGTTCCCTAGCTTGGAATGCTGTTCATGAAGGTTATAGAATGCCATGAGGTGAACTCTCACTGAAGAAAGTGGCTCTCTAGAAGTCAGCTTTATATTTTTGTAGGAACTCTGAATACTAAGAGCTCTGAATTTGATTGTGACCTCTCCATTATCATACTAGGAATCACCTCCATACTATGTGGATAGCCAAGGAATCTGTCATCTCCCTCCCACATTCTCCCAGGTTCCCTTCTGTCTGCAGTAGGGACCAGCAGCAGAGATGACCCTAGGGGCCGTGTGTCTCACTCTTGTCAGACTGTGGTCAGTGCACTCATTGTCTGTTGGCTCTTTGCTTCCTGACTACAGAAACGATGTGGTCAGTCGCTTATTCATTCCCACCACTGTGCCTTTCCCATCGTGATGGGCTGTACCTCCTTTAACTCTAAGCCAAAACAAGCTCATCTTCTGTTCAATTGGTTCTTGTCAGATATTCTGTTGCATGAACAAGAAGAGTAACCTTAATACTTCCTTTCCCATTAAGAAATATAAGTTGGTTGGTTTGCTTGCTTTTTGGCATATATATATATATGTATACATATATATATATATATACATATGTGTGTGTGTGTGTGTGTGTGTGTGTGTATCTTCAAGAGAAGAAAAACACTAAGTAGGGAGTTACGTAAAGTATAACAGAAAAAAATTGAATGACAGAAACGGAGAAGTATGCTTGATGGTTAGAAACTGGTCAGCGTGGGATTCCAGCATCAGCCAATTTCCCATCGCAAGGACTGGAACTCTGAATGCTAAGAGCTCTGAATTTGATTGTGACCTCTCCATTATCATACTAGGAATCACCTCCATACTATGTGGATAGCCAAGGAATCTGTCATCTCCCTCCCACATTCTCCCAGGTTCCCTTCTGCAGTAGGGACCAGCAGCAGAGATGACCCTAGGGGCCGTGTGTCTCACTCCTGTCAGACTGTGGTCAGTGCACTGAGACACACTGAGCTAAGAGAAACCACCAGGGAAGTCTGTGGGGAGTCTTATAATGATGGAGGAGTAGAGGGCTTGTCGCTACACTCCGAGAACTGCAATCCACCCGGGCCCTTTTGCCCAGAGTCCTAACTGTGGGATTTCAATTTATGTACATTCCAAACACAGATTGAGCTCATATTTCACACCAGGCACTAAGCTAAGTCCTGCATCTACACAGTCAAGCTACGCATATTCCCTAGGAAACATTTGAGGGGAGATAATGTTTGGGTTGAGTTTTCAAGAGGTGCTGGATATTGGCTGGGAGAAAAGGACCGATGAGGAGGGGAAGAATCCAGATAGTGAGAACAGCGGAGGACAAGAAGGCCAAGATGCAGGAAATAGCCTGTCAAATATCATAAACTGTAAATACCTCAGGATGACCATATAATCTAATGTCTGTGGGAAGGGGGCGGGACATCGCCCGAGAGGATGGTTAGCAGCCAGATAGCAAGGCAAGGAGTTGCTGGTTCCCTGAACTCATTGCGAAATCAACTATATTGATTTCTCCAAAGATTCATCAGCAATGAGAAATTAACGTAGTTGTGTTTTAGAAAGAACTCCCCAGAGAGATGTGAAGAGTAAATTAGCAAAGGAGCATTCTGAACCCCAAAGGCACCAAGGGGGAGGCTATGGCAGGGATAAGGGTCTGCAGGGATGGGGCCTGACAGAAGCAGTGGCCAATTGTGGAATCAAAGCAACTGATAGGAAAGGAAGCAAGCCACTGCGGAAAGGTGACTTCAGTGACAGAGGGACAGGGTGGTAAGAAAGAGGCTTCAGTGGTGGGAAGAATCTGGGGACAATTCTCACGTTTTTCAATTGGCTCATTGTATCGATTAAGGTTCCCCGCCCCACGGAGAGGGCACAAAGTGTTTGAAGCGAGATGATGAGCTCAGCCTTTGACACGTTGAGAATTGGTTCTCTGGGATTTCGAAGTGGATGCTTCCAAGTTGGCAGTTTTATGTGAGGATCTGCAGCTCATTTTAAAGATGTGGGTGCATGGCTGGGCTCCAGCTCACGGATGTGTGAAAAATCGGTTTAAATTCATAGGTCACACGAAGAAGCAGCTATCATAACTGAGTCACATCTATCTAACTCACCTATAAACTTCTCAAAGACTCTCCTCTGGCCCATCAGTAGACAAGTTTGCACAGTATGATCTGCCAGGCTGTCTGTCCTAACGCCCATAGCTAATTGTTCCAAATGGAGCCAATCAGGTAACAGTCAGGGAATTTAATTTTGGGACATCTTTGTACAATATTTCTAAGTTATTTTTTTTAACTGTAGAGATATGAAGTCAGGTCGTGTGGGACAGATTTATGAACAGACAAATCAAAGGGAGAGAAGGGGAGAGCAATGGGGGTGAGAGGGTTGCGGGGAGTCTAGACTTCCTTGGAGCTCTTGAGATTCTGACAGCCTTCATGACACGAAGGTTTTGCGATAATTAGGGAAATGTATTTACTGATTGCTCAAGTTGATCCATCGGTTCAATGCAATCACCGTTACGGCCCTAGATTGCGCCTTTTCAAAAATTGACGTGCAGGTTCCAAAATTCTTACAGTAGTTAGTATAAGGAAACTTGAATCTCCAAAATGAGAGTAAAACAGCAAATCTGGGGAGGATTTAGACTTTCTGATACATTAAAGCTTAATATGAGGCTACGCTAATTTCAAAAAGTTAGAACCCTGGCATAGAGATCTGTGGCATAAAAGAAGAGAATTGAGACTCTAGAAAGAAAACCCACATTGATGAACAAACTGATTTTCAGCAGGGCGTTTTTGGAATTTAGATTCCAAAGAAGGATGTCTTGTGACTCACGCTACAGTGCTCTTTCTCAAAAAACACAACATTAAAAGAGCAGACCAGCCTCAACCAGGGCAGGATGCTGGGCTAAAGAAGGCCAGCTGGCCCTAGTTAATTTGGGGGCTTTAAGGTAGTCCATGCTAGCAAAGACCTAAAATCTCGCCCATATGTAAAGGAGACCATGATAATGAGAACATGCTGAGAAAAATGAAAAACAGGGAGGGAAAAAACAGACCAACTGTCCAACAAGGATGACAAAGGCCAGTGCTTGTGTCACATTGGCTAGATCCCGGACACATTTCTACATGTTTTGAGTATATTAATTCATTTAACTACTCACCAAACTGTAATAAGCACCAGCATTAAACACAGGGAAAAAAAAAATCGAAGACAGAGTTTTTATGACTTACCCATGGCCCGGGAGTTGGCAGTGTTAAGGAAGTGGTTTTTCAGCCCCAACTGCACATCAAAATCACCCCAGGAACCTGTAAAATACACCATGTTCAGCCAGCCGCTCACCCCAATTAAATCAGGCTCGGCGGTGAGGTTTTAAACCTTCCCAGGTGCTTCCAATGTGCAGTCAAGGCTACGAAGCCTTGTATTAAGGCGGAATAAATTCTTCCTCAATGAACGGTGTGAGAAGCCTTAGCTCACTTGGCATTATTGCATCCGCTGGGCACCGAGACAATGTATTTCAGAAGTCGGCCTTGAGAACCTCAAAATAAAAATTCTTGGGCCTCAAGCCAGGCCTTGGATCCTTCAGAAACCCTTAGTTGTCTGTGGCCTTGTTGTCTATGGAGAGATGGTTTTATTTCTTTAGAGAGGGACTCATTGCATAGCCCAGGCTAGCACGGATCTGTGATTGTAGCCTAGGCTAGCGCGGAGCTGTCAATCCTTCTGCCTCTGCCTCCTGGCTGCTAGTTCATGGGGATATATCACACCACACCCAGTTTGCCCTCTACCTACAGCTTAGCAGACTTATTCAAATACGGGCTACTGGTCTCTGTCTGGGTCCAATGCCAAGATCCACATTTTCCTGTTTAGCCTTAGGAAGGCTTCTTTTTGTGAGCTCAGTCTGCATTATAATGTGCTAACGTTCATAACTACATATCAGGTTTGCTGTGCAGGATGAAAAAGGGAAGGCAAGCACACACACACACACACACACACACACACACACTTCACTCAGTGCAGACATAATTACTGTGACAGTCATGCGTCTTGACATTTCCATCGAAAGTGGGCTGCATATCTGACAGTGGTCCCAGGAGATTGCCTCAGCTGACAGGGGTAGTTCCCTCAGCGTAGGTGAGCTCCTTCTGTGATCTTCACACCACGATGAGACAGCCTAAGGACACAGTTCTCAGAATCTATCCCCTCCATTTAGCGCTGCGTACCTATCTGCTGTTCTTTTGCCCCAGATATGGCAGGAAATTTACATGTTAATCTCGCTCTTCTTTGGGGACACTGCTCAAAAATGCATGTACCAAGTGAAAAGCTTTGGCTCACAGAAGAGAAAGGGAGCAGTAAAAAGAGATTGTGTAACAAGAAATCTAGGGCCATTGTGTCCTAGCCCGTCAGAGCCATAACTTCATCCTAGACCAATCCTCCTCCTTTCTAGAGCTAAGAATCTTAGGGTAGAGTCTTGCCATGGGGCACAACAATTTATAGAACTTTAATTGAAGAGACTTCTAAATAGACATGATTAGGTTGGGGGATCTCCAGGAGCCTTCAATTTACAAATGGCCAAGTCACTGGTGATTTAGACTGAGCCTCCTCAACCTTTTCCCAACCCTAACCCCTTTCACATTCTAGCATGGTCCATTCCGAAGATACACTAATTTGGAACTCACATCCTGAGACGTGGTGGTAGAGAAAAAGACTGAAAGTCTATTTTCTATAATTGAAACATTATAGGGGCTGGAGAGATGGCTCAGCGGTTAAGAGCACCAACTGCTCTTCCAGAGGTCCTGAGTTCAATTCCCAGCAACCACATGGTGGTTCACAACCATCTGTAAAGAGATCCAATGCCCTCTTCTGGTGTGTCTGAAGACAGCTACAGTGTACTCATATATAATAAATGAATAAATCTTAAAAAAACATTACATTTCTATAAAAGCAGACCTCAGGTATGTAGGTATATAAAAATCTATATAGAACGCATCTAAATCAAACATTTTCTGATGATGAATCATAACGAAATTTTATTTTAGAAGAGTTTTTGATATTTATGTGTGTGTGAAATGTGACTGCTCGTTAAGGATAAAAAATTAATTTGTGTATGAATGAGATTAATATCTTTATTTTTACATAAAGAATTAAACCTTCAGTGCATATTTCATATTGCAGGTCAGAACTTAGCCTACATAGAGCATCTTAGATATTTTCTAGAGTTTACTGACATTTTATTTTTTCAATTATTTAATGCTGAAAATTTCTCTTCACATAATTTCAAAGCTGTTGGAAATTCTGTCCTAATCCCAAGCCAGAGTTCATTCAGTGACTTTTTTTTATAAAGCTCAAATTTGGAACTCAATTTTTAAAAAAATTATATGTATATGTACATATACATGAGCACATACAAGCATGTACACACATACATGCATACAGGCCATGGCATGCATGTGGAGGCCAGAGGACAAGTTTCAGGATCGTAGGAGTCATAGGAATTGAACTCGGGTTGTCAGACTTGGTGGGAAAACCTTTGCTCACTGATCCATTTTGCTGGCCCTCAAGGATTTTAAAAATCAAACATTCTAACCCTACCCATTCCAAAGATACACTAATCTGATACTTACACACCGAGGAATGATGGCAGGAAAACAGTTAAAGCCTGTTTTCCATAATTAGAACATTATGTCTCTGTAAGAGCTGAAAAAAAACTTTGTATGCACAGCAGAAACACTGTAACTCACAGCATAGAATAGTCTGGAATCTGAGTGCGGGCGTTATTTCCAAAGTTTGGTTGGTGTTGCCAGGTGTGCTGATGCAAAGTGAAAAGTGTGCTGGACGTGGGCTTAAAGCTGCAGTGACGTCGCCCCTAACCGCTGAGCCATCTCTCCAGCCCCAGTCAAGGGCTGCCCCATCCTAGTGTATAAAACACCTGAGGTAGGTCGAACGAGAGGAAGTGTGCCGGGCGACCTTGAAGCCCAGCTAATGATGTTCGGAGGACAGCAGGAAGAGGAAGGCACCTAGAGAGATAGAGTTGGATGGTGGATGCTCTGGGACAGAGGGGCAAGAAGCAATCTGCAGAGAGCAGATGCGGGACATGGTTTAGGGGATCCTGCCGTTTTAACATTTCCTCATACTTCAGACTCTGGGTTGTGATAATCTGTTAGTTTCTCAGAAGCTTGGGAGTGTTAGAAGGAAACACTGCATGCCTCTTGGAGCACAATTCTTCAGGTAAACAGCTTGTGTTGGTTTAAGGTACATCACTGTATCACTGTGGACACAGAAAGACATACACAGACTGGATTCAGAAACCCACTGTCCCCCATTTCTGGAGTGCAGAAGCCCATATCAAGATGTTAGCATGTTCTTCTGCAGCCTGTAAAAAGTGAGATGTTCCAAACTTTTCTTGAAACTTCTGGGGGCCTCAGGACCTCATTGGCTTACAGAAAATATTTCCTCTACACATGTTTCTTTATGTCCAAAATTTCCCCTTTTCTTCAAGCAACAGCTGTACTGTGGTAGGGTCCACTCTAAGCATCTTAATCATTGACGATTCTTTTATTTTTATTTATTTAATATATTAGTGAGTGATCTATCTGCATGTACACCTGTGTGTCAGAAGAGGGCATCAGACCCAATTTACAGCTGGTTATGAGCTGCCATGTGGTTGCTGGGGATTGAACTCAGGACTTCTGGAAGAGCAGGCAGTGCTCTTAACTGCTGAGCCATCTCTCCAGCCCGAAGATCCTATTTTTTAAAATAACTCTTAGGATGTTGATCAAGCTGGTCCCCAAACCTGTGCTCAAATGATCCTTCTGCCTACTCGGTGTCCCAAGTAGCTGAGACTACAGGTGTACACTACCATGTCCAGATAAAGCCACCTTTAAAATAAAATCTGTGTTCACACATGTACAGACACATGCTTGTCCATGTGTGAGAGCATTGAAGTACATGTACCAGTGGAAGTGCCTTCCACATTATTTGGTGCTGGTCTCCCCCCACCCCCTGCCTCTACTGCATACACCAGGCAGACTAACTGGACCAGAGCTTCCAGGGATCTCCACCTCTCATCTCACCATAGCACAGGCATTACAGATGTATGCTACCACATCTGGCCTTACTGGATTCAAGTCCAGGTTCTCACACTGTGCCCGCGCAATCATCTCCCTAGTCCTAAAGGCCCTGTTTTTAAGGAAGGTCAGAGCCACAGTTACCTATGTGTGTCCTGCTTTTCTCATTGTGATTGGATACCTGACAATGTAAAGGAGAGGGGGTTATTTGGGCTTACGATATGAGGTGATGCAGATCCTCAGAGTGGAGAAGGCATGGAGCTTGGCTGGTCATGTTGTCTCTGAAGCCAGAAAACAGAGGGCAGAGAGAAAGTAGGGCCTGGCTATCAAATCTCAAGTCCTGCCCCTCAGTGATTTGCCTACTCCAGCAAGGCTCTGCATCTTAGAGGTTCAATAGCCTTCCAAAAGAGTAACCATTGGGAATCAATGTCCAACAGATAAATCTATGGGAGACATTTCACATTCAAAGCACAGCACAGCCCTCTCCTTCATTCTTTCTTACTTAGATCGGACCCACACTATTTGTCATTGGTTTGTAGATTTTCTTGATACCCAATTTTGTTCTAATCCAGGGCTGTGTGGCCTCAAGGTACATTATCTACTGCCTTCCACCTGCAGAATAATAGGAAAACCCCACATCTCTCTGCTGGGACCTCACTCAGAGGAATCTCACCAAGGTCTCAAAGACTTCTTGCTAAAGCTGTTGGTAGGAGTTGTTACAGAAAGAAGAAACATGGCTGAGAAGACCCTTGGTGATCACATGATCACTTACCCGAGGGATGGGATCAGGATCCCCAAATTAACTTTTTCTCATCCCCAGGGGAATACTAGAGCCAAGGTATGAGCTGGAGTTCACGTGAAGTCTGGTATGCTTCTGGGGGTATTTGTGAAAAGCATTGTAACAGCTATTATAAGAAAACCAAGGAAGTATGATATCCCATGAGGTTTAGAAGCACGCCATTTCACACTTTTGAATCTTTGAGTTAGGGATGCTACATAGCATTCATGGCAGACCCAGTTGGCAGGATATTCTCTTTTTTAAGAGGAATTTAACAGTGGGCATACGTTTTACCCAAAGAGCCTTAAACCCAATAAAATTGAATTTAAGAATCAACCCAAGGAATCATCCATCTGATTTTTGATGAGGGTATACTTGTCATTTGGTGTTACAGTAAACATCACATGAAAGAATAAAATGGAATTCAAGCTGATCACTTGGACAACACAGACAAGAAAGAGTGCATGGAAGAGTAACACATCTTGGGACCATCGATCATATTTTGAATCTTCCTGAAGGAGTCTCCTTGCTTCTCGGGTAAAGGCAAAATTCCTTCCAAGATTAGACAAATACTCTTCCTTTTCGAGTCTCCGCCCTCGTCTTGCACCACATATTTTGGCTCTCCCACAGTGGTTGCCTCTCAGTCCCTCAGTACTATAGGCTTCTCCTACCACAGTCATTCTGCCATACTGGCCCCTTCTTGGAGTGTCCTTCTACTGCATGTCACTTGCTTAGAGAAAAAGTCCAGAACTCCCTGACTAGGTCAAATCATGTTGTCTCAAAAGCAAGGTGTGTGCTTTTCTTTGTAGCCTTCTCCTCTCGGGACACAGTTCCAGATGTGTTTGATCATGTTGGTTACCATCAATTTTTTTCTTCCATGAGACTTGAGGCTCCTTGAGAACAGATTCCTGCCTGGGTTTGTCCTCGTTGTATCATGACAACTAACACAGATTCATGTACCTAGATGACAGTTAACGATTTGATGAATGAATGGTGGATGCAGTTACAGAAGAATTCGTGGTGGCTGTATGATTTGTTATGAATCTTGAGAAATAGCAAGCGATCGGCATAGTCACTGCCTCACACAAACATGGAGTGGCACGTTCTGTCTTTTGGGGAACTACTGAGACAAGTAATATGTAAAAGCACATTGAAGTGTTTGAACTACATGTATTTCCTATGTCGTATAAATGCGTATGTTCCACCCTGATAGGAATCTGGTTTGAAATCTCACTCAATTGAGTGTTTTTATATATTCAAAGTGCCTTGCTGCATCTGGGGTAGGGGAGGCTCCCAGGAATCAATGGGGGTAACCATAGCTATGACTCACAAAATCAAGGATATTGAATCTGAAGAGGCCGCCTCCTGTAGCCAGGCAGGAACCCCAGTGGAGTGATAAGGACACCAACCCACCCACAAAACTTTTGACCCAAAATTTATCCTGCCTACAAGAAATGCAGAGAGTTGGGGATGGAGCAGAGGCTGAGGGAAGAGCCAACCAATAATCAGCCCAATCTGAGACCCTTCCCATGAGCCAGCACCAATCCCTGTCACTGTTAATGAGACTCTGTTATGCTTGCAGGCAGGAGTCTAGCATGGCTGTCCTCTGAGAGGCTCTACCCAGCAGCCGATTCAGAGGGATGCAGAGACCCACAGCCAAACAGTGGATAGAGCTTGGGAACTTTTATGGGAAAGTTGGGGGAAGGATTGTAGTTCCCAAAAGACATAGGAATTCCATGGGAAAACCAACAGAGTCAACTAACCTGACCCCTTGGGGCTCTCAGAGACTGAACCATCAACCAAAGAGGCTGGACCTAGGCCTTCCCACATATATGTAGCAGGCATGCAGCTTCATCTTCATGGGGGTTCCAAACAACTGGAGCAGGGGCTAACCCAAAAGCTGTTGCCTATCTGTGGTATATATGCTAGCTGGGTTGCCTTGTCTGGCCTCAGCGGGAGAGGATGCACCTAGCCCCATAGAGACTTGATGTGACAAGGTGGGATGATACCCAGGGGAGGCCTCTATCCTCTCAGAGGAGAAAGGGATGGAGGAAGGAGAGAAAGGATACTGAGGGGGGTGGCCAGGAGGAGAGGCAGTGAGCAGGATATAAAGTGAATAAACAAACAAATAAAATAGATAGATAGATACATAGATGATAGATAGATAGATGATAGATAGATAGATGATAGATAGATAGATAGATAGATAGATAGATAGATAGATAGATAGCACCTTGATGCACAAGAAGGCCCATAAATACTCATTGACTGAATGTACCGTATTTAACCAGCAGTGATTCTGGGCAACAGAATGCAGATGACTAAGTCTGTCTTGTGCCTAAATACACATCTAAACGGGAATCACAAAGATCACTTTCGTTTCTTTTAGATCACTTATACATCATGGCAAGGACTCATTAGGAACAATGGGCTAGCTAATGCAGTCTACTCTGCCTGCACAGTCAACCTCTTTAATTTCACGTTACCCTGTCGATGTCACCAGTCCACGGTTCCAATATGGAACTCCCCCAAAGCAAGAGTCAGAAAGGATGTTTTCGTCAGTGCTGCTAGCCAGTGAGTTGCCACTGTGTTCCCTGGAGCTGCCTAAAAGTCCATGGTTCTTAGCAGCCTTTCAGGGCCCATCCATTACGATAACAACCTTTCCAAAGCCTTGACACACGTGTTTAAGAAATCAATCTCCTTCATTCTGCCTAAACTTTACCGACTCTTTTCAATCCAAGAATATCGGCACTTCCCCCCACCCAGAAACATTATAATAGGTCTTTGCCTTTGATCCTCACATCTAGTCAATTGAAGAATGCCATCTCTGTCTCTATTGTGAGCCCCTATTCTCCCGTTGCTTATGCTTGCTTGTTTTGTGTTCCCATGGCTTTGTTCTTTTTATCTTAACTAAACGTTTCCGTTGCAGTTGCTGTAGATGCACACACAGCTATAGGACACAGGAGAGAGAGTGAATTCCACACAGTTTTCTCCTGTGGCAATATCTTGTTAAAAAAAAAAAAACAAGGGGGGAGGGGAGCTGTGGGGGCTGGGTACAGCTTCATAAGCAGGATACTAAACTTTACATAACCCACCAATCTGACTTGGATTTCCCAGTTCTACCCCTTGTACATCTGTGCCATTCAATGTGGGTGTGTGCTGAATTATGGGTAATTTAATTACATCCATTGGTTTGAGTATTGACCACAGTCAAGATACACAGTTCTGTCAATGCAAAGGTTCCTTGTGATGCTTTTTCCTCACAGTGACAGCCACCCACTCCATATCTCTCTTTCTCTTTTCCCCATACACCATCAGTTTCATATTTGGCGACTTTTCCACTGATTTAATTTTCTGTCATACTAATTCTGATCTTCCCCACCCCCTACTGCTGTCCTTTGCTTCCTCACAGTCCCGTATTAGGTTTATAATTCACTCCTATCTCTTGCTCTGTTGTCCTCTCTTTCCTCCGTGGTTAGTCTGACAAGCACATGGAATTCAGGAGAAAACTCAAGAACTAAGAAGACGTGGAGGTAGAGTCTTGGTAAATATGTGGATGTACTCTAGCTTCAGATGCTGCTCACCACACATCATGGCTCCTGGGACGCCAGGCAGGTAAAACTAGTCAATTGGACAAGGTCTGCAGAGACAAGTCCACAGATGTTGTAATCTTTCCCTGGCCCTCATTTTTCACGTGGATAGACTAAGGATAGCTGTAAGAAAGTCTACGGCACCCTATCTGGGTAAGTAAGTTATTAGAATTGAGAATCCACGACAAAGATGAGATGGAAAGAAAAAAAAATCACCCTGCATTGTGATAGTCAGATGGCGGCAGGAATGCTTTGCAGCTGTGCTGGATGTGTGAGCTTCTAGACAGCAGAGAGCTGTCAAGAGGGATCTGCTAATAAAACTTTAAAAATAAACAACGAAGCAGTTCTTCCCCTGAAGACGCCCCTGCGTTAATAAAGGCGAATGAAGGCAGAGGATCTCCACCTCCGAGGTTTGATTTACATGATTCAAGAGTTGCCTCTCTTGCCTTTTTTGTCTCCTAGTCAAATCATGCTTTAACCACAAGTGGAATTCAGTCGGGCTCTGTAGGTTTGAAAAATACAATGTAGCACTGGAGAGAATTTACAATCCCTAGCACAAAGGGTGCTGCTGTCTTGTTCACGGACCTCCCCTGAGAAGAGGTTATTATGTAAGATACTTAGATACTTGTCTAGCTGCCCTATTTTGGAGTCTTATTAGGTATGCTAGCTATGTGACCTTAGTTGGTCAACCATTTTGTGCATCAACTTTTGCATCTATAAAATGGGGGTTTTAAACATCAGGACCTACTTTTCAACAGTGTTGTGAGGATATCTACATAGCGTTTGAAACATTCAAACATACAAAGACACTAACATGAACCCCGATCTTTTGAACTATGTTCCAAGCACAATGTGCACAGCTATTTTACAAAGTGGATGCTAGGTTTCTTATGGAGGAAACAAAGTTGTGTGACAACAGTACATAAACTGGTGTAGAATCGAGAAGGCTGAGACTTCCAGCCTGAGGAAGTTGTAGAAGGTGAGTTGGAAGAGCCAGCTGATGAATGCAGGAAGAAGGGAGGGCCAACCAAATCATAATAGATGAAGGAAAAAGCAAAGCCATACAATAGCCATGGTTTGGGATTCCACAGAAAAGAGCGCCATTTAAAAATAGGTCTGCACTAGCAGCTTCAGTCCGTTCATTATCCCTTGACTGCGCGATGCATCCTAGAGTACGGCTGTGAGGGGAAACAAGAAAAATAGTAACTATAATCCAATCTCAACTGGTCTCATATGTATTCTACAAATAGGGGAAGAAAAGTGGATGGAGATTGGTGCTCTTCATGCTTCCTTAGCACATTATATTGTAATGAATTCTGGGACATCGAGGAGATGAAATTTTCCAGGGATGATATCTTAAGGTCCAGCCTTCTGTTACTGAGAAATATCATCACACTGTTTCTCTGTAAGCATAGCTTCAGCATTAGGGTTGCAAACTCAAATGCCAATAGAGGTCAAAGAAAGTGCAGTCAACTTCAGTTGCAATAGAAAAGGTGGGCCAGGTTGGAAGCTGGGGTGTATAGCTTGCATTAGGAACTCCCTTCTTGTAGGGAGTTTCTGGCAGATCTTTCTAGTCTTTGACAGAATCCAGAAATGTGGAATTCAAAGCAAAAGCTCCCTGCGCTTTAAATATTGCATCAGATATCATAAACAAAACTAGGTGTGCCAAATAGAGCGTTTGAATGTCACTTTTCAGCTCTTATTACCAGCTGGTGCCCAAACACGCAATGGTATGCAGGAAATACTGTCATTTTTAGCTCATCGGGAAAAGTCAGAGTCCCTTCCTCTACCCTGGCTCTGTGAGGTACCCATTCCATTCCTCACTCCCACTGGATCCCCAGACAACCGGTTGGGCAATTTGAACCCAGAGTCTTGCTGCCAAGATATTGCTGCCGAGTTTCAAGTCCCTGGCTATGAATAAGTCATCTTGGATTCCATTAGTGGAGAGCTCCTCTGGGTTCAGCCACCATAGGAAGAGCGTGAATGACTCAGGTGGAGGAGCATGCACAGCCTAATGGGTCCAGCATGTGGAGGCTTTTGAGATGCTGAGGCTGGTGTGCACGGTGTCCAGGGAGAGCACAGAGAGGGGTTGGATGTTGTAATATGCTCCCGGTTAAACTCGCTGCTGGCCCTATTGCACGCTGAAGAATTTGAAATATTTGCCTCTGACCTCAAACACAAAGTGGTCTTGCACCTCAAGAAGATGGCTTATTATGAGTCCCTGATGGCCTGCTACAGCCTTCTTCCTCCTTCAAGCCTAATGGTAGAATCTAGATTTAGGTATCGCCAAACTGCAGTTCCCACAGACTTTGTGCATGCCATTTTGTCCTGCTGGGATATTTTTATGTGCCTTTGGACAACTCCTATTTGTGCTTTAAAACCAGAAACAGACTTTACTCCTTTAAAGGGGGGAATCTCCCTGATCCTCCCTCTTGGAGTTAAATGTGGGCCCTCCTTTCGTGCACTTATAACTTGAACTTACCTTTTCATGTTATGGCTTGCTTGTCTGCCTGTCTGCCTTGTTTAGGGGAGCCTCTGGAAGGCGGCCTTCCTTGTATTTCACAGGCATTATACATGAGCATGCAGACAATAAGCGCTTACATAGCAACGTGGGGTTGAAGCTCTGAGGTGACCACTGTGTGACCTATCTCATTCTTCCCAAGCATCTTACCTTAGCCTCTGCCAACTGAGCCTCGCAGTGCTCTCTGTGAGCCGAAGCAGAGTGGCAGTTCCAGGGAAAGCAAGGGTATGCAGATAATCCCAAAGCCAATACCTCTGTCCAAGCCCTGCTGTTCATTCCAATTCAGTAAATACCTAATGGACAAATGCTCTCCGCTCACCACATCCTTATACTTGAGAGACACAAGTAATAGACATACAAGGTTCAAGGTCTACAATGAGGTGCAAGGGACATTTATTGGATATTTATAGTTTGGCAAACACAAGACTGATCTGTCTTACAGATAAGAAATTAAGATTCAGAATAGCATTCCTAAGGCCTCTCTAGTTATGGAATAGTGAGGGTAAGAACGTCATTAGCCGCTGTTATCAGGTAAATGTGGGAGAGTTTGATGGGAAGCAGGATACCAGATCTGGGTGGTAAGCAAGCAGAATATAATTGAGTAAGCTGACAGAACAGGCCTGGGATCCTGGCAACCAGAAAAGAGCCAGAGATGAACCAGAACCACAATATTGAGTTGACATCTAATTACCGCGTGCTTTTTTTATGAGTTTCTTATTTATGATAAAGGCCACACTGAACTCACCTACCTTGAAGCTTACAAATAAAAGGACAGGGCCATAACCTGCCTCACAGAAGCCTTCCGTGGGTGTAGGGCAGGATGAGTTCATTCTGATGCTCTCCGTGATCTCATGTGAAGAAGTGTTTCTCAACTCATGGGTGTTTTTGAGTTGTTTGTCTCTCTGGGCCCAAGCGAACAAGCTGGGTTTCTAGGTGGGAGAGCCTGGCATCTGTACAACCAGAAGTTATCCATGGCAGATGAGCAGTGAGGATGGAAACTCTAGTCTCAGAACAAACGAGCTTCCTGGGGTCTTGTGCCTGTGTGTACATTTTGTTTTGATCAGAGGAGAACAGAGCTGTGAAGCCACACACTTCTAAATAAAGGGCCTGGGTGAGGTAGGGTGAGGGTTTCTGGTGCCAGGAACTAGGAAACTGGGGTTTTTTTTTCCTTTGGAAAGGATATAAAAATGGAAACCATTCTGTACGCTCTCCAAAGGTAAGACATCCAGAGGTAGCTTTCACCCCATGTTTTCATAAAAGAACTTCCCAGGTTTAACCTTCACGTTGTCAAGGTAAGGACTTTACTGTGGAGAAGTCGTAGGAGCTCTTTCAGAGCTCTGTCTCCAAACTCATTTCGCCACAGGACCTCTAGTTCAGCTACACGAACACGTGAAGATGAGAGGGGACGGTGGTGTCTTGATTCTAGGCCCGGTAACTCCAAGGAGGGAGAGCTTCAACACAGTTGCTTGCTGAATCATGGGGCGGCTAGAGCTGGGTTTCAGTCTCCAAAAACCTACCTTCACCCACTAGAGTGACATCTGAGATGGCCTTCTAAATATTATAGGATTCCAGGATTCCGAAGGGGACACACTTTGCGTGCCCAGCCTAACCCAACCTCACAGTGGCTGCTGCCAGAGGACTTGCAAGCAGCTGTGTTTCCCAGATTCTTGAATCCAGGATTCTGCACTTACATTGCAATCTACCAGTTAGATACAAGGTGAGGGCCATTTTCGTCTCTGCTAATGGATGCTCTGATCACGGTGAGCCCTACGAGGTGTCTATTTTCCCTCTGTCGGCTGCATCGTCTCTTAGGAGACAGTTTATTTGGATAAAGGAGATTCAGTCCATTTCTTGTCTTCAGAAATGAAATAAGTCTTCAAAACTATAGCAAGGCCCCAGGAAGATGAACTGTATCCCACTGGATTAGAAATGAAGTTGCACACGATGATGGGAACTTCCAAGAAATAGCGAATTCCTCCTAATGCATACTATTTCTGAAATACATACTATCTCCTGGTGTATCTATTTCTTGGGATTTATTGCAGCTCTCTTTGCTCTTTATCCCCATCTGCAATGTTTGAGTGAGAATGGACCTCATGGCATTTTGTATGTGAAGACTTTGTTCCTGGAACTTTTGGGGAAGGATTAGGAGGTATGGGATTGTTGGAGGAGGTTTATCAAGGGGGAGGGCTTTAAGATTTCAAAAGTCCACTCATTTTATTCATTTCCATTCTCTCTCTCTCTCTCTCTCTCTCTCTCTCTCTGGCTCATGCCTATAGATCAGATATAAACTTATGGAACTGTAAACTGTGGATCAGATGTAAACGTTCAGCTACTGTGCCAGCACCATGCCTGTCTGTCATGCTCCTTACCCAATGGCCATGGACCCAACTGCCCTCTGGAACTGTAATCCTCAAATTAAATTCTTTCTCTTGTAAGTTGCCTTGGTCATGGTGTCTCTTCCTAGCTCACTGAAACACCATATCTCTTACTAGAGGGGTGGTATGAGGAGATAGAAAAGGCAAATTCAGGAATCTGTTTCAACTAGTGTTTCCCAATCTCAAGGTCCTAGTTCAGCAAGGTTCAGGAAAAAAAAGCAAGTAAAGTATGATTTGCTGTTATTGGAAGAATATTTTATTAAATATTAAATTCATACAAGAGGGTGGGGGCTAGGTAGAGACTAGAGTACCACCTGCAGCTAGGCTCGTTCCTTTGCTACAATGTATCTCAAGGTCTGCCTTATGCATGTGTATACCTAACTCTTCATATTTAGGTGAGCCAATGCTCATTTTTACCAATAAAGGGATCAAGGTCCAGAAAAATGAAATAACTCCCCTCATTTTGATCAACCAATTATCGGCAAAGCTTGAGCCAAAATCCACATCCTTGAAAAAGATCATTGAGGTCCTTCTGAATGTCGACTGGTGATTTGTAGAGATTAGGAAAAGTGTCTGGGTAGTGGGTGGGGTTTGATCAGTGCATACATATGTGTGTGGGGACATGACAGTATAGTTCATTAATGTAGACAACTAATACATCTTAGTCCAAAGTTACAGCACATCTCTTCTAAGGGGATGATACAATATTATGAAGCAGGAAGGCAGACCAGAAAGCAGCTAGAGAAAAACAGACAGAAGGTGAAAAGGATGAAAAACTCCCAGCAAGGCCGTGTGGTGTATCTCTACCAGTTACTGAAGGTAAAACAGAGAAGTGCTATTTCCTCACACAGGGCCAGCCCCAGTTTACTGAAGAGGTTAGAGCCTCTCAGTGCCTCTTCCACGTATGCCCGGAATGCCATGGTGATTTGACCTCTTTCACTTACATGTTGTCTTTATGAGGAACCAGAGTCCAGAGTTTTCTGAACAGCTAGGAGACACTCTTCTTCAAGGCTTTGCCTGTTTGTCTATTCTCCCCAGGTGCCAGATGTGTTGTACAGATGTTCTGCCCTTCTCGTTCAAAATCCTTGGGGCGAGGACACTGGGCACATTCTCCCTTGGCCCCTGCCAATGTTGGCACCATGGGAAGATGTTTGTGTTTGTCAAGGAGTTGGGAAGACTTTCCATCTGGGCTGCTCCTCTCCCTACATGGGGCACTTGAGGAGAAGAAGGAGAAGAGAAACATCTTTTTCAGCTGCCATATCTTGGCAGTCACATTTCTCTCCACAAATCTGTGCTCTTGGTGATCTCTCTCTCTCTCTCTCTCTCTCTCTCTCTCTCTCTCTCTCTGTGTGTGTGTGTGTGTGTGTAAGGTGTGTGTGTAAGAGGGGAAAGTGGGAGGAAGGGAAAGAGGGAAGAAAGGAAGAAGGAAAATAAGAAGAGAGGAGAGAAGGAGAGAGAAAGAGAAAGAGAGGGAGAGGGAAGGAGGGAGAAAGGGGAGGGAGAATGAAAGAGAGGGAGGGAGGGAGGGAGAGAGAGAGAGAGAGGGGGAGCGAGCTAGTATGGTTCCATATTCTTACATATATAAATGCACAAAGCCCACAGTCATTCTGAAATGATATTTCACCCTGAACATAGCAAGCCTGTTAAAGCCACTGGGTCACCTGGGTATATGACAGTGCAGATTGCCTCCCTCCTGCTGGCCTTGTTCCTATCCACATGCGATTTCAGGTAATAAAACAAACTTCCAACCACAGCAAGGTCACATACCATTCCCCAGTCACATGGTACTACCTTCTAGGACAGTGATGATATGCAAATCCTTCTGGAAATAGAGAACTTGACACACTATAATTTCATTTATGACACTTTGAATGCAAAGCCCCTTCAAACTGTCTCACAAAAGGCTTAGGATCGCCTAACGAATAAAGGACTATACTTTCTATGGTTTGTAGAGATTAGGGAGGGTGCCTGGTGCACTGGTTTGAGCAATGTTTAGAAAAAACTTTCCCTTGTTGTGTTATCCAGATACCCCAAGCTAATATCCTCACCTTTGGATTCAGTAGGGAATGATATTATATCCTCTTGTGCTTGAAAATATCCCAGGATGAGTCACACTGGGTGAACCTCAATCATGTCCATATGCCCAAGTCAACCTCTATGGCCACGGTCTATTCAATTGTCTGACTGCCATGGCTTGGGTGGCTTCAATTCTGGATCCAGAAACAAGATAACACAAGTAACAACAGATGCCTCTCTCTCTCTCTCTCTCTCTCTCTCTCTCTCTCTCTCTCTCACACACACACACACACACACACACACACACACACACACACACCACTATTCTCACACTCTGTTCATTGATTTTTCTTTCATTCATTTTGCAAAGGTGAATTATGATGCACATTGTAGACTCATGATAGAATCCCTGCACATGTCTACCTAACTTCCATCATCTCACTGATGAATCCCTCAGTACTATTCTCTAGGCCATTCTTCCCTCCCTACATAATGTTCTTGCTGTTCCCAGGGAATTGGCACACACCATTCAGTTGACGTTGATGTCTCCTCAACTTTCTCCCTAGTTTTCCATGAACTCCCGGAGGTCAGAAATTGAATCATATTTACTCTTGGCCTCTCCAGGTACTAATAGCAGGCACAAACCATTGAAAAGAAATCTTTGTGGAAGATATATAGGAATGATAAGTTAATTATTTAATTAAAAATTAATGCGTAAGCACCTAGTTCGTGTGAGGACATTGCAAGCAATCAAAGGAAATGAATTCATCAATAACTGAAACATAGTGAGAACCCTGGAGCCATGACTACACGAAGGGTGAGAAGCGGAAAGGAATGTATGCTCGACCCTGGGAGAGAAGCCTCAAAGCATCTCAGAAGTTATACTTATCTCCTATCCACATCTATCCTCCATGGCTTCTACCCACATAGTCTTAGTTTTTCCACTTCCTGTTTTTCTAGTGTCTTCCATGTGTTCTAGCAACACATCAGAGGCTCAATAAATGTTTCTGAAAAGACTGGATTATATTTTCTTGGCTACCAGCAGTATCAGTAAAATGAGGGGGCATAACTTATCTGACTCTCTTGTTTTTCTCCAGATGACCGCCCCCCTGCCCCCATCTTGAGAGTTAAATGTAATGCTTTCTGGTAGATAGACAATCACCTATGTCTGAATGTCTCTATCCTACAATCTGAATGAAGGTGGGTTGTGCAGAAACTGAATTACACGTGCTTTTAGTGTAATAAATGATTCTCGATGTCCTGGCTAACACAGAGTAGCTGAACCTGTGGACTGCAGTGCTGGCCTGGGACTCAGACATCCCAAGCCTACGTATGCATCTGTTGTTTGTACTGAGTTTGACTCTAGGGAAAACTGAATCAGGGTTGCTTTTAGCCTCATCTTCTCTGCCGATCTTGGTCTTGCCCTTTCTCCTTTCATGGGCAACCACAGACTTTGTCTTCACTGAGAAGTCACAGTAGCTGTAAAACTGCACTGCCACCACCCTAACTCTACATCAGGGAGACCAGGATGGCTTGAAAACAGCAGCCCTTGCCTTGAGTCCATGGGACTCCCTCCTACTGCTGCTTGTCGGAGGCTGCTCTCCACTAATCATGGAGCCCAAGAGGGGGAACTAAAGCAGGGCTCGCCTGCAAGAGACTAAACACGTGGGCTCTGGAACCCCTCTATCCGCCTGGGGGAAACTATGCTGCAGCCTGAATCCTCTCCTATCTTCCTCCTCCTCTCTCTCTCCTTCAGTCAGTCCTTCCTTGCAGCTCACTCTCCAGTTACTGCCTCCCATTCCATGTTCTCACAGAGGCTTTCCAACACATCTAGTGACTGTCTGATGTCATCTCAGTCCAGTTTCTTGGAGAATCAGCATTTATATTACTGGGATAAAGCACCATGACTAAAAGCAACTTCCGGGAAGGAGTGGATTTATTTTAGTTTCAAACTCTCGGGTCACTCGCCATCGCTGAGGGAAGTCAGGGCAGGAACCCAAGGCAGAAACAGACGCAGAGGCCATGGAAAAGCATTAGTGGCTGGCTTCTAGATTCCTCAGCTTGCTTTCTTATGCACTCAGGACCACCTGCCTGAATTGGCGTCACTCCCAATGGGAGGGCAGGAGGGCCCACCCTCTCCCAGCAATCATTAATCAAGAAAATGTCCTACAGACTCGCCTACAGGCCAAGCAGATGGGTGTGTTTTCCTACTGACGTTTTGACTTTTCAAATTATGTCAGCCTCTGTCAAACTGAGGAAACAACACAACAACAACCAAACAACTAAAATAAAACCAAAACCGGTTCCTGTCCTGACAGAAACAAGGAGCAAGACCATTAAAATCCCACATGGAGACATAGGTGAGAGACGTCTACCCCAAAGGTCAGCAGGGACCTCCTTCTGTGGGATGGGATGGAGGGAAAGAATGACAGTTACCCATCGGAGCAGAAGGGAACGAACTTCCCAAAGGTCATGATACTGATCCAATGTTCTCACACAACCATTTAGCATCCCATCTCTCTTGATCCCTCAAGGCCAACGGGTCTACTAGGCCCGTTTCCTAAGTTACATTTCGAACTGTTTCTTGTTTTGTTTTGCTTTATTTCCACATTAAGGTTACTTTGAAGACTCTTCAGATTGATTTTACAAGAAAATAATGAGAAGAGAAAACCAAAAAAAAAATTTTTTTTCTGTGCCATTTCATTGAGTTCTGCCCCCTGTCTCTTATCCAACCAGTCCAGACAGCCTTGTACCTGTTGGGAGTCTTTGTGCACTATAATTCTTTACGTGTCTGCTCAACATTTAAGTAGAAATGGAAAAATCATAAAAGTATATGTTTTTATGCTCAAAATAAAGATTTATTTCCCACGAACATATTAGATGTGATATTTTTTTGAATTAGACAATTTCTTGAGCGGCACATCAAAATATTTTAATGCAGACACTGCACTAAATCATTTCCAATAAAGAGCAGACAGCATCATGAATTTTTCAGTTGCAGGCTGGATTGTTACAGGGAACTCTCAATGAGCCAGTCTGGGAGTTAGTGGTCAGGCCATATATACACCAGGTTAAACTGCATATGCTTAACGTGAAAATTCCAGCAGACGGAGGCTGGCAACAGGAGGGAGCGTTTAATTGAAGCCAAACCTGTTTAGGCTCCCCAGTTTTGCCAGCATGAACGGAGCTAAATTGGCTCCCTGCTCCCGTTTTACCGCATGACATTTTAGTTACCTCGGCATCTTGCTATTCTGTATAACTGCTTCGTGGCTCATCTAGTAATCCGATCTGTGTTCCCCTTAGCCTGTGGTGTAGAGTGAGCATAGTCAATCCATGAAATGCCTGCCAGTGCGTTTGAATGCCAGATGGTAGTCCAGGGCAAAGCTGGAGATGGTAGTACCTAGAAGAGAGAAATAAGGGGGAATGGTACTGATTCGCACACCAGAGAGGGCCGAGGGAAACTGTAGACAGAAACCACTTGATGGGAAGGAGGAAAGGGCAGAGAGCAGATAAAAAGAGCACCCCCCTTCCTAGGCTGGGTGTCTGAGTTACCCATGCAGGTCTTCACCAGAAGGGGAGTCTTGCAGATGCAAGAGGAAACCTGGGCTCAACCATGGGTAAAAGGCAAGTGTCTTCCAATTAGGGAAGATTATCAGTGACCCCAGTTCCTTATTAGTAATGGCTTGAAAGTGCAGATGTATCAATGTCATATGACTATGTTCTATTGTGTATAAATTGCCCCCACAAGATCATCTATTTTCTTCTTTGTCTGACTCTCTATTAATGCATACAGAACAAAATGCAAATTAGGCAACTTAAAACTCTTAATAAGTCCCTGGTTCTTGAATTGGTTCCTCACTTCATTTTCCTACATGTGGTTGTAGACAGAGAGTTCCCAGGTCTGCAGCCACCTAACACTTGACTGCCCTGAAGATCTTAGACGTGTTATAGTTGTTGCTGGCTGCTGATATGGGCCTCAGCTGAGGCTGTCGCCTGGAACCTCTCTATGTGACCTCTCCATATGAAAAGTATGACAGCCAGCCCCAAAGACAAAACAGCCTCAGAAACCCTACATTAAAGTTCAGAGGGGTTGGGCATTTAGCTCAGTGGTAGAGCGCTTGCCTAGCAAGCCCAAGGCCCTGGGTTCGGTCCCCAGCTCCGAAAAAAAAGAAAAGGAAAAAAAAGTTCAGTGGTAGAACAGTCACCCAATCTTTCAGGCTTAATTTGACTCCTATTCCTGCCAACACCAAGCCAACCCAATCCCAACTTCCCCAAACAAATGAACAGACCAATTAACCAAAAACAAAACCTACAACCAAATCCCATCTTTCGGATGTTAAGACAGAATCACTGAAGCCAGCCCAAACTCAAAGGGAGGAGAGTTTGACTCCTCCCACCAACACAAGGAGCTGTATACTCAACACAAAGGATTTCAGGGGGAGTTGGTGGGTCGCATTTTTGACTCCTGGCCATCTCCCATATTTGAGTGACTAACGCTTTTTACCTCTAAGTTTGCTTCCCAGATGTAACAGCCTACTGCAGAGCTGTTCTGGGTTGGTGATGGCCATAAAGGGTGACATTGAGAAGCATGACTACTTAGAGGCAGGAAGACTTACCTGGCTTGGAGAGTGCACTTTTCCACGTAGCCACCGTGGGCCTTCTGTCTGAGCCTAAGCTTGAGTACTGATACAACAGAAACAGAAAGAAGCTGTTCTTTGCTTCTCCAGCATCCTTTGTTGAACCTTGGGCAGCCACTGGGAGGCATTCAAGGTGTAGACTTCAGCAAGGAAGCTAATTTTCAATGAAAAAGTCCTATGTACCCCAGTTAGGAAGAGAAGTCAGGCTCTAGTACAAAGCATTATTATGGTGGCTTTTAGGGGACTTCGAGAAGGAAGGATTCCATCCTGAAGAAGAAAACCAAAGAACAGGGTCTAATGGAGATGGGATGCTGTCGGACCACTGTGTGGCTGATATGGGGAAGCACTCTGCCTCTGGCTTGGGCACCCTTTCTTTTCTGAGGCTTAGTTATTCAACAGCAGTGAGTGAGTGTGATTTCATAGCTTCTGGCTTCTGCACAGTCTTAACCAAACTATGCCACGTTAGAAATCCTTAAATCAGTCCAAATGTTCTCTGGTCCAGGCTGCAGTGTGTGACTGCTCCATCCGTTCCATAGAAGACTCTTTACAAATCTTTCTGCTCTTAAGCCTCGGTTCTCAGAAGAGCATCAGAGACAAGGGTCTGTTTTGAAACACGAAATCTGACCGATGGCTCCCGGGCATGGCAACTTTTTCTGCTGGTGTTTCCCCATTTGCCACGTCTTACCCACTCTCCGTTTTCTGAGTTCTACCCTGCTTGGGAAGAACAGTTACTGACCTTAATGGAAGCCTCTGGCTTTCTGACTTCTGTTTGGGTTCAGCCAATCAGAAGACTCAACAGGAAACAGGAGGCCCTGGGTGCTGAGGAAGAGTGAGCTACTTGTCCTTTGGTGAATGAGTCTTGTTGTCACTCGCTGTGGTTTCCCAAGACCACATCTGCTTCACTACCCTCCAGTTCCAGCTCTTTGTTTCCTCTCTGGTGTCTTCAGGTGGAGAGGTGGTGATGGCTTGTCAGCGCTCTTTATCTGGGTCCCTCAGCATCCTTCCCTAGTCCCTTTACTCTCATCCCCATGCCTGTAAAAAGAGAGATGGCTCAACAGTTTATAGCACGTACTGTTCTCACAGAGAAACCAAGTTCAATTCCCAGCACCCACATCAGGAGGCTTATGATTTCTTGTAACTCCAGCTCCAGGGGGATACAAGACCTCTGGACTCCATAGGTAGCTGCAATTGTGTGTGTGTGTGTGTGTGTGTGTGTGTGTGTGTGTGTGTGTGTGTGTGCACCCCCTATATACATAATTAAAATAAAAATTTAAAGGGTAGGAGGCTGGAATGATGGCTGAGCAATAGGTCTGAAATTTGGTTGCCGGTCCCCATATCAGGAAGTTTACAATACCTTTAACTCCAGCTCCAGGGAATCTAACATCTACTTCTGGCCTCTATTGCTACCTACATTCACATACACATACCCACTCATAGGCATATAACTACATACCCATAACTTAAAATCAAATAATAATCTAAAAATAGTGTAAGGCAGCCAGACATTAAACGGAGCTTGGGGAATCCTGTGGAAGAAGGCTAGAAAGGATTATAGGAGCCAGAAGGTTCGAGAATAGTGCTAAAACTCCTCACAGAATCAACTAACCTGGGCTCATGAGAGGCTCGCAGAGACTGAACCACCAACCAGGGAGCCTGCGTAGGACTGAGCTAGGCCCTCCGTGCATACGTAACAGTTGTAACTGCCTGATCTTCTGGTGGAATTGCTAAGAATGGGAGCAGGGGTGTCTCTGATCTGTTGCCTGCACTTGAGACCCTTTCCTCATACTGGGTTGCTACATCTAGCCTCAATAGGAGAGAAGGTGCCTAGTCTCACTGCAAACTTGATATACCAAGGCAAGGCCAGTTAATATCCTTGGGAGGCCTGCCCTTTTCTGAAAAGAAACAGACAAGGAGTGGATTTGGGGGGTGGGCAACATAGGAGGAAGCACTGGGAAGAGAGGAGGTAGGGGAAACTGCAGTCTGGATGTATACATACATACATACATACATACATACATACATACATACATACATACACACACAGTGTAAGGAAAGCAGAAGTTTCCATCTGAGGTTCTAACTGCTGCAGCCTCTAGTGGCTTCTTGGGGGTTTCATGATGGAGAGCAGGCCCCTCTCTGCATGACCACCACAGTTCTCTGTTGAACGGTTCCTCACATCAGGCTGCTAGGGTTCCCTTCCATTCCTACAGCTTCCTCCCTCCTGCCCTTTGCACTTACTTGCCTTCCGGTCTTCCTAAGTCCCAGTCTTCCCATGCTGAGCCAACTCCAGTTCCCTTGATGTCTTCCTCTAAAGACTGTTTGGGGAGGTCTTTGGGATTCATTTGGACTAAACATCTCAGTTGTTCCTTAAAATGCCTTGTCATATCCCCTCCCCACACCTGAAGTAGTTATGGATGATCCTTGGCTTCTGTTGGATGTATAAGTGGATATGATATTGAAAGTATCAGTAAGCTAAATCGGAATGCAATGTGCTATCCACCCAACAATGTAACCTACCCTACCTATCATTAATGTGCTCAGAACACCTACATTAGCAAACTCAGGGGCAAAGACACCCAATTAAAACTCTATTTTACATTAAATCCTGGAATGTCCTGTGTGAATACAGCGGCAAAAAGCATAATAAAACAACAACAACAAAACCCAGAATTGCTCTGTAACATTATCCCAGCAAATGATCAAACCTCACGATCTGAAGTACACGTTTTTCTCGGTATGCGTCGTTTTGACACCACCGTAAACTTCAAAAGCTCTAAGTCAGACCACATAAGTGAGGGCCATGTGCATTTGATCGCCCTGTCGTCCTGCTAGACTCCAGAACCAAGAGAGCAGACTCCAAGTCAATTTTGTCTCACTTGTCTGTTCATGACATTCTTGCACACTGTAGGCCCTTGCTAAAGAATTTTTAAGTAATAAATATATTCCAAAATCCCCAATAAATAGAGCCCCAACACATATGTTTTCAATAAATACATCTTCAACAAATCTATGAAGACATATATACAATCCTCAATAAAATGTAAGAATATATTTTCAATAAATGTGATTTATAATCCCGCGTTTCACTCCTGGAGGTTGAAGAATAGGTCAGTGTTTCTAAGGCCGTGTTTTTAAAAACAGGGGCTGTGGTGAGGGCTTGGCTCATCAGGTTTTCTACAACTTAATTTGCCCCCTGTACCTTCGATCCCCTTTGGATATTTTTAGAAATCCTGTATCCAAACAAATCTCTGGGAGGAAAATTTATATTCCCACCACCACCATGTGTGTGGTGTGCACCGGAGCAGAAAAACAATCAAGCATGCATTCGACAGAGGGGAGAGCAGCAGAGCAAGCGTCCCTGTGCGAGCATCCAGAGGGAGCCAGCCTATCAGCTGCCTGCCTTGCAAGTGACTGTTTTATATTTGTGGTGGACCAGCAGCAGTGAAGAAGAGTTTACAGCCTCCAATCTAGAACAAAAGACTTAGAAAAATATTCTCAATAGATAATTCAGCTGAGTGTCTCAGGGCATTGGGGAGCTCAGCAGGGGACCCTCAGAATTGGTTTCCTTTGATCTGACAAATCTACCCTGATCAGTGGGATCTCATACCGTTTCTCTGGCCAGATTTCAGACTCTCACACTCAGGGAGACCCTCACAGAGTTACCGAACTGTGAGGGCAAAGGCCCCACCAAGTATTCAGCCGTCAGCATCTCCACTGGCTTCTTGGGAAATAGCCTTAGGTGGCACCGAGTGCCACCTCTTAAAGTATCAGTTCTTACTGTCCTGCCTGCCTAAGTTGGGGAATATTATTATGGCAGAAGAAAAACATCATTTCCCACACTGTCTTCTGGAAAAGTGATACCCCTCTGTGTGTGATGCTGCGCTGGCATAGTAGCTGCAGCCAGGCATGGTATCTACCTGACAGGGTTTGTGAGACTTAGATCCTGTAAGGGGCCAGATGGAAGAAAAGAAGATTGGGAGTTCGCTGTGAAAAAGTCCTATGAGAGAGAAGACTCCGGTCATCTAGACAGAGGTCAATAGGAAAGAGGCAAGGTAGAATAGAATGCTCTTTCTAGACGGGTGGTGTCCTTTCTTCTAGCCCCTCTCTGTGCATCTGAGCTTTCCTGGAGCCCAGGACGTAGTCTCACAGGATTCAGTCTTCTGGACAATTGATCACTCCCCTAACACATACTCTTTAAGGCCTGACTCATGTTTCAAGCCCCTTTGTCTCTTAGACCTGATGAGGGCAGACAGTCCTTCTGGGAGAAAGTACTGGCTGTTTGACCTGATGGTACAGTAAGTACCGGGAACAATTCGTGTTTCTGACCACAAGCCATACCTTGTATGGCTACTTCGCTACAGCACACCCCCTCCCCTGCCCCCATCCTCAATACTATCCCAGGATCTTTTACTTAAGAACCCAAGATTCAGGATCAAGGAATTAAGGGCTGGTGTTCCAATATAGAACGCAATCTTTGAAGAAGACTTTTTATTTTTGTTCTTTTGTGTGAGAGCTTGCTGTTGTTGTTGCTGTTGTTGTTTGAGACTCAGTCTTGCTATGGAGCTGTGGCTGGTCTGGAACTTGTTATGTAGGCCAGGCTGGACTCACAGAGATCCATCCATCTGCTTCTGCCTGCAGTGCTGGAATTAAGTCGTGCGCCACTGTGCTTGGCCCACTGAAGGAGTTACTTGAGTAACTTGCTAATCCTGAAGAGAAAATGTGGACAATAATAGAACCTACTTCGCAGAACTGTAAGCCCCACTGTGATCTGTGAGGTGGGCGGTGACGTCTGCACATCACTAGTTAGCCCACTCTCCTTTAGCTTCTCCTCCTCTTGTTCTTTTATCTTCTTTCTTATCTTGAGGTCAGCCACATTTGGCCCACAAATATTTACAGGGTACTTCAAGGTAGATCTGTACCCAAAAAGATTGTCCTACCTACTTACCAGAGGGGACAAAAGATCTGAGACATGAATCTGGCCTCAACAGCATGGATTCCACTGAGTGATCAATGTCGATAATATAAGAACTCTACTGTGGGTAAGCTCAACGGCTCAACTCAAAGACTATGGAACGGGACGTACTGAGCAGAGCGAGCACCCAAGCTTGAGAAATCTTGTCAGACAAACTGAGAGGAGAAGGCACTCTAGATTGTCAAACAGCGTCAGCCACTCCCTTTAAATATGAAACCGCCTAATGAGTTCAAAGGTCAGTGAGTAGGCAAGGTGACTGAAGTGTCTTGCGTGTTGTGTGTACCAGTGATGGATAGTTGAAGGAACCCCTTGCTCCAGGAAGCAAGCTTGTGGGTATCCTTACCCTAGAGGCCGCTGCAGTCACAGGATAAGTATGTCTCTTCAACTTACTTGCAAATTTCAGGCACGTTATTTGCCCATTAAAAATAAGTGAGATGTCACAGGGAACAGACTGCAAAATTCCCCTGGCAAATTTTGATTAAGAGCATTGACAGATATCTTGCATTTCAAGGGTATCATAGTCAAGATTTCTACTGCTAGGATAAAAACACAATGGCCACAGGCAATTGAGGAGCAAAGGGTTTAATTTCAGCTTGTAGCTTATCGTCCCTCTTCAAGTGAAGTCAGAGAAACTCAAAGCAGGGACCTGGAGGTTGAAACTGAGGCAGAGGTTGCGTGTCTGTTGAGTAAGAGGAATGCTTACCGGACAGTTCCCTGTGACCTGATTTCTTATAGACCTCAGGACCACCAGCCTAGGAGTGACACTGGACAATGGCCTGGGCCCTCCCACACCAATTAAGAAATGCTAATCACTAATTTAGTAAATACCACATGGACTTGATAATAGGCCAATTACTGAGAGTCCTGCTCTCTCCCCCATGGGATTTGGGTACAGAGAGCTGTGGGACCGGTTCAGTTCCTTGCCCAGGCTGCCATTTTCCTAATTGAAATTCCCTCTTCCCAAGTCACTTTAGCTTGGGTCAAGTTACCAAACACTATCCAGCACAAAGGGAAGGCTTAGGACTGCGCCCCCAGGCCCAGTGGTTAATTCTTCGATACAGAGCTCTGTCACCCAATTCTGAGATTCACAGCTAAAAGTAGAGTCCATAGTAGCAGAAAACATGACTCAAAATGACAAAGCATTTTATATCAGAGGAAGAAAGGATGGCGAGAGCAGAGCCCTTTCTCCGATTTCATCTGCAGAGAGGATGAAGTTGTGAGAGAAGCTCTTTGCCTGAGGTTACAAGAGAATTACCTGTGGCTCTCCATTGTTTCTTAAAAAACAACTAAGAGATGGCAGGAGGTATCACAGTGTGTGCATGGAGACTAAAAAGGTCTGTGTTTATTGAAGGGTTAATTAAAGCAAGGGAGGTTTGCGGGAAGCAACAATGTGTGAGGGTTTCTTATGAGGCTGATTTAGTGGGGGTGGAGGGGGCTGATGGTGAACATTCTCATAGACAATGCTAAGGACTTGGATGTCACCCTGCAGGTGATGGACAGCCAGAGGATCGAAACATTGATTTTTATTTTAAGTAAAGGACTTTGGAAGGAGTTTGTGAAGGCACTAGGGGGTGTGCTGATCTGCGAGCAAAGAAACCAGTAGATAGATTATAGTAGCATCATTCATACAGTGTCCCTAATACAGCCACCCCACCTCCTGTGTCTGTGATATTCCTTCAAAATGAAACTCTCACACCGAGTCACAAACTGAATATAGTGGTCTCATTGCTGGTGAATTTTCTGTGCCATATAAAAGCTTCGCCTTCAGTGGTCCTGAGTCCAGGCATCACTTGCTTAAGAGAGTCTGTCTCGGAGCTTCTAATGAACTGTTGCCCTGGTTGTGATCTCCCCGCCCCGCCCTGCTTAAACCCCCAGCAGTATTTTTCTCTCACACTAATGATATAGAAGGGACCGTTTCCAAAAGTCTAGGGTGGCCAGTGCATGCATGGATCCTGTTGTCCCAGAGATAACAGTTATGGAGCTGCAAGTGCAGGGTCTTCAAGGGTCCCAGGGGAGCATGGAAAGGACACTTGTCCCATGCAGCATAAAATGTTCAACTTCACCATATATCAATGCAATCCCAGCACATGGGAACTCTAAGACAGGAAAATGGCTACAAGTTCTTGGACAGCCTGGACTGCATGGTGTGATGGTAGTTGCCAACTTGACAGAGCTTGGAATCACATGAGAGATGGTTTCCTGGTTGCGTTAATTGGTATGGGCGTGCCTACCTGCTGTGGGTGGCACCATTCCCTGGCAGGAAGCTTGGATGATAGAAGCTAAGACAGAAAGCTGAGCAGACTCAACCACGTCTGCTTCCCGAATGGATGTGATGCCAACTGCTTCAAGACTTTACGTCTTTCCTGTTGCCTCCTCTTCCCTGCTATGGTAGACTACGCCCTTGAACGATAAGCAGAAAGAAACCTGCCCTCCCTGACTCCCTTGAGTGGCTTTGTCAGAGCATTTTCTCACTGCAACAGGGAAAGAACTTAAGACATAGGGAAACCTTGTCTCAAAAGGAAAAAGTTGTAAATGAAAAGACGTTGTATTTTCATACACAAGGACGTTTTGAAGGTCGAAGGAAGCTGAGTATTGACATAAATCCTTAAGAGACAACCTCACCGTCTCTATTAACACCCCCCAGCTCTCCACCGGAAACTGTCTAGGATAACATGTTGTCAATGCTTATTACAAAGCAAACATGCTAGACCGTGTGGTTCAGCAGTTCCACCATGAAACCACAGACTGAGTGTATGCTCACAGATATGTGCTAAGAACCACCATGCATCTGTAGGTGCAACAGCGAAAACTGCAAGCAAACCTTATTCCCATCATTAGAAAAGATGCAAAGGGACTCTTTAAAATGGAGGAAATATAAAGCACTTAATATGCAGGAGGAGATGCTACTCCCCAATTTAGATCTTTACACTCTATTTACAGAGAAATAAAGCTATAAACAGATATTCTGATACTGGAAAAAATCTTAAAGTGCAGAGCAATAATACTCTCTATGATTATTCTTAGACCAATACACGAATGGCAAACTTATAAATGTATAGACAGGCAGGTTATGAGTCACCCTCTTCCTGATCTAACCTCTGGGGATGAAGGTTGGGAAATGAGACTGTTAAGAACACAAAAGAGACATTAACTGAATGCCCCGTGGCTCAGCACCGTCTTCCCAGCTCACGTCTGGAGGACTTCAAGTCCAAATTTATAGCCCTTGCATAGCACAGAAATCTCCAACCGCGAAAGTGGTGTTTAAAAAGAAAACAGCTCCTGGCTGATGAATCCACAGAAGCATTCTGCAGTCAAACAGTCACTGAATGGAGTGCATGTGACTATCTGACTTACAGGCCAGCCCTGCTGGTGATAGCTCTCCAGCAAGATTCACGAAAGGCACCGGAAAGTCGTCCGCCGCAAGCAAGAGTCAGTAGATATGGCTCACTGGAGAATGAAGACCTGATATAATGGAGCATTCCTGAAAAAAAAATATTTAAACTAATCAGAGAGTTCCCATTCGCAAGGTTGGGGCCTTCACACCATTAGCTCGATGACCCCTCGGTGCTGTCACAAACCAAGACTGCTGTGTACTACTTCTCACCTTTTCTGAGCGGAAGCATTCATTGATCGATCGGCGTGGTGAGGCGAGCGGCAGGCATCTGTGTTCGCATGAAGAGACAGATAAGCTTTCGGGTTTGGTTCTTAGGACTCCAGGCAGGGAGGAGCCACACCTGGATCAGATGGAGTTTGAACTGGAGAAAAGGATTGGAGGGGTGTTAAGGATGTGTCTCTTGGGAGAGGAGAGAGTTTAAATGTGGACTGGACAAAGGGAACAAAAGGACTTTTGGTGACCAGTGTCCCCGCACTCCCTCACTCTTCTAGCCAGGTGCAATTAGCCAGGATCATGTGACTGTTTCTGGGCCATAAACTGCAAGCGAGCCACACCCATCTTGGGCTGAAGTTTAGAAGGCTCAGGATGTACGTTCCCTTTTCATTCCTCGGAGACTGAGGCAGCTCCGTCTTGAGATGATTGTTCAGCCACCAGATGGAAACAGCTGGGTTGCAACCACTGCCTGGAGAGCACTGCAGATGTTGCATGAGAGAAAAATAAACTTCAGCGAGGTAAGCCAAAATGCAAATCGTGTGTGACTTTTAACACAGAGAGAGACAGAGACACAGAGAAACAATGACATAGACAGACAGAGACAGACAGACAGACAGGCAGGCAGACAGACAGACAGACAATAATAATGTCCATTAGAGTAAGGAGTGGTAGCACATGATTTTAATCTCAGCACTTGGGAGGCAGAAGCAGGCAGATCTATGAATTCAAAGCCAGCCTGGTCTACAGAGTTCCTGGACAGCCAGGGCTACACAGAAAAACCCTGTCTCAAGAAAAAAAAACATTAAAAAAAATGCTAACAGTGTAAAAGGGAATCATGCGGAGAGGCAGCCCTACCATAAGAAGGACACACCCAGAAATAGTGGGCTAAAACCCTGAAGTCGTGGAAACGCATAGCTACTGACCCCACACTTAAAAGAATATTTAAGTGCCAGATGCACAGGGCGCCTTTTAAAAATTACAAAGAAAACTACCATTAAAGGAAATTAATAGATGCTTTCAAAGTGAAAAGATAGCATTTCACGAGAAACATTACTGGAACATACAAAGACTTGTCACACCTAGGCACACGCACACACACAGACACACACACACAGACACACACACACATACACACACACAGACACACACACACACATACACACACACACAGACACACACACACACATACACACACACACATTGGGTGGGGTTACAAAAGATCTACATACCCAGTTCATTATAGAAACTTCCTAAAGATATTAAACTGATATTATTCCTTGGGGAAATACAAATTAAAATATCATTGCAGTACCCATATGACACCACCAAAATAAAAATAAAATAAAACAAGACTTGGCAGATGCGTTGAGACAAGGCTCTCCTGTGTCTGTGCACAAGTGTAAATTAGCACAGACACATGGGAAACCATTCCACAGGGAAACTGAGCTGAACATAAACTTCCTCTACGTGGTAGAACAGTGGCTCCTGAAAGCTGTCGAGGTACCAGAGTTGGCAAATATGGCAGGTCAAGTGGAAGAGAGGAATTAAGGCTGTAGGTAGAACTGAGGCTGATGATCTTGAATGGAATTAAATCAGAGGGATTGTCCCCTTGTATGATCTGTGTGGGTCCAACATAATGTCAAATGTCTCGGAAGTGGAAAGAGGAATTAGAATACAAGAGTAGGGGTGAGAAGAATGTGGATCGGTGTTGTAGAGGACAGGTGGCCAGGAACCCGGGAGAGCAGCTCTGGGGCAGGAAAGACAAAGTCAGAGACTCTTCCCTAAGGCCTCCAGACAGCACAGTCCTTGCCTTAGCTTTCACACAGAGAAACTCATGCTGGACTTCCCGTCTATACAACTGTAACTTATTACATGTATGTCGGTTTAAACTGCTACATGTGTGGCAATTTGACACAGTGACAATGGAGAATAAATATATCCTGAC
This sequence comes from Rattus norvegicus, assembly GCF_021556685.1. Lineage (NCBI taxonomy): Eukaryota > Metazoa > Chordata > Mammalia > Rodentia > Muridae > Rattus > Rattus norvegicus. The sequence continues at coordinate 25,541,085 of NC_141543.1, forward strand.
TCAGCATTTACACCCCCAGATGTATGTCTAACTGAAAATCAGAGATCTGTGCTCCAAACGACAAGAACAAGCGCTCTCATTACAAACATACTCATACTTGCTTGTATGGGAAAGCACTGGTCTCCGTAAGTGTACAATGAGGAATTTGTATCCTTTTAACACAAAGGAACACTAAGCCTATTCAGTCAGCCATACTGAGGAATTTGCACACAACAGTATGGTGTCTCTTATACATGGAAGGTTAGGGAAAAACAAAAGAGTTCAGGCTGAAATTCTACTTATGAGCTGGGACTCACTGGTAGAGCTCTTATTTAGCATGTGTAAGCCCCGAGGTCAATACCCAATGTTGGGGGTTGCAGGGAGAAGAAAACAAAGAAAGGAAGGAGAGAGAAAAAAGAGAGAGATGCATTGCAGATAGACAGATGGTATGATTGATAGATAAAGATAAAAGAAAGATGTTAGAGATAGATGACAGACAGATGACAGAGATTGATTTTATATTCAAAGATCACTAAAGTTAACCTATGGCTATAGAACCAGGAGACCCCCATGGCAGGATCTGCTGAGTAAGGTCTAGAGGATGCAAGTTTTCTATCCCTTGACTCAGATTGCGCTCTCTCTCTCTCTCTCTCTCCCTCCCTCCCTCTCTCTCTCTCTCTCTCTCTCTCTCTCTCTCTGTGTGTGTGCGTGTGTGTGTGTGTGTTACATGTGAATGCCATTCTTGACTTCAGAAGGCAATAGATCGGTGAAAAAGTAGACTAGACACCCTGTGGTACAAATTAAAAATTTGGAAATGAATCTGATGAAACTATAAAGATAGAGAGGCTAGGAGATAAAGTGAGTAAAACTAAACGAGTTTTATTAATTTATTTACTTATTCACTTTACATCCCAATAATCAGCCCTCTCTCCTCCCAGCCCCACCTCACACAGCTCCTCCTTACACATGCCTCCCCCTTTCCTCTAAGAAAGGAGAGGCTCCCCTGGCTGTCACTGGACCCTGGCACATTAAAGTCACTGCAGGACTAAGTGCATCCTCTCCTATTGAAGCCAGAAAAGGCTGCTCAGTTAGGGGAATGGGATCCATAGTCAGCCAACAGCTTTAGAGACAGACTCCACTCAAGTTCTTGGGGAACCAAGACCAAGCTACATATCTGCTACATATGTATGTGTGCAGGGGGCTAGCTGCAGCCCATGCTCTCTCTTGGTTGGTAGTTCAGTCTCTGGGACCCCCCCATAGTCCTGGCTAGTGGACTCTGTTGGTCTTCATGTGGGGTTTCTATTCCTTCCAGGTCCTTTCATCCTTCCCCCAACTCTTCCACAAGACTCCCCAAGCTCTGTCCAGTGTTTGGCTGTGGGTCTCTGTATCTGTTTCCATTAGCTATTGAGTGGAGCCTCTCAGAGGACAGTTAGTCATGCTAGGCTCTTGTCTGCAATTACAACAGACTATTATTAACTGTGACGGGGAATGGTTCTTGCCCGTGGGATGGGTCTCAATTTGGGTCAGTCATTGGTTGGCCATTCCCTCTGTCTCTGCTCCTTCTTTGTGTACATCTCCCTCCACTAGGAGTCCTCTCTAGCTCCAGGAGGTAGCCACTTCAGTCTCCATTACCTCCACTGCTAGGAGTCTCAGCTCGAGTCACCCTCATAGACTCCTGGGGTCTCCTCCCCCACCCTCCATCTCAGATCTCTGACTCACCATGGAGATCCTCCTACCGTCACTGACTTCTGTTCTAGGAGAATATTTTAAAGCAAGAAGGCCCCTCACCATTCATAACAGGTGATCCTCTAAGAGAGATAAAAATTGAAAATGCTGTGATTAGCTTCTCACGAGGCTAAGGGTGAAGACTGAATTTCAGGACAGCCTGGGCAACCTAGGAAGATGCCCATCTCTACACACAAGAAGGCCCCTATAGCTTGGATGCCGAAAGTCCTTCCAAAGCCCATGTTTCAAAGGTGGTGGCATTGGGAGGTTCTGTGCCCTGAGGACTTGAGGACTAGTGGGATACCCACTGGGTTACTCCATGTGTACCCTCAAAAGGGATCATGGGACCCTGGCCTGTCCTCTGCCTCTAGATTTTCTGACTTATGTGTAAGCCCGTGTTCTTCCCGTGTTGTGACAGCGACACCAGTTGCCCCAAGCAACGAACCGCCTGAACTCTGAGCCCAACAGACCTCCATTTCAAGACACATGGCTGACACTGTGGTGGCTATGTGGAAGATAGAAGAAATAACATCACTGAAATTGTTCATGACTTAATCTTTAAAAAAAATACTACTTATATTTGGAAAGCAGAATGAGAAAAATGGAAAGAAATGCCTACCATGATTGGTGTAATTAAGTTGGTGTAGTTAAATCATCAACAACGTAAGCTGGTCAAAGGCACTGAAGTAATTAAATAATGATAGCACGGTGTCCGCCTCAGTAGAATTTGAGTTTTACTCATGTATGCTGAGGGACAGGCTTTATCAGCAAAACTCTCTTTTCTGTGTATGGTTTTACGGAATCTGACAACTAGAGAATCGTGTAGCCCCTTCCACAATCAAGATACGTTATAGTTCCGTGACACACAAAACATCTCCCCAACCACATTGTGGTCGGCCCCACTTCCCACCCCAGTCTGTGGCAGCCACTGATCTGAATTCTGTCTTTGCAACTGTCCTTTCCCAGAACATCATGTAATTGGAATCGGGCGGATTTCAGCCTTTTTGGATGGGTTCGTGTTCACGTAATAGAGTGTGTTTGAGCTGAGTCTATGCTGTAGCGTGAGTCTGTTCTTCCTTCTTACTGTCCCCCAGCACTCCCTTGACTTGATGCAACCCGGCATCCTTAATTGCCCACCAGGAGAAGGGAATTGGGGTGTTGCCAGTGTCTGGTTTCTAGGAAGAAAGTTGCTGCGAATCTTTGCCAGGGGGCTTTGTGAGAACACACTTTCATTTCTGTTGGATAAAGAATGGGTAGTCTGGGCCACGTGTTGACTTAAACAAGTGGAGTGTTTAAGGATGGTGATCAGATGGGACACCCCTGCCCAGCACACTTTGCTGACTCGGATGTCGCTGCCTCGTGCATGGCTTCACGAGCTTTTTGAAGGAGCTGGGATCCTGTCTACTGTGACAGTTTCATTTCCCTTCTGTCCTAGAAGCAGGTGAGAGCTACCTCACTCCTTCACCAATACTTAGTGCTACCTTCTCTCTACCCAGTTCCTGTGTGGTGACACTCCCTGTGGTTTTCATGTTCATCCCTCCATGTGCTGTTTGCCATGGGCAGATTTCTTTCGTCTCAGTATAATCGTGTACCTGTTTATTTTAGTTTCTGTCCAGTTTTGGGTTTTGATTATTTTAACTACATTTTTTTGTGGTTTAACGTACAATTTTTTTAAATTTATTCTTCTCTCATATAGTGTCTCATCCTGACAGCCATTTCCCTTCTCCCCTTTCCTCCCAGTCCCTCCCTAACCACCTATCCCAATTTGCTCCTCCATTTCCCTTCAATAAATGGAAGGCTTCCTAGGGATAACAACCAAACATGGCATATCAAATTGCAACAAAACTCGGCAATATCCCACGTGTTAAGACTGGACCAGGCAACCCAAGAAGAGGTAAAGGCTCCCAAAAGCAAGCAAAAGAGTCAGAGACATACCCCACGGACGTTTAGGAGTCCCACAAGAACACCAAGCTACACAACTGTAACAGAGCCTAAGTCAGACGCATACAGGCTCCCTGATTGTCGGTTCAGTCTCTGTGAGCCCTTCTAACTCCTCCAATCATCTCTACCCCACTCTTGAGCAAGATTCCCAAAGGCCCATCTAATGTGTTTGGCTGTGGTCTCTGCATCTGCTCCCATCAGTTGTTGGATGAAGCCTTTCTGGCGATGATACTGCTAGGCTCAGGTCCATGAGTGTAGCAGAGTATCCTTAGGAATTACTTCACTGACTTTTTTCTGGTCATGTTTGGTTCTATCTTAGGTCTCTAGGCTACCCAACCTCAGGTAGGGGGTTCCCTCTCATGGCATGGGTCTCAACCTGGGACCAGTCATTGGTTGGCCACTCCCATTTAAGTTCTGCCCCAGAGTTACCCCAGCACAACTTTCAGGCAGGACAAAGTGTAGGTCGAAGGTTTTGTGGCTGGCTGGTGTCCCAATCCTTCCACTAGAGGCCTTTCCTAATTACAGAAGATGGCTGCCGGCTCAGGCTCTGTATACCCCATCACTAGCAGTCTTTGCTAGGGTGATCCTCTTAGAGTTTCTGAGAGTTTCCATGGCACTAGCCAACTACATGTTGAAGAAAAGGAGATTTAAATTTAACACACCACTGTTTTTTGTTTGGTTGGTTTTTGTTGTTGTTCGTTTGCTTGTTTGATTGATTTGACAGGCTCCTGCCATATAACCTTGCCTAGCCTAGAACTCACAGAGATCCTCCTGCCTCTGTCTCTTGAATGCTGGGATTAAAGTGTACCATCATTTCCAGCCCAATGTCTCACTTTTAAAATAGTGTCATTGCTAAGACATTTTTGCCTGATCTAAGACTCACCTGCTACATTTTCTTCTAGCAGTTTTAAAGTTTTGATCTCAGTCTGCCTTTTCCGTTGTTGTCATGCTAAGTTGGAAGGATTTTCTTCTTTGCCTTTTGATATTTTTTCATGTGTATATGCAAGCATTTCAACAATTATTGAAATACTTGTGTTTCACTACCTAATTTCTTTCATACCTTTGGGGAAATCAAGCGTGAGTGTTTGATTTTAGACATTAGATTATATGTTACTGGTCAGTATCTTTACTTTTCCCGTAATGCCATGGTGGGCTGAATTACTGTACTTTTCTAGTAAGTCTGGAAATCAGGTACTAATATGTCTCCAGAACTTTGCTGTTGTTGTTTTAATTTAGACTACTCTAAATTTATATTGACTGTTCTGCCTTTATATACAAAATACAAAGTGTTAATCTTTACCAGAATGTTGATTGTCACAGTAAATGTATGGCGTTTTGGTGTGTTTATTTATTTGTTTTGAGATAATATCTCTCTGAGATAATGCGGCTCTGGCTGTCCTGGAAATCACTATATAAACCAGGCTAGCCTCAAACTCACCGAGATCCATTGGCCTATCCATCCCGAGTGTTGGTATCAAAGGCCTCGGACACCACGCCCAGCATATGTGTGTGTAAACATGGGGAAGAATTGAGCTTCAGAACACTTACCACTTCATGCTTTTGCCCTATCTCTCTATTGCCATAGTTCACGAATCATTGTTGGTATTTCCTCTTATTCTAACCACCATAAAGTATCATCTGGTTCATACTCTATTTCTTGTTCCATGGGCAACCTTTCCTCACGTTCTAACCCCTTGCGAGTGGGGTGCAGCCATTGCTTCTGGAGCCCCTCTCTATACACACACGATGTGACTGAGAAGACTCTCCATCAGAATTTGGATCCCTACACCCTGAGACGAAAATCAAAAGAGGCTTTTACGGGACACATTTGCAAAGAGAATGGGAGCTTTAAAAAAATTTATGCTCCCGTTAATGGTTTCCTCTGAGTGTACGAGCTGCTTGCCTTGGCTGCACTTGGTGGAGAAGGCTGGGCTTGGCATGGGGTAGACTCACTGCGGCCATCTCTATGTGAACGCATGCAGTGTGCTTGTTAGTTACTTAATGAGGCTGGCGGAGCTCTTCCTGTGTGTCGGACTCTGTTTTGGGCAATGTGACATTTCAGTAGTCATTCATAAATAAATAAATAAATAAATAAATAAATAAATAAATAAATAAATAAATAAATAAAGCTTGCTGTCTGCAAGCTTGGATCATGGCACCACAGGTCATCAATAAATGATAAACTTGAAAAGCAAATGCCGCGTGTGGTGGAAAATGCGTAAGTATCTGACGAAAGGCAAAAAAATAATCCAGAGGAGAGACGAGCTGCAAGAAAAAACTGTGTGGAATGGAGAGATGCTGTGTAAAGTGACTACGTCAAGTAGCCATTGAACGATTATTGAGTTGCCAACGAATACCTTTAAGGAGGTAAATGAGCCCAGTCAGTATTCAGGGGAAATTTCCTCGGATTGGGGAAAATGTCAAGCGAGGCATGATGTGCGGGTACCTGGGAAACACATGAAGTAGCAACAAACCTGCCGGGGCTGCAGCAGGGTGATGATGGTTAGAAGTGCGAGGAAGGAGACTGCATACAAGAGGGGGTGTGTCCTATTATCCAGCGCTTATTATAACACGCGGCAGTAGACTGTTTACAGTCCACCCGTGTGACTGCATTTGGAGACTGTCAGGTTAAAGAAGTAATCATGGTAAATAGAAAAGGACCTAAGTGTGGTGTAGTGTTATGATTGGATTAATAAACCTAGGAGAAAAGATGTGAAACACCTCTCTCTCTCTCTCTCTCTCTCTCTCTCTCCCTCTCCCTCTCCCTCTCCCTCTCCCTCTCCCAAATGAGCATAGAGCAAGATGGTAAATATACATATATATCCAAGAAATAGTGGTCCCACCAGGAAAAGAGCTATGCTGGCTTCCTGATCATGGAGTTTTGCCTCTACAATTTCAAGATAGTAACTTCTTGTTTAGTAACTCAGCATGTGACTGAACACTCATACGGACATTGACATTAGGTGGAGGAAGGAGTATTTCCTTTTTTTATTGGATTCTTTAAAATTTACATTTCAAGTGTTATTCCCTTTCCCAGTTTCCCAGACATCAGCCCCCTATCCCATCCCCCTCCCCTTCTTCTATAAGGGTGTTTCCCTCCCCATCCACGGCCTTCTCCCCACCCCTCTGACATTCCCATACACAGGGGGTCCAACCTTGGCAGGACCAAGGGTTTCTCCTTCCATTGGTGCCCAACAAGGCCATCCTCTGCTACATATGCAGCTGGAGCCATGGGTCAGAGGAAGGAGTACTTCATCCACAAAGAGGGGAAAGAGCAAGGCTTCTGGGGAACTATTTTGGTTACCAAAGGGGAATATGGCAGCACAGACATGGTAAGGTAGGGCCAGAATCCGGGCACACCTGGCAGGACTTTCTCCTGTGTTAGCAGTGGAACTGGGAGAAAGGAGAGGCTTCTTCTGGACTTTTGGCGCTGGGAGGTAAGAAGATTTTATCTCATCAGTTGACAAGGAGAAGGCCACCAACAATAAACAGAGAAGGTTTTAAAAGCTTGGTTTCAATTGTGTTGAATCTGAAATTTTCATTAGACATCCACTGTTATGTGGGTGGCTGGAGACACAAATCTGGTTTCTGGAGTAGAGCTCAGTGATGGAGACATTAATTTGAGCAAAATTAGTATATTAGATGCTATCTGATGAAGTCTCAGAACCAGATCAGTGGGGAAAACAGCTAAGATACGGAAGAGCAGACACATAAGGGCTGAGTCCTGAGCATGAAGACAGGACCCACAAGGCATTCCCAGGCCGAGTTATATGCAGGAAAGCCCTCCCTTGGGGTGTGTGGAGTGAAGTGGGGTAGGCAGAGAGAGTTGCAGGAATGCAAACAGAAGAGAATTTGGTGCCAGGTAGAGGCCAGGAAAAGTACAGGTAAAGGCAAAACAATACTGCCTGACTGTTATTCATGGCTTAAGGTAAGCCCACCTTCCTGGGGTGGTGCCTTGGCCAAATGAATGACTACACCCTACTGGAGTGGCCACACCCAGGCCGGAGACTGAGATGTGTGCAGGGCAAATTCACACTGCTGAGAAGACAGTCTCATCTCCATGGAAGACATCCATCCATGGACCCTAGTGAAGGGCTAGACATGCGATGGAGAGGTAGGTGTTCTCCTACTGTCACACACATCTTTACAACTCTAGCTATATATGACACAAAGATTCATACCTTGTATAGAGTTCTTAGAGTCAGCATTAATATTTCCAAAAACCAATGTCCCAAAACTCATCCTTCCCACCTTTTCCCTGAATCTGGTGTGTGTGTGTGCTCCTCCCCCAGGCTCCAAGTTCTGAGCGCGTGAATCCCATTGTGATATTTTCTTCATCTGCTACCTAGAAAAAAAAAACCCATAATTTGATTTACTGAATCTCTTTAAATCATAAGGAATTATAATAATCTATGCCATCCCAGTCATATTGACGGCCACCAAGAAAACAAGTGACAGCAAATGCTGTCAGTTATGCAAGGGTAGCTACTGCTGGTGGGACTATAAACTGGGGCGATCACTATAGAAATTAGCATAGCGCTTTCCTTAAAACTAGAACTATCATGTGATCGGTGAAACTGCTGGAAGGATTCTAAGCTAACGTATCTCACAGAGATTCCTGCATCGGTGTTTGATGCACGACGAGACTGTATTCGGTGGTTAAGAAAAAACGAAACTAAGACACTAGCAGGAAAACGGACGGAACAGGAGATCGCTACAAAAAGCAAAATAAACTGGACTCGGAAAGACGAACGTTACATGTGTTCTCTGAGATGCAAACCCTGAACTTAAATTTATAAATGCAAGCATGAATGAAAGGAGGAAGGAGATCATGGGAGGAGAGGAAGTAAATCTGCGTGGAGAGGAAGTAAGTCTGCGTGGAGGATGATGGGAACACGAGGGAACAACGTGACAGGGACGCAGAAGGAACGCTATCAGGGGTGGGAACATACTCAGGAGAGGGAAGACAGACAGGAGGACCAGGGGAAGCAGTATGGGGTGGGGAAGGTGGGAAACGAACAAACTCCTGTTAGATTAGGACAAACTTTTGGAAAAGAATAGACTCTAGGCTGGGTGGAGACCTCCATTTCAGTCCCACCCTGCCAGTGCTTGGCTAAGGGACTCCCAAGCATACATACTTGGAAGGCAGCAGGCATACTTAAAGCCATGAATGATAAATAGGCAGCCAGGCAGGTTCCTAGGTCTGCCAGCTTTTCTGAGTAATTCCAAAACCTCTACTAGTCTTCTTATCACTTCTCTCAGCATGATGGGTTCCTCCAGGTTTGGGGACTTCATTAGTCTTTCTCTAAAGCCTCTCTCCCGGCCATATGGCTGCTTGCCTGACAGTGTCTGGCCTCCACGCCAACCTAAACAGTATGGCTTCCTCTCTTTCTCCCTTCTCTCCTCCGTTCTTCTCCAGGTGCTGTTGAGATTTCTATCTTGTCCACTCCAGGGATTTTTTTTTCTTTTCCATTTGAGTCTATTCTTTTATCAGTGAGACCAAGAGCCCAAAGAGGGGAGGCTGACTTCCTTTGCATTACTGTAACAACATATATATGTATATGACCGTGAACCTCATAACTTTGTATGCTAACTAAAAGGAATGCATTAAAAACCTGCTAATATACAAAAACCTGCAAAAGAGAAGATAGACCACTCATAATTCTACCACTTCTGGTGTTCTTTATGTTCTTTTCCTTATGTCAATTTTTATGCCCGTTCCCTCATAATCAGGTTCCACATATCCAGCTGATACATTATTTGTTTCTTTAGTATTTTCCAAGATGCTCTTTCCAAACTATCAATATAGTTGCCTAACTTTTCCCATGATCGTTTATGTGAATAAATGAATGGACAGTATATGATCTGATGATTTACTGTTAGGTCATTTGTTTTTGGTTTTTTTTGTTTGTTTGTTTGTTTGTTTGTTTGTTTGTTTTCTTTTTTTCGGAGCTGGGGACCGAACCCAGGGCCTTGCGGTTGCTAGGCAAGCGCTCTACCGCTGAGCTAAATCCCCAACCTTGTTTTTGTTTTTAAGATTTATTTATTTTATGTATGTGTGTACCCTGTCACTCTCTTCACACTGATCAGAAGCGGGCATCAGATCTCATTACAGATGGTTGTGAGCCACCATGTGGCTGCAGGGAATTGAACTTAGGACCTCTGGAAGAGCAGTCAGTGCTCTTAACAACTTAGCCATCTCTCCAGCCCCCTTGCTTTTGTTTTTCAAGGCAGGATTTCCCTATTGACAGCCCTAGCTGTCCTGGAACTGCATTTATAGACCAGGCTGGCCTCAAATTCACATTGATCTGTCTGGGATTAAAGGCATACACCACTATGCTTGGCCTACTAACCTTTTAAATTGCTTCAAAAATTTTTATTGAAATACATTATAATGAATATATTTGAGCATTTTAAAGCATAATTAATGGGTTCACAATAAATCTATCTACCATTTAATAGCCAGTTATCAATTGACAACCAGCAAAGCACTGTGCTAAATTATTTTTTAATATATATACATTTCATTTGAGGCCTTTATAAGCAGAAAAGACTTCTGAAATGGCATTCCTCAGCATGTATGAAAACTGCAAACAAGATTATGAAGTGTTCTCAAGCAAAATCTTAATATCTCTCTTGATGTGTTTGAGAACTCTTTAGATCAGTGGTTCCCAACCTTCCTAACACTGTAACTCTCTAATACAGTTCCTCATACTGTGGTGACCCCCAATCATAAAATTATTTTTGTTGCTATTGTCTAACTGTAATTTTGCTACTGTTATAAATCATAATGCAAATATTTGTGTTTTCCAGTGGTCTTGGGTGACCCGTGGGAAGGGTCTTTTAACCCCCAAAGGACTGTACCACACAGGTTGAGAACTGCTGTTCTAGAGAACGTTCCCAGAGTCAACTTAGGCCCCTCGTCCCATGTCCCATGGGCATTCATAACTATCCAGAGTTTCGTGTTTACCATTCTGTCAATTTCCTAGTTGTTTTCTTGATATGAATGTGTCAGTAAAGAAACATGATATTCAACCTATCTTAAGGTTTATGAAGTCCACAGTACTATACATATTTTGGACTTAACTTCCTCCACATGGTGTCTTAAAGGTGTTTTTATATTGATGCACCATGCCCTCTTATTTAAACACATGCACATCTTTCTGGTGAAAGCATACCAGAACTCGTTACTCTAAAGAGCACTCAAATTTCTCCCATAATTTGTATTTGCAATCAGTTTTTTTATTACCGTCTTTTGAAAAGAATATTTTTAAGATTATAATTAAAAAATTTCCCCCTTCTTTTCTCCCTCCAGACCCTCCCGTATACCTTCCTCTGCTCTCTGCTCTCTTTCGAATTCCATGCCCTCTATTTCTCATTATTTATTGTTACACACATGTGCGCGCACACACACACTTATTCCTAAATACACACACACAACCAGCTCATCTGGATAACGTTACTTATATGTGTGCCTTCAGGGCTGACCATTCGGTGTTGGACAAACCATTGGTGTGCACTCCCCTAAGGAAGGCTATTTCTCTTGCTCTCAGGATCCCTTAGTTGTTCTTTGTGTAGTGCTGAGGCTTCCTGGCCTCTGCCCCACCCTCTTTAGCATGTCTATTGTTACTGTCCTTTTCCACCTCAGGTTTGTCGTAGTCATGCTTAGACAGTTGGTGAGACTTAATGAGTGTAGCTTCTGACATTACTAGAAGGCACACTTTCGCAGGGAACTCACTGATCCCCTGGCTTTCACAAGGTATCTTACCCCAACCCCCACCCCGCTACCCCCATCCACAATGTTCCCTGAATCAAGAGTGTAGCAGTTGTTTTGGTGATGTTTCTATTGGGACTAGGCTCCACAATGCTGCGTTTTCATTGGCGGTGGTTTTCTGCAATTGTCTCCGTTTCAAAGAGAAGTCTCGTGGATGAGAGTTGAGGAGTACATTTATCTGTGAAAATAAAGACAGACAGATGTTCAGAATGTAGGCAGGGGCTCTGCTGGTTTCATAGAACGGCAGTGGTAGGTTTCCCACAAAGATCCATGACTTCATCAGCCCTGGGTAGTTAGCTAGGTGTCTGGCAGCAGGCATGCTGTCCCTCCTGGTGAGCGGCTCGTAAGTCCAGTCAGAGAGTGGTTGGTTACTAACAAGGTTCGGGTGTCACTGTTGCACCCTTAAGACTATTGCCGTGGCTGCCCACTATTCATAGAGGTCATAGCTGGGTAGGACTGTTGCTGGCTTTCTTTCTTTGTAAGCTTGCACGGTACCTTTTGAAACCATGACATCCGGTCCTCAGGATGGAGCCTCTCTGGACAGTTCCAGCTCAGTTCATCAGGGCCCCGAATCTGTAGTGCCTGGAGTCTTCAGTGATTGGGACTCACCTTCCACCCTGGAAGGTGACCAAGGGCAATGATAGCTGTAATGGTTTGGGAGTCTCTTGGACAATCCTAGCTAACGACTTGATAGAGGGCCTCTCGTGCCTGGTGCTGGGGATTCATTTGTTGAATGATCTTCAGCTTCTGGTGAGAACATTGTCAGGCTGGACAAGAAAAGGTCATTTAAACCGTATGTATTTATGCCGTCTTATATGTATCACAGGGCTTGTTTTTTTTGGTTTTGTTTTTATTAGGTAATGAATTGTATGATTCCTTATGACTTTTTCAGATATCCTTACTGTTATTTTGCACTCCTCTTCTCCTTCTTTATCTCTTTCTGAAACCCTAATTAGACCTCCCTGGTTTCCCTATTTCCCCAGATCAGATAAAATGGGTCCACTATGCCTTCTCTGCTGCTCCCCCTGTTGATGATCTTTTACACAGTACCTTTGTGCGTGTGTGAGCACTGCATCCAAATGGAGTTCTTTCGGAAACGTAGATGTGACGTTACCTTGGTTTCGAATGGTATTTGGGGATCTGTGCGGTGGAAAGGCTTCTGGTATGAGTCTGTTCTGTAGCCAGCATTGAGAAGACCGCTCTAGATTGTATGTAGTTCGGTATGTTGGATGACTACTAGACTGACTACTAGAACTGTATGTATTTCAGTACATTGAATTCTTGCCTGCTGCTCTGCTGTCTGTCTTTCTATTGTTGTGATAAAGTCCATGACCAAAAGCAACCAGGAGAGGAAAGGTTTTATTTGGCTTACAGTCCATCCTCGGTGGGGAAACCAAGGCAGGATCCCAAGGCAGGAGCCTAGAGGCAGCAGGTGACACAGAAGCCATAGAAGAATGCAGGTTACTGGCTTGCTTCTCCTGGCTAGCTCAGTTGACCACCTACCTACCTGGGGAATGACACCATACACAGTGCATTGGGTAACTTCCCATCAATCGTCAATCAGTACAACCATGGCAGACAGGACAACTGCTGCGTAATGGTTTTTCAGATGAGGTCCTACTGTGGAGGACTAGTTACTGGATGACACTCTTCTACACATTCTTATCATCTTTACCTTTGCTCTCACCAGCAGATAGATGTTAAATACGCTCAGCCAAGTCAGAAATGAGCCATGATGTTTAACATAACCATCAACGGTGATTAGTTCCTGGAGGTGCCTCAGCAGAATAAAGAAACGATTCAGAAGCCAGGAGTCAGCTTAGTAGCTGACGACTGGGATTGATTGATGATGTCTAGTAGGGTTTAGAATATGGCGGGGATCACATAGTTGCAAAATCACGGAAGAGCCACCTAAGCCCGCCTGCCACCAGTCAGCAAGGAAGACCGGTTTTCTGGGGACCTGAGTTGGTGGAACCGAAGAACTCAAGAGAAAGGAAATTAAGTGTCTTCTCTTTCTTGCTAAAACCTTGCCCCCGTGTTAGTTTGGAGAACCAATACGCCCTTGCTCACCAGCGTGGAGAGCTCTCCAGTCTTCTCAGCCAGAAAGGAATATCAGTTAGAGATCAGACCTGTCCTTCCTTGAATTCGGCGTGAACGAAACTGCCGAGACTCTGTGATTCAGGGCCCTTCGTTGTAAAAGCAGATGCCATCCATGCCTCATGTTGGTAGGAGGGGCAGTTGTAAATATATAGTATTGTCCTGACCAAAGCAGGGTGATGACTGGTACCTTATCATTCCTATTAAAAAACTAAAGTAATAGCCAATGTGGTTCTGTCTGCACTAGATAATCCTTACCTCAAGGTATGTTTAGAAAATTTATTTCAAGCTGAAATAAATGGAGATTTGGGCAGTATTCTGGCCAGTTTTCTGTCAACGTAACACAAGCTAGAGCCATCAGAGAGGATCAATGGAGGAAACGCCTCTATAAGTTGAGGCAACAAGCAAGAAGTCGTAGGGCCCAGCTCATTGTGTGTGGGGTCACCCCTGGCCTGGTGGTCCTGGGTCCTTTAAGAAAGCAGGCTGAGCAAGCCATGGGGAGCAAGCCAGTAAGCAGGACTCCTTCACAGCCTCTGCCTCAGCTTCTGCCTCTGGGTTGCCACTGAGGTTGAGTTCCTGAGTTCCTGCCTCAGCTTCGTTTCAGCGGACTGCAACTTGGACTATGTAAAGCCAACTAAACCCTTTCTTCCTCAAGTTGTTGTGGCCATGGTGCTTCACCACAGAGACAGTTGCCCTAACTAGGGCGGGCAGAGATGACGAGACACTGGGCCATTTGGGACAATGATATTTCTGAGGGTCTTGGGCACTAGCCCATGAGAACTGCTGTTAGAAGGGGAATAGGCTCTAAGCACAGGCGAGTGAATGAGTCCACCTTCCAGATGCAAGAGGATAGAAGACATAGATACACAGACTCAGTTACTTAGATCGTAGTTATGTCAACTATGAACACGTGTTTACAGTTCACATCACTGGGTGTCAGAACCTTGATACCCGAGAGGCCGGGAGAAATAAACAGAGACTTTTTTGAGAATTCCTCTTTCAACGCAGTCAACAAACATTCCGTCGCAAATGAAGAAGAGAGGGCAGGGCACGAATTCAAAAGCAAAGTGTTCTCACTACGGTCTGGAGCCTGGCGTCTGCTTGGATTCTGAGGAGATTATCGAGGAGTCTTCTCTGCTTTCTTCTCGTTAAAAGTCGTCGGCGTTTCAGAGCTGTGCATCTTCCCAGATGCGTGGAGGGTAATAATGGATGTTTGCCATAAATGTGCTGTATCTTTATTTATCAGCGACACAAACTGGCAAATCAAAGCGAAGAGGACTTAGGACTCACACCAGGAGAGCATTTCAGCGGAAAGCATTTATCGTAGTAGCTATGATTTTATGAACAAGGAAACTGAGGCTTACATAAGGTTTTTAGCTTGTTTTCAGGAGGGTGGTTTCTTGTTTTTGCTCTGCTTTGCCTACGTATTTCTAAATATTTTTTATGTAGGGGGTTTACATTTTAGGAGACTATAGCGTGGTGAGTTTTGACAAATGCTCGAAGTCATGCAACCGAAATCATAGCTGAGATAGGGAAGGTTTTCATCACTGAAGAAAGTTAACTGGAGGTTTCGCTCTGGCCAGTTACATCCTCTGAGGCCCAGGCTCCGGATCTCTGCAATCTGGTTTCTGACCTGCATGCTGCCCTTGCAGAATGTCATATGCTCTAATCAGGGACCGTGTAGGCCTGTGTTTTTGATTCGCTTTCGTAGCGCTTCTGAGATCCATCGATTAGTGCAACCTGTGTGGATGCTCTCCTGAGCTCGCCTGTTGTGTTTCCTGTTAAACGGACCGCCGTTGGTTTTCCAGTCGATGAACACTGGAATCGTTCTACCGTCCACTTGCCGTAAATAAAACTTTCCAAACTCAGCCACGGAGCTGCGAGGCTGAGTCTTCCCTCTGCTTGGTTAAAACGTTAGAGCTGAGGTTTGTAGATCGTACAGCAGGGCTTCACGAGGACCTGTTGCAGGGTCCATTCTGTGCCCCCGCGCCCCGGACACCCCAGGACTTGCATGGGCATCCAGTCACCCCATATCCTCAACAGCTTCGTTTCCCCTTAGTCTTTCTATGGAGCCAGTGGTGGTATCCTCCTGGGGGATTTTAATTTGCATTAATTTAATTTGCATTAACTTAATTTGCATCAATAATGACAGTTACATTGTTACATTTAGTTTCTCCTCACTGGTTTATTTGCCATCTATATCTCCTTGGCAAAAAAAAAAAAAATCAATATCTATTCCAACTTTACCGGCTTAAAAAGACTGAGTTGCTTAACTTACCATACAGATGTTTTAAATTTTGATTAAATCCAATTTGTCTCCCCACCCCACCCCCTTGTTACAGTCTGTACTGTATCAAAGCAAACAAATCTCAAACTTAAAAGATTTTTTTCTCTGACGTTTTCCTCTATGATTTTCATGCATTGAGCCCTCACACTTATTCATAAGCCATTTCCCGTGAATGTTTATGTAGCACAGACAAGGCATTGGGTTCTTCCTTAAGCCAACTGTCCTGGCACTCCGCTGAAGAGCCGATGCGCTAGCCATTGGACTACACTAGCACTTCGGTTGAAACATCAATGAATGTATATGTGGAAACATTGTTTTATTCTGTCTGCATAGTTGATTTTTTTAAGGCTCCACACATAATTGAGATCATGCAATATTTTCCTTCCCACGTCTGGTTGATTTCACTTAGCAGAATGTCTTCCAGATGCCCTCGTGCTACGGAGAATGTCAAGGTCTCCTTTTTAAAGTCCAAATAATATTCCACCGTAGGTCGTGGCCGGTTTCTCTGTGAATCTACCCGTAGGTGGGCGCGTAGATTGTTTCTGTCTCTTGGGTATTGGGCTGGATGCTGCAATGAGCGTGGGGACTGTGGTTATCCCAGTCACATGGTGACTGTCTCTCCTTTGTGTACACACCTAATAGAGGCATGGACACTTATATCTTTAAGTTCTCAGAAAGCCCCTGGCTGTGTTCTAGGATGACTGTAACAGTGTAAGTTGCCACCAAGAGCTTACGAGGATTCTCTTTTCTCTGCCCATCAACCCATCGGTGGGGGTAGTTATCCTTTGATATTTATTATTATTTTCTGGCAGCGGAGGAGCGACTGAACCACAGCCTTCTGCACACTAGGCAAGCGCTCTATTGAGCCTCGATGTCGGTTTTCTTGCCCTAGGTAGCAGCTGTCCTCCTGACTCTGAGACTATAGCCCAGAAGGATTTTGATCCGCCTTTCCTGATGATTAAGCATGTTCAGTGCCTTTCAGGTCAGAATTGCGTCTGCCAGAAAAAGTGTCTTATCTAATCTTGTACTAATTTCTTTGTTTAAGATTTAGTCGTCGTCTTCTTCTTCTCTTCTTCTTCTTCTTCTTCTTCTTCTTCTTCTTCTTCTTCTTCTTCTTCTTCTTCTTCTTCTTCTTCTTCTTCTTCTTCTTCTTCTTCTTCTTCCCCCTCTTTCCTCCTCCTTCTCTTCCCTGCTTCTCTCTAATAAACCTCTTCTCGTGGGGAAAAAAAAGAATTAGTTTTATTATTTTTAATTGTGTATCTGTGCGTCTGTGTAGGGGTTTGAACATCGATGAAGTGCTCGCAAAGACCAGAAGAGGGCGCAAGCTCCCCTTGGATCTGAGGTTACAGGTCATTATCGACCACTTGTCCTGGGTGCTAGGACAGAGCTTGAGTCATCTTCAGGAGCAGCGTGTTCTCCTAACCACTGAGCCATCTCTCCAGCCCTTTTCCTAGTTCTTAACTTGATTGTTTCCCTATTTGATTGTATGATTCATTACACATTTTGGATATTAATTTCTTACTAGATATCCAGTTTGACAATATTTTCTCCAGTCTTTCAGCTGCTGGTCATCAATGCTGTTTTCTGAGTCTATGTGATCCTTCTTTTAGCAAATACTACACTTTTGGGATTACTCCAACTTTATAGTAAGTTTCAAACTGGGTTTCGTAGATCCCACAACTTTACTCTTCTTATTAAAAAACAGAGCAACTCAAGGTCGCGGTGTATAAAACCTGAGGCTAAGTGATATGACATCTGTGAGCTTGTTTTTATTTTTGCATTTGTGAATATTTGCCTGCATGTGTCTATGTAACTAGAGTGGGCAGAAGAGTTTGTCCCTTCCCTGGAGTTACAGTTATGAGCCTGCATGTGGGTGCTAGGACCCAAACCAGGGTCCTTTCCAAGAGCAGTGAGTGCTCTTAACCACGGAGCCCCCTGTCCAGCACTACCCATTATTCAAGACTAACTATTGCAAACATTTTAGTCCCTTTGTTTATATGAATTATATAATGACCTTGTCAATTTCTTTTTAAAATCACCTGTGTGTGTGTGTGTGTGTGTGTGTGTGTGTGTGTGTGTGGTTTTTTTTTTTTAAACTGGGATTGTGTTGAATGTACTGAGGAGAGCTGACATTGTAACCTTTTTGTGTCTTCCAATATGGGAGCACCTGTACAGCTCTCTTTTCTTAAGGTCCTCTTGGATACTTTCATTATCATTTTATCAGTTTCCTTTTGTTCTGAAATCCCGTTTCTTATGCAGTTGGAAATGGTGCTATCTCATCATTTCTCTTTATTACCAGTTTTCTAAGAACTTTGGTTTCAGACGTCAATCTTCAATCCTAAGCCTTACGAACTCTGAGTTGTATCAGACTGCATGTTGGTGGCCATATTGTCTACAGTCAGAAGTCCATACTTTCTCAAGTCTGCCCAACGTCTTTATGTTTGTCTCTCACTGTTACACAGATTAGGGCCTCCAGGGTAGTGTTGAAACGGGTGGTAAATTCAGTCTGTCCCTCTTCCCCAGTTCTAGGAGGAAAGCGATCATTCTCTTGTCATGTGTACCAAATATGGAGGGCTGTTTGTAGATGCCCTTCAGTGAGTTGAAACTGTTTCTCTTTTCCCAAGCTTTCTGGGAATCTCAACCATGACTAAGTGTGAAATTTTGTCAAATGCGTTCTCTATAGTGAATCAGATGATACTTCTGTCTTGTAATTAAGATATTCAATGACATCTATTAGTTTTCCAGTGTTCAACAAACTTTCTATACTGTAGATGAATTGTTCTTGGCTTTGCTTCAGTGACTTAAAAAAATTACTGAATTCATCCTGGCAATTTAAAGTCAGTTTTAATGATGGATGTTGATATGTAATTTTCCCATGTTTTCGTCTGGTTTAGCAACAGGGTAAATGAATCAGGAAGGGTTCTATCTTTTGATACTTTGTGAAAGACTCTACAAATTGGTGCTTTTGCCGCTTAAAGCATCTGTGCATAAAATCTATTTGTGGGAGGTTGTTAAACTATGGATTCAGTTTGTTAGTGGATGCAAGACTAATTTAGTTATTTACCTCCTCATGAGTGAGTTTTTGTAGTTCATGTCTTTCAGAGATTTTTCTGCTCTATTAAAGTCACTAAAGGTTGACATAAAACTTTTCATAATTCTTTATTACTCTTTTAGGCTCTGTCATAATATTTTATTCCAGATATTAATAATTCTGTCGTCTTTTGTGACTATTCTAGAGTTTTAAAAACTATCCTTCCAAAGAAGCAACTTTATTTCATTGTTCTTTTTCCAATTGCAGAAATATAATGACTTCTGTTCTCCATTCCTTCTTCCCTTTATTTCTTTTGGGCATGGTATGTTCTTTCCTGGGCTTCAAGGCAGAAAGTTATTGATTCCAAACTTTCCTTCTTTTCTGCTGTAGGCATGAAGTATCCTGATACTCCCTCTATATACTCCTTTAGTTTTGTTGTGACAACTCTATAATGTATTTTAGTTTTCTTTAATAAAAATATTTCTTTTGTGATTTCTTCTTTATGAGTTTTATTTAATTTTTGAAAGTTTTGATGCTTTTCTACGTATCTATGCGATTTTGATTTCTAGTTTAATTCTGTTATATTTCTATTGCCTAATCCTTTTAAATTTATTGAACCCTGATCTATGACTAATAGTTCTTTAGTTCTGTGGCTGTCCCAGATTGATTGACATAATACCGTGAGTTCTGTTGTTATTAGATGTCAGTTGGGCTTCCGAGGCTGCTTCTGTTTTTAAGTCTCCTATATAGGTTCTTATAGATGCTTCTCTAGTTGGTCCTGACATTGCTGAATTAGTCATGGGCCTGATACCTCAGTTACAATGGATTTGCCTCCTTATTTGTGTCTTTACGTGTCTTGAAGCTCAGTCAGGTACGTGCACTTTGGGATTCTTAAGGTCTTATGAAGAAAGTGACTCCTTTGTTATTATGAAATGTTTCCTTTGACTCTGAGACTTTGTCTGTCGTAAAACCTACTTTGCCTATTACTATAGCTGCTCTTGTAGCTTTAACTCTATGACTAGTTTGCACAACATAATCATTTTATATTGAACCGACATGAGGACTTCTTATAGGCATCCACCAGAGTCTCCCTTTTTTATATTGTCTGACACTGGCTTTAGAATAATTTAGAATAAGTGTTTTGAGCACTTATATAGAAAATGTAAACTCTGGACGGGTTTGAAGTTTGTCTTTTATGTGTCCTCTATGTTCTCATCCTTATTTTATTACATAAGTATACTGAGTTTTTATTATTTTATTATTATTTATTATTATTACTAATAGTTTCTAGCTACGTGTTTTTATTTTATTTTAAAATGTTTTTGAGACAGGATTTCAAATAGGCTATCTGATATCATATAGCCTAACTCATTAAGAGAGCCAAGGACACCCTTGAGTTTCTATCCAGCGTCCTCCATTGCTTGAGTGGTGTAGTCTCGGGTGTGTACTACTATAGCCAGTATGTAATGTTAGAGAACGAGCTCAGGGCTCGGTGCATGCTGTGAAAGTATTCTACAACCTGGGCTATACCTCTAGCCCTTTGCCTTGTATTCTGATGGTTTAGCTAAGCTTCATAGTGTATGCCTTTGACTTCCCATAGTTTACTTTCCAATATTATATTATATATTATATGTCCACCTTTAAAAAAATAACATTAAGGCAGTGTGCTTTCATCCCCTGCTCCCGACATTCTTCCTATTGCTACGTTAAATAAATACACTTTATTTACATGTCTGTCATTAAGTCTCAAGGCACATTATTGTTTTCTTTAAGCAATTACCTTGTAGAAAACTTTATTGAGGTAAAATTTTCTTATGGTGAATCCAACCCTGTAAAGTTCAGTTTGACAAGTCTTGGTAAATAGGCGTACATTTGGTAACAGGTCTTGGTAAATAGGTGTACATTTGGTAAACCGGCATCTTTCTGGCGAAGATTTTGAGTGGCGCTCATAATGAATATCTATGCACGAGTCTTTGGGCCAATATCTGTTTTTCTGCTTTTCTGTTTGATTTTTAAGTTTGGGGGCATTCAGTGATTAGAAAACATTCAATTTCACAAACTCTACCGGAAGTCGCCAACCTGTTCTAAATTTATTGTGTTTATTAGCAACAAATGGGGCTCCAGTGTCTCTACTGCCTTACGAAAGCCTGGTGATTTCAGTCTTCGAAGTCGGCCATTCTCATGAGTCCGTGGGGCAGGTGTGTCAGCCTGTGGGTCATGACACCTTTGGGGGCAGAATTTCAGACATCCTGCATATCAGGTGTTTACATTACAATTCATAATGGTAGCAACATTACAATTATGAAGTAGTAATGAGATAATTATATATGGTTGGGGTCACCACAACATGAGGCAGTGTATCAAAGGGTCGCACGCAGCATTAGGGAGGCCGAGAACCCGTGCTGTAATGGAATCTCATTGTGCTACAATTTTGTGTCTCTCTAATCTAGGGAACAATACTTTTGAGTATCTTTCTGCATGTTCAATTATTATCTGGATCTATTCCTGCTTTTTTTTTTAAATGAAATATTCTCTCAGTCCTCCATCTGGTGTTAGGCTTTTAATTATTTAATTATTAAAGAAGATATTCCCCCTTTTTTAAACGAGACCCAAATGCCTGTGCACCAACCTGCAGTTAATCCTTTAAAGGCAGTTTTGTTTTATAAATTGCATTAGATACCACTAAGGAGTCCCATGTGAGTGTTGACGTTTATGGTCATGTACAAGCACAGGGTGTGACGGGTGATTTGCTGTGTGAGTGCGGTCGAGCTACTCAGGAGCTTGAGGCAGGAGAAGCATTTGGAACACGAGTTTGTGGTCACCTTGGGCCATAGTGTGGGACCTCACCTCAAAAACCAACACACGCAGAACAAACTTTTTTTTTTTAACATCCTGTACACTCTGTTGTTTTTTTTTTTTTGACATGTACATTTTAATCATTTTTATTTTTATTTTTTTTTTTTACATTCTTTTTTTTTTTATTAACTTGAGTATTTCTTATATACATTTCGAGTGTTATTCCCTTTCCCGGTTTCCGGGCAAACATCCCCCTCCCCCCTCCCCTTCCTTATGGGTGTTCCCCTCCCAACCCTCCCCCCATTGCCGCCCTCCCCCCATAGACTACAGAACAAACTTTTAAACGTACACTGTAGCATTGTTCGCTGCATACACACTGTTGGCCAGCAGGCTTCTAGAATGTTCTCATCTTGCATGCTGGGAACACTGTCCATCAGATAGCAGCGCTCTGTTCTCCCCTTGTCTTGGCAGACGGGCTTTGGCTCTCTGCTTTGCTGGGTTTGACTAGCTTAGCTCCTCTTATAAAGTCGTGTGGTGAAAGTCCTTTTGTGCCTGCTCTAATCACACTCCGCATCGTGTCCTTGGGGTTCCTTCACGTTATAGCACATCACAGGGCACATTGGGTTCTTTTCTTGAATCTCCCTTTATGCTTGCCTTTGAAATAAGTGAAATCCTTTTTACAGCTCTGCTTTAACATCCTCGAAGGTAATCTTCGCCTTCTCTGGTTCTGTTTCTGTTTTGTCTTCCTTTTTATCAATCATGTTTTCTAGTCTTCTGAGCACTTTTGTTGGAGTCTCAGGTATCATTGCTCTGGCCTCTCTACTCTGTACTTCACGTGTTACGTGCTCTCTTCACTGACTGACTCACATGTGTTGGTTCTTGGAGCCCTTCGGCCTTTCCGGTGTTTGGGGTTTCCCCTCCCAAATTTATAGACTTTGCCCTGGCTCCAGGGAAGCCCTTTGCAGGTTGCCCGGGCCTCACTTCTCAGGCAAGAAGAATTATAAAAATAGACACACTGGCCACTCAGCTCTCTTGTCCACTCAATTCATGGAGAATTCTGACCTCTCCTCCACTCTGCAAACTTGGAAGGACTCTCTTGCCAGCAAGTGGGCGAAATCACAGCTCACTTCATTTGTTTGTCACAGCAAGGAACAAGTTTCCAACTTTCTAGTATTTGAAAACTACTTTCTTAGTAGAGTTTTTTTTTTCACTCGCCCATGATGGAGGAGTAAATCCAATTCCCAGAGCTCCATCACAGCTACACAGAACTCTCCACTAGAAGTGCTGGCTTCAAGATGTAATGTGATCTGACATATAATTTAACGTGATGAGACTTCTGAGTTGAAAGCTGACTGGGGAAGGTAAGGGATGATGGAGGCAAGGAACTAGGAGGGAATTGCTGAAGTCCGGGACAGAAACCACTGGTGGTGATGATAGACGGGAAAGGAAATAGTTGGGTTCAGGACTTAGGAAAAAAATAAAGAGGATTTGCTAGTTGTTTGGATGTAAGAACAGAAAGGAGAGATCAAGGGTGCTGTCAGAGTTTTGGCCCAGGTCACCAGAAGAGTGGGATGTCATGGGAAGGAACTGTTTTTAGTAGAGGGTTAAGGAGGAACAATGGAAGAAGGGGTTCCAGAAGAAACATTGAGAGAGTATCAAGACACAGCGAGGATGGATAATTCTCTCAAGGAGTTTGGTAAATCACTTTTGTTAGTTCAACACCCCCTTCCTCCCAGTCACCCCTTACAATCCACATGCTTTTACCTGGCGTCTCTTCACAGCCATAGGGCAGTAACTGAGACACCATGGGTCAAGGTGAGGTTAAGCTTCAGGGTTAAGGACCAGTTACCCCAGAAGGTGGAGGCTGAGAAAGTCACTGCGGAACGGTAAGTTCTCAGGTGACAAGTGCCACACTGCTTTCAGAGAATGTTTCCTGAGTCTCTCTAACTCCATGGATTGTCGAAGAAGCAAAACTGAGATAGAGAGAGACAATAACTTTGAAAGGCCCTTCTCTGCTATGTGAATCCTTCAGGCTTTATCCTACAAAGAAACACCCTGTGCTCTGCCTGTTCAGGAAATCAGTAAAAAGGCCCAGGAGAGGAGTGGAGAAGTTCTGAGTAAGGGGAGATAAGTAGGGCACTGGGTCAGGAGGGGCTGCAGAACTTGAGTTTGAAAGGTCATGATTGTTAGACATGAATAGGTGCTCACCCACACACACACCCACACCCACACCCACGTGCCCACCGGACACACAAAATAGCAGCCCGGATGACAGTGTCCTTAACAAAAGGCTTTTGGTGCTTCTGCTTGTTATTGGGTAAACAAGCCCAAAGGCAGTTGTGTTTAGCAGAAAAGTGAATCTCCTAAGGGGGATTCTTCTTCCCCAGGGGCCATGCTTAATCCTCCAGGAATCTTCCTTAACCTTTTTCCAAAGGTCAGTCTCTGGCAAGGACCCTGGGACAGCCTATGTCAGCTCAGATACCCACCCGGATGACTGTCATAGAAAACCCGCTAGTTTTTCCGCCATGTTTTGCCCCGCCCCACCTCCAGGGGATGGCCCCCCGCAGTTTGATCTTTTACCCAGGGAGTGGTGAGGTGTGATGGTTTCTCAGCATCTTTCCTTATGGCGATGAGGTTTCTCCTAAGAGGAACAAACACACAGAGAGTTTAAAATGACGTTTACTTCATTTTGCCTGGCCCGCTCAGTAAATTATGATCCTATTGAGCACACACTAGGAACTTGTACAGTATACCTTACAGACATGTGTGTGCCTTCAATGAGGCCATATCTCCAAGGGTTAAGTTAGAGCTTTTTTTTTTTTTTTAAATCACCAATCCTGGCCATTTTCACCAATTATGCTCCATATTCTCAATCACAAAACCACAAAAACAAATCAAAAACTTGTAAAAGCGGGGCTGGGGAGATGGTTCAGCAGTTAAGTGTCCTTGCTGCTCTTTCAGAGGACCTGAGTTCAGTTCCCACCACCCTCACTGGGCAGCTCAGGATCACCTACGACTCTAGCTCCAGGGGGTTGGCCTCTGAGGCATACATTCACACAAAGCTACACATCTTAAAAAACTGTGTAGCCTATAGAAAATACGATGCTGCCCCTCCTGGACGGTTTCTAGAAGAAAGTAAACCTCAGAACTTTCTAGCCAGCCCCAGTGAAATGTTTTCCTTAGTAAGAGTTGCTTTGGTCATGGTGTCTCTTCACAACAATGGAAACCCTGAGACAATGGCCCAGCCTAAAACTTCCTATTGGGCCCCATCTCTTAATACCCTTCCCTGGATTCTTTCTCTATATCTAGCCAACAGGTGAGGGCCAAAGCTTGGATTTTTACATATGAGTCTTCAAAGACAAGTTGTAAGCGGTAGATGTATCATATTTCATTGGTCAGAATGAGGCATGTACCCTCAATCTAACTTCAGAGGAGGTTGGGAAATGTAGTTTTCCTTTGTGCCTGG
Source organism: Rattus norvegicus (assembly GCF_021556685.1). Taxonomy (NCBI): domain Eukaryota; kingdom Metazoa; phylum Chordata; class Mammalia; order Rodentia; family Muridae; genus Rattus; species Rattus norvegicus. Next base: position 25,566,181 of record NC_141543.1, read on the forward strand.
AAGACAAAATTAGGTCTGTGAGTGTCAAGGGAGCCTCGGTCACACAGAGGGTTTTATTTGGCTGTTGTGAGGACTACTCAGTGAATGTATGCAAAATACCCAGAGCCGTGCATGGCACACTCAATGACGTCCATGTTTCCAATCAAGTTACAGGAGGAGATGCTTGGAGCTAATTGCCGCTGGCTGAACTGGGTGCTGTCCCGATGCTTTGCCAAGCCAAACGACTGGCTGGAGATGCAGCGAGGCCCCCACTGTCCAAGAAAGACAGCAAAGAATGCAGACATGACCTCCAATATGTGTGACACTTCCTCTGCTCTGTTTAATTTGGTTCCCGGGGGGGGGGGATGCGTTTTATGCACAGGTGTTTTGGTTAATTAGGTGATTAATACTCTTCGATTTGGAGCCCCATTTCCCCAGTGATAGACCTTACTTTGTTTTGATTTGAGATAAATCATCACACGTTTTTTTTTTGAGAGGCTTATGATGGCCATTAACTGTCTGCACACATCTCAGATGTACACCGCAGCTTTAAGGACTGAGGGTCTGGCCCTATCCTTGACTGGGTTGCCTTTTGGTGCCCAACTTTATGGAAATAGGATCAGTCGGAGGAAAAGTCACATTAAGGGACACATGTCTGGTTCCTTCTGGGGATTTCAGTCTATATGACCTTGTAAGTTCAGGGCCATTGTCTTTGCAGAGAGCCTCCCTTCACTAAAGTGAGGTGGCCAGGTTACAGTCACTGACTAACCAATCAGATAAAGTACTTTTACCCGCACATTGACTTTTAAGCCAATAGAAAAAGATCCTGAAGTATCTTATTTCCCATCTTATTCCCCAAATCCTTTCTGGTGCCCATCCCCATCATGGCCTTACCTTTGCTTCCCCCTCAGCATAGGACCCTTCTCTACACATCCTACCAAGCTACACTGTATCTCCTTAGTCCTTTCCTTCCAGCCTGAGGTGATTTCCTCTCAGAGTTTGCATATTACTTACTTACCGACCTGATCTACACCAGCTGGCAATTATTATATTCCACGTTTTTGGATTTTTGTGTATCTTTCTTTTTCCTTCTCACCTGGAGTTTGGACAGCGGTGTCTGTCCGGGTGAGAAGAAAATATGAGTTCTCAGTAAAAACTTGCTTCATTGGTAAACTAAGAGGACTGCTACTCAGACAGGGCCAATGGACAAATTCATTTCTTTTTTGCTTGTTACACTGCCTTAGACTCTGTAGAAAACATGGCCACAGGCTGTTGCTTCTCACACGGCCGGGCTCTATAACCACAGATGACTGGATTGCTCTCTCCAGCTCTAGTTGGGAAAGTCCTGCACAAGGGTTATGGTTAGATCCTGTCAGTTCCCAAGACTATGGAGGTGAGATCGTGTGAGAAGCAGAAAAATTTCAAATCACAGTCACACTATTGAGTGGAAAGCTGTCCGATGCTTCTCTGTGGAGGGTGAGCCTGGGGTCTTAAAACGCTTCAGTCAGTTCTCTTTCTATTTTTCTAGGTACTTTATTTTAAAATCACATAACTATTCATATATTTGTCTAGTCAGCATAGACACTGTCTTTGGATTGATTCAGTAGATTAAGTATAAACTTTTAGATAATAATAATAATAATAATAATAATATCCTTCCTAGTTCAACTGATGGAACCTTTCTCTCAATTCTGATCTCTAGAAATGACCTAAAATCTACATACATGACTTATTCTCTCCTCTAGTAAGATTTAACGTGGACTAGTGTCACAATGAGAGGTGGGGGCTTCCTCTTCTCCCTGAGTCCTCAGTCCCTGATTCCCTAGAGACCTGTCGGTGGCTCAGTGAGGGACTGTCAGTTTAGGGTCCCTCCTGGTAAAAGGATATCCCAGCACGAAGGAGCAGCGGGAGAAAGCCAGTGGAGACACCCGTTAGGGAAAGAGAAGGCCAGATTCAGGAATCAGCCACAGATGGGAAACTTCCAAGGATTAGTAATGATAGAAAGCCACTTCTAACGCCTACCTCCTATAGGCGATAGACGATGAGAGTGGTTACCAAGGAGACAGATAGACGAAGGAGAGGGATGCTGGACACGAACTTCCCCTATCAAAAGGAGAAAGCAGTCAAGGCCAGACTCTGGCTCTTGTGGAAGAAGGCCTAAACTCTTAGCAAGCTCTGCATGTGGTCAGACCTGAGGAAGTGCAGGTGATAGGGTCTGCTTGCTTGTGTAACTACGTCTGACAGAGGGCAGAGGATGGGTCTGGGGAACCCATCAGACCATCACAAGTGATTAGTCTCAGCGAAGAGAAGTAAATACAGCAGAATAAAAGGCAAGGGGGGTGTGGACAGGCAAGAAAGAATGGAGCCTCCCTCCCCCTCCCCTGAAGACTGAGTAATGTTGGGTTCCAGTAAGTAAACCTGGATGCCAAATACACTAGCTAATTGGGAGACTGTTGGCACAACCCCTCAGTCAGCAGCCATCGAAGGGTTCCTTACACCTGTAGGCACCGAGAATTTGCAAGTCGATTCAGCGTTTCTCTTTGTATGCTTGGCAATTTAGAAAAACATGTTGGGAGGGATGGATCAGGCAGGGTCACTGTCCCCACGAATCTAACAGTGTGGACCATCAAGGATTCCTGGAGGAACTGAGAGACAAGTCGGATCTGGGCCAGAGGGAGAAGGCAGAAGAGCAGAGAAGGATGTTCTTGGGGAGGAACTGAGTGGGCCTGAGAGGAGAGAGAGAGAGAGAGACAGAGAGGGAGAGAGGGATGGAGGGAGGAACAGAGACAGATGAAGAGAGCGGGAAGCAAGAAGGAGCTGGCAGATAAACTGGGAGGGCCGATCCCATTTCAGAACTGCATCTTAGAAAGATTCTCGGACCTTCAGGATGAAAGATGGCTAGGCCAAAGCAATTAAACAATGAAGTAAAACAATAAAGTAATATACATGGTAGCCAAAGAGAGCGGCAGTTACAGCAGAACCTAGGGTCCAAATTCCTTGCAGGAAGACCACAGACTAGGCAGGGCCAGCTGCAGGAAGACCAGACAGGAGTGGGATCGGAGTAGTCTGTCCGGAGGAGACGCTTCTAGGCTACGGCCTACTCACATCCTTTACATCTTTCAGGTAACAATCTCACTGTGTCGCCTTTGACAAAAGAGCGCCTTCCTCCCTGCCAACCAACTGGAGTTTATACAGAAATGGTATCTATAACTTCTTGCCTTTTCTGGCGAGAAGAATGATTACATAACCTGTCCAAACCAGTCCACAAATTGGATCCTTACTGGGAATTTGGAAATCTTATGTCATTTTACCTTGGAGCTAGTCCTTGAAATCCTTTTCTGTTCTCTCCTCAAAAAAAATTTTTGTGCTACCCCAGGCTTTATTCAAGCATAATGTTTCCGAGATCCTCACAAGCTACCGTTACTGTGTATTGCTTGCAACCAGAAAGACCTCATCTGACCATGGTGGCCTGGTAGAGAGACAGAACAGGTGAAGAAGGAGAGACCTGAAGTGGGTTTTCTTTGGGGGATGGGTGGGTGGTTTGCTTTAAAGACTGGAAAAAAGGGGGGTGGGTGTTAAAAAGTTGGCTAAAACGGCTTTTGTAGAACACTGAAAATCATTCCACAGAGTGAAAAGTTATCTTTGGCATATGGGCATAGAGAATTCTACCCAACTGCCTGACCTCCTAATGATTTACCCAGACTTTAACAGTGGCGCTGGCAAATTCTTCCGTGAGGAGATTGACACACTATGAAGATGCCTCATGGTTAGGCAGAAGTGGGAACAGAACCGTGGGTCCTGCTCCACAACCTTTCAATAATTAGCTGGGTAGCTTTGCACAGAAGCCTACCTCTCTGATTCTCTTTCCTCCTTAGGAAAAGAGAAGGGGTGCATTATGTTTGAGACTCTGTGCTCACACTCCAAGGGAGTTTTATGTGAACGCCAGAAGAGGTTAACTGGAAAACCAGAGCCAGCAAACCTGCAGCGAATCTCCAAGAGGGGTAGAGTAAGGAACACCTTAATCTTTACTGGGGAAACCCTTTGCCCTAAGAAGACACATGTGGACCCAGGCATATCCAGAAGACAGTAGATTAGGTCATTTCTAAGGGTGTCTTTGCCCAAGTAATCCAGGTCTCTGTGCACCCTGCTCTTCTGCATATGCGTGTCTGTTTCACTTGAAGATGACTGATTCTGAAGAGCTCCCATAACCTGTGGTCTGTGTAAGGGGCCTTCTCCCAGGGAATAGCAAATTTGAATGCCTATGAGTCATTTAAAGAGCTAGTAGGCTCCCAACGGGCCCCCAACAGCTTAAATAGAAACACAGGGGCTAACCACTGTGCTCAGAGAACCCACCCAGGTCCAGGCTGCAGGGCTGCAGAACATGCTTTACTAGCATGCATGCATCTCAGCAGACAAAGACAACCCTACCCTTTGCTGCTCCAGACAGTCTGGGATGCTTTTGTGCTCTTGGGACCCTGCCTGGTCCTCTCTCATCTGCCTCTGTCCTGGTACTAAATTGGTTCAAGGTTTGTAGGAAAGCTTCAGAGGACTGAGGGAAAGGCATGTTTGGAGTTCTTAAATGCTGAAGTCACCACGGGAAGAAGAGCCTAGCTCTTTTCTGGCCACCAGAGGGCGATGGCGGCGGCAGCTGGGCAGAAAACAGTTCCCAAGAATAACAGCAGAAAACTGAATCTCACGTGTTTTTGAATGATGCTGGGGTTGGGGGTATGAGTGTGTGTGTGTGTGTGTGTGTGTGTGTGTGTGTGTGTGTGTGTGTGTGTAGGGGGCGTGGCCATTGAGTCCTTGGAGCTAGGTCTCTGAAAATCTGCTGGCATAATAAAATAAAATTTGCACCTCTGCTATATATTTACAGTATTTAGTCAAGTAGCTAAAAGTTTCCTTTAAGGAAAGTGAAGGAATCAGAGTAGCATTCATATAAGAGAAAAGAACGTTCGCAGGCGCAATTGTTAGTGGTATGGGAACATACAGGTTATTGTGTGTGTGAAAGTGCATATGATTTATAGTTAAGAGTATAGGGGTGTGTGTGTGTGTGTGTGTGTGTGTGTGTGTGTGTGTGTGTAAGACACTTTCAGACTTTTCCAGTACAAGAGGATCTCAAGGAAGTCTGGGCAATACTTCTTCCAGTTCCTGCCCCTTCCCTTCAAACAAACAAACAAAATCATTCCTACAAGTATTTATGGAGCCTCTAACATGGCCCTTCCCCACCGGCATCTGGAAAAGCTCAGACCAGCCAATTTAGAGCAGGCACTGGCAGAATGAAGGCAAGGCTGGGGAGGAGGGGGTGGGGAATGGGTCCCTTGCAGGCTACAACACTATTTTATAAAATCACGTTCTTTTCTTTGATGTGTCAAGGAAGTCGGACAGAACTCTGGCACCTTGATTTGAGGAAATAAAGGCTCACAGGTGACAAGATTGCCCTGAAGTCCCTTGACAGGAAGCAGATGGAGTGATGGTGTCAACATCGGGGTCCAAGTTCTTACATTCACTACATAGAGACAAAAACAGAGAGACAGAGACAGATAGACTGACTGACTGACTGACTGTAACTGTGTGACTGTGGAGTTTTCTCTAATCCGTAAGTCCCCTAGGAAATAATTGTTGGCCTTGCTGTGAATACTAAATGGGGTAGGGACAACGTTACGACGGAGCATGCTTAGCACCTCAGTGATCTCGGATAAGCAGTTCACTTAGCCCAGCTTTGGCTTTTTTACCTAAAACATGAAGCCCAGTTTCTGATGCGCCCATGTCGGTATTCTGTATCCAGCTCGGTGACTGAATTAAAAACAAAAACAAAAACCAATGAAGCCACAAGGTTTATCAATCCTTGGTTCCCAAGAATAAATGGATTTCCATGTTTCTTTCCTGGCGGCCCGGCTGGTCAAGTCCCTTTCCTTCCCAGTTGGGTCTCTCTAGCTCCCCTGCCGCCTCCTCCCTCCAGGCTCTTGGTTGCTCCAGCAAAGTTCCCAACTTAGTCGACGTGACGCTCAGCGCAGCCAATGGGAGGCGGAGCTGGTGTTTTGGGAGGGGGGCGGGAGGGGCTGGGCCCCGCGTCTCCGGTGTCTGCCCTGCTCAGTGAATGGAGAGAGCGAGCGCCGGCTAGCTCTCCCGGCCACTCGGTGCCCCAGCCGCCTCCGTGCTCCGCAGCCCAGCCCTGAGTCGGACTTCCCAGGGCACTGTGCTCCTCGGCGCTCAGCCCAGGACCCAGACCGAATCCTCACCTCTGCCGGCCACCCACAGGGACCCGAGAGCGCTCCGTACCTGGGCACCGTGAGTGATGCGCAGCGGGGCAGCGCCAGCCCCACGGATGGAGCTGCTGCCGCCGCCGCCCGGCGCGCCCCGCTCCGCCCGCGCCCCGTGCGCCTGAGCGCCGCGCCCGCCCCTCCTCCGCGCCAACTCCGCCGCCCGCCCCCCAGGCCGCCCGCGCGCCTCCTCGGGCTCCTCGTGTCCCGCCGCGCCAAGCAGCCTCCTCTGGGTGCTGGCGCCTGTACACCATGGCCCCCGGGCGGACCGGGGCCGGCGCCGCTGTGCGCGCCCGCCTGGCGCTGGCCTTGGCGCTGGCGAGCATCCTGAGCGGACCCCCCGCTGCTGCCTGCCCCACCAAGTGTACCTGCTCCGCCGCTAGCGTGGACTGCCACGGGCTGGGCCTGCGCGCCGTTCCCCGGGGCATCCCCCGCAACGCTGAGCGCCTGTGAGTACCCACCCCGCCCGCCCGCTCAGGCCACCCACCCCGCTCCTACAGGGCGCAGGTCCTTCTTTGCTCTCCCGTGTATGAGGGACGACCTCTGTCTTCCCTCCCCGGCTAACAGACACCCTCAATAAGTTGGGGGTGGCATGGCTTTGGGCAGGTGTGGAGAGAAGTGTCCGAGTTCCCCCCGCGATGGGACCGGGTAGTGCCTCTCTGGTTGAGGGCTCGGGGAAAGAGCTCAACCTCTGACAGCTCCGCAGAAGAAAGCTGACAGAAGGCAAGCAGAGAGTCAGGGAGCGTGGTAGTCTCAAGGTTTGGGATTGGGTAGGGAGGGGTCCATTACTTCTTGCTTTTTGTAAAGGGGGAGGTGAGGGAGCAAGCTGGACAGAGATGGGGAGTCTCGATCGCAGCCTCGAGACAGTATCGGCCCCCACCCCCAAAAAACGGCAACCCGCTTGGAGGTCAGAATGGGCCAGCTGCTGTGTGGCTGTCCTTGCAAGGAAAGTTGTGTGTGTACGTGAAGGTCTTAACTTCTGAAGAACCGGACGAATTCTGAGTGGGTGCTCTCAACACCCTCCCTGCCTGGAGCGCAGTTGGGGATGCCAAGTTGCAGCCCGGGTGAATTTTTTATGGCTGGGTTATAAATGCCTCCCCAAACGGGCCGGAGAATGGAAATGCTGACAGCCCTTTAAATGAGACCTAGCGCTATAATCTTACAAACCGCACTCAGCCTCGGATCCTGGGGTTGGCAGCTAGCGGAGAGGCTCTTGGAGAGTGGGGTGGATTGACCCTCGTTTTAACCCCAATTGTGCAACCAAATATTTACTTTTCTTATGTCAGCGTTTTGGAAAGATTTATCATTTTGATCCTCACGATCAAATTCAAAGTTTGGCCTGGGGGTGGGGTGGGCTCCTTTTAGTCCACAGTTGGGGGCAGGGTGAGGAAGTGTGGAGCCATGGTGGAGGGAGCTGGAGCCTCAGAGTGGGTGAGGGTTTGCCCTAGTCAGAATTCCAGCCATTGCTCTGCCCAGATGCTCTCTGTCCAGCCCGTTAGGGGTTAGCACACGGGTCTTCTTCAGTCCTGCCTAGTTCAGGTCAGGTGAGATTAGGAAAGAACCAAATTGTCCTAGGTGCCCACCCCTGTTATCACCCCACTGCCTCCCTCCCACCCCCTCTTCCTCTTCTCGGCTGTCTAAGCAGAGACTTCCTAGAAATGCCTTCTTTATTCCGGGTGTTTTCTTTTGTTTGTTGTTTTCAAAGTGCAATGATTGTTCTGTCGTTTAGACTGTAGAAATCCTGTTGGGCTGGCCCTGAATCTTCATTAACACCAGGAAATTAGGATCAGAAATGCAAACTGACCTGCCCAAGAAAACAGGGCAAATATGTGACAAGAAAAGGGCTGGAATCCAGGCGTCCAACCTCTTCATTCAGGTTTTGTATTAGATCCTATTTGTGAACATCTCGTTTAAATGTTATTTTTAGGTGTGTATAAACTAAGTTCCCCTCCTTCTCACATGAATGCAGCAGATGAGTTAGTGAGATGCTAAATGTTTAGTGGGTGCCTCCCTGAGACATTTTGCGTATACCTTCTCCTTTCCTGAACCTCCCACGGGCCTATTTCTTACATAGCCAATAGTCATTACTCTGCCTCATTCCATCTGTCCTTGTATCCATAGTCATGTAGCTGGTTAGCCAAGCGGTTGAAGCCTGCCAGGCCTCTAAGCCCAGGTCTCCCCACAGTATGTAGGCTCCTTGGAACCAGAGTCACTTTGGGCCGAGATTTCTATAAACAGACTGTCATGAGAGGGCCTGGCTGGCCTTGGGTCTTCGGTAGGACCTGGTTGCCTCTGCTGTTGGAATATACCGCCATCAATCATTTTGCTTTAACACCAGCTGGTTTTCCTTGGGGGTCATTATTTTCCGTAGTCAGAATCACAGTGTCACTTGGGGAAGATCAGGACAGCAGGCCCCTCTCTTCTGACTAGTCAGAAGTTTTCAACACCTGTAGCCAGGGTGCCATCAGCCACTTCCCCCGAGACCCTGGGGGACTTAGTTTGCTCTGCAGGTGGGGACAGTGGATAAAGACCTGAATCCAGGTGTTTCCAGGGGTCCCTCTTGCTACAGCACAGTGGGTGCTGCTCTGGTGTGTCTGTGCTTACCTGGTGCGGTATCGGTCACTGCCTTAAGTGCATGGATAAGACAGAGTTGCCAAGGCAGAGCTCTTAACTCCTCTCTGAGACTGGAGCTAGCCTTTTAAGGACAGGCAGGGTCAGGGCCTCCTCAGGATTAAGGGCAGCTCACCACCGGCCCTCAGGGACGAGTTGGAGAACTGTTCTTTGACACCATGTTAAGGATTTCAGATTTGTCATCCCCTCCATTCCATTCAGTAAACAATGCTTGAAGCTTCTGTAGCATTCCTGTCCCTTGTCCATAAAATCATTGCATACACAAAGGAAAACCAGCACTTCAGCCTAAAGGATGTGGGCAAAGGTCGGAAGCGGGAACCTTTTTTGATGAACCCTTTAAATTCTCTGGGGGTCCTTTAGTCACGGGACACTGATTTTTATCAGCGGAGCCATTAGGAGCTCATGACCTTCCAACAGTCTGGCTTCTGATCCAATTGGTGAAACTGTGTTTTAAACCAAAGAAGTGGTGCTTTTCCCAATCCTCCATCTGTTACTGTCTTCCAGAAAGTACTCCTGTGAAGGAGTGTGTGTGTGTGTGCATGCGTGCGTGCATGCGTGTGTGTGTGTGTGTGTGTATACACTTGTGTGTGTGTGTGTGTTTCCCCTAGTCACATGACATTAAGGTCCGCCTGAGTGGAAGGGGTGTAGTTCCCATTTGGACTTGGCTTCAGGCTAGCAGTGGGGTCTGAATTGTTAGTCATTAAGTCACTTATCAGAGTTGGGGGATTGTCCGTGTTCCAAGTTCTTCCCCATAATGTCAGCACATCACACAAAGAAGGAAAGCCTCTGTCTTTTATAAACTACTGACAATTTTTCCCCTCCTAGAGGAGGAGGTGACACCCACAAGTAAGCTAAATAAACGGAGGGAAGAATTCGGTGTCATTTATTATCCGAGCAGCAAAGACAGAGGCCCAGGGAGGAGAGGAAGTGAACGGAGGTCCTTGAGACAAAACATTTACCAGGGAGTGCAGGGTAAACAGATGTTGCGTTTGCCCTTCTGAGTACAAAAAGAACCCACAGATGTAATTCTTCTTCAACCACAGCCTCAGCTTGGATAAGAATGAACCCTCATGTGGGGCCCCTTCTCCCAGCTTTGCCCCGAGGCAGTCAGAGGCCCAGCTCTCACCCACAGCTAGGTGGTGGCCTCTGGGGGCCAGAGTGGACATCGTTGCTTTTTCCACTTGGTTCCAGAACATGCTGGAAACTGCTGTATTTAAATAAACATTTCCTGTTTGCTAAGGAGAGCGGGCGAGAGTCTGAAACGTGAGAATGTGGTAACTTAATTTTCTCCATCACTCCAGATGACAGCAAGCTTTGCCGGTGGTTGGGTCCAATAAAAACCGACACCGTGTCATAGGCCTTCCCTCACTTGACCACAGAGGTCCAGAGGTCAAGTGGGAGACTTTCCAAGATGTTCAACAGCCAAACCTAGGGTTTTTGGTACTCCCAGCCCTCGGGGCCAGCTCAGGGGACCAGAGACTATCTAGCAAGTTATGGAGGCCTCTCTGGACCAACCGTGGTGACGGGGTCTTTCGGAGAAGCACAGGGCTCTCCTGAGTCACCTGCTGAACCAAGAGGATGCTGTCCTCCAGCATATTGTGCAACTTTGAACAGATTGCTGTACCTCTGGGCTTCTTTTCCTTAAAAGTAGTAGTGTGGGCTTTGTGATTTTTCCTTATGTGGTCTGCAGTCCACAGGTGATAAGCTGTCACGATACCCTTCTTCTGTGCCTAGGCCAGTGCCCTGCACTTGTGAAGTATTCGGCAAATATACGTTAAACAAAAGGCTAATGAATCTCAAAGACACAGGGCAAGATGAGCTATTACAGGTTCGCATTTTGATGGGTGGCTAAGGGCTATCTCCTAGTAGCCTGTTACATGAGATACTGTTATCTAAAATTTGAATTTCATGAACTAGAGTTACTACCTTGGTAAGAGTTCCTCCTAGACTCTTACTGCCTGATCCACTCTGAAATCTTGTTGCCAGGCGTTGCTTAGCAACATGGCAACACTCCTACTGTGCACATGCCAATGGAAAGAGCCAGCGATCCTGACTACTTCTGCCACAGGACTTTTCTAATCAGGAACTCATCAGTGGCATCCTGAGCTCTCTGTGGTTTTTGATTGCCACTCTTCTGGCATTAATTGATGTGTATTTGTAAGGTCATTACTAAGTTTTGTTTCTGCTGGTCCGCTGTGTTTTCTATTCCGCCCCAGCTTCGCATTGTTACTTTGTTTCTCTGTGGCTCTATTGTCCGAATTCACCCCCCATCCCACCCCCTAGCACATGGGGGAAAGTGAAAATAAAGGGCCTGGTGAGGATGAGCTTTAAGAAGCCATCAGAACCCACCATGCTATTTTGAGCGTGGGCTTATAGCAGCTTTGGACCAGAAGCTTGGGTTTGGAGGCCTGTTCTGTGGCATGGGCGCTTGCTGCTGCACCTCTGCTGATGCTGTCCCTCTCTGGACTGCAGTGTGTTTAATCCTTGTGGACCTCACCTCCACACCTGTAACACAGGGACAAGAGTCACACGGGGGCTGTTGTGAACGCAGCCCGAAGCAGTCTACGTAGCGTGCTCTACACGGTGCCGGCCATATTATCCATTGATTTTCATGGCCGGGATTGTTTACCCAACTGCGATGTATCCAGCTGTAAAGTAGGGATAATACTCTGTTCCCTTTTGGAAGGATTAAAGTGATCTTGTCTAGGAAGTGCTTAACAGTACCCAGCACATAGGAGCCCTCCACAAACTTGTAATGCTGTGGTGGTGTTTCCATTCGCTCATTTCTGTCTCTGTCCAGCTGGATGGCTTAGGATCTTCACTCTCAATTCTGTTCCAACACAAAGCCCCGTGGAGGGAGGCTCATCACCGCCTGCACATGGGCTGCGGGCTGTGCCCAGTACATTCATGCTTGGTCTCTTTCTCTTTGGGTCTGTCTCTCCATCCTGCCCTGGCAGCTGAGCCCAGGTCGGCCTCTGTTCCACGCAGAAGGGATTATGGTTGGAGTGACTTCTGTCTTTTTATCGCCATACTGCCTTTGCATGCTATCTAAATAAAGAACGCATTTTACTCCTTTATTTAGAGGAGGGGTAGATTGGAGCTTTGTGGGGAATTCTTGGTCCCGACTTTCCGGGGTCAGTGTCCTTCCACGTTTCTCTAAACGGCCCCTCTTTCTGATTCCCACTGTCTGCCTCCCGTACCGCGTTTACTTGAAACAGCTGTATTTCCTAGCGCATGTCACACTCACGGTGGAAGATGGTTTGAACCTTTTTTATTTTATTTTTTTAAGAAATGCTGAGGGGGGGGACAGAAAATCCAAGTAGGGAGGGACCTCACAGAGACCACACTGGTTCTGGAAGGGATGGGTGTGGAGCTGCTCTGTGGGAGCACTGGGGTAGTTTCTAAGGCTCTCCCTCATTCATTCCTTGCTCAGGGAGAGGCTCATGGTGGGCATCTTCAGCTCTGCGTCCTGCAGAGCAGGACCCGCTTTCGTAACTGCTGCGGCTGGCTGCCAGACTGCCAGGCAGCTACACCTCCCCCATCCTTTGGTCTTCATGGTTTTACTGGCATTTACCATGTTTGATATATTGGTTCCCCAGGGAAGAATTGGCCTAGGGGTGTGATTGAAAATCGTCAACCCTGGGCAGATTGGAGGTGGGGAGGCTTATGGGTGAAGATGTGAACTTCTGAACCAGGCAAAGCTCCTGGCTCTGTCAGTGACAAGCTAGATGACACCAGTTTTCTGGGTTGGAAAATGGAATTATTAGTTTTTAATGATTTGTTTCGGTTTCTTTCGGCCTATGTTTGTTTTGTTTGCTTTTTGAGATAGGGTCTCACTCTGTAGCCTTGGCTGTCCTAGAACTCCCTATGTAGACCAGACTGGCCTCTAAGTCACAGAGATTCTCCCACCACTGCCTCCCTAGTGCTGGGATTAAACACGTGCACCACCAAGCTCCACTTTAGTGTCCCTTTCTTTATTAGGCACTGGGAGTATTAGATAAACTCACAAACACTTCCGGAAGATGGCACACCCATCCTAACATGTCCTGTGGTTATCATGTGTGTGATTCTTACAGACTACCCTCCTTCTTGCATGTGCTCACTGGAAGCCTGCATAGGTAATGATTGGCAGGGTTGCAAGAGGTCCCCTGTCCAAGTTCCTACCATGTAGCACAGGTAAAACAACCCATTTCCCTGAATCATGTTATCTCATGATGAGGAACTCCAGTCTCCCTAAACTAGGCCTGGAGAGACCTTTTTCTTTACATGGGGTTGAGCTTAGCTCCCGCAGACTGTTGTTACAGAGTGGGGGGGGGTCATCCTTTGACCGAATGACATGTTTTTGTACCATGAATTGCTGTGTTTCTCACCGTCTATCTGGGCGTCTATTCCTTTCCATAATCCTTTGTGATTACACCAAGGGTTTTTGTATGTGTTTCGGCTTTGGCAAAGGCCCCACACCGGTCCCGGGCTCTCTGGGGTGTTTTCTTTGACTGTAAGTTTGTATCCCTCATTCAAAATGCTTGGGAATCAGAAGTGGTTCCCATTTTCGAAAATTTTCAGGTTTTGAGATATTTGCAATATATCTAGAAAGGAAAGAGGGGGAGAGGAAGATGATAGATAGGTAGATAGATAGACAAGTGGATAGATAGATGAATAATACATAGATGACAGATGGATAGATAGGAAGGTTGATGGATGGATGAATAGATAGATTGATAGGAAGGTAGGGAGATAGATGGATTGACAACAGACAGACAGACAGACAGATAATTTTAGAGATGGGACCCAGATATAACCACCGAGTACATTTGTCTTATATCCTAATTGTACCTGATAGGCTTGCTCATAAAGTAAAGTCTGTGGTTGGAATTTTTCCTTATGAGATTGGATCACGTCTGTGCTTAGAAAGTTTTGAGTTTTAAAGTGGTCTGGATTTCGGATTTTAAGATTAAGGAGACTTTCAGCGCCCTAATTATTATCACATTAGCACTGATTTTTGTTTGCTTGTTGACCACATCCCATGCAGTCCAGCTGCCCTTGAACTCATGATCCTTCTGCCTCTGTTGTTAGAATTACAGAATTCCATGGATGGGCCAACATGCCCAGCCCTGTCAATACATTGGTGTTTGCCTGAGCATGTGTGGAATGTCATGTCTGGGTACAAGTGGGGGTGAGGACCTACGGGTGTGTATGCATGTGGAGGCCAGAGGTTGATATCAGTTTTCTCCAGACTCTGCTTTTGATGGTGCAGGGTCTTTCACTGAGTCTGGAGCTCACGTATGAGCTAGACTAGCCAGCCAGCAAGCTCCATGGTTTCTCTTGTCTCCTTTGTCCCAAGCTGGGATCATGGGCACACATTGGATGTTTATGTGTGCACCAGAGATCTGAATTCAGATCCTCATATGTACATCTTTCTAGATCTTTGGTGCATTTTTTGGCCCTGGGTGGCTTATTTTGGTCAGGTTTGTGTGCTGCTCCCCCTACATTTCCCCAGCCTGATTTTTTTTAATTACCTATCCAGATTTGAGCAGTTGACCCATGGCCCTTGCTTTTAAGAGATGGGGTTTCTCCATGTAGCTCAAAGTGGACTCAAACTCAAAATCCTCCTGCCTCAGCTTCCAGAGCACCGGGTCATAGGCAGGCATTTTCATGTCCTGCTTGTGTAAGTGTAAGGTTGCACAGTATCCTGACTGAAGTTTTGCAAATGATCTCATCTCATTAGGTTCTTCAGGAACACTTTCTGTTTCGGTTACTCTTAAAAACCAACCCCTTGGTTTAACTCCCCCCCCCCCATTCTTTATAACTCTGAAGCTTACTTGTCTGTGTAGTTAGTGGCAGCATTATCTGCTGTTTGAAAGTCTTTTTAACAGATTTATTATCTGTGTATGTAAACATAGGTGCTCTTGGAGTCCAGAATTGGAAGTCTGAAGCCAGCCTCAGATGCAAGTTCAAAGCCAGCGTGGGCTTCACAAGACCCTGTCTCAAAAGACGCACCCAGTCCCCCATCGAAGTTGAGGTTTCAGTTCCCTAAAATAGTTTCCAACTATTGTTTCATAACGTTTGCTGAATTTCCTGTCACTTCCTGAGTTAGTTAATGTGCCGTGATCGAGGACTTAGGAAAATTATCTTTAGGACTTAAGATTAACTTGGCTCATGATTTCAGACGGGTCAGTATATCATGGAGGGAAAGTCACAGCGCAGCCTCTCACATCATGGTGGACAGGAAGACTTAAGAGAGGCAGTAGAGGAAGGAGCCAGAGCAAGGCATAGACAGCCTCAGTGACCTACTTCCTGCAGCTGGACCCCACCCATTGAAGTGTTTGGAGCCTCTCAGTACAGTGAGTGCCACTGTTGGGAACCAGCTTCTTAGCACATACACCTTTTAGGAGAGCACTCACAGGGGAGCACTCACGGAGGAGCCCTCACAGAAGAGCCATAGTGCTCCTGGTTTCTCAAGGAGCCTTCTGCCATGATTTTAGCTCTATCTTCTTATTAAACGGGTATCCTAGAACCTCCATAGTGTATGGGATGTGAGAGGTGTGTGTGTGTCTGCCTGTCTGTCTTTGTGTGTCTGTCTGTCTCTGTGTATGTCTCTGTCTCCGTGTGTCTGTCTGTCTGTCTCTGTGTGTGTTTCTATCTGTTTGTCTGTGTGTGTCTATGTCTGCTTGTCTGTCTGTCTCTGTGTGTCTGTCTGTCAGTCTCTGTATGTTTCTGTGTATGTCTGTCTGTATCTGTGTGTGCGTCTGTCTCTATGTGTGTGTTTGTGTGTGTGTGAGTGTGTCTGTGTCTGTCTGTTTGTCTCTGTGTCTGTCTATGTCTGTCTGTCTCTCTCTCTTTCTGTGTGTGTGTGTGTGTGTGTGTGTGTGTGTGTGTGTGTGTGTGTGTGTGTTTTGCTTGCTCCTATGTTAACCTCTCCTGTTAAATATTTTGGCCTGAGAAATCAGTACCTTTTATTAAGAGCAAAGCTCAGGTTGCTTCAGTCTTTTTCACTTTACATCCTGCCCTAGCCTTTGATGGAGGCACATTCACCTGTGTCCTTCTTGGGATCATTATTAAGGAGGAGAGATCAAGGAGGACTGTGGCCTCTAGGCTGCTCTCCAACCTCTGTAACTCCTCTGTAACAACATCTGCTCTCCTGAGAACAAGGGCTCCTCCCATTGGGCCCTGGCCTCACACTTTACTTGTATGAACTAACTTACGGTTCTAACAATTATCCCTGCTATGTAGTAAGGCTGCCCCCACTCCACAGAGGAGGAAACCATATTTGGGAGTAAAATCCCCAGTTAGGAGCAAGAGAGACAGTGTGATCGGACCTGCAGGGCAACCAACGGCCATGCCATTACTTCCCAAATCCTGAAAGCTTTCTGTATTTCTTCGCTCAATTTGGAAAACATTGACCAGGAGGAAGATGATGAGAAGGAAGAGGAAGATGAAGAGGACGAGGTGGGAGGTGGCAGCAACAGCATCAAACTTGAGTCACACTTTGGTGCATGACATGATCTGGATGTCTGGGGGGAGAGAGCTATTGTGTCCAGTTTGGAGAAGAATTCGACATTTGAGTCACAGCCTAAAAGATAAAAATAAAGATGAAGTTAACTCCCTTGGGTTGAATGGGGAGTGGTACCGAGTCGCTGAAGTTCATAGTTAGATGGGCATGAGCCCACTGAGAGTGAGCGAAGATCTTCCTCAGGAGTTTTTAATCTGTTGGGAATCTTAGCCCAGAAGCTATCAATCAGATCTCAGGAAGAGCAACCATATAGTATTTGTCAACACAACTATAAAATTCCCAAAGAGTGAGGAAGACAGTTTCTAAGTTAAAAAAAAAAAGAGTTTGGATTCCGTTTTTCCATTGCTGTAGCGCACGCATGAGGCTGGTGATGTATAAAGAA
Organism: Rattus norvegicus; assembly: GCF_021556685.1. NCBI lineage: Eukaryota > Metazoa > Chordata > Mammalia > Rodentia > Muridae > Rattus > Rattus norvegicus. The sequence goes on from NC_141543.1 coordinate 25,582,943, forward strand.
AAGACGTGAATTGAGCTCACAGCTTTGGAAGCTCAAAGCCAAAACAGCACATCTCTGTCTGTGCTGAGAGCCCAGTAGGCTGAGAGTCACATCGTGGTGAGTGTCCTCATGACTGGGGACATGTGTAAGGGCGAGTGATCACATGAAGCAGGAAGCCAGAGCACAGAGAGGTCAAGCACAGAGAGGTCATGATGGCTTTTTTATAATGCTTCATTTTCATGGGAACTAACTAGGTCCCATGAGATCTACATTAATCTCATCCGTGGACAGGACCATGGGACCTAACTGACATGTACTGTGGTCCACCACCTTAAAGCCTTATCCTGTCTTATCCCAGCATTGGTGTACTCTGAAAGGAGCCTCTAGCCCACAAACCCATGGAGAATGTACTCATGTATGCACGTGAGGAGGTGGGGCATAAGATTCCAAGAGCCTGAGGAACTTTGTTGACTAGTATTTTTGTGCTCTGTTACTTATTTGGATTTTAGTAGAGTTCATATTCCTCCCTAGTTACATGTGCCACTTTCTTTTTTTAAATGCATTTATGTATTTGTGTGTGTATGTATGTATGCATGCATGCATGCATGTATACATGTATGTATTTGTGTGTATGTATGTATGCATGCATACATGTATGTATTTGTGTGTATATATGTATATATGCATGTATACATGTATGTATTTGTGTGTATGTATGTATGCATGTATACATGTATGTATTTGTGTGTGTATGTATGCATGCATACATGTATGTATTTGTGTGTATATATGTAGGTATGCATGTATACATGTATGTATTTGTGTGTATGTATGTATGCATGTATACATGTATGTATTTGTGTGTGTATGTATGTATGCATGCATACATGTATGTATTTGTGTGTATATATGTAGGTATGCATGTATACATGTATGTATTTGTGTGTATGTATGTATGCATGTATACATGTATGTATTTGTGTGTGTATGTATGTATGTATGTATGTGTGCATGCATACATGTATGTATTTGGGGTGTGTGTCAGAAGACAACCTAGAGAGTTGGTTCTCTCCTTCCACCGTGTGGATTCCGGGTATTGAACTTGGGTTCTTAGGTTGGGGAGCAGGGACCTTTTCTTTACTCACTGGTGTGGCCCTGCTGGCCTGCAACTTCCTTTCTTCTAGCTGTGCTCCTGGGGCAGCGCCTGGTGACATCAGGTCAAGTCAGAACATCACGTGCATGAGGTCCGTCCTGGCTGGAGTAGAGAGCGACTTGGTTTGTTTAAGCCTCATTCCTGCTTCATGTGAGCTCACGCTCCTCTTGGCTCACCTGACACGTCGGCCTGGGTTGCTGACTCTTGGTTTATCCTGCACTTTGGCAGCAGCCTGTCTTAGGGTTCCCAAAAGTCTGCCCACACGTTTAGCCACCCACTGTGTCTCCCATTAAAGTTCTTCAGCCGATGAGCTCCTGTCTGCTACCAGATGAACCCACCCGTGCTCCCCTGACCTCCAGAATGAGTTTGTGCCCTCACTCAGGTACATAGAGAATGGATTCGGTGCCAGATCTGCTGTCCTAGGACTTCACCATGGAATCTCATTCCACAAGCCTGACCTGGTCCCGGTCCCGCCTTAACCTTTCCAGCTTGGCTTCCTGCCCTAGACTGCCCCTCCGCATAGCTCCCTGTGTGTGGCAGCTTGGGACTGCTGCTGTAGGCAATCCAGGTCCTCAGGTCAGGTTTCAGGAAGGCCTTTGTGTGTTATCCCTTCCCTGGAGACTGAAGGTTTGTCATGAACTGGAGGCTCTCTTCTGGAAAGAACCTCAGACTCCATCTTCATGGCCTCTGAAGGCCTTGATCATACCCACAACCGTGTGCAGGGTGCTGCAGAGATCCTAAATGATGAATTATTAGGGTATTTTCCTGGGGCCCCTTCGCCCTAAACAGAATGGAGCAGAATAATCTGTCATTGAGAATCATGACAATGACGGTTCCAGGGGAGAGCTGTCCTTGGAAATATCTTGGAGAATGCCTGGACTATGTAATATCACATGATTTTTTTTTTTTTTGCTTCTCTTCCGTCCAACTCTGCAATATGGGTGGAAACCATTCCACATAAAGGGGTTTTCCTAAGTGATGCCAATGAGAAGCTGACAGGGGATATAGTGTTGATGCAACTCCAAGAAACAGAAAGATCTAGATTGGATCTTCGATTGCTCCAGTTCCTACCTGCAGATACACTTCTTGAATCCCCATCACCTCAGCCGGAGGAATGGTAGGGAGGACACTTACCTAGTGGGGCCGACACCGGGTTATACGAGTCCACATTGCTGCAAACGTCTCTTCCATTCAGTCCTATGTGGGTCTGTTCATTCGTCCACATGAGATCTATTTTGGGAGAATGGTCCAAGTTACCTTATGCATTTTGGTACCCTCCATGGTATCTATTTTGAACCAGTGCATCCTGTATCTCAACCTTCCTAAAACCGCAGCACCTTTTTAATACAGCTCCTCATGTTGTGGTGAGCCCTCAGCCATACAATTATTTCTGTTGCTACATAACTGTAGTTTCTCTGTGGCTATGAATTGTAATGTAAATGTGTTTTCCAGTGCAACCCCTGTGAATGGGCCTTTCGCCCACTCCCAAAGGGGGTGCAACCCATTGCTGCCTATGGAATGTGATGGGGTCCACGTTAGAGTCTTCGCTCAATAGGAAACTCAGAGAGCTTAAAAGCTTGACCTTGGGGTTACCGGTGTCTTCCAGCTCAACTTCAGATCCCTTTTCGCTTTCACCAAAGACTTTTTACATTTTGTTTGCTTTTACGAATGCACATAGTCTCCCATTGCAGCAGCTCACCTGAATGAGTGTGGAGAACTTTGAGCCTGGATCGGTGGTACCTAAGTGGCAGTGTTCGGGATGATAGGATGGGACACGGGCTCGTTCTTTGTCACCAGGTACCTGACTGTGGTTCACTGTTTCAGAGGCTTCACTTTATCCTGCTGTTTCTGGGCCGGTGTTGAGGAAAACCAGCATGGTGGCAAGAGCGCATCAGGGAGGAGTCTGTTCATCTGATGGTGAGCAGGGAGAGAGGAAGGTACCGGGGATAAAATGCCCTGTGAGGAATGGACCTTAGTGAGTACTTTGTCCAGCTGAAACTCACCTCCTAAAGTTTCCAGAACCTATCAGAATAGCACCACCAGCTGAAGCCAAGACCACGACCCCTGAGCCTTTAGCGGGATACTTCATATTGAACTCTATGATGTATGTAGAGGGCAAAGCATTTGAGGGATCATTTATACAGTTGCTACCAAAACATGTGAGGTAACTGGACCATTCTCCCAGGACACTTCAACATCATATGAAACTGGGTCTAAACCAAGGCAACGGTTCCATGTTAGGTCGAGCGGACGGACTTCTGGGATGGGCGAGATGCCGGAGAAATGAAAGATATTTCACTAAGTCTTCAGGAATTACCCCACTCATCTCTGTTAGTGTGTATGAAATGTATGAAGAAAACAACACATTATAAAAAAACATAGTACATGTGTCATTTTATAAGGGTTATGGGAAAAATATTAATCTAAGGACAACCCTACCTGATAAAGTATTAAAGACTGTCTCTGCAGCTCGCTGGCGAACAGCACGGGTTCTGCATTTTATTAGCACTGACTGCATAGAACGCTGATCTTATTTGAGAGGCATTTTCATAAACACTGACACACAGTACAGTTCCCATTTGAGGCCGTGAGCAGATACAACCCCTCCCCCACACCCCTGCTGGAACTTAACCCCTGGACAGTTTCCCAGAGGTGATAGTATTTTTTTCCCATGAGGTTTCCCTGAACAATGGGCGCTTTTCCCAGGGAAAGTTGAGAGAGTGGGCTTTGGACCGGCATGGGTTCTTAGGGTTGGTTAAGAGCTAGATTGGCCGTAGGCAAGCCAGGGCTGAGGAAGACAAGAGCTGAAGACCTGTGTGTAGACACAAGAGTATCTTTCTGGAGTCTTTACTTGTGCACCTGGCTTGCGTCAGAGGGAGGTTCTCTGGAGTGCCTACAAGTTCTTTTACGATGAAAGAGTGTGGCCGGGTGTGAATGCATAAGCCTCTCTCTTGTCTCAGCACTCAGGAGGCCGGGGCAGGGGGTTCTTGAGATCCACGCTAGTCTAGACCCCACAGTGAGACCCTGTCTCACAATAACCAAATAAATAGCATTGTTTTTCTAAAATACGGATTGGATGACCAGTGGTTTGCAATAATTATGGGCAGCATGTCCACGCCATTTCCTTTTGCTTGAAGTTGGTGCTTTCTTTCCCATATTATACTGGCTTACAAGCTCTGAATTTCCAATGGAATACTGGGCTTTCTTCCTCTCCTACTCCATTCCTTTCCCTATGGGGAGATTTTTCAAGCTTTGGGGCATCTTAGGAACATCTGGTCTACCGCCTCCCTACCAAACTCAACCCACCTTGACGGATACATGTCTTAGAGAGGTAAGAGAAGGATATCAGGGCTAGTCCTGGATTCTGCCAACCCAAGACATTTCCCTGTCTCTGTATGAGTGTTTGGGTTTTAGACAAGATCACTCAGAACCCACAAAAAGACCTAGTGCAGTCTGGGAAGCTGAGGGAGACAGTAGAAGAAGCCAGTCTATTTCAGAAAAAATAAGGACTGGTCCAGAATGAAAGGGAAAACCCCCGTGGAAACATGGCCTCGCTGTACAATATGACTGTCAGCATCAAAGCCCTGGCTGGCTCAAGGTCTAGAAGAGGAAGACCTTAGATGAGGAAAGAGTGAAGGGAAAGCACAGTAGGAATAAGGCCCAGACAGGAATACAAAATGGGTATGGGAGTTGCTCCATGGAAGTGCTTTCTAATTCTTGACCCCCAGTGAGGCAAGCTCAACTCATTATTTCTACCACAAGAAGGTAACCAGTCTGCTCTGACTTGGTTGAGGCATGTGTTTGATTCTTTTCTGAAAACCTCACCAAGCTTCTCTCTGCTCTGTGCCCTGCTGGTATATTCTAGGAATGCCACAAAGATCTAAGCCTCTTCGGGGCTCTTCCCCAATTGGAACTGAACGCTGATTGGAGTCATATGTAGACAGGAAGCCCTCTTTGTGTCTGTAAAACAAGAAACATCTTCCAAGAAGACCGCACTACGGTTTTCTTTGTGTGTTGCTAAAGAACCAGGAGGTTGCTTTGCAAAACAACCTTTCACAAGCCGAGCAGGGCTGATTGCTCCTCCTGCCCTATGCGGCTGTGTGGAATTGTGTGGTGGGGAAAGAGAGATCTGCACAACCTTTAGCAACGGCAGAAACCGTGTAGAAAGAATGCTTGCCTGGGAATTTGGAGACCTAGCCATGCCTCTGACACGCTGTGTGACCCTGGACGAGTCACTTCACCTCTCTGGGCCTCAGTTTCCTCTTCTTCAAAAGGGATCGGGGAGGAAGACTGGATGAACTCCAAAGATTCTTCCAGCCCTGTGCATCCTTGCTTCTGAGGGCTGGGAGCTGGGATTTAGGTCTGAGCCAATATCCAGTGGACTCTTGGGACTTTCTAGAGGCAAGAGAGAGGCCAGGACAGCTGCTTTGGGGAGTGGCTGGTCCTTGATTAAGGCTCAAATAATTAGCTCAGCTTCACAGTAAGCCTTCGGAAATTAAGAAAGAAAAAAGATGTTTAGCTTCAAAAATAGCACTTGATGTTGCTTCAAACTGATTGGCTAGGGGTTTTGTAGGTTTTTATACACAGAGATCATTTTCCCTCCTTTGTGACATAGCAATTCCATGCGCTGATGCTGGAGTTAGCGTGACCCTCATCCGAATGCTCTCACTGGCTAAGCGTCCTTGAGCATGCTCTTTACCAGTGACCCGCTCGCTCCACTGTGCTGTTAGAAGGCCAATGAGGTGGCCCATGTCCAGCTTAGAGAACAGGTCTGGTCTTAAACAGCCATTTAAGAAACTGAGTACATGAATAATAACCATTTTATAGTGCTCTGTGAGCCTCAGTAGGGATGGCTGGTCTGTGGTCTGCACTTCCAGCATGAGCCTCTGGAAAGGCCAAGGAAAGCTTAGAAAGTGGTGCTTAGTTCCCCCGAAATCCCGGTGTCCTCATCTCTATAGGAGCAAGAAGAGTAGAATGGGGCCAGCCACTGAAAACTCATGTCCCCATTTCGGGATGACGGAAGCTAGACTCAACTCCAGCTAATGATCAAAGTGGCTTGAACTCCCACACAACACGATGGCTTAAGAACAGGTTCACTTCCTGCCTGGTGGCTTGGGGATCCGGACAAGGGAAATGCAGCAACTCAGTAGCTGGACACTTGACTGGGACCTGTAAGCACATCACACCAGAGTCAGGCATTCACCACCCCTAGAGTTCAGGGATTATTGTTCCGGACACAGGAAGTAGTCTAGACTCAAGGGCAAGGCCTTCGCTTCAAGGAAGAGATCTCTTTATAGCGTCTATGTTTAAGAACCTCTCCGGCCATATATTAATAATCATTACTGGTACTGCTTGTTCCAAGGGATCCTATCTCTTAGCTAGATTGAATGTTTCTTGAGGGCAGGAGCTATGCATTTCTCGGTAGAACGTGTGTGAAAATGGGACAAAACCAGTACATGGTTGTAAAAGTTGAATTAACTTGCATAGGCAGCAAGTATGATGGAAAAGACCCTGGCCTTTAGAGGCAAAGCAATCTGAATTTAAAATGGGCCTTTCGGCAAGTTACCTGTCTTTCTCATCAAAACAAATAAATAATGAATGAATACAGTCGTACCTGTCAAAGACTTAGGGCCGGTGAATGTGAAATAGCCATGCATAGCCAATGCTCTAACTTGTGGTTGAGGAGTCTTTGGCACTGTGGCCTGTGCATAGTCGTTCAAGTTCAGACACACGTAGAGGCAAGTCTCTGGACTTCCGTGTGGCCGAAGACAAACCCGCTTCCTCTCTGAGAGTCACCAAGTCCTCGTCTCTCATGTAGATCTCTTAAGAATCCAGCTCATCCGTGACCTACACTCAGGACTTAATGTATGCATCGCCTGCAAATTGAGTAATGGTGGCAACTTGTTCGTGTATTGATTTGTCTGCACAGTGCATGGAACGAACAGCCAGTGTTGGTAACTCCCAGTAGTTTCCTTGGTCAAGTCCCTGGGACTGTGGAGACCTGGATCTGGGATGATGTCCTCACAGGTTTGAAAACATCTTTAGAGAGGAGCACAGGGTCCTGGTTAAGCATCCCAAGACAGTACTCTATCTTAACACCTCTGTGACTGAATTTAAATGGTTCCGGGTGCCACTTTCCTCTGTTGGATCCCTTGGTCCCTGCCAGTTGCACCACCTTCTTCTCAGAGATCCATGTCTCCTTCCCAAATATCTCTGTGCCTCATGACTACGTTAGTACAAGGTGGCTCTAACCTTGTGTCTGATGTCTGTCTGTCTGTCTCTGTCTCTCTCTGTCTCTGTCTCTGTCTGTCTGTCTGTCTGTCTCTCTCTCTCTCTCTCTCTCTCTCTCTGTGTGTGTGTGTGTGTGTGTGTGTGTAAAGCATACTGATCTGCCTGGCAAAGCATCAAGTTAAGACGCCGGATTTAACTTTTCCGGGTAGCCCCTGGGACCTGTGTTCATTTTATTTTGAAAACAGAGTCTTACCACATATTCCTGGCCAGCTTGGAACTCTGTGAAGAAGACTGGGCTGACCTTGAGGTTACAGAGAGCCACCTGCCTTTTCCTCCCAGTGGAAGTGGGGTATTGGGATTAAAGGCACAGACCACTGTACTTCTCTTAGGAGAGATTGCTCACGGACGCCTCTGTTTCTCCTCGTAGCTCTCCCAAGAGCTCTGATCTTGCCTCTTGCCTCCACCCTTGTTTTCCTCTGGCCCGGGTAATCTGATTGTTTTGAAAATGAACTCCTCTTTAGAAAAGAAAATGCACTGACACAGTATTTTTCAAATGGTCTCGGGGCCATTCATGGCAACCTTGCAGGAATACGGTTTCTCTTCCTACTAGCTTGTATGTCATCTGTATTTTGCTGATTTTTTTTTAATGCCTGTGTCTTCTGCTTTTGCACATCACCGCACCTCCTTGGTGTGGTCCACGTGGACTGGGTTTTGGCTACCCAGGCTCCATCCACTCACCCTTCCTGGTAGCAGCCTCCTCTGTAGCAATTGAAGCATCATCCTTAACACCAGTGGTTCTCAACCTTCCTAATTCCATAGCAGCCTTTTAAATACAGTTCCTCATGGTCTGGTGACACAGCCCTCCACCCCCATAAAATTATGTGTTGCTACTTCATGCTGTAATTTTGCTACTGTTACAAATCCTAATGCAAATATCTGATGTGCCCAATACCTGATATGTAACCCCTGGGTATCATGGCTCTGTGAGGAGGTACCTTCCTGTCTTTTAATCTAGGAATTAGCTCTTGACCCACATCAGGGTTGGTTGAAGGCTTGTTTCCTAGAACTGGAATCCTAACCAGTGGGGCAGAAAGACTGAACGCACTGGTACTCCATTTTGTGTGCGCCCTTGCATAAGGGTATGACGTGCCTGCCTTCTAGTCTCCAGACCTGACCTTAAGATTTCAGGTGAGTCTACAAGTCTGATAAGCTTTGAAGAGAATTCCCACTCTCTCAGGTTTACAGAATCGTAACCAAGTAAGTTAACTTACTCCTGAGCGGGATGGGCATAATTCTCTGTGTGCGGACCTCCATTCTAACTGCAAGCTTGTGGTTCACCAGCTGGGTGCCCTTGGGCAAGTTCATTGTCTCCTGTGGACATCTCATCTTTGTAAAATGACAGGCAGTGAGCCCTGAAGCCGGAGTCTCAGACTTGCCAGGACTTTGAAATCACCTGGGGAGATATAAAATTTTCAATGCCTGGACTCTATCCCCTGGGATCCTGATTTAATGATTTTGGGGTGCGTTTGGGATGTTGGGATTTTATAAAGCTCACTGCCAGTGTCTGAGAAAAGCGACACAGAGAAATTCTTCAAATTACAGGGAAGAACAAATAGGTAAGTTAAGTGCTTGGTGTAAGGGACGGATTGACAAAAGTCACCCTGCTTTCCTTAGGAAGGTAAACACGAATAACTTGCTTTTGCTTCTGGCACCGATGCTTTGTTTGTGGGGGGGGTAGGTAGTCATAGTGATGCATGACAGCCAATCTGCAGTATAACCTCCCTCATTTATCCCGTCAGGGTGAAGGGCAACCTCGAATGTAGCCAGAACTCATAGAACATACAAAAATGTGATTACTTTCACATCCTCGGAGGCAAACTAGAGCGAGTTCAACAGTGCTTTGTGAGAACATTCTATGGAGTAACTGCTTTAATGGATAGACAAAATTGATTCATAATTACCATGGCAACAGCAAAATGGAATTATGTCTTCCTGAGGGACGTGGATCAGGACTGAGGAGGATTCTGGAGGATTCTGTTTCACTCTGGCCCTGCAACTTGCCTGAGTGACCTTGGCTCCCTCAAGCAGTTCAGCACTCAAGTCCTTGGTTTCCCCAGAGCCCGTTTTCCAATCTGGGAACTCTTCAGCTGAGTTCCTAAGGAAGCACGTTGATATGGCCGTGGTTAAGGCAGTGATGAGAAGATGAGGTAGGAGATGGGAGAGTGAAAGTAGAACCTGGAGCCTGGTACCAGGGGGAACTGCAGATGCTGTTCGCCCACCAGCCAGCTTCCTCGTAGTCTACGAAGCCTGTGCAGTCTAAGGCCTCCATAGAATCCTTTGAGTAAACAACAAGTTGCACGGAAAACTCCCACCTAACCCAATGCTTCTCCATCTGGGTCCTCTTCACGTTGTGAGTTTGGTTTTGTTGTTATCATCCGATGGGGCTGCCCTGCTTATTAGAAATTACTTACCAACATCCAGGACCTCTATGTATTAGGTCCCTATAGAGCTCCTGCTTTGTGACAAGAAAAAAAAAAAAAACCAAAAAAACCCAAAAAGCATTTCCAGACATTGTCAGGTATCCCCTGAGGTAAAAGAAAGTTCCCTCTAGTTAAAAAGTAGTCTAGTTCCCTCGTAATGAAGTGTGGTTGCTCAAGTAAAGTAGCAGACGTTGTGAGTGCACGGTAGTTAATATGTGTGGTGTCCCCAGAGGCTCTCACAGCTGCCCATGACCCAAACAGCTGTTGGGAATCCACGTGTCCATTGTCACAGATGGGGGTTCCGTGCTTGCACAGCTAATGGTAATAATAACTCTGCCCGCCATTTATTGAGCGTTTACTACATGCTCTGCACATGGCTGAGGGTTTTATATATTTCGTTGTCTCCACTAATTAATTACAGTGACGGAGTTTGCAGATCAGTAGCTAGTAGGCTAGGTCTAGGTCTTCGGTATGATGTCTTTGGTTCCCATAGCATGTGTCATGTGTGCATGTGTGCATGCATGTACCATATGTGTATGCATGTGGAGGCTGGAGGTCAACTTTAGGGGTCATCCTTCAGTGACTGTCCACCTTGGTATTTTGCAAGAGACCTGGGACTTACTCATTGGGTTAGGTTGACTGGTTAGTGAGCTCCAAGTCATCCTGTCCCTACCTCCTCAGCCCCAGGATTGCAAGTATATGCTTCTGTGGCCAGCTGTGTGTGTGTGTGTGTGTGTGTGTGTGTATCATGGCTGAGAATCAATTTAGCACCTAATGCTTGTGTGGTAAGCACTGTACTGAGCGAATCGTTTCCCCAGCCCATCACGGAACTTTTTAATGTTAATTTCTTGCCAGCATTTTCAGATTGGGCAAATACATATATAAATCTATTTCTAGTGTCTTTTTAAAAACTTGACAAGTCTGACAAGAGGCAGTCAGTTTGGTTCCCGGCCTCCACTGACTGGCTTTTAGATGAGACACAGGTCCATTTAATCCCAGTCCCCACCACTCCCTATGGGATCATCAATTGTAAGTGTGTCAACTGCCATTTGACACCCTGCTGGTAATTTTTTTTTTAAAACCTAACTTTGTTCATTAGTCTCATGGGTTAGCTCCTTTTAACGGTTGTTCACATCCTCACTGAATGGTTTATGTTACTGCTCTCATTTTAAAGATGGGGAAACCAGGGCCCATGAAAGCAAAGCTCTTGCCCAAAGTCATACAGTGAACGTTATCAATGGGCAAAGCAATTGTAAGGCAAAGAGCCCCCTGCCTCACCCAAGTAACCCTGTCTGGCAGCGCTGAGAGGATGCTGGGCGAGTACGTCCCTACATTCTGAGCCCTGGCCACAGTTTCTCCATCTTGGTTTCCTTGGAGAACCAACTCCCAGTAATTCTTTTGCTCACCAGGAACCACATGTGGCCAGGCTGTGAAGAGTAGCCTTTGACTATGGTTCCCCAGGCTGTTTTTCTGTGTCTGTGGTACTTTTGGGCTGCGTCCAAGAGCTGCTCACACACTCCTACATAGTCGAGGGGCCAGCTGGTGTGTGTGTGTGTGTGTGTGTGTGTGTGTGTGTGTGTGTGTGTGTGTAGCGTGTAGCGTGCTTCTGCTGTTTGCCTGTGGGGAGGATGTGATTGCTTTAGGAAATTAAGTGGGAGTGATTAATTAGGAAATGTACTGAGGACTCTGGAAAGAAATAGAAGCTGTAAAAAAATGCGCCCCTAAATACAGACTATTTCTTCTGGCCACATGACTAAGGAGACTGTGTTCTGAGGGACTGAGAGCATCTCTTCCCCTTACTTCTGGAGCAGTTGTTTTGGTGAAGCATTACCTCGAGTGGTGAGCTGGGATGAGCCTCAAGGCCAGCTGGTCCAGCCTCTGCTTTCTGTGAATGGACACGATGGCACAGAAGGAGGGCGGGCAAGAGGTAGAAGCTGGGTAGAGGATAGAAAACAATAGGACTTCAGACTCAGAGGACCTAGGTCTCAATTCTCGAGACTTCCCTGCTGTAATGCCTGACCAGTTTCTGTCAGGCTTCTCATTGTGCAATGGAGGTAGACTATGATTACCAGAGAGCAAAGGAGCAAAGCCTACACAAAGGCTTCTGCTAAGCAGTACGTGGGCTAGGCAGCAGTCTAGAACCTTGTTTGTGTTTCCTTAATCCCGGGACCACCCCATAAGGTTGGTACTAGTATTAGTTCGTTTTGTAGAAGAGAAACAAAGGCTCTTGGAGGATCCATTATTTACATAATGCGCTAACATTGCTAAGTGGTCAGAGGCAGGCTCGGCCTGCAGCTTGGCTCAGGAATCCATGCTCTCAACCTGTAAACATTCCATCTCTGAAGCGTATTACACAGTTTGCAGGTAAAACATGAAAGCTGACACACGTTATAGTTTGCTAAGCAGAAATAAATGGATGCTATGCTTCGTGAGGCTGAACTCTGAGGGGTTGGCATTTTTATTTCGAGGAAAGGCAAGATGTAGTCATACCAGAGAGGCCGTTGTCATACAAATTGAGGAAACGTCCATTGTCCAAAATTCCAGACCCCGCACTGACCCCGAGTCTTAAACTTTCTGAGAGCCGATGTGATGTCTCAAGTGGAAAAATTGCACAACGGTCCTGGTTTGGTGAGTTGTTGTGAAAACGCGGGTGCGTAGACCACACCATATGTCCCGCTCAGGGCTTACACCACCACCAAAAGCAACTTGGGGAGGAAACGGTTTAATTGGCCTATACGGCTACATCACTGTGCCACGTTGAAGGAAGTCGGGACAGGAACCTGGAGGCAGGAGCTGATGCGGAGCTCATGGAAGGGTGCTGCTTACTGGCCTGCTCTTCACGAGTTTCTCAGCCTGTTGTCTTATAGAACCAAGGACCATCAGCCCAGGAATGGCCCCACCCACCATGGGTTGGACCCTCCCCTGTCAATCACTAATTAAGAAAATAACCTACTGGATTGCCTACAGTCCAGTCTTATGACCTTATGGAGATACTTTCTTAGTCGAGGTTCCCTCATCTCGGGTGACTTCCGCTTGCGTCAAGTCAACGTGAGATTATTTAGCACCTTGTATAAAACAACATGAATCCTTCGTGTGTACGAGGTGCATAAGAAGCAGGAGTGACCCTCATGTTTAAACCTGTGTATCTCATCTCCAAAGTGGTATATATAATTTGTAGCCATTCCAAGATGTTGGGGGTAGGGCGGGGGTACCCTCTGGTGAACATGACACAGAAAAGTTCCTGTGACCGTTTGTGCCTCCATGAGACAGGGCTAGCACTGCCTCACCCTCGTGCTGCTCCCCCATGATGATAAGACAGAACGTGTGTGTTGGGGAAGCATGGGGCTCAATAACCAGGATCTGCTACTGCTGTTCAGCTCCCCCCCCCCATCCTCCCCACATCTGCTATGTGAAGTTATGCACTCACTTGTCTCAGCATGGCCTTGCATTTGAGGGTCCCCATGTCTAATAAAACTTATGTACAGGTGAAACACTGACCTGGGAGCTACCTTTTATTCTGTTTCCCAATATGTACAGCCCAATACAGAACTTCCTCTCAGGCCGAGTTGAATGCTGTTGACTTCATGCACATAAGAATTACAGTGCTGCCATCCTGGGATACTTTTCCTCCCTGGCCTCCTAGCTCACTCCTGTGGCCTCTTCTCAGGGGTTCTAGTGGGGAAGCCCCTTGTTCCTCTCACTGAATTTTTTGGTTCATTTGCGTACTTTCTTTTTTGGAAACTCTTCAGCCCCCATGCCATGTGTGGATTATTGTGCAATAAAACTCTTTCTGGGTGCTCGGAGTGCGTCCTATGTGGCGGGAGACCTCCATGGTCCTGGCATGGTTATCCCCCAATCCCCTGGCCAGAATAAAGTTGGAGAGGTTAGTGGCCCAAATGAGGAAGAAACAGGCCTACTCATCGCAGATGCAGACGGTGAATGTGCTGCTGGATGTCGTGTTCTCAGTCGCTCCAGTCAGCCTAGAAGACTCTCAGGAAGGATAAGCAATGAATTCCTCCTCCTCCTGGAGCTCTTCCTCCTTCCCAGAGGGCTGGTGCCGAGGGATTAGCCAGAGGAGGGCTTGGGCCTGTGCGTCAACATTGGAGTTCATAGCAACAGTAAGAGATAACTTTTATGGAGAGCTTATGTTGCGCCAGGCACCATGCTAAGTGCTTTTAATGTTCCATTTTACCACACACAGGGCTTGGATTGGATCCGGGCTGAGGCACAGGGGGATAAATAGACACATACCTGGCACACAGCTGTGGTGCAGAGCAGCCCACTGAACCTACTGCTTTGGTGTTGTAACCACAACTCTGTTTAGCGTCTTCTCTTCTTAATTCTCCTGACGCTTAAGTAGCAGGTTTTCCTGACTCCTGGATATAGAAATGGTGCAAATAAACAGTGCCCGTGGTCCCCTGAATTCGAACCCCGATACCTGCCATTTAATTTCCTCCTGTGTCTCACTTGGGGAGGTGGATTTTTCTGGTGCAAGTTTCAAATCCTATCAATAACAGAGTCAGGAGAAGCTGAGCAGGAACCAGACTTAAGAGAATGTAATTATTTAAAGAGGAGAGCTCATTCATACATTCATTTGTTCCTTCATTGAACAAAGCTCTGTGCAGGGTGCCTTGAGCACTGTGTGTCTATGTGCACCTGGAATTCTATGCAGTGTACCTATGTGTACCTGAGATTCTATGCAGTGTGCTCATGTGCACCTGAGATTCTATGCAGTGTCTCTATGTGCACCTGTGATTCTATGCAGTGTCCTTATGTGCAGCTGTGATTCTATGCAGTGTGCTCATGTGCACCTGAGATTCTATGCAGTGTCTCTATGTGCACCTGTGATTCTATGCAGTGTCCTTATGTGCAGCTGTGATTCTATGCAGTGTCTCTATGTGCACCTGTGATTCTATGCAGTGTCCTTATGTGCACCTGTGATTCTATGCAGTGTCTCTATGTGCACCTGAGATTCTATACAATGTGCCTACATGCACCTGTGATTCTATGCAGTGTGCTTATGTGTACCTGAGATTCTATGCAGTGTGCTTATGTGCACCTGAGATTCTATGCAGTATCTCTATGTGCACCTGTGATTCTATGCAGTGTCTCTATGTGCACCTGAGATTCTATGCAGTGTCTCTATGTGCACCTGTGATTCTATGCAGTGTCTCTATGTGCACCTGTGATTCTATGCAGTGTCTCTATGTGCACCTGAGATTCTATGCAGTGTCTCTATGTGCACCTGAGATTCTATACAGTGTGCCTACATGCACCTGTGATTCTATGCAGTGTGCTTATGTGTACCTGAGATTCTATGCAGTGTGCTCATGTGCACCTGTGATTCTATACAATGTGCCTACATGCACCTGAAATTCTATACAGTACGCCTATGTGCCCTTGCAATTCTATGCAGTGTACCTGCGTGCACCTGAGATTCTATGCCGTGTCATTACACGTGGTTATTGCCTTACTACTTTGCTTATAGAAAAATCACCTCCCCACACCTACTCTCATTTTTTGTCATAACCAAGCAAAGCAAGCAAGACAAATGTCCAATGGAGCTTCTGTTGGGCAGAGGATGAGAGTTTCCTGAAAAGTTAAGCGTGGAATTATCATGTGACTCACCAGCTCCACTCTTAAGTGATACCCCAGAGAGTTAAGTGGGGACTCGAAACAGCTAACCATGTACCAGTGCTCACTGCAGCATTATTTACGGTAGCCCACGGAGGAAACAACCCAAGGATCTGTCAGCAGGTGAACGATGAGCAAAGCTTGTTCCTATACATAATGGGAGCTGATTCATCCTCCGGGAGGAGTGGAGTTCTAATACACGCTGCCGTGAATGAGCCTTGAGAGCATCGTGCAGAGTGAAAGCCCAGGCACAAAATAACGCACATCGTATGGTGCCACATAGTTATATGAAGTCTCCATAGTAAGCAAACACATAGTCAGAGGCTGGGAGATGGCCCAGAAGGTAAAGGTGTTTGCTGCCACAATTGATGGCCCGAGGTCTATCCCTGCCCTGAGTTTGGCCCTTGTAGCTCACACTGTAGAGAAGTGACTCCCATTGCTTTACCTGCCCTCTACACACGTGCTGTGGGATGTGCACACCATGAGGCCACAGACACTAAATGAGCAGTAAGTTTTCAGGTCCTGGTAGGGCATATGCAGTAAGTGCCTACTGGGCATGGAAATTCTGATGGGGTGATGAAAAAGTTTTGGAAGTAGAGATGGCGATGGCTGTATAAGGTAGGGAACGCCCTCAATGTCACCAGATTGTGCCCTTAAAAAGAGTTAAGTGGCTGGGTATGGCGGTGCGTGCCTTTCATCCCAGCACTCAGGAGGCAGATCTCTAATCTCTGTGAGTTCAAGGCAACCTGGTCTACAGACAGGGTAATGGAGGGACCCTGGCTCAAAAGAACTAGCAACAAACAAGCAAACATCCTAAAATCTAAAAGGAAAGAAGTCCCCGAGTCTGTTTGGACTGGAGTCCCAGCTTGATGGTTAAGAGAGCTGGGTTTAATTCTGAGCATCCACAAGGAGGCTCACAGCTGTCTGTAACTCCAGTTCCAGAGGCTCCAACACCGACATCTATGCAGGCAAAACAGCAATGGGCATGAAATAAAACTATTTAAAAAATAATTGAGTGATACAATTATATTTTTAAACAATTTTTTTTAGATAACAAAAGTGTTTAGCCTATTAAAAATGCCTTTTGCTTTTTGATTCTCTGAGACGAAACCACACTTGCAGGCATGACAGATAGAACCATTGTCATCGGTAAAATGGCAAAATTCATGTTCTGTGTACTTCACTACATTAAGGAAAAAAATGCGTACCTCATCACAGAGTGATATATGGTGGAAAACCTTCTCAGTACAGAAGGAAAACTGTAGAAACCCCTTTCTTGTTCAGCACAGCACCGAAGCCCTCTGTAGAGCACGGAGCTTAGCCTAAAGTACAGGCATATTTCTTTTTCTGCAGAGCCAAACTGGGAACACAATAATTGTATTTGTAGTTGAAAATGGCAGTGAGGCTGTTGAGTGTAAATTTTACTACCATGGCAACCGTGGACCACAAAGATGATAAAAATGAGAATGCAGGAATATTTTTGGCAGGTGGGGTCAGCTGGAGGTAACGTGACTCCTTGCAGGTAACTGCAGGGTTTGAAGGAAAGCGGAATGTTAATAATTGTTACGAAGACTCAGAGTCCCGGCTGGGCTGTGTCTTCTTTGTTCCAGTTGAGGGCATCGAGGCTGCTCTTTGGACCAATTGAGCCAAAGCAGAGAGAGTGGGTGAAGGTCAGGATGGTAATGAACTCCAGAAATCTTTGTTGGAAGTTTTCGTGGAATGATAGGAGGCCAACCACCATCGGTTCCTGTCGTAGTTCTGCCCCCGTGCAGACGTACTGCAGTGTGGGCCTTACAGATCTCCTGGGCTGCTCCCAGAACGGCAGCTGTCGTCTGTGGGATGTGGTTGGGGTGAGGGAGAAGAAGACCACAGTTTATCCTGTAAGGAAAGATACCTGGGAGGCCATAAAGGGGATACATGTTTCTGCGTCGTCTCACAGGTCAGAACTCGTCCTTTCCAAAGAAGAAATGACCAGGGAAGCTACTGTAATCTGTATCTTCCTCCTAGCTCTCTCCACATTTAGGGTTAGCTCATGATTTCGAATTGGAAAGAAAAAAATCTTTGCTCCACCCGGACTCTCACCCACAAGATGGGAGAAGTTTGAGGACTCAGAGCCTGATGTTTCACAGGGTCCCCTTTGCTCTCCTTAGTCGTCCTCCCCGCCCACCTTAAGTCTCTACTCCAGACTCAGTTCTGAGCCACATCCTCTCCAGCACTTGGTGTAATGCAGTGACGCGGTGAAAAGAGCCAGGCCCTTTGACACTGTGGCTGATTGGACCTCTTTCTGAAAACCATGGGTGGCCTCCGAGGGAAAGTGAGGTGATGGGATGACAGTTGAATTCCTGTGATATCCAGGATGAGGGCTGAATGCCTGTCCCTTTGGACACGACAGCTGTATAACCTCAGGGCATAAATGTCAGTGCTACTGCCTGTGATAAAATGGGTTTGGCGATGCCTACCTCCCAGGGTTCCTGACAATTTGAACTGTACAAGCACCTATAGCCAACATGCACGCAAGCGCTACTTGGTAGCTACTGTGAGTACGAGGCCAAATCGGTCATTTTGTAGTTTGGCATCTGAGGGAACCGATGCTTGTTCAGACTGAGGTATCCCAGCCAGGCAGAGTGCAGCACAGACTAAGGTGGTACTCGGCTGCGTACACGCATGCCACCCAGAGATAACGTCTCTAGATCACTCGTTGTGTTCATAGCTTTCAGCTACCTGATTTATATACCTCGTGTCTTAATCGCATAGCAACTCCATGTTGTAAGCATTGTTTTGCCAGACGACCAGAAGAAAACCAAAGCTTAATTTTCCTGGATGATTCATCTAAGATCATCCAACTGTGATTTATTTGAACCTAGAGCCCTGATGCCTAACCAGTATTCTGGATGCCAAGTCGGGGATGGGGTGGGAAGGGGCCTTCTTTGGAGTCTGTTTAGAGACTGAGCCAGGAAAATGGCTGCCTCCAGTTCAGAGACCCATGTTCTGATCACTCCTACTAAGAAGCGCTTGTCCACGGGCATCCCTTCGCCACAGGATGTTGCTTTTGCAGGCTTGCCACATCTAGCCCTCATCAGTCATGCAGTAATCAGCTCATTCTTCCTTTCCTGCAGTCCTGTCAACACTCAACTTGTAGAACAGCATCGTTGCACTGTGAATGCTAGGTCTGAGGTCATTTAACGGGATGCCCCCAGGCGCTGTACTAGTCAGTTTTACACATTATCTTACGTACTCGGCATGGGAGGCCTCATTACTTCTTATTGTGTGCTATGTCTTCGCAGCTGATAAAATGGATTCAGAAGACGTTAAAGTAGGGGGCTGGCGAGATGACTCAGCAGCTAAGAGCGCATCCCGCTTTTGCAGAGGATACTGGAGTTAGACTCCCAGCATCCGCGTCAGTTGGGTAGCTCACAGCTACTCCAGCCCCTGCAGAGGTGGGGAGATCTGATAACCTCTGGCCTCAGTGGGAACGTACACTCACGTGTGGGTATATGGACAAACACGCAAAATTTAAAGACATTAAAGTAGGTTCCCCAAGCTATTTCAGAGCCAGAATTCAGACTCTTCAAGGCTTTGTATAACCTAAGAAGATGCTCCTTCTCTTCAGTCCCCACAGCGTTAGTCATCTAAGTAGACCCCAGAATACCTAGAAGGCTTGCTCAAATGCAGCCTAATGGGCTCCTGCCTCCCAGATAGGTTGGGCGAGCCAGCCTGGCAGTGTGCATAGATAACTAGTTCTCTGAGGAATGTTCCTATGGTTTGCCCCTGGGGAGCACACTTTGGGGATCACTGCTCCTGCCCAAGGACCCTGCATTTATTACTCCCCTAGAATTACGCAGCGCTTAGCATAAAGTAGTCACCTGAAGTGTATTTGTTAATGTGACCTGTTGAGGTGCAGATCCATCTCTCCTTTATGTAGTATACTGTTCTGACATTTCTGCCTGCACATTCTTAAGCTTTTCCGTGTAGGGGTTTCAGGAAGTTCCACGGGGTCGGGCATCTTTATGTCTTAGCACGTTGTGTGGGGTCTCACATGAATGGTATGCTCGGTAACTATTAGCAGCTTGGTTGGTTGGTTGGTTTAGAGACTAATCTCACTAAGACCTGCACTGAATGCTGGCTGGTATCTAAGATGTTAGGTCTTGAGACATTTCCCAGATTCTCTCAAGAGGGGTGGCCTGTCTCTAAAGTGAGGATGCAGGAGCTGCAGTTCAAGCTTCAGGTAGAGGCAAAGCCACACGGCCACCTGAGAGAGCCCTAAGGATGCCTGTCACCACCTCTGGTGGCCACCCTTGGGCGACTGCTGGTTGCCACCTTACGGGATGAGGGGGCTCATTTTTCCAGGCTGGAGGCAGAAATGGGGAGGGGATGGATGCAGGTGGCGTGGCTGTTTCAAGGAGCTTTTGTTCTCTCTCAGTTCGGAAGGGGCCGTCCTGCGCATGCCCGAGGGGTGGGGCTTAGCATTTGGCACCACGTGCCCTGGTACAGAGCTTATTCTTGGGTTTCTTGCTGGAAACACACCCAGCTACATGAGCCCACAAGCTGGCTGAGAGTAATGGGAAAGGTCAGATGGGGGCCTCCGCCCCAGCAGGTTGCTTGACTCAGCACAATCCTGGTGTAATTAAGCATGGCGAGAAGAAAAGGGGGAATGGGCCGGTGCTTACCCATGTGCACTCAGCCCGGGCCCCAGGGAGCATGGGTATTCAATGTGCCAGCCGTTCTCGATTTATGGGAGCCAGGGTTTGGCTCGCCAAGGCTACCTCCGTGTCTGGGACTCTGGGGGGTTGGAGTCTGCTTCAGTAGCCTGCAGGACTGGCTTTCCTAGTGGTATGACTGAGTGATCAGCTCTCGCTGCACACACAGCCTCTTCTCCTTCGCCATTTGAAGCTGCGAGAGACCCGATTAAAACAGTATGTTCAGATCATGTTCCTAGCACCTGGCAAGGAGCTATGCTGGACAGCAGGCCGGGAGTTGATTCTTGGACTTGGCTTCTTTTGGTAGATGGGAAAACACTGCATAATCTGGAATCCAATTACCTACCTGGGCCCGACAGATAAGACAAGTGAGTGACTTGGGGCAGTTGTGAAGTCATTGGAAGTAATAGGTGCATAGAGAAGGGGTACCATATGCCCAGACAGTTGCTGTGGGGCATACCTGAGGGTTTCATGGGTGGTAGGGTTGGTCCCCGTGGTTATGATACAGAGTTGGTGGGATTTAAGAGAGAAGGCCCAGTGCGTGGTAATTATGACATGAAGGCACCGTCCTCGGAAAGATCAATGCCATTCTCATCAGACTCCCAACTAGGGCTGTTCCAAAGTAGCAAGCCTGACCCTGAGCTGTCTGGGTTTCTGACTGGCCATTGGATCTCTCCTCTGCTGTGTTCCCTTCATGCTGCCTTCTGTATGAAACTCTCCCTAAAGCAAGACAGATGCCTTCCCCCAACCTCAGACTTAAGTTTAAGCATGAAGTGTTTTGCTTTAGCAGTAGAAAGCAGACGGGGAGGGTGTTTGGAGAACCCTTTCACACACTAAATAAGAACTACAATTAATCCAGGGTCAAGGTGGAGGTCAGGACGTAAATGGGGTAGGACAGAAACCACTCTGTCCTCTAAATATGCCCCCTTCAGAAGCAAGAGAACTGAGGTTCATTGAGGAGAGACAGAATGGGCTCTTGGGTGACCTTGTCTCAACACCTAGAGCTAAATTGATCTCTGTGCTGCCCCTGTCTTCTTCCTCTCCTTCCTTCTGGTCTCTTTCTCATCCTGTACTGGGCCCCATTGCCCAAGACTAGTCTGTGTGTCCGTTTCCCACAGGAAGGGTAATATTCAGACCTTACCAGTGGCCCCCAGCCAGTTAAGGCTCGGCCCATAATGAGAGAGTCTAGGTGCGAGTCCTCAAACTAGAGAAGCCTGAGTCAGCCCAAGGGTCCTTCCTCTAAGAAGCGAAAGGAGAAACAACAGACCTGGGCCTAGAGAATGACATTGGCCAGTCCTTTTCGCTGAGGTTTTAAGTCCTACATAGGCTTCCAGGGCTCTCTTGATTCAGATGTGCTGCTATTTTAAGCCCCGATCTCCAGAATATAGGGCTCTCCCACTGTTTTGTTTGTCCGTCTACATACCCCTGGCTTATGTTTTCCGTGGAGAGAATGCTGCGGTGGAAGTTGCCTCTTCGCTAAAACAATCTGATCCCATGCGGTGCCCCACGCACCGGCACCGGGCCCCAAGCCACGTCAGAGTCAACAAACCACAGCCTGAAATTGCAGCCATCCCAGGCAGAGGAGTCTTTAATTTGGACTTAAAATAGCCCACAGCCTGAGAGTTTTGTGGGGACCAGGAGCAAGGTGCAATGGTAGGAATGGGTGATTGGCGGGGGTGGGGGGCATCTCAGGAGCTAAGACCATGAGCTGTGGGGAAGTCATGGGGAGGGATCGGGTGCCTAAGTTGGAGGTCCCATGGCTCATCTGAGGTCGCCTCTTGAGTCTCTTTCATCATGAAGGGAACGATGTGGTGGTAAAATTACACAGGGCCTGTCCCTCCATCTGGAAAGTCTATGTGCTTCTCTTCTTTCTTCAAATCTCTGCACTTTATAACACCAGCTATCATCCATTCCACTGTGATTCTAATGGCTTGGATTACCTTCCAGTTACATGCTCCCTCCTGGGTGCCGTTTCTCATGGTTCCTGTTGAACAGCGCCCCCTGGAGTTGTGAAGTTGGCAACACAGGAACAGAGAGATAGTGAATACATTGCACCCAGGGCTGTTTGAACCACTTGGTCTGTATAAACTTACTTACCTCTTGGCCCAAGCAAAGGAACAAGGAAGGTACCCATATTAGAAGTTAGCCCTGTTGTACAGACCGGGAGCGGGGACACAGAAACTTGCAAGAACCCACCTCGAAATTCTCCACTGTTTCTGTCTGTCCAAAACTGAGTTAGCTTGAGCCTCATGGTGCCACCCACATTTCACCCCAAAGCTATTGTGGTGGGGTTTATTTCTTGTCACTACACTGTCTCCTATTTTCTTGATTTTTGACCTTGCCCAAGTATAGAGACTTCTAGACCAGGAGACAGCGAACATTTGGTAGGAAAGGCTGCAAGTAATTATTTAGTTTCTGGGGATCATACAGCCTTAGTGAAGTGACGGGAGTCAGTTCTGTCCACATAGAGCAAACGCGGCAATAAGCACTATGTAAGTGGGTGATTTGTGGCTGTGTGCCAAGAAAATTTTATTTATGGCTATTGAAATTTGAATTTCATGTGGTGTTATGTGTCGTGAAATATTATACTTTTAATTTTTTTCCTAGCCAGTTTAAAAAAAATACCATAAAATTTATTCTTAGCTCCCAGGCCAGGGAACAAGCAGTGGACTTGATTTGGCGTGTGGTCTGCAGTTTGCTGACCCCTATACCAGAACACAGGGACTTGGGGGTTTGGGATTTATGGTCATTTCTGCTTCTATGTTGAATGAATGAATCACTGTAGGTAGGCTTTATCAGCGACCTGGGATGACTCTGGGATAGCGCTGCTTTCTAAGGGGTGAGTAAACTTTTCTCTTTTTAAAGCAAGGCTTGGAAAGCTCATCCTGTCAGGAAGACGGAGGAGAGGGCAGGGAGGAGTGCCTTTGCTTAGCCTTCATGGGTATTTGTAGGAGGGTGAAGAGAACTCCCCCCTTCTTCTACGTGGATTATAGAGACTTATTCTTCACAAATAGACCCAAGAATAGAACGTGATTCATAATGGGAAACAGATTTCTTCCCCCCTCAAGATAAATGGAATGTCCCCACCTCCCAAGCGGAGAAGAGAATTGTTTCCTCTTTACAAAGGAAACAAATTGGATTCCCCGAGGAATAATCAGGGAAGTTTTTAAAATTGTCATAATGAGCAAGATACAGTTTCATTGATGATGAAAGGAGAATGGCCTTCTCCTGGTCTGGACACGAAGGCCAGGACGGGTTGGACAATCAGACAGGCCCGTCTCCTCCCTGCCTCGTTCCTGTCCCTTGGCATATCATCGGTGCCAGATGGCTAAGAGTGGCTCCCGCCTCAACAGGGTTGGTGGGCCTGCCCTTGTCCCACTGTCTCACTGCAAAGACCTTCTCTTCCTTTCCAGCTCCATGGTCTACTGAAGGAGGTCCCCTTTCTTAGCCAAGCTTCCTGACATCTGCAGCTCATTTTGATCTAGAGAAGAGGGCGCTGCAGATGGGAGACGAGCCTGGGCAAAGGCATGGTGTCTGGAATGAGTTTGGTGGCTGCAGAGATTCTGGCCGTTGGACGAGCCATTAGAGTTGCACTTCTAGACAGCTGGGGCCTTGGACTGAGAACCATGGAGCATTGAGTAATGGGGGGGCTATGAGCTTGCAGAAGAGTTAGCATTGTATACAAATGGCCAGAGTTAGGCTACAAGCAGGCAGTTAGGGAGGGGAAGGAACTGCATTCACCACCCAATTTGAAAATCTTACCTTCTTAGTCCTTCACTGGTTGCTGGAGATCTGGAAGGGATCCTGAGGCAGCCCTTGTCCTCGGCCCAGTGCTCACGGGCTAATAAACTTCAGTTTCTTGAGCAAAGAGCAAGAGCTGAGACATCTAGATCTACCCTTGGAGCCTTTGCTCTGTGGGTGGTAGTTCTGAATGTGTCTGATCTGGGGCAAGTTACTTAACCTCTCTAGACTTCACTTGATGAGATTATTATGGGATTGCCAGGAGAACTTAAAGGAAGTGACTAGAACTCAATACATTATGAAAACTCAATACACTGAAAAACTGTCAACAAACCACCATTTTCCCCAACAGCAGTGATTCCTGAATTTATACAAGCCTTTTAAAATGTATCAAATCCCTTTTTCTCACGTGATCTTGTTTGGTTTTCTCACAAGTCCTCTGAGGATCAGCGAGGGATGCTAAGGCATTTTCCAGACAAGAAGGGTGGTTTCCCAAACCATATGATTAGCATGTTATTAGATGGGCTGCAAGTCTACGCGCACACACACACACACACACACACACACACACACACACACACACACCCCTGTCTGTTTTTGACTCCATGGCACTGTGCCTCCTTATAAGGATGCAGGGATGGGTTTGTCTTTTGGATGCCTCTGCCTGTGGCAAGCATTCTCTTTTCTCAAGGAGCAGTGAGGGCCATCGAATAGCGAGAGATCCATTCTAGAACCTAGGGAGACCCAAGTACAGATGGAAACCACTTTGACCATCGCTAGATAGGGAAGGCTGATTTGAAATGGGCCAGTCAGGAGACTCACACAGTGCCATCCAGTGACACCCAGAGTTCCCTTGTGCTGAACCTGCAGAGACCTGCCTCTGGTTCCCTGCGTGTCACTGGGAAAATTCCCTCCATGTGTGAAACAAGAAAGGAAGCCAACATTCTGGTGGATGGTGTTAGCCCCAAGTTGCATCACTTACCCCGCCCCCTTCGCAACAGACCTTAACATTACTCTGTGATTACTTAGCTTCATCTTTCCCAAATGTGCATCAAATTAAGGAGTTATTAGGGCGTGGCGGGACATGTTTATGTGGAAGAATTTCCTTTAAAGTCACAGCTCGGCCTGAACTCACTTTATTAGTGTTTATACAAAGCATGTAGTCAGCCCATCGCAATCCATGTTTAAGTTCTTGCAGCAATCGCTGCCTTCCTTGGGCTGCTCCTTCCTCCTTTCTTAAAGGGATCAGTGCACCTAGGCTACACGTTGAGTGTGCTGTGTGGCTGGTCAGGCTTGGGTGTTTGCCTTCTTCAGAAGTACAACCACAGCACGTTTCACAAGCAGCCGTAGGCTTGGACGTAGTCAGAGGCCCAAGTGGACTGGATGGTGGTGCACACTTGTAATTCCAGCAATTTGTAAGGTTGAGGCAGGAGGATCACCACAAGTCTGAGGCCAGTCTGCACTAGACAGTGTGTTCAGAGATCATCCCGGTGACATAAAAGGACCCTGTCTTAAAAAATGTCAGGCAACCACAACAAAAGAACAAAGACACTGTGAGCGTCTATGCCCCTTGTGCAGGAGGCCGAGTTTATCCATTTGCATTAGACAGGTCCCGGTGTCGACTTGTTTTACTGGTAAATATTAGTAATATCCTCAAAAGCGTTCAACTTGGATAACGAACACTGTCTTTAAAGACATCTTCAAGTGTAACTCAATTAGCATGGTTGTAATCCGGGCTCAGGGCGATGGCTTGGAGCTAAGAGCCCTTGCTGCCCTTCCAGAGGACCTGAATTCAGTTCTAACCACCCGTAACTCCAGGTCCAAGGCATCTGGCACCTTCTTCTCACATACCTGTACACATGGGACATTTACTCTCTTTCACATACAGTGTACACGAATAAAATAATAAAAACAAATCTTTGAAACAAATAAACAAAAAAAAAAAAACGGTTGTATTTAAGAGCTCAAATTTTGACGATTCCACCATTCAGTAGACACTCGATGTTTGTGTTTGTTTGTGCCTTTTATGTGCCGGGTGTTGTGCTGAACCCTGGGGTTTCAGGTATAACCAAAACATGGTCCTGATCCCAAGAGGGTGGAGTTTATTAGTTTTGCTAAAATTACGGGATGTTACTAAAATTTCCTGAGCAGACGCTTCAATATGTGTGACACCTCTCAGGACTTTCAGACTTTAGTTGCTTAGTTTTGGGGCACAGACACCCTGACTTCCTGGATAAAGATGCTGTTGTGTTTCTTACCAGCTTGTGACCCTACACACGAGCTCTGGTCTCCCTGCACCTCCACTTGTTCATTCATAAAATGGGGAAACCTCACTGACTTCGTAAGTTGGAAGGATGGCAGTCAGTCAGTACACACTGTCTCTTGTGCAATGAGTACTCACTAAGTTACTGGGCTGGCTGCAGCATTTGTACCTCTATTGACTGGACCCAAACAGCCTTTCAAAAATAAAATCTTGTTGAAGAAAGCAGCATAGTCCAGAGCCAATAAAAATTACACATTGTGACCCTAACAGCACAATCAGTTGGCTCTTTTTTTTTTTTTCCATTTTTAAATATGGGGGGGGGTGGGGAGAACTTTTCCAAATTCACGTCTGAGCTAGAGAGGAAGAAAAGTCACAGATTCCTAAGGCTTGTCTTTGCTTTGCCTGGTGTCTCCTTCAGCACAGACCAAGCCATTGCTGCAGGAACGAACAATATTCGAAATACATCACAGCAGAACGGGAAAGTGTAATACGGCTGTTTCCTATTATCCGAGCGTAGTACACCCTGGCTGGCTGTGTAGGGGTGTGGTTCATGTTCAAACAGTCACTCAGGGTCCCAGGCTCTTTCCACCTTGGGAAACCACCATTTTCACACATGGCCTCTGCTTAGCAGGATGAGAAGTCGAAGGGGAAGACAGGGTACTGCTGTTCAGGGTGTTTTATGGCCTTGCCTGGAAGCGCTGTATATTGATTCCATTCCCAGTCCCTTAATCAGTCAGATGGTCCCACTTAGATGCAAAGGGTGTGGGAGGTTTCCGAGTGTGGATTGCTGAGGTTCTGGGAACAGATAGCAATGTCGGCCATAACATGTTTCCTTTATTTCTTGCCAGTTTTCCAAAGGCAGACCCCAAATACTTCTGGGATTTGGGGGACGTTGCCTCCCATCATTTGAAGAGCCCTTTTGTCACAAGCTCCCACAAGGAGTGTAGAGGTGGGTTTTGAGGAAAGGACCTTCTGGGGAGACTTTGTGAGGACTTGGGGCTTCTGGGCATGACAAAGAGGGACATACCAAGGGAGCCCTTGGCGCTAGTGGTCATCAGCCCCTCAAGGCAAAAGTAAATTGTCTTACTCATTTTAAGAAGGCTTTGAGAAAGATTGTGCTTCTGAGAGTGAGGGTTGGAATGCTCTGGGTTTGTTGCAGGGAGGGTTGTACCTGGGATGTGTCAGGAGGTTGACAGCAGGGCAGTAGGTTAGACCAGGTGTCTCTTCAGTGTTAATGAGGTGCCAAGGAAGGTCTCACCATTATCTTTTACATGTGCTGACATTTTGCCTAGATAATAAATAAGGGTGAATGTGGAGGTCAGAAGACAACTTGTGGGACACTATGTGATAACTCCGGGTCTTTGTGGCCACCACAAGCGAGTGCTAAGGGACACACTGAAAAGGTAGGTGCTTGAAATACATCAACTGTCCTATTTGCTTACTGTAACAAAACCAACTTGGGCCACAAAGTCAGTCAGTCTCTCTCTCTCTCTCTCTCTCTCTCTCTCTCTCTCTCACACACACACACATACACACACACACACACACACACACACACACACAATTAGGAAACAGAAGTTTCTGGATGGATAGTATAAGTAACTTGCCTGAAACCATATCATCATTTGGTAAGACTGGAGTTCCGGAGCATGCTTTCCGTGAAAGGTCAAACTCACACTCCTGTAAGAACCAAGCAAATAACCCAAGTGAGGAAATTATGAGAGCCGGACAGATGTGCTATTGGTTTCTGGCAGTTTGACACCCTGGAGTCACCTGGGAAGAGGGCCCCTCCATCAGATTTGCCTGAGGGCATATCTGTGAGACATCTTAACTGATAATTGAGGTAGAAGGCCCAGTTAGTATTACCTCCTAGTCAGGCAGGCCTGAGATGTATAAGAAAAGTAGCTGAACAAGCCATCAATTAGTGAACCTCCATGGTTCCTGTCCCGACTTCTCTTTAACACTGTAGTATGATCTAAAACTGTAAGGCAAATAAACCTTTTCCTTCCCAACTTGATTTTCTTCCAGCAAATAGGATAGCCGATGGGTGCATTTCAAGCACTTAAACATCTTTTAGTGTGTCTCTTAGCACTACCTTGTGGTGGCCACAAAGGCTCAGAGTTAACTGATTGAGTTTCTGGGGGTAGTAGGGAGAAGACAGACCAGACAACTCTAGAATTGTCCAAAATGTCCAGAATCGACAGTTAATTTACACATGTGAGAAATCACGGAGACAACGTACACAGAACAAATCTGCAGGTGATCATAAACTCGGAGGGGCCAAAGCCCGCCACTGCTTCTTTTGTTCCCCCGGCAAAGCAGTTGCTGTGGGCCATTCGTGTCCTTTTGTCCTACAGTATGGAGCTAATGCAAGCAAAATGATGGCAGGGGTGCTCTCACTGCAAGGAAGAAGACCCCCTGCCCATCCCGCCACCTCACAGAGCCTCCCTATGACCCCAGCCAGATGCCCAGGTTGCCTCTTTTGTTTGGCTGGTTCTTCCCCCTGCAGGTAGCTCTGTGCCCAGGGTTGACTGCAGGCTTCTGCAGGTGTAAAATTAGATATGCTAGAGTGCTGCCAAGTCAGAAATGTAGCCCAGGGAGGCTCCGTTCCCAAACAACTGCGGCAGTGTGAAGTCAGTTTTGTTTTTTTTTTATTTTTTTTAAATCAAATTCAGCCATCTCTTTCTTGAATGCATGTGTATGTTTTTTAAACTTGTGTTTGGTTACATAAGGGCTGAGAATGAAGTGCAGAATTCAGAGAACCCTTGAACGATGCCTCCCAGCGGAGGAGCAGGTATGAGAGACATGGCGGTCTGGGATCTGCCAGGATGGGAATAGATGGTTCTGGAATACATGCTGGTTCTTCTCTGTCCTCAAGGTAGTAGAGTGGATGACACGGGGTCCTTGGGCTGGGAGAATGACACCTGGGGTGCAGGACGATTTGCCTAGCTCCCAAGAGCTAACATTGTACCCTTCTTATGTCTTGGCTGATGGCCCAACTCACACTTTCAGTGACTTCTCTCTCTTCTTACTTTAGCTAGGACTAGGAAGGGTCTTAGGTCAGGTGAACTACTTTTTATTTTTCGATATCATTTTGGGGAAGCGTGGGGAAATTGCCTTTGTGGCCATGTCCGGGGGACACAATATTTGCATGGAGAATAAAGATGGGGTATGAATCATCTTCCCTAAAGCCTTCTTAAGATGACAAAGACAATTACTCTTTTCTGAGCACTGATCTTGAGGGGGGTGGTGACCATCAAACCCACACATGTAATATATAGTTACCACAGAAAACACAAAAATACAAAGAAGCAAAAATATGGGATATATTTTGTTTTTGTTTTTGTTGTTTTGTTGTTGTTTTTTTTTTTTTAAGAAAAGACCATCACCACCAGCAAACCCTCCTTTGCCTCATACCCCTGAGATAACATGTACAGTACACACTTCCCTGAGTGTTCTCAGGGGCCTTGCTTCATCCTAGGTGTCTAGGACGAAGTGTGGGGAGTATCCTCTTTGGTCCTTCAGGAGTTGAGTCAAGCACACAGGAAGCAGGCAGCAGCGTACAAGGTGGGAGGGAGAGTGATGAGAAGCCGAAATGAATTGTGCGGAGGCTTCTAGCCATCTAGGAGGTCAGGAGGTCAGGGGAGGAAGAAGTGGGGTAGACTGCGGGTGGCATGGGGCGGGGCGGTCTCCTGAACAGCGAGAGGATTTATGAAGCCGTTGTGACAGACACCTGTGCGTCTGCTGACAACAGCCATTTCTGCTCTCAGCCTGTGGAGAAAAGAAACCGGAAATGGGGGTGCTGGCAGGCCATACCTGAGACTCTCTCTTTGCTTCCTCCTGGCTTTCAGCGGTGACTGGCAGTACTTGGTGCTCTGTGTCCTGTGGCTGCATGGCTGTCCCCTCTGTGTCTGCCTTCATGCACCATGGCATTATCCCCATGTCTCTGAGGCTCCTTCATAGTTTAAGGGCAATAATCAAACTGGATTTGAGCGGATCTCAGTACTTGAACCTGATCGAGTCTCTGAAAAGTCTGCTTTAAATACGATTGCGTTCACATTAGGAGGGGGGCAGGGCTTCAGCACACATTTGTGGGCACATAATTCTACCCTAAACACAGCAGAAGGGTTGGGGTGCTGAGAGGACATTGAAGGCTTTCAAGACCGGGAAGTAACAGAAACATATGTGTGGGCAGAGTGCCTAGCGAGGTAGCGAGATCTAGTAGGATCTCGGTAAATGTCTGCAGGTTGGAGGAAGGAAGAACCAAGGGAGGCAGGGCGTGATGGGGATGGGACCCACCTGAATGAGGTGCCCTTGAGCTGTGAGGCTAAACACACATTTGTGGGAGGTTAATTGGTTGTACAGGGCAGAATTGCTATGAGGGAAGATGGCCGGTGGCTGCCGAGTCAGTCACTCCCCTGCTGATGATGCCTTCTGTAGTTCTGATAGCAGAAGGCCTGAGTCAGCCCGTGGGACGCTGGCTGCCCTTCTTTCTCTTCTGAGCCTTTCTTCTTCAGCTATCCCTCGAGGTCTTTTTGTTTATGTTCCTCTACCTGGAACTTTCTTCCCTCAGCCTCTCCCCTCAACTGGTTTCTTTTCCTCTGCTCTCAGACACGACATCTCTATTCAAGAGAGGTCACTACAACTGCCACAGATGGGACAGCACCTCTACTTCCTTGCGCACACTTTTATTCTGCACACTGCCTCTGAAGCTATCGTCTGGTTATTTACTTATCCCAGTCCCCAGTCCTGTTGTCTATTTATGGTCTCCAATGGCACTTGCCTCCTCTTGCTGCCTGAAAGTCTCCCCACAAAGGTGGCAGCCTTTCAACGGTACCCATTAGTCACCTCAAAGTTGGCTGGGCCTCTGCTTCGGTGACTGATATGGCTGCAGTTATGATGCTGCTTGGGGCTGTAGACTCTTTCCATGTCCGTCCGTGGCTTCCTTTGTGATCTGTCAGACTGAAGGCCTGAGGTTGTTTTTTTTAGCTGCCCTCAGTTCCCAAATCCAGCTGCGTGATGCTGAGGTCGTGTGATATTCTTTAACGTGGACACTTGCTTCATCGCCTGTAGAAAAAGTTGCTGAGCAAGATGTGCACAAAATGGCATGGAACACGTAGAAAGAACGTCCCGCTGCCTTCCCTGGATTATACTGGTTGGAAGCACGACGGTTGGCTTCCTGACCTTAGCCACCAGCTTTGGATCCCTCCAAGATAAAGTTTCTGTCCTTTTTTAAAATTTATGTATTTTTCTAATGTGTATTGGTGTTTTGCCTGCATGGATGTTTGTGTGGGGCTGACAGGAACCCCTGGAACTGGAGTTATAGACCATTGTGAGCCTCTGTGTGGGTGCTGGGAATTGAACCTGAGTCCTCTGGAAGAGTAGTCAGTGCTTTTCACCACTGAGACATCTCTCCAGCCCCAGGAGTTAAAGTTTCTTCGAAGAGAATTTGTTGTTCTGTCTTCTAGACGTAGCCACAAATGTAGTGCCAGATGCAACGTCGGTGATTAATAAAGACTTGTTGTAGGAAATGGGAGGGGAGGAGTCATGAAGGGAGATGGGAGTCAAGGGGGACAAAGATGGAGGAAAAAGGAAGACGTTATGCAAAAGAGAGATGCTCTCCTTTGTGTCCTGCTTGAGCAGCCAAAAAAAAAAAAAAAAAAAAAAAAAAGTCTGCATGCCTAAGGCAGTGCCTCTGGCTTTTCATATTTGCAGTGTCTTCTTCCAAGATGCTTTTATTATTCTCTCCTATCCATCCCCATGCCAACTGACTCTGCCCAGCTCATGTTTGAGGTCTCAGTTAAAATGCCACCTTTCTCTGGGACCCCCCCCCCTCACCCATAGTGGCAACGTCTTCTCTTCATAAGGGTTTGTTTATGCCTCTGGCATAGTGGAGAGCAGGGGTCTACAAGCAATTGTACTGGGGCCAACTCAGCTTCTTTGACATATTTTTCTTAATAAAGTTTTATTTGCAGACAGCCACACCTTGCCTCTTACCCAGCTGTTTAAGTCTGTGGCAGCTTTCGCACTGCAGAGCAGAGCTGAAAAGTGGTGACAGGAGGTACGGCTGGGCAGGGGCTGGAGAGATGTCTCAGTGGTTAGAGACACTGGCTGCTGTACTAGAGGACCAGGGTTTGATTCCTGGAAGCCAGGTAGTCGATCATGGCCATCTGTAACCCCAATCCAAGGTGGGGGTATGTCCAATGTCCTCTTCTGTCCTTAGCCAGCACAGCCATATGGTCAAAACATTTATATGCATAAAGAAGATAGACAGAAAGGAAGGAAGGAAGGAAGGAAGGAAGGAAGGAAGGAAGGAAGGAAGGAAGGAAATATGACAGGCAAAACCTAAAAGTATTCATTCCCTGGCTCTTTTGAGTGTATGAATTGCAGTGAAGACTTTACCATACTTTATGGCAATCACTCCCTCATAAACCAATTAAGGACAAGACCCACGCCACTGTTGTTTCTTAGCATCTGTTAGTTATATCCCCAGCAGCTCAGTGGTGAAGAGAGATGTTTGCTGAATGAATTCGTGAACGAATGAGTGCGCAAATTGATCCAGCAGGAAGAAACAGAAGCCAGACGGAAGACTCAGATGAGGGATAGCCCCATAGGATGTATTTGCATGTGAACAATTTCTGGGGCATAGGTACAGTTCAGGGAGCCACAGGGGCACTGGAGAATCCAGCATTTAAAAGCAGCCGGAAGACAGGAGAGGGAGCTAAGCGGTCAGGAGGCTGCGGTGGACCCAGTTGTAGAAGGAGCTGTGGCCTTTGGCAGGAAAGCATGCTACCCTTGTGAGCTCCCAGGGAAAGTCCCAGGAGAATGGCATCCTCCTGCTGTTTCTGCGTCCCACCTCCATCCACATGACAGGGAGCTGAGAGAGCTCCCAAGACTGCCCAGAGGGATCCACTGGGTGGAGAGGGTCAACTATATCACTGACACTCAGGCCAAGGGCCTTTGCCACCTTGTGCCTTGATTAGAAACTGAGTCTATGAGACACTTCTATCCTGGCCCTGTTTATTCCGTCTCCAAGCAGGAGTCTTAAATCCCTGCTACAGGACCATGTGACGCTTTCCAGAGCTTCCTGTCTGGCCCCAGTCATTCCTCTCACTGTAATTCTCTCCCCTGCCCACTTCTGTCACCAGGTCCCTCCTTGTGCTCCCTGGTCCCCTCTAAAAGTTATTTCCTGAGCATCTGCTCTAAGTGTTTCTCTCTCTCTCTCTCTCTCTCTCTCTCTCTCTCTCTCTCTCTCTCTCTCTCTCTCTCTCTCATACACACACACACCCATTCTTCCCCCCCCCCTCTCTCTCCATCCCATGGAATTTAGACCTTGTCTCTCAATGTTTCATTTTGGGTATTTCCCAAGTATCTTATGACTTGGTTTGTTTCAGCTAGACTCCAAGCTGCTGAGAGGGAGAACCAAGCTAGTTTCTGTATTGTTAAAAATCAACTTGGTTATGGATCCCAGAATACATCAATCATAGATCTGAAATGTGCCAGGGCTCTAGCCAGCCTCCTGCGTTCACAAGTACCCCGTACGCATCATCTCAATCCTAATGAACTTCCAGTGTCCCCCTGTGTATCCCCTCTGTAGTGATTCTCTTTGTTTTGTGACATCTTCCATTCTTAGATCGAGACACCATCCTCCCAGTTGCAGTGCAGAAGGCAGCTCTCTGTAGAGTTGTGTGGGGGATCAGGTGGATTTAAAAATCTGGTTTGAACTTGTGCTATATTCTTTGTGTGCCTCTTACCTACGACAATGAGCGTTACATCTCACTGCATTGTATGCTGAAGGTCAGAAACCATTTAACTCACCTACGCGCAGAGCAGCCTAGCATAGCCAGTCTGCTTTCAACAGTCTCAAACACTTATAGCAGCCCAAGGTTAGGAAAATCATGTAACCTGGCGGAGTCTGTTTTACAGCAAGCTATTGATTATCTCATGGAATTTGTTAAAACTAAAGACAGAATAATTGTCTAAGTACTACCATGCAGTGGGGAAAGTGTCATCTGAATCACAGAGAGGTGGGGGCTATTTGTGTGTGCTTCTCCATCACAGACAAACATCTCTGAACTGTAACCCTGGAGCTGACGTTTGGGATGTAACTTTTGGGTTGTCACAGCAGCCACTGGTCACATGTGGCTCTGAGTACAGCTGTGTCTCTGCTAAGGGTACCCAGCTGGGAAGTGAGGAAGCTGGGATTCAAACCCACATCCTTTGGCTTTTCCTCGGATGTCTCTTTCCCCATGCTTTGCGGTTTCACTGGGGGTAGATCTTTACACCTCCCTCTTCCCAGATGTGCTCTGACTCAGAGAAAGATCTGTAGGAATGCTACAGAGTAAAGGAGGAAGGGGGTGCCTGTGTGCGCGTGCCAAGACAGAGACAAGAGCCTGGCCCAGACGATGTTATTTTTGTTTCGTTTCTTTTCCACTGTTGCTCTGAATTCCTCTTCCTCCCCACTCCACCCAAGGTGTCAAACAGATGTGAAAATACCACAGAACTCAAGCCTCAACCCTGGCTTATGATTCATTCTCCGGGATGGGGAAAAAAACAATGCGGGAGATTGCTATGGTGATGTCTGTTTTCAGAGGCAGCATGGGAGACACCAGTGGTGGGCAAAGACAGGGTGCATCCTCGGGCTTGCAGAGAGGCTCGGAACTCCCGCTGCCTAGCCTCTGAGGGAGACAGGGCAGAAACCTTACTGTTCTGGCTGGAGTTGCAGACAGCCAAGCTACTACATCTATCCCCTTGCTCTCATTAGGATAAAGGGATGAGAAATTCTATTGTCTCGTCTTATGTATGTATGTATTTTCTCTTCTCTCCCACACCCAGTAGATAACTTTACACATTGCAAATATGTTTAGACTCGTGGTCAGTGGGCGTCATGATGTGGTGGCTAAAAACAACCTGGCCTACAGGGCTGGAGAGGTGGATCATCGAGTAAAGTGCTTGCTGTGCAACATGAGGTCCTGAATGCTGATCCCAGCACATGTACAAAAATCCAGGCGCCATGGTGTTTGTCTATAACTCCAGGGCGTACAGATGGAGAGAGAAGGATCCTGGGTGCTCACTGGCAAGACAGTCTAGCCCATGGGTGAGCTCGAGACTCTGCCACGAAAACAAAACAAGGTGAACAAAGGAAGAAATTTGACCTTGACTTCTGACCTTATAGGCACATTTGTGGGTGCGTGTCCTTGTGCACACTCACAAGCACACGCTGCGCGCACATGCCACACACGCATGCGGCCTCTGTATTCACGTAATCGGGGTTCTAAGCCTTTTAATTTCTGTCATGTGACCTCATGATCAAGTTTCTTTCTGGGTAAAAATCTTTCGAAGGGCAGAGGGAGAGACTAAGTCTCCTCATGTGAAAGCTGAGGTAATATATAGGGGCCGTTGGATTAGAGATGTGTATTAAGTGCTTAGCCCGTAGTGCCCAGTGTGGCCTCAGTAGGCAGCAGCTCTTAGGAAGGTTCATCTACAGATCTTCATCTGTTGATGGAAACAATTGTTAGAAAGACTAGAAGAAAACCACAGAGGATAGAAAGTTAGGACATAGCATTTGACAGTACAGACTGCTGGGACAAACAGTCCCTGGGTTTGCGTGGCTTTGAAGTTATTTCTGGAATATGTCAGAGTCTGATGTGTCTAAACAAAGAGGCAAGACAGGCATCTCTGTCCCACGCAATCACTCAGGGACATGGGCTCAGATCATGTATCACAAGGGTCCTCCACTACTTTCTGAATCCAGGCTGAGGATGGGTGTGGAGCACTGGGCTGAGGGATTTATGGCTCCACCCTGAAAGCACCATCGTGTATTATTTTGGCCCCTGTGAACTTGGTCACATGGTCACACTCAAGGAAATCTTGGAAATGTAGTTTGTGCGTTCACAAAAATGCTTTGATGGACACCTTATTGGCCTACCAGTGTTCAGTAAACAGAGTAAGGTAATGTCGTGGTGAAATCCACTAAGCTCCACCTGGAGGAGTGGGCATCCTCAGTTAAGCAGGCTTTACTGGGCTGAGGATAAGAGAAGGGCCATTTCCTACCTCACACCCATAATGCCTTGAGCCACCCTTGGCTATAATGGTAGAGCCGATGGTCTCAGAGCAGCAGCCATGGAGAGCCATGGGAACCGGGTCCCATGCTTAGTGGAGAATTAACTATTCAGTAGGTCTCTTCCTCTCCCTCTCCGTTCCACACCTTTCGTGTTATGAAATAGATCCACCAACAGAGCTAATATCTTAAGACACACTGCCTGGGGAATGGGGGTTCCTGATTTCTTTTGGTGAACTGAAATATCACAGTGTACAGAGGCTGGATTTGTACTTCAACTGTTAGAGTAATCCCACAGCGTGAGGCTGAGGATTTGCTAGATGGTAGATAAGCACTGTGAGCGTAGAGCATCTCATTTAACCCTCAAAAACAAAACAAAACAAAAAAGCCCTCCTAAGGTCACGCATGTCATCCTGATCCTTAGTCATTAGGCCACTCAGGAGGTGGTTGGGCAAGGAATCCAGCTCCAGGGCTGTGTTTGAGTGCTCCCACAGTATACCCCACCCACCTTGTCCTCAGCACCTCTGTGGCATACTGCGCTCTTTCTCTTAATGAATATTAATTGAAAATCTCAGTGCAGCAGCCGGCCACATGGGCTGCTGCAGTCCCATGTTGTGCCCTGGTAATTAAACCCTTAGCTGCTTTGTCCTATCCCCAGTTGTCAAGGTCCCTACAGGTCTCTCCAGATCCTGGAAGGAGTGGAGGAGAGCCCAGGATGCTTAAGAGGTTGCAGAATTGCAGCTCTCCACTGCTGTCTGATCCTGGCGTCCATCGGGAGCCTTCTCTGTTCTCTGTGTGGTCCTTTCTTCACCAACAGCCTGCATAGTTAGCAACGGTGAAATGGGGGTATTCCTGCATCACAAACTAAGAAACAGTTTGAATGGCTGTTAGGGAAACTGAAGAGAGGGAAGGGGAGTCTAGGTGAGGTTACCCAAGGACGCGCTTGATTTCTCTTTCACTGTAATTTCTGACATCAGAAGGGTAATCCCTCCTCAGACTTGATTCTTTCTTATACAAAGAGCAAAAATTGGAAACTGCTTTTCTGGTCTTCCATCGCAAGCATTTAACTCACAGGTCTTCCTGGGGATCTGTATTCGTACAGGTCACTCTTGGTTACCCAGGTAGCTGACCCCAATGCTTTGGTTAACAGTAGACACACGTAGCACTGTCCTCGTAAGATTATACCACCACCGTGTGACATCATAGACATTAAACCTGTGTGAACGTGCTTCAATCTTTGTATCACCCTGGGAGCACGCAACAACACATCTTCTGAAGCAAGTTCTATCCATCGAGTGATTTGGG
This sequence comes from Rattus norvegicus, assembly GCF_021556685.1. Lineage (NCBI taxonomy): Eukaryota > Metazoa > Chordata > Mammalia > Rodentia > Muridae > Rattus > Rattus norvegicus. Next base: position 25,620,486 of record NC_141543.1, read on the forward strand.
ACAATATATGGACTGTCGATTTACACACACCACAGGCTCAAACCCTAGAAAGCCTCTTCCCATCAGGGGGAGCATAGCATGGAGGGATTTGTCGCTCAGCATCCAGTGTTAAGAATTGTAGCATTATTTGTGGTCCCCCCCTTTTTTCATCAAGAGGTCTTAGATGATTGGAGGGAACACAGAATATGCAGTTGTTCACAAGTTCCTCCCTAACTTTAGTTCCCCTTTAACCTTGGTTCCCTACCGCCCACAGCGCCTCCTTCACCTTCACCCCAGTAACTGCTAGGCTGATCTTCCAGCTCTTCTATGACAAGTGCTCCTAAGCTTCCAGGTTGAGGTAGGACTCATCCATATAGCTGTCTTTGCCTGCTGTGTGGAATTAGCCCTCACTACACACTAGGCACAGGCTTGGCTGTGTTGGCACATGTTAGGACATTAAGCTTGATAGATTTATGAACAGGTTGGAAACTATACACTTTTTTTGTTGTTTTTGTTTGTTTGTTTTTGTTTTTGTTAAAAACGGCCGTCAAGGCAGCTGCCCAGAGGTCATACTTCTCTTTATTTCCATAGCACCCAAGGGGTCCAGAGCCAGAGGGGGGAGAGAGGCAGAGACAGAGACAAAAAGACAGAGAGGAGAGGAGAGAGGTTTTTCTTTACAGCTCATAGAGAATATGAGAGACAGAAACTGTACAAGTCTTGTTGTCTGTTAGACAAGGGGGTGTTGTCTATTTGTGTCTATGTAGTTATGGACCAAAGCCAATGACAATTCTTTTGGTTTCATAGAAGTAGAATGGCTTCTTCCGTCTTCTGGGTATGAAACATTGTCCTTCCGTGGAGGCAAGATGGTGTCTGGTAATTCTGAACTGGTTTATGCCAAAACATAGAGGAAATGGTACTAGATTGGCTCACAAAAATGCCCAAATGCAGATGTATCTGGCTTCAAGCGTGAGCAGATCCAAACGCTAATGGGGCACCATGAAGAGTGTCTCTTTTCGTCTTCGGGGTCTAGAATGCTGTCCTTCAGTGCAACCAAGATGGCTTCTCGTACCACTGAGCTGCTTTGCCACCCCAGTGGATTGAAAGTTATTCTTTGAATCATGCATGCATTCCGGAGACAATGTAAGGGATTAAAAGTACTTAAAAGCCTGGCTTGGGTCAGTTGTTCCTTCCTAGAACCCCTGGATTTGGAGGGTCCCCCACCACCCTTGGCCATACTTGCATATATTAATCTGAGATTTGGGGGAGGTGCAGGGCCATTGAGAGGTATGTTTGTTCCTTGAAGAAGGGACCACAGAAGACAGGCAGTTAAGTAGAACTGGGCTCTACCACATACATAATGAATGGCTTATTCCATACAATTTCCTTAAGGTTAGTTGGGCATGCTCAAGGGATGTCATTAATCATTGGAATTGCCTTCCCCCGACAGGCAGCATCCCCTTCCCCCTTAGTCCAGGCCCGTCTGCACTGAATAGACTGTAAGTGTAACCTGCATAGATCTGACCTGAATTTTCTTTCCATTGCAGTGACCTGGACAGAAATAACATCACCAGGATCACCAAAATGGACTTCACCGGCTTGAAGAATCTCCGAGTCTTGTAAGTAGCAGATGGTGTGCCAACGAGGTCCCATTTTCAGCTCTTCAGCCTGTGAAAATGTTGTACTGCCCTAACATCACATTCCCAAGCTCCAGGCCACAGGCAACCACGTGTCTGTTGCAGAAAGCCTTTCCTTATTGTACCAAATGTTCACAGATATCAAATTGTATGACTGGATGCTGCTGTCTGGGCAAGATCGATAGAAGAACCAGATTCCAGTGACAGGAAAACCGGAAGGCAATAAATGAATTAAGTCAACATGCCCTGCTTCCTGGATGACAGCAGTGTCGCCTTGACTAACCGTGCTTCCCTTCCATAGAGATTATAATTCTGTCCCCAGCTTGCGCATTAAGAGAGCAGTCAGGACAGGGGCTATTTATCTTGCTGCTTACTGTTAGAGACGGGGAGGAGGGATGGAGAGGGCCAGGCAAGGGCAGAGTCCTTGCTGACCATTCGCAGCTGTGCAGACAGGTAGCTGAGTCGGAGGAAGGCATTGATGAAGTAGGAGGACAAGAGAAGCAGGTTTCCTGTCTGTATATTGAAGAATTTTGCCCATCCCTAGGTTTGTGTGCTGTAAGAAGATACCCACATATGGTTCATTGAAAAGTCTAAGACGTTCAGAAATGTGGCAGTGAGGCAGTTGGGGCCTCGGTCTGCTCTTCCTTGTTTCCTTATTGTTGTTTTTTGTTTGTTTGTTCGTTTTGTTTCTTTGCCCATAGTATGACTCCTGCCCAGGAGAACAGCCTGGGAACCTTGACCCTAGCTTTGGTGTTATGGAATCTTGACTGGCTCATCTCTAGTGACACTTACAGCCAACCCCCCTTTAAAAACCATTCCTTTCGGATGTATCTCATTTGTTAACATGCCCGTATGTGCACCATGTGTGTGCTTGGAACCCTCAGGGGTCAGGAGAGGACATCAGATTCCCTGGAGCTTGAGTTATACATGGTCGTGAGCCACCTTGTTGGCGCTGGGAATTGAACTGGGGTCTTCTACAAGAGCAATAAGTACTCTGAACCCCTGAACCAGTTTTTCAGACCCCCCCCCCCATTTTCCCCACCCTGTACCCCTGTTTCTAAACACAGCTCTACAGAGCAGGATGACTTCCTCGTTGGGACAAGAGGCATTAGATTCTGTTTTGATTTGGGATGATTTGCTCATGCAGCTTTGGGGAAATTCCTTGTACCTCCTTGGGCCTCAGTTTTCCCTTCAGCAGCATAGGGACTGACAACTTCAAAGTCCTTCTCAGTTCTAGTTATCCATGGGTGTTTGGGGGCTTTACTGTCCCCCCCCCCCCGCACAGCACTTGAGTATTGCCCGCCAGTTGTGACAGGCCTTTGGTAATGTTGACATCTCCTTTGAGAAGTGTTAGTAATAAAGTAATTCTAAGGATGATGGTACTCTTAGCAGGGACCTGTTGCTGTCACGTCACAGAGCCTAGGAGGGTGGCATTTCCAGGGCCCCCTCTCTGCAGGAGAGGAAACAGTACTGGATTAAGAAATCTCAGCTCTGCACAGTGAGGGACAAGAGTCATTGGAACTAGAATTCGGGTGCTTTGCCTTCTAACCTGCATGCAGTGTTTCTGTGCTCAAGCAGGAGGAGGATGGACAAAGGAGGGAGGGGGAAACCGTGCACCTCCGATGCATGGGTTCTTGAGGAGGGGGAAGGGACGGACATGGGGCTCTGGGGTGTAGAACATTAGCTGAGTGCTCCTCAGGGCCAGTGCTCAGGGATGCAGGAATCTGACTGGGGCCTCCAGCTCCCAGATGCACTCCCCTCCTTGTTCTCCCCTCCTTGGTGAGCAGCCTTGTCTCATTGTCCTCAGAAGGAAGGCTGCCTTGAGTCGAGCCTTTCTTGTGTTCTGAGTATGTCGGATGAGTGACCTGTCGGAACAGAGGTTTGACTTAAGTGTTGGGGAAACCCTTGGTTCAGTTTTAGAGCACTTTGTATTAAAAAAAGAGGCAGGGGACTCCTGCTTCCAGGTCATTTGCTGATCTAAAAAGCAAAAATGTTATTTAGACTTTTGCTTTGTTTCCCCACCCCCACCCCTTTTCTTCCGCTTGCGTCTGTAAGACATGTTTTTCTCATACAAGTCAAAATTCACCTAATGCTTCATCTTCTAACCGAGTCAAAAATAACCCTTTGATTTTTTTCTTACTGCTGCATCAGAGAGACTAATAAAAATTCCAATTTCCATATCTGCTCTCTGCAAATAGAAACTTTTAAAAATAATCACAAAAGATGACATTAATGTCTTCCGCGTAGTCCACGACGTTCCTCTGACTACAGTTTATCTCTTCAGTTAATTGCTGCATTCTTCTATTTTGATAAGCAGTGCCAAAATGCCTTTACCCCTTCTTTATCGACTATTAATATATCTGTTTCATTATCTGCCTTATCAGCTCAAAGACAGCCCCTTTCAAGTGGCCCTTTAATTCAGTGAAAGAAATCTGCTAGGCAGGATAGCTGAGAGGCCTTCTAACACCAATAAAATATCCAAACGTTTTAACCGTATTTCCCCTTCATCCATTCTTCTCGGCTAAGTAACCTAGAGGATTCCTTTTTATTTTTTTTTAAAGCTTTCATCACATCCTGGCATATTCTCCACGTCTGTTTCTTATTTACAATTTATGGTGGAGCAATAAAAGACTCAGTAGTCTTGAATAATTTGAGCTTGCCTTGCGCCCCCTCCCCATTTCCACGAAGAATGCCTTCTATCTGCTAATGTGGTACAGGTGAATGGGTGAACACGGAACAGAGACCTGTGAGCTTCACTCTCATCCCGGGGCGATTTTTCCCTAAATGAACCAGGGATGTGGGAGTTGCCTATGACAGTCCTCTCTCCCACAGGTTGGGAGCTGAGGAAAGGCTCCTCTGTTGGTATCAATTATATCTTCCTTCTCAGTAATCCATGTAAGGACTAACTGTGTTCACAATGTGGCAGCCAGCTTTATCCCAAATGGGGTTAATAAAAGAGTTAAACCCCACCTCCACGGTCGGTCATCACATGAGGACCATTTCCGATTCTAATCTGGTCTAGAAGGGGGCGTGTGTGTGTGTGTGTGTGTGTGTGTGTGTGTGTGTGTGTGTGTAAAGCACCAAAAAACTGAAAATGAACACAGTCTGCGTCCCCCTAACTCAGAACAGACACCAGCCATGGGCAGCCCTTGTGGGAACCTAGAACCTAGCCTGACCTTGATCCCACATCCTCCTCCTGCACCTGGTTACTAGTAAACCAGGCCCGAATCAACAGTTTACTTAGGTGTCCTCAGCTTGTGGTGCTGCTTAGAAATCCTCCTGCAGGTTCGCATCCATCGACAGGCGCTTTCATTTATCAGGGAGCATTTATTGAGCTTTTAAATGCCGGGCACGAGCCTGGACTCTGATGAGTTTAGGAAGTCGATCTGAAAAGGATCCTGGACACCTTTCCAGAAGGAACAAGAGGATGCTACAGAGGGAATATGAGGAGACCTACATTGTAAAGATATGGGTGGCATGAGGGAATCCAGGAAGAGATGGTGCAGTTCCTCAGGCGAGTGATGACGGAGCCATTTATGACTGCCTAGAGGCCTCGGACAGCGGTGGGAGCAAGTAGATCTCAGAGCCCAGCAAAAGCAGGACTACCAGGCAAGACGGACCCAAGCGCCCTGGAGGGGTTTGGTTAGGATGGAGAAAGGAAAACCTCCCAGCCCAACTACTCCCAGCTCCCGTTCCCTGCTCCTGATAGTCAAATCAGCGGCTGAAAACAGCAGGAAGTGGAGACCAAGAAGCTGTTAGCGGAAGCCACTGCAAGTTAGCTTCCCAAGGTCCGAGCGAGGTGGGGCAGGAGCAGAAACCTCGTGTGCCTGTGTTGGCACATCTCCATCCTTTTTCAGAGACTAACAGTATTAATTAGCACAGTGACTACAAAACTGAGAGATACGTTATAGGAGGTCAGAGTTAGGCTCCTCCAAACATGCAGTCTGGTCCTCACCCTAAGATTTAGTCCTTGTCCTAATTGGAGAATAATGACACTGAGCTCGAGTTGGTTGATTGATTATCAAAGTCTGGCTGAACAAGCCCCCTAGTCACTGGTATTGGACCGACACCCTGTTTAGTTAACATACTAATAAAAGTCTGTTGGCTTCCCATGGCCTCCTTGCCATATGGCAGAATGGAGGGAAGGAGGAGATAGGAGGGGAGGAACAGTCATTAAAAATTGCAGATCAGTAAAATTTTTTTAAAGAAAAGTATGACTTCACCATTCTTCATGATTTACGTTCTCTGTTTTTATTCATACAAGTGCTTGTGTGATGTCTTATTTTACAAATGCATTTTACAGACGAGGAACTGAGTCTGAGATGATGAGTGACTAGCTCAATGCCATACTACCACCTAGTAAGAGGCAGGGCAGCCCCTGCACACATGTAGCAGTCCTGTAGCTGCATCTTCCTGTGGGACCCCTAACAGCAGGAGCAGGGGCTGTCTCTGACTCTGTTGTCTGCCTTTGGATCCCTCTCCCCTAACTGGGCTGCCTTGTCTAGGCTCAATAGAAGATGTGCCTAGTGTTACTGCAGCTTGATATACCAAGGCTGGTTGATATCCACAGAAGGTCTCCCCTTTCCTGAGGAGAAGGGGTGGGTAGATGAGGGGAAGGTGAGGTAAGAGGAGGGACTTGGAGGAGAGGAGAGAGGGGAAGCTTCGATCAGGAGTAAAGTAATTAAATAATAATGATAATAAAATAATAATAACAACAACAGAAGTAGGGACAGGGATCCTAAAGCAGTGGATCTTAGCCTGTGAGTTTCAACCCCTTTTGGGGGTCAAATGCCCCTTTCACAGGGGTCGCTTAAGACCATAGGAAAACAGATCATTTAATATTACAATTCATAACTGTAGCAAAATTACATTATGAAGTAGCAATGAAAATAATTTTATGGTTAGAAGTTCTCTCATTAGCTGTGTTGTTCCCCTTGGGCAAATTTCATAGCGACTCTGTTTTTATCTGTTAAGCGAGCTGCCTCTAAGGGACAGAAGTCCCATAAGTGCAGAAGCCGGAAAGCCTGGCCAATAGATTGACTCTTCTGGCCAGTTAACATTTATAACCACAAATGTGTTTGCATATTTGTGCCAACAGACTACCCTTCTGTGCCTTGATAGAAACCTCACATTGTTGACCCACCTTTTCCTTTATGGGAACCCATTATGTGCTTGGCCCACGGTTGTGCTTTTGATTCAGTAGACTGTCATGACAGGTAGGTCACATGCTGTGCCAGGTCCAGGAATATGAGGAGCACAGGGTCTGTTCTTTATTTCTTGGGAAGAGACGAGGAAATGAAGCACAAAGGTTGAGCCTTAAGCCTAAAACATACTGACGGTTAGGACATTAGTTCTAGAGGTGGGGATCATGGGAGGTCTGTTTTGGAGAGAAGATATACCCTATCCTACCCAAGGCCATGCTTCCACCATTTCCAAGGAAAACTGGCCATTCCTGAATTCCTCCTCCTCGAGAAACAACCTTCACAACCGCACACCCCCACAAATCCCATGCAGTCCATTCTTGGCCCCTTTCCCGCTCAGAATTAATTCACCCATCATCTTTGCAGTTGTCCCTGCTGTTCAACTAATGATTAGTTACTAATCCATGTTAATCTGCTCTTTTTTAAAAAAAAAAAGTCAGGGGAACAAATGTTTCATTGTATGATCAGCTCTTAGGGTATGCGGCATGCATGGATTTCAAACTCATGCAGAGTGCTTAAGATTTCTAGTCACCGGCCAGGGGAACTTAAGGTCCAGCAAACATGTAGCCAGGATAGAAACAGCTTTTGTGAACATCTTTAGGAGGTTGGGATGAACCTGGACCTATATAAGGGAATCCCTGGATCCTGACTAGATGTCTTAGCCACGATGCTATTTCACAAGGACTCCATCCTTCCCGTGAGGTTGAGCAGGCCCCTTTCAGTGAAGTATTTTGGAATCCTTGGAGGAGGAGCTCCAAAGGAAGGGGTATTGAATGTGCATAGTTCTTCTAAGGAGCACCTTTCCCTCTTCCATTTCTGTGCATGATTCTGCAGTGCTCCGGGGGACATTTGCTGGTAACGTTCTTAAAATAGAGATGTGGAAGCCAGTCTGTCAGGTAGAAGTGTGTGGGCGTTGAATCCCGTGACACTACACTGGGATGTGACTTATTTCGTCCCATCAGAGTGAATCCAATTGGAGGGGCCTAGGGAGTCCTAGGAGGGAGTATGTGATATGGCCACACAGCCTAACCGCCCCCTAATCCCAAGAGGACCTTTATCCCATTTCGGTCCTTGACCTTGGCTGCCTTTCTGATTCTAGGCATCTGGAAGACAATCAGGTCAGCGTCATCGAGAGAGGCGCCTTCCAGGATCTGAAGCAGCTGGAGCGATTGTAAGTCAAACACAACCTGGTGTCCAAAAAAAAAAAAAAAAAAAAAAAAAAAAAAACCATGTTTTCTGTATTCTGTTTTGTTTTGATTTGTAAATTGTTTTTGTGACCTTGGTAAAATCAACTCTCTACAATGTTCTTGAAGAAATATTTTCTACTACATTTAAAGTTGCTCTGAAGTACGTCACGTAGACACTGAGATCCATGCAAACTCTTAGGTTCTAGAGAAGATGGCGCCGGGGCCAGCATTCTGGGCTTGATTTCGTCCTCCTGGGCTGGAAGCCTCCATTGGTTTCTTTACACCAGGCCGCTGCTCCTAACCTGACCTCAGCTTCTCCCTTCCCAGGGGAGTGAGCTAATGGTACGGAAGATGGCAGCAGTTCCTCCCCTGCTCCTCAGGCTTCTCCTCCTGGGACTCTTCCTTGTTCTCCTGTGGGAGAGGAAGGATGGGCGAGTGGGCGCGGCCTTCCGCGTGCCCGCTCCCCAGAGCGCCAGCCTGTCTCAGGAAACCCACACGTTTCCACGGGAGAACGCGCTGCCACCGGCTTAAAATAGGCCGCTGTTCTGACTTGATCAGAGGGTGGGCAGCAAAAGACGTGGGGCTGGAGTTAGACGGGGTCTCCATTTATTCTGCCCATGAATGCCTTTGCAGAGAACTCTGGGGTCTTTTTTTTTTCCGATGAGGAAGGTTGCTTGGGTGGTTAAGTGGGCAGCTTCACCTTTGCTCACTTAATCACGGCTGACAGCTCGTAACATCTGGATATTTGCTTTCTTGCCCTCTGAGTGGGGATTGTCCCCAAGAGCACTTAGTCATGCCTGTGGGCGGCCTCTCATCCCCTGCCTCCCCCTGCAGCACCACTGCCCTGACATTTTCAGTACTGGGGGTTGGGCGAGCTTACCTGGAACACTGCTCTGCTTGGGCGTCCTGTTGCCAAAGCTCGCCTGATTCAGGACAAGTCTCGTTTACAGACTCGCTTGGGTGAAATGGACTGCCTGACCCGACTTCCTTGCTTTGTGAAGTGTCATCCTTTCCCCACCAGGTCATCATATCTGAGGCCACAGGGCAGTGGGGAAGGTCCCGGCCTCATGGGATTAACATCCTTTGTTTTCTCCTGGATCAAACTCCAGCATGGCTTTTGCTGTCACTGTTGTGAAATTGTGCTGTTTGTTTCTCGTAAGAGAAAAAATGTTATTAAAAATTACACTGCCTCTGTTTTACATTCCGACTTTTTCAAGAATCCTGCAGTTGAAGTGCTCCCATTTTTGGACCAAAGACAACATAGAAGTGTTTGTTGAACCTCGTTCCTCTGTGTGAAATAGTCAACATTTACATAGAAAAATAAACACACGGTCCAGTGTGGAGAAACTCCCTCTTGCCTAGTTTTCTGATTAGCAGGGTAAATAAATTGTTAATTTGTTAATTTCATGGTTGTTGGGGGGGATTAGTGAGTGCTTCAGGGACACCAGGAACTGTGTGTGTGTTTCACAAGCGATGGCTTCTTTTATTCTACCCTCTTTGCCAAATTACAACAAGCAACAACAGGCTATCATTACCCTCATTTTGCGGATGAAGAAACAAAAGCCCAGGGAGTTGAAGCCAAAGAGTTGTCAGGGCTGGGTAAGATTCCCAGTCACATCTGTCTGACATCAAAGGCCACGTCCTTTTCCTATTCCTGTGCCGCCGACACTAGATGAAGTGTGAGCTTAAGCAATGGCCCCACCAATAGCTTCTCTCATACCCATTTAAGTCCAGGGATGCTCAGGGAAATATTCTGGCAAAGGTGTCTTTGCTTTGGAGTGGTGAGCAAGGCCCAAACACCATGAGTGTCTGGGGAACTAAGGGATCACACTTGCTGAGCAAACCTGCCTCTTTGTGTGTTTTGGTATAGTAGTGGGGTAATGCTAGCTGCCGTCCTTGATAAACCTTCAAGTCTTAGGGACTTGGCACATGGAGATTCACTTCTAATTCCTACAAACACAATATGACTTTCCTGTTAGGGCTTCTCTTCCAAGTATAGACTCAGAGACAGGGTCCTTCCACACCTTGATGCTGCCTTCTTTATATCTTGGTTTGCAATGTGCTAATGTATCGAGTCAGTGAGGGGGCAAATGCCATGGAGCACTGGGTACAAGAGGTCACCATGTGAGACCTGGAAGAAGCGTATACCATCTCCATTCGTACAGCCTGTGACCAGTCATGCTCTATTAGTTAGTATGGCATACTATAGCTATAGGTAAATACAGTGAAGGCTGGCAAAAGTGACAGAATAGGTAGCCAGTCCGACTTGTCTTACAAGAGAGCTGGAGAATACTTGGGTGGGAAGATGGGAGGTATCTGTCATTTGATAGGCATCAGAGTCAGCAAGAAGGTAGACGTGAGTGTGTGTGTGTGTGAGTGTGTGTGTGTGTGTGAGACAGAGAGAGAGGAGAGTCTCTGTGTGTGCATGTGTGAGTGTATTTGTATGTGTATGCACACGTGTGTGTGTGAGAGAGAGAAGAGTAATTGTGTGTGCATGTGTATGAGGCATGTGTATATATGCATGCATGTGAGAGAGAGAAAGAGAGAGGGAGAGAGGAAAGTCTGTATGTGTGCATGTATATGTGAGAAAAAGAGTGTGTGTGCATGAGTGACTGTTGGTATGTGTGTGCACGTGTGCATGTGTGTGCATGAGAGAAGAGTATGTGTGTGCATGTATGTGTGAAAAAGAGAGTGTGTATGCTTCTGTGTGTGTGTGTGTGAGAGAGAGAGAGAGAGAGAGAGAGAGGAAAGTCTGTGTGTGTCCAGGTAAGAGAGAGCAAAGGAGAAAGAGAAAGGGATGAATCCTCTCTGTTGTTAATCTGCTTCCTATTCAGGCAGTCTGCTTTCAGTCACACTGAGTGACATGACCTAGGAAAGTGTAATATATTTGCTATTAACCACTGAAGAAGTAGATGGTGGCTGTGCCATCTGTAGCACAGTTCAGGGTCCTCTAACCTGTGTCTCTGTGTTACATAATAGAATTTTTTATTGGTTCTGTTCTAAAACAGCCTAAAAAGTAAATGGAGTTGGATAATTTCCATTCTGAGTGTTTTATTCTTGGCTTATTCTCGTAGGGGCTCACTGGGAAAGAGAAGGTAAGTCTTACATTTCAAGTCTTGGAATTCTTCTGTTCTTCCACGAAAGGACCCCAGACTCAGTTAGGTGTCACTCTGTGTTTGATCATTTCCCAATGCAATAAAAAGACATGGAACTGGGTACTTTAAAAAGTTGATTGATTTACAGTTTTGGAGGCTAACAACATAAAATTGGGTGACCCCACCAGTTGGGCCTCAGGTGAAGGCCTCATGAATGGTGTTGCATCATGGTGAATGGCATCATAGTGGGAGCTTACATGAGGAGAGCTGATTCCTGGAGATCCAAAGCCTCCAAAGAGAGCAGGAGAGCCCAGGTTTGCTCTTTTTTTCTTTCCTAAAAACTTGGTATCAAGAGAACAGAGAAGGTCCTTTCCCATGCTACTGTCAGTCTCTTATAGAAGCCATGCCCCCAAGCATAATTACCTCCCACTTGGCCCCGCCTTTTAAAGGTTCCACAACCTGTTAATCCTGCCACATTTAGGACGAGACTGTAGACATATGCCACTCACATGCCTTCCTGTGATGGTGGCTCATCCTCATTTCTGTCATAAAGCATTGGACATCATCTCTTCACTTCCACGTTTTAAATTGTTTCTCTTCTGAACAGCGATTCCACTGGGAATCACTTAGCTCCTCCTGGTCTCAAAGAGCTTAACAAGAAAAGAGTATAGGCACTTCAGAGTTATTTACTAAAAATACTTCAAGTTTTATTTTATACCAGTAGATCTGAGCTGGAGCTGAGATTTTCCCCTGAGGATTCTTGGCCATATCTGGAAACATTTTTGACTTTTATAACTAGGGAATGCTAACTAATGGGTAGAAGCCACTCTGAAAAACCTGAAATACCCAGGACATTCCCCCAAGAAAGAGTTCTCTCTCCCCAGTTCTCACTGGTGCCAAACCTGAGGAGCCCTCAAGCCCGGATAGGTGTAGTGGCAGATGCTTCACAAGGGCCGAGCCATTTACACGGGGTGGGGGGGGTGGGGCCATGAGGTCCCAATTAGCACGACTTTGGGATGACAAGACATGAAACTCAGACCCCTGCTGTGAACCATTGTTCCCACTGTGTTTATGCAAAATCTCCTTTAGACGAGGAGTTCTGTCCAGAAAGTTCTAGAAGTGTGAAGCTTGGTGAAACCAGAGAGGGGAAACGGATGGAAAGGCTCTACCCCCAAGTCTCCTCAAAGAGTCCCCGTCATGAATGAGGTGGACATGCCGTGGGTTAATCCAGATTTAAGGGACTTAGGATGGCAGCAGCGGCACAGTAGCTGGAAGAATTAAAATCATCAGAGATGTTTTAGTCACCCACAAAGTGGGTAACGGTGTTAATGTTCATTGCCTTATTAAATCAAGGATGCTTGCCCTAATCAGCGGTGTATTCTCTGCACAGCACGGCATAGAATGCAGTAGCCAAGGCAGGGGAGAGGGGCAGGCATGTGGTAAGACCCATGCTCAATACAAATGAGGAATAAAGGGGGAAAGCACCAGAGAAGCAATGGGGCCAGAAGACTGATAGTAAGGTGCGGCATGCAAATGCAGATGTAAGGTGGCTGCACACAGATGGCCAAGCCAGCAATTAAAACAGGCAGAGTGGCAGAGTAGACCTAAAAAATGCACAATACTTATGTCCTTTAAACATGTTTATTATTTTTAATTCTGTATATGTGTGCGTGGGGGGGGTCTGTGTATGTTTGTGTGTGTGTGTGTGTGTGTGCGCGTGCGTGCGCGTGCACATCTGGGCACACGAGTTGCAAGCGTCGGTGTCCCCAGAAGCTGGAGGTAGAGGCCATTGAGAGTAACCTGATGAAGGTGCTGGGAGTTGACCTCAGGTCTCCTGCAAGAGCTCCCAATCACTGAGCTGTCTCTCCCATACCCCAGTACTTATGTGAGCTTTCTAAAAATAAAATTAGACATAAAGATGGGGAGAGGCTGGAAAACAAAAATGAAGGAAGCAGCGCTTAAAAAACACCAAATGAGTGCGCGGAATACAACGGTGTTCTTGTAAGACAGAAACATCACTGGGTAGAAAGCAGGATATTTCATACCGAAGAAGTAGTAACTGAAACGAATACATACAGCAAGTCCGTGTGTGGCTAAAACCACAGCCTGGAAACATGTAAGGCAGATATCGACAGTACCAAAGGAATAAACAAGCCCATTAATAAGTTTACCTCTCCTTAATTAAGAAACAAAGCGGGCAGAGTTATTAGCACACAAATATTTTAATAACAGTTTTCATGAGCCCGGTCTAATTGGTGTGCAGAGAACACTGCAGGAACAACTGTAAAATATTCTTTGCAAGCACGTGCGAGACTGTTACACACTTGATTAGAATGCAGGCCTCAACTGGAGAAGTAAATCACGAGTAGTGCACATCCCTAGCATATGCAAGGCACTGAGTTTAGCCCTCAGTATAGCAGAGGTGGGGGAAGAAGGTAGGGAGAGAGCAAAGGTAGAGGGGGATAAAAGGAGAGAGAATAGGGGGGAGGGGTGAAGGAGAGGACAGGAGTGGGGAGGCAGGCTCGCCAAGTATAAGAGGACTGAAGTCTTGGGTACCATGTCCTCTAGCAACAGAAATAATTTTTAAAACTCAGTAATATGTAGGCAGACCATTTCAAAATATTTGTAAATTGTGTCGTATATTTATAAATAACCTCAGAGTCAGAGAAGATGCTCCCATGGGATTAGGCCACGTATCTCCTGAGTGTTAATAAGAACATGATAGTTCTGAATACAAATTCTGCCCTAATTTGCCAGGTCCTCCCTGCCACAGTGGACCGACACCTCTGACACCAGAGGCTCATAAGTAGTCCCACAGAGTGTGTACATTAGGGACATAGTCACAGCCACACAAAAAGTGTCAAACACAGTGGTGGCTCCAAGAAAAACCGTTGCTCCACACCCTATTTCCATTGCCTCCCAGAACAACTCCAAAGGGATTGCAGCAAGATGGCGGACAAAGACTTGCTGCACTTTGGTCTCCCCACTCCAGGAAAGACTTGGTATTATAGTGATAGTTTTTGAAATATTAAACCAACAGAGAGGGGAAGAGAACTTCTTGAATGTTCCAGAAGCTACTGGAGGAGTCAGATCTTAGAAACCCAAAAAACAAAAACAAACAAACAACAACAACAACAATAAAAAAACAGGGCTGAACTTGAGAGGTTTGTTGGTGTGAGGTATCTTTCCTTGCCTTTTCTCCTAAAGCTTCAGGGAAATTTATACCACTTGAGAAAGGAGCAAGCTAGTGTGATGTAATGGCAGATACCTTTACTCCCAGCATTTGAGAGGCAGAGCCAGCCTGCTCTACCTAGAGAATTCCAAGCCTGCGTAGTGGAGGGGAGCGGAGGGAGGAAGCATCGAGAAGTAAGATTAATACTGAACTTTTTGCAAAGCTGTTTTAATTGGAAAGATACAAAGAATGCCAGCCACAGTAAACCTCCCTAGAAACAATGAAACTACACAGAAAACATCTATAAAGAAAACAAGTACATTTAGACAACTGTTGAAGACTAGCCTTAAGAATTTTCAGAACCTAAAAATCATTGGATAATATAACCAGAATTTTTTAAAAGTCAGAGGAGGCATGACTGGCAAGAAGCAAGATTTGGGAGGAGGGACGAGGAACTCACAAAGACATTTAGGAACAAAAGAAGCATTTCAGAATGAATACTGCCAATACGGAATGAAGAAGAACAGCTGTCTGGAATGACAGTACCCAGTTCCATGCCTTACTACAAAGCTACAATAATCAAGACAAGATGAGAACGGGGAAATAATTCAGCACAAGCCAATCGGGTAGCCCAGGAATCAACTTGTTTTTGATGACGTTTCAAAGTTCAGTGGAGAGAGAAAGAAGTCTTTTCAATAAATGGCGCTAGGAAAATAAAAATAACCATATGCAGAAAAACAAACCATCCAAACGTTTGTGTCTTACACTGGAGGAAGGTTTAGAGTTTACTCTGTTGACTTTTCTTACCTTAGTCTCACCTGCTCTCTTAAGCCTCCATCCATCCTATTCAGAGTAGGAATGATTGTTCTTTGAAAACGTGGATTGGAAAGATGTAACTTTGTTGCTGTTGGTTCTTTTGTTTGTTTGTTTTTTCAATTTTATCCAACAGCTACATTGCTTTGAGTCTCAGAAGAGACAAGGGACTTTGAAACAATGTTGGTTGGTAGTGTTAAAGGCTATGGGAACGTTTGAAGTTGGCTGATGTAGTTTACGTTGGAATTGACTGTGACCCATGGGGTTAGGAGGAGTGTGTAATAATTTGAGTGGGGAATGTTCCTCGTGGCATATCGTGGTTGAAAACGTGGTTCCCAGTGGTATCGCTGTTTTCGGGGGAACAGTGGAACCTTTACAAGGTGTGGCCCAACAGGAAGAAGTGGCAAAAGATATATGTCTCAGTGGCTATAGCCTGGTGTACATCTATCTCAAACCTATCTCTCCCTGTCTGCTGAGGCCTGAGCAAGCCTTATGCTCTTGCTGCCACAGTCAGAGGCATTCCCACTTCCCTGCTGTCTTCACCACTACTGACTGTACCCTCAAATTGTGAGTGAAGATAATTCCTTTATCCTTGTAACATCTAGTAAGGAATTAGCTTTCTAGCCTTCACTCCAAAAGAAAGACATGGAAGGATCAAACAAGTTTCTTCCAAAGAAAACATCGAAGGTATAACCATTTTGGAAGACAGTTTAGTAGTTCCGTACAAAGCTAAATACTGTCTTATTATATAGTCCAGGTCAGGAGTTGCTAGGGTCCTGGGGGAAGAGGAGGAAGTGAGGGTTGAATACAGAGAGCATAAGAACACTGGTTGGCTGTGCGAAGTGTTGCTGTATGACTCTGAAATGGTGAGTCTGGCTGGGGCCTTTGTCAGACCCATAAACTTTAGGGCACAAGGAGCAAACTTTAATGAATGCCAATTTAAAAAAAAAATCACTGTGGGAATTGACGGCAGGCCTGATGAATGCGTGTATCAACCACATTGAAAGTGATGGACTAAGATGCTGATGTAGGTAGCTTGAAAATGGATGGAATCTGTAAGATTGAAGCCGAAAGGAGCCACAAAAAAGAGCTGTGCTTTAGTTGATAAATTTGTTTCCCATGGGACACAAATTAATAATTTATAAACCACTAGGCGAGTATGC
Organism: Rattus norvegicus; assembly: GCF_021556685.1. Taxonomy (NCBI): domain Eukaryota; kingdom Metazoa; phylum Chordata; class Mammalia; order Rodentia; family Muridae; genus Rattus; species Rattus norvegicus. The sequence continues at coordinate 25,636,730 of NC_141543.1, forward strand.
TGGGAATGAATGATGAATGTTAGATGGGGAGGACGTGTGTCTTGCTGTTGAAATATATGGTCTGAGACAAACTATGGAGAATTTTAGGATGAACCTTTAGTCAATGGGATAGATTTGGGGACATAGGTATGAACTCGTGATTAACCTAATGTATGGATCTCCAGTTAATATCATTGAATTTACATGAAATGGCTATTGAATGTGTCTCCATAGGAGTTCGCATATAAGGTTTTTGTCAGCAAGGGATATAAGAGCATTAACGGCGTAGTGGAAATGAGTATGCCTCCATCTTGGATCTCGGTGTGTGATGCTAGTCTCAATGGGATTAATGACCCTAAGAGAAAAGGTTTATTCTGGGACTGGAGCATGATATGAATTGTACTGTAAAGGACATGCTTGGGACAAAAAAAAAATAGAACAAAAGGGACAATAGATTGAATTCAGTATTTCAAAATATCTAATAGAAAGGAATTTAAGTACCCCAACACAAATGTCTGCAATAGTAGATGTGCTACTCACCCTGATCTAATCTAATGTTGTATACATGTGCTAATTAGCATCATGCTATACTTAACAACATGCATAACTCCTGTGTGTACACACACACACACACACACACACACACACACACACACTGCTCTACAGACATGGGGTATATCAAAAGGAGGCATGAACACACTGAAAGACCTCTTAATTATCAAAGCTTATATTACTAAAACAGCACAATAAATGAATTAATATTAAATTGTAACCTAAATATAAATTAATTTTGTGTGTTTTTGAGATATTGGTAAGAAGAGAAACCTATATAGAGTTCTAAATTATCTGCTTGGGATTAGAGAGATGATTGAGTGGTTAAGACCACTAGCTGCTCTTCCAGAGGTCCTGACTTAAATTCCTGTATCCTTATATCCATTTATGATCAGATCTGGTGCCTGTCGTGGAGGTATACATCCAAACAGAGCACATATATGCTGTAGGCTTATATTTTTTTAAAACCTACTTTAATAAGGGTTTTAAAACTCTTTAACCTCCTTTCTAGCCCACCACCCACCAGAGTTAGTAGAAGGGAAAGGTTAATATGGCAAAGGGGGTATGTGGATCTTTTTAGAAATAGTTATTTCGGGGGTTGGGGATTTACCTCAGTGGTAGAGCGCTTGCCTAGGAAGCACAAGGCCCTGGGTTCAGTCCCCAGCTCCGAAAAAAAAGAACCAAAAAAAAAAAAAAAAAAAAGAAATAGTTATTTGGGATGATTCCAATCTTCATTGTCAGGAAGTTCGGTTCACAGAAATCAGCAGAGGTAGCTCGATCCACTGGCAAACACTGTGAATGAATCAGCAACAGCAGTTCAATCCAGAAGAATCTGCAAGGCTCTGCCAATAGACTGGATTCCTCAGAAGCAACAAGAAGCTGGTAGAATATCACAAATATCATGAAAAGTTCTTTGGTGTGTTTCTCTTTCCAAAGTCACAGCAAGCAATGATCAGAGAAGAAGGCCAGAGTATCATCACCAAAGACCAGCATCAGCAAAGTCCAACGAAGACCAGCAAAAAGTGTCAAGCCAAACCAATGCCAGAATGCCATACACTGTCTGTTGGATTACACTTACATACTCTCCAAACATAACATGTCCTCTCCAGGGTCTGCTCTAGCAAAACATCGCATGCCCTTTCACCAGGCAACTTCCAGAAAAACACCATGCGTCTGCTTCAGCAAAACATCCTCTCATAAGACAGTTTCCAGAACATCCCATGACACAACTGAGTCTCCAAAGAAACCAAAAACTTTTACTTCCATATGCATAAATAAATAAATAAATAAATAAATAAATAAATAAATAAATATATTTACATCTATATATATGTATGTGTATATATATTTTAAAGAGTGGCTAAATTATCTGCTTTATAGATTCTCTACCCTGTGTAAGGTTTACCAGATATCCGCATTGCACAGCTATGGGGTTGTTACGACTTTCACTAAACAACAGCATATGGAAGAGTATTCATTAACTACAGAGAGGAAATCTGACACATCCTGTCTCACCCCAATAATTTAAGATTAGTATCAGCAGTGACAAGTCATCTTGATAGTTTGTGCCTTTATATGGAGTGAAGAGACTAAAACTGTATTTGTGGTCTTTTTTCTTAAAATCTATTATCTTATTTTAAAAACGTAAACTCCATCGAAATTTAATAAAGGACCTTTTCAAAACACTCGAATGCTATGTTTGGATAAGTGATCCTCACAGAGCTTTGTATTAAGATTCGCCTCCCAGGTTATCCCTCCTGGGAGATGATGGACATTTTGGAGGTGGAACCTCATAAGAGGCCTTGGGATCTTATGGGAGATGCTCAAAAAGCCCTTCGAATCACAGTTCCTCTCTCTCTTTACTCTCTGACTCAGGAGGTGATTGGCTTGCTTTCCTGCAATGCTGCACCTGTTGTGTTTTTAAAAAGCCAAGTATATGTTTTGTAGAGCATGGTATGGTGAGGTGGGAGGTGTGGCTCCTCTGGCCCATGCTGGGGCATCCCTTTCCCCTGAGGTACCAGCCTTATGAAGGGTATAGTGTAGACTGAGAAGGGAGTAAGGAAGTAGAGGCAGAGAAAGACAGACCGAAAGAGTAGGAGAGAGAGGTGGGAGACAGAGACAGAGAGACAGAAACAGAGACACACAGAGAGATAGAAACAGAGACAGAGAGAAAGAGAAGAGGAGAGGCTGGCCACATGGGGAGAGAGAGAGGAGAGGGAGAAGGGGATCAGGGTAAGAAGAAAATCATAGAGAAGGGGGGGGAGAGAGAGAGAGAGAGAGAGAGAGGGGTGAGGGCTGAACAAACCCTTTTATGGCAAGCCAGACCTACCTGGCTATTGCTAGGTAACCATTGGGCAGAGCCTAGAAGGAATGCTAACAGCACCCTTGTCAGAAGCCCAAAACAGTGGGACCACTCTACCCAGAACTGTGAACTCTGGACTGTGATGCAGTGTAACCTTTTCTGTTCATCGTTACTTATCTCAGACTCTTTGCTGTAGCGATAGTAGACTAATAGAACCAGATTCAAAAATGGCACAATTATCAAAAAGGAGAGGAGAGAATTTGTCACAGTCAAAGGCAGCTCAGAGGCAAGGGGCGACATGAATGTCGGGTCTCAGACAGAATCCTGAAACATAATAAAAGGCACGAGGACAAACTAAGGATATATGGGAGAAAAAAAAAACCCTATGGACTTCAGTGAATAGTGTATTCATGGTCACTAACGATGTTAAATGCACTACTCTTAATCTCTTTTATAAGCGCTTTTATATATCATCATTGCTAGGAGAAATAAGGAGGGGAACATAAGGAACTCTTGGTACGGATTTCCCAACATAGTATGCAGGTCCGTATCTTATTTTCATAACTAAAATGTATCTTTTAAAAGCTGACCCTACCAAACTGTGCTGGAATTGTAGATATGTGGACAGAAGGAATAATTTATTAATGTGAATCTGGGGATTCAAGTCAGAGACATTTGCATGCCAAGTGAGCACACTCTTACCACACCACTACGTTCACAACCCCAAACACGTGATTCTTAAAATTAGAACATGAATCTAGATAGAATTGAAGAACAAATAACTGTAATGAATGATTCTTAAGAAGAATTGAAGATAGAAGATATTTTTAAGTCCACAGGCAGTTACTGTAGAACTAAAAAGGCCTTTTAAAAAAAAATCACCCAATAGGGATGGAAGTTGGGTAGAGTTCTCCAAACACTTATAGAATGAATCTGAGGAAGAAAACTAAAATAACGAAACAGAAATAATAGCGTAGAGGATTACTATAATTCAAAAGAAGATTTCCGTAAATAGCAGATGGCTTGAAAGTCCGTCTTGAAAGGACACAATGTGCCTTGAAAGTCAAAACCAAGCACAGTCTAAGAAGATGAATGGATTTAAAAGAATTCCCTACACATCAGCCAGCTAGAGACCCGTAGTGGAAAGAAAACCAGATTTCCAGTATCTTTTCTAATGCCAAAACATTTTGCCAGGATATGATCGAGCAACTTTATTTAAGGAAATGCAATGTGAGCCATGGCCTGCCTGCTCAGCCATCTTGGCATTCCAGTTCAGTGGCTGCTAGCTAACGTGAAGAAAAAAAAATTCCAGACCAAGGGCACATGTCTCCCATATGGCACATCCTCAAGAGTCCCTGAGAGAAAAAGGTTCATTCAGCCAGAGCCCAAGGAATCCACTGAGACTGAGTCTCCATTCCCAGAGTGGTGGGGGGTGGGCAGGCTGTCATGTTTCATGGGGTGATATGCTATCTCTGTGGTTCCATGTGCTTACTTCCTTTTCCTACGTTGTGTTCTTATCTCAAAACGCCCAAGATTATTAACTTACAAAGAAGAAAGGTTTATCTTGGCTCACAGTTTGGGAAATTCCAATCCATGCTTGATTGATCCTGCTTATGGGTCCATAGCAAGGCCACATATCATAGCAGGAGAGTGTGGCAGACTAAAACTCCTTGTCACTTGTCGGGAAACAAAAAGGAAAGTGGGTGGGTGTGGGGATAGGAAGGGAGAGTTTATATCTTACAATGACCTTCAAGAGCAATTCTGAATGACCTTGAGTCCCAGCACTAGTCCTAACCTAAGGTTCTGCCACCTCCAGTAATGCCACCCTGGAGATCAGGAATTAGCATACAAGACTTGGCTGGACAGCCACTGTAGTGTAGACAGCATCTGATGGCTTTCTAAGAACCCGTTGTGTTGAGAGACACCAAACGGGAGAAATGTGGGTCTCTCCTTGTATGCAGTAGGCTACGATATGAAACACGAGTCAGCGTGTACTGGTTCAGAACTAGCAGTGTAATTCATCATATTTACAGGATAAATGAGAGAAGTCATCTCATTATCTTAGATAAAGAAAAATCCTTTAGTAGACTTCAGAATCAGTTTGTGACTTAAAAGCATTTGACCCACAAGGACAAAACAGAACTTTAAAAAAAAAAACAACAAAACCAAAGCAAGTGGCTAATGAGGAGATGTCATAAGCCTGTTTCCTAGAGGAAGCAGACTGTTTCCATTGTGATCTTCATTCTTGGTCCTAGTTATGGAAAAAAGAAAAGAAAACAAAACAAAACAAAAATCAGATGAAGGAAGGGAAGATGGGAGAGTGGGGGTTGGATGAAGAGAGAACATGGAGACAATCGTGTAACCCAGGAAAATAAGTGAATCACATCATGCCCAGAGGACATGACCACGCACACGGAACACGCAAAATAATCTGCAAGAAAATTTTCAGAATCGAAGTCAGTTCTGAAGCTCACAAAGTTAATGCCCTATAAAAAAATCAATGCAGTTTTCTATGTTTCTCCAACTGATAATTAAAGGACCTTAATATCATATTTGCAAGAGGGTCAGGAACATTAGCTGTCTGAGAACGGGTCTAATGAAAGATGTGCTGTATCTTTACAATATCTGCAGAATTAAAGGCGGCTGCTCTGTGTGAGCAGTGTTAGAGGCCTGAGGAAAGGAGCAGAGCACTTGGGAGTTCTCTCCCAATCAACAGCTCGATGGATCAGCACAGCCCCCCCCCACCCCCCCTGCAGCTGCCAGGAGACCATTGTGCAAATGGTTAAGATCATCCTAAACTTTGTATTGGAGTTGGAGACTAAGTGTAGAGTGGTGAGGGTTTTGGAAAAGATGGTGACTGAAGCAGTTAGAAATAACCATTTCTAGTGTCTAATAAGTTGTGTTGGAGAAGTCTGATATCCATAGGAAAAACTGTCTTGACAACCTGCCTCTTGCCATTCACAAAATCAGTTGTAAGTGGTCTGTAGATTTAGAGTTGAAGGCCAGAGTACTCTCCTCTAGAAAACAACAGGATACATTCATAGCCTTGAGGCACTTGATCCTTCCTAAGTAGGACACAGGGCACTGAACTTAAAGAATGAAGACTACACTTTGCTCACATCTTACTAAGTAACATTTGTTCATGTGTGCTACATTATTATGAAGCCAGGAAAAAAAAATTGTGTCACAGCGTAAATAGAGATATTGTAAGGAAAGATACTGTGAGTATCTTTGTAAGTAGAGATGTTGGTGATTGATAAAGGAGGTACATTGAGAATTTGTAAGATTACAAATCAATAAGGAGACACTTGGTCTGATAAAGAAAAGGACTAAACTTTGAAGATCAATCTGGAGTTTCTTAGGAAGCTGAAAATAACACTATCATATGACTCAGCCATGGCACTTCTGGGCACGTACCCAAGGGACTATATCCCCTATCCCGTGGATACCTGCTCATCTCCATTCACCGCTGCTCTATTCACAATCATGAGGAAAGGGAGGCGGCCTAGATGCCTAACAGCTAATGACTCGGTAACGAAGATGTGATGCACAATGGTATATTACTCAGCTTTACAGAACAAGGAAATTAGCAAGAAAATGGATGAAATTGGAAAAGAATAACCTGTTAGGTTGTACAGGCCCCAAAGCTGCATCTTCCCTCTCATATGAGGATCCTGGCCTCGACATTTTGGTATGGCATGTCTGACATAGAGCGTCTGTGCAAGACAGGAAATGAGGGAGGAGGCAGATTGATTGTAGGATGTAAGTAAAAAGAAAGCAAAGAGAGGGAATGCTGCGGATAGAAAGATTAAGTCAGGGAGAGAGGGGAGTTGGGGACATTAAGGTACAGGATGAGGGGAAGTATTAACTGGCATGCAGGGAGGGTGAAGAAACCATTTGGAGAGCAGAAGATGCCCACTAATGCAACAGTAACTTGGTATCAACTCACTTTGGAGTAGATTCAAGACCCACTCCGCATGGTCTCCATGGGGATATGAAGGGAACTAATGAGAGGGAGGGGGAGGCGAGGCAGTGGCTAAGAATTTTGAATATACAGGTCACACAAAGATATCCAATTTGTCAGCCACCAAACACAAAATTGTTTCATCTTCAGGGTATTGTGGATTAAACCACAGAGTGTGAGTCACTCCTGAGAGCGGCTAAAAGTTACAATCCTAGGTGTTGAGAAGTGACACTTTTGTTGCATCCTACTGTGGTGGTAATTGATACAGTTATTCTGGAATGCGACACTAACTCTGAATGTATACACAGTCCAACATCCTCCAGTTCTAGTCCTGAGCCTGCACCCCACAGTGTGGCATATGCAAGGGTGTTCAGATTAGTATTGCCTGTGATAGCCACGGGCCAGAAACAAGCCGGATGCTCACCAACTCTAGAGTAAATAGAGACCACGCTGCATTCCCTCAGTGAAGTCAGCTACTTGAAAGTGCATGCAAGGTCACACAGGACAGTACTGCTACCTGTCATGACAGAATGCGTTTTGGAAGCACGGTGACTTGAAAGCTATATAGAAAGTGACTCCATTGGAGTCGATTTAGAAATAGGTCAAAACTGATCTGTGGTAGGAAGTTAAGGACGTGGTTAGCCGTAGAGAGTGGTGGGTCAAAGGAGAATTAGGGTTTGGGGGTTGTGCACTTTACTCAACTAGAGGGGAGAGTTTGTGGATCTTCACTGCACAGATATTCTTCAGGCTGTACAGTTTTGATTGGCAAATTATATTCTTCAAAAATAACTTCAAAAGAAACTTAAGAAATAGAAAGACCAAACAATCAAACTCCATGAAATAAAACTTAGAGAGCGATCCAAACAGGGAGTGTTAACAGTATGGGGGAGTTGCCATTGACTTTAAGTGTGATTTGGTATTCTAAGTCCATAGAAGAACATTCTTAAGTTTTTTTGAAAGGAGTACTGTACTCCTTAGAGGTCCTTGTCCTCTATGCTATAGTTTGCATTAAAAATGGTTCAATAAAACTAGGCATACATAACAGAATGAAAATCATTATTGAAATCTAAGGGATGGATATGTAAATACTGATAACATTTTAACATGTATCCTTAAGTTTTTCCTTTAACCATCGCATCTTGTACAGAGAGAAAATTCTGGAGATCAGAAGTTAAAATAACTTGCCACGTGGGATTTGAATCCATGACTATTGGAAGCATGTGCTGGGAAAAGCAAACACAGGCTTCAGGAGCTGGAAGGAGACTGAGATACTGTATTATCCAATTTCCTCCTTTTACAGAAAAGGAAGCAGGCTAGAGAGGAATTTGACTTGCATGAAATTTTAATGCAGCATGCAGGGTTTGAAAATATGAGTTGCCTCGGTTTTTTGATGTTTTTCCAAAGAGCAGAAAAACCGTGGTGTGTTTAACCCTAACCAGAGCTCACAGCCACTCTTTAATTAGTTGTGATACAAATAGATTATGTATATTTAAATGCACATGGGTGGCCAATATATTCCTTCGTTACAGGACTGCGGGGCTTCTCTTCCTCCAGGTGGTGAGAGCCTGCTTGCCCCACCCACGCCAATGTATCTGATACTTCGCCATTGACCACTCAGGAGCCAGACACCAGCAGCCCATGCATGTGGCCTGTTTCTCATTTGTCCTCACTCAGTACCATGATTAGAGCCTGATCATTGTTGTTAAATCAGAATCACGAACAGGCTTTTCACTCCAGAAATTTATCGCCTTCATTGTCCGCACTTCAATTACCCCACGTTTACAAAGATTAGCCCCTTTGGGTGTGGTCTGTAAGCCACGCATCACTGAGGGTGGAGGCTTTTCAGTTGCTTTATTTTATTAGTCTTTATTTTTAAAAAAAAAAAAACTCAGTTTTGTAATAGACTCTCTCTTCAGCCCTTAGGAATTTTAAATTGGAAGGGAAGCCATATGACTGGGAAAATAGGAACATAAGTATTAAATTTAAGTGTAGTGATGGTAGTTAGGAGGATTACCTCAGTTTGGGGAATGCATATCATCAGCTTTAGGCATCAAGTGTTTTGATGTCTAAAAATCATTTCATAATGGCTCAGTAAAGAAAACAAATACAACAGAGGGAAAAACAATTGTCAAATCTAAATGGAGGGCATGCACATAATAAAATGCTTAAAATCTGGGGTGGGGAGAGATAGGTAGGGCATGAGGAAAGTGGCGGGCCTCACCCTGATACCCTCCTGATCCCTGAGTGGACCAGGATGATGAGGAAGAGGCTGTTGGAAGATTTCAAGCCTTCAGGTATCATCCAGAAGCTGTCTCTCTCCAGAACAAAGCAGAAACCCGGGGACAAGTTGTGGGAAAATTTTAAACATTGGGGATGGGGAGGAGAGAAGTACAGCGGTTCAGTGGGAGCGTGGGTCCTGGAGTTGCAGCCCGTACTCACTGGATGTTTGACCTCAGGCAAATTAACAGACCTTTCTGAGCCTTGGTGCCTTGTCTATAAAATACCCATATATCTATATCCCGTAGCTGGGAGAACTAGATGGTATCCATGGATAGCATTTAAAAGGTGTCTGGCTCATGGTAAATGCTTAAAAGCCTTTTGCTGTAGCCTCAGAGGCAGGGCCAGGGAAAAGAAGAAAGAGTGATTATATGTTTCTGAGAAATTGTAAGACAGAGATCTTCATCTAAGGGCATTTTCAAAGCATTTTCTAGCAATTTCCCTCTCAGGAAGGGCCCAGCGCAGCTCGTCCACCCCTAGAGAGGGGCAGCAGGCAGTGCTGTCATCCTGTGTATTCAACAGTTTACTTACATCAACCGAGCAGCCACTGTCCACTAAGGACTCCGTTAGCAGGACCCCATAGCCCACTAGGAAGGCAACTGTATGCTCACATACCTTTCAGCCTGGCAGACACCAAACCCTTGAGAGTGTATGTGAAGATGCCTGTGGGAGGACAGGAAGGCTTCAGAGTCAAGTAGGAACGTGTAGCCACTACCATCACGCAAAAGCTAATGCGTCTGAGGGCTTTCGGTAAAGGAAACGGTAAGAACTCCAGCTCACGCCTCTTTTCCAGAAGTTTCTGGACGTGTGCTGATTTGGTTAGGGTCTTTGTGATTGCTACCTAACTACTAGCATTTAACTACCAACGTTTTAAAAATTGACACGGACTCGAGAATTTGGGATTCATCTTCGTCTCAAGCTGAATAAAACTACGTTACTTCGCTTCTCATCCATGAAGTATCTGGGAGCTTTCTCAGGAGCCTGGGGGGGCCACCTGTGGTGCAAGGGAGTAGTGACCGTGACGTCCAATGGCCTTATTGTTATTTATGTTTTTCTCGAGATTTACTTCTTACATTTAGTATTCATGAGTGATTTGCCTGTATGTATCACACCCGTGCTGTGCCCACAGAGGCCAGAAGACCATACCGGATCCACTGGAACAAGAGTCATTCATGGGTCCGAACTGTTTGGAATTATCGCCTGTAGGACCCTCAACCCCCTCACTTTCTTACCTTCTCTTGGCTTCTATTTCCTCCTTCCCTTACATTCTTGCCGAGTGCAAATTGGTAAATGCTCCATTAAACCATTTTCAGAGGCCGTTAGAAGATTATCCACGTAGAGTACTCGCAATGATTGGCACGCATCTCTCCAGGAATTTGGCCTCCACTCCCATCGCCCTCCAAGGCCAAGTGTGATGAACAAGGAGAGAGAGAGAGAGAGAGAAATTTATTTGACTTAGAGGAGCAAATGGCTGCATTTTTTGTTGATTGACTTTTTTCCATCTCTGGGGCCAGAACTTCATGCCAAGTACACACCAGCTTGGCATCCCTGCCTTGTTCTCCCATCAAACGGTGACGAAACACATAGTTCTCCTCTAAAAGACATGAAGTCAGTGTACTCTGTCTCTGATAGGAGTGAAGGCGTTTCCAGAAAGCGTCCATCTGCTGGTCCACAGCAAGAGGGGACTAGATGGTGCACACTGTTATTTTTATCTTTGTCACTGTCTCCTGTGTACGGTCAGATGACCTAATGAAAGCTGGCCCCAGACCCTTCCCCTCAATATCTTCAATATGAAAATAGCTTTAAACTCATTGGTAGTGTGTGTGTGTGTGTGTGTGTGTGTGTGTGTGTGTGTGTGTGTGTGTGTATTATCTATATATATCTCCTATTTCCTTTACTAAGAATACCTGAAGGATGTCTTCATGTTTTACATGTAGAATGCTTGTAGTATGGGCACCTATCAGCCAAGGTTTGAATTTCAAATGCTCTCTGTTTTGCCCAGTGTGTGTGTGTGTGTGTGTGTGTGTGTGTGTGTGTGTGTGTGTTCTCTAAGATGTGGATGTTTGGAATAAAAATGGTAATTGACCTTTAGCAACGGAGCTGGGAGAACTGCTGCTGTATATTATATGGCTGTGAGCTGGATTTTTAAATGTTTGATTAAGTTATTAAAGTGTTTTGCTTTGGCGTAATGCACTATAAATTCATGATTGCTGGCCAAAGCAGTTAGTCAGTGGAGAAGAATAAATTGTTTTGAGAGGTGCTGCTTCAAAAGCTGGATTTTTATTCTCTTGGAAAGATGGGGCTTTAAATAAATCACATAATACAAATGAGAATTTCCATAATTAAGATTCTAACTGGGGAGGTGTGGGGTGGGGGGTTGCCGCAAGCCTTCAGAGGAAGAAAATGAAGAAAGACACTCCAGGCTGTTTTAATATTCTTTTCTTTCTTTAATTTATATTTTGAGTGTTCTACTTCGTTTTGGGGTGCTTGGAAATGAAATAGCCTCAGACAAGAGCACGTGAAACGTATGTTGTTGAAGGCTGGTCTCTGAGACCGTGAGGGCTTCTGGGAGACAGAATCACTAAACAAGTTCAGAACGGCTCTTGCTTCAGAGGAGAGGGATCTTTGTCTCCCTGTCTCTCCCTCATTCCTTCTCCCCCTCCCCATTTCTTCCTCTCTCTACCTGTTTTGCTCTCCCCATCTCCCCCTCCCCCTTCCCTTCCCTTTCCCTCCCCCTTTTCCCCTTCCCCTCCCCTCTTCTCTTCCCCTCCCCTCCCCTCCCCCTTCCTTTTCCCTCCCCCTCCCCCTTTTCCCCTTCCCCCTTTCTTCTCTTCCCCTCCCCTCCCCTCCTCTTCCCCCCTCCCCCTCTCTCCCTTCTACTCTCTCATCCCCCACTTTATGTCTGAGGTTTCATGCTTGTCAAGCACTTCCAGACCCATTTTCACAGTCCCCACAGGACAGTCCTTACTCTTTTGTCACCTTGGACAGTTTTGGGGCCTTCGGTGTGTGTACATTATCCTGGTTGTCTTCAGGAAATCTTTTTTAAATGGCAGGGCCCCCTCTCTGGGAGAAATCTTTCTGGCCTCCATCTCCCTCCCCAAGAGTCTTCTAGCAGTTTCCTCAAAGCCTCACCTCACAACTTCTTCCCAGTACTGCCAGACGCATCTCCCAAGGAGCTCTTCCCCCCCCCCCCCCCCCCCGAGCTGGGGACCGAACCCAGGGCCTTGCGCTTCCTAGGCAAGCGCTCTACCACTGAGCTAAATACCCAACCCCCAAGGAGCTCTTAAATAAATAAAATGTAATTAAATTTGTGTGATCAGTCCTTACACTGCTCTATTTATTTGATATATGTACACACCGGAGAACTTTATACTGTAGTGTAGAAATGTGCCATTTATAGTGGGTTAAGTAGGGCAACTGTGGTCACGGGCCAGAAAGAAACATGCCATCAGTCTCTCCCCCGGGGACCTGAGCACTTCCTCAGACGTGATTCTCCAGGATCAAACGAGACAAAATTGGGACTGTTGTCCTTGGCGGAAGATCACAGCGCTCCCCGATAGTATTGGTAGAATGCTAGTTTTTGTTGGAGATTTGCATGGTAAACAGGAGTAGGCTGAGTCCTCGTATAACCTCCGCTGGATTTCAGATCCTCCAGCGGCCAAGGGAGAAGCCTGGGCAACGTCTTCATCATCCCATCTGCAGAGATGCATTCCAAATGCCTGGCAAAGCAAGGACCTGAGTTCATTCCTGTCATGCACATAGCACATAGGTTGCACCATCATTTCTGGTTATCAGATGTAAATGCTGTAATTTAGTAGAGGAGCTCGCCTCCTCAGCATGTACAGGTCAAGAAGGAACCGTTCAGCTATCTTCCAGCTCATAAGTACATGAAGCTGTGCTTCTTATGTGTGCCAGAAGCCAGCTAGGATATCTCTCAACATCTCTTGTCCCAGAAGCACTTCTCTGTCCTGGGACCTCCATACTTCCTGTTTAGCCATGGTCTTGTACATTTACTGGTGTCTGGGACAACCTTGTCCAAGTGAGTCCCCTCTTCTTTGACCAAAAAGTAGGGGTTCAGGAGAAATCATTAGTGGACCACTGCTGACCTGGGCTTCGCGTTCATGGACTTAAGTGTCCATAGAGGGTTGGTTCCAGGACCTCTGTGGATGCTAAGATCCACATATGCCCAAGTCCCTGAGATAGACTGGTGCAGTATTCATCTGAACTGTTACATCTTCTCTAGATTACTTATAATGCCAGTGCAATTGCAGTGACCTGTAAACAGATGCTATACTCTGCTGCTCATGGGAAAATGGCGAGAGAAGTGTCTGGACGTGGCTTAGCAAACTCTTACCTTTCTCCCCCAAGCATTTCTGTTCTAAATTTTGCTGACGTACTGACGTAGACTCTGTAGGCTCGAAAGACTGAATGCATCTTCTTGGGCATTCGTCCGCCTGTTGCACCACATAAAATGCCCTTCCAGCATCCCGTACTGTAAGATGTCTGAGGGAATCTAGGTCTAGGTTGTAGCCAAAAATTAAGGTAAACCTGTTCTGAGGGTGTAGATATCCTGAGACCTAACCACAGTCTGCTCTGTAGATGGGGACAGGGTGAGAAACGAAACTGAGGAGACCGTAGCTTCCATCTGGCCTGCGGAATAGAGGTTTCACCCTGGAATTCCGGAGATACCTTGTCCTTGTCAGCCATTGCATGTGGCGACCTGTGCACTGCCTGATTTTATTTCTCAATGCAAGTGAGATTGCCAGCATTCTACAGATGAGGAAACGGGGAAGAGGAGGTATCCACCAGTAGGGGAAAGTGCTTTAAAACCATGCTGCTTCTATATTGAAAGTAGGGCAGGGTTCAGCTCCCCCTCCTGAGGGATGTGTCCTGTCACTCCAAGGCAGGGAACTCTCCCTTGGGCAAGCCTGCTCGCCGCCCTTTGTTCACCGTTGCTCCATAAGAGCTCTGGTTTGCAACAGACCTGCACGCCAAGGCGTTCCAAGACTCCCAGCTTGGAGTGGCAAGTGGTAATTCAGAGTATGAGGTTAGAGGAAACTGCATTTTCAGAGCAGTGGGTGGGGCCACATGCGCCCTCTGGACTCCATGTGTCCATGTGTCCATCACCGTTGATGCCGTCCTCATCTCTGTCAGCAATTAATACCTGAAGGATAGCAGACTTCTCTTCCCTGACTGCTTCCACTCTGGCTTCTCCCCACCAGAGCTACAAAGTAGATTGCTTGAATCTCACCATCGGTTTCTTTAAGCTACCAGAGTCAGCTTCCCTTCCTGCCACGGTGTTCTGTGAGGGACCTGACTCTTGCCACCTCCAGCATTACTCTTCCTCACTCCGACTTGCCCTCTGTCAGGAGTTCTCACCCACAGTCCTCCCTTGCTGGTACCATCTGTCTTTCAGTGTTCTGCTTACCTCAGACTTACCTCAGAGAGGCCTTCCCTGACCTACCTGTGTCTCTCTCACACCCTTCTGAAATGGTGGGCCTCAGTATGCACCAGTCTTCCCCGCCCCCCGTTAGTGAAGTTGGATTGGAACTTGTCAACCTTGTTGGATATTCCTCATGGGAGGCCACTTAGTTGCACAATGTTAACATACCTGTGCTTACCCAGAACCTGCTTACATCAGTGCTGCTGGAGGTGAACCATGTCCCGCCTTGGAGTCTCAGTGAGAACATTAACCAGTTTGGCCAGACCACCAGGCCCTGTTGTTCTTATATCTCCATGTTAGAGAAGATTTGCTTACTTATCTTTTAGCTCACCCCTTCCTTACCCACCTTGGGGTGGGAATGAGACCTATATGTTTCTTCCTTATGACGCCATTCTCCTCTCACAGCGAGGCACAGCCACTGGTAAAGCATTTCTTTCAGGACAGTCTTGACTGCCCCGGGCTGTACTTAAAAAACCTGTCAGATAATAGGTGAGAGAATTTTGGGTGAAAGAGATGCCCAACAATGTCTTTCCTTAAACATCCTTGTAAGCAACATTTGCTACTGAGGCATTATTTATGCCAAATATAATAAGTGGATTTTAAGTGTTATTTTGTGTTTTAGTATTTACATTTTATGATTAAACCATTTGGAGCTAGGTAGGAAAAAAACATAGTAAATACAGCATGTCTTTATATTAGATAATAAACTGGGCAATCTGTTTCCATATAATATTTTATTAGTTCTTAGGGAATTTAATATAGTGAATTTTGATCCTATTAACCCTCCTCTGGTCCCTTAACTCCTCCCAGATTCAGTTCCACTTCCCCACCTCCTTCCAACTTCATGCCCTCTCTCTCCCATTCTCTCCTTCCCTCCTTTCCCTCTCTATCTCCCTTCCCCCCTCCTTTCCTCTTTCTCTCCTCTCTTCCCTCCCTCCCTCCCACCCTTCCTCCCATCTCCCTCTCCTCTGTCTCTCTCTTTCAGTGACTTTGAGTCCATTTCATGGGACCGGTGTACTCATGGGTGTAGGGCCATCCACTAGAGTGTGATTGGCCACCGTCCCAAAGAAAACTGAATCTCTCCCAGAAGCCATCAACTGTCAATAGCTCATCAGTCAAGGGTTGGATCTTTTGAACCCCTCGCCCCTCCGCAATGTCTTATCACAGGAGTTTTTTACTGTCTGATTTCTGTTGTGTCCTCTTGTGATGTGCGTGCGTGTGTTTGCATATTTTATCCTTACTGAGATTTCATGGGGCGGGTGTTGATAGCCTCCCATTTTGCCAGTGAACGAAGCCAAGACCCGGAATCTCCTTGATAGGAGCAGTAGCGTTCAAGTTTAAGAGTTCAAGGTAATGAACTGGCCACCCTGCTCCCATGTGTATATATCCTCGCCCTACGTGTCTCCTTAATGGACGAGGTCTGATCACAAAGACAAAAGCCCACCGATTCTTTCTACTTTGTAAATGGCCTCTGAAATGACAGCCAAAGGTGAAAACACCCACCTCTATTCCTCCCCATCTTCTCCAGACTCCTCCTCCCTATCCTCTGATTCTACCACAGATGATCCTGAAGAAAGATTCCCAGGCATTCCTACAGAAACAGATCTCCGAGCCAGTCCTTGGGAAGAAACAAAGCCGTTGCTGGATTTGTTTTTCTTGCTTGATTTATTTGACAAGGATCCATTTTTGTACATCACTTTTGGAATTTCAAAAACCTTTTCATCTGCAGAGGTCTCTTAGAAGCCAAAAGAGGAAGAAATGAGAGGCTGTGTATGTGATCTCCGAGGCAGTGCTCTCTGGCCCCTCGAGCTCTGCCTTTTCTCTCTGACCCTGAGATCACACAGCTTGAGGATCAAGGTCTGGAGAGCGCTGAACCCCATCAAGCAGGACTCTGATTTGCACCGGTCCCTAAAGGAACATCTCTATCACTGTTCTTTGACTTGGTAGGACATCAACCTGCTAAATCCATCTAGCAAGAGCGCATGAATTATTCAGTCTCTAAGAAGACTCTTTTGGTAAGATGAGGTGCTACAACCAGCCAACAAAAGGAACGGTTCCTGCTCTGGCTGGCTGCCGATTCAATTACTTGCATGGTCCTTCGGAAGACATCCTATTCCGAGACATCCTTTCTGCAGATCTCGGGCAACAAGTCGGCCTTGAAAGCATCCTTCATCCCGGCACATGGCATGTCAGATGCAATCAAAATGGGCACCAAGCTCCCTGGGAAACTCCCCCTGGTTTCACATGTGTTTCAGCTGTGGGAAAGGCGCATGCATAAAACATTCAGGCTGAATATTTGATTGCTTTTAATAACCCACGCAGTAGGGGTTGGGGATTTAGCTCAGTGGTAGAGCGCTTGCCTAGGAAGCGCAAGGCCCTGGGTTCGGTCCCCAGCTCCGAAAAAAAGAACCAAAAAAAAAAAAAAAAAAAAAAAAAAACCCATGCAGCTAAATTTATTGGATCGCACTGCCCCTTTGAACTGGGATGTGGAATTTTCCATGTAGCCCAGTATCTCCTGTGAGAGGCGACCTTGCCATTTCAGTTGTTCCTCTCTGTGCATGAATCCCCAGGCTTCGTCCGTTTTGTCAAGAACGGCTGGTGATCAGGTTGGCCAGGGGATTTCCACCACTATTCTCGGTGCTTCTGTGCCTGCAGCGCTCATCCTTGAGCCGGTCCTCTGCCTCCACATGAACGTCCTGGGTTTGAGGCTCCAGACTTCCCCCAGAGAACCATAAGGCAGGATCCCTCTATCACTTTCTCCTAACCTTTGTTCTTTTTTTGGATAAAAGCAGTGGCTTAACTTTCTCAGTTTCCTTACATCCTGGTGCTGAAGAATATCAGAGCAAAGACATTTACATGGTAGCTTACATGATAGCGTCTATATCTTGAGGCCTAGTTATGAGGGAAATGGTCTGCCTAGGTCCTTCCGCCCCTTATTCATCACGAGCCTGATAAATAATTGTCACCAGAGATCAAATCAGTAATAAGCAAATTGATAGTGAACATCTGTTGAGCACAAGATTCCTCATTGGCAGCAGTGGAAAAGAAAATGTCACACAGCATTCCATCAGTGCTCTGAGGTGTAGCACACTACACAAGCACGTGGTATTTTCATTTGTATGGAGAGTGCGTGTGTGTGTGTGTGTGTGTGTGTGTGTGTGTGTTTCAGATGTGTGTAAAAGAACTCTTTGAAGTGCATAGCCTGTTAGATGCCTTTGCTTAGAATGAGGCTACATTCAATTTTTTTAATGAAAACTCAAAAATGCAAGTCAGTTTCCGTGAGTGTGTTTTATTTATCTATTAAATAATTTAGATACTGAAGAATGATAACAAGGTGATATACTCAGGATTAAAACTCTCTGACACTGACATCCAAAGTGTACTTAAACATACATTCCCCCAGAAGCAAGTCAGCTTATTATTCAGGGACGTAAGCCAAGAGCCCTTTGAGTATTTGACAATACCTGGTCATTAGCTTGCACGGCTCACCACACAGCCAAGCCATAATGGACTTTTAATGAAATCGCTCTCACATACACGTCCTTGTGGGCTTCCAGTAGTGTGCACCATAGTAACATTAGGATATAACCCATGACCCTATAACCTCGACTCTCAGGGTGAGCAGACGATGTGGAGAAAGAAATAGCTTCCCACTGAACTGTACACATCCCACTCTGCGTTATCCTTGAGAGGGAGACACCTGAAATGTGGCAAAATGCAGATGTGTCTCTGGGAGATGGTAGGTTGGGGCCTAAGAAGCAATAGAGCTAGAAAGGAATCTGGAGGCACAGGGATTGCTGCCTGAATATGCCACAGCCCTAGAGGAGAGTGTTAGTGGCCACCAGTGCCTGCAGTAGAAGCAGCCATCAAACCCCCAGGAACCCCTCTGAGGAGCCTTAAACCCATTCAGATGTGTAATGTTGTTGAGTGTAGTGAATAGCTGAACATGGCCTTGGCATCTCTGTGGTGATAATTTGTGGGCTCCCTGACTCTTCTCTGAGTTAAGTGGTCTTTGCGTCCTAATTCTGGCAGTGCTGAACAGTGATACATTGTATCCACGGTTCCGCCTGGTTTATTGGCGCTCACAGAATGGCAGCCTGTTGAATGGGAAGAAGAAATAGTATATAAACAAAACAGTCTCATCAGAGGGGAAGTGCTAGTTTCCTGAGCCGTATTCACTCCGAGTCATCATAATTTCTTCTGGTGGCATGGGCCAGGTCTCTGAACCTGGTCTGTATCATTCGCTTTGGCCCTTAAGACTTTTACAGAAGCTTAAGTCTGATTACATAAGGAAGCCACCAGCTAGCACATGGGGACCTGGGTCCAAAGGAGAAAATATTGGCTGAAATCCTGGCCCCTTGCAGTGCCTAGGGCAAGAGCACTTGTTTTGGGCTTAGGGCAGCTTCTATTAAGGACAAGCCCAAGGGTGTGTGCATCAGGACCAAAGTACATTCTCACTAGAAGCCAGGCCAGTGTTTAACGAAAGCCTGAGAGGTGGAAGAGGGAGCTGATAAAGGGTCAGAGAGAAGAAGAGAGGAGATGGGTATGGCAAAATCGAGAAAGGGCCATTGTGTCTGTCCTGAAGGGCGCTGTCACACGTTATTTGGTACCCATGCCAGCCATGCTTTAGAGAACTGAATTGATTTGATGGGCTAGCTTTGGAGTAGGCAGATGACAAGTCTTATTTCTAGCTTCGAGTACACGCGTATTTTTATTGTCTCTGTTGACTGCTGTGCAAGTTGAAAAAGGAGAGCGTGTTGCCTATTCATGGTGCAAGGCCAGCAAGGATTAGAAGTCAGTAAAAGGTATGAAAATACCATTCACTTATCTGGGTCCTGCTTCTTTCAAATTACACACCAGCTCCTTTCTGTTATGATCTCTGAGAAGGTATTTTTTCTTATGTAAACTAGAGAAAAGAAGGAAGGGAGTAAGGGGTCTGGGTAGGGGGAGAGGAAGAGAGGGCGTGAAGAATGGGAAAGGAGAGGGAGCCTATGAGTAAGGAAGGATAACGGGAGAAGGAAGAGAGAGAAGAAGCGATGGATACATCATTCAGAGCCAGCCTCAGCCATAGGGATGGAGGATAGTCATTATTTTGGTGGGGTTGAAGAAAGTAAAAACCTCCCATAGCTGAAAAATACACACCCCAGTGCTTGTCCAGGATCAAGGATGCTGTAAAGTGTTTGAGACTATTCCCTCTCTCTCTCTCTCTCTCTCTCTCTCTCTCTCTCTCTCTCTCTCTCTCTGTGTGTGTGTGTGTGTGTGTGTGTGAGAAATAAACCTCCAATTTACGGCTTTCCTTGCCTTTGTTTAGGAACCGGTCTGTAGTGAAGAGATCTTGTTTACACCGGGTTGATTTCAGTAATCATCGCTTTAGTGTGACCCTCGAGGGGGTGCTGACTACACAGGGCACTGGTGCACAGCGTGGGGACCTCCGCAGGGCTGGGAGCTGAAGGTCCACATCAGGAGAGCTGCAGTGAGGGTGTGGAGGATACCGAGATGTCCTGGGTGACAAGGGCTGGCTGAGGGTCTCTGCAGGGCATTTGCTTGGACCACTGGAGCAGAAGCTGGCGGCATACAGGGCTGACCCTGAAGCAGGTGGAGAAGTACACTGAGGAGAAATAGCTAGGGACACGTCAGGGTCTCAGGAGGCTCTCAGAGTGGAGGAGGGGAAGCCACACAACCAATAAGCAGCTCTCATAGTGCATTGTTGGCCGGTGCCTGCGTGTAATACTGTCATAGTAGAGCAATAAACCGCCTGCCATCTCATTGAAAGGCCACTGAGTGAGCCCAGGAATCCCACCATGGAAGCTCATGGAATTCCCACTCAGCCTTCTCTGGGTAGCACGGGTGACCCTCACACACAAGCCAGCCAGCCCACAGGTGATTTGGGTCATCAAGATACAGATGTGGGGAGAAACACCGTGTATGCCGTTAAATAGCGTTGTGAATTGCGGGCAGTATCTTCAACTCTCAGAGCCTTGGCTTTTCTCAGCTATTGATGAACTAACTGATGGGGTCTGGACCTTGTAAGGAGGTGGGGGAGGATTAAGTCAGCTAATACTTGTAAATCAGGGAGCTAGTGACACGGTGTGGGAGGCTCCCCCCCCCAGTCTTGCTGCCCCTGCTCCTGGGTCTCTGCAGGGTGATAAGCCAGTGCCAGCACCTCTGCTGGGGGTGGGGGTCAGCGGTGCTCTGGGGTGGTCTTTCTTTCCCCCGTTCTTCTGGTCCTGAGCCTCCGCCAGGCAAGCCTGCAGAGACAGTCTTCCTTAATGCCCTCGTCCTCAGGGAATGGGCCCTAAGACTGCAGCCCTTATGTTTGCTGATCTTATCGGAAGAGTGATTGGAGCCTGTTTCACTATTGATATTGGCTCTGGGCCTAATCTTACTGTCCTGAACTTCAGTCCATGAGGGTGGGCCAGATGTAGTTCTGGTGCTCCAAGGGCTGGAGGCTCCATAGCACTGAGAGATAAATCACTGTACCTGGGGAGGATCCTGCATTAACAGAAGCCTCCTCTCCCCTTAATTTTTACCGATTTCATCCCTCCATGAACGGCCTGTTACCTGAAGAATAGCCAAGAGGACCGTTATTCTGCCTCTGGCCTTGAGCACCACGTTTGTCAATAGCCATCACTGGCGTCAGCTCAGCACTTAGCAGCTGCAGGCCTGTGTTAACCACTTCCATATGCACAGGGACGCCTCAGAACTGCCCAGCGCAAGCAGCTCCCTTCCTTCCCATTCACCCAGATGAAGAATGGAGGCCTAGAAAGGTTCAGTCACTGCCTGAGCTCAGAGAGCCAGTGAATGCACAACCGGAACTAAGCAGTCTGTCTGCAGCGGCTCTAACCCGAAAGCCCAAATGCTCACACGAATCACCTAGAGATGTGGTTGACAGACAGATTCGCTGTGTCTGAGACATGGCCTGAGTGTATTGTGGATGCATAGCAACCAAAAGAGGGCAACTCCAAGTGTCTCTGTCTCTCTCTCTGTCTCTGTCTCTCTCTTTGTCTCTCTCTCTCTGTCTCTCTCTCTGTCTCTCTCTGTCTCTCTCTGTCTCTCTCTCTCTGTCTCTCTCTCTCTGTCTCTCTCTCTGTCTCTTTCTGTCTCTCTCTGTCTCTCTGTCTCTCTCTGTCTCTCTGTCTCTTTCTGTCTCTCTCTGTCTCTCTGTTTCTCTTTGTCTCTCTGTCTCTCTCTCTGTCTCTCACTGTCTCTCTGTCTCTCTCTGTCTCTTTCTGTCTCTCTCTGTGTGTCTTTCTCTCTCTGTGTCTCTCTCTGTCTCTCTCTCTCTCTCTCTCACACACACACACAAACTCCCAAGTTATACACACATACAGAACTCCACACACACACACATACACACACACACACACACACACACACACACGCATACATGCTTCCTTCCTTCTTCCTTTCTTTTTATCTCATAAGATCTCTTACTGTGGCTCTCAGGCCAGTGAATTCTGCGGATCCCCCACCCTCTCTCCACTCTCAGCATTAGGACTACAAGCACACACCACTGTGCCATCCCCTCCTCCCCTCTCACATGCATTCTAGGGCTTGATTTCAGGCCCTTAGGCTTGTGAGGCAAGCACTCGACTGACGGAGCCATCTCTTCAGTCTATCTTGCACTTTCTGGGTGATGCTGATTCTGCTGGTCTCCAGACCATGTACTGGGTGGCAAAGCCATATACTGGGAAACGGAACAGCTCTGGCTGGCTTGGTTAGTTAGCGGTCTGCCTGCTTGTTTGGGTCTAAGGTGCGAGCCCATAAACAGCCCCCTGGTAGCCATGCCACATGAGCTCTGCAGTAGGTGGAGAGTTGAACCTCTGGTAGTTTGGGGTGAGGGGAGCACCTCATGGTGTGGCTGGTCTGGCTTTGGAGGTTTGGGTAGCTCAGCTCCCTCTCTTTCTCTGCAGTCGTCGCTGGTGTGGCTCTGCCTCTCTACTCATCACGCCCTCAGCTGGCCTTCCAGGCTGAGAATTCTTATTTGTGTCACCCAAACCTTTCTTTGATTGCCCACCTTTTGCCCATCTTTGATTGCCGTGTCGTTTAGCTTTGCAGTCGCCTTCCAGAGCCTTCCAGGAACCTTTGCCCCTCTCTTAGCTTCAGCTTTCCTTTTGATGTCAAGTCCTAACAGGGCTCAGACGAGAGTAGCTCTGTCAGCTTTACCTCCCAAAACCAGGAGAAAAAGGCCAACTTCTACGAGCCTCTTAGAAACCTCCGTCGGAGACAGACATGGCTCAGCGGTTAAGAGCACTGACTGCTCTTCCAGGGGTCCTGTGTTCAATTCCCAGCAACCACATGGTGGCTCACAACCATCCGTAATGGGGTCTGATGCCCTCTTGGGTAACTGAAGACAGTGTACTCATATACATAAAATATATTTTTAAAAAAGAAACCCCTGTTAGTATTTATGTGATAGCTGTTATAAGAGTCACCTATTTCTTTAAGCCTTTACTACTATCGAGCAAAAGACTGTTGGTCAGACGAGACCAGTTCAAGGTCACCCCAGAGCACACTTGGGCTCCATTCTGAACTTGGAGTCACTCCAGTCTGGTAATGTGCTAAGCCTCACCCTCCACACTGCTGCCTCTCTTCCTTCTCTTCTGCAGCTCAAGGCGTTTCCTCAGAGCAAACACTAATTCCGTGCCTCCTTTTATTAGCTCCAGCCTGTGCTGAGGGCTGGTGATCCAGGCCAACTGTGTTCTGTTTGCCTTCAGAGCTCCATGTCACTGACCACAGTGTTACCACTTCTCGGCTCTGTGGCTTTGTGGTAGCTTACTCAGCTCACTCGACCCCACATGACCCATAGAAACCCGTGTTTTCACATATATGTGAGGATCATTGCAGGAGTCACACCCCAGGGATGTCACACGTGGGAGGTGGGGCTTCATAGCACTGGCCAGTAGCAGGTGCACAGTATTCTTACCTGAAGTTGCAGGTGAGTTAAACCTAGCTACCTTAGCTTGCCATCCGAAGTCCTCCTTCTGTCCATTTACATGGCACTCATGGTGACATATTGATTCACCTCAGTGACACTTGTGATGGTTGGTTTTGCCAATTGGACACAGTGTCCACACCTGGGGAGTTAGTGATTCTCAATGAAGGATTGTTCAGATCAGGGTGGCTTAAGGGCATATCTAAGGGGGATGGATTGTCTTGATTACACTGTTTGATGTTGGAAGGCCCACTGTGGGTGGCATCATTCCCTAGCACTGGATCCTAGGCTGTATAAGAACAGGAAAGGAGGCTGGACAGTAAGCATTCATTCTCTCTCTGCTCTTGACTCTAGATTTGGTTTCAGGATCCTGCCTTGACCTCCACCCTGGATGGATTTTTAACCTGGTTTTGAAAGCCAAATGGACACATTGTCTCTTAAAGTTATTTTTTGCCACATTATTCTGTCAGAGCAATGAATGAGAAACTGGGACAGCGCTCTTTGCTGCAACCATGGCTCTGCTCAGGGGTTGTTCTATTTTTAACACTGCACTTCTCTGCTGCCAAACTCCTATTCAGTCTTCAAAGCCCAACATAAATATTGCCTCTTCTACTCAACCATTACAAGTCTCACATACAAGGACAATTCTGTTCTAGGAGACTCTCGTGTAGCGCTGACTCACATTGTTTCCTTCACATTAATAAAACTTCCTTCACCACAGGAGCCATTAGGCTCCTGATCGCCTCACCTGTCCATTTTGTCCTTACTGAGTGCAACACCATCTGACAGAACCTTCTGCAGTTGGGAGGGGGTGGGGGGTGTCCAGTATAATTGCTGCTCACCATGTGTAGCTATTGAGGACTGAAGATGTGGCCAGCGTAGCCAAAGGGATGAATTAGAGATTTTATTTCATTTCAGTTCATTTAAGTAGCCACATGTGGTCAGTGCACAGTGTATTGGACAGGGCAGGGGGTTGTTGATCAAAGAGTCCAAAGGAATGAATGGAAAAAAACAGTTGTAACTAGCACCATGTGGGAAGGCATAGCTGCCAAAAGCCATCCTGGGTTTGATTTGACGTGGTAGGAGTGCTGGTTGGGGAGAACTTTCCTGAGGTAGTGATGCGGGCATTAAAAACATTGCGTAAAGGCATGAGGGTGTAAGCACAGAGGACATGCAAATGGCCTGTGGTGGAATGGAGCACGGCTTACAAATGGACCTCCAAGTCAGTCCAGTGGTGACACCACTCCTCTGCCCCTTCTTGGCTGTTGAACCTTCTAAAGCGTTTCCCATTCTGCTCTGTGCTAGGTAGGCTTGGAGCAGGCTTGGCTATGAGACACCATGCTGAAGATTCACTTCTTTACAAAATGCTTTGCTGAAGAACGGGGACGCTGGAACACTGCCCCCTTCCATCTCCAGTAAGGGATCATGGCTATTTTGTTTCAGGTATCCTCCTTTACCCCGTGGCTCAGCTGGTAATCTTCCCCCTTGTTCTGACTGCGGGTGATGTTCTGAGTTTATTCTGAATGGAACTGTGCCCTTAGGTAGGTGCCAGCCCTACCCTGCAGTCTGTGTTCCATTCACGGGTTCATTCATTTAGTAAATTTGGACAGTGCCTTCAGCAAGCAGAGGCTGTTTGGGGCGTAGTTGCTGCTTAGAGAAAAATGGTATACTGCCCTGTCCTTGGAGGCATTGCTCGTGTGGCTGCTGTGTCACATGTGTGTCAGTAGATGGCAGAACGGAGCGAGGTTATGTCTGTGCTGTGTTCTGACCTGTGAACATCTGAGCGATTAGTAACCTAACACTTCCTGAAAAAAGGCAAGCCCGAGATGACCACCA
The DNA here is from genome assembly GCF_021556685.1 of Rattus norvegicus. Lineage (NCBI taxonomy): Eukaryota > Metazoa > Chordata > Mammalia > Rodentia > Muridae > Rattus > Rattus norvegicus. Next base: position 25,662,018 of record NC_141543.1, read on the forward strand.
GTCCAGCTCCAGGGGGCCCAGACCACCACTAGTCTGGCACTAGGCAGAGCCCGGCTGACTCCCAAGATGGAGAGCAAGCCAGAGACTAGAAGAACCCTACCTGGGACCCCAGACTCCAGCAAGAGTACGCCTGAGACAGACAAGCGGCCACTTGGGCAGGCTGGGTGAGGAACAAGCCAGGGACAACCACCAGAGGCACCATGGGGCCCAAGCATGGGGCTAGCCTAAGATGACTAGTCCCGTGCTTTGAAGGCCTGGGAGCATGTGCAGACGGTGTCTGATATGACCCCCTGCTCCACACCATAATGTACAAACTCAACACTCCTGAGACCACTTCCGAGACAACCCCAAACTCTCAGAGACCCTGGGCACCACTAAGAGGAGCAAGTAAGGGGTGGAGAAATGGACAATAAAGAGAAACAGAAGGACGTGGGCACAATGAAGAGAGGCAGAACTGGGGACTCAAGGGCAATGAGGGACGGACTGATGTGAGTAGCCAGTGATGGCTCCTGGGACCATGGTGGGATCCTGGTCTGTGCTGCCACTGGGGGTCGTTTCTGGGTTCATGGACATGCAGCAGGCAGGGGTCTGTTACCACCAAAGGCCAGGTGAGCGTCACTGGTTTAGGCTGCCACCCAGGGACATGTTGATGTCTGAGGGCTGTACAGAACTGGCCCCACCCATCGCCTAGGCATCATGGGAGAGCTAGACCTGGAGACATGAGAACAGGTGGGCTGACCCCAACCCTAGCCAGTTGTTTCTTAGGAGAGCAGAGCCCCACACATTGCAGGAGTTTCCGGTGAGCTGATCATGAGGACATGAGTGTGGGAGAGCCCGTCCTGCCTCTTGTCTGCCCTGTGGTGGTGGAAGTCAGGGAGAGATCCCCTCCCCTACCTCTTGCCTTTGCTACCAATGGTAGGCAGGAGAGCAGGCCCTGACAGAGTCATGAGAATGACTAAAACATTTGGGAGCACAGAATCTGCATGTTACCTGGGCAGTGCAGTAGAGCTGGCCCTGATGGTGGGGGCATCTGCTGGGCAGTGGCACTCCAAAGGGAAACCTCAACCCTCCATGGCAGGTGGAAGAGCCGACCCTAGGATCCTAAGATTGCTGAGAGTGGGAGAACTGGCCATGTCCCTCAGTAGATGGAACTCCGGGGAGCAGGCTCTGGACCTCACCCAGGCAGCAGGGTAGAGCAGCCGTAGCTTTCAGGGTGGGGATGGGAGTTGCTGGTGAGCCTGCTCCAAAAGCACGAGAACAGGAAAGCCAGCAAGCAGGCTAGCCATCTCAGATACAACTCAGGCCCAGATCTAGGGCTTTGAATCGGTCCAACCCTACATCTGCCCCATCAATGAACGCCCAGAGTAAATGAAGGGCCGGTTCTACAGATCCAAAACTGCAGGGTTTCCATGACACAGGATATCCGAGAGGCGTCCCAGTGAGGATCCAGTGTTGATAGAGTAGCAGAAGCCTGAGGACTCGTATGAGACTAACAAGCCATCACAATGAACATTTACAAACAAAAACAGTATGGACCAAAGAGTATACTGTGGGATACACTGTGCCACAAGCTTCCACAGTGAGATTTTTTTTTTCTCAGTTCTCTGCTGGAAAAAAGGTTGCAAGGGTAGAGAGTGGATATGAGGGGAGAGGGAGATGAGTGGGATTGGGTGCATGATATGAAACTCACAAAGGACAAATAAAAAGTTGGTTTTTTTTTAAGGTTATATGCTCTCTGATTTCAGGGAACACGTACCTGGGTTCTCCAGACAGCTGTCACATCGGTAGTGGTGATGGTCTGGTGTCTTATTCTCCTGCACCTCTGTAAAATTCAGTTGTACATGGAAAACATGAATTTTTCCAAGTAACTCTATATTGATGCCCCAATCTCCCAGCCATGAGCTGGAGCCCGGACTTGCCAAATAGTCTCACTCTGAACTGCCCCTGGCTTTGTGTGTCCTCTCCGGAAACTCTTCCCCCTGCTTACAGGTGGGCAGTGTGCATTCCTCAGAGATCCATGGTCTCTCAATAAAAAGAAACACATACCTGTTTATTTACAACGAGCTTGTCCTCACACCAGTTCCCCTTATACCCTGGACTCACCCAAAAGAACCCTCCAAAAAACAAACAAACAACAACAACAAAACCCCACTCAAAGTCATGTCCAAGTGAGTTGTCACTAAAGAATGAAAGCCAGATATTATTTTAGGGAAGAATAGTTATGTAGCCATACTGCAGATTGAACCTGGGGTCTCCATGGATGGTTTCCACGTCAGCTGGTAGCTGGACTCCCAGGTGATGGTGTCTCACACTCTTAGTCTTTTATCTGAAACACAACACATGTAGACCGTTAAGAAGCTACTAATGACCAAGCCACGCCCCCCTGACCCAGCAGAACTCAGTCACGGTGGTAAGTCAGGCTTAGACCTTCTCAGTGAGCTGCAGTGGGCTTGGAGTTCAGGCTGAGAGGCACAGGGCGTGTGACAGAAAGGGAAAAGGACAGGTTCAGACCAGAGCTACCTCCAGCTCCTCAGTGAGAGATCTGCTTTTGTTGGGAGCCCTCCCACCCTCTCAGTAGCATACCTCAGATAACCATCTCCGAATTAAAGATGAAATCCGGCCTTGGAGTGAAGAGCGGCCCTTTGGGGGTTAGCGTTACAGCCTACTCTACCCCAAGGCTGATTCAATGGCCAGCTTTCGGGCCAAAGGAAGTGTTTTCTGTAATTGGCTAAATCTCTGTCGGAAGGCAGCTGAGCCGGCTACTGCTTCTCTCACAGCATTGCTGTCTGTCAGGTTTTTCTCACGCTTTGAAACTTTTGGATACAGTCTATTGTTGACTGACTTTCGGAAAGAAGCTTTCTGGTATCAGAACTTACTTAGAGGGCTGGCTTTCCTGCTCTCATGCCCTCGGGGCATGCTCACCAGTAGAGCTGGCCATGGTAACAAGGGTTGCAGGTGAGCTAGCCCTGCCAGTCCTGCCTCTTGTCTGCTGGGTAGTGGCACTCCAAGGGAGAGACGCCCTCCCTCCCCCCAAATCTCTTGCCATTCATGGCAGGCAGAAGAGCTCGCCCTGGAGTCTTGAGATTGAGGAGAGTGGGAAAACTGGCCATTCCCCTCAGTAGATGAACTCCGGGGAGCAGGCTCTGGACCTCACCTGTGCAGCTGGGTACAGCTTCGGGGTGGAAATGAGAAGGAAGGAGTGGTGTAATGGAACTCAGAGGGTGAGTCAGGACCGAGGCAGAGATGAACCCAGTGGGCGGAGGCCGCAGCATCACCCTGGAGATGGGTGGGAAGGCAGATTTCCACACGTGTTCTACCTTAGGCTGGGATTCTGGCTCATGGGCCAAGCCAGCAAAGGCTAACCATGAAGTTCTGGGGAAGCAGCCCAGCCAAGAAGCTAGTTCCAAGCACATGCAATGCCTCAGGGCAAGCCTTTCAACCTTTCTGATGGTGTGGCCCTTCAGTAGTTTCTCATGTTGTGATGACCTCCGACCATAAAATTATTTTGTTGCTACTTCATAACTATTTTTGCTACTACTATGGATCTTAATGGATCTTAATGTAAATATTTGGGGGACGGGTATAGAGGTTTGCCAAAGGGGTCAAGACCCAGAGGTGGAAAACCACTGCTCAAAGGCAAGGCTGAATGAAGCCCACCTGTGAGGAAGCTCTCTGAGGTTTCTTCCTGTGTAAGTTAAGGACAATAATAGTTTGTAGCTCCTTTCCCCTCATTTTGATCAGACTTTTAAAAAACTATATTATTAAAAAGCCCTGGAAATGGGTAAAATTACCACACACCAAAGTTAACCTAACCCAAAGTCTGTACAACGCGGCAAACTTCTATACAGAGCAAGCATCCGGGTCAGAAGCTGCAGAGGGTGACATCGAATTTTACACTCTCCCCATCAGGTACACTTTCTGTACTTATTCATCGCAGAAAAAAATCCATGGCAGAATTAGAACTAGATACTAGCTAGAACTAGAGAAACAGTGTTTCCTCTCCCCGTTCATAACTCAGGTCCATCACCTGCATTCATTCCTTCCCCTTTTATGTTCAGCCTTTCTCATTGACGTCTCTTCATGTTATCGTGAACCCACGTGTATGTTCTTAACCTGTGGGTCCTGGCCACTTCGGGTGGCCGGACGCCATGGGAAGACACAGATATTTACATTATAATTCGTAACAGTGGCAAAATTACAGTTGTGAAGTAGCAACGGAAATAATTTTATGGCTGGGGGAGGGGTTACCACAACATGAGGAAGAGTATTAAAGGGTCCTAATATCAGGAAGCTTGAGAGCCGCTGGTTTATATATACGTACACACACACACACACACACACACACACACACACACACCCCACACTGGCTAGATTCCATACTTAAGAGAGAACATACAGCATGTGTTTTGTGTCCTTTCTCTGATTATATGACTTCAATTAATATCATAGACTCCACGTCCATCCATTTTAAAAGTGAAGTAGGATGATGGTTATAACACCTTTAAGACCAGTACGCCATAAATACGGTTAATATTTTTAATAGGTAGTCATGAGAAAACAAGAAAAGATGGTTTCTTGTACACGGATGGGAGCCTGGGGGGTTCTTAAATAGGAGGGGCGAGGCGTTCGTGCCGTTCGTCAATTCACATTCACTCAAGCTTCCTCCCTTGCTCAGGTGTCATCGGTGGACAAGCAGTCTCCATACGCAGAGATGACATCGAGCTGGAAGTGGCAAAGTGCAACCTGGGAGACAAACCCAGCATGCTGCCTGTTGTTTAAATAAAGTTTTATTCTAACCCAGCCACGCATAATTATATATTGTCTATGGCTGCTTTCATGCTTCCTGGGCAGAGCCGAGTAGTCGTGACTGACAGCATAGAGCTTGCCGAGCCTAAAGTGACTACTGTCTGGCTCTCCTAACAGAATACAATAGCAATCAAGTTTTTTTCTTTTTTTTAATGACCCCGTACCAAGAGCAGAGAAGAGTGGGTGGTGTCCATTTTACACAAGGTGTCTTTTCAACCAAGACCTAACTGGTGAACAGAAGTGAATGAATTAAGGGAGAAGAAAAAAAAATATTCCAGACGTAGGAGCATTTGTAAACTCAGAGAAATGATAAGGCATGAGTGGGAGTGGTGTTCACCAGGGCTCAGAGCAGAGGACATGTGGTATAGAACTTGCAAATTGGAGGGTTTGAGGGAGCTGCGGAAGGATTTTCACTAGGAAAATAACATGAGGAGGTTTAGATTGTAGGGAGCTGTCTACAGTTGAGTGGGAGGCTAAGGAGCAGGACTGGAGGTGAGGAGACCAGAGGAGCCCGTTTGCACAATGCAGAAGCAGCCAGGACCAGGCACGGCAGCAGAACGAGGAGAAAGCCATGGTTTCAAGATATGGCAAGGGGCTAAGCTCCAAGCACCTGTCACTGGGGCACAGGGGAATGGCACAGAACAGAGTAGAGCCTTCTGCGGAAGTGGGAGAACAGATTCAAGATGGAGGAAATGACCATGCCCATCTGGATACAGGGTGGAGTAGCCCGAAGGAAAACCCTGGCTGCACATGCCCCTCCTTCCACAACTTCAATACCATAGGGACTCCCTATTAAATGTTGGGTGATATGTAGGCTCTTAAGCCCATCTTCTTATTCCCACCCCCTCCTCGCTTCCATAGAAATTGGCTCCCTTCCCCTATTGGATTCCATTGCTACTCTGTGGTGTCAAGAACCTCTTTCCTGTTTCCCAGACCAGCCAGACTGTTCCTCCTTCCTCCTTTGAGGTTCCTAGACTCTCTGTTGCTTCGTACCCCTGATCCCTTCTAGGCTCCTCAGTAGCCTTTTAGAACCACTGCCCCCCAGAATACCTTCCTGTGCCCAGTCATTGGGTACCCACTGTCTCCGGCATGACATGGGGAGCAAACTACATACTCTGTCTCCTCCCTTTTGGGAGGACACACATTGGCACTTGCTGGATGTTTGTGCTTTGTCCCTTTAAGTGATGAGGAGACAGACTTGATGACCTCACTCAGTTTGCTCCAAGTGGTACATGGCAGACATATATATATATATATATATATATATATATATATATATATATATATATATATATGAATGTGATATATGTAAAATATGTAGCCAGTGAATCAAGGGAGTGGATCAGAAGGTACAGGGCTGGAGCTGTAGTTCCAGTGGGTGGGAAAGGAAGGTTTCTGGGAGAAAGGGAAATTTGAACAGATTTCTGAATGACGAGAAGTTGTCACCTATTATAATAAAAGAAGGACTGTTGTTGGCCTGCAAGAGAAAGCAGGGAAGATACTCAGAGGAGGGTACGAAGAGGCACAGCTTATGAGAAGGCGCAGGCACGATGAGATGAACTCTGGAGGAATCTGGGTTGGGGGATGGGAAGAACGCAGAGAGACGCTTGGTAAGAATTTGGATCCGTACTCTGAGTGAACTGAGAGTCTTTGGGGGGATTTTAAACAGAGTGATGGTGAGTTTCACGTGGGGACAGTTGCTGTAGCAACTAGTTAGAAATGAGGTGAAGGAGATAAGAATAGACGAGAAAGTCATGAGGCAGCTCTCTCCTCCACACCCCATTCTTCTCCTATAGTGAGATTGGTCAGCTCTTCCTTCTACCCAGGTATCCACCAAGCCTCAGTGGCTTATGTGTTCTTTTCCCTCATATTTGGGTCACGGTTTGGGTGGGTGTAGCTGATCCCAAAGTTCAGGATAGCCCTAGTAGGTTCAAGCTGTAGATTGGTCTAGAGGAGAAAGTGTTCTGATGTCAAAGAGATGAGATCAAGTCAAGTTATACAAACACATTGGAAACCTCTGCTCACCTCACATCTACTGATCTCCCAATGACCAAATTAAATTACATGACCAACGTCAGCATCACTAGGGCAAGGAGAAATGTATGCAAAGACATGTAGAAGAAAACCTTGACTGTACAGTTCTATACAAAGGAACTGGGAGGAATATTGAAACAGTGGTCCCACCTGCCACCACACCCTTTCTTCCTATCAGTGTTCTGTGTCAATGTGCTTGTTTAGTGTCCCACCACATCCTGGCTGAACTCATGTTCTGTGCATCCATTCTTAGCTCAGATCCCTTTGATTTACATCCTAACTCACAATTCACACATCGATATCCTTCCTGATCTCTATAAACTCTCACTTTTGGTTGCTCTGCTGCCCAGCACATCCCAATAATATTCCTCTTACCTTATGACTTGTTTACCTCACTTTGTGTATTTAGGAAGCTTCAGTGGCCAGGAAGCTTCAGTGGCCAGCCATTAACTGCATTTCTTGTCCTCTGAACTCTTGCATTTTGGGACTCTGGTCTTTCATCTTCTTCCCTCTTGTTTTAGTCGGGGTCCTTTAAAGAAATATAACTGATAGAATGAATATATATACATATATATTTAAACACACATGTGTGCACACATATACACGTGCATGTACGTGCACGCACGCGCGCACATACACACACACACACACACACACACATGTGCACACAATTTTATTAGAGTGGCTTACAGGCAGTGGTCTGGATAGCCCAACAATGGCTGTTTCTTAAAGGAAAGGCCAAGAATCCAGTAGTCATTCAGTTTATGAGGCTGCCTGTCTCAGGTGGTCTTCAGTCTACATTGGAGAAGAGGTTTGAACACCAGTGGAAGAAGGTGTCAGGTGTTGAGGTGTGGTCTTCTGCTGTGTATTCAAATGCTAAGTGTAGGCCCCCAAGACCTGGTTGCCCTAGAGATTAAAGAGTCAGCCCATAGACCCAAGTGAACTGTGTGACCTTGCCCCCAAGTTATTGCTGATTGGTGACTAAAGATGCTGACAGCTAATAGCTGGGCAGAAAAGACATAGGCAGGTTTTAGAGTTCCTAGGCCTGGGAGCTCAGAGGAGAAGCATGAGGAGGAGAGAAGGTGAGAAGGAACAAAGGTAGCCATGGGTTAGGAGTCAAGAAAACATGGCCCTGAGTCAGGCCAATTGGAGTTAAGAGCAGCCCAGATGAAACACAGTTGAGTAATAACTCGGGGTTATCAATAGGAAATTAGATTCTAATAACATACAGGACAGATATCTGCCCAGCTCTTGTGCTGTTAAAGGCTTATTGTAAATAATAAAGGTTATGTGTTTTTTATGCATTAACTGAGTGATCAAAGGCAGGGTAGAAACCGTGGATTGCTATTAAAAATGTCTACAACAATCAGGCAACCGGATAGATGGACTTGCCTTTAAGAGTAAGGGCAAGCAGGCAAAAAGCAAAACTTCCTTGTTCTGTGTCCTTTTATGTGGGCTACCACTGGAAGGTGTGGCCTAGATTTAGGAAGAGTCTCCACCTCACACTATCCAAAGAAGAACATTCACATACAAATCAAGCGCCTCAGGTTTTAATTGATACCAGATGGAGTCAAGTTAGCCACCAAAGTTGGCCCTCACACTCTTCCTCTCTCCTTTGTTTATGGCTGGCCTCTCACTGTGTGTAATCATCAAAATCATTTGATTGTAGCTTTGTCCCCACCATCCTCTGAGCCTGGAAGGTTCTATCCTTTTTCCTTTCCTGTCCTTCAACAATTGGCTCCTTCACAGATTCCTTCACCTCTGGTTAGCCCCTCCTTCTTTCTTTATTTTTACAGTACAAGCCATTGTCTGATTTTATAACTTGACTTGTAATTCATATTTCTTGATCTTACCATCCAGGGTTACAAGTACTCCAAACTCCTCCTCCTCCTCAGGCTAATAAATATCCTTCCTCTTCCTCTCTCTGTCATATAAAAAGGGTGTTCTTCCTAGAGCATTATGTCTTGGTGTTTCTGACCGCATACTTCTACATGTCTCCATTTTCTATTCCTTGATTATCTCTTCTTCTCTTTCCAGATGTGTTAGACTGGAACCCCTGCTCATCCCCTGCACAAGCTGGGAAACCCCATCTGCCCTCCTTTCCCCAACCCCGCCCGCACAGGAAAAACTCTGAGCTAACATCATCACTCCTCATCCCCATGTTTCTGGCAACCCACCCTTGAGTGCCCACCTGGGGGCTCAGATTTTGATTGTGTCTGAGCACCGTCCCAGCTCCTGGCTGGCACATCATCACTCCTCCCCTAAGCTCTATAAAACCCCTTTGCTTTAGTCTGGTTGTGTGACTTCATCGACCTCTACCTGTGAGATTGGTGAACCCACCCGCAAGCTGCCTCCTAATAAACCTGCCTGTATCTACTCTTAATCTGCTCTAGGCTGGCCTATATCTGCCTCCCTGAGGGAGAGAAAATGCCTGTCAATAAGCAGGAGTGCCCAGTCCTTTTGGACAACAGGAAGTTGTCACCTCCCTTTCTGGGTCACATTCATACCTGTTTTGGCTTGATGGGGCCTGTGGCCACAGGTTGGGTATGGCAGTGTAACTTCCTTTCCCTGGATCTCCTTCTTAGCACATGTCACAGGCACCCTCAATCTTCGGCGACCTGTTTGCCTTTCTAACCAAGCTGCCAGCCCCTTTAGAAAGCGATATTGCTGGATTTGGTGTCTCAGAGGACGACACTGAATAGGTGCTCAACCAACACTGCTTCTTCTTTAGTATGCAATTGGATGACTTGAGATGTGCTGTTTCGACAGACCGGATAAACAGTTCTCTGCACCCAAATCCCGTGGGAGGGAGAGCTGAACCTTCAGAGAGGCAGAGATGTGCTGTTTCAATGGAAGCCTAGGTTTTGCCATCACCCCTCTTTTACTTCCTGCACTGTTTGATAGATGAGGAGTAGGAGCTTGATAAACTTCCAGTAGAGTGAGTTGCATAGTGTCTTAGTCTGTGTGGACCATTGCAACACAGTACCATGGTCTGAGTGACTTAGGAATGAGAGAAAGTTATTTCCCATCATTCTAAAGGGTAGGCAGCAGATTAGTTGACCTGCTGCTCTCTGTTCATAGATGGCGACATCCAGCTGTGTCCTTAAACAAGGAAAGGGCAGGTAGTGCTTGTGGTCTGTTTTCCAGAAGGTCACAAATGCTATTCACCATCGCTCCACCCTCATGAAGAACCATCTGTCAGAGATCCCCCTCCTCCTAACGCCTTCATGTTTGGAAGTTAGGATTTCAACATGGGGGACAAAGATGTTTGCACGATAAAGAATGGAAAACACGAGAGGCAGCTAAAGTGACCAGTGGACAGGGCTGCCAGTTAGGCAGGTCAGGGATTTTAATCCCTTATAGGACCAACAAAAAACACCATGGTTTTGAACCCTGATGACAAATATACATGTGTGTATGTGTATGTATGTATGTATGTGTATATATGTATGTATAAATACATATTTATATAAATAAATTATATATTCATATAAATTGTGTGTGTGTGTGTGTGTGTGTGTGTGTGTGTGTAGAGCCCTTTACTTCTGTCCATAACTGAAAATATGTCATTTAAGTGGGGCAGCCATCTGTGCCTGTTGTACAGGTGATTTACACCTGGAGATGGTGCTGGGTTATTTTCTGGACAGCATTGGTTTTGGTGGTGGTTGTGGTGGTGGTAGTGGCGGTGTTTGTAAGGGAGCCGGAGATCGTGGTCCTGAGGCCAGCACACCTGGAATCTATTTATGAAGACCATTGATGGCCCACAGCTTGGGCCATTCATTTATTTCTCACTAAGTGAACATCTGGGATTCGGTTTGGGATGCCAACAAGTTTGGATGGGAACTTGAAGCCGTGGTTGGGATGTGGAGCTGCTCACCAGAGGTGGGGGTGAGCAGGGTGAGTGGGGCAAGCAGGGCTCTTAAACTGTTTAAATGCAATAGCCAGCGGGTTGAGAAGTCCTTTCCATGCTGGAAAAACACTCAGAAAGGGGGAGTCATTTAAGAAAGACCCAGTTGCCTCAGAGTAATAAGACAATCAGAAAAGCCCCCTTTCTCCTTGCCCTGTTCCCTTCCTATCCAATACTTCTAATAATATCCAGGTATTTCCCTTTTCTAGGAATAAAATAATAAGAAAAATTCTTGGACGCAGACCAGGGAGGAAACGCTGCGAGAAAGTAAAACTCTAATTAGTTATAGATGAGATTTGGTCACAGATAATTACTCTGCATTCTTGGGCTCGTGCCTTAGAGGGCTTAAGATCTTTATTTTCCCCTGTTGCTAGGTTTGTAGTTATCTCTCTAAATGCCTGGCTAAACACAGAGCCTTACACCATAATTAACAGATCTTCTGCGGCAAGAGTGTTTGGAACAAAAATGAAGGAGGAGTTTGTCATTCACAAGCGAGGAGTGTTGGAATCTCTGGCTGTCAGGACTTTGCCCAGCACCCCATCCCGCCCCCCTTCTTACTTTGAACTTACTCAGAACAAAAAGGAAAGGCCAGTGGGTTCAAACAGGATCATTTGAAGCAGTACATTTTAAGAAATTTTGTGCTGAGTTGCACCTGCCCTCTCTGACATCAGCCAACTCTAGTATTTCTCTTTCAATTTACATCTGTCAGTTTCCTACCTGTGTGAGTTGAGGAGGTTTGAGACTCCAAGAAAGGGCCTAGAGTAACCCAGAGAGAATTTGGAATCTGTGGTGTCCCATACACATGTCTTCATGTTTAGAACCAGCTTTCTTGCATTGTTTGAGCGATTTTTAAGTAGAAAAAAAACATTCTCATAACTGCCTAAAGTGTTTTCTTCCTATTTTGTAGTAGAAATGACTTGACATTAACCACAGACTGTTCATGGCATGCTGAATGTCTTAACAGAGCAAGCCTCTGTGGAACACTGCCAAGGTCCAAGGTATTCTCAGTCCCCCTTCCCTGCCCCCAGTGTACACACACACACACACACACACACACACACATTCACACACATTTACACAATTACAGACACACACATACATATACACTCACACAGACACACACATTTGCATATACACACAGAGACAGTACACATTCACAGACACACATACATACATACTCACACTCACGAAGACACACGTAGTCACACAGACACAGACACACACACTCATACACACTCCCACACATACATACATACATACAGTCACACAGACACACACACAGACACTCAGACACACACAGATACATACACTCACACTCACACACACATACATTCACACAGACACACAGATACATACAAATTCAGACATAGACACACACAGATACATACACTCACACTCACACACACATACATTCACACAGACACACAGATACATACAAATTCAGACATAGACACACACAGATACATACACATACACAGACACACACTCACAGACGCATAAAGATTCATGGACTCACACTCACACACACATACATTCACACAAACACACAGACACACACAGACACACACATACACTCACACAGACACACAGACACATAGAAATTCAGGCACAGACACACACATTCACACAGACACACAGAGATGTATACACATTCACAGACACACACACACTCACAGACACCTACACATTCACAGACACACTCACACACATACAGACACACACACACACACACACACACACACACACACAAAAAGTTAGGCCTTTTCTCTCTTTCATCTCTGACTGTGTTGTTTAGAACCCTCTTCCTGAAAATATCTTAACTGGTATTGAAGCCTGCCTGACTCTACCATCTCTCTTAAGGTGTTTTCTCTTTACCTCACCTAACTACAGAGCTCTAACAACATAGCCTCATTGCCAGACTCTTACTATGCTATTGCCAGCATGCAGTCAAATATTTTATCTACCTCATGATCGTGACCCTCTGGGATCTTGGTTGACAGAGTCTTGAGGGCTGCTAATAAAATACTCTGGTTTTCACAGTGAGAAGACAAAAAGCCAGTGCAGGGGTACTTGGGCAGTATTGTTCCCAGAACATGTTCTGTAGCACGTTCAGACTTCAAAGTTATATTCCTTCGTGTGATAGGCGACATTGGTATTCTTTATGTGTGTCAGGTGAACGAGGTATGTCCAAGTTCATGTGGGTTTGTACACATGCCTGGGCAGGAGTGTGCACACGTGTGTATGCATGCAGAAGCCAGATGGCTGATGTCTTCTTTAGTCACTTTCTACCTTGGTGTTTTAGACAGAGTTTCTCACTAAACCTGGAAATCATCACTTTGGTGAGGATAGCTGGCCAGTGAGCCCTTTATCTCCTTTACACTGAGAGTCCAGACATGGACTCATCTTTGCTGAGTTTTTATGTGAGCTCTGGGAATCCAAATTCGCCCCTCATGCTTGCACACCAGGCCCTTTCCTGAGTGAGCCATCTCTCCAGCCCTTGAAAACATCATTAAACCAACCAGCCAGCTAACCAACTGGCCAGCTAGCGAGATTCATTCAGCACCGGGAGCTGCTGGAAATAACTTGATATGCTCCGTAAACAGTGCCCGCTTTCATGGCATTTAACATGTGATAGTAGGTGCCATGCTCCCCCCTTTTCAAAGGAAGAGACAAAGACAGAGAGAGGTTAAGTTGTAAGCTTGGCTTAGAACCTAAGTGCTCTCTACCCAGATCTGAGACTGAGGATGAGGAAAGCGAACTTAGCAGTCACTCGTGCCAACCACTGAGTGGATGGAGAAACCCTGTGCTCAGAAAGGCCAGAGGGGCAGAACTAAGATGACCCACAGCTCTCGGAAGCCCCTGCCTCACACTCTGACCAAGACTTCCTGGACTGGAAGCTGCAGGAGTCTAAATAATTCAGAGGCTCTTATCTTGTCCATGGGCCTCCCCACTCTTCTCCCTCACCCAACCCAGGTTCCGTGGCTGTTGCTGTCATTTAAAACACCTTCAACACCCCTCCCCCCCCTTCCTCCGTCATCCTCACATGAAAAAACCTGAACCCTGGCTGAATCCAGCTGGCTGCTGTTGGTACTCTTTCAGAAAGGGGACTTTATGGAGCCAAGTAAAAAATATATGTGGACAGATCACAGTTATTCGATCGCTCATCCCAAGCGGCCATTCTCTGCTGCCTCCCCAACCCCCGTGTTTCCTACATGAGTATTTCTAGCTTTTTCTTCTCAGTTGTCACCTCCTTCCCCTCCTCCCCTCTGCTCAGAATCTGGTTTTCTCATTGCTCTGGGAAAGTAGAAGTGGCTGGGAGAGACTTCCAGAGGTTCCTTAGCCCCTACTTGTTACTGTCCCCTGACCTCTGTCTGCCCTGCTACTGCCACATGGCCCACACTTGGCCCCACCATGAGCCATTGCCTTCCTTATGTACTCACTGATAGAGAAGTCTCATTTGACCCCCACGCCAGCAAGTTGTGCTGCCGTGTACTTGTAATCTTTGCACGCAGGATATGAAGCGTAGGTCATGAGCACAAGAATGAATGAATGAATGAATGAATGAATGAAGTTCCTGAATCTTTTTTTTTAATCATCCCAGCTAATAGTGCATGCCTATCTCTGGATGAAGCTTTGATCTCAAGTCTCCAATGAGCCCTTTACTGTAAAGACAAGTATCTCCCTCCTCTATCTCTCAGTCTTCCCCTTCTGTCCTTCCTCTCTTGTCCCGCAGCTGTACTTGCTTTTCCTCCTACCCCACAGAGGCAAGTTTTCTCATCATTCAGTCTCTGAGGGATGCCCAGTCTCCTGCCCTCCTATCATCCCGTACCACGGAGACTAAATCCACATTCATAACCTTAAATGCCACTCGATCTCTGAGTCTTACCTCAGAAACCCAGATCTGCGTCTGTGGTTATTTATGCAAACACAGGCAGATACAGCTTAGCACATTTGAGTCAGCCCCCTGCCCTCCACCCTCCTCTCTTCACCGTCTTCCCCATGTCGGGTAAAAGAAATTCCAAAGTATCCAGACTGTACGCACTTCTTCCCTCTTCTCATGCCGCACCTCCTCTCCATCGCTATGTCTCGTCTTCCTCCGCCATTAGGTAAATTTCATGGACTTGGCCCCTTAATATCCCCACAGCTGCCACCATAGGAGCAAGGCAAAGAACGTCATCCCACACTGAAAGGAGCAGCCTGAGCTGCACTGTGGGGCAGGACGAGCTGCACCATGGTAGTTTCTCAGAAGGGCTTCAGGGAGGAAGCTGCCGAGTGTGTTTGGTCCCATTATGAGATGAGAGGTACACAAGCCGCTGAGAAGATCTGAGGGCCTCGGTAAACTGAAGTGAACGCCTAAAACTGATCTCCCTGGCTCTGTGTGTGTGCATATGCATGAGTGTGCACGCATGTATGTGTGTGTCTGTGTGTATGGTGGTTTGCATATGCTTGACCCATAGGGAGTGGTACTGTTGGAGGTGTGGCCTTGTTGGAGGACCATGAGGGCGGGCTTTGGAGGTCTCTTCCTATGCTTAGGCTCCACCCCTTACAGAAGAGAGCAGCTTCCTCCTAGCTACCTGCGAGTGCCAGTCACTCCTGGTTGCCTTCAGATCAAGATACAGAACCCTCATCTCCAGCACCACGTCTGCCTGCATGCTGCCATGCTTCCTGCTATGATGACAGTGGACACCCTATTTAAAACTCTGTGTGTGTGTGTGTGTGTGTGTGTGTGTGTGTGTGTGTGTGTGGTTTAGTGTGTTTTGCTTTGTTTTATTTAGTTGGTTAGTTGATTGGATTTTTTGAGGCAGAGTTCTGGAGCTCATTCTGTGTCAGGTTGGCCTTAAACTCAGTGATCCACCTGCCTCTGCGTCTGGCATTAAAGGTGTGCAACACCACTGGCAAGCTGTTTTTTTTTTTTTTTCATTTTCAGGGACAGGGTCTTTCCATCTAGCTTGCTCTTCTGTTACAGGGGCTGACTAGTGAGTCCCTAAGATCTGATTAACTCTGCAGCCCCAGTGTGGGGTCACAGGCGTACACCACCATGCTTGGCTTGTTACATGGGTGCTGGGGACCGGAATTGGGGTCTTTATGCTTGTGCGGCAACTGTTCTACCCACTGAGCCATCTCCCACCGTGCTCTTGACTTGGGTCATTCATAAAGCAACCTGCTGATTACAGCCTCTGTGCCATCAGCGTTGCTCTGAGCCAACGTGACGTAGACCTGAGAGGCAGCAACCCTGAAGCCCAAGTTTCCTGGCACCCATCTCAATCTCCAACAGCCCAGAGGTCTCCTGTGCAGCTGCATAGATGGGAACCACGCCCCTTTCATCCCCTGCCCCTCTTTTCCTCCCCGAATCAGAGTCTTATGGATGCAGTGACAGTCGAGCATATGGTGGCAGAGGGACTATGGTCAGAGGCGAGTAGTCTGCAGCCATCGGTGTGCTCTCCCCAACAGCCGTGTAATTGGAGGAAAATTGATCCAATATAAGGTGCGGGAAAGTCAGAGGGCGTTGTTGTGGAGGAGTGGGGGCTCCGAGCTTATTTTCTCTTTAAGTTAATCTGTGTAAGGAAAGATCTCAGAGTCCGTCAGACCTTAACACAGGACACCCACATGGGTGTCCAGAACTGCCTGTAGGAGCTGAGAACACACGGGGCTGTTCTGAATGGAAAACTCATCAGGTCCGAGAGAAACAAGGCCACAATTTCCTAAACGATGCTCCAGCCCAGGGACCCTCAGAGTGTTCTGGTACATGGGGGGTTCAAGACTGACAGCAGGCATGGTCAGGGTCGGCTTCTTAGGCTGCTCTCTGACTCAGTTTCTCCAACTCTAGCACCGGCAGCTGCGTCTTGGTATTGGTTCCCGTTGGGGATTATCGAGGGGCCTCCTGTTACGTAAGTAACAAAGTCATGACAGAGGTCCAAGGCACAGGCTTTAGTGTCCAAGAGCGCGCTGCCTAAGTCTCATTTATAAGGTGTGAGGTCTTACCTAACCTCTCTTGTGCCTCGATGTCTTCTTTAAGCTGCTCAAACGATTAAGAGATACATCTATATAGAGTACTATAGTGTGTAGTAAGCACCCTGTGTTAACATTACAACAACAACAACAAAAAACAAACAAACAAACAAACAAAAAAGCAGGAAGGGAAGAATGAACAAGTTAACAAAGGAAAAAAGCCAAAGCAATGTTGGTTATTAGGAGAGTCCCCACCAGGTATCCAAAGCTTCCAGTATATTCCTGCTGCCTTTGGGTCATGTGACTAGTTAAGGCTAATGGGATAGCAGGAGAAGTTTTGTGAGTCACTACAGGGTCAGAGGATTGTGAGCTGTCGTGGTCCCTCCTGCCTTTAGTACCCCACCTCCCTCTTTTCTTTCTCTCCTGACACAGTGGCTCTGATGACCATGTTTTCTCCTGTGGCATCATAGAAGAAGAAAGGTGTTCAGCATGCTCAGTGTTGGCCCAGCGAGACTGTGGAGCTCGCTTGTTACTGCCTTGCTGACCGATACAGTCATCTGTGATGGAAAAAGATCAATCCCTACTTTTGAGCTCTTAATGATAATAACAGTAGTTGTAGCTGCTACTGTTTATTGAGCCCTGGAGAAACCCTGCAAAACTGTTTGCAGAAGCTAAACCATTCAGCCCTCTCAGGTATCCTGTTAGAGCCACGGTTTGCTATTACATAATATAATTGTATTCTTAAAATAATCTCTTTTAAGATTTTTTTTAAGTTCTCATAAACAATTTCAATGTCAAAAAGACAGCTCAGGGGCAGGGGATTTGGTCTACGACAGAGTTAATTTTCTACAGAGATCTCAAAAACAAAGGTTTCTAATTGCTCTTAGGTTACTTGGGAGTTGCAAACTAAAAATAACTAATCTTAAAGTTTGGCAGGAGCCAACCCAAATGTCATTGAGCACATGCCGAAAGGAGGGGAGTCAGTTTTGAATTGGCTCACAGTTGCTATATTAGAAGGAAGATCCTTCATCCGTCACCTAAGCTGTCAATTTTTTAAAATGCCACCACCATTTAAAGGGTGAGCCCAAAGGCAAAGAGCAAGTCACTCAACCGAAGTGACCCTGGGTGGAGAGGCTATTGGCCAACAAGACTGTCAGGCCCCAAATGCAGGATTGTTCCTGATTGGAAGTGGCAGAAACCGTAACCTATCAAAAGTGAAGCTGCTTACTGAATCCATCAGATAAGGGCAGTTTACTTCCGGCCTGTGGCAGGGTAGTAGACTGGATATGTTGTGTCAAGTCATCTACGCTACAGCAGGCAGCTGACGGGAGTCGCCTCCAATCTGGTCTCCCCAAAGTTTCATCTTTCTTACCACTCACAGGGATGCCTGTGAATTTGGGGGTGGTGGGGGTGGTGATGGTGCTTTGC
Organism: Rattus norvegicus; assembly: GCF_021556685.1. Lineage (NCBI taxonomy): Eukaryota > Metazoa > Chordata > Mammalia > Rodentia > Muridae > Rattus > Rattus norvegicus. The sequence continues at coordinate 25,680,142 of NC_141543.1, forward strand.
CGTGACTTAAGGCTTCTTCCCCATCTCTCCACTGGGAGCTTCTGTCTTGGAGAACAAAGTAGCATTGATGCTTTCTGTGTAGACAGGAGGGTGTTTCTGAAAGTATCAGCAGACGGAGAATAAACACAGGCTGCTTGTGACTAACGCAAGCAGCCCTGGTGACCTTTTCGGGTCAACACACTGCCTTGCTCCCTCCAGGGTCTAGCCCAAGACACCTGGACATTCCACAAGTCTGTGTGTAAAGAAAGGGGACTGCTGGTATGTGGGTGGTCCTAGAGGTCCCCAACCCAGTCCTTTCTCCAGTGAGGTGAATTGGTTAGCCTGTCTCTTTCTCACCTTGTGCAACTGAATCTGGAAGCTGGGGCTCTGGGAGCCTTTTCTCCACTCAAGGTGGTCCCCATAGCTATCCCAGGGGGCCATCTGCTTCCCCAGACTCCCCCAAGTGGCCACTCCAGACTTTTGGTTTATGCATCAAACTGAACAAGCCCTTCATAAAGGTCCCTTGTGAGCCTGGTGCTGTGGCTGTCTCTCTGTAGGATACAGACTATGTTTTCCATTCTGAGAAGATGAGACTCACGTATTAAGCACTGAAGCATAATGAAGGGCCTTCCTGCCCCATTAGCTACAGGTTTAACATCAGGCATCTGGCTTCAGGTCCTACATCATCAAGTTGGCTGTTTTGCTATGGGCAAGTGCCTGATCCCTCTTCGACCACTGTTATCTTTTTTCAGGGACGGTATGAGTGTTGGCCTCTAGGCCTTTCCATGAATTGAATGTGTGTGAAATGTTTCAAATGGAGGTTGACTTGTGTCTTTTAGTGTTAGTACTAGGTTTAAGTGGCTGGAACGCATTTGAGACAGCTCAGTGATCCAGGTGTTCTGAATGGTACTACACTCCCCTTCTGTACCCCCCCCCTCCCTTTTCTCTTCTGCTCGCTCATCGATGACTAGTGATTTTGACTGATACATTACCCAAGCTTAATCTCAGAGGGCTGCTTGTACTGCCGCCATTGCTGCCGAGCCCCCATCCCTCACAGGCGTCCAGTCACAAACCTACCGGTTACACGTCGCATCTGTCTCTGCACTGGTGCTTGGTTATTATTAACGGTGCCCGCACTCATTACTCTAGAGCACTCTCAACTGTCCTCCTTAATTCCGGTGTCGCCCCCTTCCAGGTCAGAGAGGACTGCTCTACAGGTGGTCCTCTCGCCTGTTGCCACCCGAGAGGACGTCCTCAAATTCTAACCAGATGACTGCTTTCTGGATGATACTCTTTCTGATGCTTATTATTTTACATAAAGGCCACCCCCAACTTCCTCACAAAAACAGTACAAGACTGCTCCCGACACAGCCCGCAGACTCTGCCATCCACGGGATTGCATATACTCTAAACCGAGAATTCTTTGTGGCTCCTGAAGAGTCCAGCTCATCCTTCCAATCGGAACTCAGAGTCTCTTTGTTTGGGACGCATTGTTTAACTAGGACTGCCTAGCTGCCCCTCCTCCACATCCCTGCCACACCTCTGCTTACAAGAGCATGATATAATTTTATACTTCACGTATGTCTTCCCCAGCTATGTACAGCGGTCTTAAAGAAGTGATTGCATCTCACTCGTCTCTTCAAGCTTTTATTAAAAAAGAACTGGAGAGATGGGAGGGTGGAGGGACAAAGGAGAAATGATGAATGATCAGGTGACTAGAAGAAGAGTTGAATGGACAGATAGACGGGTGGGTATGTGGTTGACTGAAGTGGATCAGTCCAACAGTGGTCAAAGCTCCTGAACATGTACGTTGCATGCATGGCCAAATGCAAGTAGGTCTTCAACAACCCCTTTACAAAGACAAGGCTGTGTGTCTTAAAGCTTCCCCACTGAAGTTGAGAAACTATAAGGGCAACTCAACAACCAGTAGGCTTTTGACCTTGATCCATCAGAAGGCTTCAGATCATAGAGGAAAAGGGGGCACATGTGTGTGCCCTCTTCCTAGCTTAACCTGGCCTGGCTCCTGTGGAACGCATCAATGCTGACCTCATCCAGGTCCATTCGGTTCTATGTTCAGCCCACTGTTCATTCTGACTCGAACGGTGGCTAGAGATTGCCACCTCCAGTGCCAGATTCACATCAAAGCAGGTGGCATCAGCCACCATCTGCAACTTTCAGGAGAACAGCTTGTTTCTCTCCATTCCATACTCAATAACTCGGGTAGCTGGCCTCCTTGCCTGAAGTTTGACTTTCAAACCAGGCTAGTGCCCCAACAGGGAACAGAAGCAGGAGACCCTTGTCCAATTGATTCACCAAGGAAAAGAGAATAAGTCTTAGAGTGATCTGGAAATATAACATTAAACTCCTGATATGGAGAACTGGCATGTGACCCAACCTAGTCAGCGGTGGAAAGGCCCTGGGGCTACTGGGATCAGAGCCCAGCCTGGCCGCCAAGAATCCTCATTCAGGGGTTGAGAAGCAGCCGGCAGAGCACAATTGGCTAAATTTGGTTGTGTTTTTATTTTTGTCCAGCCATAAATACCAGTAAAGAAATGAAAAGTATTTCTTCCCTTCCGGGAGCCTCAGAGCTAGGCTGGCTTTATTTATAGCTGCGAGTCTAAGGCTTTTAGCACACTAAATACCCTGTCCGCCACTGTACGAGGCAGTGGGTTAGACTCTAAGGGCTTTGCCTAGACCGAGAGTTGGGTGTCTGAACGGAATCCTCACCAGACTTTGTGCAATTGTGACGACAAGGGTGGTTCCAGACAGACTCAAAGAGAGACTCAGTTCTTGCCCAAAGGGCCAACAAGAGAGTCCTTTTCAGGAAGGGCATTGTACTCAGGGCAGATCAGCGTCTGGACAGAGTGGAAGAAGTAGCAGTCATAGAGGAAAGGAAAGCAGAAAGCTAGCTGATTATGACCAAATCCTGCTATAGCACCCCTGAGAGATGCTGTGGCCTCGGGCTGGCCTGTATCCTTGGCTTTGAATCTATTACGTAGGAGGCAAGAGGACAATAACAAACCAGGCCTTAAGCTCTACTTCCAGAGACTGCCAGGGCAGCTTGCACAGCACTTGGTATGCAGAGCAGAGGGTGCGAGCAGCCACACAACGGTGCCCCATACCTCCAAACTGTGTGCTTAGAAACTGAGAAGACAGCTACTTTCATGTTGTATGTTTTTACAATCCTTTCTAAGCCATTAGAAATAAGATCACAATTATTGGAGCCAGACCATCATAGAGGCAGGCAGCATGTTGGAGCGCTTCCTGTCCTACTTCCCAGCCTTCTGTACCTGCCTCCCTCTGATTAGAAGCTTCTCCAGCAGCACCCCTGGGCCCACCCCATGTGGCACACACTTTGTCAGGGCTGAGTTGCATGCTCCAAGAAAGGTGTTTATTAGGAGATGTCATAAATACTTCTGTCTCATGCTTGGCCTTTTCTGATCTCCTTTGAGTTCGTGGTTCTACTGAAGATTTTTGTCTATAGAATGAAGGGAGATAGTAGGTAAGTCTCCTTTTCCAGAGTCATGTTTTCTTGGAGATGTAGGGGAAGGAGCAGGCTTGGCCTTCATTTGAGAGATGTTGGGTGTAGAGCCTGCTTTTCTCCTCAGTTTGTTTAGCTCTACCATGGGGGGTAACAGTTGTTCCAGGTTATTGCTTTTCACCTATGAATAGATGCAATGCAGAACATGGAGCTAGCTAGGAACAGCCTCCTCTTCAGGTTGATTACCTCAGGAAAGCATCCTTCATCAACATCACAACAGGGGCTCGGTGTCCCTCGGTCCTTTCTGTGAACAGTTAGTCTCAGCCATGCTCAGAAGAAACTTGGGTTATTTTCTGCGTTACCAAGTTTTAAGTCACTGAGACCACAATATATGACATAGATGAGGAAGGTAAGATTTTGTTTTTAATTGGGCTCTCTCTTTGAGAGAGTTCAGTCCATCGTGGCAGGAAAGGCAAGGAGGAGAAGCTCACTTGGTGGTAGGAGTGTGTAATGAAGTCTACAAGTACCGTGGTAGACCAGAAGGCCAAGAGAACATTGGAACCTTCAAAGGCCCTTTCCTAATGATATATTTCTACCAGCTAGACCCCACCCCTAAAAGTTCTACAGAATATCCAAATAGCACCAACACTGGAGAACCAGGACATTGCAGATTCAGACCCTAACAGCTCTGTTGGCAACCACCTAGTATGATCTAGCACTACAGGGCCGAGTTTTACTGCAAGCCATACTTTGTGCCTAGAGTTTGGACACCTATTTAGGACCAAATTCTCTATTAGCTGCAGGGAGAAAAACCCACCACATTGTCACATCCCATAAATATGTCTTAATTGCTTTGAGCTCAGAACAAAATAAACTTTTAGGTTGAAATGAAGGCTTTCAATAGATGTACAGTGTGCTCATTTTTATATTTATACAGATATAACATGTAAAAATTCTCATGGACAAAGCATCTCATAAAAGCCAAAGGGCCAAGGACCCATGAATGTCACAATACAGCTCTGCTGTGCTCCCAAGAGCCCCCATGACAGAGATTGGTTTTTGGATCCTTCAACCCATAATGATATGACTTGCCCTCTTTTCTGTTCCTATGGCAACTGCCATCTGCTCTGATCCCCACCATTATTTAAGACTTGGAACATTTTCTCTGATATTTAATTTATGCTGTGAAAAGCCCAAAAGTGTTCTCTGGAATCCATGGGAAAGAAAGTTGTCACCCATGAGTGATGTCTGTCCCTGACTTGTGACCAAGGAGAGGAGGCACAGCCAATGGGCTTGGTTTGACCGATAGGCATTGCTATTTTCAGCCTGACTATAACCTCTGTTATAATGGTCTATGTGCCTTCTGTGTGTTGAGCATTCCATGCTGAGAGATCTAGAAAGTCTCTTAATGCCTGGGGATGGGTCGATTGATCAAAGCAATGTCTGTGTATACACTCTACACACTTGTCGTTCCTTTGACATCTTTCCATTCATCCTTTCCCCAACAGACGTCTGAACAAGAACAAGCTCCAGGTCCTTCCAGAATTACTTTTCCAGAGCACACCGAAGCTCACCAGACTGTGAGTAGCATTCACTTTTATTCTCTCCCTTGTATTCTTGCCTGGCTTTGGTCTCATGGACATTGTGGTTGTTGCTATGTATAGCATTTATGCCATATGGAGCTTGGGGGTGGGGGGCAAAGTCTGACTTCTTGTTCCGTCTGTCAGAGCTGGGTGGCTTTATGGACCAGTGAAAACTAGCACTATGTGGTTGTGGATGTTTTTCCCCTTACGAAGAAGGAGGTGACTTGTCCATTGGGCCTGAACTTTCCACATGGAAGTTCCCTGTACGGTGACCCTATTAGTTGGAAGGTGCTGTGTGCATTCTTAGTCTGGACTAAGCTCACTGCCTTGATACCCCATTGTTCACTTCTTGCCATTGGCAGTCCAGGAACTCTGGGTCTCCAGATCTGTCATTTGATGAAAAAAAAAATGAAGAAAAAAAAGTTGATTTTCACATTATTTTCCAGAAAGGTTTGGGTGGCCATGCTTCTGGGAATATATTCACTGTGACAGCCTAAGAGCTTGGGAACCGGAGGTACAAACTGTGGTAGAGACTGTGACTTGTGGATTATGGGTGAGCTCTGCAAGTGCCAGTTATTGACCGTGAACTTGAAATCCCTCTAGCAGTGGATGACGGGTGAACTGTGCTGCCCAAGGATCCTCTGAATGCACCAGCACAGTGTCTGACAAGCAGGAGGATTCATAGCCTGACTCAGAAGACACTGGCATTACTGGGAGGCTCTCATGTTATGGCCACCAGTCTCCTTCCCCATGGCTGGGTTTAATGCCTACTTATGCAATCAAACAGTGCATGCAGACTGGAATAAACTGGAAAATAGGAAACACATGTCTCTGTGTGCACTTAAGCCCTGAGTTAGGGGATACATATTTATGTATGTATGTGGGTATAAACACACACACACATACACACACACACACACACACACACACACACACAGACACTCGCACGAACACACGCACACACGCACCATGCATGTAAATGAGTTTTCAAGGGGCAAGAACAATGCCTGTACTATGTGATGTTCAGTAGAGCAGTGGCTCTGTTTGCTTTCTGAAGGACACACATGTATTCCATCCATGGTCTCTTCTTGCAGGCTCTTTGGTTTTCTCGTTCACCTAGTCAGCTGACTTGGCTAAATGTAAGACAGGAAGTGACCTCCCTTTTAATCTGCATCCACCTGGAAGAGCCTGTGGCTGGAGGAAATGTTCAGTCTGGTTGCCAATCAGAGTTCCACAAGCCATGGATCCTCCACGGACCGCCCTGGTTTTTGACATCCCCCTTCCTGTGTGCATCACTATCCTTGCAGCCTTTAATCCCCGGACTCTAATGGATAACTAAATCCCCAGCCGCCTGGGGAGATGTTTGTATCTAAATAGCTACATACAACTCCCCCTGCACTTCAGTCATTCCTTGCACGCGTCGCCCTTAATACAATAGAAATACTGTGTAAATGCGTTTTCTGTGTTAGAAATGCCGTGTGTTTTATGTATTAGACATGCTAACCAGAAAGGTCTGTGCATGCTCAGTGGAGAGATTTCTTTCCTAGAATTTCCAATCTGGATGTTGTACCCCACAGAGGAGGACCTAACAGGCACCCGTCCAGTGCTCCCCGAGTAGCCATGTGTCCCCCTCGCCCCAGGACTTCATTGCTCTTTCATGCCACCTTTACCAGGTACTGCGGGCATATGCTGCTCAGCTCAACATTAGATTCTGGATGGAAGGAGAGACTGGGTCCTGCAGCTGCTGGTGGCTTTGAGGGAGTGGAATTGAGATCTGAGGACTCGATCGCTTTAAGTGTCAGCTGGGCTGCTTTCCTATTCACAGATGTCTCCCTAAATCACCAGGCAATGCCCATTTTGTGCCAGGAGTCCTGAACCAGAACAGAGAGGTTTCAGGTGTTGTTAACCAGTATCTGGGATGGGAACTGTAGGGTCCAGGATCTGGACAGCACTGGGTTCTGTTTTCATTGCCCTTTTCTAGCAGAGTTTGGAAAGTCCCTTTCCTTTCTGTGCCTAACTGTCTTCATCAGTAGACAGGGCTGCCTCTCCTCCCTTGTCCCAGCCTGTCAGGAGAACTGTGAAGACTCAGAGCGAGATAATAGTATAACAGTATAACGTATGCATCCTAGACTTGAGAGCGCTAGAAGACAGAAGGGCCATAATAACTGTAATTCCTTCTGAAGCTTTTGTCTTTACAATCTCAGCTCCAGAAGGGGGGGGGGCGGTGCTGGGGGGTGGAATTTGAAGTTTCAGTGAGCATTGAGATAAACTCATACCAAAACCTCTGCCTCAAGCCAGAGAGCTGCAGCTGCTAAGGCAGGAGCCATGTTCAACTTGTTGGGTGATCATCCTTCTGCAAGGCTTTGGCCAGGCACAAAGGTTGGCACAGATAGGTGCTCAGACAGTGATGGCTAACTGAGTAGGTCAGATCTGTGAATGGTATGGGCCAAAGGATTCAAACAGTGATCTCAGAGAGGTTTGAGTCTTTTATTCACTATCCATCCATCATCCATCCATCCATCCATCCATCCATCCATCCATCCATCCATCCATCCAGTATCTTTCTTTGGCTGCCTATGATAACCTAGCTTTTTGCGCTGAGGACAGAGCAGAGGATCTGAAGGATACTTAGCTCTCCTTGAGCCCGACCTTGACACATTCTGACTGATTGCCAAAGGCTGATATATATATATATATATATATATATATATATATATATATATATATGCGCAACTATAGTAACCCAGGTTGGAGCGATAATCAGCCATTGCCTTTTCTCTTTGGGCTTGATCTTTGATTTTCCTTAATGACTACATTATGTCTTTGTCTTATTTTGTCAGCCACTCCGGGGGCTTTTTGGAAGTTAGCAGGGTACAAATTAGAAAATCAATAAATGTGCAATCATGGGTGCATATACATATGCCATCGGCTCTGCTGGAATAGAACTCCGCCTCTCAGGAGGCGCAGACAGCCAGTTCCCTGGGGAGGCAGCCTCAGTGTGGATCCCGAAGCCAACTGGTCTGAGGCCGGCCCTGGGAGACAGCCGCACTTCTGGCTGTTGCTCTCATTATTGAGTCTAGAGCCAAACTTCCTCACATCCAGTGTTCATCCAGAGGATATTTTTATACATTCTTTGAGAATTTCATGCATGCCCCTCTTTGATCACATCCAGCCCCAACTCTCCCTCTTAAACTGAGCCCAGATCCTCCTCCTTCACCCAACTTCAAGGAATTAAGGAATTTTTTTTAAGTGGGTTAACCTTTCTCGTCGCTATGACTGACTACCTGACAAGAAGCAACTTGAGGGAAGAAAGACTTTATTTTGACTTACAGTGTAAAGGGATACAGTCTGTCATGACAGGGAAGGTTGGGCGACGGGAAGAAGAGGCTGCTGGTCCCATTTAGAGGATTAGGCTATAAATACCTCAGTTCCTGAACCACCTCAGTGACTTCCTTCTTCTGGAGAAGCTCTGCCCCCTAAAGGTTCCATAGCCTTCTGAAACAACATCACCATTTGAGGCTAAAATCTGTGTTTAAAAATCTGCCTATGGAAGGAAGACATTTCACATTCGAACCACAACACATATCTCTTGGAAAGGCAGTGTTGGAACAAGAAGAAATATTTAACATAGAGGTAAAAAAGGGAAGTGGTTACTATTGACGGCCTATGCTCTGTTAGTAATACTTCCGACTAATGAGGACCAGAAACGAGACTGGAGCCAACTGACCCCAAAGAGGAAATCTATCAGATCCTGTAACTGAGAAGAGTCCAGTAGTAGTAAAGACTTTGGGAACAACTGGAGGCAGGGCCCAGGCGATGTCATAGAGACTTCATGTTGCATCCCTTGAAACAGTGGGCACAGCTGTGAGTCACAGCAGAAAACTCACAGTGCTCTAATCTCTCAGCTCTAGGGAACTCTAAGAATTCTGGTGGAAAAGGACCGAATGGGCCGCGGTTCCTCAGCTCACTCACAGGGCTGTCTAAACAGAGGATCACTGCTAAGGTGACAGTGTCCTCTGATCAACCAGGCATGGTCACATGATCAACCAAGTGTTGTCACACATTCATCCCACTTGTTTGGACAACAGGTTCTCCATAGACGGTGATCGAAGGAGAAGACACGGTAAGAAATGCCCCTGGATAACAACAGGTGCCCACAAGTTTATCACACATATGAGTGCTTCAGTTCCTTGTAATAACGCTTTAAGATAACAGCACCAGCTAGCACTGAGTGCCACTTATTTGGGTGTCCTGACAGCTCTGCTGGGTAGGTGCTGGGGTTTGTACCCTGGTTAGTGTTGTTCTGTGGGAGTGCATCAAAGGCGAGGCTCAAAGCGGTACATGAGCTTGCCTGGCATGGTTCTGGTAGAAGCCACATCTAACTCTGGATAACTCAAATCCAGAGGCCACTTTTCTCCATTTCCGTGAGCTTGTTCCTAAGTCCGTCACCGTTCCCACTTCATGGGCAAGTAAAGCTCGGAGCAGTCAAATTACCTCTGCATAGCCGTGGTAAGCTGCAGCCCCTCCCCGGCCCCCGTGTTCAGTTCGAATCTTCACACCAGTCTGAATGACAAACCAGTGTCAAATCTGCTTCTACAGCCTGAAAAGTGGAAAATGTGCTAGTTTTCCATTCCTGGCATCATCAACTTAAAAACAAAAGGCCCCTGTACGCTCAGTTTTGGAGATCCCAATCCATAACAGACCAGCCTCCTTATTTTGGATCTATGGCCGCTCGGCCAGCCATGTCTGGAGCACACAGAAAAACACAACCTCATCCTGAGGGGTCAGAGAGAAAGAGGAAGAACCATGCATGGAATGCGGGCTCTGCTGGATAGTTTTGTGTCAACTCAACACAAGCTAGTAATTTGGAAGGAGGGAACTTCAACTGAAAAAAATGCCTCTAAAGATCCAGCTACAGGGCGTTTTCTTAATTCTATAGATGGGGGAAGACCCAGCCCATTGTGGGTGGTACCATCCCTGGGGTGGGGTTGATAATGAGTTTTATAGGAAAGCAGGCTGAGGAAGCTAGTGGAGCAGGCCAGTAAGCAGCATCCCTCCATGGCCTCTGGGTCAGCTCCTGCCTCCAGGTTCTGGCTGTTTGAATTTCTGTCCTGACTTCCATCCACTGTTGTGAACAGTTCTGTGGAAGGATAAGCCAAACAAACCCGTTTCTTTCCAACTTGCTTTTTTCTTTCTTCCTTTTTTTTCTTTTTCCTTTTTCCGAGTCCTGGTGTTTCATTACAGTAGCAACACCTGAACTAAGACAGGAATCAGGGCCCACCTGTGGTTCTGCTAAGCCCTTAACGTTTTTCTACCGTCACATACTGCCTGGCCCTCCAGCTATGGAGAGTTGAAGATCTCCTCAGTTTTGTCTCAGGGAGACAATGGACCGTCACATGTCTCAATGTTTCTTCCAGGCCTTTGCTGGTCACTGACCTCTGTCTGCTCACAGATCCAGCACCCTTACACTGCTTATCTCCCCTCAAGTCTGCTCTTGAGTATGAGGGACATGGCTCGGGGATCCCTCTGCTGTAGTCTACACACTACCAGCAAGGACTCCACCTCAGGTGCTAAGTGTATCTGAGGTCTTAGCGTCCTGGCAGAAGGACCAGGAGTCGAAACTATGCATCTGATTTGTCTGGGATTCCTAGTGAGCTGATGCACGGGGGGGGGGGGGGGGGGAGGAGGAGGAGGAGGAGGAGGAGGAGGAGGAAGAGGAAGAGGAAGAGGAGGAAGAGAGAGAAAGAGAGAGAGAGAGAATATGCTCAGGACTTGAGCTTAGCCCCTCTGTCTCAGATCATCATCAGAAAAGGAGCTAGTAATAAGCCAATGTCTCTGGGGTGTTGTGGGGACAAATGGACACCAGGAAGCGTTGAATACGGCATGTAGTAGTTGCACAGTGAAAGGCTTGCCGTTAACTCTTGCTAGCTAGAGAATGGAGCAGTGCACCGGCTGTGCTCTGGGGTCAGTGGTGTGAGCTCTTTAGCATCTAGGAAACAGCCCAGGCTCCAGCGTCCCAAGAGGGCTGGATAAGCAATACATGTAGATCGGGGAGATCTGGCTCCTGTTGGTTCTGCTGCTCACAAGTTGCCTTGCCCCTCTGATCATGGTTCTATTATACAGAGGACGGGGTGACACGGTGGCTTGTTTTACGACCTGGGAGATACTGATTTCTCATTCCTGCACGAACGTTCAGCCTTTGCTTTTACACAGTTGAGGTAGGGTAGGGGTTTCATCTACCAAATGCTAAGCAGATAATAATGTCCAAAATTCTCTCGAAGGAACATTGGGTAGGATGAAAGAACGCTTACAAGACCCAAATTTCCCCAGATGGGACAGCTTTGGACAGGTTGAGGGGTTGGCCTTGGAGGTTGAGCAGGTTGGGGTTAGGGGGGTACTGCCCAGTTACCTGTCCTGGATCCATGTGTACCATGTTTATTACTAGGTAATGGAAGCTATTCACGCAGTCGCATGGGGTGACAAGGGCCCTGATTATTCTCCTCTGAGTTCACTGAGCTGTTTGACAGTGTTGAAAACACGACACTGAGGTTAAACCCAGTGTCACTCCAATGGAATCACAAGAGGCTTGGGAAGTTAATCCCCAGGCATCTGAAAACAATACAGAGATGTCCAGGGAGCTAACCGGAGTCCCTGTGCTGCCTCTGTGGCAGCTTCTTCTCCTGTCATGGTGCCAGTCACTAGTAGATCCAGAATTCAAAACCAAGCTTCCTTGATCTCCGGGCTCAGATTCCTAACCAGACTGTCTGTACTGGGGTTCGGAGAGGTTCAGTAAGGGAAGTGCCAGTTGCCTGGGGGTGGCTTGGTGAGTACTGACTGACTCCTGGGAATCATCCAGAGGCTAGCCCTGAGCCCTGCCTGGCTGGCTGACCAGAGCCTGATCCTCTCTGCAGTACCGTCTGCAGCTCACCAAGCCTTCTGCAACTGCCTTATTCTTCCATTTTCTCATTCAACTTTAAAACACAGCTCCATGCGGTACGTCTGCAGCTCACCAAGCCTTCTGCAACTGCCTTATTCTTCCATTTTCTCATTCAACTTTAAAACACAGCTCCATGCGGTACGTGTCTCTATTAAACTCTGCTGTAAAATAGTGCTGTAAAAGTGAAAAACCCAGTGGAGAAAACAAAAGGCACACTAGCCAGCTTTCCAACAGGGCTCCTACCTGATGCAGTGAAACAACAGGACCCCAGTGGGAAGCCAGCCTGCTGGGATGGTGGTCAGGATGGGGAGGGTGCTGGCATTGGCTCTTATCTGGAGCCTTGAACGAAGAGCCCTGGGTGGTCCTTGCGTGCTCTGTTGCCTCTCTGGGGTTCAGTGCCATGTCTAAAGAGGACTGGATGAGGTATTGTCTTTTTGGATAACCTATGGCTATTGAGGTGGGAGTTGCAAGGTCGTGCTCTCCAAGGGCTTGGCCAAGCAGAGCTCACAGACAACCGACATAAGTTCCCCAACTGCTTCCCCCTTGTATTGACCCCAAGTTCCACACTGTAGGAAGCAGGGTCTTCTCTTTGGTTTGTGAAACATTAAGACATGTTTCCCTATCACATGTGTGGATAGGTCATGAATGTGAGTGGGTATCATGTCACTCCTGGGTTTTCTATTTTCCAAGTATTGACCCCACTTCTACTCCAACTTCTTCTGTGTTCCTGTGTTTCTTGTTCTCGATCTCTGAACTAAATTAAGCCAGAACCAGGAGAGTAGACATGGAGAATGTGATGTCCCCTTCCCTGTCTAGGATTTGCCCAGATGAACATAGAAAACCTCACCATAATGTTGGAGAGAAGGTTTGAATTGTCCTGTAGACTATACCACATAGTATTAGAACCAAGCATTGTTTAGACCAGTGGGTCTCAACCTTCCTAATGCTACAACCCTTTAATACGGTTCCTTATGTCGTGGTGACCCCCAACCATAAAGTTATTTTTGTTGCTACTTCATAACTGTAATTTTGTTACTGGTATGACTCATAATGTAAATATCTGATATGCGACCCCTGTGAAAGGGTTGTTTGACAACCTCCGGGGTTGTGACCCCCCAGGTTGAGAACCACTGGTCTGGACTAGCTTCTTGGCAGGGCATCTAAACTCCTGGGGATCTTATTAGAAGTTGGACTCTGGCTCCGTAGGTCTGAGATGGAACCTGGGAATCTAAATTTCAAACAATGTGCCCTATGACGGCCCAGAACTATAAATTCTACACGGCAAGGGTAGGCTTTCGTTCTTATCGAACAGAAAAGACACCCTTTAATGCTGACTCCTGGCTTGTTGGATCTGGAATGGACCAGGGTATTTGACTTTATAAATAGGCATGCTTGGGGATGCTGAATGCGGCGTTGGATGTGGCCATACCTTAGGAAACACCCATCTAGGATAACCCCTGTTTCTTTATGGATTTTGGAGGAGAAATCCTTCGAGCCCCTCCATTTGGCTACACAGCCTATACACTTTCCAATTCCTCATAAAAGACCTGCAGTGGCTGTGTCCTTGTGCCCATTACACAGAAGTTGAAACTAAAGCCTAAACATCTAACCACAAGGAATAAACCCAGGGTATTCTAACTTACAATTCCTGGCTTTATTTCCCCACCCTGTCAAGTACCTCCGACACACTTTAAATGGTTTAGGGACTGAGAAAGAGGGGGGGAAAATCACATATTGGCAAAATGTTTGTTCAGTACTTTGAGTGTATGCATGCTCATTTTTGTGGGCATATATGAATACACGCTCGTATCAGAGATTTCAGACGTTAAGACGAAATTTTAAAAGATAAGAATCTAGCAAACAGGTTCGTAAGTAGGCCTTTCTGGACTCCCTACCATTTACCAGAGGTAGGAGTTAGATTTTACATTTTTAATCCCTTTAGCCCTTTGGGCAAACAAGAAAGTTCTCCAAAGTATCAGACAAGAGAGCATTCTGGCAACTGGGAAATTGTTTGGAATCTTTTTTTTTTAATTTTTTTTTCCCAAAGAGGCAAAGAAAAGCAAGCTGTGAGTTTACAGCGCTTTGGAATTGCAGAATATGCTTGTAACTTTTACAATTCTGCACAGACTTCTCTGCCACATCTGGTTGATATTACTGGCAGGGGTATATGGGAGAATAAACCACGGGGTGGAATGTGAGACATCCCACAGAATGAGTTTCTTATAGGTTGCTGCTTAAAACATTTCGAGTCTCCTTCATTTTGGAAGGGTGGCTTAAGTGATTTTGTGGATTTAGTATTTTCTTTGGTTGGAAGGTACAGGGTTTTCTTGGTTTGCCTAGTAGGGGGTTCCAAGATAGTTTTCTGTGGATGTGTTTGCCACTCTCGGGTCATGCCATGGGCTCCAGAGATAGAAATGATCCAATGGGAAAGCCAGAGTCAAACCTTTGACAAACAGTGCTGGACAGAGGTGGTCCCTTTGATAGTAAACCCTTGGGAACAGCCAGATCGCTACAAAAAGTGGAAAACTTTGGGGAAAGGTGTTACCTAAGAGAGGGCTTTGGAAAAGATCCCGTATCTTAGCTGCTGCTGACAAACAGCTGATGAGAAGGAGGACTTGTTTCCTGGTTCACACGGGGTGGGGGGAAGTCTCTGTAACCCAATACGTTCTCTGTATATGTATACGGGTATGTGTTTGCATATGCATATGAGTGGTGGGGGAGAGGAGAGATGATACCTTGCTGTACTCGGGATTGTCAGTTCCTCGTGACATTTCTGCCCAGTCCACAGGGATAAGACTGTATGACTAGAAACAGCTAGAATATTCCGGTTACCTACTGAGTGTGTATGTGTGTGTGTGTGTGTGTGTGTGTGTGTGTGTGTGTGTGTGTGTGTTGTTTCCCTGTGCTGTTGGGGTGCCTAGAACCAAGAACTGTCTAATCAACCCAGAGGGTGTGAATTTGGGCTTCTTGCCACCTGGCTCTTTCTCAGGCTTCCTTGGCTGAGACCCACCTTCAGAGTTGGAACCCTGACAGCCAAGCGCTCGGTGCACAATACCAGGGCGGCTCAGCACCCTGCAGCACACGGCGGAGTTGGCCAACTTAGACAGGGATTTATGGCCATTCCCAAGAATGTGCAGATAAAGAGTGTGGTATTCGTTACACATGAGAAACCAGAGCCAACTTTCACACACATCACGGCGTCCTCATGGTCCGTAAGAGATAGACATCGCCTAGGGACTCAATCATTATGAGGCTACTGCCTTCTACATAGAAAAATAACCTTTGTAGGTGGGCAGACCCCAAACACGCGTTCTTGCATTATCTGAATGATACAAATATATCCAGATTCAACAATGCTGAAATAGAGTTCTAAAACTACATTCAGCACCACTATCAAACATTTCTAAATATTTGTAGCACAGTCATCTCTCGTTTTTAACCTGCGTTTGGGGATCTCCTTCGGGAACAAATAGAGTTTTAATTTGATATGCCAGACTCTAGAATAAATTCAAGCTATAAACACACACACACACACACACACACACACATACACACACACACACACAACACCCCTGTAACTTTCCTTTCTCCTGGCTTTCCTAGGGGATCACGTCCCTAGATTTGAGCATTAGAATCCATTCTTAAGGTTTACAGTTCATTTACAAGCCTTGGAGATTGAGGCCCGGAACGAACGTGTTGATCTAATATTAAAAACAGCAAAACTGTGATAACACAGCACTGTCCAAAGCAAACAGAAATAGAGACATTTAAGTAAATTTTACATTCCTTGCCTGGGTTAGATGTGCAGGGCCTGCGATTTTGACTCATGGTTTAGAATAATATTTTACTGTGTAATTCATGATGTGTTGTCCCCGCCCCCCGTAGTTGCTCTGTAGCTCTTCCTTACCTTGTGTGTGGTAATGAAGTCTGCTTGGAAGTGTGGCCTCCCCTTGATTGGCACTACCTGTTGTGTAGCCAAGAGTTCTCCCTGGTTGTAGAGGTGGGACATCCTGCCAGGGAACCAATGGTTTTGCTTCTACTGTGTGTCTAGAGCTCTGGACCTGATTTTTTTTTTTAACTTGACGAGTCAGGTTTTGATGGAAATAGACACAAAATAGACATTTCCCTGAGCAGGGAAACACCTCAGCCTTTCGAAGACCATGAAGTCACTATGGGGGGTGGAGGGGGGGAAGCCATTTCTAGGAAGTGAGCTAGAACTGATTTCCCCTCATCTCAGTCAGGTGCAGCGGACACCACGCTGCGAACCAAAGTGTTGAGGGAAATCTAACTTCAGTAAATGTTTAAAACTGATGACCTGCGGTATCAGTATCGAAATCTGGGCCACAAAGTTTTATCTTTTAATTTCACAATAACCCAGTCTTGCCATCATTCTCTCTGCTGCCTACTCCTTTTCAAAATTGCATGGTTGGGGCCAGAGAGATGGCTCAGTGGTTGAGAGCACTGGTTGCTCTGTGTCCAGTTCCTAGCACTCACGGAGCAGTTTGTAACTTTCTATTAAGTCCACTTTCAGGGAACCGACGCCTCCTGTCTTCTGCAGGATCCTGCATGTACATGGTACACATAATACATGCATGCAAAGTGTCCAGACACAATTTTAAAAAATCTTTAAAAATTCATGTATGCTTGGCATCTATACATGTCATGTAGCACCATGTGCATGCATCTAATACACCATATAATCCATACACATGTCATGCTCTGCCACACACAGTCATATCACAACACACATGTAATTGTACCATAGCAAACTTCACTACATACTACACCACACACACATACCACACACACACCCTTCCTCACAATATTCTCACATAGCTATTATGCCATAGTCATACATTATAGCATACCACACAGATACATGTATCATGCCATGCCCATTCACATAGAATAACATAAACACAGACCGCATACCTATGTGCTAGAGCACACCGATAGAATAATACACACACACACACACACACACATACACACTCTCTCTCTCTCAGACACACACTCTCTGTCTCTCACACACTCTCTCTCTCTCTCTCTCTCACACACACACACACACACACACACACACATACACACATACACACTGTACTATGCCTGTGTACATGTCATACCATGTCACGCACATATCTGTGTCATAGTACACAAGATACAGGCAGGAAAAAACAAAAACCCCAAAACCCTTTCTAGGCTCTGAACCCCAATATAGGTATAGTTTTGCTTTAGTGAGGGCCTTGGTAAGGCAGCTCCAATGACTGAGTAATGCTATGCTGGGTGCTGTGATACTGGGGTTGTGAAGGCAGTAGCCGATGGTGGGGATGCACCGTCTCCTTGGCTTATAATTGGTGTCTGTGGCGCATGGTGTTGCTATGATGAGTCTGTATCAGAGACAATGAGTCGTCGCTGCAAATGTTTCCCGGTCTCTGGAGAAATCCTCGCTTTTGTTTCCTGCAAGAGACTTGCCTGGGTCAGGCTTCTCTCTGAGACCTTCAGGGACTTCAGTTCTTTCTTAAGAACCCAGGACAAAGCACCGTCAGCCGCCAGATCCTTAGGGCTCAAGCACCGAACGAAATTACCTTAGGAAATAGTCATTATCGAGTTCACTGCTGATGGCGCTCTCTGCAGACCCTCATCCATTTGCAGAGCACTTCCTTTATTGAAATGGGAGTGAAGGATGGGGATTCATTAGGTCTAATGAGACCGGAAAGCAGCAGGCAGAGACAGGGCTTCCCTGGGAGCACGTGACCCCCACCACCCACCCTTCCCCCTGTGTCCCTGGCCCTGTGGACGGACACTGGCAAGAAGGTCAGGAGACTGTCAGTTCTGCTCTCTGCCTGTGTTCCCAATTGTGGAACACCTTCTGTCTTGGCTCCATCACCCCAGGAGTAGGCTCGCCCTTTCTCTGGGAGATGCTTACCAACGGCCTCCTCAGCAGCTAACCTGCTGCTTCTCCTTTGCCATCGCCGGTCATCATCATTTTGAGTGAAATCAGACCTCCTCATATGCACAAATTAAACCTTCGAGTAACGACGGCTGGTCCTGCCAACTCCAATACCCTACCATCCAGTTCCTGCCCCTCTTTTGGTGGCACCTCAGGCCGCTGCTCCCTACTTCACTGTCATCCCATGGGACTTCCTCCTGTCATTAGGATGGCTCAGCCTGTTCTTGGAATATGCAGATTCCAGATGTCAGCAGGGCCCTGGCTCCAACTTTCCTTCCTGAGAAATCCCTTCTGGCCCCTCTGTGTGTGGTGTATGGCGATCTCCCCGCTTACTGGTCACAGTCTGCAGGTTGACCCTGTTTTGTTTTCTTTAGAGCACTTGCTGCCACCTGGATTCTCTAGCTCATTTGTTTGATGACTTGTTTACTTTCTGCTCTGTCACCTGTAATGGGAGGTAGGCATCTTGGGGGCCTGGATGCTGTTTGTCTTATTAACTCTGAATCATCCACGCTGGCATCTAGCACATGGTGGCTATTAGAGGAAAACTCTCAAAGTGAGATAAGAATAATAGTAAGAGAAACCCAGTCTCTTCAAAGGTGACTTCTTCTTCTCAACGGTGGGGTCAGAGGTACTTTCTGTTGCAAATTCCATCTCTCTCTTCCTTGTTCCGGAATGCCCCAGAAGACTCATTAAGAACATGTATGTACCAGTGTGCCTACGAATGCTCACACACAGAGAGAACCGTGTCTTACATGCTTGTAAGCAACACACAGGGAGAGGATAAGGTCACGGCAGGCAGGATTTCACGCTTGGGCAGTGGGTACCCCTCCCCCCCACCCCCGCAGAGAGAAATGGCCCTGGGAGGCTCCCCATCTAGTAGATATGAGCCAGTGCGCAACACTCGGAGCCAAGGAGAGGAGCGCTGGTTTTGATGATTATTTCAAAGGTCTGGGAATAATATTCTCCGATAAAATGAAATGGAAAGATAAACTGTTGGCTTCATCTCCAGGCCTCGTTGATTTTTGACTTCTAGTGGGCACTGAAAGAGATCGTCCAGTTACTGGAAGCCTCTGCTCAGAGAAGGCTTAAAAATAAAGGACCAAGAGGGATTCACACTAAAATCAAACTTGATTCGGAGGGGAGAAAAAGAAGAAAGAAAAAGGAGGGAAAGGACGGAGAAAAGGCTAGATCACGCCAATGTACTAAACACTGGCCTAAACTTCCAAATTACTTTTCTCTTGATCTGGGATCTAAACCAGAGGTGGTTTGAAAGACATCTGGTGAATGAGTCCAAAGCTGAAATGAACCATATCTTCTAAACCAATCAAACGGGAACCACTCCGGGACATCAAAATATGAATGTTTTCCAAACCGACTCTCTCTGAAGCTCTACAGCAGTGCTGTGTAATCAGGAGCGCCAACCTATCGTTTGTTGTTCTTCTGTTTCTCCTTCCAGGAAACCCACCAACGTGCAGCATCTCCCACACCACACTACAGAACGTGGGCTCTTGGGACCCTCTTCATTGTCCCATGTCGGTGGGAGGTGCCCCTGTTGTGGGTAGCCCGATGTCATTGCCGCCTCTAATCCCATGTAATGAAGGAGGAGATGACTGTCCGTGGAGGCTGAGATCGTTTAAAGAATAGGCGAAACAAAGGAAGAGAATTTGGAGGAGGGCAAAAGGAAAGGGAGGATCCTCCCAAGGCCAGTGAAAGCATTTCTGATCACACACGGGCTCAGTTCTGAGTTATTCTCTGCATGAGACCTTGTCTCCTCCATGACAGCTCTGGTATTTATCATCCTAGAATGCCAGAACTCATTGATGCCCTCTGTAACTTTAGACCCCTGTTCTCTTTCCACTGTTGGAAAACTGAGTCATACAGCAAAAAGGGACCCCACATCTCTACCTCTCAGATTTCTGGTCTTGAGCACAGCCTACCTTAGCCATGATTTCTCAGGAAGTAATGGGAAAACCATGGAAGAGGCCTATTAGCTTAGGACATGGAGGATTGACGTGTGCCCGGTCTGGGCTGCCCAGAGTAGCAACTGTCTTTTAAGAAAAGAAATGTGCATTCAGACACTTCATCTACCAATGCCTGAGTCATGTACTTCTCAGGCACCATCACCCCTGAGAAATATGTCGTCTGTGGTCTTTATTAATCATTTAATTATCTGCAGATGCAAAAAAAAAAAAAAAAAAAAGACTTGCTGGAGAAACCAAGGATTTGTACCCATAAAGGGTTTCTCCATGGTCCTATGGAAGCATATTGGTCATGTCATGACATACTTCAGGCAGGGAACTGAAAGGGTAGACCTCACTGGAGAGCCAGTTCAAGGAAAAGAGTCTGCAAGTTAGGTGATCAGAAAGAGGAATGGAGGCCAGCTCCCTGACCCCACACTCTTTCTTCATGCTAAAAGAATGGTGGCACCATCTAAAGACATGCTGGGACCACCCATGATGGGAAGAGGAGGAGAGGTCTGCTTAGAGTAAGTGAGGGAGGAGACCACTTCCCACAGCTAGCACTTCCCACTTCTAGGTCCAGACACATGGGGAAAGCCAGCCCCAGGAATCTCCATAGCAAATGGGAGTCCCTACCAGAAGCATCCCCTTCCTATACTAGCTGGTTGCTTCTGCTTTCTAAGGGATTCCTGCTATTTAAAAAATACTTCCCAGCCTATGACTGTGACCCAGACTATGAAGAACTGACCAGGTTTTCCTGGTGGGCAGGCTCACTGGTGTGCCCCAGCCCCACTCACAGGGCCATATATAACCCACTTACCTGCAGCTAATTAGCCAGGCCTCAGTGTGGAGTCCCAAATTGCTATGTTAATGATGGCAGCCCTCCCTCCCTCCCCAAGAAGTGCTGATTTTCCTTCTCAGCATGAGGGACTTCAATAAGATCTCTTTCCAGTGATATAATTTGATTCCTCCATAGGAAGCTGCTTTGGCCCTACCTCACTTAACACTAAATCTTTCCATAGATACTCTCATTACTTAATCTTTGCAGGCCCTGGACCAGCCCAGGCCTCTTATTTATTTATCTGGGGCCCTGTTTATTTCCCTGTTGTAAATTACTCCTGGCTCCTGGAGGTCTGATTGCCTCAGTGATAGGCTAATAGCTGGGAGCTTCTGCACATGCCTTGTGTGATGAGGGAAATAATACTTAGCTTATGGGAGAGAAAGACACCCTCCATTTATTTCAGTGGGGGGAATATTACTCAGAGGAAAGGGTCAAATCACTTACCTCATAGCTGCTAGTGGAAGTCAGTGTAATCACTGACAGAATTGCTTGAAACAAATCGTCCCGCCTATAAATCAGATTCTCTGGTTCTCTGAGGCAGAAGGGGAGTTCTGTTGGTTTGAACCAGCTCTGCCTCTCACATGGGGTGGGTTTCTAGAATAGTGTGTGTGGACAGGAGGTTGGCTGAAGGAGTGTGCCCTTCGCCAACTCTGAACCCTTACTAAAAATGAGCAAATATCATTCGAAGGCCTGTCTAGCGACTTGCGACCTGTGATTGGAAAGCACAATTTATTGGAGCATGGTCAGTCATTTACATATTTGCAGTGGTCTATCTGTAGATAGGGCGAGGTTCTGACAGAGAGTGTGTAGTCGCTGAGGCACAAATCGTTACAATCCATGTGTGAGTTGATGGACCCTACTCTACCGATAAAGTCTTGGTAGTTCTTTGGTATTGTGATGAAGAGAGAGATACATATGGGTCACTCCTCTTCTTCCAGAAGATTCCTTGTCGAAGAACCTGGAAGGTCCCTCATCTCGTCACTGTAATATCCTCTTGCTGTGGTGTCTCTCAGCCCCAGACCAGGTGGCTTAGTGGGTACCATGAACCCATTTGACAGAAGAGAAAAGTAGAGGTTCTGCTTCCTCATTCCGACCTGGGATTCATAGCTCGTCTAGCTCTGAATTCTATCTTATTTCATCAGAATCTTCTGTTTCCCTGGGAAAACCAAGAGAACAGGCTTTGGCAGTAGGGGAGAATTGATCCATACTTGGCCTCTCTGCAGGAGAGCTGATGAAAGGGGGCCCATGAGCAGCCAAGTCGGAGGAGACCAGCGAGAGAAGAAATGAAAGGATCTTATTTTATTCAATCCACACTCACTCTGGGGCGGAAAGTGGCGCAGGCCCAAGAGTATGTTTATCAGTGTTGGGAAACACAACAAGGGCTTGTCACGAGAAAGGGGGAAGACGAAGAGAAGGCCTGGATGGTAGGGAGGGAGCGTATTCATGGCTTTCCTAGGCCGTGTGGTATGGTCAGCTGAAGTAAGAATGTGGTCCATGTCACTTCCTTGTGAGCTCTGCGGCTGATGTGGTGGGTGGACCATGGCTCTGATACCCTTAGAAACACTTCTCTAGGCTTAGGTGAGAGGGGAGCAAAAAGGATTCTCTTAGTTTGTCCACAAGCTCGTGGGAGTCACTGTGGTGTCTGTAGCAACTGTACACAGAGTTTGTGAGATGAGAGCCTGGGAGGACAGGAGAGTATGATGAAAACCATAGTAAAACAACAACAACAACAACAACAACAACAATAATAATAACCACCACACAATCAAAACCACTGCACTATGCCTCCCATAAGCACCAGGGGTTATTCTTAACATCATAGTCTGCAGAATCTCTTCGGTGCTCCTGTCTCTTGTAAGGTGGTTATTTCTGTTTTATTTCATTGGGAAGGAAGTGAGGTCCTAGAATGATAATTTGCTCAAGCTAGTAGGCACATGATGGAGCCAACATGGCTGACTCCTTGGCTGCTTGCCTGCTGGGGGCAGAAGGTAGGGAGAGCGACAAACATGTGGTCACATTACCTTCCCTCTGCTATGAGAGCTCAGGATTTGGCTCTTAAAGGCCACAGTGTAAATGTATATAGAGTCAGGCAGAGATGGGGAGACACTCAAGGGTGATGATATATTTAAGCTTAGCTGTTGTCTGGCTTGCAGTAAGAGCTCAGTAGGCCCCCACCCACTTTGTCCCCTCCTTTCTTGCCAGCAACGATAAGATCATAAGACACAAGTCCAGGTGCTGGGCTGTGCTGAGCTGTGCTGCAGGTAGAAGGCCAACCTCGGCTGCCTTCCTGTAGCCCATACAGCGGGCAGAGAAAAAAACCCAAGCAAAGCCGGATGCAGAAGACCTGCCGGTGTCCCACTTGTTCTAGGGGAATTGAATTCTGCCAATTCAACTCTCCTCTGCTGAACTTCAGTTCAGGAGTGCTAGGCAACCCTGGGAAAGTTTCTGCTACCTCCGAGCTCCAGTGCAAAGGCATAAGCATGTGAACAAGCCACGGTACAGACTTGCCCTCTCCCCCTCCCTTCTCCTAGACACACACTCACCTATTCTGTCCATGCCGCTCCATGATCTGGCTACTGACCACCCTCCCTACTTGGAATGCCCAGCCTTCTCGCTCCAGACATAGCCAAGCCGAGCAACAGAGCTGTGTGGATTTTAAAGAGTGAGACTTGTCTGTGATAGAGTTACTGCAAACCCGGATGATAGAGTTACTGCAAACCCGAACGGCAGTAATCCTTACAAAGCACTTGGCACCGTGCCTAGCGCTCAGCAAATGTTAGCTGCGCTTACACAACTCTTGGGGCTCAAAGCCTCCCATTCAGAGAAGGGCCACACTGGGGCTACCTCACTTGACAGAGATCCTTGCTTCCGTCTGTCCATGGAATTCTTCAGTGTGGTCATCAGAACCGCATTGGTGACACCTTCTTGGTAGTTTCGGTATTATTTCATGACATCGCCGTGCATCTTTGCTGTTACTAAATGTGATGTTTCCTGTGTGTCTGTATTCTTCTCCCAACAACAGAGTACATAACTGTGCTGTGTCCTGGGCAGGTTTCGTACAGAGTAGCCAGTAGCCAGCCTGTTTAGGAGCTGCCTGACTGGGTAAAGCAAGGGGTTTAGAAGAATTCAGACACTTGTAGTTCTCGTCTTTTGTCCATTTATTTGTTTGGTTTTCTCCTTTTCAAGTGCATGCATGTATGGAACGCATGAATGTGTGTTTGCATGTTTGTACGTGTGTGGATGAACATGTGTGCACAGGTGCATGTCTCTGCAAATGTGTGTGTATGTGTGTGTGTGTGTAGGTACGTAGGCCTGAGGTTGATATCAGGAATCTTTCATCTCTGTTTTACCTTATTCTTTGAGACAGTGGCTCTTAGTCAAGCCCAGAGCTCACTGATATAACCAGTTTCACTAGCCACATTGCCCTGGGGATCCTTTCTCTCTTCCTTCTAAGGCTCGAATTTCAGATGGGCCTCCATGCTCCTCACCTGGTATTCACTCAGATGCTGAGGATCCCAACTCTTGCTTTCAGGACAAGGTTTTAAGCCACTAAGCCAGTCCCTGCCCTAAGGAAAGATTATATGGGGCAATACCAAGGTGAAATCCTGCTTCCAGAGGTATTGCATTTGACCTTCACAGTCTTTTAAGAAATGAATCGACTCTATTTAAAACTAGAGTTGACGGAACAGTTCAAGTTTCTTGCCTCACCCAATGCCCCAGTGGTAACATCTCAGAGCTACATCCCGGCACCCTTTCACAGGACAACCCCTAGTGTTCCCACTGCCCACAGACACCCTTCTTGGTTACCTTGTATTACTTGAGGACTTTATATCTAGGGACACTTCTTTGTCTTCCAGTGATGTCCCAGTGATCAGTTCCACAGGGCAGGGCCATGGCTGCTTAGGAGGAGAAACAGGAGCCTCGTGGACTCTGATCCCCTGGGCTGGCTTTAGAAACCAAGTATCTGATAGGGCTTGGGCAATGTCTGCTGTCCTTCTACCCTTGAAAAGTAGGCAGGCATTATGTCCCCCCTCCTAAAGAACAGGGTGCACAACAATATAAATAGTTCACGTGCTCCGACGGAACCTCAGAGCCTTTGGATTAGTGGTAGAGAGAACATGAGTTATCCCTAGATTGGAGTCTGTGTGATCTGCTCAGCTGCAAAGAACATTCTCCATTTCCATTCCTGCTAAGCCAAAGCTGTCATTTGGGTACAGGTGTAGAGGAGTGTAGAGAAGGCCTCATGCCAGCATCCCCCACTCATCTCAGGATGCCCAGTGCCAGGAGGAACTATCCTCTCTGGGGAAGGGACCCTTCAGCACCCTGCTCAGACCACAGTAAGGCAGGCCTTCTGTGGAGGCTGAAGTTACCACTATCACTGTGCCTCATGGTCAAGGTCAGCCTTGATATCCCTCTGCCCAGAGTCAATGGAGAAATGGTGGGAATCTGCTTTTACCTGAAACATCTACTTTATTTCAGGGTATTTTTTTTGTGGCCTAGAATCTTCTCCAAGTTTAGGTCCTCTGGTCTCCAGATCTTAGTATCGTTATTGATTTTGGGGTGTGCTACCAGCCGAACCAGCAGTGGTTCTCTGGCAGGGACCCGTTTGTGATAAAGACTTGCCAGCAATCTCCTCTTGGGTGAACTAAATCATAGAAACGTCTGCCTTTCTCTCTAACTTGACGTCTCGAGATCCACTAGGCCCAAGACATTCTCTTATGGGATGGTCAAGAGCAGCTAGCTAATGCATTTTCTTCTAGTTGTGTCACAGAAAGTGATTCCATTATTTCAGGAAAAAAATGTGTGTTTTCATGCAGTGTATACATGGATGCCCACCGCAGGATGATAGATGACTCTTAACGAGTCCTTTGAGATTGTCCAGATTGGATTATGTAATGGTGCCCAGGGTAAAAATGTTGCAAGGGTTTTGAGTCGCAGCCAAGTTCAAAGAGGCTTT
This sequence comes from Rattus norvegicus, assembly GCF_021556685.1. Classification (NCBI taxonomy): domain Eukaryota; kingdom Metazoa; phylum Chordata; class Mammalia; order Rodentia; family Muridae; genus Rattus; species Rattus norvegicus. The sequence goes on from NC_141543.1 coordinate 25,705,828, forward strand.
GAGACATGGTATGCTGAGACCCATGGTAACAAGTCCTAGATATTGTCACCTCTGGTGTGACTCATGCATCTACTGTACAGATGAGGTACCTGCAGAGAAAGGACAGTCAGCACAGCACTTTTAATCAGCATGGCACTATCTGTGTAACTTAGGAATCTGTGCTCATTGAGGTCACAGAGCTTGAAAGAAATCTCTCTGTCTCTATCTCTGTGTCTCTGTGTCTCTGTCTCTGTGTCTCTGTGTCTCTCTGTCTCTCTCTGTCTCTCTGTCTCTCTGTCTCTCTCTCTCTCTCTCTCTCTCTCTCTCTCTCTCTCTCTCTCTGTGTGTGTGTGTGTGTGTGTGTGTGTGTGTGTGTAGGGGCATTTCCTTCTAGACAGGGTTTCTCTGAATATCCCTGGTTGTCCTGGAACTTACTCTGTAGACCATGCTGGCCTTGAACTCAGAGATCTGCCTGCCTCTACCTCCTAACTGCTGGGTTTAAAAGCATACACCACCCCACCTGGCTTGCTTGAAAGGAATCTTAAGTCAAAGACCCATCAGCAGATTCCTAGGTGTCATGGTGAAGAAAAGGAGACAGTACAAAGTGGTCCCAAGTTCTCTGTGGCACAGAATCTTGGGATGGCGGTCCCAACATCAGGGATCAAGAAGCATCTACAGTTTGCATTTCTATTTCCCGCTGTTATCCCTGAAGGGTCAGGGAGCCAGGCTTTGGCCATTTGATGATAGCTGAGGGCTTGAACGGGATGATGAGAGACTATGGTTTAAGCTCATTGGCTAGTATTCTTTGTGGTGCTATCCCTAAATCTCCGGGACTGAATCCTTTTGATAGGATGAAGGCTTGGTTAGCTCACAGTTCTCTAGGCTGTGTGGTCCAAATGCATTCTGCTGGTATCTGGTGAGGGGTCATGGGACTTCTTCTTTGACCATAACGTCAGAAGATGTCATGGGGCCAGACAGAACAAGTATTTTAACTATTCTTTATTGCTGTGAAGAGACACTATGACCAAGGCACTTTGAAGAAGGAAGAGTTTATTGGGGGAAGGGTGCTTATATGTTCAGAGAGTGAGTCCAGGATCACCGTGGGAGGGAGGCAGGCCTGACACCAGGGCATCATCTGAGACACGACATCTTGAGACACAATTATGAGGCAGAGAAAGAGAGACTTCTGAAACCTCAGAGTATCTGTCCCAGTGATATGCCTCCTCCAACAAGGCCACATCTCCTAATCTGTCCCAAATGGTTTCATCAACTAAGGACCAAACCTATAAACCTATGGGGGCTATTCTCACTCAAACCACCAGAGCAAGTCAAACACCAGGTGCTTTCTTCCTCTCCTGTCTTCTTTTAACTTTTTCTTTTTGCAGGCCCAGAATTTATTCTGTAGTCCAAGGGGCTCTGAACTCAGGGCAATTCTCCTGTCCCAGCCTACCCATTGCTGAAGTTCCATGTGTGTTTCACCATACTCTGTGTCTTCCTCATCTGATAAGGCCATCACTAGGCCTCCACCATTATGGCCACAGTTTAATCTGAATTAGTACCATTCAAAGGCCCTGCCTCCCAACAGCATCAAAAGGTCAGGTTGAGGGTCACATTTATAGTACTTTCAGGTAACACATGCAAACCCACGGCAACAGTAAAAAGCAGGCCTGGGTTTGAACCCTGATCTGACCATTTTGAGTCTTGGCCAACTTTCCCCGTTTTCTGTGTTTGGTTTTGTTTTCAGGTAGGATCCTAGCACCTGCCTCGTAGAGCTGTTGCGTGTAGAGCTCATAGCCCCACATAGCAGTTAATTAACGCGGGCTCCGTAAACGTTTGCTATTTTTATCGACTGGCTGGTGGAGAGCAGTTTCCCTCTGTCAGAAGTCTCCAAGGCACAGAAATTTAAAACCAAACTATTGAGCAGTCCCTGTGTGCTGTCTCGAAACAATAGAAAGCAGGGCTGCCGAATATTTATTATTTTCTAAGAAGTTATTTTTCACCTTATTAAAAATTATTTTGGCGTGCAGGTTTGGAAATGAGCGGTTTCCAAAGGCATGTATGTAACTGCTTTCCAGAGACTTCTTGTTAGGCCAGAGTTGTAGGAAGGGGTGACCTGTGCTTGGGATGAGAGGCCCGGGAAGACATGAGGGATTGAATCCTGGGATGTAGGGCAAAGGCTCTCTGCTGGAGAGGATGGTGAACCCCTGTGGGAAACTCTGTCAGTCTCATCGTTGTTCTCATAACCAAGAACAGAACACTGCAACTCAGTCTCCAGGGTCGGGTGTGAGGCCAGGAAGTAGGGCGACAGGTGATTTGAGTGGGATGGGCCCTGGGTCGGGCCACTTCCTAGTGTTCACCACCCTCTGCTACTTCTTCTCCTTGGCTTATCTCTAGCTGTATTCACACAGACCTACTCAAGAGGGAGTTGGCTGACCCTTGGGGCAGCAGGACAATATACTAGAAGTTAGCCTGCCTGGGTTTGAGTTCTCTGCTGCTTGGGTAGATTATTCAAGGCCCTGCTGTTTTAATCTGTGCAGTGGACACATTGATAGCTAGCTAGGACGACGACATGGGGTACTTTCTGTAGCATATTGTAGCACAGCCTGGGACCAAGCAAGCCTCAGGCTTGGTTGTGTGGAAAGGCTCTTGAGAGAATGTTCCAGATTCTCCATGTGACAGAGAGCACACAGATACCTTCTTGGAGAGGAAGACACACCTCTTCTCTCTCTCTCTCTCTCTCTCTCTCTCTCTCTCTCTCTCTCTCTCTCTCTCTCTTTAAAGCAATCTTGAGCTTTTGGTAGTTACAGAGTAAACCAGAAACTAGGAACAAATTGATAAGGCCAGGGAGCTACTAGAGTAAGGCCTCACAAAGCAACAGCGTTACCGGGGCCAGCTGGTTACTTTACTTTACCAAAGTTACCAGTTACTTTAACAAAGCCAGAAAGTTCCTGCCAGTGAGGCGATGGCTGCCAGGAGAGGGGCTTTCTTCAGTGAACACCTGCCTTCTGAGGCACTGCTCAGTGTAAGGCCCTGAGAGACCATTCCGATCTAGGTCCTCAGAACATGGATGGGAGTGGATCAAAGCAAACGGTCTGTCTGGTGGGATTCTTAATGGGGGAGGCGTATGGATGAGAAATGGTGAACCACGAGGTTGCTAAGATGCTCATGGATCTATGTACCCCGCGGGATGATCCCGCAAAGAAGGAGGGTCGGTTAGGGGGTGGAGGGTGGTCTTAGATAGGGCAGTTGAGGAAGGGCCTTGCAAGGTGGTGACTCTGATGACTTGGGGAAGCTGAGGAAAGGAACCGTGTTGGTAGCCAGGGGAAGAGCAACATTCAGGAACGCATGCATACATGAGGGATTCAATGAATCCGGGAAGGGATCTATACAGTAGGGCTATGATACAGATGGGCGTGATTGAAATAAACCGGAAGTATTTAGGATAAAGCCCAGTGCAGAGTATGCCCTTAAGAAATGCCAGGTGTCTTTGACCTCAGCAGAGTACGTAATGAAGTCACTGTCACTTTCTGATTCCTGACAAGTAACCTTCCCCACCCCCCTTCTCTCCCTCTGTCTACTTCAGCTCTCTTCTACTGTGCAGTCCTGGAAGTGGAATCCCAGGCTCGTTCTAGGCAAGTGCCCACTGAGCTATATACCAGTCTGAGGTGGCCCTCAGAGGGTATTCTGCATGGTTTGTTGCTCCCAACAGTCCTGAGGAATAGGCAAGGCAGTCCCTCTCAGTCTGTACCTCCCCTTGAAAGACCAATGGGTCAGGCGTTTTCTAAAAGGCTATCCCCTTCCCAGTTCACTAATCTCCTCTCCGCTTTATAGATATGCATCACCTTTCTTAATACTTACCTAGTATACTTGATCATACCTGTTTGACAGATGGCAGAAGTGAGCTACAACAACAGTCAGCCCAGGGTGACCCAGCAGACAGCTTGCTGACTTGGGCCTCGGAGACCACAGTACAGTAGGTGCTGTGGCATGCCCAGTGAGCCTGAGTCTATATATCTCCCCCACATTCAGATTTGGGGTGCCGTATCAAACGGGTGGCCATGCCTGGGAATACCGGAGACAGAGCCCTTAGCTGGTTTGTACTTTAACTGAAGTAGACAGCTGGCTACTAAACCAGGGTCTGCTATCCCTGAAACAGACTTGCTAGAGAGGAAGACTGCTTGGATCCAGGAAACCAGAGGCACATTCCATCAGGGAAGGGCGCTGGCCTAGGACAGCCCAGAACAAGACTGAGTCAAATGGGCAACAGATCAGCTCAGGGAGCATGGGAAGAAGCCAGGGTCACTCAGTGGTGTATACTTTGGGACTGAGTAGGAGTGTACCTCAGGGCCTTGAGGAAAGTTGGCACTTGAGACAACTGGGAAAAAAAAAAAACGGGATCTAGGATATTGCTGCTCCTGCTGGTGAAGACGCCTCTGCCACACCATGCTTCTTGAGCTTGGAAGGAAAGCTTGCTCTAAGGGACTTCAGTCAAAGGAACTGTCTCCATTCCATCTTCTCTGCCTTACAGTTCCTCGGTACGGTTACAGTCTCGGTGGGGAGTCTGAGGGTGGCATTTAGAGGCCTTCCACAAAAATTCTAAAACAATAAGCTAGACTCACAAATATGTGGTCTGTTTAGATGTCTGGGGTTGCTTCCCCCCCCACTTTGAGCAGAACATCCCAAGCATCTTGATTTGCTAAAACATCTTGCCAGAGTATAAATCACTGGGACACGGGTGGGCTCAGGGCTGTCGGGGCTCACTGGAGATGGGCCTAGTACCTTCTCCCATGATCCCTTCCTTGCGCTCTCCCCTTTGTCTCCTGTCTTCTAGGTCCCCGGGCATTGTTTCTACCTAAATGTAAGGATGAATTAATAGGTGAAAAAGTGTCAGAGGCTTTACAGGGAAATTAGCCTGAAAGTGACAAGACCGAGAGATGACCATGTCCTTCGTGGCTCAGGAGACGAATCCCTTTTTGTGGATACAGATAACGTAACACATCCATCCCTTCTAAGGCTCGTGCCACTGCACTCTGGGCTGATAACTCATCCAATCTGTGCACTCGTTTTGATGCAGTTCTGGGCCTCCAGAGCAGTAGGGAACTGTGGGAAAATCTTAAGGTCGACATTTTCCATCTGTTCCCCCCTATCTGTGAGTTATGAGGGGAAAGGGCCTAGCATCAGAAGTCTACATCTGGGATGGGGTAGACCTTCGCTGTTGGATTTCCCAGTTTAAGGCTAGTCTCTGTGCGTAGTGGATATCACACAGATAAAGTCGATTTGGTTTGTTAAGTATCAGCCAGGAGTACCTGATAACTTCCTTTTCTAATGATCTATAGCGATCTGTTTTTCACGGCCACCTCCTAAGAGTTTCTCTGTGCTTAAGTCCCGTTGCCATTCTTCCCCTTCAGAGCCGTCTTTCTCATCATGAGCTGAATCGTGGGTCATTTGGCTGTAGATGCTCATGCTGGCCCTAGCCACTAAGTCCCGTGCCTCTACCTTGTAGACACAAGCCAGACCATGGCTCCGACTGGATGTCATCCTAACGGGAAGCCAGGCTCAGTGAGATGAAGTGACTTCGTCAAGTTCACTTGTAGAAATAATGGGCCTGGCTTCATCTGACCTGAAGCCTCTGGATCTTCATGTGTTGACTTCCAGGGTGGTCTGTTCTTAGGTAACTGTGTCTACACTTGGCTTTTCTACACAATTCGGGGATATGCTATTCCACAGTCGACGTTTCCATGACATCCAGCACAGTACAGCTTATCCAGATCCACCCAAATCGGCAGTGGCCCTACGGCTCATGTTCACTTTGCATAATGACCTTGGGGCAGGAAGGAAGGGACCTCGTTTCTCCTGTTCAAATGGGAACATAGTGATCTAGGGCACATCTTAAACATCCTACCTCCCGGTCTCTTGGAGGGCTTGTTACAACAAATTGCTGGATTCACTCCCAGAATGGCTGAGTCAGGAAGTCTGGGTGGAGCTGGGGGGACTTGAATTTCTTTCCACTTTCCAAGGTGGTCAGGGGCCCCCAGGCTGAGACCCACCATTGTAACAGTAGGTGGGGCAGCATCCAGTCTTACCCCGGTAGCTGACTACCCGACCTCGGGGATCTCTCTAAGACTCTCAAGGCGTCAGGAGCATCCTCAGCAAAGAATGCAGAGTAATGCTACCCGGTCGTGAGAATTTACAGAATACCACATTTGCAAATCTATGCTGAACAACACATTTTTAGCGTTTCTTTTCCGAGCACCGCAACAGCACTCTCCATGTGCTAGGCACTGGTTTGCAAATATGCACAGTTCCTGTGATAGGCCTGTGTGGTAATAATCCTTTACCCGGATTTCTTCACTCTACAGAGATGGAGGCTAAAGCCCGAGACAGTCTATAAATTACCTGGGATCACCCAGCTAGTAAGTCTGTGCAACTGAGGGATAACCGAGGCAGTCTGGCTTCTGGTCACTACATTCAGCCTCCCTGCAGAGTGTGGCACTGGGCTTGTCATCAGCAAGACTTTCCCATTCCCATTGCCTGCAGAAGAAGAGCAATGAAACCTTTCTATTTCTAGTTCCTAGGCAGATTAACCATAAATAACAATGATGCTTGTTTTATGACCACCACTTGGGAATCCCATGCCTGGCCACCCCTCCAATACCAGTCTGATTAACCCAGAGTAGCTGCTTTCTCTTTTTACCCCTCTGGCATTGAAATTGCTCAAGAGGAGGGTGCTTGAAAGAGACCTGTTGGCTGTAGGAGTCCGAGAGGTGGGTTTCGGGTCAGTAATAAAAGCAGAGCGACCTTTGTTGCTCTCCCATGCCGAGCCTTGAGAATCTATCCCGCGGGTGGTAAGGAGGCTCGGCCTGAGGAAGGACAGTGATGGACAGGGTGGGAGGGGAGCAAATAGTTTCAGCCTGGCCGAGTAACTGAAGCTAGAAGGACAGGCAGTGAGAGCATTCCAGCTATGACATGGGAAATGGCTATGCCCAGGGCTCTGATTAGCTGTCGACCACAAATCCCCTGGGACCCTGCCAGGAGTCAGGAGACTGGGGCACCTCTAGAATGCCAAATGGTTTGCCTTATTTTATTGTCAAAGAAGAAGGAGTCAGTTTTGAGCGTTATCCCTGGATATGCTCACTGCCGCTGCCAGGAGCTGAAAGATGGTTTTAGGGATGTGGGAGGGAGAGAGAAGCTAGAAAAAAAATCCTCTTTTCATTCCAGGGAACATAGAGAGAAAAACCAGTCCATGCCACTGGGTCTTGGCACTATCTCAAAGCTGTTTTAGTCACCACCTCCGAAGCATCCTGCCCTTTCCTTCCCTTTCTGCAAGGTGAGGCATCAAAGTCTCCACCTCATGAAAGCCCTAAGTGGGGAAACGTTGACCTAGATCCCTCACAGTTGGGGTGGCATGGAACAATAGGGCTCCAAGAAGATGGCTGTCACAGAAGAGTCCCCCATGGTTTGCTTGCTTGACTACTTTGGCCTGAAATGGAGCCATGAAATGTGGAAACATCAGCCATGATGACAAATGAACCAGATGTCATCCCACCCTGTGGCCCCTTGGGAGGAATGAGGTAGTACCACTTCAACCCATTCCTCCAGCTTAAGCCTGTAGACATGTTTCATTGAGGAAATGAAGGGACAGATTGACTGTTTGATTAGTTATGTCTAAAAGGAGGGGAGATGAAAAACAAGTCTGTGGAAACCCTTCAGGGATATTTGGCATGTAAAAGCCCTTCTCTGAGCTTTTTTCCACGGTCCCACTGTAGAAAGAAAGTTTCTGCGAGTTTAGTGGTACTAGGATTAGTAGTTCAGGCCTTAGGGTTAGATGACTCAGATGTGCAGTGGGTAGGTGAAATGTGTGAGCATGGACGGATCATTTTTTTCCATGTAGTAATTTTATTATCACCACACAATGAGGGTAATGTTAGTTCCTTCTATTCTGATCATTAATAATCCCTGTGAAGTGTTAGTACAATGATAGACACACTAAGAGAGTGTAACATTTTGGAGCCAGGGACAACGTTTAAATTCAACTTCAAAGGACAGAAGACACTGAAGAAACAATGTAATGCAAGATGAAGGTTTATTTTCTCTGAACTACTCATTTGTAGATAGGAAGACTAGAGCACATATGGCAGATGCTCCAACACCCAAGCCAATGTCGTTGTAGTACTGCCATGCTCTGAGCTTATTTAAGCCATCTGAGTTGGGTTTGAAACCATCACATACATTTACCAAAGGCGCAGGGAAGAAAAAGTAAAGGGGAAAGGAAGGTCATGTAACAACAGCGTTTGAGGGAGGTAACCACATAATGTTCTGCTTATTTCTTATAAGCTTAGAGTTTGTGCTGCTTTTCCTAAGCTACCATCTCTGCCTTTTAATTGGTGTATTTAGACCATTCACATTTAATGTAATTATTGTTATGTGAAGTCTGTCATTTTAGTTTTATTTTCCGTTACTTTCCCCCCCCCCCGTTGGTTTTCTTTTCTTTGTCTTCTTATGGATTACACGGACATATTTTATAATTCTTCTTTTATTTATTTATTTATTTATAATATCTCAGGTTGCCTCTTTTCTGCATAGCACTTTTAGTGGTCCTTTTAGACATTGCATTATGTGGGCATCATATTCTATTGGTAGCAACAGTTCACCAGTTCAAGAGAAAGTTGGGGACTACATTTTTCTTGAAAGTCTTTTACTCACTTCCATTGAATACAGTCTTAAGTACTTCCTGTAAAAACTCTAAGAACCGCACCAGTTTCATTGTTTCTGTTTCCAGTGCTAAATGTAATTGGGATAATCTAATAAGGAGATACATTTACGTACAGCTGTACTCTGCCCATTATTCTTTCTTTTGTCTCTGTCCTAAACTTCTTGTATTCTTTGTTTAGAGAATTTGACTTTTTAAATGTTGTGTCTTACTATGACATTCCCTTATTTTTAAGCATCTCAAAATTTCTCAGTCTTTTGGCTTTATTCTACAGGATATTTTGGGTTGTGTATTTTGAACTAGCAATTCTTTTCTCATAGCTCCCCAAAGTAAAATAAAATAATAAAAAAGATTTAATGTGTTGCTTCTTTCTTGGTCTCTAATGAGAAACCTGAAGTCCTTTGAATTATTCCCTCTGTAGGTAGGGAATGTGTTTCCTGCCTGCTATTTTTAAGTTTTTTTTTTTAATTTTCATTTTTTTTTTTTTTTTTACTTTTCAGATATTTTGTGACATTTTCTGGCCTAGATTTCTCTCAATTCATTGTATTTCTTATCTGTTTTCCTTTGAATCTGTAGGGTTTTTGCCTTTTTCCACTTGTTAATTTCCATTGCTTTGTCTTTTCTTTCTGTTGCTTTCTCAGCCACTCCCTCATTCATTCTCTCTCTCCCTCTCTCCCTTTCCTTCTCCCTCTCCCTTCTCCTCCTCCCTCCCTTCCCCCCCACCTCTCTCTCTCTCTCTTGATATCTGTTGACATGGATGCTTGGCTCCCTAAGACTCTGCTCATTTATGTTCCTTCTATTTTCTCTTCTTTATTCAGTTGGGGAGGCTTATGGTATTCTGTCCTTATTCCCGCTATGAAGCCTATTTACTGAGTCCTTAATTTGGGCTGTATTTTTCAGTTCTTAAATTCCCATTTTGGCACCCTCTTTGAATTCTGTTTCTTTGCTAAAACTTTAGTGTTTCAGTTTATAGCAAGCATGATTTTAGGGCTGGAGAGAGCTCAGCAGTGGTGAACGATAACGCCTCTCACAGAGGAACCAGATTCAGTTCCCGGCACTCACATGCTAGCAAAACTACCTGTAACTCCAGTGCCAAGGGATGTGATGCCCTCTTCTCGCCTCCAGGGGCATCTATGTGCAAAATGCATATAAATTCATATAGACAAACACATAAAATAAACACACACACACACACACACACACACACACACACACACAAAACCAGGATATGTTCCCTACTGTTCATAGAAGTGTTTTGGCACGTCTCCTTGAAAATCCACATTTGATTGCCTTTAAGACTTTTTCCTCTTGTTCACATTAGGATGAGTGATTTAATCTTTATTATTATTATTATCATCATCATAATCATTATTAAAGTTGACTATTTCTGATATTATATCAGTCTAGATCTTCTGGATTCTTTTGCCTTCCAACCCTGTTCTGGTCTCCACTGATCCCTGGGGTATTAGGACTCTGCATTACTGATAAAGGAGTAGGGATTCCAGCTCGCCACTAGGTCTCATGGGTATTGCCTAGCCGGCGATGGCTTGTCACACTTCCCGCATAGCGTCTTCGTCAGGAGAAAGCCTCTTTCACTGCTGAGTAGTGCCTTCCATCTTCCTGACTCATCCCAGAGGTGATGTCACTGAAAGGGAGACACCTTGTCATCATGCAAACCAAACTGCCTATATGGTCTTCATGACATGCGGTGTGAGGAGATTCTGTCACTGCCTGTCAGGAGTAAGTCCTCTCCCCCACCCTGGCCTTCTGTGGTTTTACTCAGTGGGGATTTAGGCACATTGTCACAGGCAGGTGAGGGTAGAAGTCCGGGCTCCTTACTCATTCTGTTTTTATAAAAATTGTTGTCACATGTATTTTTGGAGTGCTCCAAGAGTTGAGTGTATATTGCCAGGAGTTATTTGTTTACTAGGCTGCCTCTTTCCCAATTCTTTTAATAGCAGCTACAGACTTCTCTTATGCTTCTGTTCATGCCTACTGCATCTGCAGATTGCTGGGTTGTTGTTTTTTCTTTTTTCAGCTCTTCTCTAGAGGATATGATATAGAAAGGGAGCCAAGAAACTACCATGGCCCCACGCCCGAGTCAGCTTGCCTTCTCTCTCCTGTCAGGCTTCTGATGCTTCTTTCATATAATCCCATGACTTTGACTGGAACTCGGTAAAACAGTTAAGCTAAAAATCTCTGTCACCTTCCTGGAAAAGAAAGATAGGTTTTCCAGTGTGTCACCAGGCACCCTGATTGCTCTAGCAAGGTGGATGAGACCCTAGACACTTTGCATGTTTAAGTCGGCCTACTGAGTGTTGTTCATGAGTCTACTGAAACTTGACATTCTGCACACCATCACTATGAAAGTTACTACAAATGGAGGGAAGCAGCCCACGACAGAGTGGAAGGTTGGGACAGATCACCTTCCAATCATCATAGTCAGGGAATTTCTCTTCTTATGGTTTTTCTTCTTCTTCTTCTGATTCCGGTGGAACCAGGAATGATATGAGTAGGATGAGATGATGTCTTGCAGCCATTGGTGAGGGGTGAGGGAAATTAGTCAGGATTATTAGATAGGCTGGCTCTCCCCCCCCCCGTTCATCTATCTTAGAAGGTGTTTGTGTTTTCAGAGGTTTCCCTTTATCATCCTATTGGTTTGGGAGAGGGAATAAGAGGTAATGACAGCCATTGGTTCTCTTTAGCCGTCAGAAGAACAACCTCGGCAGCTCACAGTGTTGAGCCTGACACCCCTCTCAACTAAGTTTCCTGAAGCTTCTATGGCCTAATAAGTTAGTAAGGTTCTGTGGTTAAAGATGTACGAGAAACACAAAGTTAAAAATAAATAACTCTGCTTCTTCAGGAGAGTATCTATGAATCTTTGCAGTGCTGCATATCATGTGGGTCTGTACTATTATGAAGACTTACTAGAGCCTGAATCCACTGGGTCGGGAGCATGGTCCCTGCCCGGTGTCTTTAAGGGACATCCAGTGGGAAACACAGCTGTGGACAGGGTTGGACACTTCACAACTCCTTTGAACCAAGCAGTGGCACCTCCAGTCCTCGATGTACCTACCTTGACTTTCAAGAAGTCTGAGCAGCTTTGCGCCTGCTGCTGCCTTAGATTCAGTGCCCCACAAAGCTAATTTTAAAAGGAAGGGGTCTTAGAATGCTGCCTTGAGTCATCCCCCCACCCCACACCAAAAGCCAGATAGCCTGAGGCTTCCCAGAGACACACACTCATAGGGATTGTGGAAGATTCACCATCTTCTGCATACAGCCCAGCCCCCTCTGCACATTAGCACGGAGATCTCTGCCCATTTAGGGATTGTTCACGAGGAGGGAGTTGATGTTACCTGGGACAAAGGTATGCATGTTTACCAGCCCGTGGAGCATTAGATATGCCAGTCAGTTTGTCTTAGATCCAAATTGTCGGTGTCTCTGCACTGCTGCATTATATGAACGTGACTCCGGCCAGAGAAAGGCTCTGATTGCTATCAGTTGCAGACACCGTGGTGTTTGACAGTGGTGGGAACAGCCGCGCTTTGTTTGAGTAGGAATGCAACTTCTGAAAGCCGACTGTGTTGACTTGAACGCATTATCCTCTTGTGGAAGCAATGTGTGGATGTGCTTGGTAAATGGACCTTTATCTGTCTCAAAAGACCGCTGGGCTGCTCTCTCGAATACCGTGGACGCTAGCTACCAAAAACTGCCACCGCCGTGCCTGTTGTCATTTCTTTAATCAGTTGCTGAGCGAGTAGGCCACTGTGACTGCCTTTACTCTTGTCACCTAAGAGCTTATTGTTAGAAGATTCCTTTGTGGCTGCTCAAAAGGAAGCTTCCATTTCCCGTGAAATGTTGTCAAGCGTCAGAACACTGTTGCTAATGGGGAACCCTAGCGAGAAAGAGAGATCCTGTCACCCTCTCAGCCTGGGCATAGTCAACTCAAGTTGATTCAGGAAGAGCCCCCAAAGCACTTAGCAAGCAGCCTGTTCCTGGCACCCGGCATGTTCTAGCCTGAAAGAGAAAACTTAGGCCTGAACATTAAAAAAATAAAGTCGGGCTGGAGAGATGGCTCAGCGGTTAAGAGCACCAATTGCTCTTCCAGAGGTCTTGAGTTCAAATCCCAGCAACCACATGGTGGCTCACAACCATCTGTAATAAGATCTGATACCCTCTTCTGGTGTGTCTGAAGACAGCTACAGTGTACTTATATATAATAAATAAATAAATCGTTAAAAAAAAGGAAACTGATTAAAAAAAAATAAAGTCACGTGTCCAAACAGTGTGTGACAGTCTGTTACTGAAGGTAGAAAAATGTTAGGCTTGGGTTTTATGATAACCACCTCTGTACTCACAGCCATAAAACAGGGTCTGCTGTTACACATTATATATGGGCTGTAATATTTGTCAAGATCATAGACATTCTATACAGGGACATGTGAGCTATATGAGAGAATTCTGTGGCTTCAGAAAGTCTCAAAGTTGGATATTGGGTTTGAGGTCGGCAGGAATTATTCTGGGAAAGAAAAATCACAATTACTTTGTCAGTTTTTTTTTGTTAACGTTCGCTAGAGTTCCAAGTCTGAGTAGCAGAGGAATGGTGTTGGGGTGTTGCTTACCCTCCTCTGGGACCTAAATGAAATGAGGAGTGAGCAGAGACCCTGCTTTGAAGTAACTTGTCAACATCTCCCTGTGAGCTTTGACCTGACCTTTGTCAGCAGGAGTGACATCTCCTCCAGCTCGCCCCAGGAAGTAGAGCTGGGCTGAAGTCAGGGCAGAGATGGCCCTGGTCTTCTACAGGTATCTTTGGAATGCTTTTAATCTGAACAAGTGCCATCTGTCCTGGGACTGTGGTCCCGAATGGTTTACAGCAAACCAGTGCTAACGTGGGAGTGGCCCTCTTTTGATCCTCTCTGGGATTGGTGCGAGTATCCTTTTATTTTCTGAGAACGTGGCAGGTGAAGGATGGGGGCAACCGTGGCCCCTCCCACTGCCTCCTCCATGAAACCCAAGACTCAGGAGCTCACAATATCAGAGGAGGAAATGATAATATTTTATGTCTGTGAATATAGCACGTAAAACAAAAAATCATATATATTTGACTATAGAGTAAAAGTCGTCCCCCAGTGTGGTCATCCCCATGAGCTGTATCCAGAGAATAGGCCCTACAGTGTGTCGTCAATAGATACCACTCACAAAAGTCAAATCCCATTCAGAAATCCATCTTTTTCCTTCCTTCCTTCCTTCCTCCCTCCCTCCCTCCCTCCCTCCCTCCCTCCCTCCCTCCCTCCCTTCTTCCTTCCTTTCTTAAGTGTTTAGATCTTCAGCTTGTTGTGGTGCACATAGGTGAGGAGCCTATCATAGTTGAAGCAGTCCCATGCATTGACAGAGTGTCCCCCTCCATACTCACCAGGCATTTGTTCTCTGAGCCACGAGGAAGGTAGCCATTGCCTCTGTCAGCATAATTTTTTCTTTTGAGTGATGACTTTACACAGTTGCAATGTATAAGCAGGCACTGGAGCAAAGGTCTCCAGAGTTCAACCTGGGGTTCTTTCTCCCATGAGCTCGAGGCCTCCTTTGGCTTGCCTTGCCAGGGCTGACCTGGGACAGTGACAAACAAAATGGCTGTGAGAACTGGGCTCCTGTTTCCCCCTAAGTTTTGCATATGCTGTTTCTCCATTGCTCTTCAGACACCATCTTGACAACTGGGTATATGCGTGTGATTCCAGACCTTAGAAGGCTGAGGCAAGGAAGATTGACATGAATCTAAGGTAGCCTAACCTACACGGTGCATACCAAGCTAGCTAGGGCTGTGGCATATGATCCTGTCTCAAAAGCAAAAGCAAAACTTCTCTCAGTGTCTGCTCTTAGAGTCTCCATTCTGTGATGAGGAAACTGAGTCATAGAACAAGGTTGCTTGGCTTGTGCGAGGCAGGGGCATGATATGAGTTCAGAGCTAGGTGCCTGAAGAGTGTCTTGTTAGCCACTTTGCCCCATCAGCCCTCTCCTGAGCACCACTCACACTGTGAAAGGGAGAGCATCCCCCTAGACCCCTGGCAGAACAGCCCCAGGACTTTACCTGAGCGCTGTCTTGCTCTGCTCATGAACCTGGAAAGCCAGAAGCAAATGGCTCTGACATCTGACTAAATAAAATTCCCAAGAAAGTGACACTCATGCCAGGTGAATGGGCAGCCAGTGCTGACAAGGTGCCCAGATCTTGGACACTGACCTCTCACAGATCCTTTGGTGATGGGAGGGCTGTCCCAGTCTCTGTTTTCCTTCTGTCTGAGCTGTTACCACAGGCTGGCTGTGAAAGCAGTTAGCTGTCTGTGGTAGTTCCACTAAGGGAGCTAGGCCATCAGAACCCTGTTCTCACAATGCTTCGAAGCTCGGGAGAGAGAGCTGGGGGTTGCTCCAAGAGAAAGGGAAAAGGGGAACCACCCAGGCTGGGGGGGAAGCACACTCCAGGCTGTGATGGACTGCAAATGATGTGGTCAATGGCTATACAGCAAGAAAGCTAAGAGCAGAGCCTTGCTTAGTGGAAGGCGAACAGTGATGGCGGCTTCCATGTGAGCACTGACCCTGGCGTCCTTCACACTTAGCCTCTCTCCCTAGCTCCTCGCTCTATTCCTGACCTGCCACCTGGCTTCCAAGCCCAGAGTTTTGGTCTTGTGGGAGGGTGTTTTCCTGCTCTGGATCTCTCCGACCCAGACGTCCAGCTGCAGAGAGCTTAGGAATCTCTCCTGGGAGACAGGAAGAGGTTGAGTTTTGTTCTCCCTAGATGACTGCGGAGTTCATTTCAGTCGATGTTTCCTGCACCTGGGGCATGAGTTCGATTCTCCGATTCCCAAAGCTACGTGCAAAGCAGTCCTTTAAATCACCGAGCCAGTGTTAGATGCTCTTCACCGTTTGCAGATGGTAATGGGACTGATCCTGGAGACAGGAGCTTTTCTTCAAGGTCACGGGGCTTTAGTATTGACCCAGAACAGGGCCAGGCTACCTGACTGCTAAGCCAGCCCCTTCACTTCCTGAACCCCATGGTTTCACAGGCAAAGGGGAGCTGGGGTACTTAGGAGGGATGATGCTATTCCATTCTAGGTCCAGTCATCCCTCTGTGAGGCATGGGTTGGGGAACACACATGCAGCTGGATGGGGAAGTATTCCTCGACTCCCTTTTGAGGCTGAGACCATTTTCTTTTCCTTATTTAGAACTCTGTCCCAAGTGTCATCTGCTTGTCTCTGAGTGCCTGCACAATCTCACAGCCTTATCCTTATCTTATTTTATATTTAACCTCATTAGCTATTTGCGGGCCAAGCCCGGACCAGATCATAATGGCAGGCTCACAAGGAGGGGAACTCTGATGTTTATCTCTGCCTCGGAGTGTCTGGAATAGTAATTAACTTGGAGGTTCTGGATATGGAATGGTGTAGGGGGGCGTTGTGTGTGTGCGAAAGTCAGAAGAAGAACGAGAAAAAAAAAAAAAGAAACTGGTTAATTTGCAGATATCTTCCTGAAGTCAGAAGCAACAATTTGAGTGTTTGTGACTCGTTCATACCCCCTCGTATATGAACATCTGTACATAGTTACACATGGGCAGATGTTGCAGCGCAAAGAGCTCAATTTGCCGTTGAGCTGACTGAGTAACCTGGGGCAAGCTATGGTATCACTTAGAGCTTCTTCCTCTGCAAAACAGGGATAAATTGGGATGAAACGTGGTACGCCGTTATAGCACTTAGCACAGCCTCTGATGTTTAAGTCAAGGCACCAACCAAGGTGGGGCTGGCCAGCAGGCTGTAGCTAGTTAGTGCTGGGCCGTGTCCTTCATGCCCACAGATCAGATTCTTGGTGAGTCAGGGCTGCCTAACTTTGGTCATTCCTGGCTCCGCAGGGAAGAGTGAGCCGGAATTTGATTGCTAAGGACATTTCCCCGAGACTGGCCTAGTTCACGACCCGATCGTATAAACAGGTTTGAAAAGTTGGTTTACATAATCCGTGCTCTTGATCTCTCCTGTCTTTTGGCACCAGACACCCTGTCCCTGTGGCATGACTAGGAGAGTCACCCACAAAAGGGGGTACTTAGTTGTCCCTTTCAGCACCTCATTTCTTTGATAGCCACTAGAGGGTGCATGGCGGGGGGGGTGTTCTCTGGGGTCTGGGTCTCTTGGTGAAAGATTTGAACAGTTCCAAGCCCATAATTGCAGGACCCGAAGAAGGGCAGGGTCTGAGCGCAGATCGGATCATGCAGACGACAGGGACAGAATTTGGGAGCTGGAATTAATCAAGGAGACTTAGCTCAGGAAGGCGGAAATCCCATGGTGTATTCTTGCATAAGGTCAGGCTGGATGCTTATTGTCTAATAAGAGCACGCACGATTGTTTTGCCCCCAACTGATCACTGCCTACAGAATGCCTTTCTATAAGCAATCAAATAAAATTTGCTAGTATCATTTCCTCTTAATTTATCGTGCAATTAGCATGTGATTAGAACTGCCCCAGCTGTGTTTCTTCAGGGTTGGGCAGCTAGGAGTCGTGAACTTCACCGTGAGAAAGGTGTGCCTCCCAAGTTAGCTTCCTCCTGCTACCTCCATAGCTTCAGACAAGTTACTTCTCTGACTCCATTTTCTCCATTGGGTGGGGTAGGGGGTGGGACTGATGCTACTCCTTTGCAGGGCTTCTGTGAGGGTTTGATGTGCACTGAGCATCAGGTCCGGATATAATGTTTTTTTTTTCAACAAATGGCAGATGTGATTATTTCGATTTTTTTTTTAAAACATGAGATTGTCAGTCACACACACCATTACTTCTTAGAGAACAGCTTCCGACTCCCAGGTTATAATTAAATATGTCAGCTCTACCGCTGCCACACTTTAAATTTTATCCACTGCGACTCCTTGTTAAACATTCATTAGGCTATTTCACAAATACTCATTTTACGGGAGAGCACCAATGCCAAATCACAATTAGGAACGATCTTCATACCACACTTAACCAAGGTCGGGGACGGTGTACAGGAGATGACAGCGCTCCCCCAAACAACGTGCAAGGCAAATGCTGCGCCTTCTCGGCCACTCCTATCATTTCAAACCAAGGTATTGCATTTAATTAATCTCCAGAAGGTTTCATCCCGGGCTTATTAAGGGCATTATTTTGCGAGAGCAAACAAACGGTCCCGTTTGCAGTGCCAAGTGTGTTTATTCCAAATAGTTAATTAAATTGTGTCAGTTCCTGCCCCAGAGCTTTCAGGCTGTTCTGGTTTCCTACCCATGTGGACATTTTGTCATCATTCATTTTTATTTCCTCTCCGGCCTTTTAAAGAGAGGCGCTGAGCAGCGGCCTAAGCATGTGCTGCTGCGGGGCTGGAACATTCCGCAAACTTAAATTGGTTAAATACGACTTGAGCGCTGCTCCTGGAGCTGGCTCTGCTTCTCTAGAATCCACTAGGGCTTTTCAGCAACAAAACAGGCCTGAACAGTTCTGACCCTGAACCTGAACAACAATGGTCCCAGAGAGCCTAGAGTCCTCCCCGCTTGGAGCCGTGTGGAAGGGGAATGTAGCCAGGGTACTTTCTTCAGCTGAAGCACTCCCGTGACCCTGCTGATCTAAACAGGGGTGTGTTTATGGAGGCTCTTTCTCCGAGAAGCACCGGGGACTTCCTTTTAGCTTTCCAAGTGCTAGCCCTGAAGAAGACCGAAAGGGGATAGATAGGGTAAGGGAAAGACATTTTCCTCTCACGACAGTAGGTGTGTGGTGTGAGGAAGGAGGGACACTCCGGTTCTTAGAAATCCAAGGGCCAGGGACTCCGAATGCTTGGGGCAGGTTCTACAAGATCCCCTCTTCCTAATGGCAGGAGGGTCAGCTCTCAGCCTAGCATTGCTAAAGCTACCTTAGAGAAAAAGGTGAACGGCGTCAGATACTCCAACAGTGTTTGAAGTCGGTGTTAGTTAATACTAAGCCGTTAGTAAAGCTGTCTAGCAGTTGGTAACACCACACAGTGTGCAGAATGTCATCAAATGGCTGCTTAGGCAACAACTCTTGTCGCAAGTCTCCTACATACCAAGCCCTCAGCCAGCCTTCCGTGCTGGGTGCTTGCAACATGTCTGCTGAGAGTTCTACCTTTCTGCTCACAGGTGTATTTTGCCTTTAATATGGCCCTGAGCCAGGCCATCTGAGATGACACTCATAAATACATGGCATAGGTGGCTTCTCAAGAAGGCATCTCCATAGGTGAAGTTGACAGTTGGCTTCTGTGGAGCAAGTCCTCTAAGTCAGGCATGGAGCCCAGTAGTCGTCTATGTTTGCTGGAAGTGGATCTCCAACGGAAAGGCAGCCCTGTCCATTTCACAGACCAGGAGACTAAGGTCAAAGAGGCAGCTAAGGTCGCCAGCTAGTAAATGACAGTGCCAAGATTCTGCAACGTGGAAAGGTCGTTTAACAAAAACCAGGGCATGATGGTGCATGCCTTTTATCCCAGCTCTCAGTAGGCAGAGGCAGGTAGATCTCTGAGAGTTTCAGCCCAGCCTGAAACTACAAAGTGAGTTCCAGGACAGCCAGAGCTGTTACACAGAGGAACCCTGGGATTACACTTTGGTCCTCATGCTTGTGAGTAGGGTGTGGTCATACATGCTTGTGATCCCATCACTGGTGAGGCAAAGACAGGAGAATCCATGGAGTTCACTGGCCAGGTAGTCTAGCCCAAGTGGTGAACCCCAGATCCTAGGGAAAGACCTTATGTGAGAAAACAAAGTAGACAGACATGAGTCATATGTGATTGACCTCTGGCCTTGACTTGTATGTGTACACACACACACACACACACACCTACCAGGGCTGTGGATTAATGTGTGTGTGTGTGTGTGTGTGTGTGTGTGTGTGTGTGTGTGTTAATGGCAGCTTGGTGAATCCCTGTAACAAAGAAAGCTTGAAAGGGCTCAGGACTCTGGACCAGAGCAGTGCAGGGAGAACTGCTTTGGGAGCTGGGTTGGGTGATGGCAGTGCAAGCCAGAGGAGCCAAGGGATGATCTGAGCAGGCGGGCAGCAGAGCAGAGGTGACAGCTATGGCCATTGGATAGTAGGCAGCTCTGAACTTCAAGCCACTGCAATCAAATCAGGGAAGCAGAAGTATCATAGCTCTGTAGCTGAGGGAATCCTAAGAGCAGATAGGTTCCCTTGGGGTGGTAAGCACCCCCTTCCAAAGAGAGAAAGTGAAACCAGTCAGCAGGATTCTGGCCCAAGCTGTGTGTCATCATTACTTGGCATCGTCCACAGATGCTGGAGATGGAATCTGTTTATGATCAAGAGCAAATGCTCTGCACGCTGCCCGGCCTTGTACTCCGATTCTGTTGTTAGCTGTGTGTCCTTAGAGAAATAATGCAACCTCTCTGTGCCTCCGTTTCCCCTGTGCTCTCAAATGGAAAGATTCGTCCCTTGCTAGGATAAGTCACAAAGTATGAGCCACTGTTCTCACAACAGTTTCTGTAAGGAAGGGACATTACTCGAGAACCCCAAAGCTGAGAAGAGCCAGTAATCTAAGAGCAAGATACTTCACCTCTATATCGTATTGTCCTCTGCTCCTTGGTCATCTAAGGTCATTAGCTCTGCTAATAGGTGACACGGTACCCCATGGATGGGGCCAGACACGAAAGATCTAATTGGAGTTACCTTACTAGAAGCCTAGTAACGTAGGTGGGCTTCCTTTAACACAGAGAGCCTCATTAAGCTGGGGTCTTGGGGTCTTACCTGCAGCTGTAGACTTCTTCAGCCAATGCACATCTGTCCCCTCTGGGCACATCTGCGCTGCACAGACTAGAACGGACCAGGTGAGAGTCTGTTGTGTCCTTGTCCTCAGTGGACCTGGTGGGCAGAGAGCAGTAATAAACTGTACTTCCTCTCCAGTCCGGGAGACAGGAAGCTCCAAATTGGACTCTAATTAACTCTGAGGGAACAATGGCTTTCTGCGGAGCCTGGCAGCTCTGGCCAGGTCTAAGAAGGTGTCACGCAGCCTTGGAAAATAATTACAACCAGAACGATGCCTCCGAAGCTCGGCTCCTGATGGTACGCCTCCAACAACTGTGTTTCTCCTTCTTCACAAGGCTCACTGCCCTTAATCGCCACCCTGCTTCATTAAGGGGCAATTAATTTTGTGACTTGGTTTTAAAAGGTGGCAGTTGTAAGGGGGAAGGACAAAAGACCCACAGTTAAACAGAATTGGGCTGGTTATAAAAGGAGCTTTCTCTGGAAGATTAAAGAAGCCAAGAGGCTGCATCCCAGGCTGGTAGTATCTTAGCCCGTGGCTTTCCCTTTCTCCGATCACTTGAGCTTCTGCCGTAGTAGGATGGAGCCCATTTCTTTCTACCCAGGTAGTAGGGTTTTGGTTTGGGGAATGTCATCCAGTGCTCATCTTTCTGCCATAGAAGTCGTCCTGAAGGCCAAGATTAAGATCAGAGACCTGGGCCCTTGAGAGGTTTTTGGGATATAGCTTCTAAAGAGACCATCCTTCCACAGTCCCTCAGACCCCACATGTTAGGGACACGCTGTATCTCTCTGTCATTCTAGATTTATATATTCCTTCTCCTGGCTTCCACTGAATTCCCCAGCTTGGTGTTAAATTCTCCTTGAGATGAGATTTGAGTGAAGGAGGGCGTCCTGCACCTTTAGGGGTTTGTAGCCCCGAGAACTGGATGCTCAAGAAACGGGCGCCTCAGCTAGTTGTGGGAAGCGGCAAACTACGTAATTCCTCAGGAAGGAACAGTGCAGGGTTGTGAGAGCAGAAAACGGCCACCAGAAAGGTCAAAGAAGATGCCCTGGAAGGGGCCTCCAAACTGAGGGGAGGAGTAGAGCTCTGCTCTGAGGCCCCTGTGGGAATTTGGGGGCATTCTGGTCCCAGGGAAACTCCAGTGCACAGACTGCATCAGTGGCAAGTGACACTGCCAAGCAATAGAAAATGGAGGTGAGGGTGCTGTGGGCGGGAACGTCATGAGAGAGAGAGGCAAGCCCACAGTGCAATGGGCCTCAGTGCTCCCACCCCAAAAATCAAGACGGCAATCCCTTTCTCGTTCTGCACCATAGAACTCCGGTGAAGATGAGACGCACACAAACATGTGTGTGATCCACACTCGAGGTTCGATGAATTCCTTCCACACAGTTGGCTTTTCCCCGGGAATGGCTTTACTTTACTGCTATGGGCAGTGTGAGACCGTAGGGCCTTCTCCTCCGAGCATTCAGTCTCCATTATTTATTTATTTTTTACCATGTTTTTAATTCAGTCTCAGGGTTGGGGATTTAGCTCAGTGGTAGAGCACTTGCCTAGCAAGTGGAAGGCCCTGGGTTCGGTCCCCAGCTCTGAAAAAAAAAAAGAAAAAAAAAAGAAAAAAAATTCAGTCTCCCTGTTGTAAACCAGCTCTCTTACTGCCTCTCTCATACACATAGACACATGCATGCTCACACGTTCAACTGCTGACGTAGGTGGAAATGGAGACCATACCGCAGTAATATTGTGTGGGTCTGAGCATGGACCACGGTGTCAGACTGAGTTTATACTGTAGCCATACAAGTTGCTATCCACATAACCTTGACAGAGGTTCTTAACCTCTGTAAGCCTCGGGATATACTAATGCAAACTGTATTTCCTCTGTAACAAAACACTGGAATCTCACATTATTGGTGCTGGGAGGCACGGCTGACACTTCACTGGTGTTTGGGAACTGATGTCGTGGTCGATGATGTCATGCTACTACGGAAGACTCCAAAGCAAAGAGATAGCAGCTGAGCGGCTCACAGAGGAATGAGGACTGTGGGACATGCTTTTCTCCTCTTTATAACGTTCCTTTGTGTCTTTTCAGTCTCTTCCCTGGGTCAGATGGGCTTCGTGTCCAAGTGAGAGAGGTGTCCTCAGGTAGCTTGCAGGGTGAGTTCTTCCTCCCCAACCAACTGCAGATGTGGATGCTGGGTAGAACTCCCTTGTAAAGGCTCCATGCTGTTGACCCCCTCCTGCAGCCATGTGAAGTGTGTGCACATTGTAGGGCGGGTACATACCTCACTTTCCTCTGGAGCCTAGACACTCAGTCTTGGTGCTAATGAACCGCTTTCCTATCTCTCTGTCTCGGGGCTGAATCCAGTGGGCAGTGACCCAATACCATGGTGATTTGTGGCCCTGCAGGAAGAGTGGGGAGACTGATTGTGAAGGCAGCAATTACTCTACCGAGGCCCCCGCCTGGCAGGGCCTTATCTTTATTTATAGCTGGCTCGACCGCCCAGAGCCCAATGTTTGCCCTTGAGTGACTAGTGCACTGCAGTTTTAGTTCATAAAACACTGCTTGTTTATAATCCTTAACGGATTCTGTTTTATTAAAAGAGAAGGCTCTATGCGGGGTTTAAATAAAGTAACCAGTTACGGTTTAGTTCGGATTCACAGTGAATATGCAAGGGGTGGGGACCCATGGCAGACTAATGCTCACTCATGACCTGAATTCATTCGGGAGAAGTCCCAAGGTCCTTGATGCTGGGGCTGAATTGTTTCCAACGAGGGTAGTAAGTGGAGGCTGAAGTAAATCAGTGTAGTGTAGTGTAGGACGTCATCTGTGTTCAGTTCCATGATTGTGGTAGATCTAGAGCTGGTCTCCAAGGAGAGATGGTGAGCTTGTCTCCAAGGAGCAGAGGAGGGCTTTGGGACAGGTGGAAGGAAGGATGAGACAGATTTGCACAGAGCGTGGAGATTGACAGGACATGGGGTAGAGCTGAATCTTGATTTGGAGTCAGAGGGGAAACACTGTTGACATGCATAGAGAGACAGACAGACAGACAGACAGACAAGAGAGAGAATAAATATACTAATACTAATGAATCCATTGGGTCACGGCTGGAGGCACCACTGGACCACATAATTCCTGCTGTGTATGAATTTCATTCCCCCAATACCACCTCTCCAAGCCCTCTTTCCTCCCAGAAACAATGTTGAGCCATGGAAGAGAGCCCCACACTGTCCTGCCCCTAGCTGCTATCCCCACCACCCCTTCCACCTTTGTGTAGTCCCCGAAGTCTCAGGTGGTGGCCTCTGTCGGAAATGTTGCAGCTGGGATGTTGAAGTCTCCACGATGGCAGAAAGCTACATGCCTTACCCAAGACTGGCCACATGCTTCTGTTGCTTCTGAGTAAATATCCCCGGGGGATAGGACAGCTCTCGGTTCCTGCAGCAACCTTGCAGAGGAGTCTTTTATCGGTAGCCAAGGCAGCAGGACTCCAGGAGCTACCAGCACTGCCTCCTGCAAGCTTCCCTCCTTTCTTTCTTCCTGCATCCGGTGGGTTCCTATCAGGCTATTCACAATCATAGAATAGTGTGTCTTTTCCTGGGAAGAATCTACCAGGTTTACTTGGGGGAAGAAGACCCCAGGGTCCAGGAACATCCGCAGCATTAGCTGTAAACATCAAAAGAGGTAATTGGCATATTTGTGGGCGCTCCTCAAGTGTGCCTGTGGCTTAATAGCATGAATCAAGCACGGAGCAATGGACCACGGAGTCCAGACAATGCCTCAACCATTCTTGCCAATGGTGCTGCAAGCCGTACCTCCATATAGACCTAGGAAGATCCTACCACAGCCCCTGCCCATCTGACATCTTGGCATCCTTACTGCATAACTGGGCACGTGACCTTCTTCATACTATACCATGTTGCAGGCCTGCACGCACACAAACTACCGCCCGCCTCTCTTCTCTCTTCTTTACGCCCGCCTAGCACTCTCTGTACCCACTCAGAGTTCAGCAGGCAGACTGGCCACAGCCGGAAGGTGCCAGCATCATTTACTACACGGGATCTTGGCAGATTAGCTAACCTTCCTGGGAGTACCTCCTCGCCGTTAAATTAGGAGTTTGGGTTAGACAGTCTCAAGTCTCTTCCAGCCCTGCCATCTTCTGACGTGATTAATTAAATGTCACTTTTAAATGTACAAAACTCGGTTCCACCCTCTTTAGAGGGAATAACATGAAGAGACAAAGAGATGAAGCGGTCTCTGGCTTTTATTCCCCTGTAAATATCAACAAGGGCAGGGTCAGCCTCGGCTCCATTAGACTTGCCAGCATCGTAATCATGGCCCTAGAGTACCTTGTTCCCCGTGCTCCTTCTCCTGGACTAATTGCACAGCTCTGCAGCTTCCACAAGGATAGTGAGAGCTGTCCTCAGAGCTCTCTCTTCGTGGATAGACCTTGGTTCCATCTCCAGCCTCCTGTGCCACTTGCCCATCATCAAGAACTCTTTTTAGTATCCCCTGGACTCATGTCCTCCAGCCAGCCTCAGTTTAAAGGCCCTGCAGAGATCCCTCCCTCCGCTGGGAAGAACAGCCCACCTCTGGCTCTGGGCTGTAGGGAGGTGGCCACAGGCCAGCCAACCCGCTCCGTGCTGAGCATTTGCTGCTCTTACAGTGTTTGAGCTGCGATTAATATATCAATATCTGCTCAGGAGGGTTTCTGGTGCAGAGCAGGTCCCTGGGACACTGGCAGATAGATTGGCTTCTCCCGAAGCATTCTTCATTTGAGCGCGGCACGGGTGAGGGGGTAGAGCTGCTGACAGGAGGCATAGGAAAGGTTCTCCTGCTTTTCCCAGAAGAGCTTCAGCCTTGCAGTTTGGCACGAGACGATCTTGTCACTATCTCAACGTTGTTGCCATCACTAACTTCTTCCTGGTGTGTTCCACTCATTCCAGCTTTCCTGTAATTCTTCCGTCCACGCTTGACTCCACTGGAGGCCCCAGGGGTCTGGCTAGCACTTGACGCTTGACAGAATCGAGTTTAGTAGCTGTGGACATGGAGCCAGGGTCAGACAGCCGGGATGAACCCGTTCTCCCCAGCTAGCCGTGTGTATTGGACAAGCTCTCTCACCTCCCAGGGTCTCAGATTCCTTCCGAGACCTGAGGATCTTGAGAATGGAATAGCTGAGAGGAAGAGAGAGTGTCACATGTGCAAAATAATTTGCAAAGAGAATGGCACAGAGAATGGCAAAGAAATGTTCAACCTGTTCGTCGTTCTTCTCATCCAGCAAACGGTGACTCATGGACCCTGTCGCCTACTAAGGAACTTTTTTCCCTCTATCATCTATTTCTCTTCAATTAGCTTAGCACTGGGTGCCCAAAAAAGACTGCCCGCATCTTTAAGGTTTTAATGGAACCAACCTACGCCAAGCACCGAGTAAGAAACCAAACACCAAGGACTTGTGTTCGGTCTTGGGAGAGGTTTGTTGATATAAAATGAAAGGAGGGAAATTCTGTTCACAGTGTCATTGAAAAAAAAAGTCGAGCCTAGAAAAGATCTCCAGGAAGTACTGGAGGGCCCGGGTCCTCAGGAGACAGTAGCTCTCCCCTGTGACAACTTGGAGGACTGTGTCGCTGAGAAGCAGCCCATCAGTCATTCTTTCTGATGGAGAACACAGTTCTGCTAAGTAGCATCACTGAAGCAGTTTCTCCACGCGCGTGCCAAATACTGTAATAGTTTAGATACCCAGAATCCACCACGTTCCTGGGTGTGTTGTGTAAATGAGCATTGGAGAGCAAGAATAGAAGCTGGGGCCAGGACCCACAGTTCTGTAGGACAAGCTGAGTCATGGAGGTTGGAACAGAGTACCCCCAGTCCGTGGGAACTCACTGTGTGCTGAGCTGATGTGAACTGTGTGTGTGTGTGTGTGTGTGTGTGTGTGTGTGTGTGTGTGTGTGTAATGTGTGTGTGTAATGTGTGTGTGTAATTGGCACAGCAATGCACACCCACCCTAGACAGGATTCTGGTACAGGTGATACCATGTGATGTAGAGCCTTGGACAGAGAGGCTCCATGCGTGTAGAAGAGAAGGAAGCCAGGCAATGCTGTTGCTGATCCTGCATTCCCTGGGCGACAGTGTGAACCACCTGGGATCTGGCCTCACTTCAGACAATTGGCCTTGGCTTTTTGTATCTATCAATCATTCTCTATGGGCCTGTAATCTCACCTCTTGGGAGAGGCTCGGGGCCTGACTTTCGGTGTGTATCTGGCTGTGCTTCAGCAGCTAGACCTCACAGAAGGTAGGGGATAACTCTTTATTGACCTTGTACAGAGGGGCTCTTTGCATCTGCTACTGACGTCACAATGCAGAGCCCATTTTCAGGGGAGAAAACTGAGGCCTAGAGTGTTTACATCATTGGCCTACGGGTTCCTGGGTTGGGGGAATCACACTTAAGCATCTATCCTCAAAGACTCTCCTTGTCCTCTGCCCTCTGTTAAATCAAGGTTGGATTTAGGGCTGTTATTGTGCCACCCTCCTGCCGTGTCAAGGATAATCTCAGTTCTGACGCTGAATTTCCTGAGACTTGGGAGGCCCCTTAGTGTGGACAAAGGAGGGCAGTTGGTGGGTGGGAGCAAAAGACAATCAGTGTGACACCAGCCAGTGTGACCTGGTAAGGCAGTTCAAGGGAAGCAGAGCTGTGATACTCTCTGTTCTAGAAGCTGCGTTCCCTTCAGCCAGTGACTGCTTAGGGGATGTGGGTAAGGGGGACGGAGCCAGGAAAAGCCCAGGCAGGAGAGCATCCTGTAAGGGCTGAGCAGGCAGGGTGGTCTGAGATCCAGGGTGGGCACAGAGAGGCAAGGCTTGTTTGGATGGCTGATCCGAGGAGGCGAGTAAGTTACCAGCCCCCTGAGGCCTCCTCAGGGAGCTTGCCAGAAATAGATACCCTTCTCCTGCCTCCCGCTTTGAAGCAAGCTGTTTTGCTATGTGTGCCTGTGAGTGGGAGGGTGTGAGGGGAGGGGGGAGGGGTGCGGAGTGATTAAGAGAGAGGAGAGGAAGGAAGTCGGTGCTGATCCAATGAGAAAATGTCCTTTCGAGTTCCTGCTGCAGCCATAGGCCACTGGCCTGCAGAAGACCTGCTAGTCTGAACCCAGGTCTACTCAAGGTTCTACTACAGAATCATGCCCAGTGGCGAAACTTTCTGGTCAGGATTCAAATGAATGGCACCAGCTTAAGTCCAGAGGCCTCAGAGCAAAAGAGGGTGCCAGGTACCAGGACTGAGCCTTGAGCTTAATGGCACAACTCTTTTATATGTACACACACCCATGTTTTCGTGTGTGTGTGTGTGTGTGTGTGTGTGTGTGTGTAAACACACATCACCTCTTTCTAGGCAGAATAATTGGCATATTTTCCCTGTCCTAGACCCCAGGATTGGCTTTTTAGGAATTGAGAGGATGGCCAAGCCATGGTTACCATGGTTTCATTGTAAGAGGGTTAAGTTAGCAGCTAGCCCTGTAGCATCGGTACCAAGTGCTTTAGTCTGACTGCCAAGTGAATTATCATCACCTGATATTCCAAGTCTAAGGATGGCCAAGGCAGCATCCAAGGTCACGGGGCTGTTTATATTCAAATGCTAGCCAGCTCTTCTCTAGTCAGATGCCTTGGTGGCATTGGGCCTGTGTAGGGGTAGCCAGGGCTGGGTGTAGAATTTGGAGAGTACCTTGGGAAACGCCTGCCCCTTTTGATCATGGAAGGCAACAGCCCATGATCCTTTTGTGTAAGAGATCCGTGGCCACCACTGAGGTCACCCTCCAAGGTTCCATGCTAATTGTCTGTCACCTTCTCAGCTTAGGGAGCCTGCTGTGAGGCCTGTTTTCAGAGAGGAGGGGAGGTGTTCTGCTTCTAGACAGACTGGGTTTTGACTTTGGTGCTGTCTTCATTCCCTAAGCCCCATTCGATCAGAAGGATGAGAGTCAACTTCTTTCCGGGTTTCCGTTCTTGCTTTTATCATCCATAAGTGAGGGTTTCAGGAGACTGTCCCTGGGGTGATCAGTGCTGAGAAAGAGGAGTTTGTCTTTCTCATGTGAGGTATACTAAAAGCAGGACAGAAGGTGACAGCTCTTCTCATGACCCAAGGGCTGTTGCCTAAAAGGCTCTTCCTCAGCTCCAGTGTGGATGGATTTAGACCTGCCTCTTATCGCCCTGGTTGTGAGAGGAAAGGAGAGGGAGAAAACACAGAATACCAAGGTTGCCACCAAGCTTAGCTTTTAGAGGTCATCCATTGGAATCATTTTCCAGGTGTGCATGTGTGTGCATGCATGTGTACATGTGTGTCTGTGCATAGGACATGACATCCACACCAGGGTTCTTGCATTGGTGCTAGAGATCCGAACTAAGATACTGTTCTAGTAAAACAGTGTTCTTACCACTGATCCATTTCCCCAGCATCAATTTCTGTATTTTTAAAAATTCTCAACATCTCATGATGTGAAATGTGAACACTTTGTAGCATGATTAGGAAAGAAGGATGTACACACACACACACACACACACACACACGTACATAACCTCACAGAAAACTTCATGAAGTCACACCATCAGTACTTGTGATTGGAGAGTGATTATTATTTCTATGTGTCTAGTTGTTTCTGTGGCATTTCATGTCTTGGGATTATTACTGGTCATGAAAGTTGTGGAGCTGTTCTCCTGGATCTAAGAAGAAGGGACAGTCTACAGGTTAAGGAAATATCGACCCAGTCCACCATTACTTGCAGGGGAGGAAACAGACATGTGGTGAAGGGAGACAAACTTACTACCATCACCAAGCAGAGCACATGTGTGGTTATCACTCACAGGGATAGCCTTGACTGCATATACAGCAGCGGTCAAAACAAGCATGGGCCCTGCCTCACGAGGTATAGAGGTGGTGGGCACAGTAGACCTTAAGCAAACTTAGACACACAATTATGCAAAGTACAAGGAATAAGCATGAGCTCTAGTAGAGAGAGGACTGGATGGGTGGGGACATGTCTTACGGGTCACCAGGAAAAGAATTCCTGAGGATTTCAGTCAGGCCCAGTGGAGAGAGTGAGAGGGGTGGAAAGGGATTTGTGAGAGTAGGAGATGGGAGAACGGTGTGCATTAAAGCCTTAGGTCGCTCAAAGACAAAGTGAACATGGAGAAAGCCAGGAGTGTACTGGGGAGGGGTGCTGGGGGGTTGCAGCGACACTGTGGAGCCCACTCCTTCTAGGTGTCTGGACTTTGTCTTGGTTGGTGGTAGCCACTGAGAAGACTTAAAGCAAGTGTCATGGTCAGTGTTCACTGTCAACTTAGCTGTCTAGAATCACCAGAGAAGAGAGTCTCCATGAGGGACGTCTACACTAGGTTGGCATGTCTGAGGGAGGTTCTCTTGATTACATTCATGAATACAGAAAGACACATCTCATTGTGGGCTGTAGCATTTCCTAGGTGAGAGGTCTTGAAATGTCTTAGAATGGAGACGAGGAACTCCTAATGAACATTTTTTTTTTTTTTTTTTGCTGCTTCATTGATCGTTGATACCGTGTGACTAAGTGGTTGAAGTTCTCACCCCCTTGGCTTTCCCTGCATGATGGCCTGTCACTTGGAACTGTAAGCCAAATAAACCCTTCCTCCATCAAGGCCTTTGTCACACAAACAGGAATCAAACTAAGACAGCGGGCATGTGACGTGAGCCAGTAGGTAGCTCTAGATTGTGCTGACCTTCAATGAGAGACAAATAGCACACGTTCTCACTTCTGTGGAATCTCCACAAGTTAGTCTCTTGGTATTAGAGGCTGAAAGAGGAGTGGGGGTTATCAATGCTGCTGGAGGGTTTGGTCAGAGGGTACTAAGTTAGATCAGAGCAAAGTGAACACGTGTGATTTTGCGTGGTCCGTAACTGCAGGTAACAATAGCTTATTGTACATTTCAAACAGTCACAAGAAAGAACTGATAGATATTTGTAGAGGTATGTTACCCAGAATTCAACAGTACACAATAAACACTTGGATCGAACATCTCACCAGTGTACTGTAAATACACATAACTTGTATGTGGCCATTTTTAGAAAATAGTAATAAAAGCTCTTTTAAAACTACAATAAAAGAAAGAAACAAATCCGTAAATAAGATAAAATGTGGAACGATCTTTGTTGCTAATGTTAATCTTTAAGGAAAAAAATACCTTTACCAATGTTTAAAATTTTAAATAAAATACCCGTTGGCTTCCGAGACCACATGGAGGAGGAGTAGGCGGGGCTCCGTGTGTCAGGATGCTCATCCTTGGACCAGCTGGTCCTTGTGTTACAGCTTCTAGAGGGAGGCTATCTGCCTGCATGGTGGCCCAGAGCTCTGCACGTTTAGAACGGCTGCATTATTAATGAAACGTTTGCATCCTAGGAAATGATAAAACAGGCTGCTACATGTAAAAATTAAGTAACTCAATTTGTTTTAACAGCTTGTGCTCCGGTACAGCAATTTGTTTTGGCATATACACAGAACTCCATCAGAACAGTAATTATGCCATGCTAATCATTTTACAGCCTTGTGTACATCTGACATTTAATTACGGGAAAGTATGCGAGGGGAGGTTTCCTTCCTCCCTCTCCCTGCCTGACAGGTAGTTTTGTTTGCTGTACCGTCTTTGCACCTACATTGTCTCCGTGCCAACTTGTCATCTGCGATGGAATCGTGTTTCCATGACAGCTGTGCTCAGCCATGTTGCCTGCAAGTTTCAGGCAATCACCAAAATAAACAGTTGGCACAGATGTTATTCTTAGCCTCCTCATCCCGCAGCCCCCTCTCCCCCGATCTAGTGCCCACGACAAGGATTTTCTTTTCTCTTTCTTTCCCTTGGAGAAGGACAGTAATCCCTGCCAAGCCTGAGCATCCTCTGGTTCATCAACGTATCTCTTGGTGGTTTCCCCTGTCACCTCTGCCCTTCTCCATGAAGATGGCTCGCACACCCGCTTGCATGTCTGTCTGTATGGAAGACACAGCTCAGAGGCTATGGGCAATGAACCAGAAGCTGCTAGGTTGTTTCCCAAGGAGGGAGCAAACGTGGACTCACCACTCAAGACTATACCAGCTTAGCCCAAGGCTGAAGCAGCCTTTCACCAGGTACACTGACAAGAACCCCAGAGCTAGAATAAGAGGAGGGAAAACAGGACAGGAAACCTGGGTGCCGCTTACTGGCCACCTGGACTGGTGGTATAACAAGGTTTCTACAAATGGGAAAAGGTTGTGTGGGTCTAGCTGTTGGAAGGAGGTAATTAAAATGAGAAAGGAAGGCTGGAGAGGTGGCTCAATGGTTAGGAGCACTGTCTACTCTTGCAGAGAACCTGGGTTCTGTTCCTAGCATCCACATGGCAACTCACAACCCTATGTGACTCCTGTTTCAGGGGAACTGACACCCTCTTCTGGCATCTGTTGGCACAGCATACACGCATGCAGGTAAAGCAGTCATACATATAAAATAAAAACAAATCTTAAAAAAATAAGAGAGAGAAAGAGAGAGAGAAAGAGAGAGAGAGAGTGAGAGAGAGCGCACATACCCATGCAAGCAGAGTAAGGGATGAGGAAATGGCTTTAGAATGAAAACTACCAGAATTGAGAAGTAAAACTTCAGTGCAAATAAAAAAAGGGGGGGGGGCTTGTCCCAGGACTCTGGGACATACAGCAGCTGCTCCTGGAAGCACCCACACCACTCCGTTCCAGGTTTAAAAGTACAGAGATTAGCAATGGGGAACCTTCCCAGGGCTAACGCCAGAGGCATTCTTTCTTCTCCGTGTTCATCGTATTCCCTTCTGTGCTTGGTGTTAGCCAAGAAACTTGGTGCACCATGGGGAAATAAAGAAAAGACACTAAAGACCTTCAGCTTGGTACAGAGCGTGCACTCCAAGCAGTCCTGGTTCCCACTCAGGTCAGACCATCTTAGATTCGTATCTTTTCATTTTGGGTTTGGCTGGTCCAGACCTAAGGAAGCTGCAGGCCCTTGGGACAGGAATTTGCAGAAGTCAGCGTTCCCCATGAGAACTAGGCAGACCTCTCTTTGCTCAAGAGACGGTTTTTGATGGCACAGGGGCCATTGGAAAAAAAATGTTAACCATTGTGTATTGGTTTTAATGCGCATGAAATATGTCTGAGCTGTGCCTCAAACCCGCGTTTTAATGGCTGTAATAAAGTTTCTTGTGTAAATGCAGGTTTGGCAAGCCTCCTTCTGCCTCTCTTCCCATTATAAATGTGCTCAGAACTCACTCAGGCACCCCCAGGACTCGGACTTGGCTGCCTCTGTTGCTGTTGTCTTCACTACTTCTGCTTCCTTCCCCCGGTTATCAACTCCCGACATTCCTTGGGGCCTACTGTGGCAGAGCTTGTACCAAGCAGCCCCAGGAGTGCAGTGGAAGTGTGTTGGAGATTCGAGCCTCTGTGGTGTAGAAAGTCGAGGGGAACCGAGTTATGGGTGATTTGAAGGTGGCTAAGCCTCTGTCAAACAAGGAGGGGCATCGTGAGCAACACAGATGGTGACCTCTGGTTGTACTCTCTCTAAGTGGGGGGGGGGGAAGGATATATTTAAAGTCTTAAAGTTGGTGGACTTTCGGGAATGGGACCTGGAACATAGTTAATGGAATGAAGAAACGAAGGTAGAGATAAAAGGGAATGACTTAAGGCTAAACAGAAAGGGAGCTGCGGCTGCAACTCTGGCAGGCCCCATTTAGAGCTCAGCATTCAGCAGGCCTAAGGTGGCCTGAGAGTTGACATTCCCAAGTTCCCAGATGATTCTGCCGCAAGCCGCCTGCCACTTGGTCTGGGAGACCCCTGCTTGGTCAGCCTCTGTGCTAATGAGCTGCCAACGTGCAATTTACAGCCAGCAGTCTGGTAACAGATTTTCCTAAATTATGCGATTTTAATTTATCCTTCCCTGTGTGTTCTTTAACAGCTAAATAACAGAGTAACAGATAATCAATATGGAGAAAGGGCCAGGAAAGCTGCAGGAGTCAGTCAGTCAGTCAGTCAGTCAGTCGGTGGCCCTGTTGTTCCAAAGCCAGAGAAGCTTTGTTCTTGTCCCTGGTTAGATCTCAGAGAGGATGGGCCGGGAGTGTCCACAGATACACCACCCTTCCCTAGGGATGGTAACCACACAAGCTGATCTACAGACCCAGAATCCGAAGCGCTCCAACCACGGACACTTTGAACACCAACGGGCCTCCGTAAGTGGAGAATTCCACCCTATGGAAACTTCTTCCACACACAAAATTATTAAAAAAAAAAACGTCGTACAAAATTCCTGTCAGGTTAATTTGATAATAAACATACATGCGTAGGAAATAAAAATGAAGTCCCAGCTTAGACTTAGGCCCTCGTCCCCAAGGTATCTCATTATGTATAAACATATATTCCTAAAGAAACTGAGATCTGAAACGCTCCGGTCATACAACTCAGATGAGGCTGATTAACCTGGTCCAGGGCTTCAGCGAACCTTCCTGGCTCATGATTTCACTATCCACGTAATTTGTTCCGTCAAATGTATACGGCGGTGTTGTCTCTATTTCCTCTTACTTTTGTAGCATCGCACCACATGTATCTCTCTACACTTGCATCTGTCACCGTTATGTCGCTCTCGATCTCTGCGAAGTTCATTTAGCTGATTTTGGCTCTAAAGTATGCTATAATCATATATAAGGAAGCACGCCTCCCCCCTCACATTGAGGTGACCTTCCATAGAACCACCAAGGCTTTGATAGTGTTGGTCACAGCAGTTGGGTACCATTCAGAGCTGCTGCATGCATAGACGAGGAGAGTCATCCATGTAGAAAACATTTGTCTGGTTGGCCCCAGCACTGTTTCGGATGTTTGAATAACTAGGTATTCAGCAAGTATCAGACGATGCTGCCTCTCCTTTCCTCCTTCATGGTACCTATTCATAAGACACGTGTCACAATAGGTGGTGGCGTTCACATCTTACAGACCAGGAATTAGAACTCCTGTGATGTCAAGCAACTCAGCTGGGCTCTCAGTGAAGAGAGAGAGAGAGAGAGAGAGAGAGAGAGAGAGAGAGAGAGAGAGAGAGAGAGAGATTAGAAGCCAGCCATCTCATCCAGGCCTAGTTTCCTTTCTATCATTCCACCAGGATTTCCAATGAGCCAAGTAAATTGTTAATATTCATTATCTTCTTAAATCTTCTCTCTAGAGGCCTTGATCTTTTTCAAAACACATATTTTGGCTGGAAATAATTTTAGCACACATGTTCCTGAGTTAACCTGGAGAGTGCCCCAATGTGTATCTCACCGAATTTCCCTATGACTCACATTTGTCTGTGTACGTGTTTGTGTGTGCAAGTGTATGCAGGTGGGGGGACAGGGGACTACATAGTGTCCTTAGGAACATCATCTACCTCCTTTGAGATAGGGTCTCTGGCCAGGTAGTGAGCCTTTGGGAGCTTCCTCTCTTGCCATGTTTTTCCAACATGAGTCACAGCATGCCCCTCTGTGCTTGGCATTTTTGTGTGGGTTTTTGGGGACTGAACCTAAGATTGTAATATTTGCAAGGTACTTTACCAGGTAAGCGGGCTTCCTGCTCCTGTATTTTATATTACCACGGTATGCTTTTACTAAACTAAAACACTGATGCCCGTGTGTGTGTGTGTGTGTGTGTGTGTGTGTGTGTGTGTGTGTGTGTGTGTGGTATGTATCACTAAACTCAATCAAGAACAAGAACAAGAAGCTCAATCAGTTTTTCCATTAATGGCCTGTCTGTGTGCTCCAGGACCCAGCCCAAGGTACCACATTTTGTCTTCTCTTCCTCTTTGTGTCATCTGGTTAACATTTTCTTAATCTTTCGTATTTCCCATGATTTAATATCATTTTCACCTTATTCCAAATGCTTAATAAGGTATGATCAAAGATAGAATTATACCCACCTACTGGAGGGTTGGGCTTTAGTCCCTGGCCACACATCATCAAGGGCACTTTCTACCTTGTTACCTAGATGCTAAGATAACAGTCAAGGGAATAACATGTGTCTTGTGGCTAAAAGACCAGGTACTCATGAGGTGGTACCCATTCATAAGACACGTGTCACGTAGAACATCGGTTTCAGCTAATAAGCAACTGCAAAAAGAATTGTATTCAACTTAACTACTGATATCCCAGTCCAGTTGCAAGTGTCCTGACCACCTCTCCCCTTCCCTGTGAGTATGCGTACCTTCCAGAAGTCAGTCCCAACGGGGTAGAGAGTTGCTCAGTGGTTAAGAGCACTTGTGGCAAAGGACGCAGGACCAATTCCCAGCACCCACACGGAGGCTCACCACCTCCTCAAGCACCAGCATGTGTTGTGCACAGACATACACGAAGGCACAACATTCCTACATATAATATAATATAATAAAAATAAATCTTTAAAAGAAAAAAGTCAGTCCCAAGGCCAGGGAGATGCCCAGTGGTAAAGTAACTTGCCAAGCAAGTCTAATGGCCTGAGTTTGATCCCTAGAGCCCATTACAAGCAGAAGGGGAGAGCTGACTCCAGAGAGTTGTAAATAAGTGCACAGGCATGCGTGTGCGCACACATACACACTATTCCTTTTTTTAAAAAAGTTAGTATGACATCTTATTTAAAAGTTTAGTTCCTTAGCTAGGTGGTAGCAGTGTTTGCCTTGAATTCCAGCACTTAAGAGGCAGAGGCATGAGGACCTTGCCCGGTCTGCAGTGTGAATTTTAGGATAGCCATGGCTACACAGAGAAATCCTGTCTCAGAAAACAAAAAGAGAAAAAAAAAGTCCTAAGTTCTCATAACCCTAACCCCAAGCACAAACAACTCTCTCCTCATTGGAAGGATGGATATGAACTGCCCTCTCCAGTTCCTGTGGCACGGTCTGCAGCCAGTTTAACTGTTAACATTTGCCAGCCTTCCTGTGCATGTTGCCTGACAACACTGCCCGATCAGAGAACACTTTGTAACAATGTCCCAGTTGTCCGTTGATGGAGTTAGTGAGCTACGGGATGCAGATTCCCAAAGAGAACTCATTCTTAGAACACACTGAGTACCCACCTGCTTCCTCACTGTCTGTCACCTCCCTCTTCCTTTATACATTCTGCACTGCAGGAATTTCAGAATATAACACATGCAGGGGGATGTCCCTGACCTGATTCCTGAAGACGGTGACTTTTGGTGGCTTGCCTGTCGCTCTACCACATTCCTCTTCAGAACAAGTGGTCTAACGTCACTTTGCATGGTTTCCTTCCAAACCGTCATGAGCACCATTTCAGGTTTCTTCAAATAACTTTTCAGTAACTCCCCAACAGTGTTCCATCTAAGTACTCTTTGCTTATCTAATTATTCTGTGGCACATTAGGTAAAATTTCAAGGCTGTGAGAATTCTTTCGGAAGTAGTGTTTTCCCCCACACTCATTAGATTATTTCTACAAAACAGTTTCCTAAAGAGGGAGTATTGGGACAAAGATTAGAAAATTTTAGGGTTTTTCATACATTTCAGGGACAAATTCACTCACTCACTCGCTCACTCACTCATGTAAGTCTGATGTCAGCCCCTGCCCAGTACTGAGCACATTCAGAGCCCCATTCTCTTGTCTAGAACTGGACTTAGGAAGACCATGATTGGTGGAAAGGCGTCAGATACCTCTCCCCATTCCTGCAAACTTCCTACACCAGAGGCCTGGTCACTTGACCTCTTGGTTTTCTTTTTTTTTTTTTTCTTTTTTTTTTTTTTCGGAGCTGGGGACTGAACCCAGGGCTTTGTGCTTGCTAGGCAAGCGCTCTACCGCTGAGCTAAATCCCCAACCCCGACCTCTTGGTTTTCTAAAGAAGCTGTTACAATTTTATGAGAAAGATGTCCACTTCACATTGCATTCGGAGCCATTTGAAGCCCAGGAGAATGAAACAAAGCATTTCCCCTGAGCCTGGGCAAATTTTTTTGTCGGGAGGTGGAGGGAATTGTAACTACCCCCATCAAATAACTGACAGGCGCTCAGGTTTCTGAGAATTAAATTAATGTGATCTGAGGGTTTCTGCAGTGGTTTGAAGGCAGCACCTGTGAGTTGTTGCTATGGTTTGACTGTGATTGGTCCAGCAGGGACTTGCTGTGATTAGCCCAGCAGGGCTTGGCTATGACTTGTCCAGCCAGGGCTTAGCTGTGTTTGTCCCAGCAGGGACTTGGCTGTGATTGGCCCAGTAGGGGCTGGACAGACACACACACACACACACACACACACACACACACACACACACACACACACACACACACACACATTCTCTCTCTCTCTCTCTCTCTCTCTCTTTCTCTCTCTCTCTCTCTCTCTCTCTCAGCATGAACTTGACTGTGATTGGTCAAGTGGGCCTTGACTGTGATTGGTCCAGCAGGGACTTGACTGTGATTGGCTCAGCAGGGATTTATATACTGGAAACTTAGCTCCCACTCTGATGACACTTGAAAGGTGAGGCCTCATGAGGTGTTTTTTAGGCCACTGCAGGTATGCCTTCAAAAAAGATTATCTCAGTTTCTTCGAGATGCCAGTGTTTCTGGAAACTCCCAGGAGTTTTTCTCTGGCTTCTGTCTTTCTGTGTGATTTCTCATACACCTTTCCTCTTTGACACTGTTGCCATATCATCCAAGGGAAGTGTCATCAGAGTCTGAACTAAAGAAATTGATTCCTTTGCTTAGTCTCCCAAGCTATGGGCTTTTCTTTATACAGTCACCAACCTCCACATTAGGAAGTATAGCCTTTGTTTTTATGACTGCATCTTTCCAACCTTCTGCTCAGTTTTCTGCCCCCCACCCCCGAGTCTGATGGTGCTTCTTTTCGTTTTCATAATGGTAAGTGGGTGTGAAAGGCACCATCTTGAAATGGATTCCTGACAGGAGGAACAAACTACCTGCTTCTTAACACTGTTAACTGAGGTCAGAATTAGACTGAGTTCCTGCAAACGAAGCTGCAGTGTGTTATCCGGGGAATATTCTCTAGGTATCTAAATCGCTTGCATCCCTGAAGTGAATGTAGGCCTTTTATTGTGATGTGTGGCTCGTGGAGACCTGATGAGTCCCTGTGGGCTGCAGTCAAGAATGACTAATGGGTCATGGACTCATTTGCTTAAATCATAGAGAATAGTCGGGGCCACCAAGGGCAAGTGTGAGATGTGCCCATCTGTGGCCAAGCCTCTTGCAAATTATGGTAGCTCCTGTCATCAGAGGCTATGAGTCACCTGGTCTGCATCAACAGCACTATTAGAAAGACCCACAGACAGTCTGGCAGGCTCACACATCTCCCACTTGACCACTCATGCCCCACACCACCAGTGGCCGATAGTGTTGTGTCAAGGGAGCAGAGTCTGTGTCTGGGAGTGAGGCTGATGATGGAGTGCTGTGAAAGGCACTGTCTGTGTCAGCCATGATGTCACTGCAGGGGTCACCCGCCCACGTCGTGCCTTGAATGATGTCACTGCTAAAGTCACTTGGCTCTGAGTCAGAGGTGCTTCTGTCAATGCTGCTTTAATTCATTAGTAGATTGAGAGGAAGGGCTTCAGGGGATTACAGAGTAATTTCCCCTCTACAGTACTATGCTGTAAATGGTGAGGTGGAATTCTCACATACTGCCCTCTGCCTTCTTTGTGTATCTGCTTTTGCTTTTGAAGTTTTTCAGTACACTCGTTGTCCTAGAGCATCGGTAGAAGGTGCAAAATATACGATTCTCCAAGTAAAAATTTGTCTTGCATAGGAAGATGTCCCCCGAGGACCCTTGCGTTCTAACAGTGGCTACCAGCATGCTGGGAGCTCTTCCTGGATGACGGTGTGTTTCTTGCTGTGATCCCTTGAGTCCTTCTCTCTGAAGATCCCAGTGCAACTCCCAAACTGTGCTGGCAGAGGAAGCTTTCCAAAATGAAGTCCTCGTGGACTGCGACCTCTGGATACCAGTTGTGGATCTCTTACCCCAGACAAGGAGTGTATTTCATCGCTTACCAGCTGGCTTCATCTCTACCTGAGGCAAGATAGAGAATTTTGCTCGAGAAATACGAGCTCCTGTCCCTAGACCTCTCCCCTCCCCAGCTGATAGACAGGCATGGAAGGAATGCATTTGTTGGCAGGAATTAGACAGTGCCGGGGCACAAATGGAGTCACATTCTTATCCCCATGCGCTCTCTCTCTCTCTCTCTCTCTCTCTCTCTCTCTCTCTCTCTCTCTCTTTGCTTTCTGTGGTATGTGGGGTGTGCTCTGCAGGGAGATCAGTGCAGGGCAGCCTGTCAGAGCTTTGGCCAGCTGCCTTAACAATGGAGCCCAGCAGAAGGATGTGGTGAAAGCAGGGTAGGCAAAGGATGGGACCAGGAGCTAGGCCCTTGGATGAGTTCTTCAAAAAGAATGTTTGTGCCTCAGCTCCTACTATTTAGAGGGTTTAGGGGGTCCTTCTGTTTCGACCAGAAGGCTTTCACGGCAAGCACACGACTAAGGCAGAACTTACAAAATGCAGCTAGTTAAAACTCAACTCATGGGATTCTGTGTCCTGTGATCCAGGAGTATTCTAGGCCAGAGTTTCTCGGGTGGCCCATGAGAACTGGCATTGTTAAGTGTATCAAGAAAAGTAAAAGAGGTCCCCTTGGAAGACCGTATAAAAATGGAGGCTGGGGTTCTCACCGAGGATCTTAACATTGATCTCGGCAAAATACGAGGCCGAGACTCAGCTAGAGGAAAGCTGTGAGGAGGGTGCTGGGATGTGGGCGTGGCAGGTAGGTCATCCCAATTCTAGCAGCTAGAACAGGACGACTCTCCTTGAGGTATGCTGAGAAGGGTCAATGGCCATGAGCACGAGGTGGAGTCCTGGATTGAGTGTTGTACCGGGTTCTTCTGCAGATGTAACACGTCACCAGTGGGTCAGAGTAACTCAAGCAGTGTCTTAGAATTCTGCAGTTGAGAATCTGAAATGGATTGCTGGAGTCAGCCTACTGGCAGGTCCACGCTTCTAAAGAACAAGAGAGAATCTGCGTCCTCACCCTCTTCTGATCTAGGGACCACCTAGAGTCCTTGGCTTATGATCTCCTCCACCTTCAAACAGCATCTTCACGGTCGCTCTCTGCTCTCCTCTTGGACCACAGGTGAATGTCTGCTGAGTGGCCCTGGGTAGAAATCACCTCACAGTGATAGCGATCGATCTCTAAAGCCGGGTCCCCTGGAGCTACTCTGAGGAAGATGGAGGGAGCCTAGCAAATCAGGTCTCTCTTTCTTCTCCAGATTGATGCTATCCGCTTCGAGCTGAGCCCTCTCACTCATAGGGAGGCCAACCGTGTATGCTTTTTGAAAGATCAAATTAAGTCTAATTTTACACGGGCAGAAAGATACCTCTGTCTTTACAGTCCCTTAAGGAGATAACGTCCTTGCTTCTGCTCTGGTTCTTCTGGACACGGAAGAAGCATTTAAAACAGGCTGGGTTTGAAAGCTGAGAAACCTGGCTCCAAGCACTTTCTGATGAAAGGGTTTTTATTGGCCTCCTGTCAGCGCCCCCCCCCTCCCCTGACTGTTCGTTAAATAATATGACAAATGATCGTTGTGATACAGTCGTCTTTAGTGTGGTTTCATGAGTTGACATAATTAAGAGCCATTTCTACTTGGCAGCGCTTCGGGAAAACCATCCAAGTCAGATGCACAAGGAAATGAATTACCTCACAGCTCAGGTGAGCTCTTGCTCTGGAGAAAGATGTTAAGTTGGAAGGGAAGATGGGCGATCACAGACTGAGAGCACAGCTGGGCTGGTGGCTCAGCCCCAGACAGGCTTCCTCGTCCCTTTCCTCCTGACTCCACATAGTTGACGAACGTACACCTGAAATCAGATATGGACCAGCTCCACACTGGGGCTGCCCACCTGCTGGACAAAAGACAGTGATGTCAAGGAAAAATGGCTGTCTTTCTCAGTTCCCCCCTGTTCTCATGAAATAAACATCACCTGGCAGTTCCCTCTGGAGTGATTAGGCCTTATTTCATTGCGTTTGGTCCTTCCTGCTGGGTTAATCATTGTTCTGAACAATGACTGCATTAATCAGCATGCTAACAGTCTCCAGTCATTAACAACATAATAGGTTCAGTGCCTAGAGAGGCCCCTTTATCAAACCACCATGAAGTTTAGAACTCAATCTATGGCCAGTGCTGTTTCCTAGGAGAGCCACGAGGGCCCAAGCTACTGAAAGTTTCCTTTGGGCAATTTAGTATTGGATGGGTTCCAGGGGTCATCTTCAAGGCCAGGCCTAAGAACTCTGTTTGGGTGGAATTTCAAGACTTTGGCTCGGGGTCAGTAGAGACTTTGACTTCTGTACATTTCGGCTTTGATGCCTTTCAAAGCTGCAGAGACAGTCTGTGCGTATCATGGTTTAGAACACAGGCTTTGGGGCCAGCACACCAGACAAGCCATTTGTAAGACTTGGGGATGAATCGAAGGCTTGGGGGTCAGTGTAGTTGACTGTATCGAATTAATTTTCCAAAGTCAATTACTTGGTGGGATGGCGATGAAGCTCAGTTGGCAGCGTTCTTCTCCAGCTGCACGAAGCCCTGGGTTGGAGCCACAGCCAGGCATGAAGCTGGGTGAGGTGGCACATGCCTGTCCTGTCAGCCCCTGGGAGGTGAAGGCAGGAGGATCAGAAAACTCCCAAGTCAACCTCAGCTGCATAGACAACCCTAGGCTAAGTTCAGACTACAGCAGACCCTGACTTTTTGTTTGTTTCTCAGTTTAAAAAAATGAGAATTAAAAGTTTTAAGGTAAGTATTATCTTAAGAGGAGAGGACATTTTGTTTCAGAGGGTCTTGGTTGGTTGGTTTTGTTTGCTTTTTTTTCTTTTATAAATCCTGAGGTTCTGTCCTACCTTCTGAGGTTTTAGCAGAAGTGGGATAACCCAAGGGGGGGGTAACTAAAAATGCAACTGTACTTTAAAGGTGGCCAGTGTGCTTCCCGCTCTAAGCGAATCACTCTTGGAGTGACGGATATACAGATGACAGGTTCCTGCAAATTCTGGTGACAAACTAACCTTTTATCAGCTGCTCCTTTCATCCCAAGTGAAGTTCTGAAATCCCCCAGACATGTAGGTTGACCCAAATGCCTGATGCCCCTCTTCATCCCAGCCTAGTTCTCCTCCTGTGTCACAGTTGGTCATGCCGTGGGTCTGCCTAAGAGTTAAAGGTCAGAATTAAGCCATCAAAAAGTCACGGAACCCTCCCAAGATGGAAAGGACACCTTCAGGGTGCTAGAGACACGGTGCAGAGGTTAGGAGCCCTGCTGCTCTTGCAGAAGACAGCGGCTGCATTGCCCACACCTACAAGGCAGTGCGTCTGTAGCTCCAGTCCCAGCAGAT
The DNA here is from genome assembly GCF_021556685.1 of Rattus norvegicus. Lineage (NCBI taxonomy): Eukaryota > Metazoa > Chordata > Mammalia > Rodentia > Muridae > Rattus > Rattus norvegicus. Next base: position 25,748,607 of record NC_141543.1, read on the forward strand.
GCAATACTCTCTTCTGACCCTCACCTCAGTGGGCGCTGGAAACATGTGTGATAGACAAACATGCATGCAGGCAAAACTGTCAGTCACACACACAAAATAGTAAAATAAATAAATCTGTAAGGAAAATGGTTATCGGAAGGGCACCACCAGCCACTGTGATAAGGAAGCCCAACCCAAGGGAGCCCAACACAATGTAAAACGCTCCTACCTGGCACACGCCCGTCTCCTCTGTTAGGTACGTTTACTCAATACCAGGGATGTAAAGACCGCTGTCACACACCTTGGCCATTGAGAATGTCCATGTGGAAAGGCCAAGAACTTCTTTGTCCCTGGACCCAGCAGAGTGGCAGCCACTAGGTTCTGTCAGTCTGGCCTCCGTGCGACAGCTCATGCGTGGGAATCCCTGGGCATGTGGAAGGGCACAGGGCAGGGCCCAGAGTTTCTATTCAGTCTGTTCCGTCTTCTGCCCTCGAGGGCGGTAGTCAGAGCCCATCCTGCACGGGGGCACCAGGGTGTTCTCAGGAGATCTCAATCCTCTTTGTGTGGTGAGGCAGAAAATGTATTGGGCGCTCCCATGGAATAGAGGACCCTGGTGGCAGTTTCGGTGGCAATTGGAAGCAAACGGAATTCCGTTTAACACCTTCCCTCAGTCCCTAGAAATCGCCACCTCTCCTCCCCGCATCAGGTTTGAGGTGAAGTTGGGGCTGGCAGCAGCTAGCATGACCATTGTGTCCAAATTCTACTTCTGCCCTGAATTTGCTTTTCCTGGCAGACCTGAGCCAATTCCCAATGAAATATATCCACCGGCTTTCAAAATTATAGACAAAATCCGGTTGGCAAGAGGAATGGTTGGGGGAGGGGGAAGACTGGGGAGAAAGGACTACAGTAAGTATTGCAGAAGGTCCAGCGCTGTGGATCTGCCTGGAGGAAGTCATTCCTTGTGGTCTCTGCTCACTCACTTCCAGTTTGGCTCTCCCAGCTCCCCGAGGCTGGGCACAGAGCCTCACTTTTTATAGACTGTAAGTCCATTGTCAAGTGCTGTATCCTAGTGGTTTGTAAAGTCCTGTTTTCTTGCTTTGTATGGGTGTGCTAGGCTGGCGGACACGCACAGCATGGTTGGTACCTTCCCTGTATGATTAATTAGAAAGTATGGCTGCCCAGCCCCTCATAGATGTTGTAACTGTAGACCAGGACAGCATCTGATTTGCTGTGTGTCCCTGGACAAGCACGTTCCTTGGGCAATTAGCTCCATCCTACTGAAGATGGAGCCTCTTCTTGAGGGTTACGCAAATCTGGAAGTCTCTCTGGACTTTGAGGCTGGCCCTGGGGAAACCTCAGCAAATAAGCTGTCCCTGGTGTTTTAGTGGATCTTCCATAAACTGGACTGGGTTTGCTGTGGTCGCCCGAGGACAGGAGGCAGTGCCAGCCTCGGGACTTTCCCAGCTCTGGTTCTAGGCAGATGAAGCTTTTCTCGGAAGCCAGCCTCAAAGGGCCTGGTTCTCCCTCAGACCTCCGACCTCGGCTGAGGGGAAGACATAGTGGCAGAAGGAAGCAAGCATAGTTATCAGAAAGCCCATGCGCTTGGACCGTCTTCAGAACGGCAGCCATCGCAATGCCACTTTCTCCTCAGTCACCAGGTTCTGCCAGCTTGGCTTTTGTGATGTTCAGTCAGCACCAGCGACAGCGTGTTTGGGGTTCCAGTCTTTCCTCTCAACCATTCTGATCACTACATGGTTCATCCTAGAGCTGTAGGTCGAGACCCTTTTGGGGTCCGATGACCCTTTCAACAGGAGTTGCCTAAAACCATCAGAAAATAAAGACATTGTAGGTTACAAGTTGTTATTATACTCGCAAAATTATGTTTATGAAGTAGCAACGAAAATAGTTTGATAGATGGGGGTCACCATAACATGAGGAACTGTGCCTCAGCATTAGGGAGGTTGGGAGACACTGTCCTAGAGCTTTATCTTGGCACCTTGGCCTCACATACTCACTAGTTCCTTATTCCCTTCGTTTTGAGCCATTCAGGTCCCTACACACTGAGGTTTTCACACTTGTTTATTGGGTCCCACCCAACCCTTTGGTGAGAAGGAGAGCAGAGAGCTCTTGGACCCTCAGTCGCTTTCTGTCTCCCATCTTTGCTCTGTGATAATGAAACCGATTAAGTCCTTTTCACTCAGTCCTTGCCAGCTCTAAGCGTAGACATGGGCTAGCCGGTGGTGCGCTCCAGTACTCATGTGTGGAAACTTTTCTTCATCTCTGTCTGTCTCTGTGTTTGTCTCTCCTTCCCTCTTCCCCTCCCTCCTTCTCTTCCTCCAACCCTCTCTCCCTTTTCTCCCTACCCCTCTTTCTTTCTCCCTGTCTCTCTCCCCATCTCTCTTTCCTTCTCTATCTGTCTCTCTAATCTTCCAACACTGTAGTATCTAACTTATTCACGTGATCTATGGAACATGAACCCTAAAAACAGGCATCCTCTCTGCCCCGCAGAGGGCCATGTGCTGATGTTCAGATAGACCTTGTCCCAAGGAGAAGCTGCCTTGCATGGTGATCTGTGACACTGGCTCAGGCAGGGTCCCACCACATTGTCCAGCCATAGGCAGGTTCTGTCTTCGCCAGCTCATGTTCCTCATTGACAGCGTGGGCTGAGATGAGTCTCATTCCACAGAAACCATTTCGAGAGTCAGACATTCTTGGCTAGGAGCTTGGCACCGTGCTCAGTCAGTGTGGTATCTTTATCATTGAATAGATGGTGTCTTGATGACTTGGCATTCTGGGCGTGAGATCCAGGCCTCTTCTAAGGACTGCGTATCTGGCTTGGTCTCTTCATTCTTGGCTTTTGTACATTCTTCAGCCTTTTTGTTCTCCTGTGGAAACTGGAGAGAGTGGGAAGATCCAGTTCCCTGGGTGGTTGTAGGAATTATGTGTGTTGGTGGATATGGAATGCCTACATATCAGGGAGAGTGGGTTACGTAAATAAAAGTGTACAGAGGCAGCTGGGGACTCCGGAAACAGCTGTGAGTGAAGGGTCAGGATTATAACCCACAGCACAGCCTCACTTTAATTCATGCTCTTAGTTTCCCCAGTCTTTACATCGGGTCGAGGTGAGAAAGACACCAGTTCCACCCCACTTCACCATTCTGCCCCACTCAGTGCAGACCAGAGTTGGGAAAGTTCTAGAATGTCAGAGGATGCCTCATCTTCCTTGTGTCCATAATGGGACCTTTCAGGTGGCCAAAGTGAATTGAATCACCTGTTTGTCCCCATACAAGTGCCCCGTGGAACCTTCTCCTTGAACCCCAACCCCAAACACACACAAACACTTGGCTGGAGACTGCAGTTCAGAACTGTTAGCCTTTTCCTCCTCCACCCTCCCCTCCATTTCATCAGCTTCATCCTGGGGTGGATAATGTTTCTCTGACTGCCTAATTGGGAGAATTTAGCTGGAAAATTGCCACGGTGTTCTTTTAAAGGATGCCAGGCGCCGGAGGCCTTCGACTGTAATGTCAGTGGGTAATCCTGGCTTTGCTGCCGTGGAGCCAGGAGAAGCACCATCCCCTGTCTCCTCCTCAGGTGCTTTGAGAAGATCTTGGCTCTGAAGAGACACCAAAGCGGCATCAGGGTGGCCAAGGAGGAGACATCTAATCCATTCCGTCTCCTCTAGCTTTTGTCCCTCTCCCTAGGCTGTATCACTGGGTATACACTGCAGTGATGGGGAGACAACCCAGGACATCTCTGTGGTGTAGCCATTAACCGCACACACTCCAGCAACATGAGTTTAGGCTGAGGCCGGGGTACTTAGGGACAGATTTCATTGCCAAGGCTCATCCATCAGTATAAGGGAGTATATTGTTTAGAAGCGTCAGTTTTCAGGGCAGACTTCAAGCTTAGGTTCAAGTGTAGCCTCTGCTTCTTCTTGGGCAACTTAGCCACTCTCCTGGCTTCATCATCTGAAGACAATAGGGAAACACTGCCACCAACCTCTGGACCACATGTAGGCTAATGAGCGAGCTGCTGCTGTTAGCTTGAGTCCGCCAGGATCTCTCCATACAGTGCCCACCCACTTGGAGAAGAGCATACAGACTTGGGTGGGGCCAGTTTGTCTGCTTGAGCCTGACAGGGCTGCACCCTGGTCCTATCGCATTTACGTATATTCTAGAATGGCATTACTTGGTTAAGGCAAGGAAGGGTATTTTAGCTGGGGCTAAACTTCATGTTGGAGGAAGAGGGATCACTCCTCAGCCTGCAACACCGTGAAGTCTTCCTAATGACTGTAGTCAATGCATATGGAAACCTCGCCAGGCTTCAGACACTGACGATTGTGTTCACTCAGTTATTACTCAACACAACCATTGAGACAGGTATGTATTATGGATGGGGGAGGGGGGTCACATGGAATACTCAAAAGGAGAGCCAAAGAGAGTCCAACAGCATTTGTATTGCCATGTGTACAACAAGCCAACTCAGGGATTAATGGACAACCAAAACGTGCAGAGAGATATAATACAATATCCTTCATCCTTAACATGGAAGGAAATTCTGACGAATGTGGCAATATACGCCACTCACAAAAGCACCAATTCTTTATGATTCTTGTTGTGTGAGTTACCTAGCAGAAAAACTTCACAAGGCCAGAATGTGGAATAGAACAGCAATGGACAGAGGTCGGGGTGGGGACAGGGAATGAGGAATTAGTGTTTAGAGGTCACACAGTTTCAATTTTGCCAGATGAAACAGGTCCTAGAGACCTGTTAATGGTGATACTGTGGATATAGTTAAGGCCACCGAGTTGAATGTTTAAGGATAGTTCAGATGGTAAAATTTTATATCCTAAGTCGTCATAAACAATATTTAAAGAAGGGAATATATACAAAGACCCAAATGGGTTCTAGGTGTAGGTGTGCAAATGGGATGGTTGAGCCCTGATGGAGGAGAAATCACACGGAAATTTCACCCACCACCAAATGAACAGAGAGCTCATTTAGTACACACACACACACACACACACACACACACACACACCCCACATATATATATATATTATGCATATATATTATATACTGTATATACATACACATATATACATATACTTCATATAATATGTGTAGACTATAATATATTATATAGTGAATTTAGTGATTGTAGCCCAACCCCAGCCCAGCAGGGAAGAGAACATGAATGTTACCTACTTTCTTCCCATCTGTGACTCGCAGTGGTTTGAACAGCTGGAAGCCAGAGGTCACAGGGAGCCAGATGTCATAGGAAGCTGGCATTGTAGTCTGTATAAGTCAACCTCTTTAGGGATCTAGGAAGGCCATAGTCTGAAGGGTGGACTTAGATGACGTCATCCCCAACTTATGGATTGGGAAACTAGGGGAAGCAGGATACAGCAATACGCCTGGGGTCACAGTCATCCAGTCGGTCTAGAGTGGTGCTTCTCCACTATCCTAACGCTGTGACCCTTTAATGCTGTTCCTCATGTGGTGGTGAACCCCCCCAACCATAAAATTACTTTGTTGCTACTTCATACCTGCAATTTATGTCATAAATACATTGACATGTTACTGTTATAAATCATAATGTAAATTTCTGATGTGTGATCAGTGTGAAAGAACCATTTGACCCCCAAGGGAGTCTCGCCCCACAGGTTAAGAACAACTTGTCTAGAGGGAAGAGGGAGACACAGAAATGTAACAAAGATCCAAGCTGTGTGCCCACTGGGTGTTCTCTTCTGTGGTGACAGAGAACCTCGCTAAATAACTTGCCCAAGGTCATGTGACTGACAGACAGAAGACCCAGGATTGCAGACTCTGGCCCTTGAGATCTTTCCAACACTGTGTGACCTTCAGGCTGAAAGTCCCTCCCTGTCACCACCGCTATCACCAGCATCAGGAGGTGGGCACTGAGGAAGTGTTTTGTGCTGTGTGTTTGGACAAAGGGAGCCACTATGCACAGACCCAGAGTGTCTGTCCGCCCCCCTAAGCTTTCAGCCTGGAGCACAGAGACATAGAAAAATGCTGGACCCCCACTTCCCAGTAGTCACGACAAATGCTGGCACTGAAAAAGACATCTGAAATCTTCTACCGACGCTCCCAGTGCCTGGATCAGAAGAGCCTGTGTAGCACTCATACACAGCATCCACTCGGCCCTGGCGTTAAGAACTCAGAGCTAGAAAGAAGCAGCTGTTTCTCCTGGGATCCCAAACACCATCTCAATTCCCAGTATGCACTTTTGCTTCCTACATCCAGGCTCCAAAACCTGTGGTCCTCGGGCAAACCCAGCCTGCTGCTGCTCACGTAACTAGCGTTTCAACGCCATGCAGTCGCCCGTTTTTATTGTTCTTGCCTGGCTCTCACAAAGGGCCATAAACTCTGTGGCATTTAAAAAAAACAAAAACAAAAGCAGAAACTAGAAATACATTGCCTCATAGTTTTGGACTAAGGAATTGCAAAAGCAAGATCTGGGCAGGGGTGAGTTCTGAGAGTGCTAAGAGTAGGTGTTGCAGGCATCTCCTCTGAACCTTGCAGTCTTTGCAGCCTTCCCGTTCTCTGCCACACGCTCACAACGAGCACGCACGCGCTCGCGCGCGCGCGCACACACACACACACACACACACACACACACGCATGCACACGCGCACACACCCCACTCCCACCCTTGGTCCCTTACTGATGCTGTGGTGGGAACTGACTCCTGCCTAACTTTAACTTCCGTTGTAAACAACCCTCCTTTCAAGAAACTTCTAGCCTCTTGCAGGCACTGACCCACAGCCACATCTGCCACTTGGACTGGGGCATTTTGCCGTCACATTAAACTCTTCACGAGGATGGGAACGGGGGCTGCCCCCATTTGCCGGTAGCCTGTTCACAGTGCTTTACAATCTGAAAGCTTTCCAGAATTATCTGCCCGTAGTGTAAAGCAGAGGGCATGGAGGGTAGAAAGACAGTGGAGGCCCTGTGCTTAGAGAGTGCTGGTGGGTCTGAGTGGGATCCTTGTGCAAGTGGAAAAGGTTCCCCCTGGTATCCTCTGTGCTACCACAGAGCAGGCTGTGTGTAGGCGGTGGGGATGGGATGGGGTGGGGGTTGTTGGATCACCTAAGGTGGGAGCAGAAGGAGACAGCTAGAGTCTTGGAGGTGGAGGTACCTAAACTTAGCGTCATGAGTATGCCTTTGCCCTGCCCTTCCCTTCCACGCAGAGGGAGCAGGCATTGGAGACTCGGAGGCTACATCCATTTACTCCATAACAAAGCACAACTAATTTCAAAGCTTTCCATTACACATATACTACCTTACAGTTTGTGTGGGGCAGGAACTAGACACAGCTGACCAGGCTTCTCAGCTCAGTATTGGATGGACCACATTTTCATCTAGAGGCTTGACCGAGGCAGCATCTCCTTCCACGAAAGGAGATCTGTTGAAATACATAATTGTACGTGTTTCTGTGGCTATGTGACTGAAGGACCTGCGTTCTGCTGCTTCTTGTCTAGGGGCCACTTCCATATCCTGGCCGTCACTCAACATTCCTAGCTAAGTGGCTTCGTCAGTATACCTTGCTGTATCTAGGAGTAGCAAGGAGACTCCCCAGTCCTTGAACACAGTCTGAAGCAAACAAATGAAATCGTGGGGTTTCTTGTTTGCCGTGTAACGGAATCGTAGAAATGACAAACTCTTACTACCTTTTTACCTACTCGGGGAAAAGATATTTGGTCACCTTGCCATGTTATTGTAGGTCTTTGACTCATTCAAGGGGAAGGAAATCATAGAGACAGATGGCAGTGGGCACAGAAGTGTGATGGTCACCTACCATAGACGTGGATGCTAACCTGAGAATGCTAACCACTCCTTTTGCCACACAGTCTCTCTGTACAAGAGACTGTTGCTGATACTGGATGCATAGGGAAGAATAAATCAGATGAAGCAAATACCCTGCTGGAAAGTCTCCACTCCCATTGCGGGGTAGCCTGGGAACATCTGAGAACGTGACAAGTAGAGGGTCTTCCACCACAAGATCCCACTCCCTCCCACGTAGCTACTAGGAGGGCTCTGTGGCTAAGCCATTGTTCTGGTGCCTTGCTTTGGTTTCACTACAGTTTGTCTGCCCAAACTCATGCAGAATTTCGACTTTCTTTTTTTTTTATTTATTTATTTTATGTATGTGAGTACACTGTCGCTATCTTCAGATGCACCAGAAGAGGGCATCGGATCCCATTACAGATGGTTGTGAGCCACCATGTGGTTGCTGGGTATTGAACTCAGGACCTCTGGAAGAGCACTCAGTGCTCTTAACCGCTGAGCCATCTCTCCAGCCCAAATTTCGACTTTCAAAGTCAATGTTGTGAAGAAGGGGAGAAGCCGGCCTGCCCGCAGTGTTTAGAATAGGGTCTTTAGGGAGTTCTAGGTTTAGACGAGGCCGTCAGTATGGAGCCCTGGTGGTGGAGTCATAGTGGCGTTATAAGGACAGGCATGTAGATGTAGACACCTACCTCTGTGCCATGCGATATTTACGCTTCTACTACAGGAGGACTGCCACCAAGAAGGCAACTACAAAACGAGGCCTCTGGACCTCCAGTCACTGGAACTGTAAGCCTGGATGTGCCCCCCCTCACCTCTCACTTATAAAGTTAGTCTGCCTCGGGTATTTTGTTACAGGAAGAGAAAATGGACGGATACTCCATGTCTTGAGGCTATAGATGTACAGTTGGAGATGCCAGCGCTTTTCAGCCTTACGATGAACGAGCTGACCCATCTTGTCTTTTGCCCCTCTTTTCCATATGTCACAGCCCCCATGGCCTTAAGGAATGACTTGGAAAAATCCCTCTGGACCCCATACCAGCAGCAATAGGCTTCCTGTTGTTGGCCCTCGGAGCACGCCCTGTGTGAATCCACCAGGGCTTTTTTGTCAAATGTTATGGTTCCCACATCCTGATGCCATAGCAGAGACTTGAGCACAGGCTGCCCGGACCTGAAAGCTCCTGTCTTCCACCGTAGCCTTCCATCTAAGAGTATAAGTGTCTTGCCCTCTGCCTAGAGGACTTGTCTCATTTATTCCACAAAGGTCCGCTGGGGGGTGGGGGTGGGGGTGTTGAGTTGAGTGGGGTGTGGCAGTGCACGAACCCAGAACTGCCTTTGAGCTGCCCAGTGAGGACTGGGAAGGCTCTCCAAAGCAGGAATACATGAGCTGAGAGGAGGAGGAAAAGGAAGCCAGCTAAGACCACACTGGGAGGTAGTTGGCACAGGAATCCAGGCAGAGGACACGGTGTGAGCCAAGGCCTGAAGTTGGAGAGTTGGGAGGAATTAAAATCTCATTGGCGGGAGAGATGGGAGCCAGGTGGTTATTCTCCCCACACCCCCACCCCTACTCCCAAACCCCCCCACCGCAGCATCTCTAGCCAGACCCAAACAGAGAAGATGGCTCTAATCCCATTGTATTCCCAGGCTCCTGTGATCCAAGATGTAGCTGGAGGCCTGACTCTGTCATTCTGTGGAATCCAACAGTGGCCTCCTTCCTGGGGCTGCCACCCCGTGGGAGAGGTTATCACCAGACAGAAATCTAAGCGGTACCGGCCCCATACGTAAGGCCCACAGCTCTAGGGTTTCAGAAACGTCAAGCCCATGTCTCCATCTACTTGTAATGAAAGACCCAGGTTATAACTCTAAGTAAGAGGAAAATGTGCCCAGCTACGGCTCTTAAGAATTTCAGTAGAGCAGAGAAGTGCAGTTAGGTCGGAAAATGTGGGAGGGGAGCTGAATTTTCTGCTCTGTCCTCTTCCAACACTCCTAGGTTCTAGAGTGCAGTTCTCCCTTAGAAGATAGGGGAATAGGCTATAAGGATTGTCCTCCTCCGGGAGAGATCAGAATGCATGCACTCTCCAGCCTTTTGTACAAAATGGCACACCATTTGCATTTAATTCTGCACATCCTCATATACCCTAAATCATCTCTAGGCTGTGTGTCAAACATTTATATAACTAGTCACCGTATACTGCACGGCTAAGGGAAATCATGACCAAAAGAAAAGGCCTGGGCCTTTGAGTGGGGGATGCAATTGTTTTCTGAATGCTTTTCAGTTCAAGGTTAGTTGACTCTGGATGCAGAGCCCGTGGATATACAGGGCGGGCTGTGCAAGCTTGAACTGGGAGGGAAATGAACCGCATGGTTGATCTGTGAAGAAGAGAAAGGAGACAGACAGGTTCACTCATCTCTCCTGCCAGCCGTGAGGGGCAGGGTCCAGCCATATGGGCAGCCAAGAGGAGGCAGGGACTATGGCGCTTGCTCAGCACTAATTAGGAGCAAACCAGGGTCTGGCTGGAGTGGCTGCAAGGACACCCAGCAGGGACCATTTCCTGCACAGGGCAGGCAGCCCTGGATTAGGGGTGACAGGTGCTGCCTCCTCTGATACTTTTGGCAACATCCTACCCACTCCTATGGCTTGTCCCTAGATGCAGGTGACCTTGGGAATGTTCAGGGAAGTGGAGCTTGGCTGAAGAGTCTAGAGAAACCCATCTTCCCAGCATTCTATGGAGAGAGCAGGAGCTGAAGGACTTCAGCTCATGGACGGGTGGATGGCGTCTCAGTGCGTCTCTTCAGAAGAGGCCTGGAAAACAAGCCTGTAAACCATCGCTGTTTACCATGAGGCCTGGAACATGGTGTGCCTTAGCACACTGTGAGGTGGCAGGGAGGGGTTTCCGGGGTGTGGACTGGTAGCATTAGGAGTGGGGGTGAGGAGTAGGTGGCAAAGAGTCAGGGTCACATGATGACTGCATTCAATATTGGTGGGTTGGTTTGGGATTTTTGTTGTGGTTTTGTGGGTCTGATTGGTGTTTTTGTTTTGTTCGTTTATTGAGTATTGATTGTATATGATGAGCCAATAATTTTGAGACCAGAATGACTGTCTGCTTGGCTTCCTCTAAATGACTGAGCTTGCACTGGAGGTACTGAAGAAGCTCCTGTCAGAAAGAAATCTCCACAGAACAGCTTCTCTCTTTTCCCCTCTCCAGCCTGTAGCACAGACCTTAGCATTGTCTCTCATAGTCCTGGACATCCCGGTGCCCAAGTGCCCTGCCATCTGTTCTCCCATACCATGACTTCTACATTCTCATACAAACAGGAGGCTGCCAACCTCGATCCCTCCCCGAGTCTTGGTCTTTCTGCTTCCTTTTGCTCTGGAGCAAAGACTCCTGGATTACTCTTTAAGAAAGCAAAACAAAACAATTATCATGTAATAGGCAAGGCAGGCCTACTTTATAAAAAGAAAAGGTTTATTCAGCTCACATGTCTAGGGATCAATGTGGTTTTTCTTTTACAGGATCTGGTGGGGAGTCCCCTGGCATGTCACCTCATGTGGATAATAATTGCAGGGAAGAGGTGGCACACCATGAAATCGGCAGCCAGGGACTGAGGTCTTACATCCCCTTTTAATGACTGCAAATGACCTTAGGTCACTCTCCCAGCTCTGCTCAAGGATTTTTATCAGTTCCTGTATCACCCCACTGGAGTGGAAGTTTGCATGCACCTCGTGAGGACCCTCTTATAATGTAACCATGTCATAGTATTCTTGCGGGCATCTTCAATACCGATAACAGTGATGTTTGGTGGAAAGTGTGTTTTCCACATAGTCAGGCATGACCCTTCTGCTTGTCTTTGTTGGAAACTGCCCTGTTCATAGAAATCAGCCAGGAAGTTGGACCCAACTACTTGCATGGTTTAAAAAAGGGAAAAATGGGGCCTTCTTAATCAGCGTAAGCATGTACATATATGTGCATTAGAACCATTAATGGCTCTTTGGAGAGAGGTTAAATTTATGTGCGGTTTAACCAAACGATGCGTCTCTTGGGGAGGGAGAGGGGGAAGCCGTCTCCCACTCCCATTAAACAGTATTTGTGACTCATGGAAAAAAATAAAAGAAACCCTGAACTCCACTAGCGTGAGAAAACAAAGGGGAAATCGGAATTGCAGATCTGCCAGAAACCTGCCATTCACCGAGCCCACAAATCACAGGAAAACAAAGAGAAATGGAAAGATTTGGTATTAAAAACCCATTCTCCCCTGAACCTGTGCCAGCACCCATAAAACAATTACATACAATCATACTCCGTGCTTCTCCGAGACACTAATTCTTCTCTTGACAGTCAAATGTTGTGCTTGTTTCTTTCAAAATGTTGTACCCCATAAAGAAGGGCACATGATTAGAAGGGCGGACCCAGAACACTGGGCAGGCCAGCTTTGCCTCAAACATGGGAATCTTCCTGTAGGTTTCTTCCTGTCGACTTTTGGGTTTCCTTTGAGCTGCTGGTTTTTTGACTGGGCTATGACAACCTTGCCTGCCTTCCAGATGGATCTTGTTGTTGTCACCAAGAAACCAGACAGGGGAGGCAGGGTTGGTCTGCCAAGTAAACCCCTCCAAACTAAGAGAAAAGCTCTCTGGAGCTCCCTACCAGAAGAAGATGGTAACCGATGGAAGCTGGGCCCAAAGTGGGAGTGAATACACATAAGTCAGCTCCTGGGAAAACTGACCCTCCAATCCATATGTGGATCGGATGTTCATTGTTCGTTCAATGGCTCTTTGATTTAGGATTAAATAAGACCCCTATGTGAAGTTGGCTGTTGGGTTTAGAGCCTTTGCATTTTGACAGGTAAAACCCTCATCAGAGTTACCCCATGCTGAGATGTCAGGGAAAATATACAAGAGGAAATTGGAAAGTATGATTGAATCTTAGTGTGAGCTTCCTCTCCCACAGGGTTCTCCAGGGTTTGCTTGTTTCCTACTGTTGGTTCTCAGGATGCTTTCCCTCACTGAGGGTCGAATGTAGAGGCTCACAAAAGGTAGGTTTTATACATGCATGCATGCATACATATGTACATACATACATACATACATACATACATACATACATACATACGTATATTCGCCTCCTGTGGACACAGCGTCATGGGTGCACCTGGTTCAGATCCAGTGAAGAAGGGTTCTTTGTAACAGGGCTTCGAGCAGCAGAAAGGCAAGAAGAAAAATAGGCGAATTAAGTGAGAAGCATGTTACAGGCCAATTTAATCAGGGCTAATATATCAAGCCTGGTATTGTTTTTGGAACTGGATTGCAGAGTAACAGGATCCCTGACAAGTTGTGGCCGGCCCCAGTAATGGATGTCTCCAGGGTTCACAGACCTGTCTAGAGGAAACTCCAGCACAGAATACAGCAAGTGGCAGGTCCACTCTGGTGGCAGGGCCAGGCACAGGGCCAGTCAGGGCTCACTCTGTCCCTAGTCTCACTGCCTTTGCCATTGGGTGCCACAGTTGCAGATGCTTGTGGCTGGCCTCCCATTGCCTGGATGGAAGAAAGATGACAGCCTGTGCTTTCGGGAGATCTCTGTACCTCAGGCCATAAGCACTTGCAGCCTGGCCTAGATAGTGCAGACCCTCACATCTTGGAACATATCATCTGTCCCTCTATTTTGCTAACAGCAGAGAACTCCTAGAGCAAAAAAGGATGTAGCCCGAGGTAATGAATCTACCGACTCCTTGCTTTTGAAACTCACCGTGAAGAGTCAGCTTTCCCCCACCCTGGCTTGTATGTCCTCAGAGTGATTTTACCCATGTCTTTACAAGCTTGTTCTCAGGGGCCACAATTCCAGGGTGCGGGAAGTAGACTGAGCCTCTGACAGTCATTGTGCCTCACACCTGTGCCTTCCTTCCCTTGATGACTCACCTTCCATGTCATCTCAGCCTTGTGACACCTCTTCCAGTCCTTGTCCTTTGGCAGGTGAACTGTGCCTCCCCTCCAGAGCATTTACTTTTATGGGACCACTTCACACTGCCCCCCCCACACACTACAGGGCCATTTCACACTGCCCCCCCCTCACACACACTACAGGACCACTTCACACTGCCCACACACACACTACAGGGCCACTTCACACTGCCTACACACACACACACACTACAGGGCCACTTCACACTGCCCACACACACACTACAGGGCCACTTCACACTGCCCACACACACACTACAGGGCCACTTCACACTACCCGCCCACACACACACACACACACACACTACAGGGCCACTTCACACTGCCCACACACACACACTACAGGGCCACTTCACACTGCCTACACACACACACACACACACACACACACACACACACACTACAGGGCCACTTCACACTGCCCACACACACACACTACAGGGCCACTTCACACTGCCCACACACACACTACAGGGCCACTTCACACTGCCCCCACACACACACACACACACACTACAGGGCCACTTCACACTGCCCACACACATACTACAGGGCCACTTCACACTGCCCACACACACACACACACACACACACACACACACACACTACAGGGCCACTTCACACTGCCCACACACACATACACACACACACACACTACAGGGCCACTTCACACTACCCGCCCACACACACACACACACACACACACACACTACAGGGCCACTTCACACTGCCCACACACACACTACAGGGCCACTTCACACTGCACACACACACACACACACACACACACACACACACACACCCCTCCAGCCCCATTACCTATAGGCCTCGCTCAGCACACAGTGTACACACTGAAATGGAACCCGACATTCCCTGGTTGGCCTCTGCTGTGGTTAGGCAATAGGAGGTGAAGTCAGACTGCCTGGGTTTCAACCCAGCCTCTCACTAAAGAATTGCAGGACCATGGAGAGGCTGTTTCTCCTGTCAAACGTGGCCACAACTCATTTCCAATTCTAAGGATAGGATTCGGATGGAAAGATAAAAGCGAGATACCCACTGAGCGCTGCAGAGAGTGCCGGAGTCAGTGCTCAAACATTAGTTACTCTGTTTGCACCTGCGGTGTCTGTCTGATCGATGCGTATAGAGGAGGTTAGAGAAGTGGTTCTCGATGTGTGACCCCCTTTGGGGGGGTCACATATCAGATATCCTGCATATCAGATGTTTACATTATGATTCATAACAATAGCAAGATTGCAGTTCTGAAGAAACAATGAAATAATTTTATGGTCGGGCGCCACTACAGCACGAGGAACTGTGTTAAAGGGCCGTTGTAGACTAGGAAGGTTGAGAAGCCCTGGGTTAGAGGGGAAACAGAGGAAGCGTGAGTCGATTGAGCGTAGTGATGAGGAAGGATTGCGTGGCTGATGAACAGAACAGGTCATGCAAACACGGATCTCAGAACAGGCCCCAGAAATAACCCTAAGTAGTTTGCCTGTCGCTTGGTTTTACAAGGTCTTGTCTTGGGGCTGGGGGATTGTCTGTTTCTGTAAAGGACCTATTTGGTGCAAATACAAGCAGTGATTTGAGAGGTGTATTCGACATTTCCTTTGATATTTGTTCCTCCAGAAATAAGGTACGGCTGAGCAGATGAAAACAGGAAGGCAGAGAACCAGAGGAGGTGGGGTGGGAAGGAGGCTCCATGAACCCTCGAGGACCTTCCAGAAGGTCAAGCAACAGTAGCGGGTTTATGAAGCGGGTTTATGAAGGTAGCTCTTGCCGGCCTCCGAGAGCTGCCTGAGACTCCATGCTGCTCGAAGGGCAGGTATCTGCCATCTGACCTTGAAGCACACTGTTCTACATCTCCGTCTGCCCAGGTGTGTGACCCTCCTACCCTCTGGAATGCGGCCCACTGGAGATACAATCAGCAGAATTCCTCTGGCTCTCCAAGAAATGCCCCTTTGGGAGCGAAAAGTCTAAACAAGCTGGAAAAATGTGAACGGGGCCACTGCTGCCTGAACAATTGTCCCGTTATTAGGACCATGTTTAATAAGGAGGACGAGCGATCAGATAATGCGTTTGCCAGAAGCCGTCCTGCTTAACCTTCACGTTGTTGGGCACATCTGAGGTGGGCCTGTCAGCATCCTCAGCTCTAGCCGCTTGGGCTTTTGTCCCATTGCATTGTGCTGTGTCACATCTAGTAAACTATACTCCCTTCTCTTGAACTGTCAAGGTTAAAAGTATGCAGCCAAGATCCCTCAGTGTGGGGAAACAGGTAGAGAACCTGTGCTGAAAGGGAATCCTCTGTGCATACCGGGATTTATTCAGCCTCTGGTTCGATGCCGTAAAAACAGCTCCCCTATGTCTGGTCTAGGGAATAAAATCCTGCCTTTACTAGAAAAAGAAAAGACCTTGTGCATCTATTAGGAGAGGATCCACACCTGTTTTTGTACATGGCGTGTGAGGGTGACCACACTCACTTGGGGTTCGGGCAGAAGTTACCCCTGCTTAAAAGGATGAGGTGCTTTCCACACAGACAGAAATGTAGCCATCTGGCTCTGTGGACGTTCTTCCTACATTAATTTATTATTTGACCCAAAGCGTGGATCCGTGTATGAGAAGGTAACTTCTCCAAAACAAACAAAGCCAACCCAGGTCCTGGCATCACCCGTGGAATTGCCACTTTCCTTTCGCTGGGCTCGCTCCTCTGAAGGGCTCTCTCAAATGCGGACAAAACACCTGTCAAGTGTATTTTTCTTTTAAGAAAAAATAAATCCAAGAGCATTTTGAATGGCTCTGGCTCAGGCCCCAAAGGGTCCCACTTATATTTTGTAAACACTCCGGCCTTGGCAGCCCTTGGCTTTTCAGCTGCCACAAAGCAGAGTGGAAAATATCCTTGATCCTCCAAGCTGTGACTGGAGGAAAAGGTTTGGACCAAGCAAGGTTCAACTGAGGGATTGTATCTGGATAACGCTGAGGAGCTTCAGTGGGAGCTATAATGTGCCATCATCGATCCGACAGCCATCCCCAATACCAACTGTCCCACTGCTCCTTGAAATAACTTTCATTCCCTCAAAACAAAGGTTAATGTATGTCCAATAAATTAAAAAAAACAATATACATATGTTTCACGGTGGAATTGTTCATCGTGTTTCTTTCTTGCTTGCATTCCTTCCTTCCTTTCTTCTCTTCCTTTTCATCTGTCTACCCATATATCAGTCCTCCATCCATCCGTCCATCCATCTGTCCATCCATCCATCCATCCATCCACCCATCCATCCATCCTTCCATCCCTCCATCTGTCACTTTATTCTTCAATGAATGAACTGTTCACACTTTAATGGCTCATCTCAAAAGGCCTGACCAAGGGAGGGACAAAAGTGAAGACAGAGTGGGCATTGAGTCAGTTTCTCGACTGATGCACGGGACACAGGCCCACGCTCTAGGGAGAGGAGCTAAGTGGTAGCGTTTCAGTATTGGCCTCAGGTGCCAAGCCATAGTGGCCCCCATGGAAGTGACGTCAATTCTGTCAGCACTATAGCCATGCACGTTCCCTGGGAGATAGTCCACCAGAACCATCAGATTTGTGGGGCGTGAATGATAGACTAGCTCTGTCTGACCTGTCTGCACTCTGACTCTTCACCCCTTCACGGTTGTACAGCATTGTGGGGTAGTGGCACAAACAAACAAACAAACAAACAAAGCAACAAAATAAAAAAAAAAAACACTGACTTGGAGTCCTGTTTTCCCAATATAAATCTGCAGTTCTACCTAGGAGCAGCTAAAGAAATATTTAATGTGGACATGATAGAAATGCTGGTTCTGCTACTTTGCTAAATTACTGAAGAGACTAAGTGTAGTAATAATAGAGGTGTGTGTAGAACAGTGGGCGTGGCAAGGCTCTGTAAATGTTCATGACCATTCCTTTATGGCATGAAGCCTGGAACATCCCAGAAGCAATCAATGATATGCTTCTTGGAGGGCAGGACACCGAGGGACAGCACATTGTGACTTTGGACAAAATGTCCAGTAGCTCTCTTTGTAAATAATATAGCCACACCCATCATTTGCATATCTGGAGTGCTTTCCAGCCAATGGGGAACTACCAGGTAGCCATGACAGAGCTTCCATCTGCTGGCCCGAAAAGCTTAAAATGTTTACCATCAGCGCTTTATGGGAAAGCGTTCGCCATTCCCTGATGTAAACAATTAGAAAACCAAACAGCATACAACATGCTCCAGAGAAAGACCCTGCCCAAGGAAGCAGGCATAGGGTGTTTATTACATCGTTGTATGCCTCTCAAGTAGCTGGAAACAATCTAAATATTAATCAGATGAAGAAAGCTGTGGCAGTTGCAAAGAATGCATTCTATCTGCAGGGAATAATGAAGAGAAATCTCCAGTAGAGATTATCGCCTTGTGGGGGGAAAAAGTAAAGACGTTCCCATTTGTGTAGGACATGTGAAACATACCGAATATCTCCTACCAGGTCATGTACAAATATGTTATGTAGAGAAAGGACTCAGGAACTAAAAAAAAAACAAAAAAACAAAAAACCAGAACAGACTCAAAATGTAGATAACAGTGCTTGCCTTGAGGGAGAGGAGGTCAGAGGATTTTTGCAGTAAACTCCAACCTTATCTATACTATGTTTACAGCATGCGTTATAACCAGGAAATTTTATTTGCATGTCTTGTTTCATTGAAACTGATTACAAAAACATTGTATATAAAACATAGGACACTGGGTCAAACTGTTGAAGGACGGATGTGGTTCTCACAGTTGGGATGAAGGAGGGAGGAATCTGATATAAGCAAAGGCTGGAATGACAGTCATGCCCAGCACAAGGAAGATGCTGACAGACATAGTTGCAGTGTGAGGACCATGTGGGTAGGCAAGTCATTTTTTGTAGCAGGAAGTCATTTATCACAGTGGAGGGGGCTAGGAAGAAT
The DNA here is from genome assembly GCF_021556685.1 of Rattus norvegicus. Lineage (NCBI taxonomy): Eukaryota > Metazoa > Chordata > Mammalia > Rodentia > Muridae > Rattus > Rattus norvegicus. Next base: position 25,767,295 of record NC_141543.1, read on the forward strand.
TAGTGTTACATATGATGTCACAAGGGGCCAGGCCTAAGAGAGGTAGCCGTGCAGAGGCCACAGTCTCCTGGACTGGGAGAACCAGTCTATCTGCATGGTCAGACTGGTGTGGGGGAATTGACCTTATTCTTGGCAGCATCTCTGCCCTTTAATATTTTAATTTCTTCCTCCAGTTCCCTGACAAAAGGGTACCAGGAAACGAGTGCCTCCCGTGGCTTGCAAAGCAGTTGGATTTAGTTTGGGATTTGATTTCTAGCACTGAGGGGAAGTTGTGTTTTCAAAATTAGTCCTGTGACGTGTAAGGGTGCCGGTCAGATGTGGTCAGATGTGGCAATATTAGTCAGCACTCGTATTTTTAACATTAGGAAATCAATTGGAAGGAAAATGTGCTTCCTAGTTGGGTCAGCAGATATACAGTAAAAATGAAAAAGTGAAGCGCTGTTTGAGATGAGAAGGCTTTGGGTGTGAACACTCAAAGGAAACAGGAGTTAGGGAAGGTCCACAGAGTAAGTGCTGGGCCAGCTCACCTATACCTTGTCTAAAAAGCAGAGAGGGACAGGCCTGGAGGTTTAGGCGATCCCAACTCCTGCAGGGGCTGAAGTAGTGAGATCACCAGGTGGTTCAAGGACCACCTGGACCATACAATGAGTTCAAGGCCAGCCCAAGCAACTTGGCAAAGATTGGGTCTCAAAAGTGAATATTAAGAAATTCACTGGTTCATGTGGGCCAGTGGTCAAATGGGTGCCTAGTGTTCACAAGGCCCTAGTTCAGTCCCTGTATTACAAAGTAAAGTTTGAAGCTGTGAAGGGTGGTTTTTCAGTCTTTATCTATTCTATGCTGGATGGTGTTACTTCTGCCCCTCCCGAGGAGGATCTCTGTGGCTTAAATGAGAGGACTCAGCCATTGTACCTGTGGGTCCAGGGGTCTGTTGGCAAACTATGGCCACGTGCACCAGTACATATTTCAGACTTTGCGAGACATGTGGCCTCTCTCCTCACTCCAGTTCTGCTGTGGGCATACCAACCCAGTCAACATGGTGCAGGTAGCCCTTTGAATCTACCGATTTAGCCACCTCTGCCTTGAACATCTTAAAAGTAAAACTCCAGAAAGTTCCAAAGAGCAGAATTTAATGCCATATGCCGAACTCCATACAGCCAAATGAATCAAGTGGTATGTGGGCCTGCCTCTGTTATGTCACGGACCCTCAGTCTCTCTGGGGTGCCTTCTTTGAGCCTTCACACCACCACCTAGTTCATGCATGGTACAGTTAGACATACAGTACCTACATACCGAGTCAGTACAAACTTTTTCCTTGCATCAGCTCCTACGTAGTATAGCACAACTGTTTACATAGTATTTAAATTGTATTAGTTATCACAACAGACACGGTTTAAAGTAAATGGGAGGCTGTGTGTGGGTTACAGGGTGTGTTTGCCATTTTATGAAAGGACTCAAGCACCCTTGCCTTTCAGTATCTCTGGGGATCCTATAGGTAAATTAGTAGACATGGTCTCATTCTGAGAAAACAGTATCAGCTTTGCAAACCTCTGTCCTAAAAGCAAAGGTCCTCCCTACCCTGGTGTGTCAAGTCTCTCGTCTCCAGATCTGTATAATGTTTGAGGTGGCGTAGTGAGTGGTTAGGACAGTTGCTTGGGAAACAGTTCCAGTCTGGGTTCTGGCACAAAGCCAAGCCCTCTTACCTCGAACAAGTGATTCAGCGTCATGAGCCTCAAGGTTCTCATTTGCCCGTTGAGAGGAGAATTAGTATAAGAACACCTCAACTGATAAGGTTGAGATGAGAGTATTCCAACAGTGGACTCAGGACCTGAGCACAGAAAACATGTCCCCCGGCAATGTTGCCCCAGAAAAGAAGTGTGCTACCATCTGCCTCTTCACAAAGTCTCTATACTGGTGGGAATTGAGTTTCCGGTATCCTGGCCGGTGTGTTTGATTGGCTGAGTCTAGATCATGTGACTATTTCCTAGCTGCAAGGGAGGCTGGTGCTTTCTCTCTCTCTCTCTCTCTTTGTGTGTGTGTGTGTGTGTGTGTGTGTGTGTGTGTGTGTTTATGTAGGTAGGTATGTAGGGTAGGTAGGTGGTATATACACATGTCCACAGGCAGCCATAGGGATCAGAGGCATTAGATTCTTCTGAAGCTAGAATGAGCTGCTGACATGGATATTGGGAACAAAACTTGGGTCTTCTGTTAAGATCCTCCTTGGTCCCATTTTCACTTATTTAGTGGCTTTTCTCTGGCACTAAATAAAAATGATGAAAATGGGACAGGCCAGGACAGAGCAGGGCAGGGCAGGGCAGGGCAGGGCAGGCAGGGCAGGATGGTCTATCTGGCCTATCCTACAGATGACGGCATTCCTCATGACTCGTTCCCCTGGCCTTAACAACTGCTGCAGCTCCCTGAGGGTACCAGCCCCACGCACTGTGGAGTCACATTTCTGGATCCTTCATTGAACTCTCTAGAACGTGTTCCCAACCTGGGCTGTCAGCTCAGGCATTGTGCTTTCCCGTAGGCCTCTGTCTGTCCCACACCATCTGTGAGCAGCCTTTAAATTCAGCGTGCGTACCGAGTGATAACTAATTATCAGGCCAATCCAGCCTTGCCTTAGGCGTGGCACAAGTCTGCTCTGCCCTGTGGAGAAGAGAACTAGGCAAGGCATAGTGCTGAGAGAGCCACAGCCCCCATCAAGCCTGTTCTCTTTGTCACTTCCCTATGGTCTCCCTGGAAACTAATCCCATCCCTCTTGACCAGGCTGCCTGCTTCTGTGATTGTCAAGGTAGCTTATCCCCTCGTTAATTAACTGCTCAGGAAAATGCTGTAAGACACTGTGCTGTTTAGCTTCCAGCTTGTTAACACAGGGGACTACAGAAGAACTTTGACCTGGCAGGCCCATGGCTGCATGAGTTGTGTGACTCAAGAGAAAAGCCAGATGGAAGAGGCCCTTTTGTTTTCTGCGGCTTACCATTATTTCTAAAGGTCACAGGCTAAATGGAAGGGAAGAGTGGGACCAGCAATACCATTGGGAGGTGGAGCAGAGGACATGTGTCCTCTGCTCAATAAAAGGCTGGTTTATAGAGTAGAGATGTGCATGGTTAAACTAATGGCTGAAAACATTTAAAAATTATTTGCATTTTTAGAAAGATTTTATATTTTATGTGTACACGTCAGAAAATGTTTGCACGTGTGTGGATATCTGAACAAAGGCTAGTACAGGACATTGGATTCCTCCAGAGCGGGATTTACAGATGTGTACGAGCTACTCGAATGGTTGACAAGGCCCCAACTCTGGTCCTCTGCAAGAGCAATAAGCACTCTTAACTGCTGAGCCCTCTCTTCAGCCTTTTATCTGGACAACATCTGAAATAAGAAATAAACTCTTTGCCAGTGGGTCTGCCGAGAGATGAGGAATTGCATTCCCTGGGTGTAGTCCCTCGCTCAAGGAGGCCAGCAGTGGGACAGATAAGATAGCACCATGGTTTGCCTCAGAGTTAGGAGACAGTGGGCCACTAGGGGATCACAGTGGAGGGTGCCCTTTGCTTCTTGTGCAAACCGGTAGCTATCTCCCCAGGCTGTGAATTCCCTCTGGATTCTCTAGGAGTGTGCACACAAAAGAACACTTAGGATCCATCCAGAAATGCAGGGCGAAGCAGCTGGAGGGACTACCTGCCCATTGACTCTTAGCTTACCTTCAAGCCTTCGTTTGCTGTTCCTCCGTGTGTAGGCAGTCCACAACCCAAGCAAATACAGGGCATCAGGCAATGGAAATGCACCTTGAGATGGTGATGTCCCCTTTGAGGTAGTAAGTTCAGGTAGGAGGTCTCTTTACTCAGACAGCATGTGGCATGTGCAGAAGTCCTGGTACAGGATGGAGCTCTCAAGGGTGTGCAGAGTCAGGGCAAGTGGGCACCAGTAGCCAGAGAGAAGGGTTCATTAGCATGGGCGGACAGCGAAGCAGGAGAGGCTGCACGGGACTTGAATGTGGAGAAAGAGTTGAAGGCTATAGTTTTCTTTGGGCAGTAGGGAGTATTACATGTCCTTAGCATATCTTACCTGGACCATGGGAGAGCAGAAATAAGAACCAACCTTACTCATGCACATCTGCTGTGGAAAGTCAACTGCAAGGCTTCTTAGGAAAGGAAGGCGCACATCGTACATTGAGGCTATATATGAAAGCACTAGGGAAAGGTTTCTGGAAGTTTCTAACACACGGGGACCTTTCATCACTCTTCCTTCCAAGAGAACCTTGAACCTGGAGGTGACCAGCCAGGAGGAAAATGGAGAAGACATAGGCTGTGTGTGGGAGGTGTCAACACGCTTTTTTAGCCCTTATGACTGATTCAAAGTACAGGGTTGACTGAGGCACAGCCTAGACCGCCATGTTCCAAATGCGGAGCCTGGCTTCACCCTGTAGATTCCCTCCACATCTCGGAGGAAGGGCGTGGTCTCTGTGTCCTCAGAGTGCTGCGGAGATGCTGGTGCATGGGCAGGTGGAGCAGGCGGGGAGCACAGTCTGCCTTCTTTGAAAGGTGTCTTGGCGTTTTATGTGATTAGTGTCCCCCCCTCTGCTGCGTTCCTCTGACAGGTCTTGCTCACTCTTGAGTGAGCCGAAAAGTTCCCAGTTCAGAAACGCTGTAACCATGGAAAGGGGTTTTGTGCTGTGATTTCTTTGTCTCTTTCTTTTCGTTTTATTATTACTGCCGTTTTGTCTCTAAAAATAACTTCTCCTAAGAATAAACTTGGACTGGGGAGGCGGGGGTGGGGTGGATAGAGAGTATCACAACCTTTGGATTGAAGCGCCCTAGCGAGCCCATATCACATTGCATCTTCCTAAAGCCCTACTGTGCCACATGTATCTGGTAAAGACGGGTGAGCACCCGTGGGCAGCCTTTCATGGCAACCACTGCCCCCAACCCCAACACCTCACAGACTGGTCCCTGCTTTCTCCAAGCAACACAGCTGTGTTTCCTGCATCAGAGAATCAAGAAGTCTGCCTATAAAAGAGTAACGTGTTGTGTCCTCCCAAGGACACAGTCATTAATGTTGTCCTCTAGGGATTCCCTTGTCCCCTGGCCTCATAACCCCTACCTTTCCAAAGCAAGGGAATCCCTGGCCTACATGTGTTCCAGACAGAACAGAGAGTAGGAACACAGAGGACAGAAAGGGGGCAGTGGGGTGGGATGTCAAAGTGGAACGCAACATGCTGGTCTAGGGGGATGACATTTTTCTCCCATTCATAAATATTAAATTCTACTTGACTCTCAAGGGTGTATAGTCTCCCATGTAAAGTTTTGGAAAATACAGAAAGCATAGAGGAAAGTAGAAAAAAAATGACCAGACATCATCAGTCACTCTCCCTATTTTGGCCCACTTCCGTTTGGTTACTAGCTATAATTTAAGTCTATTATAAATACCTCTGTTTTTTTCTCTGTTTTCCTTTCATTATACCAAGATCATGGTGGCATGTTACTTAAAATGTTTTGAAATTAGTGTTTTTGGTCTCATACTATAATCCCCAGGGTGACAGTGGTTTACCTAACACCCCTTCCTACTGGCCTGGCAGGTAGAGCCTGAATGTACAAGGTATCAAACCATCGGGGAAACACAGACTCCAGAGCAGGTACACGACAGACCTTGGGTCCTTTCCCCATAGCCCCCTCACAGGTGGTGTAGCTCTAGAAACCAGTGGCAGGTATTAGAGATTTGGCCCACACTCCCTGGCCCAAACCCACGCAAGAAGTGAGGGGCAACTCTTACAACCAAGCTTCAAACTCTCAGGACTTGTCAGTAAGCAGGTCAACCCCCGTAGATCTACCATTCACATCTGTGACACAGTTGTGTCATCTTTTGGGTTCTTACTCATCCCTCCCCTAGCCAATCCACTTAGGAGCTGTTTCTCAAACTCTGTGGGAAAGGGGCCGTGCGTTTTAGTGTAGTTTTTTTGCAAAAGACAAACGAACGTGCTTAGAGGGCGTGGGATGTTAGACTAGTACATATCTATTCAATTTCCCAGCCGTTGACTCTCACTACTGGCTGAGAGCAGCTCATGCCAGTCTCAGCTCTGGTCCACAGACTGCATTCTGAGTGTGCCAACCTTCAGAGCTTCCCTGGCCCTGAGCAGTCTCCTCCACCCGTGGCATCTTCTCCGACCACCATCCACTGACCAAAGACTCCTCTGGTCGGCACTGTTAGAGAGAGCAGTGTGTGTGTGTTGACTGTGCACATCAGTACCCTGCATCTGGAAATCTGAAATGTGAAACTTACCTGCTACCGGTCAGAAAGTTCTGGATGATGGACCATTCTCATATATTTAGACTAAGGACCCTCAGCTGATATTTATTGCAAGGACTGTAAAATATATTTTTAAAACTTAAGAGTCTGAAACGTGTCTGATTCCAAGCACTCCCCACAGCGATGGTCAGCTAATGGTGAGAAAATAAACACAGGAACCTTGATCTCTGTGGTGTTTGAATATGCTTGGCCCAGGGGATGGCATTCTTAGGAGGTGTGGCCTTGTTGGAGTAAGTGGGCTTTAAGACCCTCATCCTAGCTGACTTGCCAGTCTTCTAGCAGCCTTCAGATGAAGATGTAGAACTCTCAGTTCCTCCTATGCCAAGTCTGCCTAGACACTGCCATGCTTCTGCCTTGATGATAATGGATGGAACCTCTGAACCTGTAAGCCAGCCCCAATTAAATGTTGTCCTTAGGAGAGTTGCCTTGATCATGGTGTCTGTTCACAGCAGTAAAACCCTAACTAAGACAATCTTTGTCCTTATTTCTGGTCAGAATGGACATCCAGAAGGCAAATTAAGAATAAAAGACTTGGGGGCTGGAGAGATGGCTCAGCGGTTAAGAGCACTGACTACTCTTCCAGAGGTCCTGAGTTCAATTCCCAGCAACCACATGGTGGCTCACAACCATCTGTAAAGAGATCCGATGCCCTCTCCTGGTGTATCTGAAGATAGCTACAGTGTACTTATATATAATAAATTAATAAATCTTTTTAAAAAAAGAATAAAAGACTTGGATGGGTTGCAAGCCTTTAACCCCAGCACTCAGACGCAGAAGCAGGTGGACCTCTGAGTTTCAGGTCATCCTGGCGTACAGAGCAAGATCCAGGACAGTCAGGGCTACCCAGAGAAACTCAAGTCTTGTAAAAGTCAAAAGGAAACGTCAGAGGAGGAAGAAAAGTCAGAGGAGGAGGAGAAAGAGTCAGAGAAAGAAGAGGAAGATGAGGAGGAGCTGGGAGGAGGAGGAGCTGGGAGGAGGAGGAAGAAGAAGAAGAGGAAGAGGAGGAGGAGGAAGAAGAGGAAGAGGAAGAAGAGGAAGAGGAGGAGGAAGAGGAGAAAGAGGAAGAGGAGGAGGAGGAGGAAGAGGAGGAGGAGGAAGAGGAGGAAGAGGAGGAGGAGGAAGAAGAGGAAGAGGAAGAAGAGGAAGAGGAGGAGGAAGAGGAGGAGGAGGAGGAGGAAGAGGAGGAGGAGGACTTGGCTAGTCTTCAGGCCCTTGATACCAGTTAGCAAACGCCTTTCAGAAAATTGGTGCCCGTTTTGATTCTCACCAGCAGGCACTGAGAGGCCCAGCTTTATTGAACCCCTGCTAATATTGACATCCAATTAATAATTTTTTATTCCGTCCTTGTTCTATGGGCAGTCAAAAGGAAATGCTATCTCTATGTGTTTCTCGTTTGCATTTCTGGTCGGGCTGAGTATATGTCAGACGATCATTTTGCGAAAGGATTTTCAGGCTCAGTAGTTAACCAACAGCAACAAGGCTTAGAGGGAAGTCCTTCACTGGGGCTACATTGCAGCGCTGAACTGGTACCCTGTAGTCTGGGAGGAGTCTGCTAATGAGTGTCAGAGCCATTCTGTAGAGCCGTCCAGGAAGTTGACACACCAGCAGATGCTAAGACCTTCGCTCATGACTGCCCTTCCGGGTCCTTGACATTCTACCTCCTGCAAGTCAGTCAAGTTTTCTTCTTTTCATTTCTTGCTTTTTAAATATATAGTACTTAATTCGTATCTTTTATTTTTAAATATATTCCTGTCTTTGTATGCTCAGGTGCATTTGCCTGTGCATATATGGAGGGCAGAAGAGGGTGTCAGATCTCTCATAGCTGGAGTCCCAAGTGTTTACAGGGTACCTGACTGGTTTTGTGAGTTCTGGGGCGGGAACTCTAGTCCTCACAATTATGCAGCAGGTACCTCTTAACCATCAAGTCTCTCTCCAGACCTTATTTTTGTTTCTGTTTGTTTGTTCAGTTGTTGTTTATTGATCAAGATTTTATTCCTTAGTCCAGGCTGGTCTTGAACTTGTGGCAATCCTCCTGCCTCTGCCTCTTAAACGCTGGTATTACAAGTATGACCTGCCACACCCAGCTTCTTTCATGTTTTCTTTGTAGCAAAATGAGGTGTTTGGCCTGTGTAGCCTCTAAGTTTTTGTTCTGTGGCCTTGACCGTTATGGGATGGGGGGGCACGGGGATTAAACATTTTTATAGCAGAGACTCCAGCTACAGGGCACCCTTTGACTGGGAACTTACACGTGCTCTTGGCGTTAGAGGAGGGTTAGCCCTTTCACTGAGAAATCTAACCTCCAAGGAACACTCTGGGCTTCCTCTGGAAGTAAGGTCTTGTGAGCTTTCAGATGTGGTGGGGCTGAGGTAGCTGGAGGTCAAAGGCCTGAGAGCAAATTTGGAGAGAGGGCACCATGGAGCTGCCCAAAATATCCATGACATTTCTCCAGATTGTTTGAAGCTTATCGTAATCCAGCCGTATTCTCACAGAAGGGAGACTGCAGACTGTTCACCACCCCAAAATCCAAGGAGATGTCCCCTTACTGGGGCTGGGTAGACACTTGCTTCTGGGGTTCCTTTAAGGGTGCCATTGACTTGCTGGAGTGGGTGATAGTGATGGGTTTGGTGCCAGGGAGTTCAGAGTCACAGAGGTAACCTTAACTCTGTCTCATTAGATTTCACTTAGGCTTAAAGGTAAGGCCTGGATTGAGAATTAAAAGACCTTGACACTTTGCAAATTATCTCTCAGCAGTGCAAGAGCAGAGAAAGTAGGGGGGTGGGGACTTTTGCTCTGTTTATTGTTGTTACTTGAAGTGTTGATTTCTGATGGGATTAATTGACCATTCAAAACACTCACACTTAATGGCCCAGGTCTCTTCTCACCCATTGGGTGAGAAGATGTAAAAGCACAAGCCCTGGGGGGTGCAGACAGCCTCAAAGGCAGGGAGCTGGCTGTACAGAGATGCTGGCCCAGGAAGCTCTGATTTGCTCAGGAGGGCACTAAACTGTGTGTGTTTTCAGGTGACCTGCTCCAGCTCCAAGTGACAGCAGCTGGTGTTTCCCTAGGGTCCCAGGAAGCCTGGGTAGAAGTAGGAGTGAAGAAATCAAAGGACTGGGCTCTTAGGAGAACTGGCTCTGGATAGCAATCCGGGAGAGTAGGTCTCCAAAGCCAGGAGAAATCCGATCTGTGTTGAGTTTGGAAACAGATCACAGCAGCCCAGAGTTGCCAGCTAGAGGTTAACTGCTTCTGCTGGGCACCCCAGTAACACAAGTAGGTGCAGCTGGGCAGAGGGCAACAGAGAGAACTGGGCTCCTCCAACCAACAGGGAGCCTTTGTCAATACTGAAAAAGGGGACCCAGGCAAGCCCAACTTAGCTGGCTTTCATTCCAGGGCTTTGTAGCCTTTTGGAGGAGAACCCTAAAGAGACCAGATTCAGTGCCCTGGCCCCTGAGATAGAGGGCAGCCATGCTCAGTCCCGAGTAACTTGACCACGAAAGTATGGAGGCCCAATGATAATAAAGCTTCTGCCAATTTTGTAGAAGGTGTGTGTGTGTGTGTGTGTGTGTGTGTGTGTGTGTGTGTGTGTGTGTGTGTGGTGTGTGTGTGTGTTCCCATTTTGAACTCTGACACTGGAACATAGAAGAGTCTCCCCTCACCTCCCCGCACTTGAACAAGGGACTGAGGGGCCCAGGGCTCTTTTCTTCGCTTACAATCCCATGGGTACATTTCTGAGAAGTGTCAAATCTGGGAGGTGCTCAGTTTAGCCAGCCCATCTCCTTAAGTAAGGAAGAGCTTGCCATGAAGGGTGATTCTACACCAGGAAGGTATTTTAAGGGGTCAGTCATGAACTTTCCCTATGTAATTGCCCACCAGACAGGAAGATTCTGGGTCAGTCGGCCCCTGGGTGTCACCATGGGGGAAGAAGAACACTGTGGCAATCAGAATCCAGGGAAACTAGGCAGCGTGTGCCCAGAGGCTTGTGGTAGCTGCAGCCTCAGACCGTGTTTGGGCTTCCCTGCTGAGCCTGAATTGAGTGCATAGAGAAGGCTCATTAAACTCTGAACTGACAAACACGCATCCTGCAGAGGGGCCCTTTGAAGACCCAGAGATCACAGGGAAGATTTCCTGTTTGCCGGTTTGCAGCCTCAGATCTCATCCTGTTAAGTTTTACTAAGGTTTGCTGATGGTACCCGGCACCCAGCACCTTTTGCTACAAGTGCTAAGCCTACCCAGGTGGCATTTCCTCTTTCTCAGCCACTTCGCTTTGCAGGTGTGTGTGTGTGTGTGTGTGTGTGTGTGTGTGTGTGTGTGTGTGTGTGTGTGTGTGTGTGTACATGTACCGTACCTCGTGTGGGAGGGACATGGTAAGCAGGAAAGCTTTGGGGAGTAGGGGGTTGGGGGTCCCACCTCACCCAGAATCTTTCCCTACAGCTCTGTTCTATTGAGGAGAGAGAGAGAGAGAGAGAGAGAGAGAGAGAGAGAGAGAGAGAGCCCGAGCAGCTGTCCTTCTGCTCTTGTACACAGGCTGTGTATATGTCAAAATTGACAAAAATATTTGTCTGACAAATGCAGATACACCTAGAGCTGGCCCTCCATGTTCTTGGGCTCTCCATACTCATCAGCCTTCTATGGGATACAGATATTGAGGGGGAAAACTGTGTGTGTGCTGAACATGCTTGTGTTTCTTCCCATCATTATCCCCTGAGCATGCAACCTACGGTTGCTACTTATGGTGTATTCGGTAAGTCACCTGCAGGTCTGCTGCAGTCTGCAGGAAGGTGTCCGTGGGTTTCAAGCATTGTGCTGTTTCCAGGAAGGAATGTGAGTATCCTAGGACCAGCTGCTTGTGGCTATCAAGGAAAGAGTGTAATTAGATATAGATTAAACCTTTTGGGTTGGCTTGGAACCCTTATTTGTCCCATTCCTCAAGTTGGGTGAGCGTCTGGGTCTCCAGTAGCTCTGGAGGTCAGTCCTTCTCATCAGCAATTGAGGGAACGCAAGCTCCCACTTTGGATGTTCTGCATGGCAAGCATTTAACGATGTATCTGATTCTCTGGACCTCTTATTTGCTTTGGAGTTGTAAGAACAACTGCTAAATTCAAATTGTGCCTTCGCCCTGTGATGGGATATGGGTGTGGTGGAAACTTCACTACTGAGGGAGCTACTCATCTAGAGTTCCTGATGTAAGGTACTGTCGTAGTGAAAACACCACCCCGTCTCCGTCTCTATTACACTTTTATTTCATGGATTTTCAGGTTATATACTGGACCAATTCGGTGACGAGGAGGAGGAACTCTGATTCTCTTAGCCCTGACTGTCACTCTTTTCCCATTCTGCTACAAGGTTTTCTTTTGGCAGACAGGGGACAGATGTACAATTTTCTAAACTCCTGAGTGTTGGCAGGATGGGTCAGACACCAAATACCCGAACGTTCTGTAGGCATTTGCCCTCGGTTGAGAGATGGGTTTGCTGTCCTTCGGTGAACCGTCTCAGCTCTTTGAGAAATAGGTGAGGCTTTGCAGTGCTGAAGAACTGGTATCTGTGGGGCAGAGATGCCTCAGTAGTAAACAGCGCTAGCTGACTGGAGCCTGATTCTCAGAACCCACATTGGCTCAAAACCACCTGTTAACTCCAGCTCAGCAGGATATAGCGCCCTCTTGTGGCCTTTGTGAAAACACACACACACACACACACACACACACACACACACACACACACACACACACACACGCAGAGTGGGTCTTCAAAAACCGTGATCAATTCAACATCTTTTTAATTGGACATTTAACAGAAACTCAAACCGTAAAGAACAAAGGAAAACAGAGAAGCTAGAAAATGTGAGGGTTGAACACTGACCGTAGGAAAAAACCTTAGTTTGTTTTGCTGTCATGGCAACAAGCTCCCGTACCATAGTGAAGGACACTTACTGCGTTGTGTAGCACACATCCCTTTGCCTCTCCCAGCTTTGTTTTGCTCATCTACAAAATGAATTTCTCAAATGGACTGATAATGTCTCCTTGTTGTTAGGAAGACTAAGGCAGTACATGACCGGGAGAAAAGAGTATGGCTTGTCCCCAAATGAAGGTTTGCTACGCTGGGGCATTCTTGACCGCTTTGAACATAGTTCAAAGCCCTATCAGCATCATGCCTGCAGCAGCCCAGGCTGTTTGCCTGCTGGTGAGTGTGATGAACAAATCGTTTAAAGACTTGTGCCTTTCTCCCAGAGGATCCACATATATAAATGACCTCAAGCTCCCAGATGCTCCAACCCTCACCACAAAAACCCCAGGGCGAGGACTAGGTTAGCCATGATGAAAGATACATAACACATCTGAGGACCCTGGCCTGTGCTTCCTCCCTACCAGCTCCCAAGGGCATGGCAGGTATGCTGAATTACGAAGCTAAGGGTCTCTGTCAGTCACACTGACCCAGCCAGGAGCAGAGATCCAGCAGAAGACCCCTGCCCTCACTGTCTGAAACCCGTTCCTTCCCCTCCCATGCCTACCTCCAGGCCCTCCTGTACTCTGCCCTTATAAAAGAGAAAAGCATAACACCCTTCTATGAAGACCCCAGAGCAAGAAGTAGCAAGTCTCAGAAATTTCCTTTGTGTAACCGGCTTGTCCCTTTACGACCAGAAAGTCTCCTGTTTCCCCCTGTATTCCCAGGCCATTCACAAGGCCCTAGACTGGAGAGAGGGGTGCAGGGGTGGGATGGGGCTTCAGCAGCCCCTGAGCTGTCTGCATTTGTTCCCGCCATAAACCCCAAGTTGGGGGCTATCCCGCTAGCTCCTCCAGGGTAGCTGGCTTTTCTGGTCTGTTCTTCTTGACCTACCCCCCTTAAATCCATGAAATCTGATTAATGGCTGCTCGGAGAAGCCCTGCGCAGATGCTCTCTAGAGCGAGGAGGCTTCATGAGTTAACATGCTTGCAAATCACCCTTGGACCTGAACATACCAGGAAAGCCCCTACAGCACAGAGGTGATATTTAGAGACAGCTGGACTTAGCTGAAGCCTGACGGATGGACAGTAGACACTGAGAAGGTCTTCCTGGCTACAGAGAGGGTAAAATGGTCAAGAGATCAGGGAAGAGGGAAGATTATTTAAAAAAAAAAAAAAAAAGCTCCATGGTTGTATTTTTCGGTTTTTGTTTGCTTTTAAAGAAGGGGAAATAAGGTTTGCTAGCATGTGCCCTCCAGCTTTCCCCCTGGGGAGCAGCTGGTGTGTGTGCAGCTTGGGGACCCTGACGCACAGAACCCACCCTCCTGCAGCTACCTGTTTCTCAGGTAGAGCCATTTCCCTCCACAGGGGTGCTGCCTGGTGAATTGCCTCTCCCTTGATGCATTCTTTTGTTACAGGTTAAATGCTAGCCATGTCTAAGGGCACAGTGCAGTGATTGGCATGTGTACACTCAGTCACCTGGCTGGACAAAGACCGCCCCGCTCCTTAGCCAGGCTCTCCTTAGGGCTCTCTGACCTTGGTCTCTGCTTTGCTGGGCTCAGTTTCCTCAAGAATCCTAATGAGTGTGAGTAATAGAAACCTGGGACCCTACAACTCCATGTCTTTGTTTCTTCTTAGCAATTTTTCCTCCAGGGGAGCCCCACCCCCACATCCACATTCCTTCTCCATGTCTGTAAAGCTCCACCTGTTATATGTGGATAGTGCCATAGAGATATAGGAATAGTCATAATCCTCTTCCTCCTCCCTCCTCCCCCTCCTCCTCCCTCCCTCTCTCCTCCCCATCCTCCCTCCCTCCCCCTCCTCCTCCCTCTTCCCCTACCCCCTCTTCCTCCCTCTTCCCCTCCCCCTCTTCTTCCCTCTTCCCCTGCTCCCTCCTTCTTTCCTCCTCCCCCTCCCTCCTCCCCCTCCCTCCTCCCCCTCCCTCCTCCTCCCTCTTCCCCTACCCCCTCTTCCTCCCTCTTCCCCTCCCCCTCTTCCTCCCTCTTCCCCTGCTCCCTCCTTCTTTCCTCCTCCCCCTCCCTCCTCCCCCCTCCCCCTCCTCGTCCCTCCTCCTCCCCCTCCCTCCTCCCCCTCCCTCCTCCCCTGCTCCCTCTTCTTTCTCTTCCTAGTCTTCCTTTCTTCATTGTCTTCCTCTCTTTCCCTTTCAGGATCTTATTTCTGCCTCAACCAGTGTGGCCTGGGCAGCTGGAGTCTTCCTTTTCACTGAATAAATTAAAATTGTTGTCTATCTGGAGGCTGCGGGTGGAAGGGAATGCCTTCTTTGTTGAGCTCAAGACTGTGAAATCTGAAAACCAAACAGGCAAAAAAAAAAAAAAAAAAAAAGAGCGGAAGGAAGCAGGTGTGGAGAAGCAGGGTCCCTGTCACTCTCTGGTTTACACAGCCACCCAGGCAAACACAGCTGAACGCCTTGGGATCCAGGCAGCCTTCAATTCCCTAAGTGGGAGAGGGGAGCAATTCTGGAGTCTTAGGCTGTTTGCACTGGGACACAGCAGGATAGGGGGTCCTTTCTGATCTTCTGTCTGTCTGTCTGTCTTGGTATATTGTTTTTGTTTAAGAAGCTAAATGGGAAACTTCATTGTTTGTTAACACCCACCCCCAAATTACAGGCTGTTGGAAAGCTGGATCCAGGGTCAGAAGGGGTTGTGGGTGTGGTACCAAAGGGGCTCTTTGACTCCTTAAGCCTCACCTTCTCTCTCGTAGGCTTGGCCATGAATTTTTTCTGCCCCCTCTTTCCTATTAGGTTAAGTATACAGATCCTAAAATTTTCTTCCTCAAATAAACATACTGAATACAAAAATTAAAAAAACAAAACACCTTTCAGCAAGCTAGAAAGATGCAGAGAGAATGGAAGGAGAAGCCAGTTGAAAGCAGAAAAGAGAAAGAGAGAACCAAGACAGTGTGGCTGAGTTGTGCCGCTGTAACCAAGCACTCGAGAGGCTGGAGAGACTTCGTACAGAACAGAGACTTACTATCTGATAGGTTCAGATGCTCTGAAGTCTGAAGTAAAGATGGTGGGTGTGTCTTCTCCACTGCATCATCACGTGGCAGAAGGTGGAAGGGCACAGAGAGCAAGCTCTCCCAGGAACTCTCTTACACCAGCATTAAACACCGTCATGGCGGTTGAACCCTCATTCCCAACCACCTCTTGAAGCTTTGAATTCCTTTAAAAACAGGTGCATTTCTTTTTTAGTATTTTATTAAGGTAGGAGTGTATGTGTGTGTGTTTGTGTGTGTGTGGTGTGTGTGTGAGTGTGAGTGTGTGAGTGTGTGTGTGAGAGTGTGTGTGAGTGTGTGTGCATGAGAGTGTGAGTATGTGTGGTGTGTGTGTATGTGAGTGTGTGTGTGTGGTGTGTGTGTATGTGAGGGTGAGTGTGTGTGGTGTGTGGTTGTGTGTGTGAATGTGTGTATGTGAGTGTGAGTGTGTGTGTGAGTGTGTGTGTGAGTGTGTGTGAGTGTGTGTGAGTGTATGTGCATGAGAGTGTGAGTGTGTGTTTTGTGTGTGTGTGGTATGTGTGTATATGTGAGTGTGAGTGTGTGTGGTGTGTGTGTGTGAGTGTGTGTATGTGAGTGTGAGTGTGTGTGAGTGTGAGTGTGTGTGTGTATGTGAGTGTGAGTGTGTGTGAGTGTGAGTGTGTGTATGTGAGTGTGTGTATGTGAGTGTGTGTGTGAGTGTGTGTGTGAATGAGAGTGTGAGTGTGTGTGTGGTGTGTGTGTGGTGTGTGTGTGCATGAGAGTGAGTGTGTGTATGTGAGTGTGAGTGTGTGAGTGTGTGTGTATGTGTGTGTGGTGTGTGTGAGTGTGTGTGTATGTGTGTGTGGTGTGTGGTGTGTGTGTGTGTGTGTGTGTGTGTGTGTGTGTTGGATAGATGTAAATGTCTGAAGAGGACAGAGGCATTAGATTCCTTAGAGGTAGAGTCACAGGTGGTTGTGAACCACTTAATTTTGGGGCTGGGAACCAAACTCAAGTTCTCAGCAAGATCAATAAGTGCCCTTCACTGCTGAGCCACCCCTCGAACTCCCAGGTCTCAGCTCTCAATATCATTGCATATCAATTAAATTTCAAAACCGAACTTGGAAGAGAGCAGATTTTCAAGCCACATAGCAGTGGAGCAACGCAGGCAGAGCAACAGGAGGAAAACCATGTCATGATCCTTACATCAAAGCTTGCAGAAGTCACTGATGTGACTAATAATTATGGAATGCTTGCTATATGTTAGCTCTGGTTACTCATCATAGCCAACAGAATAAATTCTGATCTCTTGTAAATCTAAAGAAAAACTCCTTAATGCTGCTGGCTTTGATAAGACTCCTCATAAACTACTGGGGAAGTGCAAGGCCTCTTCTTTCCCATGGCCCCTCAGTACCACAAACCAACCCAGCTCAAACGCTAGCAGCTTCTATTGAATGAAGCCTCCTAGGGCTCTTCTCTTGGGAAATCCCCCAAGAAGAGGACATGGGCTTAGTTTTATTTAAAGGATGCTAACTTCTCACATGGCTAGAGAAACTAGGCATCTCCATCTTGACCCCCTTCTAAGATGTAGACACCTTACTACCACCCTTCTGTGGGGATTTGTATTTAAAGCCAATGGAGACAGACACCATAGATCTAATCATTAGTTGATATCCGGTCTATCTCTGTGAGTAGGACTGGAGAAAGCACTAGTTGAAATGAGGGGGGGGGGGCAGAGAGGCAGAGACAGACAGAGACAGACAGAGAGAGAGAGCAAACCAAGTTCTTCAACGTTTCAGATCTCCCGGGACACTACTGAGTGAGGTTAATGTGTTTGCAGTACCTTTCTACGTGAGAAGTGGAGTCTTTTTGTTTCTGCCTTAAATGAACCAGGCTCAGTTAAGACACCAGAGATTTTTTTTTCAGCACCACAGAAAGCTCTCACAGGGCCCGCTCTGACTGAGTCGAAGTGTGGATTAGTACTTTCCGGATGCTGGAGTTTTAGACAATGGTTTTTGACAAAATGTCTTCAGCACCACCCAATTCTAGGACAGGCTTTTAAGTTCCCTAGCGTTGACACTATCGTGAGCAGCACCAAGGTCACGCCCACAGGGATAGGTCTAGACTTGCACTTTTCATGGTGCAGAAAGACGCAGTCTCTCCAGTATATTGTCATTGGTTCAGGAAAAATGCTCAGAAATCCTGACGTCAACAGGCCTCTCTTTCCTTCCCTGCTGCATCAGAGTTCCTCGTGTAATGAGAAATGATGATGGTAGTATCAGACCCAGCCACCGCCCCGTGTCTGGTCCAGATGAGAACAAGGAGACCATCCATCACTCCCAGGTGGCCAACAGTGACCCAACCATAAGCAGAGTCTCCGGGTGATGAATTATGTTTATGTCTTGACTCTCTTCTCCGACAGTTCGCCTTCTGCAATGAGTTTCCTGAGTTATAAAACCACTCCAGATGTGGGAGCCACTCAGCTTCCAGGGCTCTCAGCCTAATTAATTCAGTCACAGGGTGGTGATTAAAGAGGTCAGTGGTGACATTTCCAGAAAGCACCTTCTACCTTCCCAGCAGCTAGCTCATCCAAGGGCTTCAACTCTCCATGGTCCTGTCAGTAGGACTGGGGGAGGAGTGGGCAACAGGTCCCCTGTCCCTGTTTCCTTGTCCCCTTGTTCCAGATGTTTGTACCAACGACAGACATAGCCCAGGCCACAGTTTGGTCACCCTGGGGTAATCTTTAATTGCACCTCAGAAGACTCTCCAATGGCATAGATGTTATCACCCTGTACAACACCGGGATTGTTGCTTTCCTATGCATCCCCTAGGAACCCTGCTTCATACGAGAGGGGCCCTCTGAAAGTCGCCTCTTTGAGCTTCCGTTTCTACGAGCTGTAACACCGGGTTACCATGGGACCTGGTTCACATGATGTGTTTGAGGAGTAGATGGATTTCGGTTGAATAATATTTTGGGTAGAGCCTGGGATAAAGAGACACAGGTTAACTGTGATGCCTTTGTTAGCGCCGTCTATACCCCCGGTGTATCTCTCAGCACTCCATGTCTGAAGCCACAGAACGAGTATAGGTAGTTTAAGCAGAAAAGCAATCTGATTAAAAAAACATTAAGTGTCGCTATTGTAAGTTATGTAGAGAGAAAGGAAATGGCATGTAGCCATCCCAGTTGGCTTGCAGGATCCATCACCACCCATGGGTCTTGCCCTGTGAAGAAAGCAGTGCCACCTCACCGAGCTCAGGAGGCTGCAGGGTGCTTGTCAGACAGCTTCAGACTGGGACTTTGAGTGACGCTCTCTCTAGTCACCATTGCCCCAGTCTTGGGTCTTCCTCCACTACCTTTAGAGACAATTCTTTGAAATTCCTTCTTGGAGGAACACACCTCATTCCTCTATGGATCTGGGTGCTTGCCAGATCCTTGGTGACACATTACTGCCGTCGTCGTGGAAGTCTGGGAAAACGCATATCAACCATTAACCAAGTTTCTATGATGGAAGGGCCTTCACCTCCCACCCAAACACAAAAAGGAGAGAGGCCCCCAGATATTAGACTGAGGAGGTACAGTGGTGATGCACAGGATGACAAAGGAGAAGAGTGGACAAGAAAAATGCCCAAGGGAACTACTCCAGCCAGTGGCACATCTCCTCTCTCTCTCTCTCTCTCTCTCTCTCTCTCTCTCTCTCTCTCTCTCTCTCTCTCTCTGTGTGTGTGTGTGTGTGTGTGTGTGTGTGTGTGTGTGTTCTCATGGGGATTAGGGCACATTCAGGGCTGAACTTATGCATGGTGGTGAGCATTATGTATGTAAGACTGGCCTGTGGTCAACCTGAAACTAGACTCTAGACATGGTTCTGCTGCTTTCTCCCATCCCACTATGTGGGTACCTTGGAGAGTTAGGAGATGGAGGTCTCCTTCATGCCTAGAGGATCTAGTGAGAAGAGGGGTTAGGACCAGTGAGATAACCCCCAAGGAGGAATAAGAAGAATTCAACCACAGCAGAACAATGGGATAGCAAGAATCAGGTCTGAGAGATAAGTCATGATTGACATGCCCCACGGGCTACACAAGCACCCATCAACAAATATTAAATGGGTGCCCTGTCATCACCGGATCAGCATTCGGGCCACCTGTAGCTACCTGTGTGCCTGGGGTAGGCTACGGAGGAGGCCAGCATCTCAGCTGATGAACCTTCCCGGGAACACTCTGAGCTCCTGCAGAAGGAACAGTTGCGAGGTCTCTAGATCAGTGGGGAGAGCATTACAGACAGAAACATGGATAAGCATCCCAGACACAAGGACCAGAAGGGACAAGAAAAATGCCCAAGGGAACTACTCCAGCCAGTGACGCCTCTGTGTGTGTGTGTGGGGGGGGGGGGGTGATGTGGCATAAATTTTATCATCTGTGGCTGGGCCTCCTCTGCTACTATCTGACCTCTGCCATCTGGAGTCAAGAAACATTCCTGAACCTTTCCGTGGGTGGTGATGTCAGGATCATAAAACCTCGCCAGACTGGCAAGACCTGCCACTGGCACGGTGACTCCATTTGATCCATTGGAGAGTCCTAGCCTTGAATAATAAGTTATATCTTCATTTGTACTCCCCTTTCTTCACAGTCCTCTGGAGCAGTGGAGCTCAGGTGAATGATGAGGCAGCTGGCTCTGGTGGGGAGTCCTTGGTGCCTAAGCCTTTCCGTCCTCACAGCCCTCGAGGGAAGGCCAGTGTGGCTGTTTACGTGCCTCATTTGATAGATAAGGCATCTGGGCTTTGGGGAGCTTCAATGGCTTCTCCAAGGTCACTCGGCAGCAAGTGGAAGACTGATGTGGGTCCTGATGCTCAGTCTAGTGACACTGCAGTTACTGCCCCTTGGTGACTTCCCTGCATACCCCCACCATGCACACACACACAAAAGAGTGGGAAGTGGGCGTCAGGGTTAAAGAGGCTGCATTGTTCCATGGCGTATTCTTTTCATAGAGCAGAGCACAGTGAGTTTTCAACAGTGCCTCTTGGTCTTTGCTGCTGGAGTCAGGAGTTCTCAGGGAGCCCCCATTCATGCAGGGAGGCCCCCTCTACCTTGATAGAGCGCACTCACCTGCAGGCAGTGCTTCCTCTCCCTCCTGGTGGGTTCTGGAATGAGATTTTTGGTCATTATCCTACATCTTCATAAAGGACCCTTTGGCTTCCAAATTGAGCTAATTCTGGTGTTGATTTGGCCCAACTTAGACCCACCTAAGATCAAAGAGAGCTTTTATTGCTTTCTAGGGTTTCTTCGATACTCGGAGCCCTTTGCACCTGTCTTCTCTCCCCCCTTTCCTCCTTTCACCATACAGACCTAGTACCTCTCCCCTGCCTGCCCCACTCACACCCTTCCAACCTCACAGACAGTTGAGAAAGCAAGACTTGTTTCCTAAACAAGACGCCAAGTGAGTGTAACTCAAGAATTCAAGGTCTGTGTGAGAAGGGGGGGGGGGGGGCAGACTTTCAATCCCCACGGTTTTTCTGGATTCTAGGCTTACACAGGGCAACGACTTTATGTCAAAGGGCCACTGAGGAAACCTCCCTTAGACTCGAGGCTGGTGCTGTTAGGCAGAAATGCAGAGCACAGAGATTCCTAACCCTGGACATTCATTAGAAAGCTGAGCCCAAGGGGGAAAACGGCGTTTATAAAAACCTGTACAGTATGAGTAAGACCCTCTTGTAATATGCCTTTCTACTATAGCCATTGCTCATGCAGTGTGCCCTGGACACAGTAATCAGTGTTTTATGAGCTGTCTTCCCCTTGAAGGCTCTTTTTCTTCCTTCTCTTTGCTCAAAATAAGAATTTAATTAAACTCTGGGTTTTTCCTGCCACGACCTCTTAGACCAGTAAAATGGTGTTAGAGGTTCAGGGTGTGGAGAAATGACTTCATCCGATGCTTCAGAGACACTGTTTTGTGTCAGTGATAATGGCCCCTCTTAAGGACAGGAGGTAACCCAGACAGACCCTTCTGGAAGATTCCATATAGTAAATGCTTTGGACGGTGATAACCGCACAAATCAGCAGTTAGCCATGTACGCATGGACGGTGACCTCCAGACTCACCGTGTGTTTGTTTCATAGCTAAGCTCATAGTGAGTCTCTTAGATACATTTCCTATAAGTTAGATCCTCTTACATGACATGCTTTAAGATGGGGCTTAAGGCAGTTTGAGCGCCTTGCCCTGGGTAGGAAGGAAGGAAGGAAGGAGGGAAGGAAGGAAGGAAGGAAGGAAGGAAGGAAGGAAGGAAGGAAGGAAGGAAGGAAGCCAGAGTTCAAGTTTTCTGCCTCCAAATGCTACATGCCTAGTAATGTGGCCTCCACCTTTCCAAGATGGAGGTTGATTGATGAATTGATGATGGTCAAAGCAACGTGTGAGTCTAAAAAGCCTTTAAGGTCAATTTGAAGGTTAGAGCTCCAAGCTCCTCTACAGAGGGAAAAGTAGTGAGGGAGTCTAGATAGACAGGGCTGTGGCATTCCGCCAACGGATTGGGGAACTCAGGTGATGAGTCTGGCCTTTGCATCCTTAAATACCTCGGAAGGTCAGATTAGCACAGAAACCACCGATGCTGAAGAGAGAGCTCGGTCCTCCCACTTGGCAAACATTAGCTGGTTGAAATACTTGCTGATGGAAATACCGATAGTAAGCTGACAAAAGTTCAGACCTGTTCCAAAAGGTCATCTCAGCCGACGAAACGAGCAGTTCCAGTTTGCCGTTGGTCTCTCCCTGGTGAGGGTTTTAGCTGAAGCCCCCAGCTCTAGTCTTCTCTCAGCATATGGTCCAGCCACAGATGGCTCGAGATGGTGGAAAGGGCTGTGCAGTGGTCAAATCTTCCCTGTCACCTGGGCCAGGACTGCAACTTAGATGTCCACCCTGTGGCAGCAGCCAGCGAAAGGGGAGTTAACACCGTCTGTGGGTTCCCCTGGAGTGCAGTATGAATCCTGTTACTTCCTGAGCACATCCCTTGAATGTATGGCGAACACTGTAGAGTAGTGAGTTGAAGAGCCCAAACACCCCTCATTCTGTCTGGATCCTGTCCATCACCCATTCTCTTAGAAGCCTAGAATCAGCCTCAAACCTTCCTTTTCCCCAAAATGTAATGAGATTTCCCCCGACTTGTCAATAAAATCATCTTTTATTTTCTCGGTCGTTTCTGGTCTGCCGTGGAGTCTCTTGGTCTCATCCTATCATATAATCCCTGGTCTTTCCCAACCTCCGTATCTAGCAAACTTCAGAGAGCAGCATTTCTCAAATCTCCTGCTGACCTTGGCCTGACTCCGCCTGTAACCTTTCTCAGGGGTCCCCACCACCTTCAAATTAAGGAGGGTGCACATTCTTCTGTGGTCTGGTCTAGTTCCGGCTCCGGCTGATTTTTTTTTTTTTGTCATCCTGCATACGTAGTCTCTCTACTTCAATTTTTTTTCATATTCATTTCTCCTGCTATCTCTCTTCCTCTTTCCTTCTTCTGCTTCCTCTCTGATACCAAACCTCTTGTTCTTCCCAGGCTGGGTCATGTGATACCTCCGCTCTGCCCTGTCTCTTTACCAATAACATTACAGCACAGGCAATGTGCTCGCTCACAGGCAGAAGTCAGCCACCTTCCGGGCTCCAGAGCCCCAGACACAAGTTCCTTCGAGGATCCCTCTGCACAGAGCTGAGTTCCTGGACGTCCATAGGCTGGTGGCTTTCTCTCTGCAGGAACCAGTGCTCAGTTTGGCTCATGGTCATTGCTCCAGCCTAGACCAGATGGGGATTGATGGTATCTGCAAGGTTTCTGTTCATTCCACTGGCTCTGAGCCATGGTGACTGACTGGGAGCCTCCTAGCACAGCTCTCCTTATCCACACTGTCCACCCCTGGCCACTCTCATTGTCACATGAAGCATCTCATTCTACTATTAACAGATTGTTCTTCATAAGTTTTTTTTTTCTTCTTATAGAAACCTATACCTGGGTTGTTGGGGGTTTTTTTGTTTGTTGTTTTTTGGTTTTGGTTTTGGTTGTTTTTTGTAAATGTCAGGATATAAATGTTATTCTTAATGTTTTTTTTCTCTCTTCCCTTCTTCTTCTGCCTCTCATCTCTCTTCTTGAAGCATAGCAAGAGTTCCCTTAAAGCAGGATTTATGGTGTTTTTACAACCGAAAGGGGAATACTGCTTACCGGCGTGACTAGTGGAAAATTTCCAAGCTGTACAGTTCAGTGGTTTATATGACCTAATAGAGAGATAAATAAGCCATGATTCTTCTTAAGGACTGGCTTTTAATTAGATTTTTAATGGATACTCTTTGACTTCCCCCAAGCATAAGTACTGCTGTATTAGTTCATTATTGTGATTAAAAGCAGCCAATAGTGATCATAGCTAAATAATTTTCCTCGAGTGTTCTTACTCAGTATGACGCCCCGAGTACTGGCAGCAACTGGCCTGAGCATGTCGTTTTTCACTGGTTGCACTTCAGATCTGCTGTCGAGAGCCCGTTCCGAGGCTCGGAAGCCTGCAGGTGCAGACAGTGCAGACCCTGGGCCCCAGGACTCTGTGTTTCTATGGTGCTAACTAAAACACATCCCACTTCCTTTTCTCTGAAGTCTGAGGTTCCTAGAAAACTTAACCCTATTGGCGTATTTCCAGAAGTATAGTTACGTCACTGGTTGGGATGTAAGTTGGAAAACTCAAATACCTGGATGCCTGTCTGCAAGCCTGCAGCCGGCTGGCGGGGAGACTCACGGTATCATGGTTCACTCACTGGACTGAAATAGAACTTTGTGACCTTCTTTCTGTCTCCTGAGATGTTTTTTAGAGGTGGATCAATCGTCCCAGAGACCCATTGCTCATATGGGGTGGTAATCTTTGCATTTTTAATCTCATGTTCACATGCCTGTGTCTGTGATCTGTGCATGGCTGCACATGTGAACGGAAGTCAGAGGTCAGTTGAAGGTGTCAGTTCTCACCTTGGTTTGTTGAGAGTGAGTCTCTTTCTTGGCCTGGGCCTTGCTGACCTGACTGGGATGGCTGTCCAGCCAGCCACAGAATCCTCCTACCTAGGCCTCTCCAGTAGTGGGGTTGCAAGTTATGCTCGGCCATATCTGGCTTTGTAACAAGTGTGGAGGCGATGGAACTCGGGTCCTCACACTTGCACGTCAAGCACCTGGTGACTGCCTCCGCAGCTGCTGATCAGTTCTGTTCTCTACTTTTGCTGTCTAGCTATCTTCTGTCTGTCAGGATAAGACTGTGGTTCATGGACATGCGCGTGCGTATTTGCTAAAAGGATAAGGAGGAGGATGTACATTTTTATGAAGATATGCCACAAAGGAAGAACGAGACACGCATAATTACTATCAGTGCCGACTTCACTTGTTTATTCTGTCTTTTATTTTTCGGGCACGGATTTGTATCTGTCATTCTCTTCACAAATGGCATGTTGTTGTCATAGCAATATATCATGGGTGCTTTCCCACGCCATTAAATCATCTACAAAGTGCCTTTTGAGATCTGCCAAGGATACCATTACATAAATGTAACCATAATTTATTAATTTCTGTCTTTTGTTCAGCATTTGGATGATGTTAAGGCTTATATTATTATTGGCAACTTATCAATTCATTAAAAAAAATTGAACAAACCATGATTAGTTCCATGGGTGAGCATTTTAGATGCTAGCCAGAAGGAGTAGAGACTGTCAGTGATAGGCCCTGGTACATTGTCTTTAAAGAGGCTGAACGTGTGAGCAGTTTAGACTATATAAGGAGTGGTTATTTCGACGTGTGTTTTTTAGCATGCAGAACTATTATTTTTAAGGGTTTTTTTTGTAGGTTTCAAGGCATAGAGAATGATAGTTGTTTTAATTTTGAATTTCTTATTTTGGAAACTGCCTCTTTCTGTACTTCACCCACCTTGGGATGCTAATTTTGGTGTCATGTCTCTTTTGAAGGATTCGGTTCTACTTTACCAAAAAGCAAGTCTTCCCCTGACTGTCTCTATCCCTTCATGCTAAGGGAAAGACAGATCAGCTCTGCCTTCGGGCTTGGAGAATAAAGTGGGATCCCAACCTTGAAGACTCTCCAGGCACATGCCGTCAGTTCTACACAAGGCCACTCAGTCAATGTTATGACAAATCTGGGTTTTATTTGCTAGACCAGGTTCGTAGCTCTGTGGGCTTCAGCTAGGGTGCTTTACCTCTGTGAGCCTCTGCTTCCCAACCTGTCCCGTGGATAATGGCACTTATCCAACACAGAGATGGCAGACATTGAAAGATGCTGTGGTTATCGCTAGGAGGCTGCAGAAATGAACAGGTACCATTTTCTGCTCAAACATGTCACTTTCTAGTTGCTTTTCCTTGATATAACTACTGAGTGTGTGTGTGTGTGTGTGTGTGTGTGTGTGTGTGTGTGTGTGTGTTCTCTGTGTCTTTTGTCTCTGTCTTTGTCTCTGTCCCATGTCTCTGTCTTTCCTCCCCGTGTGTTTATGTTTCCTTTCTGTCTGTGTCCCGCTCGGTCTCCTGCAGTCTCTCTCTCTCTCTCTCTCTCTCTCTCTCTCTCTCTCTCTCTCTCTGATTCCTGTCTTTCATCTCTATTTCTCTTGTCTCTGCATCTCTCTGTGTGTCTCCTGTCTCTGTCCCTCTCTCTCCCTCTGTGTGTTTCCTCTTTGTCTGTATCTCTCTATCTCTCCTGTCTCTGTGTGTCTCTCTACCTTTCTGTGTGTGTCTGTCTCTCTGTCTCTGCCCATCTGTCTGTCCTCTCTCTCTCTCTCTCTCTCTCTCTCTCTCTCTCTCTCTCTCTGTTTTTCTTGCCGCCCACCCCTCTCCTTCCTCTGAAGGGACAAAGGGAAAGAGATCTTTTAGGAAAAGATCTACCCCTCCTGTGGAGTTCTTGGGCGATTGACATTCTCCACCTTTATACTGGCCCAGAGCCATGGAAAAAGAGCTGTTCCCAGGAACCAAGGATGTCTTGACCAAGCCAGCTTGCCCTCTACATTCCCTAGCCATAAGCAGGGTGTGTTTGATATGGCTGAGTACAAGGTCAGGGAAAAGGTCAAATCTAAAACAGGATGGCTTTGGTAACTGGGCGCCACTCAAAATATTCTCAAGGATCACTGGCTTAGAGCCTCTGGGAACACCAGGACACTGGCAGATATATAAGACAGGCTGCTCCAGAGGAGGGAAAGGGGAAATAGGTCATAAGACTGCCTAGAATTTTGGGCCCTGCTCAGCATGACAGTATGCATTAGGTAGAGGATGTTTCTTCTGTACATTCTGATCCTAGCACCTTAGTTAGTAGACTCAATGGTGAGAACATATTTGGAGCAGGTGCGGAAGAGTCTCACTTCTTATGAGCATTTTCAACTCTGTGGAATTAATTCTCTGAGCATTGTGGGTGGTTTCCACAGGCTGAACACTGACAGAGTCTTCCTGCCAGTGCTATTGCATAGAGCTGCTTAAGATGTGAGCCTTTCTCCTCTGAATTCTTTCTCTTTAAGGGCCATATTAATATTTCTCACACCTCTCACAGAGCATACGTGTGAAGGATAAAGTGAAGTAGTAACCATGGGTGATAAAAAAATTCACAGTGTCCAGCCAAGCAAACAGTTTACTAAATGCTGGAGAAGAGCCCAAAGAGCTCTCCGTTTCCCTTCTGCTAAAACCAGGAGGGTGGATGAGCACGTCGCTTCCTTGCCTTAAAGCTCTGGTATTTCGGAAATCTATGTGCAATGTCCAAGCTGTGGCCAGTATATCTTGAGAACCTGGCTGCTGTGCCTCGAATGGATTTGATACTGAAAGAAGTCCCATCTCTGGGACAATAGATTGAAGAGAGAAAATGGATCAGGCTGCCCCAGCAGCAGGCAGGCACGACGAACAGGAGCACTAAGCGTCCGGGTAACTTGAATCAAAATGTATGAAACCCGGCAAGATGTCAGTCTAACTTTGTCAGTTTCTTTCCAACTCTGTGACTAGAGTCAGAATGCTTACCTTCTCAGCCTCCGCTGTCACATCTGTTATAAAGAGAGAAATCCAAATGCTGACTCTTTACAAGTAGCAGATGAGATCACATATCAAAAAAGTGTTCACATGCTATGAGGCCTGCCACATACTGGGCAGTCACCAATGGGACCGGGATTGCTATTATTGGACTAATCTGCAGAAAGCAAGTTTCCACTTCAGCCACCCAAAGAGTCAAGATACAGTTTCCCAGAGCCAAGAACTAACTAGCTGGCAAAGTTCTTTCCCCTAATCTCCCTCCCACTTCCATAAGGGTCCTTCCAGGGAGTCAAAGAAGCTGTGTCCCAAGAGCTGAGCATGGCTTGTAACATTGTAAGAAGATGTGTCTTCTTAGGAAGAGACAGTAACAGAATGTCATTTTGGATACCAAGCCCAATGGAAGGTGCGCATTAGCAATGGGCTGGTTTTATAGTTCAAGCCCTTCCTTTAGGAAAATAATTTACTCTGCTAAATACATCACATTCACCAGTATCCTATCCCTGTATAGATTAAAGAACTGATTTTTTTTCGTATCATCCCATAAATTAAAAGCAGTCCTCTCTGATACCTGATTCTGTGAATAAATCCAGAATTCGTGTTGTCAGAATTTATGTTGGGAGGAAACAGAGGAAATGTATCCTTAAGGAAATATTTTGCAGTCATTGTTAACACCTTCTTCTCCTTCTGCTGGCTGCTTCTAGTTCCTTAATATAAATGTGCGAGCTGTTAGCGTGAGATGCACATTCTGGAGCTTCGGGGCCACCTGCCTGTGTGGCTGACTTGTTATTTAAATTCCCTTTGCATTTCACAGATTTAAATGCTGCCAGGGCCCTGATTTATGGTGTTCACATTACACACATAAAACTTTCACTACAATCTCCCTGCATCCCATGCACACAAGGGAGGAAGTTAAATACAGTCATAGGTGGAATGGATCCTGGAGCCAAGAGTCCCTGGTAGGGTATAAAGGCAGAGTAAAGTATCCAAGACACTTTTGGAATGTCATAGTGTTTGAGAGCCTGGATTCTGAGAAGAAGAAAAAAAATGTCCGTATCCTTTCCCTACCAGAAGGGAATTGGGACAGGAGAAGGATTGAAGACTAAAGACAGGTGAGGGAGAGAGAACCAAAAGATGCTGTGTGCTCTTGATAAGAATACAGATCCCCTGCCTTCTGAGATGGATCTAAGGCAAGACAGAAGAGCAATTCTGTAAAGGATGGTCAGACTCAAATGACCCTGGGGGATGCAGAGATAACTACCAAGGACCTGCATCTGGTATGCCAGTTAGAGTCCTCTGAGCACTGCTGGTGTAGTGCCTGCCTGGCATTTAGCATGACCACGTTCTTTCCTGTGGGCATTTTTGGTCACCGAAAGGACAAATTCGTGCAGGTTTTATCTTGGAGTTTGGGAAAGGCCAAATTCAAATGGCCAACAAATACATGAAAATGGAGCAGTAAATATCCTCTAAAACACAGTTCAAACAAGTGTCTATACCACAGTCTAGTTAGGAAAGTTTTCTTCTGAGCAAGTTCACACACACACACACACACACACACACACACACACACACACACACAGGCCTATGTGGCAAACTAAGTGCATGGAATTCTTCTAGCATGACATGGATTCAGACTGTGCTTAAGGCAGGACAGCCTTTGTTTGTCTGGACATCTTTCTGTCATCCTCATTCACTCATCATCATGGTTCTTACCTCTCTCCCAGTGTGAGGGGAGCAGGGCTATTTCTTCAGGAGTAAGTTGTGACCTTGGATTAATGGTGAACTGGCATTCTCCCAGGAAAGTCTGGGAGTACCCACTGACATTACTTCACAGTCTTCCTGGCCTAATAGCTGAATCCTGTGTCCAGGATTTGTTGACAGCAGCAGAGCCATCTTGTGTG
Source organism: Rattus norvegicus (assembly GCF_021556685.1). NCBI lineage: Eukaryota > Metazoa > Chordata > Mammalia > Rodentia > Muridae > Rattus > Rattus norvegicus. The sequence continues at coordinate 25,796,393 of NC_141543.1, forward strand.
GGGATTAGGTTGAACTCTGTAAGAGGGTCAGATAGAGACAGAAGACCTAATTAATACTGCAAAGAGGGCATCTCTTATGAGCCTCAGTTTGTGCAGACAACAGGCTGTGGCTACAATCACAGCTATTACATGGTGGATCACGGAGGTGGTGCTGTGGGTGGGTGAGCCTCAGTATAAGACCAGTGGCATTTTATTCTGACTAGAGGAAAATTATACATACAGACCCTAGATTTGAGCACAGAACTATTATGGGAAAATAAGAGTGACTTATATATACTGAGTGTTGATCCTTGAACCAGGCTAGAAGATGGCCTCAGCAAACCTCACAGCGACCCCCATGAGGCACATGAGAAAACTAAGCCAATGAGAGGAGCAAATTCCTTAGAAAGTGACTTGAGTTCTAGTGCCTCTGACTCACAGCAGCTGGGCTCCACTGTAGTTCCTATTTAATATAAGCGGGGAAGGACACTGCTGTGTTTTCCATCCAGAGATGCTCGGGGTGGAACCCAGAGTGAGCACTGCCTCACACACCCTAAAAGGCATTCATCTTATGGTCCACAGCTCCTCTTTGCACATGCCTGAGCTCCTGGCAAGCATCAAGCTGGGTCTCAGGGAGGAGCAGGAGCTAAGGATGTAGCATGTGTGTCACAGACCTGAGGGCGGGAAGAGAGATTCTACAGTCCTTGGGAGATACTGAGAAGTCCTATTCATCTGGTAGTTGTAGCTTAACTCCAAGGAAGTGGGAACAGAAGTAACATGGGATATTGAGAACTCTGTCCACGGGGCTAGACAGGTTAGCATGGTCAGGCTATGGTAAGGGTCTCCTCCAGGCTGAAGACTGTTGATTTCTTAATGAGAACTCACATGGTAGAAGGGAATAAGGTACATACATGTGCGTGTGCACGCATGCGCACACACACATACACACATACCTTTTAAAAATATTTATTTATTTAATGTGTATGTATGTGTGCCTAAGTGTATGTGCACCTTATGTGTACATGGTCCATGTGTAGCAGAAAAGGCCATCAGATCTCTTGGAACTAGAGTTACAGGTGGTTGTGAGCTGCCCGGTGTTGGTGTTGGGAACTGAGCCCGGGTCCTCTGGGAGAGCAGCAGGTGCTCTTAACCTCTGAGCCGAGCCATTTCTCTAGTCCGCTTTATTACAGCTGTCCCTCGGTGTCCACCCTGTGGCTGCTGTAGTAACGTGGAGCTGAAATACTCAGGACTTTTCACTTTAAATCAAACCAGAAATTTAGTTGTTGTTTTTTTTTTAAATGAAATTTCACGTCTTTCAAATGTTGAAGACTAATGAAATGTGGTAATGCAGACTAGGCATGCTGATTGCGTCTGTGGACTGAAGGGAGCACGTTTGAGACTTTCTGCAGTATATTGTGGATTCGAGCAAGAACTTTGCAACACACAGCACTGGGTTCAAATTCTTGCTTCCCTGAACACCAGTGCTTTTTAGGTGTATGACTCAGCATCCTTAGAGAGTAGCGACCCTAAGGCCATCTTGCCAGCCTGCCGTAAGGTTGAGTGGCTCATACATACAGAATGACTTGTATAACGTCTGGCCCAGGAGGAAGTGCATAAATACCGTGGCTCTTTATATCCCTATTCTCAAGTGCATGTGAAGCCTGAGCTGCTTCACTCTGCCTGACTTTGCTCCTCGGAAGAGGGAAGAACCTTTATCAAATGGTATGCTCCATAGACTCTCTGCGGTCTAGCGCCCAAGAAATTGCAGCCTTCTCTTTGATTCTGACAGTGACCCTTTAACAAGAAGGTCAAGGATGTCATGAGCTTGTGATCAGCTTCTCTGGCTCCAGCTCAAGGATGACAAGTGTCCCCGGGACTTACGATTGACATGAGAACCTCCGTCTTGCCAGCTCTTCTCAGCTCCCTGGATGAACTCTCCCACCCTTGTGCTCCTTGGTTGCAGCCTGCAGACTCCAAACCATGTTTGGTGTGAGGCAGTGCCTTCGCGGCCTGCAGTATTCCAGGACCTCGCCTTCCAAGGCCCACTGGAGCAGCAGAAAAATGTTTGCCTGGGGAGGAGCATTTTCCCAATCTGAGGCACCTTACTTCACCTTTCTGGTCTCGGCCTCTTGTATGAATCTCAAAACAGGAAACAGGATTAGACCTTAACACCATGCTCAGAGAACCAGACTGCCCCCAGCCTGTGCCAGCTCAGAGGGGTGTTCATACTGGAACACAACCTGACTTTCAGGGGGATGCTTCAGGCACAGGGGTACCCTCTCGGCCTTCAGAACCAACTGCTCCTCTTAAGTTCCCAGCGCAGGACTCTGCTCTCGACTTGCTACTGAATGTCTCCTTTCTCTTGTCTCATGTACAAGGAAGAAGTCTCTTACTTCTTGCCACCTCCCAGGGAGTCCATCAAGTGTTCCAGTGACTTCTCTTTGACCTTCATACTTTTAAGATGGTGTGTTTCTCTAACTGACCTGGCCAATGTTACCCAGCCTACCTTCCTGGCTTCTCCCTAGTGTGACAAAGCACCACCTTCAAAGCAAGCAGGCAGGCTCAGAACATTTGAACAGTGTTAGCAGGCTTGAACGGGAAAGCATACACATCCTTACACAGGTGTCACAAGGCCCAGGGGGAAAAGTATAGAATATTTGGGGGGATACTCAGGGAAAGCATTTTCAAGAACACAGCACCCCAACACCTGCAGTAGAGCATACCTCCTTCGGTTCAACAGAACAGACTATGTTTACACCTTATGCAAAGTGGCCGCTCGGCCATTTCTGTAACCAATCGCATCCTGTCAGCCTCTCTCTCTTCTTGCTTAGCCTATTTTCCAGTTACGAATTCTCTTAAGGATGGATTCTCAGTATTTCAAGACAGCTTCATGTTTTCCTAACTGCAGTGGCCTAGAGAGAAACCCCACCCAGTGCCTGAGGCCAGGACAAAGTAACTTCCTTGGTTGCATGCCCTGGTCCCTTCCCTCTCATTGGCCACCAGTCATGCTGAAGCTGTGGCTTATCAGAGGAAATTTACCCTCCCCAGTCACATTCAGCCTCTGACTCCACCTACGTTCCACAGGTTCTCTGAAACCTTTTCTCTAGGAACCATACACAGTCTCTTCCTCCCTCTGCTTCTGTCTAGGGAAACTCTCCTGCCTAGCATTGGAGCCGCCTGGTAGACCCCATAGGCTTTGACTCTATCCCCTTCTGTATACGCAGCTAGAAGCTTGCGAGCACTCCTGCCCTGGTGGGCTACATGGATTTTACATGGAGACCATCAAACCTCAGGCCTCTGCCGCATATGAAGGCAATGCCTGCTTACCAAAAACGGGGAAATATCGAGTGAGTTATTTTTAAATTACTGATACCATTTCACTTATGCCATGCTTTCTTTGGTCGTTATGGGAACAGATGAGGCAAACGGTGTTTTATTTAATAGCCAGGAAAAAAAAAAAAAACTGAGGCTGGGAGAGGTTAAGACACTTACCAAGGTCATGGAGCTTGGATGTGGGAGGCTGGTGGGTAGCCAGGAAGAGCTGTGAGTGTTTCAACTCTGGATGGGGTATTCCTTCTGTGGCACCAGGCCACCTCCCCTGCTAGGGTACCCCCTTTCTCTCCAGGACTGTGAAGTCAGCCGTGGGGCACTGTCAGCTCCGCCAATCTGCTCCCTTGTCTCTTAAAGTGATTATGAAGTAGAAACCATGAAATCCACAGCTGCAAGAACAGCAGGAATTCTACCTCAAACAGACGCAGGCCCTGGAAGCCAGCAGCCGATGCTAAAGTCACTCCAGAGCCCCTCTTTATCTCTCTGTCTGTCTCTGTCTCTCTGTCTCTCTCTCTGTCTCTCTGTCTCTCTCTCTCTCTGTCTCTCTCTCTCTCTCATCTTTTGAAAGGATTGCCTCTATGAACGTCTGGGAGGTAGCCAGTGATCCATTGTATGCACTAAATAATTTGTAAGTCAAACCTCACTATTGATGGCAACGTGATGTCAAAATCACTCAGTTTAACAACACATGTTGAAAGGACAAATCAATTATGCCCGGCCTCTCCAAAGGTGGTTTGGGAAGGCAGCACAGCACGTGGAGATGTGAGTACGGATAAACACACATGTTTAATGGAATGCAGAAGGGATGGAAACTGCCGTAGTAATTGAGGAATCTTTTGGACTCCGCTTCTCCATGCTGGGAAGATTGCCCGACCAATAATCCACAAGCAAAATCTTCACCCACTGAGTCTACGAAAGAGCGAGAGCTAGCTAAGGATGTGGCTCAGAGATAAGAGGCCAGCATGTGCCTAGCATTCTGGGTGGTTAATCCCCAGTGAAGGAAAGGAGAGAAGGAAAGGAAGAAAAGGGAGGTTCTGACTGCTCACAGCAAAGCACTGGCTCCCAGCCAGATCCTGTCTTCATTTTGTTCTTTACCTTACAAGATGGAATGCCCTCCCATTTGGTTGCCTCATCCAAGCCTCTGCAGCAACTTCCTAGATTTATGAAACCTACCCAAGTGACCTCTCAGACTCTGCTATAGTCCTCTGAAGTTGTACCTGAGGACAAGCCAGTCTGGGTCATGCCTGTCTGTCCAGGCTGGTCTTACTGGTTTCCTCTGGTCTGCAGAATCAACTCTAACACCACACTGTTGCAGATGGGCCCTTCACATTTGGGCCACTGCCGAGGTGCTGTGGTTCCAACTCTGTCCAACTCTTTTGACTTTAATCAGTCTAATCTGAAATGTCACCCTCTCAGAGAGGCCCTCCCTAGCCAGTCATTATTATCTTCTTCTGTCTTATTTCTTTCAGGACGCATCACTACCTGATATTTATTGGATCTATCTGTCTGTCTCACATACAGTGGAAGGTTCCTGAAAGCAAGGACTTCATTGTGTTCAGATCTATACCCACAGTACTTACAATGCAACTTGGCTTATGCTTAATACAGTTGCCAAAAATCTTGATTCACGTGCGCGTGCTCACACACACACACACACAGAGAGAGAGAGAGAGAGAGAGAGAGAGAGAGAGAGAGAGACAGTGTGAAAGAAGTGGTTCCCAACTTGTAGTGTTATGGAGAGATGATAAATACTTTAAGAGGTGGGCCTAGTGGCAAAAGATTGTATGACCTAGTGAAAGGAAGTCTGGTTATTGGAGGGTGTGTTCTTGAGGGGAATATTGGGACCCTACTGCCCTCCCTACACACACACACACACACACACACACACACACACACACACACACACACACACACAAACTGAGGTCCAAGACAGCCAAGGCTACATAGAGAGACCTTGTCAACAAACTGGTGTTTCCCTTTTCTGGTGAAAAGGAAAGAAGCCTGTTTCCCCAGCTGAACCCTCCATTCATTCTAGAGCTGAGTTAACATGGAGCCTTCTTTGGTTGGGAACCTTAGAAAACCGTTCTCTCTTTTTTTTCAGGGGAACATTGACACAACATGGAAATCACTCTATGGGTACACTCCTCCCTTCCCCAGCACCGATCACATGGGGTCTTGTTCTGGCAGGATACATCCAGCACTTACTGCCAAGGTGTTTTGCTATTTATATACCAAGTGCAACCCGATCTCCCTTGAGCCTAGGTGACTTGCAATGTTTGGGGTGGGGGTGGGAGTGGGGGTGGTTACCATAGTTCCCTGAAGCATCCCTCAGGGATGCCTTACAATGGAGGCGGGTGGATGCTGCCATAAAAGGGCCCACTGAGGTTGTAGGCACCAAACAGAGGCAATGATCACTGTGTATCAGCAATGGCCTGAGCAGAAACTTGGGTGGAGTGGAAAGTGATCCACCTTCCTTCCACTCAGAACCCACTTCAGCCAGGTAAGACCAGGAAGTAGGATAGCTTATCTGGGCCAGAGCCTCTTCAAGGCCAAGGAGTGTGCGACCCTTCCACACGATACACATGATACACATCGTTGGCGGATGGCTTTATTGATGCTCATGCTCTCGGCTCTTTTTGACAACTCCGGCTCTCTTTCTCCTGACAGTTGGAAAGCCTTGTGTGGCAAGCCCGGTGCTGCCTCAGGGGGTGTAGGGGTGGGGGTAACCATCTCTGTTCTTGATCTGACCTGACTAATTGGCCCCAGGGAAGTAAATTATATGGAAAGAAGAGCGGTCTCTGACGCTGGCCGCATTCATCCCTAAGTATAGGAGGCATGAAGAATGACCACACTCCCCTTGTAAATCTGTTATGGCCTCTTGGCCTCTGAGCAATAGTAAATAGAATCCTCGCAGGCCGTCCCGAAGACATGAAGACGTTTGGTGAGAACATCTGGCATTCATCGACTGAGGAAAAAGGAAGGGGGAAAAAAATCATGAGCCTTGGGACAGAATTTCATCTTCTTTTCATGTTGCCATGTGGGTGAAGGAGCCCTCGCCATCTTGAGGCAAACACCGGGCGGGGTATGTGGGCTCCCTTTCAAGTTTTAAAAGGGACATAAAAATGCACATGAATTTCTGTGAAGCAGTTCACTGGTGGGGGGCATCTTTTTGAAAGGGGCTGGGGGGGATGTCCGGTTATTGTAACTTGCTGTCAGTGTGTCTTCTTCCCTTCTGGTCCTGTGAAGTTTACCGGTGCTCTGCCCTCTGGGGAGAAGGGGAGTCGCAGATGATGCCTTCTGCAGTTGGCTAGGAGACACCAGGGAGTGCAAGCCTCCCTCGGATGGACTAAGAGTTGGTTTTGTACAGTTGCTCCCTGCTTCCCTTTGCAGCTTCCAGTTCTGCAGAACAGTCTGGCTCCCTGGCTCTACCACCCACCGGTTTAGATTCCCATAGGAATGCCATTGAAGTTCCCTTCTGAAGGATAGGTTTTCTCCTTTCCCATGGGATAAGCAGAGGCTGCTCTTTGATCGGTGGGCTTAAGTCAGAACAGGGCTTACTTAGGTAGCCAAGGTGGCTGAAAATGTTAGCAAGCAGTGGGGTCCCTTTTAATTTTTAAAGGGGACTCCAGTCCTACTCTTTACGGCTTGCTTAATTATCCCAGGCCCCTGAATGGCTGTCTATTGATTCCAATTAACATGATTGACACCTCATGTGGAAGGTGAAAGCTAGTCAGACGGAGGACCCCTACGGAGATTCATTTCCTCTTCGGAGTCTCTCCTGGGCTGGAGGAAACTTAACAGGGAGCAGAGATACTGTGCCCAGAGCACCATTTTCTCTTTCATATGCAGCCCCCAAGGCAGTGGTGTGGGGAGGTGGGGAGGTTACGCACTTTTTTCAATGCTATTTAAAAAAACAAAAACAAAAAAACTACAGCTAATTCTGTTGCTCTTCTTTTCTTTCCCCTTTCTATATTTTGTACATCTAAGGTGATGCCTGAGTGGATTTCCTTTTTCCCTTTCTGATCCTGAAAGAATCTTGAAACGTCGACTTTTTACTCTCTCTGATACCACATTTAGAAATTGACATGAACTTCCAAAAACAGCCAACTTTCCATTCCCCTTCCCCCTCCCCCTTCCCTCCCCCTCCCCTCCCCCTTCCCTCCCTCTCTTCCTCCCCCTCCCCCTCTCCTTCCTCCTCTTCCTCCCCTTCCCTCTCTCCTCCCCTTCCTCTTCCTCTTCCTCCTCCTCCCCTTCCTCTTCCTCCTCCTCCCCTCCCTCTTCCTCCTTATTGTCCTCTTCCTCCACCTCTTCTTTTATGATTCAAATACAGATCTTGACAGGTTTCTAAGAACACGTGTGTTCAGATAAGTCCAAATATAGTAAAATGCTGATGATTAGTAGGCTGGATGCAGTAGAAAAGTGAGGCCCTGGGTGGTGCTGAATCAAAATGCACAACCTGAAAGAATAAAACCAACAAAATGGGTAAGGAATGGCTTTGCCTTGTGAGTGCGAGTTGTTTGAAAGGGGTAGATGTGATCTGGCTATGACGCCTTCGGCATCTCCTCCTTTCTAGAACATTCTTCCTAGTCACAGAGGACCTCATGCTACAGTGGGCAGTAAGAGCAATAAAAACAGTACTGTGCAGTTACCAAAAACAAAAATACTGTGATGGGCTTCGTAGTATGGCGTTCAAAGGGGGTGGTGGCCAGGTGAATTCTCTCATTCATTGGCATTTTTGTTTTTAATTTTTTTGGCTGTGAATTTCATAAGGAAAGGTATGATGTTGGTTCTCTGGTTGCTTTGTCCCCATAACCACCAACAGTGCTTTGCCTGTTAGAGATACAGGGTGGATGCTTGAAGAATGGACAGATTCTCTCTGCACAGATTCTGTACTGGGAAAGAAACATTGAAGTGCTATTGTGCCTGGTGAATTGGTCAGAAAGGATATAGAGGGAGAGAAGAGAAGGATGGATGGATGGATGGATGGATGGATGGATGGATGGATGGATGGATAGATGGATGGATAGGTGGATGGATAGGTGGATGGATGGGTGGGTGGATGGATGAATGGATGAATAGATGAATAGATGAGTGACTGGCTGGCTGTATAGATGGATGGATGGATGGATGGATGGATGGATCAATGGATCGATGGATCAATGGATGGATGGTTGGGTAGTGGATAGATGGATGGGTGGGTGAATGGATGGATGGATGTGATGGATGGATGGATGGATGAATAGATGAATAGATGAGTGACTGGCTGGCTGTATAGATGGATGGATGGATGGATGGATGGATGGATAGATGGATGGATCGATGGATCGATGGATCGATGGATCAATGGATGGATGGTTGGGTGGTGGATAGATGGATGGGTGGGTGAATGGATGGATGGATGTGATGGATGGATGGATGGATGGATGGATGGATGGATGAATAGATGGATAGATGAGTGACTGGCTGGCTGGATGGATGGATGGATGGTGGATAGATGGATGGGTGGATGGATGGATAGATGGATGGATGGATGGGTGGATAGATGGATGGATGGTGAATGAATGTGATGGATGGATGGATGTGGATGGGTGGATAGAGGGATGGGTAAATGAGTGGGCAGATGGATGGGTGGGTGGATAGATAACATAAAGAGAAGTGAGAAGTAGTCTTGTTTTGGACAAACAACATAAGAAAATGGACAGAGTTCAATGATCACTGTCTAGAAGGAGCTTGTACACTTTGCCTGTTTGTGCATCAGGGAAACACTGCGTCCCCCACTGCTATGTGACTGTCCTTTAGGTAGGTCAGGACACCGAGAAGAGAACATTGACCATGGTCAGGATGGTCCAGCAAATTCTGGGTCACCTGATGAGTCTCTGCCATTTCTTGGCAGGCTCCCTCACACACACACACACACACACACACACACACACACACACACACACACACCTTCCTCATCTCCTCTGTGGAGTGTTCACATTTACTTAGAAGGAAAAACAGAGGAAGGGAGGCATCAAAAGGGAGCAGCTCAACTCTACCAGCACCTAAGCTTGACATGGCAAAGGAGGCGCCACCCCGAGGAAGCTCCCTTTGGCGAAGCTGCGTGTCATGGTCAAGTTAAAGCTAACAACAACAAATATGAACGATTCCACAAGCCCACCCTGGGAGCATCACAGCGTGTTTATTGTACTTCCTTTTTCACCCATTTCCAAACTTCGGCTCATGTCTAACAGATTTAAGCATGTTGCTTGTCGTTCGTCAGCCCGAATGCGCCTTGGTGCCACTTCTTCTTGCCACCACAATAAATCTTGAGACAATTAGAGCCTTCCCAACAAACATCCTGCAGGGAGTGTGGGGCTCTGAAACTCGACTTTGTGGAGAGAAGCGAGGGAGAGTGTGCTGCAGACAATCTGGCCTTTGGAAGCCCCACCGTGCTCTGCATTTCGAGCTATCCTTTCCTGTTCCCCTCTTCTGTTGCCAATTGTATTTATATCACTTTGGGGGTGTGGAGGGAAGGGGTAGGACCCAGGAGAGGCTAATAACACAAGAGAACAAAAGTCAAGAAAGGCGTTTCTAAGCCCGTAAACCTGTAGATTGATTTCTGTTACCTGCTCTGGCCATCTTAGGACCTATAAAAGCCCCCAAGAACTCTATATTTTTGTAACACTCCACTCCCCTTGCCATCTCAAATCTAGCATCTAACACTTGTGTCACCATTTAGGTATAAGTTACCTATAGGAAAATATAAAGCTCTGTATTTTGACTTCGTCCTTGTTGTATATTGAAGTCAATGGGATTTTATTCTAACTATCACCATTCTCATCTGGCCTCAAAGGGCTCGTGAGACATCGGTCTGCAGTGACATAGGAAATGGCTTGCCTCGCCGTACTAATTTTGGTGGCCTCTCGTGGACTGCTGGCCTTCCTGGAAAGATTATCTAGTTCTCTTTATCCTGTTTGTAGGGAACATTTCTAATAATTTTTTTTTCTAGGCAGAATGAGTTAATGGGGTAGGGGATCTGGATTCCCTCTTGCCAACTAGGAAACCTTCCATAAAAAAAATCCCATGGCACCTGCAGAGATGAAAGAGACAATGTATCTAATACTTTAATATAGTTACTGTTAGCTAAGCAAAAAGCCCATGGCATTTAATGTGTAGTGTTGAACTGGAGCTCAGGCCCAATGTTGCATTTTATATCCAAAGACTGAGATGTCTGGACCATTTTGAGCACTAGGTAGTACTTCTGAAGGAGTCTGTAGAGAAACTAAGTAACTGCTGGGGACACGGACACAGTGGTGGTGATGCCTACATTCTGTCCTGTCTGGTTTGAGAACATCAGTCTCCTTTTGTAATTGTTGTCTCCTGCCTCAACACCCTCATTAAACCTCCAGCTTCCAGATGCCAGAGACTGGGTGTGACAACCCAAGCCTGGAGGACTCCGCCCACCCAGGCAAAAGCATCATTGCATCACCAGAAAAGAGGGATGCAAGGCAGACAGGCAAAGCGAATTAGTGTACAGTGGGGAAGACTCCCGGGGACCACCAAAGGCTGAAGAGTCTCCAATAAAGATGGGAGAGAGTGGACGAGATGGCTCCGACATAAGGACGTTTGCCACCAAACTTGATAACTTAAGTTCAGTCCCTGTCCCCCCAAATGGAAGCTATGCACCTCCTAAAATAAATGTTCAGGATTTTTCTAGGAGGTCAAAGTAAGGGCCCGTGTTGAGAGATTTGATAGCGAAGATGGGGTCACAGGTTTGATTCTAAGGATATTTTAATGTCAAAAGTCAATAAGCCTGAAAGACAAGTTTGCAGTGGGGGAGAGAGGTTAGGGAAAAGTACGTCTGAGCTCTCAGCTGCTGCAGTCCAGTACCTAAGGGAGGTTAGTTCCTAGCCTGAGGAAGAGAGGGCAAGAAGAAGAAGCAGCAGCTAGTGGCTTAAGGAGGTGCCCAGAGGAAGCACTGTGCAGTTTGGGCCTGTTGAGTTGACTGAGCCCTCAAAATAGGTAGGGAAATAATATGGTTCACCTGGGCGTTGATGTGGGGTGCTTTTTGTATTCATATTTTTCTAATTCACAAATCAACTTCTTAAATTAAGTAGCCAGCAAATATATATATATACACACGTATATATATATGTATATATGTGTATATGTATATGTATGTGTGTATATATTAGTGTGCCTTGACTCTGGCTGAGGTGGGCTCCTCACAGCAAGAACCAGGAAAAGAAAGCAAATTGTGCATGGGACATTCTGGTATGACCACCAGCTGCTAAGTCGGAATTTAGGCCTGGAGTCAGGGTCAGGGCAGAATGGGGCTGGGGGAGGGGAAGGAACTGGGAGGTTAAGACAGTTATCGCTAAGAAATCACTTTTGTTTTTAATTTCACACACATGGGGTTCATAATAGCCCCCTAAAGCAGGGTTCAGCAGTTAGGAAAGATGGAGAGATAACAGCGTGCATTCCCCTATGGGAATCTGGGGGCACTGTTGCTTCCTACCCAGCTGACTCCTATGTTGAGAAGGTTATAGTTTTGGGGAGGGACTAGTAGAGAGTGACTTCCTGCTCTGGCTGGTCATCTGGGGGCTTTCTTCCTGTCCATGAGTGTGCAATCTTTTGCTAGGTCTTGATCAGCTCAGAGGTCAGGGAGAGCTGGTGGGTCTGAAGACATAGGCGATGTACAGAAAGAGTTGTTGATCTCTCTTGTGTCCAGTTTCATTGTCCCATTCCTTGCTGGCTTTTAAAAGCAACGTCGGAGGCTGCCGCTGTCTCTTCTACAGTGCATGTGATTCTGGGAATCTCACCACCCTTCTTGTATTGATTTAGGAATGCCTCGTTGCTGCAAACAGCGCCATGATCATTGGTTCCTACGCTTGCCTTTTATCTGGGTCTCACAATGTGCTGTACAGATGTTGTCCTGCCGGACCCCGATACCCCCTAATTTGCTTCGCGATCCCAGGCGAGTGGTGCTCCCTCTGGACACTTTCACTCCTGCCCTGTAGCTAGGTACACATAGCGTAGATACCTGGAGGGTTGATGCCCTTTCGGGCGCTGCCTCTTAACACTTTGCCCCTGACCTTGCCTGTCAAAACCTCTACAGCCTCTGTGTTCTCTATTCTGCCTTTGTAAAATTCGGCCTTCCAGGGTCCTAAATTCAGCCATTAATTCAGTGTCCATATTGAATGGTAGATGAAGCCCTGTTTTTGTGGCCCTGGAGATAGAACAGTGAGCAACAGAAGTAGGCATTGCATCCAAGAGCTTCCTTGATGGATGCCAAGATGGGAACAAGTGTGGGGATACCTGGGAACAAGAATAGAGGCCCCTGGATCACCTTGACTCAACTCAACAGGGAATACCTCCCTAGGAGGTAAGAGCTTGTAAGGGGATCTAGCCCATCAGTGCCCCATTTACAAGCTGCATTTCCTCAGGTAAGCCACTTGGTTCAGGCCTCTATGCCTTTCAGGCTGGATAATTACTGTGGATTTTAGCAAAACATCTAGTAGGTGCCCAGTTAATCCTCATCCATCCACCCGAGTCAATCGACCTCTCCTGCACACCAGTGCTCCTAAGGTGTGGCAAGGTGAAGATTGGCCTTGAAAGATCAGTATTTTCTTAAGGAAGCAAATGGTGTTCATCTCAGTCGATTTTCCTCTACACGGGCTGGGCTTGACAGTCTCAGTGTATTGAAATCTCCTTCGCTGCCGGGGACACACCAACTGAGAGAACTTTACCAGAGCAAGGGAAAGCCAGGGAATGTGGGAAAAGCCAATGAGGCTGGCCCAGCGAGTTTTAATCTTACCTGAGGTTCCAGTCCCTGGGAACCACCCTCTTCCATATGTCTCCTATGTCGAGGTAAGGTCTGCTGGGCATGACATAGTATATGGCTGGACAGACACCCTCTGTTGCTGGTGTTGCAGTAGCTGGGCGTGGAAATATCATATGGACCTTTAGATTATAGCTACCCTGCTGCTGCCAAGTTCAGGGTTTTTATACACAAAGCACACTGCCGTCCTAAGAGCTTTTCTTTAACCTTCCCATTTGTGTACCCACTATGTGCTATGCACGGTACTTATTTAGCCTTTTGCATACCAATTGCAGTGGTTTCCGGACCTCACAAAACACACACACACACAGAGAGAGAGAGAGAGAGAGAGAGAGAGAGAGACAGACAGACAGACAGACAGACAGACAGACAGAGACAGACAGAGACAGAGACACAGAGACAGAGACACAGAGAGAGGCAGAGAGAGAGGGAGGGAGAGGCAGAGAGAGACACAGAGAGACACAGAGAGATAGAGAGAGGCAGAGAGAGAGAGAAACAGAGACACAGAGAAAGTCAGAGAGAGGGAGAGAGACAGAGAGAGACAGAGACATAGAAAGAGACAGAGACACAGAGAGACAGAGAGACATAGAGAGAGACAGAGAGACACAGAGAGAGAGGCAGAGAGAGGGAGAGGGAGAGAGAGAGAGAGAGAGAGAGAGAGAGAGAGAGAGAGAGCATCAGTTTGACCAAGAGACTAGCTGGAGACCCAGTGGAAACTTCAGCATGACCCTCTATCTCTGGGGCTGCCTCACCCCTAAGGAACCTGGGCACCACTGCACAGGCAGAGTCAGCCCTGTCCTCTGTGCCCTGACCTAGAGCTGGAGCCAGAGAAGCGAGCCTCTTTAGGGCTATTCTTTTGAGCAAGCTCCCCCAACCCTCCCACCTCCCCACCCCCCGTCATTTCTCTTACTTGCCTTTTCTTGAGATGCCATTCAAAAGGGTACTCAGTTCACCGCATCGAAATGCACACGATTCAGGGCCTTTCGGTATATTTACTGTGTGTAATAATCACCGCCATCTAATTCCAAAGTGACTCCGTCACTTCCTAAAGAAACCTGCTACCCATTAGAACTCCTCTCCCGATTTCTCCCTCTCCCCAGCCCCTGGCAACCACAAACTTAACTTTTGGGGCTTTTTGGCTTTTCATATAAATAGCATTGTGTAATTTGTGGCCTTTGGGGCCTGACTTCTTCAGCATATGTGAAGAGTTTCCAAGGTTCATCTGGGTTGGAGCTTCATACAAAAGCTTAATTCTTTTTTTAATGCCGTTACGTGTTCCACATTTTATGTGTCTGTTCTTAAGTCAATAGGCATTTGGGTCGTTCGTCCCCTTAATTATTATGAATATGTTGCTTTGAGCATTTGTGTACAACTTTTTTTTGTGTGTGGATGTGTAGTTTTGATTGCCTTGGACATCCGCCTAGGAGTGGGATCTACTGGGTCACAGGCAATTCTTTGTTTAACTGTGAGGACTTACTTGTCATACCGATCTCCTTGGCAACCTCACCATTGACATTCAAACCAATGATATACAAGGGTTCCGGTTCCTCCATCTGCTTGTCAACACTTGTTACTGTCTTCTCAGCCTGGACCATTGGCATCTTAGTGAGTGTGAAGTGGTTCCCGTCCACATCTGTCCTTGATTTGGTCAGTCTAGGCTCTCCCCTTTCTCCCACTTGGGGTAGGTCACTTAGATCTGGGCTCCAGGAATTTTCCTAAGGTGGGAAGGAAGACGTCGTTCTTAATAGGATGTATCCTCTGTGATCATATCATCCTTAAGGTTGACTTGGACAGGATAAGCTCCGCCCCCATCACCCCATTCTGCTGCCATTTGCTCCTGTGTACGTAAGAAGGACTGAATTTGCTAGGGTGGGGGCAACTGTCCCTCCTAAACCAGTACCCTTCCCACGGAGGCAACCAGAGAGAAAAGAAAAGGAACTCATTGCTTTCTCATGCAATCCCTTGATTCTCTTTTATTTCTAAACCGAGGAACCATGAAAGATACAAAGACCTCTCTCTTGGAAGAAATTAAAGTCAGAATGCTGCCTCACGGAGGTTTACTCCTCAGTCTTTTTTTTTTCTAATCTGAGCTTATGTGACTTTCCCCAAAGGAGAATCTGAAAGGCGAGTTATCCAGTTATACTTAACAGTTTACGGGAATTAAGTGTTTCTATTAAATTCAGTTGCGTGTGTCTGTTTCCTTTATATACTGGGGCCAGGGTTTATAATTATTCTTACCAGCAAGTCAAATCCTGAAGGATATCTAAGGAATGGCAAAATCACTAAATCCGTTGAGCATACTTCACGGGTAACCTGTGGGTATTCAGACTTTTCCAGCGAGTTGGAACCGCTGTGTGCATCTCAGCCGGTCCAAACGGATGAGGAGACTGTAAGTATGGCTGACATCATGTGCTGCTTCGTTACAAGACGGGGAAGTGCAAAGCAAACTAGGCTTCAACTCTTTGCATCCCTGCTTGGTGCTGGGAAGCTGACCTCAGACAAATCAGTCTTTGCCTAGAGTGCCCTGAGGTTCTGAGAAGTGGCCCCGGGGGCCGTTTGAAACAGTGAGGTTAGCAAGCGTATATGGGAGGGGGAAGCCGTGAATGGTGACACAGACAACATCAATCCTTAAATAATAAATACATTGCAAATTAAGCACCCTTTCATCCTGCTGTTGTGGACACTGAAACTTGTTATCTTATCTAAGGGCCTGAGAGATGGACCAGTGGTTAAGTGCACTTCTCTTCAGGAGGACCCTGGTTCAGTTCCCAGCACCCACAAAGCTGCTAACGGTTGTAATAATTTGGTTTCAAGGGACCCAAAGCCCTCCTCAGGCTTCCCTAAGCACCAGGTACCCATGTGATGCACACATATATTCAGACAAAACACTCATACCCATGAATAAATAAATAAAGATATATATGTATATATGTATATATTAATATATATTAAAAAAGAAGCGGTGTGTGTATTATAAATATATTATAAATAATTATAAATATATATAATTTTAAAAATATATATTTATAATATACATTATACATATATATATATATAATACACACACAGACACATCTTCTTTTTTAAAAGATGAAAGTGTTAATTAGACTAACAAACTGGCTTTCCAGGATGCCCATAGTGAGTCTTCTTCTGTGAATGGACCAATCAGTTTGTTACTATATCACTTATTTTCATTTTTAAACAGCAGCCTTCCTTGAAACAAGGCATACCAAGTATAAACCCACCCCCCACCCCGTCTTTGCCTCCTCTTGGACACACCTGTTTGCTTTTCTGGTTGGCTCATTACAAACCACAGAGGCAGCAGCATATTCCCCTGAGGAGCCGAGAGTCTGAGGTAAAGGGAGTACCAACTCCTAGGGGAAAACAGATGGATTTCCAGATTCCGATAATCTCGCCCTCCTTTGGGCATTTAGCTGAAATCTCACAAAACGTTTAGGTTAAAGCGAGAGAGAAAGTGTTCAAACCGCGATAAGAATCTCAGTGACTCTGGGAGAACAGAGCATGCCAGCTTTCATAGAGGGGGACCCTTTTAGGACATCTGTCTTTGATAACTTCTAATGCAAAGAGTGGGTCCTTTGAAATTAATTGGTCGGTACAAAGCAGTGCTTTTAATAATGCAAAGGGGAACTTTTTGTCATGTAGAACAGCCCTTAACCAACACTGACTTTGAGGATTGGATTAATTTTTCATGAGTTCATAGCGCTCTGGGCTACTGTTCCAGCAGCTTCGAGTTTCTCGGGACCTATTCTCCCCACGTTCAAGGTGATGTGTCTTAAGTGTTTCTGTATGAAGAAAGGATCATGGTTCTCTGTATTGCCTTTGGTCACAATCTGGAAGAGTGATTCCAGGGACTTTGAGAATTCTCCAGTAGACGCTTATGAACCAGAGAATCGCTCTCCCACCTACCCCCTCCCCAGCAACTGTTCTTTTCTGGTCTTCCATTTTCCTTGCATTGATGCACCCTGTGTTCCAGCAGTGTGCACATCATCATGGAGCCAGGAAGGCGAGTGGGGGAGCAAGCGTCACTCCTACACAAGGTTGTCCTCTCTTGAATGCTAAGATTTTGCTTTAATGAGGGCGGAGAGTGTCTTATCTTCTACCACCTTTTATCACCAGGAAGGGATCCTGGGGACTGTCTGCCATTCAGTTGGCCTCTGAGTCTGGCTGCTGGTCTCGTCTGAGGGAAATGGAAGATACTGAAGTCATTGTTAGCTGGCAGGCTTAACCTCCTTGGTTTCTGGAGTATCTCTCTGTATGCCCACACACGCAGCTTGCGTCCTCTCTCCAAACACCTGTTATCGCTAACTGTGGAAGGAAAATACACTAGAAAATTAACTTAAATCTGCTTTTTCTATCCTAACATGGCCATCATAAGTGAACGAATTGAGGAGTGTCTAACATATATTTATATAACAGTATTAGAGAAGAGAGGGAGAGAGGCAGAAGGAAAGGCATGACGACATGATTGTTTTATGGTTAGAAGACCCGGTCCAGGGGTTGGGGATTTGGCTCAGTGGTAGAGTGCTTGCCTAGGAAGCGCAAGGCCCTGGGTTCGGTCCCCAGCTCCGAAAAAAAGAACCAAAAAAAAAAGAAGACCTGGTCCAGCAGGACCAAGGGTCGAGCAGGACAACCGTGAATGAAGTGTACAGGAAGGAAAGCTCTGAAAATCCTCCCCCTGAGTCGAGGGTAGTGACTCCTACATGTCCTATGGATCTCACGAAACACTCGGTGGTTATCTCTGTGTGTCTGGTACCCTGGCTAAACCAAGATCCATGGAATGCAAAGACCATATCCTATCTATGTCTAATGTTCACCATACTGCATAAGCACTCGGTAAGTGTTTGTTGAATGAAAAATTGAACACATTAATGAAAGAGCCATGGGAACTAGTCAAGCTCTCCTCTCAAAATAAATGATACTGAGGGGGAAAAAAAAATCAGTGAACATCCTGAGTGTGAAGAACAGACTCATAGAATGCTGCTGTACACTTTACTAATTTAAACATGGAGTACAGGAGACACCACATACTCTTGACTCTTAGGGACGATTGGTCCAGTATAGGAATTGTAGAACAGCTGAACAACATTTTTGCAACAGTAGATAGATAGATAGATAGATAGATAGATAGATAGATACATACATACATACATACATACATACATACATAGATGATGATACATACATAGATACATACATAGATACATACATAGATACATACATAGATACATACATAGATACATACATAGATACATACATAGATACATAGATACATAGATACATAGATACATAGATACACAGATACATAGATACATAGATACATAGGCAGGCAGGCAGAGAGACAGTACAACTATCCATCACCACTTGCTCCAGAGTTTGTCTTCTCACTAACGCACCAACCATCCTTTGCAGAGATGGGTGAACAGAAGCCAGGAAGTCTGAGGTTTTATCTCATTTTCAGGTATGCATCACCGGCAGCCTTGCAGGACCTATCAGGTCATGCTATGTATGCACGAACCCTTTCTCTCCCCTTCATTAAAGGATAATTGATTGAGGTGAGAAGATTGGAGAGTCCTGGGAGGTTTTTTTAATCCAGTGCCATCAGGTAGAGCTCCCTGCATCAATACGACGCTTCCATAGGGGAGCCGAGGAGTAATTGAGATGCTACACCAGCTGGGATCCAGATGAAGACACATTTGGAAGCTTAATCACAATCATGTTCTACACTAAATATTCATCCGTCTATCTCCCAAAGAGGACAGGAAATTAAGCTGTCAAGGGCAGGAGGGATGGGGGCTTAGCTGAAAGAAGAAACTTACACCTTCGCCTCAATCTTAAAATAAGGCAGGGGCAGCTTAGACAGGGGAAGCAAAAGCCTCATCTTTGCAGTTTTATATCCTAAGAAATTTTCGAGCTGTTTGTACACAATTTATCAGCTTTACAGTTACCAAAATGAAACGTTAAAATAGCTCGGTCTTCTTTCTTACCGTGGGAGAAACACAAGTGGGTAATGCCATCTCGACGGAAAAATACCTCATGGAGCCAACGTGGAGACGTATTAACATTTTGTAAACAAGCAGGAGAAACAGGGGGATTCCTAAATAGAGCCAGGGGCTGCAACGGCACAGGCCTTGATGTGCAGTGTCCCAGAAGTTAAACCAAACCTGGAACCTAGTAGCAATTAAGTGACATGCTCTAGGCTTCCCTCTTGTTCTGTCACTGAATGCAAATTTTCCAAGTTAAGCTCTTTGTAATTCCGTCTGAAATGCTCCCTAACATCTAAATGTCATTTAAAAGAGCTATTTGGGCAATGTCTAGCTGCCCCAAATTAAATAATTGTCTCCTTTGAAATTCTGGCCAATACCGTGAATCAAGCACTGGCTTTTACTCAGAGCTGATGAAACCCTGTAGTGTGGTGCCCTATGAGGTAAGGCGCTTTGGCTGAAAGTAATAGCAGTTGCTGCCGGAGAGAGGTGTAATATGATAGCATCTCATGTGGGCAGAGGGAGGACAGGGGGAGGGCAGGGGAGGGGAGCAAGTTAGGTTCCTGCTCTGCCTCTGAGGTACTCCCTTGGTGCTCTGCTTTGGCACACTGGTCTAACCTCCATCTTCCTCCAGGACGGAATGAATGTCCAACACAAGGGGAGATTTTATCTCTGGGCTCTTGTCAAATTCCCTAGAAGTTCATCCTCAGAACTTGTCTCGTCCAACCTGTCCCATTATCTCATGGCCACTTTTGATTGGCCACAGTGGTAGGAATGTGACCATCTCCTCTGTATACACGTGTTGTCTGTGAGTCAGGCAACCCTTCTCTGAGCTCCATTTGCACTGTTACATACCTGTGCAACCTTAATAAAAGAGCCCAGCGAGCTTCTCTGTCTGTGCTATAAAGCAAGCATGTGGCCTCCTGCGAACTTTCGGGAATGCAAATTGTCCTGTCCTGACTACTCACCTTGTGGTCTGGGCGAACTTGCTAATTAGCTGGCAGCCTTTTTTCCCCACATATATAAGGGAAATACTACTACCTAGGCAAGAAAGTTTAGAAGCCCATATTGTTTTGTCTAGTACAGCATAAAGCATAATTTAATTTATATGTACGTATGGCTACTTTGTATAAATGTATCATGTACTTGCATACACATAGAAACATGCACACACACACACACACACACACACACACACACACACACACTCTCAACCATCAGTTACAGAGGAGATTTCCCATGTTTCCCACTGTTCCAGGAATTCTTAGTGTTCTAGTCCAATGCTGCTGGGAGTGTTAGTCAACAACCGGGGCCAGCTGTGTCTAGGGCAAATTCAGAAATAGAAAGTAAACATTTATAGTAATCTGATACTTCTAAGACTCTCAGGTGGAGCCTCCTTTTTCTAATACTTTGTTACCATTATATTATACTCCGATACATTGAGCTTTTTTGTTTTGTTTTGTTTCAATGTTCAGTACAAAACCTAGTGAACAGCAGCCTGGCCCTTCCCTGACTGTGAGAACCGGTCAGGCCAGACCCGTACAGAAGCCACTCTGACCTTTGCTAAGGTTTGTTCGGAGTGAGAGCAATGATCATTCAAAGTTGTTAAATAGTACGTACGATGAACAAAATGATGTGGAACAGCGTCATCAGGGAGTCATAGACTGCTCAGTGTCACATTGGCGGCTGTGATAGCACTCGCCAGAGGTGACCACGAGGTCTCAGAGTAGCAATCATAGGGAGAGCCTTCCTTAAGCAGGTAGACTGGTTTGGGTCTCTCTCTTCCACCTTGAGCCTCTTGTCAGAGCCTGCTCTGACCCTTCTCACTGCAGCCAGCTGAGTTAATCTCCTGTTGAGCGAGGGCCTGCGGAATGAGCCCGGAATGGAGTTATATGTCAGTTTGCGACAGACACACACTAAATATCTTGCTCCATTATCCCAGACGGGGCTTTGAAGTCAGCGGAGAACACGTCCGATTACACAGGATGTTATGTCGTGTGTCAAATCAGTGCTGGGGCTCTGTCCTGACACTTTAATTAGTGCCAGGGAGGGGGAAGAGTATATTATTTTTCAATTTCAAGGCAAGGGCCCTAACTCCCGTTGAGAACTGTTGGGTTATGCACAAGCCTGAAAGAAGCCTTCTCTTTGAAAACGCGACCTGTAAACAGCACCAGGGCAACGGTCCTCATGTCATCTAACAAAAGCAGCGTGAGCCAGGAGGTAGGAAGCTCTGGGAAACTCTACTCTAGTCTCCCTTGGAGCAACCTGTGTGAGAGAGCCACAGCCAGTGTTCTCCTCTTCGGTGACATCGATGTTTACTATTTTCTTTGCAGACTTCTCGCTTTAAGCGGAGGCTTGTAACACTTGGGTGTATCTCACAGAAGCTTCGGCTGCTGGAGTCAGATCATACCTGTGTGTCAGCTGTTGCAAATGACGCCATCTGAAGGAGTGAGAATAGGCGTGCGGGGCGAGGGAGAGGACAGAGACACTGGCTTCTGAGAGTTCTCAGTGACTCTCACACTGCGTTTGGCTTGTTGCTTCTTGGTTGACACCAGTACTTCTCAGTTCTGTACCTTGGGTTCAAAGCTACGCTGTACCCAGAAAAGGGTCTAGGCCTGACCACACCCCTTTGGCATTTGTGAACGTGGCCCTGAGTAATGAGAAACCTTCGCTTTGCTCTTGGCTCCCAGAAGAAGGTCATCCAGCTTAATACCTGGTGAAGTCTCTGAGCGTCAATAAGCCGCATTCATGTTGACATCTAGACTCCTGCGTAATTAAGACCTCGGGTCTGGCTCTTGGTTTATCGGTGTGTGTCGATTCTCATTTACATAGACTTTGGTTTTTCCCACTTCTCTGCAGAGCCAGTGTCCCCCCCCCAACCCTCACCCCATCCCAGAATGCTATTAACAATGAAAGGGCTGAGGATAGAGTTACAGCCCATCTTGTCTCTAATCCCTGCTTAACATTTCCCTTAAAAAGGAACATTGCCCTATTCGGAAATTAAACGCTATGTGTTTAGATGTTCTTTATGGCGGGAGAAAGGAGGTAGATTTTCCGTGGCTTTATTCTGAGCTTGGAAAACATCCGATTTCATGCCTCCTATTCAGCCGTGAAGCAGAGTATACGGGGAGATCACAGGGTGGCTTTGTCGTCTTTCCTTTATAATAAAACAGAGAGACTGAAGCTCTTCTCACCTCCCTCAGAGCTGTGTACCACAAACCCAGGCTGGCCTCCCTCTGTGCACTAATTATGTATGTGTGCAGGCTGAAGACTGCCTTACTGTCACTGGACTCTAGAGAAAGAAGGTGACTTCTAGTGCTGGGAACTGTCCTACCTGCAGAGCTGTCTCCTGGACAACAGGAGATGGGATCTAACCACTCGAATGCTGCTTCTCAGGCTAAGGGTTTCAAGGCTGTAAGCCAGAGAACTGACCTTGGTTCAATTCCCAGCACCCCCATGGCGGCTTACAACCATCTGTAATTCCAGTTCCAGAGAATCCAATGCCCTCTTTCTGATCTCCGAGGCAGGCATGTAGTTTACTTTTCTAGTTGGAATGAGAAAAGGCATATCCAAGAGAAGTTAGAGAAGCCTTACAAGACCATGTATGGAGTCAGTTCTGTGACCAGGGATTAGTGTGACCTCTGTGGATCTTAGTTTTCTCATCTACAATTGCTGTCTTCCTTAAGGGTGGGGAAAGAAGCATAACAAGGGGCTCAGAGAGGGAGACCCTGGAGTGATGGAGGAGGAGATCAAGAAAGCACTCGCATGGTAGCATGATGGTGTGTGTGTGTGTGTGTGTGTGTGTGTGTGTGTGTGTGTGTGTGTTGTTCCACTCCCTCTGCTTAGAAGGCTGAAATAGGAGGACTGTTTGAGGTCGGGAGTTCAAGACTAACCTGGGCAACATGGAGAGACCCTTCCTCCTCCAAAACAATTGAAATTGGGGTTGGGTCAGATACTATGCTGATCTTGAGAAAGTTACTACACCTTCAGATCCTCTGACAGTTTACCTTAGACATAGATAATAGATAATCATATTGCACACTTCACAGGGTTTCTGCAGAGTTTCAGTGAAATGATTCTTACAAAGTACACATCACAGTGATGGCCTTGACTCTTTAAATTCACATTGACTGTTAATTCTGCTCTTGCTACTGATGTGCTATTACTTATCAAGAAGGCCAGCCCCTGTGGAGAGAGACATAGACTCCAGTCCACCAAGGTCTGCTGGGGAGCTACCCTCAGTACCAGAGTTCCCAGGAAGTTTTAAGAAGCAGTCAAGAATCTAGGTGAACGCTTTTCTGCCTCAGTTCCCATAAGAAATGACTCTCGGGGCTGGAAAGATGGTTCAGCAGTTAAGAGCAGTGGCTGCTCCTCCAGAGGTCCTGGGTTCAGTTCCCAGCAACCACATGGTGGCTCACAACCATCTACAATGGGAGCCGATGCCCTCCTCTGGCACACAGGTGTACATACAGGCTGAGCGCTCATACATAAAAATAAATTAGAAAAGTTGTCTCTGAGAACTTGAAGTGTCACTGACGCTCTGGTCCTGAGCAGAAGTGGTAGCTGAGTCCTCCTGAGTCCAGATGTGAAGAGTTTGAAAAGCTTCTTAGGTAATTTCCATGTTAAGCGCCACTGACCTGGTGGAAGGGTCCTTATTGATGCTGATGTCACTAGTGGTATTGTTTACATCTCTTTAAAAATAAAGAGTTGGTGGTGGTAGTGTCCCTGGATAGCTTGTGCAAGGCTCTGGGCTCAACCTTCAGCACTGCAATAAAAATTAAGTATGGAGAGAAACACACACACACACACACACACACACACACTCTAGATTTAAATAAGCAGCAAGTTAAAATTTACATCTTTACAGTAAATGCTTAAATGGTGCTTGAGAAGTGTTCTGGAGCCAAATATGTTTATACATATGCCTCAGGATGTACACAGTTCTTTAGTGGGGTGGGAAGGAAGTAAGGAAGTTCTGGGAGGAGTTGGGGAAACCCTGGTAGGATCATGGATTTCAAATACATGATCAATATATATATAGGAAATTTATGTCATGGAGTACAGTAAAGAAAAATTCTAAGTTTTAAGAATACAGGATTTGGGGGCTGGAGAGATGGCTCAGCAGTTAAGAATACTGACTTTTCTTCCAGAGGTCCCGAGTTCAATTCCCAGCAACCAAGAGAGTGACAGTGTACTCACATACATAAAATAAATAAATAAATCTAAAAAAATACGGAATTCTCTCTCTGTCTCTCTCTATCTCTGTCTCTCTCTGTCTTTCTCTCTCTCCCTCCCTCCTTTCCTCCACCCCCCCCCACCCAGACATGGTCTCACCATGTAATCCTGGCTGTCCTGGGACTCCTCAAACTCATGGAGATCCACCTGTCTCTGCATCCCAAGTCCTAGCTTCTAATAACCTATTTTCAGCATTATTTTTAAAGATGTCATTCATATTTACCTAAACGGTAACATTATTTACCTGGTATATATCAACACAGTTACTGTCACTTCATTTACCTGGTATATATCAACACAGTTAATGCCAACAGTTTCCCACATTTTCCTAACGCTTTAACCTTGGTAAAGCACCTTCGTTTACTATAAGTGGGGCTCCTAAGAACCCAGTAAACCTGCGTTTTTGCCCACTTGGCACAAATGGGAAGTTGAGAGCCAAGCAGGTGAGTTAAATTGCCTGTCCCATTATTCAGCTTCCTCAAAGAAGTGCAGGATGGGGAGCCAGACTGTCTGAATTCGGGGTGCCTTTATGCCCCCCTCTCCTGCTGACTTGTCCATGACGCCTGCTTGCTCATCCACGTGAAATTATAAAATCCCTTAAGGGCACTTCTGTGACAAAGGAAAGCGATCTAATATCCTCCTCTGGGGTCTCTTCTTCTATCCTTGGGCATGGCCATCATCCTCCTGAGTGTCAGTCCGTCCTGACCCTGCTTACTGAAATCCCTACAAGAGCTGCCTATCTTGCTTTGCAGAAATCCACAGACCTATTCCACCCGACCCCTGCCTCTCACCTCCCACTGCTGTCTTCCTGCTCACCAGGTCCCTGGCAGCTGCATCTACTCCAGATTCCTCAGCTAGGCCAGGCCTTGACCCTCCCTGCCTGTGTAGCTCTGTTCTCTGCGACAAACATGATTTCTCTTCACTTTGCCAAAAAAACCCAAAACACTGTCTTCAGTGTTACATCTACATACCGCAACCCCAGCTTTCTCATTGGATGAGACCATTCTTTATGCTTCCGTGCCACCTAGATGTTTGATTAGTTTCCTTGCCTTTTCTGACTCGGAATATTTATTGTTTTTATTTATTTATTATTTTTTGGGAGGGGTCAGTTTTATTCAGAAGCATCCCCTGCCTACTTTTTCCCAGCACTCTAGCCTCAGTCCCTAGCATACTGCTTAGCACATAGCAACTGTTGGATGTGTAGTGAATTACAGAATGTGAGTAAAGGGATGCAAAGCTTAGTCACACTCTGCTGAGGGCTGGTACGGTTTTACTGCCCATACCAGCTGCAAGCCAGAAGGTATCAGCACCCACAAGAACTTCAAGGCTTATTAGAGCTTCTGTGACTATATCATCCTGAAGCTGATTGGATACTCCAAGATGTATTTTCTCTCTCGCCCTATGTGTGTGTGTGCACACGTGAGTGCAGGTGCCCACAGAGTCCAGAAGAGGGTGACAGAGCTCAGAGCAAGAGTTACAGATGGTCGTGAGCCACCCCACGTGGTTCCTGGGAACCTAGCTCTGTTTCTATATAATCCAGTCCCTGCTTGGAACCACTGGTCCCGCCCCTACATTGGTTACACAGGGCAGGAAATGTGAAACCTGAAATGGCTTCCAAGCTGGTTTAGGGAGGGCTCACCCTAGTTAAACCAGGAGTAGAATATCTGGAGCCCTGCCAGCTCTCCTCTCCCTTGCATCTCCAGTAGTCCTTTCTGATGTTAGCTTTAAAACCACAGATCTAGAAGATAAATACAGCATCAGAAGTTAGAAATCTGAACTGTATTCCCACAGATGTCACTTCTGCCTTCTTCGTAGATAAGCTGCTCCTACTCGCTAAACTTCAGTTTCCTTACCATGAAATTGGGTGTGATATTTCATACCATGCTTAATACGTTGGATCATTTTGTGGATAAAATAAGGTAAAAGTGAAAATATTTAAATAGGGAGATGTCAGTCCTTCATATGATTCCTTAAGCTTATGTTACATAGATATGGTTTATAAAAGATTTGTAAATCAAAGAAGATGTTCTGATTTCCATAGATACAAAGACACCTCAAAGACAAGCAACGTCAGAGTTAAATGCACATTTCATCCACACCAAGGAATTAGGTGGGTGGTCAGAAAGTGACAATGGTTTATAACAGATCTTTGGCTGAAGATCAGGAAATTGGTAGAAACCTACCCAGCTACTTGTTAAACTAGCAGTTTGAATTGGTGGGTCACGAGGCATGCGGAAGCCGAGATGGGGAGACAGGGCACTGTGTGTGAGACGATGCAGGATGCTGGATGGGTTAAGATGACGTAGTAGTCGTGGCGGTGGGTGGGTGCAGAGTGGAAACCTGGGAAAGGTGTTTGGAAAGAGTCAAGAGACTTAGCGATGGAAGGCATCAGTACCATCCTGGCACTTGGTTAGTTAGCCATGAAGCAGTAAGAAGCTGTCAGGGAAGGCTGCCCAATATAGCATGACGGTGTCAAGAATGACTTGAATAAATAAGGTTGAAAATGGGGCTGGCAGGACAACTGAAACTTCCT
Source organism: Rattus norvegicus (assembly GCF_021556685.1). Classification (NCBI taxonomy): domain Eukaryota; kingdom Metazoa; phylum Chordata; class Mammalia; order Rodentia; family Muridae; genus Rattus; species Rattus norvegicus. Next base: position 25,823,295 of record NC_141543.1, read on the forward strand.
TCCGGAGAGGGCGGGGCTCTGGAGAGGACTGAAACTTCCTTCCGGGGAGGGTGGGGCTCCCAGAAGCCATCCAGATGCTGCCAAAATAGCGGGTTTTTCCTCTTTCCCAGGAACTGAAGTGATTCCTATAAACTCAGCATTAAAGGGGACAGGACAGCACTGGGGGTGCATTGGGGACATAAAAGGGGACTATATAAAGTCAAGGACGTTGGCTTTGGATAGTGTATAGAAACTAACAGGATTAAGAGACACTGGATTCACAGTGTGTGGATACTAATTGCCTCTAAATTACAGTAGATTCCATTGAAACAGAATTCTCCACAAAACAAGCCCATCCTCTCTTCTGCCTCCCTCTTTGCCTCCCTCCCACACAATGCTAAATGAATGTGCCATTGTAACTGAAATGAAAGGTTTTGAATTTGTTTTCCACTTCCCTTCAAGATCTCTTGTTTGCAAAATACAGGAGGGTCTGGGCTAATTCTAGTTTTATTTCGAAACTAATCTAATTCTAGCTTTATTTCAAATTAAAAGAATAAAAAAGGTATTCTCTGATCTGGCCTTTCCAGAAGGCTGTTCCAAGCCTCTGTTACGTGCTTGGGTTCTCCACCACACCAACGTCTCAAATTAGTGGTTCTCAGAGTTGACTGTACCTCTGAACCCTGTTAAATCAGAGCCCATCAGAGCCACCTCAGCTTTGGTCTTAAAGAAGGGAGCCCCAATCTGCATCTCTAATGAATAATCCAGTAACACCCCTGCTTCTTGTCTCATCCCTGACCAGCTGTTTAAAACCACCAAGAAACTAGGAAAAAAATGAACGACAAGAACCTAGCCTTAGGGCCAGAGTGTGAATCTCTAAGTCCTAAGGCTGTGTCTTCTTGGGGGGTGAGGCAGACTGAAAAATTATTTCCAAAATAGTGTGTGTGTGTGTGTGTGTGTGTGTGTGTGTGTGTGTGTGTGTGTGTGTGTGTTATTCCCTAGGCTTTAATAAGGTGTGTGGCTGTCATGGGATCTACAGGTCTTGCTAGACAGCATGGGAAATAGACGGGTTTAGAATAGAAAAGGCCTGCCTGGGGCCCTGAAGCTCTTACCTGCTCCCGTGGTTTACAGACCTTATCTATTGATAGATACTGTCAAGAGAGTCACACACACACACACACACACACACACACTTTCTCACACCTCCTGTCTACTGTATGTTTCTTTTCCCCAGGAGGCCATCAATAGGTGTCCATCCCATCCCACTTCCATTTATAGGTGCAAGGCTGAGGAACTCCTACACTGCTTTTCGGAATGTTTCCAACACTTGGCGGTGAAACACTGGACCGTGTGCGTCAGTGGCTTTGAGGGTTTAGCTCTGGCCTTGCCTTACCGTGTAGTTGTGAGAAAAACACAGCAACCCGTGGGGGTAGGATTTTACTCGTTAACTAAAGGAGAGAGTTAGCCCCGGCTACCTTAGTACTTATTCCCTTTGGGCGGGAAATGAAGATAAAAATGTATGGACCTCTTCCCAGAAAAAAAAAATGCACAGATGTGCATAAACGCAGAATGTCGCCTACCGCTCTCACACTGCCAAAAGAATCCTCCAGCAGCAGTCGTGATAGCAACAGCTGGTTTTTCTCACGTGCCAACTATGTGCCAGGCACGCTGTTGCCATAACCTGCCAACAGTGCGTCACCAAGCTGCTAATGCCCGTCACAATGTGAGAAAGCACGGCAGGAATTTCATTCCTGTCCCCCCAGCCGGGTCCCCCAGAATGGGGCTGGAGGCAGCCTGTACTCTTCTGCAGGTGATCAACTGGCAGTTTGGGTGTTTATGGCTCTGGGTTACAGGCGGACGCTGCTCTGGGTGATGTTTCTGGTTTAGAACTCACAGGTTTTGTCTTTCTTAGCCTCGGGTCCTAACGAGCATCGGTAAAATGACCCGAGGGTATTCCTAAGGCTTTGATGTATCAAAAGTGGCCACAAAATTTAGAGTTTAAAATATATTCAGGAATCCAACCGGAAAGAAAGCAAGCAGCCAGAGAGCCATGCCTCCTTCCTTTGTACGTGTCTTAAAAATGAATGCTCTCTTATGGTTTCTGAGAAGAGGCAACTTCAAGGCTGGGGAAGAAGAGTGTCTCTGACTTGGCAGGTCAGTAATGTGACCAGATAAAGGGCAAACTCCTTAATGAAGACCACTCGGCCTCCTGCCAGCAAAGGAGTTTTCTTAGTGCGTTTCCAGTCTCCTAACACCTCGCCCCAGATCAATGGCTTTTCATAAATGCACCGGGAGATCTTTGAACTACTAATGCTTCAGGGGCTGTTTAGATTTGGAGTCAAACTGTTTAATATAACTCTCCTCCAAGTCTGGTTCTATTGGAAGGTCTCGGGGAAACAAGACAGAGGCACTGTCTAAAAGCAGAACCGCCATGGCCAAGCTGCGTCCCCTGCCTTGGCCTCCTGTTTATATAAGCAAATTGGACCAGGCTGGTTACATTCAGGAGGGGGAGGGAGGAAGGGAATGTGGGTCACAGCGAAGAGTCGACTGAAAAGGAATCAGATTAAAGGTACCTTTTTGATTGGAGGATGGTCACTTGCCAAGGAAAAAGGGGGAAGGCTCTGATTGGCTTCGTCAACAGCTTAAGTCAGCAACAGATGACACTCCAGTAAAACTGAATCTTGCCAGAGAAGTTTGGGCCAGATTTCCAAATGTTCTCGGGGAATGAGTGCCATTTAATTTCGGTAGTAGCTTCAGCATGTAAGGTCTTTACAGGAAACAGACTGCGAGGCGCATCAAGAGATGCCCTGTGAAAGGCAACCCTTTTTCTGCCCGGAGCTGTTCCCACACTAGTTTCTGTCCCGCCTGTGGCGGGAATAAAGGGGAGAAAACAGCAGTAGGCATCTCATACTATGCTCTGGGCTTTAGCCCATCAGCCATTGCCACCTCCGCTCTCCGATGTGAAAACCGTCTCAGTATAGATGACCAGATTGGCCAATATCACACTTCTCTGGGATGGCCACTACCATTATCTCCTACTCTTCTTACCTACCGACCTATATGTACCTGCCCGTGTGGATGTGACCCACTGTCATCTATAAAGTTGGCTCTGTTGTTCTCATGGTCACACAGAGTGTCCCCTTTATTTAAACTTCTCATTTTGGGAACACGTGGTCTTTTCAGCTTGGTTCTTACCATGGTGTGCAGCACAAGAGAGACCGCAGCCTTTTGGGGGGGTTTCATTTAAGGGGTGCTGTGGGGACAGGGGGTAAAACCAAGTGTCCGATACATGCTGCCTGTTTTTCTTTTATTCTTGAAAAGTCAGTTTAAAAGCAGCACCGTGGCTTGATACTTAACTATTTTTATTTATTTTGTTAGTTGTTCATATCAGGTTTTCTCTGTGTAGCCTTGGATGTCCTGGAACTCCTTTCTTATACCAGGGTGACCTCTGAGACACAGAAATCTGCCTGCCTCTGCCTCCTAAGTGCTGGGATTAAAGGCATATGCCACCAGTACCCGGCTAACCATTCATTTTTTTAATGTGCATGAGTGCTTTGTGTGTGAGTGTGAGTGTGTGTGTGTGTGTGTGTGTGTGTGTGTGTGTGTGTGTGTGTGTGTGTTTATATTGTGTAATACCTCTGGAAGCCAGAAGAGGGCATCAGAACCCTTGGAAATAGAGTTTCAGGTAGTTGTAAGCGTCCATGGCCATGTGGGTACTGGGAACTGAACTGGAAGAGTCCTCTGTAAGAGCAGGAAGTGGTCTTCACCTCTGAGCCACCTTTCCTGCCCCTTGGCTTTTTAAAATCATCATCTTGTTCATAAAAATCTCCCTGCATAAACTCCTGTCTTAGGCAACAAAATTAATAAAAAATTATGACCGCTGTGGAAAGTAGCCTGTGTGCACCTACACATTAACAAAATCTGTTGTTCTGTGGGTTAATGTTTTGCTTGCCCTACACAGTGGCTCTCTTTGAACGTCATAAAGCTGTAGAACTTCTGTAGCGTCCTTATCACACACAATGTTCCTCTGAGTCGCTGGGTCTGCAGTTGATGACCTTGGTCCCTGAAGCTCATCCCTGCACAGGGGTGGGGGGTGGGGTGAGGTGGGGTAGCAAGGCTCTCTATACTCACAGCCAGAGCTCCACTTCTTGACTCTGCTTCCTGGAAAATTCACCCACGGACCGTGTGTTTGGATAATGGTTTTCGAAATGACAGGGCATTCGTAGCCTTTGTCTACTTCAGTGCGCCTCAAAAGACAACATTCAGATTCTAATGCGAGACCTAGATTATGGTGTTTCACTTTAGAACAGCAGAAACGCACATGTCCTTGGTTGTTTTGTTTGTTTGTTTGTTTTATTTTTTTTTTAAATTTAACCCATCAAGATGTTCTAGTCCTCTGTGTTGTTGGACACTCTGTTTCAGGGAGCTAATGCTCCAGGGAGCTTGGAGTTATTTCTAGAAATGCCCCGTCTGTAGAACTTCTGAGTACCTGTAATCCTGGAGTCAAATCACAAGCAAATGGAGAGGGGATGCTGGCTGGGGTTCCAGGGATTGAGGGGTGAACCTCTCTTAGGCCCATGGGAGTCAAAGATGGTTTGATCAGAGATATCTTAGGACCCAGCCAGGCACACAAGTGGAATCTGAGAGTTCAGGGTGACTATGGTGGGTGATACGTGGTAAATCCCCAAAGCCCTATTTACTGTATTCTATCAGCCAAATGAAGCAATTTTTAGATTTACATCTAGATTCTTTTTTGATGAGCTATCACCATGGAGATGGAATTGAAAAGCCTTTTCCTGACAACATTTCTGTGAAGCCATTTGTTTAATTATTTGCATACTGTGACTCTGGGAGGCTCCTAGACGTCTGTGCTTCTCTACCAAGACGTGCTTCTCTCATCACCTCTTAGATTCTGCACAGTGGAGGTATCCAGCTCTCCCACATGCCTAGACTATTCCAGCCATGGGTTGAGAACCCTTCAAACATCCCACAATCCATCCCAGAAAGGGAACTCTCAAATGAACAGGATCAGAGAACGAAGGTGAGAGAATGTGCCTACTGTTCCACAGGAATGGCTCCGAACATAATGTCTAGCTCCACCCGATTTACAGACAAGTTCCTATAGACATGCAAATGGGATACTGAAGGGGAGCCTCAGCTGCCCTTTTGTTGGCTTCTGGTGGTATGGTGGTGGTTCTAGAAGTATTTATGAATTCACACACACACACATACACACAAGTAGAGTCAAGACAATTTTGAAAGAAAAATAACCTCTCTCTCTAGTGATTCTAGAACCACATACAGGAGAGTCCCTCCTAAGAATTTCTTTCAGATATCAGTCTACTTATTAGCCGAAAAGAGTGGATTGCTTCTAGAAACTTCCAATATTCTGTCCTGATTCATACTTGCATTTAGAGTTCTAAGTCTGCTCTAATTAGTAATATATGTGCCCTAATGATGAGCAGTGCCCTCAGTGCATGGTCATTTGGTTTTACAATTTGACTTATGACCTGTGAGGCTTAGCAATGTCGGGAGACTTCAGGAGTCGAAGCTTTGTCCTTTCCATGGTCCAAGGAGGATGCTGTGACACCCGGGCCAGTGCGGCTTCAAGCCAAGTCTACCTCCTGGGTTTATAGCTCTCCTTCCTGTCCATGCCTGATTCTGTCTCTTTCCCTCCTTGCATTCCTTTGTCACCCTCTTTAAAGGGGTTGGTTGGTTCCTGGCAGTTTATAGTCTACTCTGGAGAAAGTATCGTCATAGCTCCAGCAGAACCCAGAACCCAGGCTGTTTATGTCACACCGCATTCCCGCCAACAAGTGCTGCCCTTCTCCCTGTCTCCATCCTGTAGGGATGCCACAGGACTCGGAGTGGGACCCTGGCCTAACCAACCTTAAAAGTCTCAAAGACATTTCGACAGCTTCCAGCGAGTTAAAACACACAGCTCGCTCGCAGCCTGTGAAGAGACCTTTGATTGACAGCTCTCTGTCTTAATGTTAGAGAGTCTGTGTCTGCCCACACACAACATGGGGGCAGCATTCTATATTAGAAGAAGACACATTGTCCCCGTTGAGTGCCAGTTCTGTTGTTTACTAGACAAGTCACACAGATGATGCCCGGTAAGTGCTGTTGTCATGCATGTGCCTTTCCAGGGCCCCTCCCCCTCTTCCAAGGAGGAGCGTGGTCATGCTGACATTGCCCCACTGCTAAACTCCCTCTCTGTTATTGTTCTGTAGCTTACCCCATTCCTTCCATTAAGTTACTGGCTCAGGGATCTGCCAAGTGGGTGAGCACATGTTCTTTGATTTTGCATAATACCCTTTTCCCATTTCCTGTGGAACTACAAAGGGCGTTGGGCTGAGATGGGGGTGTCTTCTCTTTTGCACTTAGATGCACACACAGGCTTAGTTTTTTGTTTTTTGTTTTTTTTTTATTGACTTGGCTTTCATTCCCCTTGGAGAAAATATCAAGACACACTTGAAGGTCCCTGTCCACTCCCTACACGGTTTCCCTTTCGTTTTCCGGTTATCCCAAACCCATCATATCCAGTAATGGGCTTGTGGATGGAGAAGTTGAGGTTGAGCTTCACTGAGCTTTTCAGTCTTTCGCTGTGTTCAGCGGTAGGAACAGTTTCGTACAAGGCAGAAACAAGAAATAGATAGTGGACATGAGCAAGCGTCAGAATCCAGAAAGGATGGCCTCATGTCTACTTTCCACAAAAACCAAACTGTAGACATTTCTGGGTTCCCCTTCCTTTTTTTTCCCAGAGGGGTGTGTGTGAGTTTCTAAGTTACCAGGTTACCCAGCAGAAAGGAGACAGAGGAGATATAATTCAGTTACTCTGTCTAGTTTCATGTCAACTTGACACAAACTAGAGTCATCTGAAAAGAGGGAACCTCAGTTGAGACTGTCTCCATAAGATTCATCTATAAGGCATTTTTAAGATTAGTGATTGATGGGGAGAACACAGCCCACTGTGGATGGGGCCATCCCTGGGATGGTGGTCCTGGGTTCTATAAGAGCAGGTTGAGCAAGAACCGTGGCTTCTGCATCAGCTTCTGCCTCCGGGTTCCTGCATTCTTTGAGTTCCTGTTCTGACTTCAGTAGTAAAAAAAAATGTGGGAGTATAAGCCAGAGAAACCCCCTTTCTCCCACAAGCTGCTTTGGTCATGGTGTTTCATTGAGCCATAGTAACCATAACCAAGACAGAAATTGGTACCAGGGTTGTAGGGTATGCTGGAACAGACTTGACCATATGTTTTAGGGAGGATTGTGAAAGGACTTTAGCACTCCAGGCTGGAAAATTCATTAAGCGTTCAAAGCTTGGTGAGACATTCTGTGGGGGCTTGGAAGGTGGGAATGTTGAGAGAAATGCAGAGAAGAGAAGTTTGAGAGTCCCTTAATGACTCTTTATCAGGGGCCATTCGATGCTATTTTGAGTAAAGAACCTGTGGATTGGCCAGCTGGAGCGGAAGAATAGGCTCCAAGATTAACAAGAAACCAGAAACACTAAAGTAAAACCTTTGCTTTAGTGGGACCAGTGATACTGGCTACTTGGAGCTGAGAAATTGACCGTGATATTAAAAAAGAGACCAGCATCACTGAGGCGGAATCTCCTGGGGAGCATTTCTTAAGAGTCAGCACAGAGAGGCTGTGTTCCAGAGACAGCCAAGGTTATAGTTCATGCAGCTGATCTTGTGATAGAAGAATCACACAGGTGGCGCTGGCTTTGAAGGCAGGAGGAGGCCATGGACAGCAGCTAAAGCTTGGCACGGTGTGGCAGGGCTGGATTCCCTGAGAAGAGCCCAGGAGAGGCTCTCTTGTTGCTGAAAAGGGAGCCCAGTTGCAGCAAAAGGCCATAGATTCTGGAGATGCCAGTACCATGAGATGTTTGTCAAGAACATCGACAGGTGTGGTATGGAGCCTCGAAGCCAAGCTGTGTGTGCTACAGAGGACAGAACCAGAGAAGTGGCCCAGGCCCTTTGAAGAAGCCCAGCAGCTCATGAGTGGATCCCAGACATCGGACAGTGAATTATTCACACCGTTGAGAGTTCGATTTTGCTTTGTTCAGATTGTGACCGTGCCCTGGTTCTTCCCTCTTGGAGTAAGGAAATGTTTTCATTTTCGATTTTATAGGAACCTGCAATCGAGAGACTTGAACTTTTAGTTTTGAGATTTTAAGAGACTGGATATTTTAGAGAAACTAAATTTTTGAAGACTGCAGGACTTTTAAGTTTCAAATCTTTATATTGCGATGTCTATATCAGTGTGCGACCCTGGGGATGAACAAGAAAGGAAAAGCTATGGTTTAACAGTGATGTGCCTGTGTGTCAAGTTGACAGGTCTATTGCGCTGTCTAGCTTGATGTCAGCTTGACACACACGCACACAAGCTAGAGTCACCTGAAAGGAGGGATCCTCGGCTGAGAAAATTGCCTCCATAAGATCTGACTATAGGGCATTGCTTAATTAGTGATTGATCGGAGGGGTCAGCTCTTGTAGGTGGGGACACCTCTGTGCTCCTAGATTCTATAAGAAAGCAGGCAGAGCAAGACATGAGGAGAAGCCAAAGGCTTGATGCCTGTGTCGGCTCCTGCCTCTAAGTTCCTGTCCTGTTTTGAGTTTCTGCCCTGGTTTCCCTAGCTGAACTGTGACGTGTAAACCAAATTAACCTTTTCCTCCCCGAGTTGCTCTGGTCACGGTGTTTCATCACAGGAATAGAAACCCTTATAAGAGGCAGAAGCATGAGTGTGCACTTAGTCGAGTTTGATCCCGCATCCTGCCTAAGGGGAGGAAGCAATGCAGCATCGTTTGGTCCGCCTTGATGTCTAGTAAGACAGCCCTGCTTCCTCAGTGGGCTTCTTCCCTTCAGTCCATGAAGGCACAGGCAGTAGTCCTGCTGCTTACAACCTCTCCCCTCAGGGGACCCAGGAGAGTCTGAAGACCTTGCTGAATCACCACCGTGACTTCACTGCCCTGTTCATGCTCCTGCATCAGGACGGAGAGCTGAGGTAGAGCTGAGAGGCTTTTCTGCCGTGAGCGGCCCCCACTAGTAGAAAGACTATGTCTCCTTAGTCCTCCGTTTCCGTTGTCCTCCTGGTTTGACCTGCATCCAATCCTGTGCCAGTCACAGGGAACTAGGAAGTGGGCTCCAGATATGCTCAGCCATGTCTCTTAGGTGGCAGAATCTTTGGAAAGATCCGGGTCCTAATTCTGGTGGATCCGGTATTCCATGGACCCACTTGATTTAGAGCAGTGCTGTCTGATAAAACTTTCTGTGGTGATGGGTGAAGGGATGTTGTACATGTTCTTTTCCAGTCCTTGCAGCCAAAGCCACATGGGTGATAAGACTGGGGATTGGGGGTTTGTTCCACTTTTAACTCACTTAAATTTGAATAGCCACATGTGGTTAGGAGCCGTTGTCCTAGACCGCATAGGTCTAGTTTCTTTTTTTTTAAACTTAAAAGACCAAGAATTAGTGCCTTTGTTCTCCACATGGAACCAGTACAATCATCCCCGAAGCATTAAGGTGGATTAATCTTGTCTTCCCAGGCACAAGGGAATGTACCTGCTTAAGAGTGGGCTCTGTGAAAAGCATCAGCGAACACTTCAAAGTTCTACATACATAAACATATGTTCTAAAAAGATGCCGTCAAACCATCGAACAATCCAAAACCTGAATGCTCTCTACCCCCTAAATGTTGCCTTAAACCCTGAGGCCCCTAGAATGGACCATAGGCATCCTGGTTACTTAATTTATAAACATTTGGTCTATCTCTGCCCAAACTCTAGGGTGGCACGCTGAGATGTAGACTTCCGTAGAAAACCGTGGCTTCGGAAGAGTGGTGACGTGCTTTACGGGACACAGTAGGTTTCTGCCAGGACGTCTCAGACTAGGTCTGTCTCATTGTATTGAAAATTCATCCCTGAGGCCCCACTGCCTTTCTACAGCATTATAACCACACTACTAGACTGTTACATCTGCCCTGGGAAGGATTGTCTCCCTGAGAAAGGGACACACCTCTTGTTCCACCCATGTGTGTGGTAGGGGAATGACAAGCTCCCCGAGCCTTTGTGGGATATGGATGAGACCCCCCAGGCAAAACTGGTTCCCACACCCACCTCCCTCCCTGGTTACTCACCTCTTCTCTCCTACCCGAAAGTAGCTGTCTCTACCCTCCTGGTTCACGGCTTTAGAGATGCTAAGGGTGTTCCGAATAAGGGAAAGACTCCACTCCTTAACTAGCCTAAAGGAGGAAGCTCAGTATTTAAATTAAATTAATTCAAGCTGCTGAAACAAACGGACTTAATATAATGCACAAAGACGCAGACTGATTGAGGTTGAGTTCTCTCTCATTTAAAAACCAAAATAGCTTTTCCTACTGGGTCAGTACTCTGCCTCCAAGTAAGAAGGAAGAGACCAGATTCCTGTCAGCAAGGAATGATTAAGGTAGAAATTATGAGCCCCCATCCCTCCAGGGGACCTCCGAAGTCAATGGTGGGCTTGTGTGCAAACATAGGGAGATCCGTATGCAGGCCAGACTCTTATAATTTTCTCACCCATCCACTCGATCACAATTCAGTTACAGGATCATGCCTCAGTGCAAGGAAGGCTGGGAAATGTAGTGTAGATATGGAACCAGGAAGAGGAAACGACCATGTTTAGGGGTTAAGCAGGATTTGCCGCTCATCCAAACTAACACATGGCAGGTGTTTGCTCTAAGAGGCCAGGTGGTAAAATGAATGTTTTGAGCTTCGTAAGCCATGTCTTCTCTATCTTACCCATTCATGCCTATGACTACACTATGATGATGGTATAAAATGTTAAGAAAAATGGCAGTACTGTTCCAGTAAACTTGATTCCATAGACAGACAATGGCCCATTACGGCTCCATTGTATATCAACCACGGTTGTGTATCAACCACGGTTGCGGTCCACAGAAATATCTCCCCAGCAAAACACGAAATACGAATATTTCAGATAGTTTGCAAAGAACAACAAAAAGTGTCCGCATCTCCTGGAGTGGAACTGGAGGTAATGAGTACAACCGGATTGAATGACATAAGCGAAGTCCGAGGAGCAAGTCGTTAGAGGCGAGATGTCTCAGGCTGTGTTGGAAAGGAAAATAATGCTATGTAAAAAAAAAAAAAAGGTTGTTTATTAAAAAGTGTAAGCTTCAAGGGCCACACTCACGATCGTTGGGATGGGACTAAAGAATGTATATTTTCAGGGTGACCTTTTGACATTTAAACAGGTGGTATGGGTGCTGTGTAATCCATTAACTAAAAGGCCATGGGTGCCCCTGACTCTGGCACTATGGTGCAGCCTAAAGTAAAATGCAGCTTGTACATGAAGCTAGCAGGAAAACTAAACTTTCTTTCAAAGAAACTACCAAGATTCAAGAGAATGGCCATGGTCTTACAGGCTTATTATTAGTATCATCATCATCATCACCACCACCACCACCACCACCATCTACTTTTAGGACTCTGGTTCTGTGAGGATTTTGCCCTGAGGTAGTTGAATATGTGTATTGTAAGAAAGAGGGTAATATGTGTATTGTAAGAAAGGGCTGGAGAGATGGCTCAGTGGTTAAGAGCACCAACTGCTCTTCCAGAGGTCCTGAGTTCAACTCCCAGCAACCACATGGTGGCTCACAACCATCTGTAATGGGATCTGATGCCCTTGCTAGTGTGTCTGAAGACACAGTGTACTCACATACATTAAATAAATACATCTTTTAAAAAAAAGAGTTAAAATTTCCAAGCCAAGCTGGGCAGTGGTGGCTCATACCTTCAATCCCAACACCCAAGAGTCAGAGGCAGGTAGATCTCTGTGAGTTCAAAGACAGCCTGGCTTACAGAGTGAGTTCCAGCTCAGCCAGGATTATGTAGAGAGACCCTATCTCAAAACCAAAATAAAACAAAACTTCCAAAGCCAATTCGTGACTCAGCAAACCTTTAGGCTGCTGTCTGCCCCTCCAGCAGTGTCCACTCAGGCTCTACAAAGGGACCTTGCTTGTCTATACGCTTGTCCCAGCTCAAAGACTGGATTCTTAATTCCTGAAGTTTTGTGGCTGCTGTTCTCATCCTGTCATAGTGCACCTAAAAACTCTCCCTCCCCATCTTCAGAAATGTTTAGCCCTGTTCTGCTGGCTTCCCTCCTGTTGCTTAGCAACCAGCATGAGGGAGGCTAATTGGTCTTGAGAGTCAGGGAGTGGCTCCCTTAACTCTCTGGTGGCCAATGCAGAGTCCTAAGAGTGCTGCAGCAGGGGGATAAAAACACATTGGGAGTGACCTTGAGCAGTCACCTCTGCAGTGCCTAGAGAAGGCAGTCACATATGTCGGTCCATCTGCTCATGGTCCAAAGATGTAATGGAAGCAGAGGAAGAAGAATCCACCCCCCCCCACCCCCGCAGATCCCCGCTTTCCTCTAGAAATAGGCAGTTGCCTACCTTGAGAATTGGTAGGGATATTTGAGATTCTCTAAGAAAATGCAAATTGTCCAAGAGTGAAGTAGCAAATCCTGAGTGTTTCTGTATCATACCACCCGACACACAGAGATAAGGGAGAAAATAACGGCAACCCCCCCATCCCCGAGATTCCTTTATGGTAAAATGATGGGGAGTCTTGTGCTCATGTCTGATTTCTGAGCACAGAAATTTGTCCTTGAGTGACCAGATCTGCCTATTTCTCAAGTCCCCGTCTCTGGTGAGTCCTGGCAGCCCACCTGCGCCTGTCTGTCTGGGACTATGGAATACGTAAGCCAAACTCGTCCTTAGCTCAGTAGTTGAGCAATGTGCTGGCTCCGGATACAGTTTGGGCAGCTACAGGAACTCCTTTCCTTGGCAAAGCAGCCTTTTTATTGTCTCCTCCAGAAGCCTTCAGGTGAACTTGGGAAGATGAATTCATTTGGAAAACTGGGAGTGGGTGGAGCCTGCACAAGCTTTGCTTCACTCTGAAAATGCAGATGTGAGCGGCCCAGTGGCCTCAGATCTTAGGAGATTTACCTCAGGAACCTGGGGAGAATTGGGGGTAATGGCTATCCCCTCTGCTAGGGATTCCAGCTCAGTATATATTGGGCCTGAGGGCTTGCCTTTCTGCAAGCTCCCCTATGCTTCTGATACAGATGTGTAAGTAATTGAAATCACACTGAGACCGTAGGATAAATGAGTATTTATGGTGGGGAATGGTGCTTCAGAACTGCCTTAGATTCACAGCAAGCCATTTCTTGCTCCGCAATGGAATCTAGCAATCCTAGTTGCTTGGGTTCAAAATACCTTTTCCTGTTTCACTAGATTTTCTTCCTGTTAAAGTCCATTTCCCTTTCTGTAAATCTCAGCAGCTCTGGATTACTTCTTCAACTCCAATGCTTGACCACATTCCTTAGGGTTTTTTGTTTTGTTTTGTTTTTTGTTTGTTTGTTTGTTTTCTGCAGACAGAATGACCTTGTTGCTAAACACAAACTTATGTGGAGACACATAAACCTCCTTTCCGGTCTTTTTCTTGGTATTTTTTGGTCCCCCTTCCCAGAGTTACTTCTGTGGCACACACACATCTTTGAGATCATCCATTTCTGTAGTCTATTCTTGTTTCCATGATAACACACACACACACACACACACACACACACACACACACACACACACAGAGGTACATGGGAGGTAAGGGCTGGCTGCAGAGTGGATGTAACATGCCTGCTCTTCCCAGCTGTCCTGATGCAAAGGCCACCATTAGTGCCATGAACCCTGCCCAAGCTGGTCAACAGACTGATTTCTTTGCTTCCAAAGCCTGCTTTGGTGCCAGCTGCCAGCATTTTTAAGTCTGTACCTGGTCTTGTCCATCCTACGCCTTTACTTTTCTTGGTTGAACCCCCATTGCGCAATGTGAGTCAAGTCACTTGAAGAGGAGAGGAAGGCAATATGAGCTAGAGACCACAAAACGGAAGCTGGATGGAGTCAAGTTTGGGGAACCACAGATAAAGCGCAGAGCAGCCTAATTGGCCCATATCCCTGGAAAAGCTGAGGATGTGTCGAATTAAAGACTGCCTGTCTGTGGTGTCAGTTTGACTTGCCTCTTTCTGTGGCTCAGTGACTTGAAGCACAGATCCATACAGCTTTTAAAGGTAGCTTGCAGTACAAGCCACACAGACAGGATTAAGTTCCCTTGACTCACTGTCACCACTGTCAGCGGCATCATCTCTGGGAGATCTTTGGGGGCATCTTTCCTTTTAGTGCAAGAGAATCAAGGTAAGCTTTTTTACCCTTCAGCTACACCCATCGTCTATGTTAAATATTTGTAAGACACTCGATTGGGCAGCATGGATCTTAGAGATAAAGAGAGCTACATTCAAACTATATAACCACTTGGCTATCTGCAATTCATGTTCTATGGGGATTAAAGTAACCTTATGTGGGAGACAAACAATGCAACAAGAAACATTGTAATTATATTTGCTATAGTGTTACTGTTGTAGTTACTTTATGTAAACTTTTCATTTAAAAAATCATATCTAAAGCACAGTCTCTTTTCTCTAATGACTAGGGTGCAGAGAAATCAGATCCTGTGACTGAGAGCATACTACTTAATACTGTGTATCAGTCCCCTTCTTTGTGGCAGGTTAGGGGACAGATTTCTACAGGAGCTTGGCGTAGCAGCCAGTGTTCAATAGATGATCATTGTGCTTATTATGCGTTTAATGGACAGTTCGGTCCCAAACGGTGTGATTTCTCAAACTTTACAGGAATAGAGAGCTAATGAAAAATTACGGTTTTAATTAGCAGTTTTTGCTAAGCTTGCAGACGAAATGCCCCTCTCCTAACAAGGCTTTCTGGATCTATAAAGTTCACTCTGGCTTAATCAGCACGATCCCTTGGTTGCCAGCCATTCTACCCCTTAGCCTGGCTTTGGTTTCTATGGCAGAAATGTTACATTCCTGCACGTATCTGGGCTTCTGGATCAGCCCATGCTTCTAGGTGCAGAACTGTGTTACCTTGGACCCTCCCCCAGGACCTTGATAGATCACCTTTCTGTTGCTGACTACCCAGTCTTCTTACTGGCCATTCAGTGAGAGACTTGAGGATTTGTCCTCGAATTTCAGAACTAGATATTCAACTTAACATGGGATCCTAAATGGATGAGTCTACCCAGAGCAAGGCTCCTTCCCCATCCCAATATTCTCTGTTTAAGAAGACCTTCTTGGATCCCCAGATGTGTCAGATTTAGGGGTATATTCCTGACTTCTAGCTTCTATGGTATGTTGCTGGAACTACCCTCCCCTTGTGAGGTAGATGGAGTGTTGACAAAGAGAAGGGTCAAAAGAATGACAGAAGAGAAGAAAAACTAAAAAGAAAAATGATGGGAGGCTGGAGAGAGATGGCTCAGTGGTTAAGAGCACTGACTGTTCTTCCAGAGGTCCTGAGTTCAATTCCCAGCAACCACATGGTGGCTCATAACCATCTGTAATGAGATGTGGTGCCCCCTTCTGGTCTGTAGGCATATGTGCCGGCAGAACACTGTATACATAATAAAGCTTACAAAAACAATCTAGAAAGAAATGACTTTCATATATAGAAACCATTTTGAACTGGGAGATATTTGGTGGCATATATTGCCATTTTTTTAACAAGGATGGAGGGTTACTAAGATGAATTCCTCAACGTTACACAGTTATGCATTTCATGTAACTTCTGGATGAGGACATCAGAAACTTCTCCAGCCTGCCCCTACTTACCTAGAACCTTTGCACATTGAGACATTGTTTGGGAGAACTCAGTTATTGACTGTCTCCCCGAGCTCAGAACCCAGCGCCCCTGGGCAGGTACCCACAGCCATCAACACCCAACTGCACACCTGCTGGAGGCAGGGTCACCAGAGAACATGCCCCAAACCTGACTTTGCAGGAGTATGTTATGTCCTGACCATGAGAACAGCCGCCCAGGGGGAGAGCAGGAATAACATGACAAGGGGACAGACCAGATGTGCTCTTGTTTTGTTCCTCGCTAATACACAGAAAGGCCACAGGAGGCCCGGGATATCATCTTGTAGAAGCTACTGCTCTTGCTTTGTGTTTTGCATGGATGGGGAACCCTCATCCTCAGCCAGGTTTTTGCCTTTTGCTCCTCCGAAAACCTTTGCCGTGTAGCCAACAAAGGCATTGCAGCCACCAGCTGAGGCTATCTCTCTCAAGTTCCTGCAAAAGGCACCACCCACCTTCTCAGCTCTGTGTCTTTTCCCTACCTGAGGCCCTTTGAACAGTTTTCACAAGCAGAGGAGCCCTTGAAAGTGAGTTCCATGGACTGACTTCCTGTGAGTGTGCTCTCCCAGTGAGGTCTAAACTCCGGTTGTAGATTCAGCCAAAGGAAACCCAGCTGCTACTCTCTGTAGTTAGCCTTGTTTGTTTGCTTTTTCCCAGTGGGGTTTTTTTTTCCTTTTTATCTCACCATTTATACTCCACCAGTATTTTAGTTTCTCAACTCATCAAATTTATAGTAATTCTCTACTCCAGGTCCCTAGATCCAGACTCTGGCCAGTTTGGGTTGAGAAAATTTGCTAAGTCTAGGGAGAGAAGTATCAGAACAGGAGGGAGAGGGGATGGGCAGGCAGAAGGGAGGGAGAGGGAATTTTCAATGTATAATGGTACAGTATACACTACCAGAAATGTTACCTTCCTGAGACCTTCAGTCTTCGAATATCGCCTTCTATGGATCTCTGCCGGTCTATGAATGTGTCATAAAGTTTGATTACCAAGGTTAAAGGCATAATTGAGTCTCCTTCTTTCTCTCTTTTCCTATTCCTGCCCTCTCCTCCCCTCCCTTCCTTCCTTCCTTTCTTCCTTCAACAAAATAGTCTCTGTAATCCAGGCCCCACTGGCAAGCAGGCGTCTTAGATTTCCTTTGGTGTTTTGAGTTTTTCACTTTTCCCCCCACACATGGACTATGTTTGTGGAGAACTGGGCTACCTCGTGAGCCCCACCACCGGCTGTGTTCCTGTCCTGGAGCCCATGGTCCAGGGAGCATCAATCAAGGAGGCTGTTCATGTCAAGGAGGCTGTTCATGAAACACAGGGGTGAGTGCCACAAGAAAGTAGAAAAGGGAAATGTGTCAAAGAATTGAATTTGGGCATGCAAGGAGGTCTTCCTCAAGAGAGATCATTTGAACGGAGTCCTGAACAGAGAGACTTGTCTGTTCAGGATGTACTTAGGATCTGCCCTAGGCTCTGACTACTCCAGCGTCCTGTTCAGCCAGGGTTGAATTCCAAGGTCCATCTTTACCACAGAATGCTGTGAAAGGCAGAGGTCAGGAGGCTGTCGAGAGGGGAGTGACCCAGTCTTAGGCACGAGTCAGCCTTTAATAAAGACCCAGGTAACCCTTTGAAAGATGAAACTTGTGGTCAGGTCTCCCCTAGCAGAAGAGTCTCAGGTTTCAATTTTTAATTATGGAACCAAGGAGACAGCCCTGCCTCCATCCTGTGCTGCCGGGAGTTCAGCTTCCCCAGGAGGAGGCCTTCCTGCAGGCCCCAGGGTACTTACCTCAAGCCAATGCTGCCTACCCCCAATCAGCGCTCACCATGGCACTCAGCCACGGGCTCTAGAAAGGTGGAGAGAGTGTGGGAAGCAGGACTTGCTGGGGTTGCCAGCACTTACAGCTATGAACTGAGGCTCCAATCAATGGTGATATCACAGAAAGATGGGACAGTGTTCAAGCCAGGAATCTAAGCAGGTCTCTCCTCTCCTTATTCTCACAAGTACTGGTAAAAACAGTAGGAGGCAGAGACAGTGCCAAGGGAGGACCTCCAGTTAGTAGCTCACAGTTTGATACTTGATGTATGCCGGCTTATAGCGTCTTAATCTTCTCAAAACCTGTCGTTCAGTGCGCAGTAAGGGCTGTCATTCTCATGGCATCAGAAGTGTTCTGGGCTTTGAAATGGTCCAGACTTTGGAACAGTTGCGTATCTATAATGAGTTATCTTAAGAATGAGACCAAAGTGTAAACACAGAGTTCACCCGTATATTTCATGTATTTCCTATGCACAGTACTTGCCTCTGACAGAGGGCATGTATGGAATGTTTCACTTGTGACTAGATTGAAATGTTCTTAAAGGGTTTGCTTTAGAAAATCTTGGATTTTAGGTTTTTGGAGTAGGGATCTCCAATCTGTAGTACAACTCCTTTTAAAAAAAAACAATTTCAAGAGTTAGATAGTCTCCATAGCTATCCGATTATCAGGCAGTGGTCAGGATCCATATTGCAATGACAAGAATCTGTGTGCCTCACAATCTGCTCTACCAAATTCTTCCTTTATAAAGGTCTTTAAAAAATGGGGGGGCTATATGCATGGGTGTGTGTGTGTGTGTGTGTGTGTGTGTATGGAATGTGATATATGTATAGTATGTGGTTATGTGTATGTGGTATGTGTATGTATGTGGTGTGAATGTGTGTGTGTGTTGTGTGTATATGTATGTATGTGGAGTATGATGTATGTATATGTATGTGGTTGTGTGTGTGTGATATGTGTATGTATGAGGTGTGAGTATATATGTGGTGTGGGGTGTATGTGTGTGTGTCTGTGTTGTATGAGTGTGTATGTGTGTGTGTGAGTGTGTATGTGGTGTATGTGTGGTGTGTGTGTATGTGTGTTGTGTGAGTGTGTGTGTGTGTGTGTATGTGTGTGTGTGTGTACAGATGTGCCTTAAAAGGTGCATCCCTGGAGTAAATGTGATTGTGACCCATCTAACATGGCTGGGATTTAACCCTGCCTGTACAATACACGCTTAACCACACTGAGCCATCTCTCCAGCCCTTGGTTTACTAGTTTTATGGTGCTGGGGATTGAATCCTGGACCCTAGGCCTGCTAGGTAAGTGCTGTACCATTGAGCTACACCCACAGCCTCTGCTTGCCTGCTGTGTTGTGCGGGGCTCCAACATGACATCATAAGACAAATTGAAGAGGAGCCCTACCTTCCTGCAAGTGTGTTGGAAGTGATTTCTATAGACATTTGATACGGACGGTTTTGCAGAATTAGCCCAGTTAGTGGTTTCATGGCTTCGGGGTTGCAGTGGAAAGTGGTGAGAGGGGATGATGGGGGTGGAAAAATAATCCCCAAGGCTCTGTTTTGTTTTTCTTTGACCCACTAAATTTAATTCATGGAGTCTCGGTGAAAGGCCGTGTGGGCAGCCCTCCACTTCTCCATGTCACCCCGCCTGAGGTGCAAGAAAGGATCTGTGAGCTCATGAATGAGCTGAGTCTTATTCAGTGATCCTTTCTTCCAGCTCGGGATCCAGGAATGTGAGAGGGAGCCCTACACCCTGGTGGCATGCGAGTCAGATTGACCAAGGGTCCTGACACTGATTCACAGCCTTCCCTACATTCTCAAAGATGGCCGTTTCCCCTAGGTCAGGGCTGGCAATAGTGGCCACTGGTGAATGAGATTCTGGAAAGGAGGGATAGTGCAGGAATACTGCAAGCTCAGGAGCACTGCAAGCTCAGGAACACTGCAAGCTCAGGAACACTGCAAGCTATAGGAGCACACAGGCCAGCAAACATCCTGCCATCTCCCTTTGAAATCACAAAGCCATGGACGTCCTTGTGGCATTTCACCCTGGAGAAGATGCCCCTCCCCTCACTCCCTCCAAAATGACTTCCACCAATAATAAGAGATCTTTTGTACCCACAACTCGGTAGATAATAAATCTCACTCCGAGGTATTAGAAATGAAAACTGACAGTAAATGCCGGCCCCAGTCCTCTAACCCCTGATATAAAGGAAAAGAACATTATCACATTATCCGGTTTGAACACCCTTTACAGAGTGAAAAACTGAAACTTTTATCAGAGTGGGGGGGGGCTCCTGTTTTCCTTGTTTCCTACAACACAGAGACGTGTCAGCCTTTGTGATGGCGAAACCAGCTGAGGCACATTCGAAAAGCAGCAGCCGCACGCGGGTCATTTTAAAGTGCAGCTGGGTTTTTCCCTTCCCTTTGACCTGATGTCCATAAGTAAAGGTTTTAGGACGTGTAAAACCTTGAGCACTGACAGAGGGGCCCTTCCCCCCAGGCAAATGGCTGTCTTGAGTCTGCTTGCTGGTACATTCCTCAGCCTCACCTCCTCTGGGGGTCTCGAGGGCATCCCCAAAAATCTGACCTGGCTCTTTGAACGTGTCTCTTCTCCATAAATCACCCTCCACTCCAGCTTCCTTGAGTTGCAGAGGACCCACGCCATCTTTGTAGGCTGGAAGGTGAAACTCTAGAGACGTCCTAATAAGCCTTCCTTGGATCCACTAGTACTGGAGTTATAACTGGCCACCTCACTAAATAAAATGGTCAGAGTTTGGCTTCTCTGCAAGCTCGAGAGAGGTACCCTGAAAGCAGCCGCACCTGAAACCTCACGGTGCCCACAATTTTGCAAGCAACAGTTTGGAACTGGACTTAGTGATTTCGTTTCTGGGATGCTGGAGCCCAAGCCAGGCTGGGACTAAGAAGCTAACCAGGGTCCCAGAACTAACCTGGACTGGATGCTGTGTTGGGTTTGGTTACAGCTCTGGCCTGTGTGAACTTGGAGCCTTCTGCGGGGGCCTAGCTTCCCGGAGCCTGTTTCTTTTTCTGGAAATAATTAGAGTCAAATTTCTCATCTCACCGGGTTACTGGGAGAATCAAATGACAAGAGTGCACACGCAGGCACTTCCTACACTCCAAGGTACCCTAAAAATAAAAGGTATTATTTTCTAATGAAGATGAGTCTCAGTTCACAAAACTCATTTTTACAGACTCGGGGATGAATTTCTGTCCACGCTGTATTGCTGACTTACTTTCTATCTCAAGCGCTATCTATACTTTAGCAAATAAAAGCGACAGGCACCTGGTGCAGGGCACCCTGTATTGAATTTGACAACTTTACCTCCTCCATCTAGGCCACTAAGAATTTTTGGAAAGAATGACCCTCATTCTAGGACACACTTCTAGGTACTTTAGAAATGTTAAATCGGCCACCATATATATATATATATATATATATATATATATATATATATATATATACACACACACATATATATATATATATACACACACACACACAATGAATACAAGTTAATCATTCTAGACATGTTCCAGCCATAATTAAAATATTTTCAACTCACCTCACATTTAACTATACTCAGGCATAGTGGTATCTCTCCCAAGGTTTCCTTTCTACATTTACGTAGAAAGCAAATGCTCAATTAATTTGTATTTTAAGCTAGAGTTTTAGGATTCTGCGTCAGTCAGCTGCAAGACTGCCACTATCTGTTCCTTCAGGAGAGAGGGCCCACTGCCAGCAGTCAAAGCTGGTCAAATGCCTCCTCCCTTGGTTTACGCTGGTCAGTCTGCTTCGCTGTGGGATTCTCTTCCCTGGAATGGATGTCTGAGTGGAGGTGGGGGGCCTGGCCCAGAAAGTCCACCTGGGAAGGCTGTGGAAGCGGCACACAATGCTCATTCTTTGGCAAACAGGGGAGAGTGTTTGTAAACGGACTCCCCATTGTGACTTCTGGCATCATTTCCAACTAATGACATCTTCTCGAGGGCTTTGTCTGCTGGCTTTACCAAGTTACGATCACCCAGAGACACGGCTTCATGGGATCTGGAAAGTGAATTAGCAGGTTGCTGCTCTCCAAAGGTACAGGGTGTGTGTGTGTGTGTGTGTGTGTGTGTGTGTGTGTGTGTGTGTGTGTGTGTGATGTTCAGCTAGCAGAAGGGAAAAACCATCTCTTCCCCTCCAGGACCTTTCACAATTGCCTTGTGATCTCTCTCTCTCTCTCTCTCTCTCTCTCTCTCTCTCTCTCTCTCTCTCTCTCTCTCTCTCCTAATTAACCTTTCTGCCCTTTCATTAAAAGAGCGGTAATTTTTGCGCTCGTTGACTTGCTGCCTCAAGTGTAGAAATGTCGAACTGCCTTTGTGCATGCACGTCAGCTGTGTGACCTCCCACCAGTTGCTCAAACTCTGAACTCCAGTTTCCTCATCCATTCCATGCCAATGATAACAGCACAAAAATACATTCACTGCGAGCTGGCTGGTCGGGAGGGTCACGTGAGAAATGCACGTTTGAGTGTTTCTGTAGCACCCAGCACCCACAGGCTTGGTGAAAATTCCTGACGCTGTCCCTGGAATAAAATGAGTGTGAGGCCAAGGAAAGGCAGAAATCTGTCCCACTGGAAAGAAGGCAGGTAGAGACTTCACACGCATAGTCCGATATAATTAGGAGTTGGTAGTTAAGTTAGTCTATCTTCTAATAAAGAAAACCAGCTGGGACCTGAGTTCTGGTCCCATCCGACTGAGCACGTTATGTATTTCTCCAGCTTGTAGCAATGCACTGTTCCAGGTCCTGTTCACAGCTTCTTCTCTAAGCCTCAGAGCTCCCCTGTACGGCAGATGCAATCACACCCCTTGCTTCAGACACTCCCCATTGTGAACGGAGTTTTAAAGGCGAGGAGTGTAACTTCCTGTGTGTCTCTTGTGCATGTACAGAAGGAGCACAGTGCAAAAGGCCATCTTCGGCTCTGACAGAGTTCACTGAGAGGAGCTATGGGGGGCGGGGTCCTGCTTTGAGAAAGTCAGAGTTGTTAAACCTTTCACAGAGCTGGTTTGGAAGCATCAGTGGAGTAGATGGGTTCCGAGATCCACTCCAAAACTTGTACCTTGAGGCGTACGTGCACACATGTACACACACAGAGGTATCATGCAAACACATTCACACTCTCACATAGCCAGAGACACCCACACTGACTAATGCCACAGGAGAGTCTATTATTTGGGGCCCAAAGGCTATGTAGACAATAAGTCTGGAACAAAGGAGCAGTCTGATAGTTCATGAGTCAAGAAGAGACGCGGACAGTGAATCTTGATGACACAGTAGGAGGATACCCCAAAATTCAGACATCTGGACAGTGGTGGTTGGGTGTGGGGGCATAGTTACATACATGGGGCCACAATGCATACATGTGGTCTCTGCCTGACAATGCTCAAGGAGCTGAGGGGTGAGCTACAATGTCTGGGAACAAGGGTTCTCCGAGGTGAGAGACATCCAGATCCTGCCCAACAGCTCACTCACTCTCAAGGAACTTTAGAATGGAGGGACCAAGTGGACGGGAAGGGTGCACTCTTGTCAGGGGGTGAAATCCTATTTCTAGTGGTAACTGACATCTTATTATCAGTTCTCTGTGATCAGAGAGGTAGGAGAGAGAGAGAGACAGAGACAGACAGAGAGACAGAGAGACAGAGACAGAGAGAGAGACAGAGACAGAGTCACAGACAGACAGAGACAGAGGACATGGGAGAGGGAGGAGGGGCGAGAAAGGGAAGGGGGGAAGGGAGAGAAAGGCTGACTTTAAATTTTAATTGGTCTGCAATGAAAGATTTAACTGTTTGAAAAGCACAGCACTCTCAGTCCCAGAGCACAGCTTATGTGCTGATGGGGGAGGTCAGGGGACAGTGAGGAGAGATGTGGTGAGAGGCAGCTTCCTAATGGATCCCACCGGGAGTTATGCCATGGGGAACTAGCTTGTAGGATTTCCAAAATCGGATGCAGGCCCAACTCTTTAGTTGTTTCCTTCCTTCCAGTGGGAAAGTTAATCTTTGCCCTCCTTGTTGTCAAGATAATTCTATAAACGAAGTAGACTGTTAGAGAGGAGAAGGCCTTGGTTAAGAGCTTGCGGTCCCACGACTTCAAAACATGGCTGTTGAGGGCTCTGGTACGTCGTTGGGAAGTGAGGGTAGATGCCCCAAGGCTTGGCCACCACAGAGGAAGGATGGTTGTCCTTTGTCAGTCTATCCTTTCCACATACGGGAAGGCCTGGGCGAGGTTGGCTCTGGACCTGCAGTGGCCCCTGTGGCTTTCTTAGGTTCCTCCGCACAGTGCCTAGTATTGGATTGAACTTAATAAATACTGGTCAGAGTTTCCATGAGCATTTTCAGGAAATCTATAGCTCCTAAGGTCCCGCAGCCCTGAGGTGTTCTGTGAGCTGCTGCTTGGCTGGAACACTGAACTTGAGCAGTGAGTCAAGGCTGCACCCGAGCCCCTTGTACTGCATTCTCCAAAGCTCTGGGTCCACCCTGCCTCTGCTGCCCCAGTGGTAAAGGCAGTGATGCTTACCTGAGTCTTCCCTGCTTGTGGTTCACCCATGATTCCAGGAGAATGCTGGGAGCATGAAAATACAGCCAGTGTTTGTTGAACGGCTGAATGAATGTTCCAGCTCGTCTTTCCATTCATCCTAATCACCTAGCTCAAGAACAACAGCAGGGAAGTTTGATGTGTGCAACGCCCGCCAATCACCGGAAGTGGTGCTGAGCTGGGTCCTGTGTAGCGTTTCTGTTCTTGTTCCGTCGTGGCTGAGGTCGTGGGAAAGATGCTACAGCGCTGGTGGTAATGGTGAAGACGATGACTGTGGCAACCCCAGAGGCTGTCATGTGCACTGTTATGCTCCATATACATCACCGTGAATTTTTCTGGCTGTTGTTGAGTATCTTAGTGCAGTATAGCAGAGGGGATGCAGGTGAAGTTGTGAAGTTGTGTGTGTGTGTGTGTGTGCATGTGTGTGTGTGTGTGTGCATGTGTGTGTGTGTGTGTGTGTGTGTGTGTGTGTGTATTACATAGGTTCTTATGTTCATGTGTCAAGCACTTTACTGAGTCATCTCTTCAGATCCCTAGATGATGTATTGTCAACAAGTATTTGCTTCCCACCTTTCTGGAGGCTGGGATATGATCAGGAGACCAGTACAGTCAGGTCTAGTGAAGGTCGCCTTCTGGCCTCTAGACCAGCCTGTTGTCTCATTGTCTCTTAAAGTTCTCTGGGCCCTTCTCGTGAAGCCCTGGAGATATCACGGGCTCTCTACTCTGCCTGAACTCATCCAGTCACTGGAGATCTTACCGGAAATCCCATTTCATTGGACATCAGAGTTTCCACCATCTGGCTTCTGTTAGAAACACAAGCATTCGGTCCCTGGCTGAGGGTTGAACCCGTATGACCAAGGCTGCCTAGAGAGGCTGTCGTTGAAGTAGTGTTTGCCTCAGATCTATTTAACTGCTCCCCTAACCCTTCTCTTACCTCAGTACCATGCTGCGGAGTGTCAGACCAAGCACTGAGGGAGGCCCAGGGGGTCCATCCATAAACGCCAAAGAGAAGCAAATTGTAGGGAGTCTATTATGTTTGATCTTAAAAGTCTCATAATTGCCGCATTTTCCCTCAGACTTTGAAAGTCAGTGATTTACCACAGCTCCCTGCACAGAGAGATGTCCAGTCAGCTACTCCTCCCTACCTGTGTCCCAGGCACCTATTCCTGACCCAGCAGGGACTCAGGAAGGGGTGGTTCCCGTTCCTTCTCTGAGACCCAAGACTATGAGCCTTTTGGGTTTTGCTGTTTTTTTTTTTTCCCAAGGTGGGTTATTGGATTCAAGCCAAAAATCCTTTCAATTAATTGACTGGGAACAGCACCCATGAAGAAAATTAAAACCAGATAAGGAAGGAAGGCCGCAGCGTTCAGCAGGCGCGTAGGGAACCGTTCTTGGATTGTCCTGATGATTTACCAGTGTTTTCCTAACGTGAGAATCAGTCAGCGGGGGCCTGGGTTTTTTTATGAGGGAGGAACCTCTCCCAGACAGCTCTGTCCTCAACAGCCCCTGTAAATCCCCACACCCCCACTGCCAGTGAGAGCACAGCTCTCTCCAGAGTCACCATGTCAAAGCCTGTTTAGCTGTTTCTTACTTATCAGTCCCAACCCCAACATTAGTTCATGCTTGGAATATGAAGCCATTTCATATTTATCCTTGTTATATCTGGCAGGGAGCCTTGCAAAAAAATGAAAGAGTCTCATGGTGGTGCTGTTCAGTGCTTATATCTTTATGGCCTCTTGAATTGATTTGACAGAGCAATCACAGGCACGAGTGAGCCCAACTCTTCCCCCAGCAGCAGACTGGGAAGGACAGACTCACAGCTCCCTTCTCCCAGTTCTGTCCCAAGTGTGTGTGTGCCTACTTAGCCACTTTGGTCCATGCCTAGTTGTCCCCATAGAGTTCCCCGAAGGCCAGTACTGAGTGAGAACCTCAGAAAAGACTCGGGGTGGCTGCAGAGCCAAGAGGAATGGCTTTCACCATAGAACATTCTAGAAAACTGGGTGAGTCTGACTCCCAACACAGAGGGCACTGAAGACTCCTATGGGGACTGTGGTAAGTATGCAGGGAGATTTGAAGAGATTTACCCAGTAACTTTTGACCTGCGTCGATGCCAACGTTTTTATCTTATAGGCTAGATAGAATAGAGGGTTTCAATGAAAGGTTTGTCAACTCGGAGCTGTGTTAAAAAGTTGCATGCATGTATGCAGACACACGCGGTTCCCTGGGACAGGATTTTAGAAAGTGGGCAGAGGGTCTCCAAGTCCCAGTAAGCTTAAGAGGCCATGAACAAAGGCAAATCTCCCAAGTTACACCAGTCCCTCAGAGGTCTGAGGCGGCTTCAGGTGAGACTGAGGCTGGTTTCACATTTTCTAGGCGTGCGCTGGTTCGGGTGGGGCTTAAGCCTTCGTTTGAGCTTGTACTTCACAGGTATTCAGGGGGAGATTCACCCAAGCTTCTAGGTAGACTGAGTCAGGATTTTGTGGCTAGGATGCCGTAGGCAAGTGGTACTACAGGCCCTGTGCATGGGTGACAGGCAGAGACCACGAATGAGGAGAAAAGGACAAAGGTAGGGAAATGCATGAACCAAGGGAAAAACACCAAGGGTCTGGACCCCATGCTACTTTGCCCAGCTGATGTTTCGAAACCAGACCCTCAGCCTTTCTCGGTGTCTGTGACCCAATAGCACTCTCAGAGCATCCGGTTCTCCTACGCTAACGCGCGCGTGCAGTGGTTCCCCGGACCACACCCCTTATAGCCAGTTTCCAGGTCTGCCCTCCGCCTGAGGTCAATCTCCACCAATTCCTACTTCTAAAACTCCTTTCCCGCTAGACCCTTCTCTCCGGCGTGCTCTGGAGCTCCTCGGGTCCCCCATTCAGATCAGTCCTGTTGCTTTTTCATGGCCTAACCGCCGGGCTCCTTGCCTCCTTCTTCTTCAACGCCAGCGCTTTCCCTACAGTCTAAAACTCTACTGTCTGCGTTCCCACCCACGTCTCCAGCCTCCAGAGCATTGCTATTGCTGCCTTGCAATTCTCCGTGCCAGGAAAAGGGGAAGGAGGGGCACACTTTTGGTTAATCACCACTTCATTTGGCACCGGTAAGCAAGGGGCCGAGAGAGAGAGGAGCTACAGCCAGACGTCCAAAACTTCTCTTTTGGCTTGTTGAAACTGTTGACGAAGTAAGATAAGTTTGGGATTAATCACTGGAAAACACATGAGATAAACTTGGGAATCCAGAGACTTTAACTCCTTGGTCCCAGGGTAGGTTATCGAAACCAAGACTTGTCCATTTTTCACAGTTTATGGGGTTTATCTAGGTCCTGTCACGAGATGCTGACAGGAACACGAAATTGGTCTGCGTCTCGTCTGTTTCGAGTTCCCATTCCCACTCGTAGAGCAAGCGGAACTCCGTAAACACCTAAGGAGAGGAAAACGTAGGCCAAAAAGCAGCTGGTTTCTGAACCTCTCAGTTATTGGGTTTTTTTTTTTTATCTAATCTTTTTGTTGCTGCAGCTGAACTTGAAAGGTGGCAGCTTCTCCTCTTCATTACAAGCAAAAGAAATGCCCGTTTTAAGTGGTTTAGTTGGGAAGGGTTCTGCAAATATATAAGTGGTGGTGGTGGTTCGAGGAACTTAAATCTTCTCAGTATGAGGGTAAGGAGAGAGAGGTTCCATAAAGCGGGTGGCAGAGGAGAGCTAGATGTGGACCGGTTTCTCCTGAACGGTTGTCTAAGATTCTTGCCCCACCACCCCACCAATGGCTTTCTCAACATACACTCATGAAAAAAAGAGAAACAAACAAACAAACAAACTAAAAAATACCCTCAGCACAGCATTTGGATAAATGCAGGCCGAGCTTGAAATGCCAGCCTTTCTGAATGCTGGCAAGAAGCTTCCTTTCTCTTCAGTTGAATGGGATTATTTATGCCCCTCTGACGTGTCACAGCTAGCCTAACAAATGGGATGACAGAGTAATGAACTTCTTATCAGTGTGGAATTCCTTTTTTTTAAAAATAAAAAAAGGTTTCCAAAGCAACTCAGGTGACAGATTGGCAGGAGACATTCCTCAAGAGTGGTTTAGAGCCTAAAGCTCCAACATGAAATAAAGACTTGGCAAGAGCAGTTTCTTGGGACTGCAATTATGCCGCTCACCCTATCTATATCTATCAAGTGCTTCTTGGATGCACAGAGTGGTAACCACAGGTCTGTCCGTTCATGGCCGCTTATACCTGGTAATTTCCAGCCATTCTTCTGTGAGCTCCGTGCACCCGGCACACTAGAGTTTGTCATGCTCAGCTCTGACTCCTAGTTCTGACTTCGGGTGGCACTGAGTTCTTTTTATTACTTCCTACCTAAGTATTTGCTGCAGTGGTCTCTGTGACTCTTTCGTTGTTTTTCTCTTTGTATGAGTCTGAGTGACAGGCAGAAGCATTTACATGAGAAGAGAAGAGGCCAATTCGACAACGGTCATAGGCAAGAGCTTTTCCAGATTTTGTGGGTTCTCAACTAATTTTCTATGAAGTAAAGCCTAGAGGTGTTTCAGGATCCCCAGTTCTGGGACAACCAGTCAGTACAGCTCAAGTCTAATACTGAAACGATATGACTAACCTTTGAGAAGAGTCATGGTTCTCAGTGGGAGGATGCTCCTCTGTCCAACTCCATTCCATCAAGGGGCCTCTGAGCTCAGCTCATCCCGATCCTGGGGTAACTTCTCAAGCTCAGCTTTTATGTGTCACAGTTGGGAGAGCATGGGTATAGACCAAAGAGAAGGGGGTTGGCATTGTGCTATATTCCTGAAGGTCGTATCTAAAAGTTAAAGGCCATTGACTGGAGTAGGCAGGGAATTCTGTGTAATTAAGGTAGGTGGTCTTCCTGTCACCAGGATTTCCTGAGAGTTCCCTAATCTTCATAGCTCTAAGAAAGTCTGTCTCACAGAAGAAACCTATGGTACCCACAGGATAGTGCTACAAAAGAGAAAGGGCCTCATGCTTAGTAGACCATGAGCTGGAGTCTGCTATACACCATGCCCAGGTCAGATCACCCAACTCTCAAGGCACCTAAGACTTAACTTGCTTTTTCATCCCAGCCAAGGCCATCAAAACGCTGGTATCCATGACCATCAAAACCAAGAGCAGTCTTCCCATTACCCCTTCTGGGGTATAGATAGAGTAGCCTGATCACTGACCAGCCCAGGGGCGCATTACCATGTACACTCAGCCATTGAAGCACCCACGGTTGTACTGTCTGTTCATTAGGGAATGTCTAGTAGATGGATTTCTGGGGGTCAGAATAGGGTGGAGTCTGTAGGCATTTCTGAATTCAGCCTTTTGGGGGAAAGCAAACAGTGGTGTCATAGGGGGTTTCCAACACTTCACTAAGGCTCTGGGGATATCTATGCAGGCCTGGGGGGGTCACTGGGATTCAGGTCATTTCCCTTGCATAGCTTTGGGTTGTACACATCTAGGAAAGAATACTTTATTGATCTTTGCTTCAGTTGAAACTTTAGCCCGTTTATCTCCTCTGTCTTTCCCTTGTCCATTGGAAAAAGGAGTCACGTTAATGTCACCCTGCTGTGTGATGGGAAAGAATAGTTGCCCCTTAGATGTCCCCTGTTGACTGTAACCTAGAGAAATCATGCATCTGCTGAGAGGGGACGGCAGGTTAGGCTCCTGGAAAGCTGTGCTTGCTGACCTGGTGCCTTGTGTTTGTTCTCCCTGTCTGAAAAGACAAAGGGCTTCCTTTAGGAGAGAAGTCTCCCAGCAACAGAAGTCCTGACATGTGTTCTACTGTCCCATCTGCCACCAGCCACCTTAAACTCCAGGGAGTTTTGTGGAGCTTCTGCTCTGGGCCTGACTTGGGCTAGGTGCCGTTGTGTGCATTCATGGATTCAGTATGGGGGTGTTTGACAGCTGAACCCGTGGGTGGGAAGATGATGGGGTGATTCCAGGTCAATCAAAGGCAAAACAAATGGTAATGTCGCAGAACGTGGCTTTAAGCACAATCCTTCTCTGTGCTCTCAAGCTCCCTGAGAGAAGGGAGGCACAGGTGTCCAGCTCCTGGCCTCATTAAAGTTGGGCTATGTATAGAGACTGACGGTGCCATCTTGCTGCTAGATTGCTAGGTACACAATTAGACCAGAGTTGGGACCGAGGGAGGGAAGCCACTGTTAAAGATCCCGTGATTCAGTTTCATGGGAACTGTTCTCCTCTGAGAATGTGAGTCATTTATTTGCAAATGTGTCAAATGGATTCTCTCAGCTGAAGAGCTCTCTTGATAGTGGGGATTCTCAACTTTCAGACAGTACAGTAGTGACATTTTCCTCCATCACCCAGCACAGCTCAAATCACTTTCCTTCATCCCTTAGTCATGGAGTACCCAGGGAAGACACACTCGGTTTTGTATTCATTGTGCAAACTGTGACTGTGGTTTTACAATCAGAAATAGATACATGTAAATGTATATTAAAATCATGTGATTAATCGTCTAATTTGATAGCAGAATTCAAATGGCTTCATGTCTATCCTGTTAGATAATCTACATTTCTAATCTTTTTAGTATTATTCCCCATGTGCTTGTACACACCCACACACACACACACACACACACACACACACACACACACACACACACACAGAGCCTTAAGAACTCCCTTGGGTATGGCTTTCTACTGTGAATGCAGGAAATCTGTTTGCTTTTTCTTTTTTTAAAATTATCTTTTATATTTGAGATTTATAATATAACTGCCTCATTTCCCCCTTTCATTTCCTCCCTCCAAGCCCACCCATATAATCGTCTATCTGTGAGCAAACTAAGTTTGCTTGGTTGCTCTGTGAAGATCTAGAGGTGTGGGGTGTGTGCTGGATGAATGGCGTGGATAAAGAGGAACTCCTAAGTTGGATTGGCTTGACTCTTGACTCTACTCCCTTACCAATATTAGGCAAGATACTAGACATCTCTGAGCCTCAGTTTCCCCACGGAAATATAAGGCTAACGATGATTGAAGTCAGACTGAATTCAGTCTAGTATGCTGGGTTCAGGCTTTAGTTTTGCACCTGCAGTAAAGTGTCACTTTTAAAAATTGGGCACAGAGCTGTTGGTGGAGATCAGTAGTGAAAGAGGCCTTAGCTTTGATCCCTATCACCACAAAACAAGAATGGCAACAACCTTCCTCAATAGTTCATAAATTAGGCACAATAAAAGATTAATAAACTTTACTTAAATGTAGAATAGCTACAGCAACATATTATGATAAAAAAATCATACAAGTGTGATCTCTCCATGTCCCAGTGTGATCTCTCCATGTCCCAATCTCCTGTTTTATATAAATTGAGTATTAATGCATAGATTACTACATAAGGGTTCCTTGACCTTAGCTCTTTGACACTGTGACAGCTAATCTTATATCCAAGAAGGCTACTAAAGGGCAAATAGCAGATACAGTCTGGATACACTGAGCCAAGAGATTGGCACCCTGGACGTGACGAAGCACGGTGGTGTGAGAGTTTACTGTGCTGGCGACAGTAGAATGGAGCTTAAAACTTACAAATTTTGTCTTTCTAGAACCCTGTATTTAACATTCCCAGTCAGTGGTCAGCAGCAGACAACCGAAACCATACAAAGTAGATGTGTGGGTTAAGACGGACTATTGAACTTGCAAAGTAGAATACCTGGCGCGGGTGAGAACTAACTGTTAGACAGAACTATGCTTCCTCATAGTCGTCCTTCGGTATCCATTGGTTCCAAAATTCCCCGTAGATACCAAAGATTACCAACGCCTGTATAAAAGAGCATGGTATTGGCAGCTAAGCTATGCATGGCTTCCCATATATTTCTCTAGGTGATATAGAATACCAGACACAACATACATGCGTACAAGAGGTTGTTAAATTGTATTTTAGGGCATAATGACAAGAGTAAACATGGTCAGTCAAATTCTTTCTTGGAAGATTTCCCATCCAGTTTATTGATTGCCTGGTCAGGTCTGCACCTCAGGAATATGGAGAGCCTACTGTATCCAAGTAGTAGTCTTACAACCTTTGAGTTTCAGTGTCTTCCCCCAAGCCTCCGGAGAGGGCACTTATCCATCTCTATTGGCTAGTAATTGCCTCTTCTCCCAACACCAAGGGTCCCATTTTTCAGGTTTGTTCATTCGAGTCATGAGTCTTACAATCCGTGGATTCGAGAGTCTTTCAGGAGCTTCAAAACCTGCCACCCTAGTGCTTCTGGGACAGAGATATTTCTAAGTTACCCGCTAAATCCTTTTCTCCCCCACCATATCTTCCCAAAGTTACACAGCCTGATCTATCACAACCTGTCTCCTAGTTCCCGGTTTCTCCTCTGCATCCTCCCCAACTTCTTATTCTAGACTTCTATCCAACCTATAATTCTAACCAACTCTAGAAGCCATCAGTTGGTTGCTGCTAGAAACTAGTATGCTGTAGGTAATCTGAGTCAGGGACTTGACCAGAAGAAGGGGGGAAAGGAGGGGATGTGCCCATGGCTCTCTATTGTTAACTTAGTAAACAGATGTCTAAGAACAAGGTGAGAGATTTCTGTGTGGGCGTCCCTTTTCCCCCCTTGTTTTTACTGTCTATCTTTCATGGTTAAGTCAGGATACTTTAACTTATTACTTAGAGAATGTATGGACAAACACGGCCCCGTTTCACACGTCCTGATGAGGATGTCACTCACAGGACAGTAAAGTGCCTTCAGCAGAGGTATAGGAGAAAGCTGAGCCCATAAGGAGAGACTGGCCTCCAGGCATTTTGCATCAGGACTTTCAGTATCCCCAATGTTCACATTTGTGTGGGGCTTACAGATGAGGGAAAAGGGGGATCAGAGGAGCTCTTCCCATCTCAGGAGTTCAGAGCAAGAGACAGAGCCCCATCTGCACCCCTTTTTGACAGTTTATTAGGGGCTCAGACAGAGTCTGGTCATCCTTCTCTTGGTGGCTGTGTTAATTTCCTTGGCCTCTTAGATAGGGGGAGGGGGAGATGGTCTCAGTTTGAGAGGCGAGATAAATAACTCTTAACCATCACACTCGAGCTCAGAGTGAGCACCCTGGAACTGTTTTTATCTAGGGCCTAAGAGAGCTGGCCAAGGCTGTTTCCCAGACTTCAAACACCCACTTACCAAGCCCGGAGCTGTACCGTGTCACCTTTCAATAAAGTCAGCTCTTTGAAGCTCATGCCCAACTTTAGGGTCAAGGCTCTGTTTGCAAAAGGGCCTTGGCTGGTAACCACTGGCATTTTCTGTACAAAAGGCCTGAACACAAAAATACCAGTGTCTCTTCCTTGTTCAATAATCCTGGGAGGCAGAGACCACAAAATGTGTTCTAAAGGTTGGCAGTTTACTATGGTGGTCTTTTTCAAACCATGTCCTTCAGAACCCTGACGTTCCACAGAGCAGGCTAGGGACTGAGCCGGAGGTGGGGACAGCAGGAAAATGGGATGCTCAGACAACGGACTCCTCTTCATCCCACCACTACCGCAAGCTGGAGAGCTTCTGCTCGCTTGTTGACGGTACTGTGGGTCTGCATAGTTCTTTGTTTAACTGAAGGTTTCATTACCCCCACAATGAGTTTGAAGACCGTGGCTGGTTTTGTGGCTCTAGCCTCATGATTCAAGCTATAATTATATTTACAGGGAAAAATAAATAAAAACCTATTTGCCAATTCAGCTTAATTAGCCCTTGCATAAAGAAAAAAAAATGAACCTCAGGAGAATTCCACAGGATTCTGCATCATAACACACACACACACACACACACACACACACACACACACACACACTTTGGGTGGAGTTGAGGAACCCCACTACCTTTAACGCATAGCAGCGCCTTGCACTGCACGAGGGGCCAGTCCCCTGTCTCTCTGACTGGAGAAAGCAGAAATGTATGGTGTGTGTGTGTGTGAGTGTGTGTGTGTGTGTGTGTGTGTGTGTGTGTGTGTGTGTGTTTTCTGTAAGGATCAACTTCTCAAACAAAGCATGGTGGCCCAGGAAGTGGGCAGTGAGAAAACCTAGTAGCAAATGCATTGGCTTGGAACCGAAGGGGAAAAGTGTGTGTTTTCAGGAAAGTCTTTTTATAAAAAGCCTAAAGGAGGCTGTACTTGCGCATAGAATTCTTGTGTAGACCCTATATGTTGCTTTTAAATGAAAACAGTGGTAGTAAGTGATGATGATGACGATGATGATGATGACGACGACGATGACAATAACACTAATAGTACGAATTTGACAAGCTAGAGGGCCTCTCAGGCCCTAGAAATCTACAGTGTGTCCCTGCCCGACCCCAACCCCCCAGGCCTCAGGTTCCTGGGCCAGACACTGCTGGGAACTGATAGCTCCTGTCACCAGGGCAGTGTGCAGGTTAAAGAATGGCCAATTTCACACGGTTAGGAACAAGCAGAGGTGTCAGCTCTAAGAAAGAGGCTTTCTCTAGGTTGCTGAGCGGCCCCCGAAAACTGAGGAGGATTATCATGAGACCCTAGTAAGGCCCAGAGAGAAAGCAGACCTTTTCCTGCTTCTCCGAGAAAGGTCTCAGTTCATCGCACTTGCCTGAACCCAGCTGCTGGGAAAGGATGGTCAAAGTGAGCTGCCACAGTTTCTGGTCTCTGTGACCCAACATGGGCTCCTGGAGAGCTAGAATGGGCACAGCATCCACCTGGGGCAGTGAGCACTGTTCCTCCGTTGGTGGCCAGGCCTGTGACTTCCTTGTGTTGTGAGAGAAAATCCATGAAGAATCTCCCCTTACGACATCTGGCTCTTGAACCCAGTGCCCTTAACTCCAAGATAGGGATATGACTAGTATCTGTCCTGTGGTGGCCTTTATGGAAACCACGGTTTAGTCACACAGACATGTTAGCTATTTTTGTTTACACAGCTCTTCCTGTTGGGAAGTGACCCTACCTGAGAGTATCTTACTATGGCAAGCCATGTGGTGCTAGATGAATTCCTTAACTTCCCTTTTCACAGAGTGAAGAGGCAGCAGCTGACAAGGGAGAGAGTGTAAATATGTACTAAGCCAGGAGCCATCACTCCGTCACACCGTGTGAGACAGATGCGACTGTGGACTTAGTTCTAATGCATTCTGCTGGGAGAAGCCATTTTGGCCTTCAATCTTCCTTCCCTAAGGCCTACTCAAAATATGTCTCCACAGACTGGTTGGAGGTCAACGGATAGACATCAGTATTTACTTACCTGACAGGGCCAGGAGCTCCCCATTTCCTCCCTCTGCAAATCTTTTGCTCTTCCTTGGAGTGATTGGAGTGACAGTGTTTTGGCTCTTGGGTAGATGTAGAAGTTAGATGAGAAACTGTCATCTTCCTCCTCTGAGTGTCCCAAGGAAAGAGACACGAGTGTGGCAAGCCCCACCAGACACTCATTGGAAGGCCCTCTGCCGTCTTAACAGTGGGTCACTGCTCCTGAGTATAAAGTTTTCATTCCAGTCATTTAACCAGAGCCGATAAGGCAAAAACCGAGACTCCGGCAGCCTCGACAGGATTGGCTCAGCCTTCCAACCTCCCGTACAACTGAAGGCAGGGGTCATGGTGAAAGTGGGGAAATCAAGTCAAGTCTTTGTGGCCATGACGATGAGAAGAACGGATAAAGGGACCCAAGTCTGTCTTCAGAGCATTGCAATGAGCATTAGGCAGAGGAAGAACGGGGATGGGGAGGTGGTGGGGCAAGAGGTATGCATAATTAAGCAGTCCTGATCAAGATAGCTGCACATAGCTGTCACAGTTCTTGGTTCCTGGGATCTTTTGTCATGGTTTGATGGGATCCATCTGGGTTCTGCAAGATCCTTTCTGCTAGTGTGGTCTTGCCATCATGGGTGACTGTTGTCATCTTCGAGGTGGAATATCTGTCCTCTAAGGGTCTTCTGCGGTGGGACTCCGAGGTGACTCAGGAGAAAAAGGGAAAAACAGTTGCTTCAGCCAAAGGAGACAGATAGACACAAAATGAAGGAAGAAATGTGAGATTCTCACTTGCCTTTAGTTGGGCCCAAGTGAGAAGGAGATGTTTTTGGGGAGCAGGGGAAAACCAACAAACAAAACAAACAAACAAACAAACAAAAAAAGAAAAGAAACAAAAGAACCCAGTTCCAAATGGTCAGTTTTAGACCCATCAGTGAAATTACTGCTTTCAGGGCTGCTGGTAGTTTTGGAAAGTAGGTGGCAGAGGTGGGTGAAGAAAAAAGGCCTCAGGCAGGAAGGAAATCCAGTCAAGAGCACTTCCTAGAAGTGAGTCATTGAGAACAAGCCAGAAAGTATCTAGCATAAAAATAAAAGACTTCAATAAACTTTTTTAACCCAGCGCTGGAGACTTTTGCCCTGTACCACACGCAACCAACCTCTTGCACTGTCTCTCGGTTGCCCGAAGGAGTAGACAAGAGACTGTGTCCCCAAGGTGTCCCCCAAGGTCGCAGGACAAACATCCTGATGCACCTGGATTGCAAACCCAACTCATGCGATTTGGTCTGCCCGTCTGTGACCAGCTCAGCAGCCCCGTTCCCCTCCTTAGCAGAAACCAGCCAAGAATCCTCCAGCATGGTGTGACAACAGAGCATGCGTGAGAACCCTTGAATAATCAGAGAGGTGGCCACAGGAAGGGTCTGGGGTGTAGATTTGCATTCCCCCCACCCCTGTCTACTCACCCTAGCCCCTTGTGACTCTAATGTGTCAGCCATCTACTTATTCCTAGGAGTATTGGATGAACCAGGCCCTGGAGCACACCCCACTTGACCTCTCATTTCTTATAAAAAGGGAACTTGAGCTTGGGGCAGGTGTAGGATTTATTGAGGTCCAGCTCTGGTGTCTGGCAGCCTTGGGATCAGACTAACTCTCACTGGCTGGCTTTCAGCCTAGTTTTTCCCATTTTTCTATAGCCATGGGGATAGGAACGGTGTTCTCCTGTTCTGTGTACTTTGCTCCCAATGCACCTCTTGTGCAGAATGCTTGAGGTTGGCGTAAGTTGGGATTTGTAATGGGGGCAGATTTTGGAATCTTTGCCTATACATAACAAGATGTCTTGAATCAGGGCCTTAGTCTATAAAGATATAATTCATTTCCACTTTATATGCACAGGCTGAAGGACTTTTGGTAGTATTTTAGTATACATGCATTTTGACCCCAACCCATCACCGGAAGTCTGGTGTAGAAATTTCCACTCTGGTGTCCCACCGGCAGTCAGTGTGGTCCAGACTGGGAGATTTCAGCTGAGTTTAGGAGGCTCAGTCTAAAAGGGAGGTCTGCTTGTCCTATCATTGCTTCTTCTCGTGTTTGCCCTGCTTGGTTAGGGCACAGCGCCCCGCACACAGAATGCCTCTAACCAGAGCAGAGGCCGAGAGTTACCAGAGAATTGTCACCCCCTCACTGTCCCCTTGTCCCCTCTAACTACCAGTGCACACAGCCCCCCTGAAGATTTGCTGGAAAGCCCTCGCTCCTGTCCTTCCAGCGGTTTGCTGCTCCCAAGTTTGTGATTCTGTCTGGTTCAAGAATGACTTGGGCCCAGTTCCTTCCTCTCGCAGTTATTTTTGCTCCCTGTGGAGTTTGTTTTGGAAAGCCGGTTTTTAAAAAGTTTTCCTCGCTAACAAGAGTTTTGTAAGATTTTTTTTTAAAGACCAAAAACAACAACAACAAAAGACCATTTCTTAAAGATACATACTTAGGTCGTTCATTCATGCCTGGATTTGTCTGCTCTCCCCGGCTTTGTCAAAGGGCCATTCTTTCTCTGTGTTTTCCAAAGCTTTCCTGTTTTCAGAGGAGCTTTCTAATAAAAAACCCCTGAATGTGGCGGTGTGTCTCGGGGCCTCCTGGGCTCAGGGCCTTGGAGATGTAAATGCCCATTAGTTCAGTGAGCAAGGGTTTGCTCCAGCAGAGATTTGTTCAGAGACAGGCAGAAAGGTATGCCAAAGTGAACTGAGAGGGCAGACAGCTGGTAGTTGGAGGTGAAGAAGAGCAGTAGGGAGGGTCTTGGAGAAACCCCTGTGTTCTCTAGGAGGCCCACCCCAGAGAGGCATCCCTGGCTCCTCTTTATTCTCGCTGGCCCTAAGGATATCCCAGAGGATTGTATTCTGGCCTGGCAACGGGGTACTCGTGCATCATCTAGACAGCACGTGGATGGCAGAGCACCTTAACTGCATCTGTAAATGCTTCAAGCGAGCTCTCCTGCCTCCTCACAGACTGCTGTGGGTCACTGTGTTCCTGGAGCCCTTTTGCAAGAATGTCTTGAAAGCCAAGACACACCCCTCCTTCTTCTGTGCCAAGGAGGTAGAAAGGGCTGGGATAGGACATGAAGTTCTAGATCTTTCCCCTCCAATCCATCGAGACGAGCAAACCTCTTCTGCTCACTCCATCCTCTGAGATCAGAATGTTATTTGTGGTCCTTTCAAAGGTAGAGAATTTATGTCTCTGTCAAGTTCAGAGGGGTGTAGCAGAGATGTCCAACAGCCCAAGCAGCCATATTTATCCGGGACTTTAAGACTTTCCAGGACACAAGGGTTTTTCATCCCCAGTAGAGTTTCAGACGAAATGGTCACTTTAGAGACGTCAGACTTCCTGACACCTTAACATGGGTGCCCCACCCAGTGGGCTTCCTGCTAGAGCCTGGCTGTTGGGATGACTGTCCCAGAAAGAGGAGTAAATATAAATCCTGTTTCTCAAAAAATAACACCTTGAAGCGCTGGGCTGATTCATTCTGCTTCTGCTCAACATGTATAGGTAGAAGACTCCCGGAAATAGAATCAGGAGCCGGTGGAAAAGAATTAATAATACCCCACAATCACCACCAAAATAGGAAAATTAAAAACAAGTATCTGGATACACACACACACACACACACACACACACACACACACACACACACACATTCATATTCAAGTCACTTTTCTCTAGATTCTGCAACCAGAAGCTTCCTCTGTCATGGACAGGCTGCCACCATGTGGCCATAAGCAGGCATGTGGGAAAGTCGAGGAAAAGCACAGAGATCAGAATCGCCTTGGGCAACGATCAATAGGGCAGGCAGTGAGCTCAGTGCTTGTGCAGACTCAATTATATTGTCCAGGGCCTGGCTTCCTCTGTGGACCAGGTTAATGCCCACTCTACACAGCCCACTTCTCCAGGCCTAAACATTATGATCGCCACAAAGTTCACACATAAGGAAGCTGAGACTGAGGCCAAGTTCCTCTTTCACAGTGACCTGGCACAGAGCCAGAGCTCAAACCTGATTTGGTTGGCCTAAAAGCCTTTGAGGGGAAACATCACAAACAGAAAAGGGGGGAGGGGTGGGATGGCCAGGAGGAGCTGGTTGTTGTGGAAGGAGTAAGCCTGGCTAATTTAAAGGATGGGTGGGTGCATCAGGAGAGACTCCAGAATCCTAGGTGAGCAGAATCCAGAGCAGAGAGGGAGAAATGGGGTCCTCTGCAGCGGTAAAGGTTGAAGGAGGAGACAAGTTATGAAGTAGCCAGTGAGGCATGGTTAGGAACCGGAAAACAACTAGGAACTGGAGGGTTAGTGGCCAGTGGCCAGTGCGTTCACAGTCCTCACATGGTAGACTTTGTCTTCTATCAACAGTGAGTACCAAGGTGGCTGTTGACCTAACTCTTGTGAAGCGTTTGATCCACTTCAGGTTCATTGGTGGAAGCCCTGGGAACTCTGCATTCTGATAACCCCATTACATACAGGAGGAAACAGCCAAAGAGAGGTGGCCACCACAATAAAAAAGGGGACTCACAGCTTGAACCCATGTCTTTCTGACCACCCCATGCTTCCTGCCGTTGAAGAGAAACAGAGTGGCTTTGGTGGGTAGAGCCGTACTCAAAGTCTGTCAGAGAAGAGTCCAACAGGCAGTACGAAAAGACGTTCGAAGTTGGGGCAGCTCAAGGACACAGGGTCTCAGTGTTGTTCATCTGGCTGGTATCTCTGTTCAAAGTCTTCTCCCCCTGACAAGGACAGTGGCGTCAGTCAGTAATTCCAAACGCTGGCTTTACAGGCAGAAATCTGAGGACAACAAGTTCAAGGCTTGCCTGTGATACAGAGTGAATTCAAGGTCAACATGGACAACTTAGTGAGACCCTTTCTCAAAAAAAATAAAAGGTGAAATGAGGTTGGGATCTAGTTAACTAGTAAACTCTTCCCACCATATTAGAAACAACAGAAACAGAGGGGAAGAGGGAGGAACTGGAGAGGCAGCTCAGTGGTTAGGAACATTTGCTACTCTTTCAGAAGACCCAGGTTCAGCTCTCAGCACTTACACGATGGCTAAGCCATTCATAACTCTAGTTCTAGGGGATCAGATGCCTTCCCCTGACTCATAGGGCAACAGACACACACAGTACACACATATATGTGTAGGGGAACACACACACACACACACACACACACACACACAATCATGTGCACAAGATAGAATAGATATCACAGAGAGAGATAGAGACAGAGAGACAGAGACAGAGAGAGAGAGACACTTCCTCACTTGCCACCTATGAGGGCTGGGAACCACCTTTCCATCTCTGTGGAGAGAAGGGAGATGGAGTTTGGAGGAACAACCATAGCAACCCAGGTACTTGCTCTCCCCTGTTCCAGAAGGGGATCCTTCCCAGACTGCCAGCCTCAGGCAGGTCAGTTCTCCCTCACCCACAGTTTCCTTACCTGGCACATGGAGTTTGTACATTTGTTTTCCCTCTTGTTGCACAGTATAGGCATGAACCGGTGTGGTGTCTAGGACCAATGGAGGGCACACTGGGAGAATCTAAAGAAAACAAAAGACTCTGTGAAAAGGTTTCCATTGATCACCGGAGCTGTGTGTGTCTTTTGAAAAGGCCCCTTGTTCACATCGCCAATGAAAATTATTAAAGTCACGTTTGCTTTTGTGAGGGCAGGGCATGTTGTTCAAAAGGCTTCACACCAGCAGTCCTCTGTCGACCGCCTTGCTTTCTATGGTTTTAGTACTGTACTGGCCACAGAGAAAGCATGCAGTACAACGTTGTATTTTGAGTCCAGGGAGAGAGCACGTTCACACAAATTTGTATACAGTATCCTGTTAGAAAGGTGTGTTTTGTTACTGTTGTTCATCTCCTACAATGTTTAGTTTGTCAATTCAGCTTTATCACAGTTACGTATATAGAGGATAAAGCAGTCTAAATAGGGTTGGTTTCAGACATCTTAGAGCAGAGCCCTCGTGGATAAAGGGGATGCTTCTGTGTGTGGTTGAATATCTTTGAGGTACAAAGTTCCAGAGGGGAAAAAAACTCAAATTGACTTTGAAAACAGATGATTGACTTATGTTCCTGAAAAGCCTGAGGCCATCTACTCAGGAGGTAAGGCATGATTGAATTAGGACATCCAATACCCACTTTTCTGGCCTCCCATTATACAGTGGCTCTCCCTGCACTGGCAAGATGGCCATCACAGCCCAACAACTCCATTCCCCATGAACCTCTTTGTTTCCTCATTCTGTAGACACAGTCCCTTCTGTTATCTATGGTAATCATGTGACAGAATAAGAAGCTCTGATTGGTCATGCTCAAGACCACATGCTTCTCTTACATATGTACAGAAAGTGAAATTGGATAGACACTGTTCTATAAACCATAAAAGTCAGAGAAAAAAAACACAAAACAAAACCAAACAACAACAAACCAACCAGTGGGAAAGAAACCAGCCAACCAGCAGTCAACTACAGCCACTAGGATCTCTTTCCTCTCCTGTCCGTAACCCCCCAGGAGCAGTGTCCCTGCCTCAAGCTTGCTGCTTCTAGGATTGGCAGGTGACAGTTGAGAGATGGCTGAGGTCTGATCTCTTTGTACTTCCTTGTAAAGTGGAGAAAATTACCAGAATGACACTGGAAGTCAGGACGGCAACTTCCTGGCTCAGCTCAAGGCACAGCCATGGAAGGAATTGGATCCTCACTCCATGACAGCTTGCTCACAAAGTTCAAGGAAACCTTAGCTCCAGCTTCAGTCTGCGGCCAAGCACTAGATTCCCCTGTAAGCAGGGT
The DNA here is from genome assembly GCF_021556685.1 of Rattus norvegicus. Lineage (NCBI taxonomy): Eukaryota > Metazoa > Chordata > Mammalia > Rodentia > Muridae > Rattus > Rattus norvegicus. The sequence continues at coordinate 25,865,398 of NC_141543.1, forward strand.
AGCAGCAGAAACCACTTAAGGTGTCTCTCAAGGAGGCCAGTACGCAGTCAGGTGACGTCATTCTCTGAAATCACTTGGAGGTTTCAGATGACTCCCTCTTCTGCTTTCTTGTTGCTATTCTCTTTACCCTCCCCTGTGTGTGACATTTCTAAGACACTTCTAGATTTAATTATTAAAATCACTTGTCAACAGTACAGAACTGGAAGGGTCTTACTGAGAACCTTGGAACTCAGAATAGGGCTAGACAATTGGGCAAAGGAGTCATGAGTGGAGGGACCCTCAATTGAGACAATGCCTCCATAAGATCAGGCTGTAGGCACATCTGTAGGACATTTTCTTAATTAGGGATTGATGTGGAGGGCCCAGCCCATTGTGTGTGGTGCCATCCCTGGGCTGGAGGTCCCAGGTTCTATAAGAGACCAGGTTGAGGAAGCCCTCCATTGCCTCTGTATCAGCTCCTATCTCCAGGTTTCTGCCCCGACTGAGTTCCTGTTCTGACTTTTTTCCCATGATGAACAGTGATGGGAGCACAAGCCAAATAAACTTTTTTCTCCCCAATTTGCTTTGGTCTTGGAGAGTGACCCTGACTAAGACACCATCAGAGGAATAACCCAGAATCGGAAGGTCCACTTACATTTGGGGTGTTGGTTTATTGTGTGTAAATTCCTCCCTCCTCCTTGAAAATATAAATGTTTTTCAGAGCTACCCTGATCTCCTCCCAACAAGAGGTGATTAGGTCCCACAGCATTTCCGACTTTGGTGTCTCACTGGGGTTCCCCAGGCTTTCTCCAATACTGTGCCCCACACAGTAAGGTTGACTGCCTCAACCGCCACGGTGGTCCTTGACAATAAAGGTTAAAAGACAAAGTGGGCCAAGAGAGGGAAAGTCTTGTCAGGAAGCATGCCAGGTGACTTAATTGAATTTGAGCAATTCCAAGGGGGTGACTGGTTCTCATTTAGGAAATGTAGATTGAATAGCTGGTCCCCTTGTTAAGGAGAGACATGCAATTTGAGGAGCTCTGCATGAGGCACTGGTAAACTGGCAAGCCAGTCTGTCTCACACCACACGCACAGCCTCTGCTCACATGAGCTGGCCCTGTGCGCTCACTAAGAGTCCCCTGCCTCCCGTTCCCCACAGACTTCCTTTAAACTTCTATGGCTATTCTTAACTTTATCATATTCCATTTCAAAGTCAAGTAATAGTCCACCTTGTTAAAAGTGAATTTTGCAATGCCTGTCCTTACTGTTTTGGTATTTTTCCCTGTCAACTTCTCCATTTCTTTCTTTCTTTTTTTTTAAGATTTTTTTTCTTCATTTCCTTCTCAACCTTCTTTTAAAAAAAAAATCGTGTGTGTGTGTGTGTGTGTGTGTGTGTGTGTGTGTGTCCTTGCACACATATACATGCATGTACATACCCAAGAAGGCCAGAAGAAAGCATTGTGTACCCTTGAGTTATAATTACAGGTAGTTATGAACAACCCAGCACAGATGCTGGGAGCTGAAATCCACTGCTTTGGAAGAGCGGCCTGTGCTGTTAACCATTGAGCTATCCTTCCAGGTTGACTGCCCCACCCACCATGGTGGCCCACGGCGACAAAGAGAGGCAAAGTATTGTCAGTGACTACTAGGGTAGTAGTTACTAATGTAGTTAGTTACAATTCAGTTCTAATATAGGGAATTTGAGTCTTTTGAGAAAGGAAATGCTTGTCATGATTTTCGTTGTTCCTGTTGTTCCTCTGCCACACACTTTAAAACGCTTCTTGGAAATAGTTTAAACCTCCTTAGGCAAATAAGCACAGAAAATAATTTATTTTCTACTCCAGTCACTGGACTTAGGTTCCATTTTGCAGATAGAGACTCGGGGTCGTAGAGTATGGGGGCTACACAGGGTTGCCCATAGCTAAAAGATGGTGGAGCAAGGACTGGGTCACTGGTGTTTGTCCCTCTCCACCCTGGGCCACATCCCCCACAGGATCAAGGAATCCAGACATCAGAGAGCCATGAAGGACTCAACGGCATTTCTTATGAAGGAGATATTTTCTCATTCCCAAGGAGGAGATGGCAGGGATTAGGTGGAGAAAACTGTGGCACTGGCTGACTCTTGATTTATGGGAAAAGATAAATTGGCACCAGACAGGGAAATCCCTGGCTTTAGGTAATCTGGGGGAGGTCTGTGTGATCTCCGAAAGCCAGAACATTTATTGGACAGATAGTGTTTTGACGCTGTCCTCTGGAGACAGTGGGCACTGGAAAGTTAAAATGGACCTTTTGGCTTTCAAACGTGTCTGCAGTGAGAATGGCAAGGCGGCTGGAGACTGACACATCCACTCACCTAAATCTGCAGGCCGGGAGTGGGACCACCTCCGGCCCTTCAGGTCTGATTGTTCCGAGACTTACGTAACAAGACTGGAAATGAACAAAACCTTTTCTGAAAAGGAACGAGTGGGGTCGGATACTGCCAATCCCATTTTTATACAAAGTTTCTCTATAGCCGAGATTGAAATAAGATCTGGATGTTGGTGGGTACGGTTATACAGGCCAAGAGGCAGTGTACATGTCCAACTGTCAAGGTACACTGATGACAATTACTGCGTTTGACGTGATGAATAGAGTTACATATTGAACATTAGAGCTGGGAGTTCCTGGACAAAAAATAACAAGATGATTGCCCTACGTCCTTTCAGTCCATTGACCTCCTACCTGGTGAGTCCAGATAGACGCTTAGCAGGCACAGGTGATTCTCTAAAGAGTTACTCAAGTGAACCTTCAGTCCAAGACAAAGCTGAAACCCCAGTGGCTCCATTAGGATTAAGTCTGTTCAAATGCTTCACAAACCATCAGAGTAGATAGCCAGTTGCTTCCTTTTCCTCCTCCTCTTCGTATTCTAAATGTTTTGTTTTTGTTTTCTAGTTGGTTTGTTTTATTTGTTTTTGACATAGGCTTTCTCTGTGCAGCCCTGGCTGGCCTGGAACTCACCCTGAAGACCAGGCTGGCATCAAACTCAGAGATCTACTGGCCTCTGCCTCCCGAGTGCTGCAGATTAAAGGAGTGTACCACCACCACCTGCCCTAACCATATTTTTTTAAACATACATAAAGTGGTATATATTTGTAAAGTGCCATCTAACGTTCAACACATGGCCACTGTATTGCGTGTGAAAGGGGTATGATGTTCGCATCTGGGTTAAACATACACTCGGTCTCTTGCCACTTCCTTATGGTGAAAACTCGGAAACCCCTTTCTGCTATTTTAAGATGTATATGCAGTGTGTTACTGTTATCATAGTCATCTTAAAATGCCCCACCAGCTGATGATAGACATTTATAAGATACAATAAAGTCGCTTTGCAAAAATGAAGTCACACACAATAGAGACACGATTTTTTTTAATTAATTTCAACAGGCATAAAATTGTATTTCAAAAGTGTCAGGGTGTACATGATTAGACAAAAGGAAAAAAATTACAGAATCATGCTTGTGGGTCACGGGAAGGGTATGTCTAGGTGATTAATATTATGTTAGGGATGTGGTGGTGTCAAATTATGATAGAAATTTCTAGATCACTTACTTTCCTTGTATGCTTATGTCCTCGAGGGACCAACCAGTAACCTGCATTTCATGGAATGGTGGTGACTGACACTCGAGAGCTAAGGGGCCTCAGCCTTTGCTCCAGCCTTGAGGGCCCTTAAATACCCAGAGTCCTAGAAGCTTGAGAAGCAGATGTCTTTGATACAATAAGCCAGAGCCCTAAGAATAATATGCCTGACATTGATTCAAACCATTTATCAGAGGAGTATGAGAACAGATGATGTATTTCAGAATTCAGGCATGGAGTTATTGATCGAACGAGAAATTAAGACTTATGGTTATTATAGTAAAGGGCAGGAGGGGAGTGGGCCTCTGTGCCTGAGGTCCCGAATAACCTGTTCAACTTGATCTATAATAATTGAAGGCAGGGAGTGCTGGTGAGATCAGCGGCGCTGATTGGATCTGCTCTTGGTGCCTCTGGCTTGGTGCTTTTATTTTATTTTATTTTATTTTATTATTTTGATGGGTGTGAGAAAGGCTGGGTGCATAGAGCACTCACTGCCTGCCTTGGCACTGCTATGTACGGGGAAGAAAGACGCTGTCTTCTTCCCTAAGGCCCCTGACCTCAACACAATCCTGAAACTCTGTCTCCTCCTCCACTGGTTTCTATTCAGACCCTATCCGGTCTTGGCCCTTCCTCGTTACCAGAATCTGACCCAGTGTAACCAAATTCTTGCTGGATTCCACCCTGCCGTGTGCTCTCAGGCAAATAAGGCTGACCTTGCAGCTTAGACTAGGCGTACACTGCTAAACTTGTGCACCTTATCTCATGCCCAATATCAGTGTCTCTTCATAAGGACAAAAAAATTACATATGCAGACCGCTTCTGCACAGCGCCCAGCACACAGTTGCTGGAAGTTACTCTCATTTAACAAATAACGTCTTTGTAGCAAAATATAAAGAAGAAAAAAATGAAGAAATCCTTCTAACTCAGTATAGAATTAATCACTTGTCTCCCAGTTACCTTTTTGCTCAATATTCATTCATTCATTCATTCATTCATTCAATGATACAGTCTACCAGGGTGAGCCCAGGAGTCTAAACTTCCAGGTTCTCCTGCCTCTCCCCTCCAAATGCTGGGGTTAGAGGGATGTTCCACCCGACTCAGTTATAACCATTACTCTGCTTGAACGTTTCATTTTAGACTTCTTTCTTTTGTAACACCACAGATATTTCCCCCTTGCCAATAAATACCCTGGCCCTGGCCCAGTGTTTTAAGTGATGACCTAATCCATTGCACAGATATGATGCTTTAATCTCCCCAATAACGAGTTTGTCTTTGTTTATCTTTTCTCCTGAAATTTCTGCAGTGATCAGCAGGGATTTGCAGATGTATCTGTCTCCATGATTGTGTCTTTAAGTCCGTAGCCTTGAAGCACCTGGCCAAAGGCTATACAGAACATTCTGGAATCTTCTTGAAACTCCCCTGCTTGGCATAAGTTGGAAAGTTCTATGGATGCTAGGAAGAAGTTTGGCTCTGGGGAGAAGACAGTCCTTGGTCCTAATCCTCCCTGTTGGGAAAATGGCTTCTGTCCCCTAAACCTCATTTCTATTGACATCATTCAGGGATGGAAGGAATAGCTTTTGTTTCAGCCAGTCAGAGGCCGTTTGATGAAGTCAGGCATTCCGAGCCTTTCAGATCATACCTGGTCTTGGGAGCAGCCTTCACCTCAGATGTGTTGGAACATGCAGGAAAATTTAACTCGTTTCCCAGTCTGCCTTCTCCATCAACTTGCCCAAGTGCCTGAACCTGGGCACTGCTCCATGGTGCATTTTGGGTGAGGAGGAGAGAGTGTGGGGGCTGGAATTTGAAAGCCCTGCAGAACTGGTCTAGTTCTCCTTTGCTGTACCAGAATAAAAAACCTCTTTGAACAAATGGCCCCAAGATAAAACCACACTGGGGTTTGAGTCTTCTCAGGGTGGGGCACATTCTCCAGGAGGTGGAGCTGGCATGGTTCTGTTGAACAAGCTGACGTTTGGTCCCACAGTTCTGAAATCTCAGAGCTCAGGGGAGAGACCTTTGGATCCCCATTCTGTCTCTCACAGGGCTTTTAAGGCTACAGAGAGAAAACATGCCTGCTGACCCCCAGCAGAGCTGTATACACTTCCTTTCCTTTGCCCTGGCTGAAACCTACAAAGGTGAACATTGAGAAAGCCTGTGGGAGGCTGTGTGGTATGTGGTAAGCTTTGTGCTGAGCCCGAGTCCCTCAGTATGCCCTCGCTTTCACAGCGGCAGGCACGTTTGTATGTTTGGGTTTTCCAGGAGGGATAAATCACACAAACAGAGGGCCTCTGGATTCCTTGGGGGAGCCCAGCCCCCTCAAATTGAACACATGCCCCATTCTGCAGGCTGTACAGAGCAGGCTGCACACGCTGCTCTGGTCTGAAGTGCTTTCTCTGCAAAACTCATTCTTGGAGAGAACTTTCTTTGTGCCACAGTTCAGCCTTTTAGACTAAACAGACAAAGAAAAAATAGTGAGGTGAAGGGCCAGAAGGGTTCCTTCTGTGCAGCAGAGGAGAGAAGGGATTGCCGGGCTTCGTGGCCTCTGCTGTGGTACCCAAGCCAAGAGGGATGCTGGGAAATAGATCCCCTTGCTCATTGTGTCCTGATCCCTCTTTGTTTTTCTCTCTGCTTGGATGGTGCTGTGAGCTTGTCTGGCCTCCAAATGCACATCTTGTCCTCTTTGGGCCCCAAGCGGGCCTGTGGTATTTGGCCTGCATAGCAGCCTTCGTTTAAAATCAAAGCATCGAAGGTTGATCTGGTTTGAACACAAATCCAGAGCTTGGGGCTCTTTGGCATGTGAGCCCCTTGGGGCCGAGAGTTCTGTTCCTCCCACCCCACCATGAGCCTAGAGTGATGTTGAAGAATTGTATCCTCTTTGATGCCTGGGAAACCAATGCCTGGCTAGTTTCTCCATCCTCCAGTCCTGTCCACCCAGCAGTTGAGTTGATCTGGGGTGCATGCATCCTGTTTTTATTACAAGGTGCGTTTTTTGCTCACAGGCCCTTTCGCTCCAGCCACCCCCCCCCCCAGGTCCCTGCTGCTGTGAGCAGAGATCCCCTCATTCCATTAACATGCTAATAGAGCGGGGACGGGATGGCAGCCCTCACCCACCTCACCCCACCTCCAAGGTTAAGCCTCCAACCCGGGGAGAGCATCTTGGACCAGCAATTTCGGGAGACAGTTAAAAGATTAGATAGTAAATTTACTTAACAGAGACTAATCGCCTGGGGCTGGGTTTCATATCCTGTTTTGAAATAATGTATTTTCTTTTTGTGCTCTGGTCTGAATCTGTCATCCCTCTTCTAATAATGAGAGGCAGAGGATTTTTAATCTTTGACCCTCTTCCATATAATCTAATCATAGCGGTTTTCTGACCCCTCTTCTCCTTATTTGGCAAAGTTCTGGAAAGAAAGAGAATCCTTTCTCGGGCTTAGCTGAGCCGTGGTCCACTTCTCGCCAAGGGTCCGGGTTTGATATGCTGTTAGCGGTCCCTTCAACTGAGGTCCATTCAACAGGAGGAAGAAGAAAGCCAAAGATGCTGGTGTCCGAGTCAGGTGAATGGAGGGAGCAACAAGGTGACAGATGTTCCACACCCAGGTGGCCTGTGAGCCGAGGTGCACATGGGAACGAGCGGTCTGAGGCGAGGCACTTGTTGATGAAGCTAGGAATGAGTCTCCTCGTTATCCACACATGGAAACGTGTGCATTGAACATCCCTCTCAAGCTGGGAGGTCTTGGGAGTCTCCCCTTTCCTCTTAGGGTTTGGCTCGCAGACGGGCGTTTGACCCCAGGCAGTACATGCGGAGGCCTTCCTTTATGTGTGGAGTCTCTTCAGACTGTCTGGCTTTGGGAGTTGCCCTGACAGGAATCTTGGAGGAAGCTGGGAGTTTAGCTTCAGTTCCCGACTGAAAATGGAATGGAAACAAGTAAATACAGGGTTGCTCTCGCTTCCCCAGCCCCTACCCACCCGTTCTCCCCAACTTAAGAGGTTGTGATTATTGAAGGAGGCGTGGCCGAGATCCATCCACATACAGCACCTCCTGCTCGACCTCAGTGCCAGAATGAAACCATGGCCTTTAGCTACTCAGCCAGGGTTGTCCGGCTGAAAGTAAGAAAACACAGCCGAACCTACTTCATTAAATAAAGGGTTGTATTGAAAACATATGGGGCAGGGCTTCCAGAGTGAAAGGGACGTGGAGAAGAAAGGATTGTAGTCCCAAGGAGCCGGTCAACTTCTGAGAGTACTGAGAGAGACAGTGGCTTAACAGTCACACCCAGACTGCTGCTGAATGGAGACACCTCTGTCAGCCTTTCCCTCCCATTACCTTTGACTCACAAGACATAGAGGGAGACTCATGGGTTGGCGCGTCCTGTGTACTTGGCCAGGACAAGATAATGCATCTCGATTCCTTACGGTTCTGCCAGAATACATCCAGGGGGCAGCAAACTGAAGACTACAGAGGCAGGTAGCCAGAAGCCCGCTGGCTTTCCCCGGACCTACATCTCTCCAGAATCTGGCTTTGCTGGGGCAGCAAGCAGAGCGGTCCAAAGGAAGTTGAAACAATCAGCAAGGTTCCCTTCCCTCCACAGTACATCAACATCCTCACCTCTCTTGTGGACACCGCAGTAGCCAGTGTCTCATGAAAGCCGGGTGTTTAGGGGGAGGCCATTTCGTTCCTCTGGATCTCCTGGGTTCTACTTCTCACTTGCCTTTATTAATGGTTCTCCAGGGACCCTTTGCTCCCCACTCAGATCTCCCCCTCTCCCCAACATTCACAGCGGGATAAAGAATTCATAGAGAAAAATAAGCATCCAGTCCCCCATCCCTCTCTGTGTGTCGCGTCCCCTCCCTGTGTGTGTTGGCGTCGCCCTCCTGGGAAATGGGAGAAGGGAAACGGGTCCTTTTAGCCAGTGAATGGCGCTTTGTTATTTTGATGCATGAATGCTGAAGGAATAAGAGACAAAATAAAGTTAATAATACATCGCGGCGTAGATAATTCATCACTTAAATCAATAGGAACTGCAGGTCACTGAACTGGAACTGGTGTTACTGTGATCCAAACATGGAATTAATAATTGAAACTACACTGATGTGTCTTCCTGGAACGGGAAGACAGACAACCCCAGGGAGAGATGGATTCAGCACAGGAGGAACGAGGCGCTAGAGACAGACAGATGATTCATTTAATGCCTACAGCTGTCACATACAGTAAATATGAAAATCTGCTTTCTATCTGGATTCCGGCTCATTTGGGAGCGAGGTTAGCTGAATTATATCCTCGACTCCGTGTTTATTTTTTTTTTCCATCTCTTGCCGAAATCTCACAGGACGGGTTAGCGTGGAACGGCTGGTTCTCTGAAGTCAGGAAGACTCTCTGTCGGTGATGGGCAGTGGTATGCACAACATGTGCACCCCATTACCTCCCCACATACCCACCTGAGATCTGTGGGGACTCGAGCCTTGGTAGCTGTATTGAAGACAAGCAAGTCAGTGATACGGAATTTACAAAAGAGCAAGACAGAAAAAGCCCTGCCATTCGGGGAGGTTCCCTGAGATACTCCGTGCTCTCTCTGAGCCACAGTCTACCTCTCAGACAGAAAGAAACGACAACACTCCATTCAGAAGCATGCTTGAGGTCCAGGTGACATAGTAGAAGGAAAGTGTTCAGATCACAGTGGGTACCTGGTGTCAGGCAGTGTCTGACTCTATCCCCAGAGGAGGGCATGAAGGTACTGGGCCTGGGTGAAGATAGGCATTGGTGGTGTCTAGGGAGGCATTCCTTGCAGCTGAACAGCCTCAGGTGTTTTGGATTGTGAAGGACACAGTCAGTAGTTAAAGTGTGTGTGTAACAAATAAGACTCTGAGCAGGGTGACCATAGACAGATCTGTGTACATGGTTGGCATGGGGGAGTCTAGAAGTGGGGCTAGGCAGAGTCTTTGAGTCCTGCTTGATAAAATAGGGGAGAGTGAGGAACCATCTTCTGGAGGACTTCTGGGAGGGAAGTGGAGGAGAGAATCCAAACACGGATGTGTGCTGGAGCCTCTTCTTGGGAAGGGGCTGGAGTGTTAAGAACAGAGATGCTTAGAATTCATTTTGAAGCCTATCTTCATTTTTAAGATTTATTTTGTTTTACTTGTGTGCACGTAGGACCTGGGGTATGTACACATGAGTGCAGGTGCCCTTGGAGACCAGAGTTAAAAGATTCCCCTGGCACTGGAATTACAGGAGGTTATGAGATGCCTGGTGTGGGGGCTTGGAGTTGAACTCGGGTCTTCTCCAAGAGTATAACTACTCTCCTAACCATTGAAAAGATTATCTCTTCATAACCTTACTAGTTGTATCCACCCCATGAACATTCTGTCAGACTGAAGAGATGGCTCAGTGGTTAAGAGCACTGACTGCTCTTCCAGAGGTCCTGAGTTCAACAACCACACAGTGGCTCACAACCATCTGTAATGGGATCTGATGCCCTCTCCTGGTGTGTCTGAAGATAGCAACAGTGTACTCATATAACTAAAATAAATAAATCTTAGGGGGAAAAAAAAGAAAAAAGGAAGACAAGAACATTCTGTCTTTCTAGGAAGGGAGTTTATGTGCCCTTACTGAGTTTGTGTGTGTCTCTAAGTGGGAGTGTAACTGTTAGATATGTGCAAGTGTGTGTGTGTGTGTGTGTGTGTGTGTGTGTGTGTGTGTGTGATTACATTTATGAGTATGTATGCACTTATGTGCCAGTGTAGATGGATGTCTGTGTTTACTTGTATGGGTATCATTGTGTGTTTGTGTGCAGGGAAGTATGTCTATAGACCAATGATTATATAATTGTGGGTAGGTTGCCCTTTCTTTCTCTCTGTGTGTATCTTGTATGTATGCTATATCCTGGAGTAGGGAGCATAGTCAAAGGAAAGGTGCTAAGTTTGCTGGCTTAAGGGACATGCCCTATGGGACTGACCCTAGGGAGCCTAGAGGACTTGGAACTTCTTGTATTAATCAGACAAGCCTTCTACCCATCTCACCTGCTAGGCAACTTTCACCTGAAGAGGCTAGGTGGACTTTGGGTGGCCATTATCAGCGAGTCACAGGGAAGCACTTTGTCTCGGAGTGTCAGTGTCTATTTGTGTGCACCAATGTTCTCTTAGGAGAAGAATTATTTGACCCTTGGTTTTTCTTCCTAGCTGTAGCATCTGTCTGAGGTACTTTGGTAATTTGGTCATCCTGGAAAAGAGAATGGGTCATCCTGAACCCAAAAAAGAAGATAGCACTGAGCAGGTTTCTAGAGAGTAAGCATTTAGGGCCCCAGAAGAGGGTAAGCATACAGAAGCCAAGGACCACTTCTTCCAGGACTTCCTGAATCCCTCCAAACAGCCGGGCTCTGATGCAGAAGACTTAAAGTATTGTGAAGGAATATGGGTTACCTGAGCCCTGGCATGTGGTGTAGAAGGTAACTATTCTAGGCAGTTACATGACAGCCATACCTAAGGCTGGGGATAGCCACTTCTCCTCATAAAGATGGTTTGAAAGTCTGGCAGGGAGTTCTAAGGGGGAACTGTTTTGTGGGGGATGCTTTGCACCAGAAGTGATGTAGAAGTCTGAGCATCAAGGGTGACCTTGAAAATCCCCTATATCTCCAGACCCCTGCCCCTTTAAGACTCAAAACTAAGAAGTAGTGTGTCAGCCTCTGTCACGTGGAGGGGATCTGATCTTCTGGAATGGTAGAGGTGAAACTATAGTCTGAACTAGAGAAGGGAGAGGAGAGAAGGGGAGGGGAGAGGAGGGGAGGGAAGGAAGGGGAGGGGAGGGGAGGGGGGCTCACAAAGGATGAACTATCATTGCTGAGCTGAGCAGCGTAGCTCTGCTTCCTAAGCCAGATACCCTTGTAAGTGTGACCGACCCCAGTAAATGAGGGGAATTCAAGGCAGTGAGCCAAGCTCTGTTACAAAGTCACATGACCTTTAATTAAACACTTCAATCTCTTTGAATATTAATTTCCTAAACTTACGGACAAATTGAAAATAGATAAGAAAGACCAGGGTGAATCTTTTTTTTTATAGCTATGATTTATTTATTTCGGTGCTTAGGGGATCAAACTCAAGGTCTCCTACACAATAAGCACATGTTCTACCACGGAGCCACTGTATTACCAGACCCTCCACTCTTCTATATAAAAAGAAGTCATGATGGAAATGATCCCAAACAAGAAGAGAATGAGACCCTCTTATGACTACAGTTGGAGTTAGTTACCTGCCCTCGTCCTTCCTGAAAGTGCCATGAGCTAGGATTCCAGCTTCCCCACCTTGGGGTTTTGGAATTAGATTACTGATGGCCAGAATTTACATGCAGAGTATGAATGTGTCCCATTTTAGGGTTGAAATCAGATAATATTTATGATGCCCTCCTTATCCACCCAGGCAAGTGCTTCTTTCCTGCGTCCAGCATTCTGTGTGCTAGGGATAAAGAAGTAGACAGAGGCAAAGTCCTGTTGGTCATTGTTTCCCCAGGTAGGGAACTATGGGGGACTTACAGTTATTCTCGGGATGTAGAGGGTTCTACTATTGAGAACCTTGTTTACTTAAACTCAGAAGGCATTTACCTCTTAAGAGTGGAGGCACACAAATTGTGAGGGTGTTGGGCTGACTTGGTAGTGTTGTAATTTTTTAGTAGGAGTCCCTGGTGTCCTTTCAGAAGGGTCAGAGAGAAAGGACAAGAGGAAAATCCTAGCTGCCAAAATTCCTATTCTCTGGGGCTCCTTCTTCAAGGAGATAGGTCTAGTTTTATCTGATTTACAACTTAAGATTTTCAAGTCAGAATTCATTTAAAGGAAAGATCCATGATGGGCCGAGGGAGGATACAGAAAGACAGATGATCTTTAAAATCTAAGCACTCCCATTTCTAAATCCTTGTGATGCGCAGAGACCCAGACAAAAATCTGAGTTTATGAGTTTGGGGCAGATGAGTCCTGAGCTATTACCCAGGTCTCTGCTAGTTTCCAAATAAGGGGTGCAGATTCCTTCCCTTCACCCGAGTCATCCTGAAGTCATTAAATCATAGAGCTGATTCTCATTCTTGGGTCGGCTGTGTGTTGGCCAGAATTCCATAAAGCCACCTTCAAGACCGAATTAGTGAACACAGACTGGTTGCTTCCTGGGGAACTAGATACCCAGTACACATACTTCTCACACAGGCAGCCAACCCTGGAAGAATCCTTTTGTTTCATGAGGGAGCAGTGTTTAGAAACGCTACGTGGCTTGCTTGTGGCTGCCACACTAAAGGTGTCAAGGACTCAGATCTCATTAATGGCCTGAGAGCCAGAGATTCCTGGACTGCTTCCCTCGCTCCTCAACCCCCAACATCTGCTCCTCTCTGCAAGAGTTGAAACCAGGCAGCAGAACATCAGTTTGTTGGACCTCTCAGACATCAGCTCAGAATCTGCGATCCAGACCCTCGAGGATTTTGTTACGCTGTCCGTGTCTCCAGTTTACACTGAGGCACTGGGAAGACAGCTGGGAGGGGCAGTTTAATTTTAAGGGGAAATGTGAGTTGCAAATATTGGATCTCTAATAGTGAGGAGCCATTCTTATATACAACATCAGCCCCTTGTGTGCTCTATTCACAGCCTGGTAAATCCCTTCTTCCTTCTGTTTTACTGTTCCAATATGCAATCTTCTGAACATATATATCATTTGTCTTCTATGATACACAGATGGTCAGATGACCTGGTTGAGACTTTGAACAAAGTCGGATTTTTTTTCCCCATTACCGCTAATGTAAAACCTAAGGTAGGAGTGGGAAGGGTACGCTGTAAGAAGAAAATGTCATTATAGTCACGTGCCCCGGAACGGTTCTTCCTCATAGGGTGGTGGTGCCATGACATTATGATGCAGCTGAGAAATTACCTCGTCTAGTTGGAGCCTCCAGTGCATGGAAGTGTGATGCATCCACTGCACACGTGTGCTTCTGTGGTGCTGTGCGGCTCATGCAAGCAAGACTGCAGTGCCAGTCACACGCAAGTACACGCAGTTGTGTGGACAGAAGCTCGTGCCGTTACGCTTGATAGTGGCAACCAGTAAACGTGCTCAGATGTGGGTGTTCACTGTGCTGTTATTACTGGTTCCAAGTGTATTCTTTATGCTTATTTCATAAAGGTCCCTAGGAAATGCTATGCTGTGGCAGACCAATAAAGCCGCGCGGAGCCCGCGTTAATCGCATCCCTGACTGCATCCTTTTGTTTTCTGTTCGTTTTAAGCCTGTGCTGTTCTACTCATTGCAGCCCATGGAGGAATGTGCTACTGTATTATACATATACAAAAGTCATTCAGGGGTGGATTTCTCAGAATATATCCATATCATATCATATCATATCATGTCATAGTAACATGTGACCCTATATTTGACATTTTCCTCTCTTCCCTACCCACTTCTCTCGGCTCCATCCTCGGTTGGCCCATGAAAGGCATGTCCTATCCTAAGCAATGTAATTCCTATATACTTTGTTATATAAAATCTGGTACACCGGTAGAATGAAGGACCCGAGAGTTGGTAGAAGTCAAGGTTAGCTGAAGACTAAAATATGTTGGCTGCAGAAATGTCCCCAGTCTCCCTAGGGAGTGTCCACATGCTTTAAAAGAAAAGGGAGCAGTGTCTTTCTGGAAGGGAGAAGTATTAAAGAGGTTCAGGTAAAGACCGGACCCCCTCTAGCTGTTTGTAGGTGTTTCTTTCAGGCAACTCCACATGGATACCATGCCACAGGGGTGTGGCAAGGTGACAGGTCAGCCCTAAGCACGGTTGTCTGTTGTTGCGTGTGTGTGTTTGCAGGAAGGTTTTCCTATACTGAAGTCAGGTCATTAGGAACAAGGAGGGACTTCGGATGCAAGCTCTGGAGGAGAACGTGTGAATCTCTCCGACGAGAGCGATTCTAAAACTGGGGGTTTAAGTCTCACAGGAGCAAGTTTTCAGGGTCCAGTTTTATGTCTTTCCGTGTCTCGTTCTGCTGAGAAAAACAGTTCTCAGCGAGAATTGTCCACATCGGCTTCGCAGAGCCAAATATGGAAGCCGTAAAGTAAATCTTTGTTGCTGCTGGATCGCACGAGCCTGTGGCACCTCCTCTGTGGAGGGCAAGCATCCGTGGCATCTGATGGTCTGAGAACCAGTGAGATAGGCTTACCACAATGCCTGACAGGGCATGGTAAGGACCGATGTGACCATTTTCTATAGGAGGATATAGACAAACTCACCCCAGATAGGGTGCCCAAATAGGACAGATGAAAATAACAGTTCTACTGAAGTCCAGCTTAGGAAAACAATGGGTTTATGCACACATGTTATATAGAGAGCATGCGTGAGAGCTTAGAGAAGCATGGATAGCCAAGGGTAGCTACATCATCAGAATGTACCTCCCCAGCCTAGATAACAGCTCAAAGGCTACAGCCAGGGTGCACTGCACAATGAGCAGACAGCTGGGCCAGTGTCAGTCTCCACCTCAGCAGCTCTTGTTGCTTGTTTACCCTTGGAGAGGGGTCTTGTGAGTCTGGTGCATTTTAGCTCCAAGACTTAGAAGCTTTGAGCACTTCTTGAGTGGTGCGAGCTTCCCTCCGAGGAGGAAACTGTTGCAGAACCACACCATAAATTGTTTGTTCTGGCAGTGGCTATTTGTATCACCGGGAAAAGTTACTCAAGGGAAAGCGTAGGGGCTGGAGAGATGGCTCAGTGGTTAAGAGCACTGACTGCTCTTCCAGAGGTCCTGAGTTCAGTTCCCAGCAACCACTTGGGATCTGGTGCCCTCTTCTGGTGTGTCTGAAAGACAGCTACAATGTACTCTTATAAATAAAATATGTAAACCTTAAAACGAAAAAAGAAAGGAAGGGAGGAAAAAAGAAAGAAAAAATGTAAATAATTTCTAAGGAGAAGCGAAAGCATCTGTCCATAGAGAATGTGCATACAGATGTTTATGGTAGCATTGTTCACATCAGCCAAAAACAGTGAATGGTGCCTGTGTCCATTGACACTTGCAAGGAAAAATTTTGTGACATGGCCATAGAAGAGAATTCAGCCATAAAATGAGTGAATTACTGATAGCTGCTCCAGCATACCTGGATGGGCCTTAAAGCCAGGTTAGGTCAAAGAGCCCGGGTACTGAGGACCACATATTTTATGACTCTGTCAATGGAAGGCGAGGATGGGGAGTAATCTGGGAACTACAAAGTAGCCTGGTAGCTGCTGAGTACGGACTAGGTGTATTGAGACATGGATATTGATAACTAAAAGCGCTCTTAGTGAGCTTTCTTTCTCAAGTGATGACAGCCGTCAAAAGCTGGCCAGCTTTGAGAGAGTTGCACTTCTCTGTGGATTTACTGAAGCTCGGAGTCGTGCAACCGGTGCAGTGGTATTTCGCGTCTCAATAAAGCTGTTTTAAATTCTTTTTACTTAAAAGGGAGTAAAGTCATTTCTAGATGAATTGCTGGGAAGCGTGGGACAGAAGTTGACTGTGGGGGAACTATAGTTCTATTCAGGGAAGTCCTGGAAGCAAAGCAGTGGTGTCCTGCCTACCGTCTTTGGACCCCGTGAGGGCCAGATCCTGATCTGACGTGAAGCTGAAGCTTAGTCAGCATCCTTACGCTGGGAAGAAGTTCAAAGGTCATCCAAGGAAAGCAGCCTGCCCCAGTCACTCTCAGCATTTCTGCCCAGCCAAACACTTCTTAATCTTTACTTAGACCCAGAACCTAAATATTCATTTGGGGATATTTGTGGCCTGGCTTTGGGGGAGAGAGGACTTGGGAAAGAATGCATTTGACCCCGTAGCGGGAGGAGACAGAAGAGTGACAACAGCTGTCCTGAGGTGTGGCTGAGACACTACACGCTCCTCACACCCAGTGCAAGGCCCCAGGCAAACTCTGAGTTAAGCCAGGCTGAGTCAGATCCACAGGGACAGCAAGAGCAAGAGAAAGAAAGGGCCTATCGGGCCTGACTCTAATAACACCCTGGGAGCTTCCCAAAGGCTCTCTTAAATCCCTACAGCAGTGGTTCTCAGCCTTCCTAATGCTGCAACCCTTTAATATAGCCCCTCATGTTGTGCTGACCCCCAACATCACCATAAAATTATTTCCGGTGCCACTTCATAACTGTAATTTTGCTACTGCTATAAGTTGCGATGTAAATGTCTGGTATATGACCCCTGTGGGAGTAGCATGCGACCCACAGACTGAGACCCACTGCCCTACAGCATCCCTGAAAGTCATAGACCACCTGAACCAATAAGGAAACACGATTCAAGTCTAAGAACTAAGGTATCATCATCACCAGACGCACCTGGGGAAAGCTGGGAGGACGCCATCATCTGCCCAGTAAATCTAGCCAGAATGCCAGAAATTTCATTCCCTGATTTCTTCTTCTTCTACCAAGACATACATACTGTGTTCCCTGCCAGTCCCCGGATTGGGTCAGGTTCCCCACCTGGTCCCACTTCCTTGCTCGTCTGGCCACTCTGGTGCTGTCCAGCCATCCTGCCTGTGCTCTGCTATGAGCTTTCTCCTCTCCAGATCCACAGAAGCATGCCTGTGTGTACCAAACTCATGGAAGGGCATCCAGCCCATCTCCACATCTCAGCTCAGGGCTCACCCCGCCTCAGAGAAACCTTCCTAGCAACTCATCTCACTTGGTTAGATAACCGTAATGGTTATTTTCTGTTTAATTCTTCTCTTTTGGTCCAAGTGTGTGTGTGTGTGTGTGTGTGTGTGTGTGTGTGTGTGTGTGTGTGAATGTATGCACCCAGTGCTATGGCATATACACTCATACACACATACATGTACATAGGAGGAAGGGAGGAGTTGAACTCTCTCATTTCCTCCAAATGGCCCAGGAACCTGGGATAGTGCCCTGCTCACAGAAGATGCTAGAAGAAGCCGTGTGAAAGAAAAGGCAGAAGGACTCTGCCTTTAGATAGAGAGTGGAAATGTCTAAATTGTCACGATATTATTACATGTGGCGGCTGTGTATGTGTGCATGTGCTGTAGCACCATGTGCAGATCAAAGAACAACTCTGTGGAGCTGGTTCTGTCCTTCCCCCTTTATGTTAGTTCTGGGGACTGAGCTCAGGGCAGCAGCACCCGCCGAGACATCTTTTCATGCATGTTTCTATATACAGGGATACCTGTTTCCCATCTATTCGCTATGAACATCTGATTGCCGTCCCCCATGTGTTTGCTTCTACCAGCATTTATTGAACACTTTTTATTAAAATGAAATCAATTTCTCGGTAATTGAAAATAGATTACCTTGGGACACAGGAGTGCTAAAGTTCACATCTGTGGGTTGCGGTTATAAAGACAGCGTTGTTGAATCGGGAGCAGTGAGGGGCTGACTGTCTAGAAAAGAGGCAAGTCTCGCCTTTAGCCTTCACTGGGTACAGCCGTCTCAGTCAGGCAGGGCCATCGGAGGAATAGCAGGGCAGCCAACACCTAATTTCTCTGCCTCTTTGAGTCCCATCTGTATGATTTCTGTACAAATGTATTTTCCACAGATGAGAAAACAGCCTTTAGTACTAACTCTCTAATACTTCACCTCAGAAGGGGGATTAGTGGTGATGTGAGTGAACGGTGAAGAAGCAGAGTGCCACAGTTAACCCCTAACATGCCTGGGCTTTAAGCATGAAGCAGGTTTGTCTGGATCACCCCTGCTGATCCAATGCCTAGGATATGCCTCACAAAAAATAACATTTTTTTGAATAGAGAATGTCCCATGTCTACATAGTGAGGAAACCGACCTCCAGGGATTGTATACATCCTGTTCAAGACTGTATAGCCGGTGACAATCCAGGCTTTTAATAGCGAGAGAAGGAAACCATCTAAAGGGAGACTGTGAGGGTGTGCAGGTGAGTTTGCTCACTCTAAAGCAATTTTAAGTGGCGTGATCTGGGGACAGAAAGCATCCCCGGGCTGGACTTCTGGAAAGATTCTGCTTCAAGTCTTCCCATGATGCTTCAGTTGAGAAGAATGCCTTTGATGGCTGGTTGCTCTTTGTAGAGGGAAAGATGCTAAGGAAGCTGCTACCTTCATTCTGTTGCCTACCATAGCTAGCTGTTTCTAGGACCTTAAAAGAACCCTGAGAAAAGCGTTCTCTCCCGTTCTCAGGAGCCCAGGCTGCAACAGGGGTGGAGAACAGGTTTGGGGATATTATACCTGTCACCAACAAGTTCCAGGTGTTTCCTTCCTATTATGAAGCCGTTAGCACCAGGCCTGTCAGGAACACAGCCTAGAAGCCTGGGTATGTCAGGACTCTGACCTTTTGCTGATTGTGGCCTTTACTGTGCTGTGTAAGAGGGCAAGGACCTTTTCCTCTCAAGCTTGCCTTGGATGAGGTAAAGTAGACCCCACCAATCCCGCCCATCTCGGGCTGTGGAGAAGTCAGTTCTAATAGCCATGGGCAGCGGTCACATGAGCTCTCAAATTCCCCTTCCATCCAGTTAAGCTTTGATTCCTCACGGGAAAGAAACCTGCTGTACAGTGCATCAACTGAGGGGGAAACTGCCGAAACCCTCTACCCAGCATATTCAGCACAACCCAAAATGGACGTCTACCTGTCTACATTCCAGCTACGGCTCATCAAGCAGCTTCCAGTGTGTCTGTTTGAAGAGAGAGGTGTAGGCATGCCCCCCCGGGGGGGATAGGTAAACCCCGGCCCCACAAGCAACCCTCCTGATTCCCATCACCTTGTTCCTCTCCACTGAGCAAGGCAATCGGGGAGCGATTCTGCATCTGAATGATTAATTCATAGTATCACTTCAAGGTTGGCCACTCTTGATTGGGAGTGGGGTGGGGGTGCAGCTCTAGAGTAGGAAAGCAAGCCCAGACTGCAGACTGTACCTGAGGTTTCTCCTGCTTCTAAAAGCACTGGAGACAGATATCATCATCATTTTAATAGGTGGAGATCAGAGAGGGATAACGTATTACCCAGCATCACAGAGCTAAAGGAAAAAGATGGGAGCTTGACTTTCCCTTAGGTCAGGACAACGACACATGGAGTTACGCGCCCACGACCGTGTTACACTGAACAGGCCCAGTGTAGCAGGACGGTTACAGTTGTAAGATGAGGCAGAAGCAGGTTGCTACTGAGTGAAAAGCTAAAGTTTGTATCATGTCTCCCCTGTGGCATTTATTCTCCTTGAGGACACGTGCCTGAAGAACACCATTGGGTTCTGTAAAGTGTTCCCACAGCGATGCATCCTGTCGGGCTGAACACAGAGACGACTTAAGGAGTCAGCTGTGAAGGAGTGACACCTGCCAAGGTGGTGACAGGAACAGGATCCCTCTCTCTCTCTGCTGCTACCAAAGGGTGGACACAGGCGCTCCCTCCCCTACCGTATTTGGGAAGGGAATGAGCTTGAAGATTAACTGGGAGAGGCCAGTGAGATCGTAACATCACTGGAGAGTAATGGGTTCACAAGGGCATGGGGTAGAAGGAAGAGGAGTTGGGTGAGTGTTGATAGCCACACTGCTGAGGTGCCTTGGGCCTGAAGACCTGGGAAAACTGAGACAAGCTTTGAGGGAAGGGATGATCTATTCGACAGGAGGGAGGGATAAATAATCCCCTTATCTTTATGTATATAGAGAAAGGTGCTACGGAATGTGAAAATCCCAGTCTCTTCCAAAGCGTGTGAGGAAAGCACGGGAATGCCTGTCAGAACTGGTTAATGGAGCTGGGGAAGAGAAACTGGCGGGGCCTGTCTGATACGTCCAGCTCCCAGCAGACCTCATCTTCCTGCCAGCTTGCCACGGTGCCTCACCCTGTGGATGAGGGCTGCCCACACCAAATCACACCGCTGGCAGAGATGGAGAGGATAGGAGTAAGGATAGATAGTAAAGGGAACCCGACAGGGACTGAGATGGAAGATGGCCATTGTGATTCACTCTTTACTGTCAGCACGCTGGAGGCAGAGGCAGGGAGATCTCTGTGAGTTTGAGGTCAGCTTGGTCTACGTAGCAAGTTCCAGAAAAGCCAGAGCTGCATAGAGAAACACTGTACAGACAAAACCCAAAAACATAAAGATCGAGTGGAGGTGCCAGTCGTGTGTGTGTGTGTGTGTGTGTGTGTGTGTGTGTGTGTGTGTGTGTGTGTAAGACAGAAACCATCTGGTGAATTTTTTCCCTGACCTGGCTTGTGCTCTGTGGGAACCTACATTCTCATTTTAAAATTGTACATAGGGACAGTTCTACAATTAATAGTGCCTCCCATGTAAACGTGGCTATATTGGTCTCCCTGAGTCAGGGAGGACCATACCAGGCAACTATTCCAGCTGGAAAGTTTAGGTGCTTTCCAGGAGTTCTGGGGGACATCCTTGCACATAGAACTTTGGTGCCATGTTTGTGCCATCTGGGGCCAAATTCAGAAATCTTCTCTGTGTGTAGACGTGCTAAAGCAAAGGTTGTTTTGTTGGTTGGTTTTTACACATATTGTCGAAATGCCTAACGAGAAGTTAGTACCAACTTAGATCTTTTCCTGTATGTGAACAAGTTTCCTCAGTAGGAAGGAGCACTGTTAATTCATGCTGCCTCACCCCTGCCGTAGTACCGTTTAAGCAGCAGAGGCTTAGGCACTGGGCTGTCAGATCCCCCCATAGATGGAGGCTTCAGAGTCCAACCACATTAGGGGAATGCATTTAAATCCACAGTGCGGGCAGTGACTGGGTGGGGGGGGGGGGTCTGTGTGGGTTCAGAATATAGAGTCAAGAGAAAGCTGCTACCATCAAAATGACATTTGAAAAAAGAATTCACTCCAAGAGTAGGGAAGTCCGGAGAGCAGCCCCTGGTAGAATAGCTGAGGAGACTCCTGTGACCTCTTCCTTTGGTCCTCTTGGGGTCACCTCACACTGAAGACTCTAGCCCGAGCGATCCCCTCAGGTTCAAGAGTTTTGTCTTTCTCCTAGAAAAAAAAAGAAAGAAATCACCCTAGCTTCTAAATAAAGAAATCACCCTAGCTTCTAAATAAAGAAATCACCCTAGCTTCTAAATAAAGAAATTCCACAAACTCTGCAGACTCTTCTAAGCAAGACTGAACTTCACGTGGGCACCTCCTGAGAAGAGGAAGCACGCGAACACCTGACATACATGTTGCGGAAAAGACCGAGAGCTCAGCTGGGGGACTGACAAGCGTTTCACGTTCGAGGCACATGCCATGGGCGCTAGTCAGATAAGCGTTAGTTCTTACATCTGGCACAGAACCCCTGCTTTCGTGGTTCCCATTTCTTCCCAGAAGGTAATAAAACGCACAATTGTATCTCATAACCGATATAACACCTTTTCAGGCACTCCCGCGGGCGCACACACTGAGCCGAAGCCTACCTCAGATAGGAAACCTTTGCTCACCCTGCTTGAGAGACTTGACCGCTGTGTAGGGTGAGCTAGAGGGGGGGAGGGGCTGACACGGAGGGAGGAAGAATCATCGTAGAGCTTCTTAGCTGCAGTGTTGAGCTGTTTACCTCAAAGCCAGAAGGGTCAACTCAGACTCCGGTGGAAGGTTTGCCTGTCAGTTGGTTAGTGATGACAAGCGACAGAGAAGAATTCAGTCTGTGCCTGGAGCATCCTCCTGACATCCATTTGCAGCGCTGGCAGAAGTGCTTTTGGTATGAAGTCCATTTTGAATGGCCTGCGAGATCTGCCGTAAGGGACCCACGCTTGAATAGGCTGAACTCATCATATTTTCCTGATCTAACTTAATATTGGTCAAGATGCAGTGCAGGTCACAATTACATATGTGGGGGACTCTCTGGGTAAGGTAATTTTGTCTTTATAGCTTTCTCAACTTCCTATTAGAGTGCAATAAGAGAGAGAGACGGTTCCGTTGATGCCCCACATTTTGCTTCTCAGTCATCACGGTTCAAAATTCATCTTGCTCTTTTAGCTTTCTTCGGAGAGGCTCGGTAGCCTTCCTTGTTGACCTATGCAGATCCTTACAGCTGACTAACCTGATCATTTATTAACCTCCTAAATGTGATGAGAATAGGCTTACGCCTGAATTTAGCTTGCCTTCTAATAGGTAGTTGGAAATGTAAGAATTTTACTTTGCCCCACGCACCCCCTACCCCTCGAATTTGAAACGAAGGGCATAATTTCTCCCTTTGAAGCATGAAACACTAGGTTCGGTTCCAAGAAAAACAAAAAGCCCAGGGTAGACCCTAGCCAAGGACGAGATAAGCCAAGTACTTGGGAGATACTGTTTAAGGAGGCCCTGGATCCTAAGGATGCAAACGTGTGTAGCCGGCATCTGTGACTGGTATCTCTTTAAGAGATGTGCCCAGTTTCACCGCCCCCAGCTCACCGCTCAGCCCAGCTCTGGTCCTGGTTAGGATCTCCAGACTGTTTGGGATATATCAGTGATAGCCGGCTTTTCCAGCCTTCTCCTCTGGAAATTTATTAAGGGCCTCCTGCGTGTCAGGAACTGCATTTTCAATGGCTTATGGTGAAGGGATGCTGATCTCCAGGTGCCTCGGCTAGTAACAACCCAGATGGATGTCTGCTCCTCTAATTCCCTTCCTCAGCTTATGTCTCATCTCTCCCTCCATTACATTTGGGCCAAAAGATGCTCAACAAATATCTCTAGATGACCAAGAAGCTCAAAGGTTGACTGCGTTTAACTGGGTTATTTTACAGTTCTCCATTTGTATTTTATTTATAAGCAGTGAAATTCACTCAATCCAGCCACCTGCTTGCCTTTTGTCCGGCTTGAAAAATGAAATGAGTTTGTTCTGGGCACTGTACGTTCACCAGGCTCCTGATCTAATCGCGCCCATACATCTTGCTGACCAATAACATGTAAAGCCAAGCCCCGGGCATTCTAGAGTGTGTATAAGTATCTGCCTTTCTCCCTTTCTCTCTCCCCTCCCGGGGAGTGATTTATCCAGGAAATGTGTTTCCAACAGGTTAGGTATTAAACTCTCCCTCACATAACCCTATGCTGGATATCTCTGATCGGATTAAAAATTCTAAGTATTCTACCACTGTGTCCAGTTCCTAATGTTTGCCCATGACTGAGTGGCTTTTAAAAAAAAAACTAGATTGCATTACAAAAGTGTTTCCTCGCACACTTCCAAATTGCCTGTTTGGAAGAAAATCAATTGATGAAATTTATTTGTTTGTTTATTTATTGCTTTTCTGAAGTGCAGTTTTCTCT
Organism: Rattus norvegicus; assembly: GCF_021556685.1. Taxonomy (NCBI): domain Eukaryota; kingdom Metazoa; phylum Chordata; class Mammalia; order Rodentia; family Muridae; genus Rattus; species Rattus norvegicus. The sequence goes on from NC_141543.1 coordinate 25,889,144, forward strand.
CCATTTGAGGAGACCTTCTCTGAGCTGGCTATTGTAATTACAGACAGCTCCCTGCGGCCTCATAACTCAGCCTGCTGTTATTTATTGCTTTGTTGCTCTTTTTAAAAATACTGTTTGATGTCCTCTGCTCAGAACTTCGTCTCTTGTCAATGGTGTGTGTGTGTGTCTGTGTGTGTGTGTGTCTGTGTGTGTGTGTGTGTGTGTGTGTGTGTGTGAGAGAGAGAGAGAGAGAGAGAGAGAGAGAGACTGTTATGAAAGAAAAAGTAAAATATCTTTTCTTGGCTCTCAATTCCACACCAAGAAGAGGGAAACCTGAAGGAAGGGATAATTGAAAAGTGGAGGTGGAGTCCGGAGGTTCATGGTTCAGGTCCCCCCTCCGGATTGTTGACCTCATGATCTCACTGGGCGTTTGCAAGGGCTTGTCCTTCCACAGATGGTCATCATCACCTCCTAGCATTGCAGACTTTGGGCTCGACACCGAGAACACGTCAGGGAACAAGACGCACCCAGCCTCTGCTTCATGGAGTTGACCGCTGAATGTAGGCCTCACTGAACTCTTGCTGAAACCGGCCAGATAGAAAAGATTGTCTGCTTAGACAGCTTCAAAGTCTCTGTCACGACTGCTTATCTGTGCCCTGGGTGGTAAGGTATCAACGGATTTTCAGATGGCCAGGAAAGGAATTAGGTTGTAGTCCAAGAAAACTTCACTTACAAAAATATCAAAACAAAACAAAAACAAAAAACAAAAACAAACACCAAAACAGGCACTGAGTTGAGTTGAACTTGGGGTCGCACACCTGTGCACTGGGATGTTGAGGAAGACGATTATCAGTTCAAGGCCTTGGACTATACCATGTATTCATGACAGCCTGAGATTCCACAACTACATAGAATTCATAGTTATTCCCGGAAATAAGGTATGCATGAGGACTGGGACGATGGCTCAGCCGATAAAGTGCTTCCCATGCAAGCAAGAAAGTCTCAGTTGGATTCCCAGAACCTATATAAAAAGGACATGTTTCTGTGATAGCAGCTCTTGGGAGGTAGAGACAGGGGGATTCCTAGGACTCGAAGACCAGTCAGTCTAGCTAAATAGGTAAGCTCTAGCTTCAGTGGGAGACTCTGGCCTGAGAACTGATGTGGAAAGTAGCCATATAAGTCACCTGATATTGACCTCTGACACCCCACACACACACACAGGAATGCATACACGCATGTGCACACACTTTCACACCCATGAGTACGTCCACGCACACATGCTGAAAACTCAAAAGCGAGTAATGATTGAACTTGACCTTGGCTCACTGGCCACAGCTTGCTGACCCCTGGACAAATAAAACATCAAAAATAAACATAACAAATACCACATGTGCCCCTGCCGTGAAAGGAACACACGGAGCGTAGAGGCAAGTCTGGGGAGCCTACCTGCTTTGGAGAGGCCCTTCCTGAATCCTGACAGAGGTGTTCAGTCAGGGATAGCAGTATAAAGGGAAGGATGGGGTAGTTTGAAGCAGTGGGAACTTAATGGCTGAAGTCTACAAGGCGACAAGTATCAGCAGAACGTGAGGTGGCAAAAGATGACATTGGGCCCCTGTGCACCCATCCCAGCATTTTCGTACATGAAATGAGGAACATAAAGTGTTCCTTTAAATTGTGAGAGCCTGTTGACATTTCCCAAGCTCTGATCATGAAAGTGGCCACTCCAGATGCCCTGAGGCCTCAAAGGGACAGGGAGATGAGGGACAGGGTTCTGTTCTACCCCTTAAGGAAACCTTTCACCAGCACATGGGCTGTAGAAATTGTGCTTGGCCTGTGTCAGGCGAAACAAAAACACGTGGTGCGCACGCGTGTCCCTAAAACAGAGCGAGGAAAAGGCAGGAGCTGAGCAGCCTCCCATAAACCACTAGAACAGAACACCGTTGTGAAGTCCAGAACCTTGTAACTGCCATTTTGTTCCCACAGTGGACGGCAGCTTAAGAGGAAACCAGTTTCTTAGCACGAACGAGTGGTGGAGATGCAAAGAAATTGGACCCTTCACGGAACCAACCTTCCCTTCAAGTCTAGCTCTGAACCTTTGAAACTTGCCAGCTTGGGTTGTCATTGACTTGTAGCAGTGCTCTTCCCAGAGGCAGCTGTGTCCAGCATATACTATAAAGAATTGCAAAGACTATTGTCCTCAGATCTTTCTCCCCTAAGAGAAGGTGGAAATTCGGATTTCTAGCTTGCAGTTCATTATTAAAGTATCATGTGAGCCAAGTGAAACACCTCTGTGTGTTCCTAGCCTCGTCCTCTCTGTGCTCCAGGGTCTGGTTATAATATTCTCTAACTCCATGGCCGCAGATGTTTATTAGACCCCAGACAGTTCCCTTCCAAGACTCACAGACACATCTTGCTCTGTGCTGCTTTGAACTCAGAGCGCCCCGAGTGTGAACTAGCTCTGACATCTAAACTGATGTGATCTGGAGCCATTCTCTTGGAATCTTGGTGTAACCCAGGCTGCAGAGGAACAGTTACCAGCTCCTATCATGGAGCGGTGATGATCTGAATGGCAACAGGGGGCTTTGAAGGCTCCCCAGGATTAGGGCAGAAAGAGAAAAATTAAGGCAAGAATATCTAAGGCTCATGTTCCCAGTCTCCGCCATTTCTAGTCGATTGGGGGGTGGCGGTGGGGGATTCTTTCTCTAGCCCTAGGAAGTCACCACTATATCTCTCAGACCTCGGTTCCCCTACCAAGCCACATGCCATTTGAACTGAGAAAATTTTAGCTGCTCTTTGCTTGGAGCTTCCCATTGGACGGAAGATGAAAACAGGTTATAGGCGAGGAGAAGCTTGTCTACAACTATGTAACTCACTTAGTAAAGGCACAAAACCCTATAAAACCCACAACCTCCCGTATGCATTCAACCTTCCAGCATCTACATTGGCTACTCTGAGCCTCACTCTCATCTCACAAACCAGACAGGCCATCCAAGCCCAGGCAAGGTAAATCATAATATTCCCTAACTGCCACGATACCACCCTAATTAGGTTCCTTTAGGTCATCAAGGACCTAGTTTCTTTTTGCATCTCCATTCTTTGTGCTAAGAAACTGGTTTTGCCATAAGAGACTTCCCTCACGGGAGCAAAATGGCAGCTACACAGCGCTAGGCTCCACAACTACAGTCTACCCCTAGGGAAATGGAATCAAGCCTCAGGTATGTCCGAATTTTGGTGGTGCTTGGAACTTGGGCTCCAGTGAGAGTTATAACTCTGCCATTTAATTGTTCTGTTTGTGATCTTGACCAATGTAATCTCAGTCCTTCAGTTTCCTTCATATGTAAAGGAGCTGTGGAATTGTACCCGCTTTTGGTTGTTATGACAACAAAAGAAGCCAATCCTATCAAATCCTTAGCACAGCACTTGGCTTGGAGCAGGCATTTAGTAAATACAGCCACTTCAGGGTAGAGCTGTGGGTTAGGAAATGTGTCGTTTGCTGTTTTCACCATTGCATGAGCATCAGAACAAGCTCCTGCAGTATCCTTAGGTGAACATTCTTAGCTGAGACTGTGCTCCATCACTGTCTTAGAGTATAATAAAAATCTAACCTACTTCCTTTCAGAAAGTTTGCATTTCTAAGGAAGACATGTTGGCCCTCGAATGCTTCTCTGTTAGGTTCCATTGCAGTGGTTCTCAACCTCTGGGTCGTCACCCCTCTGGGGGTCAAATGAACCTTTTACAGGGGTGACCTGAGACCATCAGAAAACCCAGATTATCTATATGACGATTCCTAACAGTAGCAAAATTACAGTTATGAAATAGCAACAAAATAATTTTATGGTTAGGGGGTCACCATACCGTGAAGAACTTTATTAAAGGGTCCCAGCATTAGAAAGGTTGAGAACCACTGATCCACCTTGTGCATACATACATTCATCCAAGTCTCACTGACACCTGCTGTTGGGACGCCGTCCTTAGTGCCAAGCACCTTAGTGCACAGCAGTGAATAGTTCACACCCGACCTCTGCCCTTCTTGAGTTTGTAACCCATCAGGGAAGATAACAAGGTCTCTCTAAAATTCTCCGGGAGTAACAGCCGTGTTAGGTAAACCAGAATATCTGGCTAAAGTCAAGGGCTCCGGAGTCCCAGTGTCTAGGATTGAATCCTTGTTAATGTGTTAGCTCCGATCAGTTCCTCAGCCTCACCGCCTTTATTAAATTCACCACTCTCCAGAAAGGCTAATAATACTCGCCACTCTGTGGGATTGCTGGGAGGATGCAAGCACCTGGCGGTGCCTCGACACAAAGCACCCACCGAATGTCAGCCACTGTGACAGGGGCTGCACTAGAAAGCCTCAGCCTTGCCTGAGTCAGCTCAGCACACAGCTGTAAGCTCCCTCCTGGGCACAGAGAGAACAAAGGCTGGGAAGTAACCAGCGATGTCTGCAAGGCAGCAAATCCCACTTCCCACATCACTTAGGATAGATTTTTGGCCCCTGCACTTGAGGTTCCAATCCAAGGAGACCACCTGCTGCAGGCAGCCAGGAGGTGGGTCCCGTGCCAGCTTGTCTCTCTTAATTTGAACAAATGATTCTGTGTTTGCCTTGCTTTTTCTTCCACTTACAGCTCTATCCAGCAAAGGTACAGACGAGGTGAAGAGTGGGCTCTCCGGGGTGGTTTTCACATCTGTGGGTATATTTTCTTACACAAGTTAGCTACATAGTCCTATTAACACAGACAGGGCCTTTCTCTGCCTTCATGAACTCCACTTGGCTTTGAGCGCCTGTCAGAGCCTAGGATGTTATTATTGGGAGAAACTCTTAAGTTCTCCAAGGCACAGAAACCGCTCCTTCGCTTACAGAGAAGTAAACCTGGCCCCTGGGTGAGACATAACTTACACAAGGTCACAAACAAGTTCCTGCCTAAGCCAAGGTAAAAACTCACATCTCCCCATCCCCAGACACCTGCTATTTCTACTTTGCCAGAGTGCCCATGAGACTTACTGGTAAAGAAAGAACTACGGCTTTCTTGTTAAATCCCAGCCTGAAAGAACTGACCGTGCCTGCCTGGCGCCCTCTGCCAGCCAGCGTGCAAGGCTACATTCAGCCTCGTTAGGAAAAGGAGCTGTGATTGATTAGTGATGTCTGCCAGGTCTTGGCTAGTGGGGCCATGTACTTTATGTATTTGTTATGTTTGGCTTAATGTTAGTCCAAAGAGACACAGCTCACCATACAATTTCATTATAAGCCTTGGGTGAGAAGGAAATCGAAGGTGTTGGGTGATAGGATTTGGAAGAAAGCACGTTTATAGAGTGTGGGAGAGAGAACATTGCTGTACTTTCTCCCCACTTTTAGATCATATTGCCCCTTGCAGGCAACCATCTGTCTCCTCCCCTCTAAACCTTCCTCTCTTCCTAAACTCTCCGTCGAAGAGTCGCCGTGGGTTATAGATGAGGAGGGTGGAGATGTAACTATACTGGTTGGTTAGTTTTGGGGTTCGTTTTATCAACTTGACAGAAACAACAATGATCTAGGACAAGGACAACTCAACTGAGCCACTGACTCCATTGGATTGACCCGTACATGAGTCTGGGGCATTTTCTTGACGAGTGACGTTGGAGGGCTCAGCCTATGAAGGCAGTGCCATTCTTGGCCAGGGGACCTGGGAGTGTAAGAAAGGTGGCTGAAGGTGAGTCTGATGAACCAGATGCCAGTAGCGGAATCCCCCTGTGGCCTCTACTCCTTCCTGTCTCCAGTTTCTCCCCCTGATCTCCCTCAGTGATGGGCTGTGTTTGGGGCTGGTAAGCCAAGCAAATCCCTTCCTCCCCAAATTGTTTTGGTCAGAAAGTTTCGTCTCAGCAACCAGAGAAGCGAGCTAGAATGGTAGCAGTCGTGGGTAAAGACTTGAAAAGTTGTGAGTGTCAGTTGTACCATCCTGCTCGATAGTTTCCTAAGCAGTTTGTTTATTTGGGCCTCGGTTTCCTCATCTGTATTGTAGAGATCATAATACCTGTCTTGCTGGGACTTTGTAGGGATTAAGAATGGATAATTCATGTAAAACCCAAAGGACGGATAATAAACTCTCCAAAAGATGGCATCTGGACATGAATACATAAACTCCACGTAGAGTTCCCTGGAGCTGTGAACTACTAATTCACTGTCCTGCCAGTCGGAGAGCTGATGTTCATGCATAATGAGGTCCTTGGAGCCCGACTGCCAGAAGGTTTCTGAGCCCACAGAGAAAAATTAAGAAAAACATTTTTTTTTGCTGAATGAATTTTATTATATCCTAATTTCTTAAAATATCTGGTAAGTAAATGACTTACAGAATAATCATGTGTGCTTCACCAGAAGGTTTCATGTGTCAGCATATTCTGTTCTCTCAGTATGCCGTGGCTAACTGGGCATGGTGGCACCCACTAGTAATCCTGAGGTTGGTGAAGGACTCACTAGCCATCTACCCTAGCTACTCAGAGAACTCCAGGCCAAAGAGAGACCCTGACTCAAAAAAGGAAGCTGGATAACACCCTGAAGAAGGTTGGAGGTTGTCCTCAGCCTTCCGCACGCATACCCCAACCCCACGTGCACACCATTTTACACACTCCAAATGTGAACCTGTTTTTCCCTCTTGCCCTGTGTGTGAGTGTGTGTGTGTGTGTGTGTGTGTGTGTGTGTGTGTGTGTGTGTACGTACAGGTCTGAAGGCAGTACTTCGAAACAGCCCCTCAAAAGGGTTTGAGAAAGGCAGTTGTGGGCAGGGGAGGAAGCAAAAAATGAAATGGTTTGGGGATCATTCTTGATTTCTGAAACAGAAAGGACTCGGGGATGTTTAGCTCCAGCGCGTGAGCTGAATGATGAAACTCAGAATGGTCGAGTGACCTGTATATGGTCAAAGTACAGCACCAGGAATGGGAGTCACTCTTTGGCCCTCTCCTTTCTATTCCTACCCCCTCCCCTTCTCCCTCCCCCTCCCCCTCACTCCCCTCCCCATCCCACTGCCTACACCTACTCCTCTCTTTCCCCCTCCCCTCCCCATCCTACTACCTCCCCCTCCCCACTCCCCACCTTCCTCATCCCCTGCCTCCCCCTCCCCACTCCCCTCCCTTCCTCATCCCCCTGCCTCCCCCTCCCCTTCCCCCTCCCCATCCTACTGCCTCCCCCTCCCCACTCCCTTCCCTTTCTCACCCCACTACCTATCCCTCCCCTTTCCCCCTCCCATCCCCATCCTACTGCTTTCCCCTTCCCCCTCCCCTCTCCATCCTCTGGCCTCCCCCCTCTAGTCCCATTCCACACATACACACATGAAGGTGTGGCAGACTCTCCTGAGCTGCTAGTTGAAACTACATACCTCACTTCCTGTCATCAGGACCCCCGGGATACAAACCCCAGTAACAGTTGTGCCAAAAGTAGCAGGACTGATACCAGCCATGATCAACAAACAGCCAGGTCAGTCCTGGCTGCCCTGACCTGGGAGAGGCAGCTTGGCTTCCTCTAGGAGCCTGTTAGAAATGTGGTGCTCTTGATCCCACCCCTAGACTGTCTGGATCAGAAACATGTGAACCACATGTTCACAGCACATACGTCCCAGGCCCTGTGATGGGTGACTGACTAAAGCCTGAGACGGCCCAAGCTGCAGGATTGAAGTACAGCCTCTTTCCCAGGAAGTTCCAAAGTCGAGACGTTTTCAACGGGTTTGGGGTTAACAAAAATACCTACTGCGCTGAGAAGTGGGCCTCTCTGTGGTGAAGTGATGGCTTTAGCCCTGTGGCTGTCTCACCAGTGTTTTCGAAGAAAATATTTTTAAAAAGACAGGTCTTCTCCAGTTTAATAGTTTGTGGATCAGCTGGCTGAGATTTGTCACTGGAGATAAGATATCCCAGATAAGATGGATATTGTTTTTAATAGACATGGTCATTCCTTCAAGTACACGTTGGATGTAGCTTATCAGACAGGTTTTCTCAAGCCCTCTTGTCCCCCACAGAGAACATTTACCATGGCTTTCTTGGTTTCCGATTTAATGAAAACTGTCATAGCTTTTGGGCTTTTTGGCTTTTTCGTTTGGTTGTTTTAGTTTTTTCCTTTGTTTGTTTTGTTTTGTTTGTTTTTCCCCTTTGGGGGGGTGAAAATCGGCTGTCCTGAATATCAGATATTTACATTATGATTAATAACAGCAGCGTGTCACAACATGAGGAACTGAACTAAAGGGTCCCAGCGATAGGAAGACTGAGAATTGCTGCTTTAGAATGAATGGTAGGTTCGTTTTGAAGAAGTATCCCTTCTAAAAGAGAGTACAAATGAGTGATAAATAGCCTTACCCTTGAAGTAGGGTGTGAAGGAATTTGGTTTCTTTCTAGGAAAATTCAGCATTTCATTTCTAGTTCCATGGATGCCACTGTCCAACTCCCTCTCCGCTCTGACAACCCACAGTGCACGTGGCCCGGCTGCTGATCATGGGCGATAGAATGGCTGGCATTCAAAGGTTTGCCTGGCTAGCCTCTCCTCTGGGTTCTGATCTACTCTAACAACATAATGGGTGGCCTCAGCAACTGCGACCCTGAGGTTGAAGCTACTGATGGAGATGCTCTACGGGAGAGGTAGAGCCAGCATGGAGGGAGACTCCCTCGGTTGTCCTAAAGCAAGACGTAAAACAGACTTACCTTCAGAGAGCTCTTTCTTCCCTGTGGGTGCCATACTGCTTCTCTTCCCCTGCCCCAGGACCACCTTTCTATAGAGACTTTCACATTCCTGCTCTTCATAGAACTTTATGGCAGTGGCCCTAAGCCCGTTGTCATCACTGGACCCAACAAAAGTTGAGGTTGGTGCGGTGATGACGTTTCCCACCTCTGGCCCCTGCAGGTACAGTCCTACGTGCCCTCATGGTTAAGTCTAATGTATATTTTACAGGATGTATGTGTTTGAGCTCCACCTTCCCTTGTAGGTTCAAGGCCAGGCATAACCTGACCTGTAGAAGGGGCTGGGGAGCTGGCAAAAGAACTTATCAAGTGAAGACATTTGCTGTTAAACCTGACAACCAGAATTTGACCACCAGGACCAGAACCCACGTGATGGAAAGACCCCCATTGTTATCTTCTCACCTCTACATATGTGCTATGTGTACATTCATGAGAGGGCTGGGGGGAGGGAAGGGGGGAATATAAATTTAAGAAAAAAAAACGTTTTGGAGAAATACCCAGGATAGACCAGGAACTTGAATTACTAGGCAGGCATGAGTCTGTTCTTGATGAGTAGGAAGGGTATAGGCTAGAAAAGTGAGAAACAGTTGAGCCTCAAAGTTTAGTCTCAAACGTTAGGTGTGGCCACTTACGAAAATCAGCCACACAAAATCCCCCACCAGGGAGCATGGCTGTCTAACCTGGAAAAATAGAAAAATAATTTTCTTTTCAAAAACACCAGGCTACCCGATTGATTTGCTAGTAGGTTCTGGCAGCCTTTGTGTTAGTGTGAGAAGCCGCTATTCAGACCACCACTGACAATGTCAGACTTATAAATCGCTCTTGTTAGGATCTGGACATTAACATAAAATAGGAAACACCTGGTGAGCTGGGTCTTGCTGTGGAGAAGGCCTGAGGTGCCACTACATGGTCTGAACCTGGTGGACGGGGCCATAGGCGTTTTGCGGTACCCAAAAAACACTTAAAGTTTTCCGGCAAAAAGGTCAGGCGATGAGACAGGGTCAAAGTTCTTGGCTTTGAACTTCAGATTAAGTATGACGTGCAGGGACTTTAAAAAGGAGTTGTCACTATTAAACATCCAGATTTTGGAAAGTCAAGATCGGGCTGTCATGGTTGGCGCTGTTTCCTGGCAACCATCAGCTACCACAGTCTCTTTTTTCACACCCGTCTTCACACAGTTCACCGTCATCACTCCCCTGATCTCTCTCACCTGCTTGTGCTAACTCTATGAGCTTCTACGAGCTCCTGGGAGGGCTACGACCTTAGCTGAGGAGACAGAATACCTGGGACCTGGATCTTGAGTGACCTTGAACAGGTTACATCCTAGCCTGAAGGGACTGGCTTTCTCATCTGTCGAGTTGTGGCCACGGTGTCCTCTGAAGAGCTCTGTGGGCAAACACGATTATATACAGATGCCCTCTGTGAGAAGCAAACCAGCTCTGAGCTGGGAGCCTGGCAGGTGCTAGAAATGAATTCCTTTTCTTTTACTCTCAAAGATTCCTAGTGTTTTTGGCCTCCAGGCTTTTGCCAGTCTTTTTAATAAGTGAATAAAGATGGTGGCCAATGGAGAACATTGCTGGAGAACCTTGTGAATTCCAGATACTTTTCTCATCATGTCTACTCTCTGTGCCCCTCTCCTCTCAGCCTTGCAAAGATGGGGTCGCTCCTGGCTCATTGGTGAACAGTTAGGAGTCAGGAATTGATTTATCCAACCTGGCTGAGGTTAACTTCTTTGGAGAACCACGAGAGTGCCTAAAGTCTACCATCCTCCCCTGCCTCTTTCTCCCTGTGCTTGATCATCAGGAGGAAGACAATTTCCAGTGAATTGCTAGGCTCTGGACCGACACCTGTTTCCCCGGGGCAGAAATGACACCTTTGAAGCAAAATTTTTCTCAGCTCTCAGCTCTCCAGGAAAAAAAAAAAAAAACTATTTGGGGCCCCATTATGGCTGTATTCTAGAAATCGTCAATTCAGGTGCTTAAATATAGCACTTCTTCTCTTCTTAGCCACCGGCAGCAGGAAAAACATTTTGAAGGGCAAATAAATATTTATGCATGAGGCCTCTGTGCACAGTAAATGTTTGATTCTGTTGCCCCAGTTCCCTGGGCTGAGAGTAAATGACAGAGCCCCCCAGAGAGTATGGGCGTGAGTCCATTCAGCACCTTTATTCACTCAGCAAGGCTCTTTTGAGCATCTACCACATACACGCCAGGCTCTGGGCTCTGTTATCAGTGTTCGGAAGCTGGGAGGGGCTTCTGAGAGCCTCGGGAGCGCAGAGGGCTTTGCACTAATTATCTTAGTTTAATTGCCACAATGCTGTGACATGTTTATCATTAGCTTCATTTTAAAGATGAGAACCAGCTGAGTTCCTAACTGTGCAAAGAGACAGGCCAAGCAAGACAAGATTCTCATCCCCACCCCGTTTCCCCCACCGAACTGTAGTCTCCTACAGTCGCTAAGAGGCTATGAAGCCCTTCCTAGGGGCTATTTCTTTGAGTCATAGCCCAGTGCCTATGTAACAAGGGTGTGAGAGGCCTGACTGAGTGAACTACACGAAGGTGAACCAAGCTTCTCAAAGCCCTGGTGGAAGGAGGAGCCTCTATTCCTCTTCCACTGCCCAGGACTTTATCCTTTCTCTAACTTCTATAGACTTCTCTAAATTCTCTTCCCACACAGGGCTTGACTCTCAGACTTTCAGTTCACCTCTGCAAGGCTGCCAAGTTGGTTTGGTCCAAATCCCCTCCCTCAACCCCAGCACCTGAACACCTCTGACATCTTTTATCCCCCTCATCCTGACAGAAGATGATGTCTAATCACTCTGGCCTGCCTTCAGCGGAGTTCCCAATAAGTCAATTTAGGTGGACCCTCTCCTTACCTCTGATATTTCTTTCTGTCTTCATGAAGGAATTACTTATTCTTGGTTCACCTGCTCCTTAGCCGTAGGCTCATAGCCAGTTTCTGTTCCCTCACCCCAAGCCGCATGGCAGTTGTCCTACAGCTGTGGCCACAGTCCCCAACAAGGCCTGCCCCGATATGTTTTGGCATCACTGTTACCAGGACCCCTGGCCATAAAGTCTGGCTATACGTCCAAATGTTCCCTCACATTCAGAGAAAGCAGAAAGGTATGTAGAGAAATGAAAAAGAGAAAAAGAAAAATGAACTTGGATTTGGAGAGAAAGAAATTTCCAAGCCAGTTTCCACCTGCCCTCATATGCACGTGTCCATTTAGTCCTGTGCCCCAACCCCACCCCCATTATCTGACGTGGGAAACGAATCTCAAGCCATGGGCCAAGACTCTTGGGGTGGCCGTTTTTCACCCCCAGTGAGATATTTCCATGGAATCACAGCTCCGCCCCATATATAACCATGAATGATTTTAGTCACAACACCTGTGTCTCAGGAGAAGGCGTGTGGCCCTCCCTCATCTTCCCACTGTTGCCCTGTCAGCCTTTCCTCTTCAGAGTCCCCCCTTACCCTCTTCCTCTGATTCTATTTTCATCCTTTCTCCTAGCCCTTTTGCCATTTCCTCTTCCTCCTCCACCACTGCAGTCACAGGGGAGGTGTGGGGAGGGGATTGCTGGGGGGCCGAGGGATCTGGACGCAGAATGCTACGACTCCGGGAAGTAATAGCAGATGTGAGGGCAGAGCCAACAATCGGCCTGAAATGTAAGCTCGTGGAGCCCCAGTCATAAAGAACTTACAGCTGGAGCACCGGGCACGGGGCGGGGACAGGGCTGCCTGGCTTCGTCACTGGAGGGATCACAGTCCGGTCTTTGGGTGTATTTATACCTCCAACATCCTTTTCTGCTTTTCCAGAAAGGTGATCCATCTTCCCCCAAGTTTATTAGAGGCGGTTTTCCAACACCACTTATAAAATATTGCAGGCAACCCCATGATTCATGGCTTCATTTATAACTCACAGTACTTGGGAACTTTGGGGGAATATTTCTCATTAAAACTGTTTCCCAACTCTTTTGTGCTGCCTCCTACCTCCCCCCACCCCACCCCACCTCCCCAAGAAGTGCCAGAAGATTCCAGATTGGTTTGAGCAGTGGGCCAAGGTAGGCCTCCTGGGCTTTGAGTGTGGTTCTGGACTGAGAGGGGTCTAGGTGGCCTTCCTGCTGCCTGTGTGTGTGACTGCATGGCATAGTCTCCCCTCCCCACCCCTGTGCTGCAAAGCCCTCAAACTGTGTCTCTGGTCTTGCTAAAGCCCTGCCGCCGCTGCCTCCTCCTCCTCCTCGGCTTCCTCCTCCTCCTTCTTCAGAGACTTCTCTTCATAAGGTGTAGACAGGAGAGCAGCATGTAGGGCTGAACCTGGGTTAGGCAAGGGGTCAGCAGGAGTGACTCTCTGATGAGGAGGGCAGCTAGTTTTTGGCCTGCCTTCAGAATGGCACAGCTCCTTCCTGTAGCCTGAAGCCTTGATCTCTTTATTAATAAACACCGTTAGCAGCCAGGAATCCCATTGTTCCTTTAGCTGAGGTCTAAGCCTCTGCCTTCAAATTTGAGACCCAGGCATCAATAAGGTTTTTAGGAGAACTCTTGCCTTGGACCATGCTACGGAAAACATAGGTACTAATTCCGTTGCAGAAGGCTGGCAGTAAAAATATCCTTTTTCATACCACTGGATGGCCTCGCCTGGGGCCTGTGTTTCTCTTTGTGACTATATCTCCTGAGAGAAAGGGACCAAATCTGCCTTTTTTATGACATTTTCCCTTTCGCCAACCATGATTTAGACGGGTTGCAGTCTCAAACCCCAGGAGAACTGTAGAATAACTCCATTGAACTTAGAAAAAATAAACAGCCAGGGTGGATGCTTGTTTTTCTATTTATATATTTGATTGGGAAGGGTAATGTTCAACTTACATGGAATCTAACTCTGTGTGCTGAACGAGGAGAGGCAGATAAATCATTTATTTAGTGGGCGATTCCACCTGCCATTCTGTCAATGAATGCCCGGTTGAACCCGAGATAGAAAACACAGACCTGTTCCCCACTGCCCTGTTCCGTCCACGCCTGGGGCTTTTTGAGACAGACAGTTACTATAAAATGGGACTGTCCTCCCTTATTACATTCGATAACAGAGGTCAGCAAACCATGATCCTAGGAACATGATCCTGGGCCTGTCCAATTACCTGTCCTTTTAAATTAGGCGTTATTAAAATAATCAGGCACCCTCCTGAATGGGCTACCATAGCAGAGCTGAGAGGCTATTAGCCTGTGAACTAAAACCTTGACAACTTTAAGCAAAGATTTTCCTCCCTCTATATGGCTTCCTGGACTGGGGATGATGTAACAAAATACCACACATAGACTTGTTAACTTCTAAAGGAATGACACATATTTTTCACAGCTCCGAAGTCTGGGAGGTCTGTGATCATGCCTCCAGATGATGCTGTGCTCCCAAGGGCCTGCCTGAATCCTGTTTTGTGGATGGCACCTTCCGAACTGTATTCTCATATAGTACGAGGAACAAGGAAGCTCTCTAGAGTTCTTTCTGCAAGGGCAAGGAGTCCACCCTCTCCACCCCGCAAAGGTCTCATTTCCAAATCTTGGCACATCAGGGATTGGGTTTCAACCTTCTGATTTGGTGGGAGACGCAAACATCTGCAGTACAGCAAAAACCGCCAAATGCTATACCTTCATGGGCAGTTTGAGGGCAACCTGTCTTATGCTTTAGCCTCTGAACCTAACCTAGAGATGGCTCGTCCCCCACTCTGGCACATTTAAATGTGCTGTTTATTTGTGCTTACCTTTCGTAGTCCATTTTGTGTCTAACATGCACGTGGAAGGGGTGTGAGTGTAATGTTTCTCTGGATGGTGGACTAGCTGTAATGGGAGAGGCCATCTCTTTGATGGGCTCCCGGGACTGGGGTAACGCATGGATCCGTCTGTGTGCAGCACAGTATGGAGACTTTGCTGAAGCCCCTGTCCCTTTCTGTGTATCATGACATGCTCTGGTCCTCATGACTTCCTGACCTTTCTGGGGACATGGTGATTGAGAGAGAACCTTAGCTTACTGGGACACGGGCAGGTTGCTGAAGATTTACAAGTGAGATTACAGAACCTAGGGACGTTCAAAATGAAGGGAATCCCATGGTTCAAGTTGTCCGAGGGTACCTGGTTCTGACCGTAAGCTTTTCCCAAAATGCTTCCTCAAAGCACAGAAGGTAGTGCTAGCCCCATAGAATTCTGACTCCGACAATTTGGAGTGAAGGGCGTCGTCTGCACAGGGGCCCCCAAGGACTGGAGACTACTATCGTCTGCCTCTTTCCTCCTCAGCCCAGAGAGATAAATCCAAACTGGTTCATCCGGTGACCAGGCAGACCAAGCACTGGGCCTTCCCCTCAGTCCCTGCAGTGGACCCAGAGCTCATCTGAGCAGAGCTCTGTGGTATTTGCAGGTATCTTCGAGACTACAGCAGGAGAAACAATGATAACCCAGGGCTCCCTGAAGTAACAGAGCTCTGGCCTTTTCCATTCTGGACAAAGCAGAGTCTTTTCACGGTGTGTTGTATACATTAGGCTCATGTTAGGTGTTTTCCCTAGAGCCAGCAGGAGGAAAATCTACTAAGAGAGGGAGAAGAAAAGTAAATTCTCAGCCTTGCTGTCTCTTGCAGCAAAGCAGTTCTCCAAACTTTTACACCACCCTCCCCCCAACTTTCTTTTGTTTGAAAATACCCAGAGAAAGAAGACCCCACCGCACACACCTAAACCTACTTCAGAAGGACCCACAGAGTGTGCCCAGTGCCAAGATCGTGTCTCAGGTGCTCGGGGGACAGTACGCCCTGCCAACTTGTATTTAACGGCAGTGCCCACGGGCTCTGGCTCTGCCTTCAATCTACAACTGGATCACATCCGCCTACTCCCAGTTGAACGTTTTCCTTTTCTGAGTCTCCTTTACGTCCAGAGACCTATAGCTCACCTTAAGGGCTCCAACGCCCTCCTGTCAGATAGTGACTAGCATCCATAGTGCATCCAACTCTGTATCAGGACCTGGGCAGAGCAGTATGAGGTGCAGGTCACAAAGGAATCTGATCAGGAAGAGAGTGGGGGTGGTATCACTTGGCCACTTGCCTCCTTTCCCAAAGCGATGGATAACAGTTTTCAGGGCAGTTTCCCTCTTGGCCTCTTTCCCAAAAGCAATGATTGCTCCTTACTTCCTTTTCCATTCCTTAGCCCTCCTGGTTGACATCCACTCCCAAACCATTCTGGTGGGAACTCTAAACCCCGGAGCTAATCTCAGTCACGACAGAGGTGACTCTTAGCACCTGGCAGAAAAAGAAAAAGAAAAAAAAAAAAAAAAAAAAAAAAAAACCACCAGCGCCCCAGTCAGATTCTCCTCCTTTCCTGCCTCCTCTTTGGGCCAGCTTTCTGCAGCATCTCCAGGCTGCCCCCTCCCGGCCAAAGAGAGGAATGAGCAGGGGCCCCGTGGGAGTGGAAGGCAGACACCCAGGCTGTCAGAGAGAACCGTGGAGTATCCAGGACCAGAGTCTGCTGAGAGAACACTGTAGAAAATGGCTCTTAATGAGCAGTATTTGCTCTAAGGCTCCCCATGCAGAAGGGGCACCAAGAGAGGCAAGGATCTGTTTCCTCTCTTGTTACACTACTCTTGCAGCCTCTCCACCCATGCTGTCCCTGGATTCTGTTTAGATGTTTAAACACTTGCATGTTTCACATGTGTGTGCTCCGGGGCATAATTACCCTTGTTCTTTGCTTCTCTGTTCTGTGTCCTTACTCTTGGTAATGTAGGTCAAAACCAATGGTAGAGCATGGAGCCTGTAAGTTTTAAACTATTAGTGGCATGGGTAAGAGCATGAAGAAAACTCCCCCCACCCCCTGTGCTTTAGCCAATTGCTTAGAAGACCCTTTCTCTCTAAGGGAAGAGTGACACTCATTTTTTAGTTCCAGAATTCTTTTTTTCTCCACCCAATAAAAGGCTCTGTGAACGAAGATTTCATGAGATCGGGGGGGAGGGGGGGGCTGCTTCGGTTCAGAGCGGTCTGGCTGGAGATACTCACCCTGAGTCTTCAACTAACCACGCTGAAGGGTCGAGACCAGTGTAGGAAGACCTCAGCCAATCACCAGTGGGTTGTTGACTAACAGATCCCCAGATGCCCGCACCCGAATGATCCAAGGTCCGTGTACTTATAAACCAGCCCCTAGATATGTGGGATATCATGTTAGACCTGCAGTCCCTGCCATCACCCAGCCTCTCCCCTGGATGTCACTGTTGTGCTGTGTGAGCAGTGCCCGCCCGGGAGCACTTCTGGGACTATGAAAAACTCTCCTTAGGAGCAGCCACCCCTTGGGGCTAGAGAAGGCACCCAGGAAAACACAGGGCAAACCTAGTCTGCAAGCATGTGGGGGAGTCAGGACTCAAAATCCTGGACCAGTAGAACTGTCAGGGCTCAAGCATGACAGTAATACCAAGACTGTCTGGCTCTCTAGTACAAAGAAGCTAGGGCCCAGATAACTGGGATGGGCTGACCCCCTCCTCTGTGGCTCATGCACCCTCTGGGACAAAGGGTTCCAAACAGGCAGCAAGAGGAATTCGCAGTGCTCAGAGCAAGGAGCCAGATCCCAACCCCACACTTGCTATAAACAAGCAAAGGGAACACGGAAAGATTGTTTTACCGCCCCCGCTGCTTTTGCTGTAAGAATGCAGTGAGAACAGTGCATGTGAAGTTTAACACGTAAGGCCTTCAAGAGCAGACGGACTTCCAAGCCGAGAGCCAGGGGAGAGAACTCTTGTCTGTAATCTGCTTGTGAAAATAAACACAAGTCCAGAGATTGGATCGAGTCAGGAGAGATTGGGCTTGGACAGGTGGATCCAAAGATCCTGGTTTTGGGTTTCTGCGAGCCGCCGGCTACCACCACACAAAGTCACAGGCGCATGTGTTTGGATCTACGTGTAAAGAGGAAGCACCCAAGCTTCGCCTAAAAGAAGTTAGGGGATCCTTTTTTGTGCTGTCTTAGTGTCGATATGTGTGGAATAACCAAGACAAAAACTTAGAACACACGATAAGAGAAGCATATGCCTAGGACTCCAGGCAGGGGGCTAGCACAAGACAAGCCGTATCCAAGAGAGGCCAGAACAGTGTGCCTGTGTTTCCTCAGCCTCCATGATGGTCACCCATCTAGACGCCTTTGGTCTCCCTTTGATTTTGTTCCCTGGGTGATGGTTTTACATCATTAATTACTAAGGCTTCTCCCTGGTGGAAATCTGTGTGGTGTGACTGCATGGCACCAGCTACTGTTCCCAGAGTCCTATTCTTCTACAGGTTGCTGGCCTTATCCTTGTCCCATTACCCACCCAGCACTTACGCATCAAGATGCAGATGGACCTAGGATGCAGATGGCCCAAACTAGGGTAGAGCACCCAGGGTCTCTCCTTCCCTCCAGCATCCTCCAGTCAGGGGTCCCCCACTCATAGGTATTTTATCAGCCACCTTGGGTGGGTAGAGGAGCAGAGAGCAGTCCCCTCTCAGTGTCAAAAGGGGTTTGTTAGGGGACACTGCCCTTTTAGTGTAGGGTTCAAAAGAAAGGCCTACTTGATATTTAAAAAAAAATTTACAAAAATAACTCGGTGGGTGGTGAGTCCAGATTTCCTGTAGACTCTCAATGCGCACAGGGAAGGAGACGCTCCACACACCCCACCCCACCCCCACCTCGAGTTTCCGGTGCGCTCTGGAGCCCTGTGTTTTCTGGGAAAGCTTTTGGCACCGTTAATTCCATCATCGATGGGTCTGCTCATGCTTCTTCCAGAGTTGTGCTTTGCTGCAGGGACTCAGTGAGGACAGAGGCGGCTGTGGCAAGCCTCAGTCAGGGAAAGGTAAATTGGAAAATGAGCCGGGAAGGGAGGAGAAGTGGTGCCCAAGCAGCTGCGAGATTGTTCAAAGCCATTTTCTCAACTGGGCTAATCATTCCTCCCCGCGGTGCGGGGACACCTACGCGTTCAGAAGTATGCGTTTCTTTATTGCAGGGAGCAGCCTATTAGGAGAGACAGATTGTCTACCAGGAGTAGCTTGGATCCCACCTCCTCTGTTCTCAGTCTCCTCCTAAAACCCCTACCCTACAAGATAGCTCACCCACCTCTCCTCCCATTGGGAAGGGTTGTCAGTGATGGGAGGGGCCAGGCAGATTCAAACCAGCCCAGCTTGAGGAGTAGGAATAATTACAAAATCTCAGGCCGTTATCCAATTACTCTGTCATGTGGCCATTCTAGGGAGTTCTAACTGGATTAAGTTCATTATAAAAAGATTAGTCCTAGAATGGGGACTGTGCATAACAAAGTGAACCTTCAAGTATGCTGCTGCTGGGCCACCAAGGACTTTGGGGAAGGGGGGGGGGATAGAGTGAATGGCTTTGTTTATTGAATTACTGTTTAGGGATTTACCGAGTTTTGTTCAGATGGAGTTTGTGGCTTAAAGCGACTCTCGGCTGTTTCCTGTTTGTTTTCCTTTCCCCCGGATTGTTCCTCAGTACCTTTGTAGCTATTGTCAAAACGGTAATCCAAAATGCCTGTCCTTAATGTTCTGTGTGGACGTGGAGGTGAAATTATTGATCAAAATGGATCCGAGACATGTGAAGCTCATGCATTATTCATAGGCCGTATACGAATGCACACATATAGAGGGGACCTCCCATTTACATAATGTTTCCCAGCTCGGCAGAGCAGTCGCACATTTTTCATTTGACCCACGCAGCTGTACTCCGGGATATAAGTAGACGTTATTGTAAAGATTGTGCCCATAATGAAATGGAGACCCAGAGAGGTTAATCCGCGGTGACCTAGCCAGAGAGTCAGCCAAAACTGAGTAACTACTCGGATCTGAGCTGCCCAGCATTTCTAGGACAGCATTTCTGGACCTGTGGGCCTCGACCCCCACAGGGGTCACATATGGGGTACCCTGCACATCAGATATTTACATTGCGACTCCTAACAGTAGCAAAATTACTGTTGTGGAGTAGCAGCGAAGCAGATTTTGTTGTTGGGGGTCACCACACCACGAGGAGCTGTGTTAAAGGCTCACAGTAGTAGGGAGGTTGAGAAGGTTCCAGAAGCCTACCCAAACTCAGCGAACACGTGCCTTTTAAACACGGAGTCTGTATCCGTCTCTGACTGTTGACAGTTTGAATTAATCAGACTGGTTAAGATCAGTTTTTTTTTTTAATTCCCTTTATTTGCAGCAAGGATGTTATCAGTGAGCAGTTTTGAGCGCCTTACTTACCTACTAAATATTGTCAGCCCCTTCCTGAGCTTGGAACAGTTTTCATCTAATGTCACGGAGCTCTTCTGGTGCCTTCACTAGAGTGTGCGCTGCTGCTGGGGGGTGGGGTGAATGTCTCTGTCACTGTCTAAGAGTGAATGCCCAAGCTCTGTCCAGGAGTCTAGGGAGAGGAACACGGATATTCGGGCCAGTGGGAAGGTGTCAATTAATAATCAACCTCCTATTTCCTTTGTTTACTCCCTGGCACCCTAAACTCCCTGTGGGGAACAACTGTGAATTCAGAAGCTAAGCACATAACCTCCACGGTTAGGTGTGATCAGGACGGACAGTGCCTCTCTGTTTTGTCCTCCTATGCCCACCAGAGTATTGTGATCAGACCATCCTAGCTTTCTCTCCATAAGCTGCTCTTGGATATCCCTTCTGAAGACAGAGCTGCAAGCAGCTTTTAACGAGAGCCAGAAATTGCCTAGCTAATGGTGTCTGTTTACCAGTCACCCTGATGCTAGACTCTGGTGACCTCATGACTCAAGAAAGCGTAAGTGTGACCAGAGCAGCCAGTTGGCCTATGTTGGGGACCACCCTGATGGCCAACCATTCAAGACACATAAGGAAGGGAGGCTGTTGTGAAATATAATTCCATGGTGATGTGGCGGCATGGGTAAGGAGGTACATGGCAGGTCTGTGCCTGAGAAATCACACCATGCAAAAGACCTGGTAAAAGGGAAGTTTATTTGGGGGAAGGGAGGGGAGTGAAGACTTGGAGAAGGGGTAGAAGCAGACAGACCTTAGTGCAGAGAAAGCAGGGCAGAGAAAGACAGAAGAAGAGAAAGAAAGACTTGCCCGGAACACATCTGGCAGCAGCAGGTGATGACATAAGCCACCGCTAGTGCTCTGAGAGGAGCCCAGTGGAATTGTCTGTAAGCCAACAGAGCATTAGGCCTGGAGAGAGGATATATTTAAAGTTACAATTACAGTAAAGGTTAAGGCAGACGCCCGTTAGCAAGAGGGGAAAAAAAAGTTGTGTGTAAGCAGAAATGTAGATGGCTGCAGACCAGTGACCCCATCTACCCTGTCCAAAATGAAAACACACAGACAGACACAACAATTTATACAGTCTGCTACTCCCTAATGCAACCCAGTTTATAGACCATGTTTAAAAGCAAAATAGATTGTCAGAGATAGAGTCAGGATTCTCATTTGCGAAAAGTAAAGCCATTAACTCAAAAAAGAAAAAGGAAACTTAGTGGCTCATGAAACCAAAGCGTCCACAAGGCATTTGGCAAAGGGTTTAGTGGCTCGGAAATATCACTGAGTCGTCAGAGGGTGGCTTCCTAATTTTCGCTCACCTCTTCTGGTGAGTAGGTGCTTTGACATTGCAGTAACCCAATTCCTGACAGGATGACCTTAAAAGAGAAAAGGATTAGTTAAGGAGTAGGGATTGAGTTCAAGTGGCAGAATGCTGAACTAGCATGGTGACACCCTAGGCTGAGGCTGTCAGGTGTATATGGAGGCAGGGGTCTTTGGGGTCCTGGTTTCAGAGAGGTTTAAATCTGCTGTAGGTGAAGTCATGGCCAGTGGCTGTATCCATGGTGGGAAAAACAGTCGACAGCAGGCAGGATGTCTTAGTTAGGCTTTTACTGCTGTGAACAGACACCATGACCAAAGCAACTCTTATAAGGACAACATTTAATTGGGGCTGGCTTGCAGGTTCAGAGGTTCAGTCCATTATCATCAAGGCGGGAACATGGAGGCATCCAGTCAGGTATGGTGCAGGAGGAGCTGAGAGTTCTACATCTTCATCTGAAGGCTTCTAGTAGAAGACTGACTTCCAGGCAGCTAGAACAAGGAAGGTCTTAAAGCTTACACCCATAGTGGAACACCTACTCCAACAAAGCCACACCTACTCCAACGAGGCCACACCTACTCCAACAAGGCTACACCTCCCAACAGTGCCACTCCCTGAGCCAGGCAAATACACACCATCACACAGGGGTGTGAGCTTATTTACATGGTGGTATACGGGAAGTAGAGCAGTCTAGAACAGAACCAGGGGAGAGTTAGACCATCGAGTGTCTGGTCAGTCTCCCACTTCACTATCTGCTCCTTACCTCTTAGAGCCCTAGCATTAAGACCATAAAGCCCAATGAAGAAACATACTGTACATTTCAAGAAGTTATAACTGCAGAAAAAAGTGGGGGGCTTTTTATAATGGTTTCTGTAAAAGTTTTGGAATTTATTCTTACTGGGCCCAGCTTGGTGACGTGCCTATCTTCTGAACCAACCGTGGTTGCTATGGGATGCTCTGTTCAGATCAGCCAGGTTTATGTCATGTGATGTCCCTGGAGCCCAGTCTGGCTTGGCCCCACTTCTCCTGGTTCCTCATGCCAAATGATACCAGATACAGTAGCCTAGAGGGCAGGGAAATAACTTTGGGATTGACTGCTTGCTGTGTACCCTGCCCAGTGCTAGATCCTAAAGAAAATGTTTACAAACAGGCCCAAAGCTTCATGGTTTTTCAGACTCTTCATATAAATGATATTTGACCAGGGCACATGCCACAAGGTCTCTATTTCTCTAATCACCTTGATCCTGGTGAGGGAAATTACCCATTGAAATAAACCTGACCTTTGGCCTTTGGTTTGTTACATTCCAAATTCTGTGTGCAAAGTAGTGTACAGGCAATTCCACTGGCCTGCTCTCAGGGGCCTAGTAGCTGATCACGTCATCGCCTGCTGCTGCCAGGGGTGCCAGGGGTGTGCTGTGGATAAAGAGACCACCAGCCACCCCAGTGCTCTCTCTGGTCTCTGTGTGCACTCCTGCACTGATCTCTGTGGGCTGGCTGGTACACTCTCTCCTCTCACCTCCCTCCCCTCCCCTCCCTTACCCTCCCCTCCCCTCCCCTCCCCTCCCCTCTCCTTCCCTCCTTCTCTCTCTCTCTCTCTCTCTCTCTCTCTCTCTCTCTCTCTCTCTCTCTCTCTCTCTCCCTGGCTGCCTTCTCCTTCCATCTGCCCTCATGGTTCTCTCTCTTGCTCCCTGTCTGTCTTCCTGTCTACATGTCCGTTTGTCTGCCCCATCCATTCCTCAGGTCCCCGCTCCCTTCCCTTTCCCTAGTAAACCTCTTTCACACCAAATCTATTGCACAGCATAATTTCTCTGGGATTCATCTCGGCACGGAACCACCAAAGGTACTGCAGTCTCACCTATTTTCTTACCCTACCGGTGTCCTTTCCATGAGGCTTTTGTCAGGACTGGATGTTAATGTGGGGACTGTAAGTTCTTAATCCCTGAAGGAAGGAATCCATAGATGGAAGTTTGGCATTTCCACGTAGGAGCAAGTCTTGAACCCCACATTTACGATAAGGATGATGTCATTGTCCAGTGCGATTTATCAGCAGGCTGAGAGGAGATGCTGAAAGGAAAAACAATCGGAAACAAGCAGCTAAAACAAGAGCTCAGCGTCATCCTCCCGATGTTAAAACTGATAAGGCCTCAGGTGTCCCAGCTCCTGGGGCCCCTTTGCTTCCTTTAGACAGAGTGTGGCTCACTGTCCCTATGCTCCCTCAGCAATGACATCAGTCCTGGGCTACCCTGAGTGGTCCCTTCTGAGGTGCACAGCACCGCTTAACCTCCACACCCCAGTCTCGGGAGCCCCACCCCCTTGCCACACCTGCTGGCTGCGGGCTGGCATTTACACATCCGTTTGCGCTCTTCAGGGTTTGCGGCCGGTGACAGACCTGACAGCTTTCAATTTATTAGGCTTATTAGCAAATAAAACTGCCCTGAAAAGCGCAGATTTGATATCTGGAAGATTCATTTCGGGAATGATTTAACGCAACCTGCCTGGTAGTTTATTTCTCGTCTCCGGGTTGGAACTAAATCACCCCTCTTCCTGTTGATGCCCTTAATGTGATGGCCGGTGTTTGCCAAATGAAGACTCTAGAGACTCTGGCTCATTCCCATTTTTTTCCCCTTTCGTTCTTTTCTCTTTAACGCTGAGATGATAAAAATACTTTAACTTTATACATCTAGGAGAGTCTGGGCGTTTTTCCCCTTGGTTACTTTCCGTGATGCCGTGATGTCGTTAGAAGGGAAATGGTGGGGAGTGTATGTAAAACCATGGCTCTCCCCAACTGCTGATTTGTAGCAGTGGGAAATCCCCCCCGCATGCTCTTGAGTCCCCATCTGCACAAAGGACTGGTGACATCTGGCATTCAATATGACAAACCTATAGAGGCTCCAGCCAGAACCAGTCCATCATTTAAGTCATCTTGTTCTTAAGCCGTGGGCTGCTATCATACTTCCTCAAGATGAAGACCTGAACAGAGAAAACCTGTTATTACCAAACCAGCCAATGGCACTTACCAAGGGCTATTACTCTCTGTTAGCGTTTATCACCCGCGTCTCATTTGACACTTATCATTTATTGCCTGGCAGTTTTATCTATCTTTTATTTTATCCTCCCAGTTGGATTACCATCTGCTGAGAGCTGGGGCCTTACAGCTCGCTCTTTCCCAACTCTGTATCCGCTGCTTACTACCTGGGTGACAATGGCTGTGTAAGTTAACCCCTCACCTCAGTTGGTTCAATTTCAGAACAGGGGTAAAAGTGGAATGGCAGGAATGAGTGACGGGACACATGAGGAACCCTTTTAACACGGTGCCGAGCATGCGAAAGTGTTCACAAAGAGTGGCCGTCGTTTGCTGGTGTGGTGAAGTTCGGAATACCCCTGGCAGAGTACTCACTCTTAGAGCTCAGTTCGTTCGTGTACCAAGGTCCCTTGTGTAAAAGTTTAAGGTGTGTGTCTCTAAGATGTCTCCATTATAGAGCATGTACAAAAAGTGTGTGTGTGTATGTGTGTGTGTGTATGTGTGTGTATGTGTGTATATGTGTGTGTATGTGTGTGTATGTGTGTGTCTATGTTTGTGTATGTGTGTGTATGTGTGTGTATATGTGTGTGTATGTGTGTGTATGTGTGTGCATGCCTGAAAGTGAGCTGCTTCCAATGAAACCATTTAGAGAAGCTTATTTAGTAGAAAAATGGTACATCACCTGATCCCTAGGAAGGGCAATCACTTAAACCTCCCTCTGTCTTGTTTAAACCAGTGCCTTGTTTTCCAAGCCCTCCTCAGAACGCGTGTTCAGATCCACTTAAGCCTTCTCCCATGTGCGAAGCTTCTTTATCTCTGCAGTATTGGAGTCTACACTTTGGGAAGTATTTTCCTTTTCATCTACCCTGTGCTCACTGGACGGCAGATCAACTAGAATCTACATCCAGGCACACACTTGTATGCCCTCTGTTAGCTACTACAGTCCTATGAGTCAGGAGCTCGGTGATAGTGGCCTCCCATACTAAAATGTGCCCAAGCCCAGCAGCGTTTCCTGAAGCCCTGTCAATCACGGTCTCTTCCTGCAGCAGGTTTTAGTTTCGCCACCCAGGTACTAGCCTCTGCCTGCTGGTGCTTCGTCTGTTTTGGGTCCTCCTTAATTCTGTGTTCAGGCTCTTTTCACACTTCCTCTCATCTGTCAATTCCTGAGCTACTTACTTGCTCCAGGACACTGGTGATGACGTTGTCTCCTGTCACCATCCTGCTGAAGATCTGTCCACACGCTATGCCCAGATACCTCAGCCTTCCAAACTGGAACAGATTTTTTTTTCCTGCCACGATTGTTGCACCGTAAAAGGCATAAAGAAGGGGAATTAAAAAGTCAAATCACACTATCTAAATACCCTGGAAGTGTTGAGATCAATTGCGGGCTCCAGGGGTTTCTTATAAAGCACAGTGTCATCTACAACAGCGGCACAGTCCTTCAGCCAGGCGATTGTCCTTCCTAGGGATCAGGTGATGTACCATGTAGTTTATATCCTGTATCCTAGCTAAATGCCCTTTTCTCCCAAACAGTAATGCCTTGTATTAGAACAAAAGATTCTGCACAGAAGAGATCTATCCATACCGTTAAGGTGCATCTGTGCAACAATTAAATACTGATAGGATGCCCGAGGGGAAGCCGGAGGGCTTACTTGTCTAGCTGAGCATCCCTAATCCCAAGTGCTCAGGACCAGAAGTATTTTGAGTTTGGATTTTCCCCGCTCTGGTTGTGCAGAATTTGTGTGTCCACTGAGATACCTTGGGAATAAGACCCAAGTCTAAGCGCCAAAATCATTTTTGTTTCACACGTGCCCGTTTCACATGAACTAAAAGTAACCTTACTCAACGTTCTTAGTACGCCTGCATTGTTTACAAACCATACTCAAAACCCACTCCCCCTGCTGGGGAATCGTCGTGGTTTATTGCGTGTTAAAACAAGGATTCAGGGTGAGGAGGCAAAGAAGACTATAATAAACACCCGGACCCCACTATGGGCTGTGCGGATGGAAACTCCTGGATCTGTAGCTACATTGAACACTTGTATTCTCACCATCAGAAAGATGTTTTAGTGTGAATCCAAAGCTCTGCTTTGCAACCTAGTAATAGCGGTTACAACCATTACTGTTGGCTGCAGTGCTGAAAGCCAAGGTGCGTGAGAACTGGGTGACTCGCAAAAAGAACAGTTCACTATGGTGTGCGCAGACTGAAAGAACCCCTTACCCGTGTCTGGGACTTTCTTCACCATCCCCAGGACACGGTTGGTGAATGCTAGACCCTCCCTTTCAGTTCAACAAGGCTGATGCCATTTAGAGACCAGACCCCAGTCAGATCCACAGTTGATCAAGCCCCCAACTGAATACTCCATCTCCATTCTTTTCCCGCACTGAATCCCTCCCAAACCAGACTGTTACATCTCTGTTCAAGGTCCTCAGTATCTCTCTCTCTCTCTCTCTCTCTCTCTCTCTCTCTCTCTCTCTCTCTTCTCTCTCTCTCTCTCTCTCTCTCTCTCTCTCTCTCACACACACACACACACACACACACACACACACACTTCTCCCTTTTACTTCATTCTCGGTGGAGGTTGCCGTGCAGTGATGCATGGCTGGCTTCTCTCTTTCCTGTTGAACACGCTTGGAACACCGTTCCTTTTCTCGTAGGTAGACAAGGGTCCTGTGTGCTCCTCCCCTCACCCCGACTCCCACCCCTGTCTCTGTGCTCTGGGCACAGTCACCACTTCTCTGTCTCTGGTATGCTGGCCTTCTTCCCACCCCCACGGTCTCATAGCAGCTTTTCTCCTGGATGGAAATTCTCATTCTTCAGACCCAGCCACCTTCCTCCTGTGTACACTGACGGCCGTGTGCTGGAAGCTCAATTCCATCATGCTACAAGCCCAGTTGCCAATAAGATCTACTGTGGTTTATTCTCTAAGGGAATCCACCAAAGAGCCAGCTCCCAGAAAGCAGTTTAACCACGGTAACCACTGTCTCTAGCATCAGAGAAACACCTGGGAGATGCCAATAAACTAATAGATTTATGCAAATTAACTAGTGATTCCAGCATTTCTTCCCTTTAACCCCATACCACACTATGTGCATTGAGGGTCATGTCACCCAGTGTTAAGAGGTATCATGAGCTTTGGAAGGCTTGGCCCTTATTCTAGCATAAGGTTAGGGTCTCTTAGAATTTTTTCCTAGGAGTCTTTCAAAGACCACAGGCTTTGAGTAGAAAGACTGTGATCCAGGAAAAGGATGGGAACATCCCGCCTCCCATCTACACTAGGCAGCTCTGGTTGGAGTCTGTATGCTCTTTCTACTCATTCTCCATCTGCCTGTCCCACCCCCACCGCAAGGGTGCCCCTCCCTAGTAGAAAAGACTAATCAGAAGGATGGAATTCAAGAGTCCTTATCTGATAGACCAGGTTCATCTCATTGTTTGAAATATGCTTGCAGACTGGTGGTTTTTGCTCTTTGTTTTCTTTTGTTTGTTTCCAGAAAAAATATATATATAAACCAATTTGTTTCTTTAATGTTCCCATCTTGGGAAGAACATTCTTTAAACAAATATCAGACATAAATGCAAAGCATGCTTCTCAAAGAAATCATACCGCTGCTGTCTGCACATGCTGTGCAGGAATGGCTCGGAGTTTCCCCAGGGCCCCAGGAACCAGAACACAATGTCACGTTTTGTGCTGGAACTCTCTGTAATCCGTTACATCCCATATCTCAAAGCCCTGAGACTCTGACAGCTCCTTCAAATGCCATTGGCCAGGCACTGCGAACATTGTGGACTCAACAGGCTTTCCCACTTAAAGGTCTCCTCGTCATGCGATGCTGACAAAGAAGATGGTGCATCAGAAAATATACATCGATGTGCTATCAGTGGATTAAAACACACTCAAACTAGAAGGCAGGATGCAGCCCTTGGCTTTCAGCAAAATACGTTTGGCTTGTAGTGATTAACTGGGACCCAGAGTTTCCAGGGCACAGAAGCACCTCCTGTCCTCCAGGCTGGTGAAGTCAAACAAGGCCTCCTGGAGGGGACGTTGCCACAGTGGCTCTCAGTGTGCCTCATGGTGGCTTCAGTTCAGGATCTAGAAGAAGATGAGTTTGATGTAAAACACTACCGTGTGTGTGTGTGTGTGTGTGTGTGTGTGTGTGTGTGTGTGTGTGTGTGAGAGAGAGAGAGAGAGAGAGACAGAGAGAGAGAGAGAAAGACAGAGAGAGACAGAGAGAGACAGAGAAACAGAGAGAGACACAAAGACAGACAGAGACAGAGAGAGAGACAGAGAGAGAGAGAGAGACAGACAGAGACAGAGACAGACAGAGACCTTGAACAAGTTAGGTACCCTCTCTGAATCTATTTCTAATTTGCAAGCCGAGGACAGTGCCTACTTTATTTTTTTTTCCTTTTCTTTTTTTCAGAGCTGGGGACCGAACCCAGGGCCTTGTGCTTGCTAGGCAAGCGCTCTACCACTGAGCTAAATCCCCAACCCCAGTGCCTACTTTATAAAGCTGTTCTTTCCTGCTACTGTGTTTTTTTGAGGCTGTTATGTAAAGTAAATAAAGCACTAAAAATAGCCAGGCCCACAGTAGACACTCAAGAATGATGAGGTATTATGTGTGGTCGCTACTGTTTGAATGAATTCCCCCTGCCTCCCTGTGCCACCAGAGCTTAACAGAAACCCAGAGCTCTCCTGAAACACTCATCCTTCATCCCAAAGGATGCCTTTGCTCTTCCTTCAAGATTGAACTTGAGTGTTGGTTCTAAGAACTGCGTGCTATCCCCGTACACCCTCGAAGCCTCTTGCCTTCCTATCACCTTCCAGTGGACCAGCTCCTTCACAGAGACACTTCCTGAAGGCTAGGCACACACTAGCCTATCAGCCTTGTATAATGCTATACCATCTGCCAGCAGGGTTCACTCAGCCCAGCAATTAAATTGTCTGTAGAAGACAGCAAAGCCGCAGTCCTAAGGGAAGGGACTGCTAGGAGGCAAACCAAGCGTGTCACCCCCTAAATGTCTCTGTAGTTGGGTGTTTGTTGTCTCTTATTCCGCTTACTTCCTTCTGCCTGGAAAGGCAGAATGCAGCCCTAAGTGAGAGGGAAGGGATTGCAAGCATGTGCCACTAAGCCTAGCTTTTCTCGATGTGTATTCTAGAGATCCAACTCAGGTTCTCCCCATCACTATCCCCCACTATTCCTATGTCAGCTATGTGCTCCCCCCCCCTCTCTCTCTCCTCCAGACTCTTTCAGATGCCTCTGGCTGTTCTTCTGTTCTTGCTCATATACAAGAAGAATCTTCTCATCCTGTGGAGCGGTAATATCATCTGTTTATACAGTACTGTACTGACTGAGCTATTTCCCCAACCCAACACTGTGTTACTTACCCCCTCTGGACCTTAAGGGTTAGGAGGGGTATATTCAGAAGCTCATAGCAGACTAGGGCTTTTGTTCACACTCTCAGCCCCGGCAAGCTATGCTACTCGCTTCTCTAGTACTGTCTGGGTATCCCTGTCTTGTGTCTTTGTTTATGTCTTGTCCTCTCCTGTCCCATGAGATTTTCTTAACTCGATAACAATTGCTGTTCATATGTGTGAGGTACCAGTACTGCTTGCTGGTTTAGTTGTGGCCGTCACATAGGTAGAAGGCTCAGGTACAATATAAGCCTTTGCGGACAGGAACTATGTCATGTCCTAGTAGCTGCTGCTGTATTAACTAACTCTTTTGCGGGCCAGGCAGGCTACATCGTGATGTCAGACATAAGACATAGATAGCATTTGCCTCTGAAAGCTGTTGAAGCCTTAGCAGATATATGGGTCTAGCTGTGTGCTGGCTGTCATCCCCCCGTTCTCAGAACAGTGTTTGGAGTAGACATTCCTGTTTCACAGTAGAGAACTGTTTGAGAGCACAGGGACCATCCTAGGTCTCACACACACACAGCTAGATTCTACAGTTCCCTCCGAACTCATTGGCTGCTCAAGGGAGTATCACTGGGGGAGGGCCTCGCCCACCATCCACATGTTGATGGATTGACGTGATCATCACCCCAGGATCTTGCTGTCTGTGAGATATCTGTCAGCAGAGAAAGCAGGGACCAGTGTGTCCTCCTCTCTTTCTGTCCCTTTGTAATGGAGAGAACAGAAGTGAGAGAGAAATTCACAAATTGTGTCTTTTCTTTCTTCCTCTTCTTTTAACCTTTATCTGTACCAGAGGAAAGATTTGACAATATATAGCGCCTTCTAAAACAGAAAAGTATCCAGAATAGAGTAAAGATTTGGGGGTTCACTGGGCAAAATGATCCACATAAGTCTTAGTCACCTACCACAGAGCACCTGACCACTGACAGCTGTATTGCCCTGCAGTAGTAGATCCTCTCTGTGAGGGGAGCTTGTGTCCCTCAGGGAGTGAGTAGTGTTCCAGATACCTTCTGAAATGCCTGCTCACCACTACCCCTCATGAGCCCTTGCCATGGGACAGGGCCTAACAAACAGGCAGCATTCAGACACTCAACGGAAGGTGTCAAAGAGACTTCTCAAAGTCTCTGGATAGATGCCCAGGCGGGCCTGCTGTGCCGAGAGCTTGCCTTGATTGAGCACCTCTTCTCTGCCAGACACCAGGCTCAGCCCTCCCCTGCAGACCCCAGCACTGCAAATACAAGGCCACACAGCGTACATCTGCTTAGCTTGACCTCTTCGTTGCCATTGGTTGGATGTAGAGACACCTAGGAGAATTGGAGAGGCATCTGTGAGGGGTTTCCAAAGAGGATTGACTGAAGGGGTAGACACACCTGAATGGTAGCCAAGCCATCCCATACTCTGGGACCGAGGATGGAATGAAAGAGAGAGAGCCCAGCACCTTGCCGCCCATCCTCTGCCTCTTGTCTCCCACACTATAAGCTGCTCGGTCATGATCTCTCCACCATGATGAACTGAACTTTCTGAAACCAGGAGCCAAACTCCCTCCTTGTCTCTGCCGGGTAGTTGACAAATGGATGCAAATGGCTACCGATACACGGATAGTTGACAAATGGATGCAAATTGCTACCGATACACCGGCTTTGTGTAACTTGCTCAGGGTCAGCCAAGAAAGAAGGCTCCAGATAGGAAAACAATGGCCGACCTCAGAGCTCCCAACAGTGGCTTGTATGTCTGTCTGTGTCTCCGGCGTGCTGATGTGAAGACAGTTAGCAAACCCTCTGTTTCCTCCACGGCAGAGCCTTTCCTCCAGTGGTGTTGCTTGTTGGGGACAGTGCCCAAGAATTTGTCTTATGTTGCTCCCTAGAAGGCTCCCCTGCCACTTCAGGCCAACTGGGACCTCCCTTCTGTGTCAGGGAGTGACTTGTGCTGGAGATGTTTGGCTAAAGCCCCTCCAGGCCTCAGTAAACATGGACAGGGAGCAGAAGGCAAGCCTGTCCTAGGGGCTTGGGAGTATCCCACAAAATCAGCCAGGCCTGAGCCTGACTTTGAAACAAACACGAGCTGCTTCTACAATGAGGTCAGCCCAGATGAGACCACGGACAGGAAGGGGGACCCCTACTGCGACGTCTTTTGGACCATCCCAAGAACCCATTGTGAATGGGTATTGGGTGATCTTCCAGTGCGACTCCCTTCCCCATAAATGCTGTGCCGAACTGATTGATTCCTTGAGGTACGAGTAGACTTCCCAGGTTGACCTCAGATAGGAAATCTGCCAGTTAGAGGCAGCAGTTCCTCCGGAGAAACTCAGAAAGTTTGAATTCTGAGGAGCCTCTCCGGGTGCATGGCCCATGTTGACACTGACTCTGAGCTTGACTGGCTTACCTGCTGCCGCTGTGTGATTGACAGGAAAACTTGGGGTAGGTTGGAATTATGTGTGTTTGGGGGTTTGGGGTGTGTGTGTGTGTGTGTGTGTGTGTGTGTGTTATTTGATTTATTATCATGTCTTTGAGCTTCTACACGTGTTGAAGCATAAGTCAGAATTCCACTCCTCTTTAGAGCTGAATACTATTCCGTTGTGGGTGTACCCCAGATTTTGTTTGCTCATCCATCAGCAGAAGCTAGGGTTGCTTCTGCCTTTCAGATGTGTGACTAACGCTGCTGTGAGGTGTTCCTATTCCTTTCCAAGTCCATGCTTCCGAAATTCTATTAGGTATATACCCAGAAGTGAAATTGCCGGATCATGTGGTAATTCTGTTTTTAGCCCTTTATGGAACGGCCATGCTATTTTTACAGCAGCGGCATCATCTTCCCCTCCTGTCAGCAGGCCCCAAGTGTTACAGCCTCCCCATGTCCTTTCCAGTTACTTCCTACTTCCTTTTTCCCGTATAGCCATTTTGCTGGATACCGTGTGATACCTCATTATGGCTTGATCAGTGTTGCCATGATAGTGAGTGTATTGTCACGTCCTTAAACTGTGCACTGTCTTTGGAGAGGGGTTTATTCGAGTCATTGACCTGCATTTTAGTTGGGTTCCGAAGCTGCCACGACTGTCAGATGGCCTCACTTTTAACTAATGGTGAGCCAGAATGCTTGCAAGCAGGTTGTTAACAATGTTGGAGTCAGACTGGAGAAATGCAGGCACGGAGTCAGAAAGATGAATTAGACTGAAGCAGCAGCAAGCTCCCCAGGAGTTGGCTTTGCGGTGTGGTCTGCTTGAGAAATGATGAGGGCCAGAACTGAGGCAGCGGAGATGAGTAACTGAATAATTAATAATTACTATCTGCTCGCTCCTGCACACTGCAGTCCCCTAACTGAAGATGCATGTTCCCGCTTAGAGAAACGAACCCCTTCTCCGGACCTCGTATCTACTCCCCCCCCCACCCTTAGGTACAAAGACCCGTCGCTCCTGCACTTTGGGGACTACGACTTACGGTCTTGTGGCTGTCCTGAATTCTGAGATATTGCTCCCTAGAGAAAGGCACTGTTGCTACCGAACGCTGTTGGATGAAAACGTGTCCTCGGTAGAGTGGTCTCTGCTTGGGGGGGGGGCTGGAAAGGCCAGCGGGGATTCGAGATTCCACCCAGCTGCTGCCGAGTCCATGGGCTGACCCTTGTCAGCTGCCTTTTAATCCGTTTCCTAGCAGCAACTTGAACTCTGAAATGCATCATTTTGTCAGTAAAGGGACCAAGACCTCACTTGTTACTGCCTTTGGGTATAACAAATGACAATCTTTTCCCTTTATTTGAAAAAGCAATGGAGCTTGGAGTTGGCAAACCTGGTCCTGACTTCGGGATTGAGTGAGGATCTCGCCCTCCCCATCTAGCTTCCATTATCTGTAAAATCAAGGTTATGGTTCCTGCAGGCTTCCCAAAGCCCAAACACTGCCTTACTCTGCATCTGATCCTGCAGAGATAGCAAAGCTAACCCTGGCCCCTCCTACAATTAATTTTCACTTCTGAGAGTGATTTTACATTCCCCTTCTGAGGCATGGCAAGCGCTAGAATCCAGCACTGAGTTAGGTAATTAGAGAAGAGGCCGGTGTAGGTCTTGTAGGCTTTGGCCCAGCCCCAGATGTGTTTCCAGTTCTCCACATTGTCGGACAGCACAGTCTGATTCTCCAAGTGGCATCTGGTATGGCTACTTCTAGCATCCTGGTGTTTGTGTGGTTGCAGCTGCCTCGGTGACTCAGATTTGCAACATTGTTCCAGAAAGTCACTGCAGAGCCCCACCCCCACCCCTGCAGCTGCTCTTTCCGGTCATACAGCACATCTGTAAGTACCTAATCCATTCCGCTCCAAAATTGGCATATGATTACCAGATTGTTGGACTTGGTCCTTAAACTCTCTGTAGTGGCTACTGTTACCTGCCCAAACTGATTGGCAGGGTTTAAGCAGACATCCAGAACAACCACCAAATGGAACCTGTTTCTGGTTTTTAAAAGGTACCCTGTAAGTACTGGTCAGGTCTAAACCTGAAATTAGGACTAATTGCCACCTGATGAACGAGACAGTTGCTGACCTCTGAGGTCGAGCCTTAAGGCTGCTTCACACTTTCCCTTCTGCCCTGCAAGCACTTGTCTACACCTGCGGGTAACTGTGGGTTTTCAGAGGGAAGATGAATTTCTCAGCTAGACATAAGGTTCAGAGGGCTGGGGTTTGGGGACGTAGCCCAGTGGCCCAGCATTGCCTAGAGTAGCTGAAGAAGAAGGAAGGAGGCAGGGGATGGGAAGGGTAGGGGGCAGGCTGAAAACTCCAATGATCTTACAGTTCTCCTGGCATGGGTTGAGCTGAGGTTCACATTGGGATTAAGGGGGAAATAAATGAATGAAATGGAAAATACTGGACTTCATTTTATACAAGGAAAATGCACAGCCCTAGCAATGGAAGGACTAGGAATGCCTTGGATTAAAAAAGTCAGCACCCTAGAAACGCATGGAATTGGGGTCCTTTGCATGTCATGTTAACACATAACACTCAGTCCTATCCCTGAGGTCCCTGGGAGCAGGCAGAAGTTGTCTAGTAAAATGGAAGTGAGAAAAACAAGAGAAGATGGGGAATGAGGATGGGGGTGGGGGCTTTAGGAAAAGGAATAGGTAGTGACCATACGTGAAAGACCTCACAGGTCACCATAAGGACTTTTGTCTAGTACTGCAGTTGGCAAACTTCTCTGGTGAAATGCCCGGTGACAAGTGCGACAGACAGCGTAGGTGCAACTGTCATTCTGCTGTCCGTCACAGATCGAAAGCAGCCAGAGGTGGTGCGTAAATAGTGGCCACAGCCCAGTTCCGGTAAACTGGGCTTCAGGTGGAGGCTGGGTTTGGTTCGCAGATCACAATTAGCCAAACATCCAGCTAGGAACACTATGAAGCATTTAGGAGACATTTAGGAAGTCAGCCTTATATAAAAAAGTTTATAATTTTATAAATTTGCATTTATAAAAGCCCCCTGGTTTCAGAATAGAAGCCACCAGGAAGGAAACAGATGTGAGCAGCTCAAAGGAGGGCACAGTGACTTGAGTGAGGAAAAGGGGGTAGATGGATGGACAGGTTTTGGGAGCGAAATAGGTAATATTCAGTGATTGGTCGGGTATGAAAATTATGATGAGGGAATATTAAGATAGACGCCCGAAGATCTGATTGGTAGGTTTGGGGTTCAGCTCGATCCCTCCTCTGCTTTTCTTCCACCTAGTTAGCCATTTCCCCAGGACAGTCTCAGTGGAGGCATAAGCCTTCCATGTTTGCATTCACAGTTCTGGGCCTAGCCACAGAGCTGCAGGCTGAAGCATCCTGCTTATTTCCCGGGAGTTCATGTGCCCGACTGAATAATCACACGTCCGATGGCTCTGATGCCTAAAACCTCACAATGCGTGCAGCCAGGTTCTTCCCTCCTCAACAGTTCACGTGTTCACAGAGTGAAGTCATTGTTCAGGTGTCAAGGGACTCTTAAATGTTCGTCCAATAAATGCGGGTCCTGCGTTTAAGATAGAGAGATTTCCGTGCCCTGGCTTAGCCCGCCCATCTTTCTCTCTGTCTTCAACCAGCCTACAAGTGTACTCTGCTCCCAGTACTGTCAATTCCTGTGTCCTTAACATTGCGAGGCTCCATGCGGTACACTGCCTAAGACTGTTTTGTGGCCCTTGGCCTTCATCCTTGCATGCTAGCATCTGCCGTTGCAATACAGCACCTCTCTCTCACCTTCCTATTTCCCTTCCCTCTCCTTCTGCCCCTTCTGCTCCCCTCCTTACACCACACTCCAGGACCTCTTGACCTTGGTCACTGTCCTCCCCCAGAGACCTACCCACACATTCCCACTCCTGTAGGATTTTACTTACACTTGTCCCCGCCCCATCCTCCACTAATTTGTCCCGTACAAGATTGGCTCGTCTGCAAACAGCTCCTTGTCTCACAACTGAAGCATGAGGAGACCCTCACTTTTCTCATCTGTAAAATGGAATTCCCTTGCATGGCAGATAGGAGTGGGTAACAGGAAAGCCTCCCAGAATGCCGTTCAAATGTGACAGGTGTTCCATACATCATGGCTGTCTTTCTCCGAGACCCACAAGAGCATACACTTGAGCAAGCTTTTGTGCATCACCTATGTAGAACAGTGTGTGACACAGAGTGCATGCTTTGCTGAGATCAACCATGTTTTCTTACTTAATTTGAAGAGGTACAAAGCAGGATCTATAAATGAACTCTTCTTCTCTCCTTGTCATTGCGCATCGGTTTGGGGAACTTGATGATGCTACCTGAGGGAACTGGGGAGGGAGACGGCTAGGAGCCGGAATGGGAGGAGAAACAGCGGGAGCCAAGAAGACGGCAATAAATGTGTGCGTTTCCCAAAATCAACTTTGCCTCATTTTTAATTTCGCTAATGGCTACTCTTCATTTGAGATGTCATCCTGAAATAACTCTTTTAATAAAGGAGAATGGATGCACTCATTTTTTCCCCTTCCTTCCTCTCCATCAGCAAGGACTTGGTGCAATGATGTATATCACCCTTTTATTTTAATTAAGCATATAGCTCTGAGAGGCTTGTAAAAATGTTGCCAACAGAGAAATGCTTTAACGGATGTGAACTTGAGGTTGGCTTGTCCCATATATCTTTACTACATAAAATTGCCCTCCTCATCTCGAACGTGAGGTGAATGGCTGAGCCGGGGTTCGCCTCTGAGTGGTCGTGTTTCGGGAAGAAGGGTGTTTGGAGTTGCAGAGAACAGGAAGCTGTGTGTCCAAGAAGGTGGTGGAGAATGAAGCGAGGAAGGGAAAGAGCTGCTTTCTCTCCAAGATGTCATGCAGGGGACTGTCCTTAGGGACAGAGTTTCCATGTCGCTTTAACCTCCATGTGTCAGGTGACAGGTGATGTCTAAACACACCACCGGTTTTTGAAAGAAGGAGAGAGAATGGATTTTTAAGTCAATCGAGCACTTCAGATTTAAATGTAAGCTAATTAATTCCAGAGCCCCTGGACTCTTCATAACTTAGCCATTCTGCTAAAGTCACTCTCTGCCCACATTCTCAGTGCAGGAGTGAAGCAATGTGTCCCAGTGATGACACCGAAGACAGTTATTTTACCAGAGACTGAGCAAGGCATTGTGGATATTTACACACTGGCTTCTCTCCTACAGATCACACTGCCTGCAGTGTGGATGCTTTAGTGTGTGATGTTTCTAATTCCTGTTTTCCAAAGTACAGGATGACAGGCTCTGTTGGAACAAGACACGTGCGTGTGCGTGTGTGTTTATGTGTGCGAGCACTCATGAAGCGTAAGTGGCCAAAACAGAGATTAAGTTGCATCAAAGAAGACTTAAAAGAAAATTCCCTAAGGCCCAGAAAATCGAACTCGAGCTGAAGGCAGGCGAGGCATTTTAAAATGAGTCAGGAGCTGCTGGAATGTGAAGACTTCGTTGACCCCGGGGCTGGAAAGATGTTCCTGATACCACATACGGGGCCAGGCCGTCCAGACTTGGCATCCATATTCCCTCCACATACCCACAATTGTCTCGATGGTGAATAATTCATCGTGAGATTATCCTTCCTGCTTCTAGTTAAATTGTCGCTCTCGCTCCCTCCGCTACACTGTCCCGGGCGTGTAAAGCCGGTGTGTGATTCCTTAGGCCCAGTGTGTCTCAAGGATGGATGTTCGCTCCATGAGAGTAACTATAAATAAAGACCTCCCAGGTAGAGGGACCGTGGCCTGAGAAGGCCACCTCAGACAAGCTTGCAGACCCGAGGGCAGGCCTGATGTACTGACTTCATAGTTTTCTACTGGCCTCTTCTGGGTTTATGACTCTAGAGAAACCATGTACCCACCAAACCTTAACACTCCATAAGCAAGGTCATTGTTATGGCGTTTGGTATTTGAGTAACTCAAGGATCTAGACATTTCCTCTTAAAAGAACTCAAAAAAAAAGAGGAACCGCCTTCGTGCCAGACACCGGCCCCTCCGTTTGATTTTAACCTCTCTACATCTCTTAGTACGTACTAAATACTGACCATCACTCTCCTCTAGCAAGGATCGGAGAAGGCATATTGAGTAATACCAAATTGAGTGAGAATTGCCCAAAATCGGCACAGAAGGAGGTTCTCGGATGTTAGCGCTTTTTCATCGATGAGGTTGTAACGTTCGGTGGATGACAAATGAGTATGGCTCAAACCATAATTTTCCATTATTGCTGACAATAATACCAAGGAGGGAAGTGAAGGCCTGTGGTGTTTGATATGAGGACAAACGAATAAATCCCCACTTTGTCTGAGGCAAGGGATGTTCTTTTCGTTTTTACTGAAAAAAAATAATGTTCTTTGTTTCTTTTGGGGAAAAAATCAGATACAATCTAATTTTGCAATATGAAAATATTCTCCTGACTTTGCACCACATGAGGGTAACAATTATTGAAGGTCTCTTCATAGAACGTTCCCATGCATATTAAAGTAAAGTCATAGTACATGCCATCATGGTAAGGTTCCCTGCTTTACTTCTTAGCATGCCATAGCCAAGTCTCTACGACAGAACATAATTGCTTCCTTATATAAATACTGTTGTATGAGGCATCCTGGGACTCAGTTTGAAACTAACTTGGCAATCTTAGATTCAGATTATTTCTCATATTGCTGGGATGAGTAGAATGACTTTATATACTTATTA
The DNA here is from genome assembly GCF_021556685.1 of Rattus norvegicus. Lineage (NCBI taxonomy): Eukaryota > Metazoa > Chordata > Mammalia > Rodentia > Muridae > Rattus > Rattus norvegicus. Next base: position 25,927,967 of record NC_141543.1, read on the forward strand.
TGGCATAATACTACAAGTGTTCCTGTAGGGCAAAAACCTCCAGAGTGGAAATCAGGGCAAAGGAAATGAATACTTTATACATACATATATACATACATACATACATACATGTATGTACATATATACATATATGTATGTGTGTATTATATGTGTGTATGTATGTGTGTGTATGTGTGTGTATGTGTGTGTGTGTATGTGTGTGTGTATGTATGTGTGTGTATGTGTGTGTATGTGTGTGTGTGTATGTGTGTGTGTGTATGTGTGTGTGTGTGTGTGTATTACCGAACAGTCCTAATGAAGTTTGAGTTAAGTCATAGCTTTTCCTTTAATTTAAATTTAATACAAAAAATTAGATTTTTATATTAATGTTTGCCTTCAAAGAAAAAAACAAAGATGAGTCTACAGAAGATTCTTAACATAATATTTTAATTCTTTGACCATTTCATACATGCATGTAATGTATTTTGATCATATCAACCCCCTTCCTCCCTATAATTCCTCCCAGATCCACCCTACACACCTACTCATAGGTGTGGGGCCATCTACTAGAACATGGTTGAACCACACACCGTTAAAGAGAACTGGCTCTCCCTCCCCAAGACACCGTGGCTCTATGGCTAGCTCCAGAGCGGGGTTTGTGAGGCCTTGGGCAGAGCTCTACAGAGCTGAATAAAGAGTTGAACCGTGGCATCCGTCTGTCATCTTGAATGTATCCCTGGGGCCATGACTCTTCCTACCTAACTAGAGTGGGCCCTGGTGGAGCCCCAGATACATTACCTAGAGGGTCCCCAGGGAGGCTGGAGCCCCAGGGCTTTCCGTGAGCTGTGCCCTCGAGAGCTGAATTCCTTCATGTGAGTGAAATTATGGAAACACAAATCTACCTCACGAGCCTTTCATAAACTGTCTCCGCCCTCACCTCCACAGCCCCTGATAGCTGGGCTGGAGCCTGGCTGAGAACAGACACCCCAGTTTCCCCACTCAGAGTTCTGGCAACCCCAGAGACCCTTCAAATTCCATCGTATTTTTTCTTTTGCTCAAGGCAGAGCACCAGGAGAGACGTATGAATGTAGGACACAGTTGAAATCCTCCCCCCCCCCTCCCGCTACGGGCCTCTCCACACCTTGAATTTTGGACTCTCAAACTGTTTCTAACCGAGGCTTCATTTTTCTTCCCTGTCATTACCTGATTTCATCTGAAATGTCTCAGCATGTGGTTCTCTCTTCCCTTAATTCATTAGATTTGGCATTGCTGTTTATTATATCAACCTGACATCTGTCTAATAGAACATCTTTGAAGCACCAGGATGTTTGAGAGAGAGAAAAAGAGAGGATTTTACTCTCCCGGGTTAACCGGAGACTGTTTAAATTTATAGAGGTGACTTTAGCCCTTTGTAGATCTTTCTCTAGATAGAAATATATTTGTAATCAAAATGGTAATCCATATGTCCTCATTCTTCAACGGAGATGAAGGGAGAAAGACTTGGGAGAAGGCCCAGCTATTTACTTGAAGGTTGTTTCAAGTCCGTGTTAGTCTGTCCTGGGAGAGAAGATTGCGTTAGCTAGATAAAGGTAGCCCTTTCAGCATGGTGGAAAAAGAAAAAAAAAAAAACAACAACAACAACGGATTGCACAATGCCCCTACGAAGGTTCCCTTGGCTTCTGTGAAGACAAATTCGATTTTAACATGCCAAAACCTTCCAGATTGGAGGGCATGCTTCTAGAGATAGTATGGACATAAAAGCATAGTGAATTTTTTTTTTTGTTGTTGTTTTTTGATGAGAAACAAGAATCATGGCAACAGTCTGTAGTAGGCTTTGGAAAGGAAGCCGACTGGAGCTCCCAGGGATGGGGGGAAGGGGAGGAGAGGCGTGGAATATAAGGGGCGACCGTCTTTCTTCGATACAGATTGTCCTCATTAAAAAAAGAAAGAAAGGAAGAAAGAAAGAAAGAAAGAAAGAAAGAAAGAAAGATGTCATCGTTGTCTGCATGAAGACAATGCTTCCTTTTTGGAGTTCTGAGAGTTGGGAGTCTTTGGTGTGTAGATAGATAGATAGATAGATAGATAGATAGATAGATAGATAGATAGATAGATAGATAGATAGATAGATAGATAATAGACAGACAGACAGACCCAAACTCTACGGAGAGTGGTGTGGACTGATTCTCTATTTCACTGCTGATCCCCAAACAAGGAGGGACATAAGCTGGGTTAAAAGGGGACAAGCCCTGGACATGCACAACCGGAGGGGAAGGAGCCTAGAACACCTTTCTTACTCGTTCCTCAAAGGGGGGTGCTCAGGTTGGGATTTAGCTAGGAGCGAGCCCTGGAACACAGGCTCGCTGAACCCGAGACCTGAGGGAGGGTGCTGATTTCAGATCCTCATCCGGAGTCTCTCGGACCCTAGACTCCATGGATAGATACTGTGCGGGAGTGTCGCAGGCTCCTGTTCCTGGGTATGCATCCCACCTGAGGGACAGAGAAACCTGCCCTCGTTTGTTTCTGTCTGCTTTGTGCCTCTGAAGCTGACCGTATTCATCATGTTGTATGACAAGGATCGCAGAGAGGCTCCCAGCTGTTCGGGAGAGGCGCAGAGTGACAGGCAGAGACGCTGCTATCAATAATACCACAGGTGAGGCGCCTGGCATTACAATGCTGTGGGCAATCTCACCACACCCCGTGGGTCTCCTCCTGCGAGGCTTCCCCACGGAGCCAGAGCCAGTGAGAAGTACCCTAGGGAAAGAGATGAGGGGATGGGAAAGGAGGAGGAGGAAGGTGGGGGAGGGGAGAAGAAGGAAAGAAAGGAAGGGAAGGGGGGGGGGAGACGGAAAGTCACAGAAGACGGAAAAACACATTATGTTCTAAATCGCCAGTCCTTTGTATCGAGCTAAGTGGAAGCAAGTTATGATCTAAATCAATAGACAATAGAATTGATAATGTTTTCATCTTGAAAGGTTAGCTGTGTTTTTGACACTCTCCGGTCTCCCAAGTAACTTGGCTTTTTAGAGAGAGAGAGAGAGAGAGAGAGAGAGAGAGAGAGAGAGAGAGAGAGAGATTGAGAGAGAGAGAGAGAGAGAGACTGACTTAATTTAAGGCCGATGTTTATGACTGGTCCTTGACCTTGCTATTCCATTAGCACTAATGAAGGACAGCAGTGGACTCCCCAGCCTCAAAACCCGTAAGTGATAGAATTGGTGCCAGGATGTTCCTGTCCCCATGTCTCTGCATCGGGATGGGGCCTGCCTTCCCTGCGTCCTAGTGTGTCGAGCACAGCTCACTTGATTTCGGAGGGAAAGATCCAGCTCTCACCTCAGGTTCTCCAGAGGAGATGGTGAAGCACCCCTAGAGGAGGGCTTCTTGCCGAGCGCGTCTGCCTCTCCCCCCTCTTAGAGACTTGCAAACCACAGGCACGTTTTGCACTTAGCTCATTATCCCCCCAGACTCCCGTCGCCTAGACTCACTAGTTAGGACCGTCTTGCTGTTGTGTGGGGAGAGGTGATTTCGGAGAACCGTATTAAATGACAGTGTGGCATTTTACTCCCGGGTATTGCCGTATGCCTCATTTAAATGGTGAAGATCCATTCTTACAAGCCTGTGGCACTATCGTCACACCTAAGGTAACAGATACCAGTTCTCAAGAGCCATCCAGGATCCAGTCCCTCTTCAGAGTCCTTGAGCTCTCCTAAAAATGGTTCTCAACAATGGATTTGTATGAAGTACAGTTTGAACATGGTCTGTCATTGTGTTTAGTATGCCTCTTAGTCAAGAGCTACGATGTATCTTCAGCTGGACCAACTGATGATGCACTAGGAGCGTAAGATGCATTCTAGAATTCAGACCGAGTTCCAAAGAAAGGGGGACGGGGCATGGCACCTCAAGAATAGTTTTACGATAGTTTTAGGTTGAAATTATCGTATTCAGGACATACCCGTGTAATGGTTTGTGTATGCATGACCCAGGGAGTGGCACTATGAGGAGGTGTGGCCTTGTTGGAGTAGGTGTGCACTGCGGTTGTGGGTTTTAATACCCTCGTCCTAGCTGCCTGGAAGTGAGCATTCTGCTAGCAGCCTTCAGATGAAGATGTAGAACCCACAGCTCCTCCTGAACAATGCCTGCCTGAATGCTACCATGCTCCCGACTCGGTGATAATGGACCTCGGTACCTGCAAGCCAGCCCTAATTAAATGTTGTCCTTATAAGAGTTGCCTTGGCCGTAGTGTCTGTTCACAGCAGTTAAACCCCAAGACAACCCATAACACGATTCACTACTAAGCCCCTCTTTGGAGGCTGGAGAGATGGCTCAGTGGTTAAGAGCTCTTGCTGCTCTTGCAAGGTTTGGTTGCCAGCACCGACATCAGACAATTTCTAACTCTAGTATCTCACACCCTCTTCTGGCCTCTGAAGGTACAGGCGCTTAGGTGCGCATACACACATAGATTTAAAAAGCAAACAAGGGATTCAGAAGAGGGAAGGAAAAGGGAAAAATGATGTAATTATAATTTCAAGAAAATATTATAACAAAGAAAATAAGTATTTACATTTTCTAAGTAATCAACGTTTCTTTTTTTGTTTTCGCTTCGGCTATCAGAAAATGATAACTTACATATGTGGTTCATATTTTACTTTCATTGAAAAGTGTCCATCCAAAACGCTGTCCTTCTCCGAAATCTAGACTATCTTCTTTCTCCCTTGACTTGCCAGCTGACTGGAAACAGGTCAGCAGCCTGAGGTGTTCCTAAAGGTGTCCCTGATACGGTTTAATGTGTTTCTCCACACACACCTTGTTTCCCCCAGACAGCTGTCTAGATAAAGACTTGTTCAGATTTAGGGTTCATTTTGAGTCGAGAATCCTCAATAAGGGAGGCTCTGTGTAGAGAGAAGGAGTCGCAGATGTGCCTGACCCTGTCTGGCTCTCGGCAGCTCTCGTACAGAGATTGCTCAGCGCTCTGTTGCAAAATTGCATTTCTAGCTCCATGGTCAGCCGTAACTTGGGAGAGATCATTTGGGGGCCCCCAAAAATCCACCTTTCATTTCGGTGAATTTAGCATGTATTGATGACTGTCTTCTGGGCGGCTTATTTAATTAGAAATCGTAAGATTTTTTTTTTCTTCCACTCTACTTACATTATTATTTAGAGTTAATTCATATATTTTTAAAAAGGACGAAAACGAAAAAGCAAAAATAAGAAAAAAAAAAGAACTGGGCTCTTTGGTTACCTTGAAATAGACTTCCCATAGGAAGAATTAAATGCATGATTTGTCCTGTGTAACTGCTGGTTTTCAAAAAGTTGAGTCAGAATAAAAGCTGTCTCTTCTGACAAAGGAAGTTTGTTTTCTCTTTCGAGTGTTACAGACTTACCAATTTTTACATATTAAGCACCCAAATGGAATCTTTAAATTTCTGAATTAGCTTGTAAACGTTTGCAAATCAAGAGAGAGAGAGAGAGAGAGAGAGAGAGAGAGAGAGAGAGAGAGAGAATCTGAAGGTTTTGCATAAAATTCCCATTTCTAGAGTCGCATAAAAAAAAACGTGCCCTCACAGTGTGGAGGGTGGGAGCCTCCCACCCCACCCCACCCTACCCCACCCCCAGCCCTCTGCAGTGCATGGGCCATTTCCCATCCAGCCAATTAAGGAGTCCCTGCCTTGTCCTTGTGTTTGAGTTTGTGACCCCCAAGTTCAAACGCCTAGGTTATAAATATGGAAATGAAAGTACCTGGAGAAGATAAGTACCCGTGGGTGGAGGAGCAGGATGAGTGGCAGAATTAGAGCTAGAATCTAGGTTCCTCTCTCCCAGGAGGACAAGTGTTCTCATCCACAGTTACCAAGGGGATGGTCCTCGGCAGTCCGTGGAGCATCACGGCAGCTCCTGGAAGGTGCCACTTAACAGACTCCATGCTTTCCGTATGCTGATGAGGGCCGCTGTCACTGCAGCTCTCTCTGAAAATGATTAAATGTTTCCCAAACCATGGGCAGAGTCTGCCCACTGCGTTAGCGCCATCCGGGGCCTCCTTTGGGACTGTGGTCAACGGACTCGGCACAAATGCCAAGTAAACAGGATTAATGCCACCACTTTGAGGTCCCCTGAGAGCAACATTTATCAAATTTAAGTCCGAATACCCCCTTTGACCCAGCATTTCCGACTCCTGGGAATTTCTAATAGCTATATTCACAAAATATTCCAAGATCATACATCCCTTGAAGTTCTTTGCCTCACAGAAAACTGGAAGCAACTTCAAATGGGGTACAAGTTACTGGCCTATCGTGTAAAAGAATAGGAGTTGGCCGGTTAAGACTTAGGGTTACAGTGCGCATGTTGGAAGGTCTGCCCAGAGGGTGCACAGTTAAATTATTGAAGAAAAATGGAGGGTGTCGTGTGCGTGTGTTCATGTCAACCTTAAATAGTATCTATAAATATATCAGTACATATAAAAACACTGTGAAGAAAGAGGCACAAGAAAGTATTAAGAACTTTAGGGCAAAAGACCAGAGGTCAGAGTGGGAAGAAATTAGCTTTATATTCATTTAATAACTGACTTTATGGGATTTAAAACAATATCTCAGATATATATTTGCTTTATAATATTGAATTTATAAATACGGAGGAATGTTCAGATAATACAGCGGGGTTGGGAAAACTAATTGCTAACAGTTTCTTATCCATTCTGTCACTGAATAAGATGCCCTTTGGTGCTGCTTTTCACGCCCGCAGCAGCCAGGTGCCTAACTATGGGGTTTAGCCGGGTGCGGTGAGAGAAATTCAGGCAGGTGATCAGGGACAAGTGGTTTAGTTAGGGAGAGGGGGTGGGGGGAAGCAAGACCTTAAATGTCTCAAAGCAGTAGCAGGCAGTCTGAGATGTTGATAGTGGCTCCCAGACTCTGGTACTTTGGAATACAAAAGAGGATCTCCTACTAGGAGACCGATAGCACGGGGGTAGACTGCCTATGCCAGATGGGCTGTAATAGAAGAATCCAGGCTGCGTAGACAGCATGAGAACGAAGAACAATTTGAAGGGAGAAGATCAGTGGGGACCGGGCATGGGAACCGAGAATGACTGAGTAGAAGGGGAGGTTATAGAAAGTTCAAGGTCGTTTGGTTCAGGGAGGAGATGAGGTTGTAGCTGAGATCGGCCATTTATTGAGGGGTCTCTAGGCAAACAGCCACTCCCTCATTTACAAAATGTACCACACAGGTGCTTTAAGCATTCAGGAGTGGAATGCCCTCTCTGTGGTCAGTTTGTTGGCAATACCCACCCAGCTGTGCTAGCTCTTACATAAGTGTGTGTGGGAGAGGAGAGAAACGGGAGAGAGCAGGTGGAGGCCGCTCGTGGAGAGGAACGCGGTCCGCTGTCCGAACGCACTGCTGCCCGCATCAGCCTCTCATCAGAGATGCTCCAGCTGTGTTGACAAGAGGTTTTCCTGATCTTCGGAGACCTTGGTTTCCTTTTCTGTGAAGGGAAAGAGAGACTGAAAATAAAAACCCAAAATGCTCTTAAAGTCTAGATACCAAGTACTTACATGCATAAGACAGCTGTAATCTATAGGTAATCACAGGTTTTAAAATGAAAAGACTTTGAAAGTTCCCCACACAGAGAGATGAGCGTATCTTGAGGAGTGAGAATTGCTGCTCGTCCTGATTTGATCGTCAAACAGTGTGTGTGCGTATCAAATTATAATAGCTCATAAAATACTATTAGTACATGTATTCTGCAACACTAAAGATGATTCCCACAGAGCCAGCATTTATCTGGGCTGTCTAAGTTTCCGGGCAGTTTCAAAATATCATCGTTAAGTCCTCTCCAAGACTCTTAAAATAATGTGAGATAAGAAAGCATAGGTGCAGGATGGAAAGGTCTCCCTAAAAGCTGACAGACCTAACAGATTTGAACCTGGGTCTGCTGGGCTCTGTCTGTCTGTCTGTCTGTCTGTCTTCCCTCGCTATAATCCCAATGCCTGAGCTGTGGTCTCCTAAACTCCATTCTGAAACCAGAGGCTGGGAAATTTTTATGAAGATGCCTGGTTATGTGATAGCCACTTCTTATTGTTGGAGAATGTGTACAAATTCCAGTACGCTAACAAGACCTATGCGCTATGAGGCTATCTCAAGGGGGAAAAAAAATCTCTTGAGCAATGTATTTAATTTAGATCTTGCAAAACCCGGTATTTAATCAGAGATTCTTCATTAAAAGTATATTCACTGGGAGCCAACTATAAGTCATAGAAAACAAGTTTAAATCTACATATAGCTGCTTCTCCCCCCATATCCTTAGATCAGGGTGTACAGAAAGGGGGGGATCACTGTAGGAAGCTGGTGTAGCTCAGGTCCCCTATGAATTATTCAGAACTTACACACTGTGGTCTACCGTGCACCTATCTGTTATGTCGTAATTATTCCTTCAGAAGTACTTTAATAATCATTTGGTATTTAATTAACATGCCCAATTTGTCTTCGGAAGTAAGAGCAAGCAGGCTAAAATGAGAATCCAGGTTAGAGAGGATCCTGGTGTGTATCAGTCCAAGAAGTTGTTTGGTTTTTTTAACCAAGCCTGTTCTGTTTTTGTTCTTAACCTGGTGCCAAGCACCAGGCTGCAGTCCCCATTTCAAGGGTCTGGGATTTGTGGCACTGTCTTCTTTCATGGGGAAGCGTGAAGGCTGTGATGTCCTTCAGCCTCAGGGCAAATCTCCAGCGTGATCCTTAAGGAGATAAAGCGTCTGCTTTAAAGGAGATAATATTTACAGACGTCACGTCAATCTGGGACTGCAATGCTCCTGTTATGGCCCTCTGTCCACCTCAGCAAGTGTCCTGTGCTAACTCACTCCACCCATCCCTGATGCGGAACCCAAAGGCTGCACAGGCACGTGTATGTGTGGACGCTTAGGAATAAAAATTTTCTTTGAACTGGAGCAAACTGACATGGTAGAAATTATATGCCTTTAGATGTCTTTCTTGAAGGCGGCTGTCTTGTGACAACAGCCAGTATTAACATTGAGCTCTCAGTTTCCCCATCATGTTAGTAAACGGAACTAATCTACATTACCAGACTGACTCACTGACGGGCTAAATACTCTCTCTTGGGCCGTCTTGAAGGGGAGCCTTTAAGAAGTTTGTCACCAGCACGGGTGGCCTGGCCCTGGGCATAATCACCTGATGATGCGCCTCTCCTGGCTGTGGGGCCACATGCCTCTGTGCATGTTTAACAGGAGGGGCACTGCGCGTTTGCAACCAGCAACATGGCATTAAGGGCAGTACGTTTATAGCTGGCAGTCATTTAAAAAAAAATGGAGGTGGACTTCTTTATAGAGAAATACCCGGTAACAGAGCCATATCAGGTAAGCCAGTCCTAGCAACCCTGGGAGGACAGGAAAGTGGGAAGTTCCATTTTGCCCTCTTGTGTTTCTTACCATTTATTATGCCTAAATAAATCTCCTGGACATAGTCTCTAAACTCTAGGCCAGGGATTACAACTCGAATGCCTTCAAGTAAAGTAATTGAGTGAAGTGGGCAGGCATAATAAAATCACTTCTCTGCGATTCGAAAAACAGCGGTGCAGGCTCGATGATGAATGGCAGGGGACGCAGAAGCCTATGTGTTAGGAGGCAACAGGGACGTTCTCGGACGCCGCTGAGCCCACAATACAAATTGCCTACACCTTCTGTGGAGGATGATTACCGCCAAGCTTTGTGTCACGGGAGAGGGGGCTAAACTGGGGGTGGGGGGTGGGGGGCGGTACTCAAGGTTCTCAAAAGAAGCCACAACTCACTCCAGTGTTTATGTGAACTTTCTGATTCTACAATCTTTAGCTTGGTTTTTTTTCTTTTAAGACGATGGACGCCGGGGTTGGGGATTTGGCTCAGTGGTAGAGCGCTTGCCTAGCAAGCGCAAGGCCCTGGGTTCGGTCCCCAGCTCCGAAAAAAAAAAAAAGAAAAGAAAAAGATTATGGACGCCACACTAAATGGACGGCCAGTTTGCAGCGTGTGCTGTGGGCATGCTCAGAATGTGGGGGCTCTACACAAACAAGTCAGGAGCGACGTTTGCTCTCAAATGGACTCTTTTGGTCACATACCCACCTAGGAAGGATGAATATGTGACGGGTCCCTGGGTCTGATGGGTTTGCCTTGAAATGCTCTTGAGGGTGTGGAGAGAAAGGCAAGAATACTGGACAGGCACCGTGTGACACGTGGGGACATGACATGGTATCCAGTCATTTTCGTGACAGAAAGGTCATGAGTCCAACCAGGACCATCAATGGGGAGCCTCTCACCCAAGGCATACAAAGTACAGGTCTGTCCATAAGAGATGTCCATGCACTCCCTGCAGGTCTTGCATGGGAAATATTTGCAGTGAAGCTAGACCTTGCTTACCTCTACTCCTTAATGTGTGAAATGGCTGCGGGGGGGAAGGACTGCGTTATGCTATAGGGTCTTGTCTGGCTTTCAAGTTATTTCAGAATGGAAGAAACTCTTTAAAAATCCATGTTTACTAATCTTCAAAAGTGCCCCCTCCCCATCCCCGTGCTTCCTTGCACAGTTTGATACTCTGGTTGTAGAAGTCTCAAGTTCCTTGTTGTAAGAGCCAAGAGAAGTCTCTAGAGCCACCTTGGCCACCATCAATCTAGAGCACTGTGTCCCTTCTCGCTGCAGTGCAGGACATTAATTCAGTCCTTCTGTATGGCTCATCCTTCCCGACATCCGGATTCATTCCCATAGGGTGACATCATCCTGGCTGGGAGTCTGCCTTCCCTCCTTCCACAGATGCTGAGGTGAGGGAGGGGAACTGCCTGCTATTCAGGCAGATCAGGAGAGACTGCGCAAGAGTGTGAAAAGGTCAAGAGCCCTGAGCGACTTGTCTGTTACCATGGCGTCTCTGAGGTGGCCATTGTCCTTTGGAAATGTTTACAGGGAGTATAACGCAGCCGTTTAGAAAGCCAAACAGACAGAATGCAATGATGCTTGGGAAATAATTAATAAGCTGGCTGTGACGGCACACACCTCCAACACAGTGCTTGCCGGAGACAAGGCCAGAGGATGGCGAGCTCCGAGCAGCGTTGAGCTACTGAGACTTCATCTAAAATCCAAGTGGTATGTTCACAGTTACATCACCTAGATGATGCACCCCAATGAGATAACATTCAAAAGCCACAAAAGGTCATACAAGGAAATGGCATTTTGCCTCTGCTGTGTATGGGTTGTGATGTAATATTAGGTAAAAAGAGAATGTAAAGCTAAGCCCCCACTTCTTTTCCTTTCTCTGTATGTGTGTGTATGTATATACATGTGTATATGTATATGATGTCTATGTATATATATATATACACATGTGTGTATGTATGTACAGGCATATATGTATATGATCTCTATGTGTATGTATATACATGTGTATATGTGTATGTATATGATATCTATGTATATATACATGTGTGTATGTATATGCATGTGTATATGTATATGTATATGATGTCTATGTATAGGATGTCTATGTATATGTATATGCATATACATATGTATATGTATATGTATATGATGTCTATGTATATGTATATACATGTGTATGTGTATACACATATTTATGTATATGTATATGATGTCTATGTATATGAATATACATGTGTATAAGTTCAGACAACTTACAAATAAAGAAGGCTGAAAGGAATAAGCAAAATATTTATGATTATTAATTTGCACTGAAAAATTATGGGTAATTATTTCTTTCTATGTTTCTGAAACCTCTTTATATTATTTATACAGCTTTAAGGAAATAAAAAACATTTCTTTTTTGGCTGTATAATGTAAAGTCGCTGTGAAGTGTGAATAGAAAGTGCAGATAACCACTCATGAGAGAGAGAGAGAGACTATAAGTTACTCATTTCCCCAAAGACCTAGTGAAAATATTTTTAGTTTACTTTCTTCCTTGTCTTTCCATTGTGCACGATCATGTTTAAACTAGCATTGAGCAACCTGCCTCTAATGAACAAAATAGCGAGACAGATTTGCAATTGAAATCTAACTTTCAAAGGCAGGAGCTTGGACAGGAAAGCATGCTCATGCCGACGGAAGAAACCAAGGGTCTCTACCTCCGTGCATGTGAGGGCATCTGACTGGACCAGCCAGCAGCAGAGAGGGAGGAAAGGAACGGAAGGGAATTGCCCTCTCTGGCTGCTTTGCCCTGGCGCTGAGGTCCCCTCCCAACTGTGCTTACTGATGGGGTGGGGCAGAAAAGAGGAAAAGGCTCTGACCTGCAGTATGATGATCTAAAACACTCAGAAAGTTTAAGTCCTGGGGAGGAAACAAACTCAGAAGCAATCCTTCCTTGCAGTTTCGACTTCCAAGTATATACCACAACCTACAAATACCGTATAGGAAAACCCCTAGAGCTACAAAGCATGTGGCTTGCGTCTTGTATTTTTATGTTTCTCCATTTTGAAAAAAAAATAGACTATTCTCCTTAGACCTTCTTCCCCCATGCCCATTTTCCAAGGGGAGGTGGCCACTGTGGCCGCTTGGAATCTAAGTAGAATAATCTCTTAGGCACGCTTAACATCCAAATGTTTCCACAGTCACACGCAGTCTAATGAAGGCGAAGACACTTTTTTCCCCCAAGCAAAACACAGTCTCGTAGGTTTTTCATTCCCTGAGCTCTAACTCTCACTTATTTTAACTCTTTTCCAGAGTAATAATGTTCCCACGTATGAGACACCAAATGCTAAATGTGCTTTTCTCAGCAAATGCAATTCGTCTGAGAGTAACTTCCAACAAATTGCCCGCAATGTTTCCTTATTGCTGGAGACGGTGCGGGTACTAGGCTGTCAGAGAGATCAGCACAAAACCTGCCTTTGGTTTTAATCCTTCCCGTATTTCTCGTTATGACAGTGTGCGTGAAGCATAATGATTCCTTTTTCGTTTTCTTTCTTGAGTGTTCAGATACAGGAGTCAGATGAGGTTGGGGGAATGTGGTGTTTTCCTCTTGAGAAATCATGACTCCCTCCGTTTCTTCAGACTCCCAAGGTTACCGGGGTGGGGGGGGATTAGGACTTGCTGGTGACAAGGATTCAGGGCTTGCTGTTTCTTGTGGTCCCAGCAGGGTCCTCAGGAGACCCCTCGTCCATATTTCTTTAGCTCTCCCCTTCTTATCATTTACTTTCTTAAAGCTTACTACTAAACTGGAACCCACATAAAGGTGGGGGGGCCAGGGAGACAGCCTGGAGGGTAAAACACTTGCTGTGTATCTGTAAGGACTACAGTTTGGCTTTCCAGACCACAAGTAAATGCCTGGGAGAATGTCACTGCCTGCCTGTAATTCCAGCCTGGAAGATAGAGACAGGATCTCCAGACCAAGCCAGCTAGCTAGCCTAGACATATCTGTAAGCTCTGGGTTTGATTGAGAGACCCTGCCTCAGTTAATAAGGTGGAAGAAAATGGATCAAGAATGATTTTCAACATCAACTTCTGTGTCTTCATATGTACGTGCACATACACATACCTAAGCCCACACATATGCAAAACATGGGCACACACCCATGAAGACCACACACACACACACACACACACACACTGGAAAATAAACCCACTCGGCAGAAAATGACTTTAACAAACGTGTTTATGCCACATTTACATGGGGGTATCCATTAAGATCTTCCCAACAGATTGTCGTCACCTTCTGTGGTGTTTCCAGTACGTCATTAATGCTGAAGCTTTAGCATGACCCCAGGAAATTAAACTCGCTGAGGTAAAAATGATATTTAACTCCAGAAAAAGTTGGCATCATTAAACCAGGAGGACACCATCTTCTTTCCAAGGTCAAAAAGTCTAGACATTGTCTCTGTGTCTGTGAACTCTGAAGGCTGTCCTTTTTAACTGGGAAGAGGTGAGAATGCCAACAAGGGTGAAGAACTCGGGCTTCTCTGGATAGCTGGTTTAATGAGGGGGAAGCAAGGTTCAGTCCCAATCACGCCCAACTTCAGTGCCTCTTTGTGCTATTGGATAGCTTAATCGGTATCTGAACTGGAATGCCTTCATGTGGAAGATCAGACAGTGGTTCTGCTACAGAACATTCTGGAAGTTCAAATGAGTGCATACCAGGTATATTAGTTAGCCATCTATCACAATAACAAAGTACCTGAGATAATCAATCATCTTGTAAGAGAAGAATTTTATTCTCCTCATAGTTGATTGGAGGGTGGGGTAGGGGGACATCGAAGAGAGATGCAAGGTCAGTGGAGACTAAGGGGCATCAGTAAAAGGGGTGTGTGCCCCAACCATCCCTGCATAGCAGTGGCTTCTTCTAGAGTACTCCTTCACCTTGCCTCACTTGCAGTATGCTACCACAGCGTCTTCCTGTTCTCCAGGCGATTAGAACAAAGTGAGGGATTCACCAGTCCTGCAGGGACTTTCTGGAAACTGAGTCAGCGAGCAAAGCCTTCCTTCTGGTCCTCCTGCAACCAAGCTCCCTCCTTTTACGGGATGCTGAAGGGCCTGTGGGTGCTTAACTCACTCCTGACAAGGAAATCCCGATGAAATGAGAACATTGAGCTTCTGGGGACACCAGATTTGCACCCCCAGGGTTCCTGGCTGCTTTGGAATTCATTGTTCATCTATCTCCTGTCCCTCACGTGTGGGAAGATTTGGGACTTATTCCTCCGTAGAGAACTGAATGATGAATAGGCCTATCGTGAGAGAGTGACAGTCTGTGGCTTTTTAAATGAAAATCTATATGCAAATGTGCATTCAAGTATCTGTTAATTTTTAATTGGCTTTCCAAAGCAGCATGAGGAAGACCTGTGCTTGGCTATCGGTTGCTTCCGTGATGAGATCCTCATCAACGACGACGCTCAGTGAGCAATTGTGTTCTCCTTGCTCAGAACTCTTCATCTTCTCCCCTGACCTCAGACCATATCCAGACAGGAGCCCCCCTGGGCCATCACCTTCACTCTCCTCAACCACCTCTGTAGCCTCCCCTTATCACTCCCCTCAGTCTACTCCTCAAAGGCATACGTGCTACATGCTCAGCTTTTTCTCAGCGTGGATGCCGTTCCCACTACAGTGCCTGCTTGAAGTCAGGGGCTCCCACACTTCAGTGCACGTGACCCTCATGGGTGGCGGTGGTGGTGGTGGTGGGTGGCCGCTATTGAAAATGTAGCCGTCGAGCCAGGCATGGTGGCACACACCTCTAATCACACACTTCAGAGGCTGAGGAAGGAAGATCATGAGCTAGAGGTTAGCCTGGACTACTTTGCCAATCTCTAAACAAATAAATCCCCTAGCCCAGCTCGGAATTTAGACAGTCTGGGATAAGACCTGAGCGTTTCCATTTCTTAAGGGTCCCTAGAGGATGACCCAGAGCCCATACTTTGACAGCCTCTGTATCGCCCTCCTACTCCCACAAAACTTCCATAATTCCTGTTCGCACTCCATCAGTCCGTTTGTGCGCCCCTTCCCTGGTTGCCTAGCGGTGATCGAGCTCAACCATTCCACGTGCTCCCCTCATTTGCATCTTGGGCATCTCTACGGCACCTCACAGCCTAACAGTGCTCCTCTGTGGGGTTATTTGTCTGAATCCGACGTCTGCACAATTCTTGAGGCTTCAAGAATAAAGATCTGTGACAGCCCATCCTTACCCACTTGGAGTAAGTAAGTAAGGCATGCTCAAAGACATCCGATGCACCTATGGGTGGACCACTACAGTTCACAGTGATTTATACTGATTTTTTAAGACAGCTAGACCAAAGGGTTTCAAATCGCCCGGCACAAAGAAATGATAAACTTCAGGGCGATCCATATGCTAATTGCTATAATTTCATCATTACGCACTGTATACATGCATCAAAAATCATATTTGTGTATACAATTACTATATGTCAGTTTTAAATTCAATTTAAACTCAAAGGAAGAAAAAAACGACCCACTTTAGATGTGGGCAGAGCATTAGAAGGGCTGCTCATTCGCATGGCACAGGCACTTTGCAGAGCGGTGGCCAAGAGGGGAGGGCATCTGTCTAGTTAACCAGATCAGCCAGGTGAGCCTTGGCAGCCAGGTAGATGACAGCCACCAAGTCAGACCTCCCTCGAGTCTTTGTCCTGCCCTTTTTGTACAAAACTGAGTCACACTTGGAGCAGATGGGCGCCTTCTACAGACTCCTAGGCCTGGTTCTTGTCCCGGGCCCAGGGACAATACAACTCCTTCCTCTCTGGGGCCTCGATCTTCCTGTCTAGGACCCATGAAGGTCTGACTTTGGCTCTAAAGTTTGTCGAAGACCACAGCTCTGTGGGACAAATGCTTCATTTCAGTGAGGACCAATATTGATTAGGATGTGAGGGCCTTCCTCTTAGCCAAGTCACGACAGCAGTAGCATTCAAACTGTGGGGGTGAGGTGAATTCTGGGGTTCAGAACAGAGCCCGTTGCCTCTCTCTCTGTTTGGAGTCATTTATACTGAGGAACTAGGAAGGAGGTGTCCTATGGAAAGGTCCAATTCAGATTCTCAGGGAGAAGCACAGCAGACCAAGAAGTACCCACACCCTGCTTCCTGTTCCCTCTCTAGGGGCAGCATGCACCCAACTGCTTGGATAAGGTTTGGGGACTAGACTATGAGAGCTTTGAAATGCGTGTGTATATTTGGGGTGAGTGCCCCACCCCCAGAAAAAATGTATGTCCTTTCTGTCATTCTCTCTCTAGCATCTGCCAATTTTGGTTGTAGTCCTGAACCTATGGGATAAAGTGTTCACAGCTCCACCCTCTATCCCCAGTTTACAGAGAAGAGACCAGAGCAACACCAGCATCTTTAGAACCCCTTTCTTCCCTGTGTGTGTCTTTTAGTTTGCACCTGTTACGAGTTCTGTTTCAGTTTCCACTCTTAGAGAAATATGTCGGTTATATACAAAGTTAGATTGATTAAGAAAGTACTAGAAAAACCAGAGAGGTGGGTAAGAGTCTTCATTTTGTTAGAGCATTTAGTAACCATCTTCTTTTAATGTGAATCTTAACCTTGTGCTGTTTGGTTTACGGTTATTTACCAGGACCCAGGGGAGTGTTTTCTTCCTTTTTTAGACAGTAAGGAACAGGCTTGGGGTGGAGGCTTCCCGGGTTGAGCGTTGTGAGCCTTAGAGAAGTTGATAAGACGGATTAGAAGTGAAGGCTTAAAAGAGTCTTAAAAAGCCAGGCCATTATAAGGCCCATTACTCCCCATACATTCTGTAAAATCACATGCATGCAGAGGAGAGTGGGGGTGTGAGGGGAGAAACTGGCTTCGGTTCAGAACGTCAATTATGTCTTCTTTTTTTTTTTCTTTTTCCTTTTTAATTCCTTTTCACAATTTATTTGACATTTTGAACAGTGGCCAAAAAAGCTATTATAACTATAAAACATATTCATTGGGATAAATCTCATTAGTTGAAAGATTTAATTAAGGTATTGACATGCTTAATTGATACGTGTAAGCCAAGACCATTTTCATGTCTCATTTCCATATGCTGTCTGCTTTAAGAGATGCAAGGAACTGTGTCTTTAAAAAAAAACAAAAAAAAAACCCTCCCTCTGTAAAATGGCTATAGATTCATCTGCTCCCCAGTGTCCCCGGGGACCACTTCCTGCTACTCTCCTTGATTCCCAGCCAGCCACTCCTCTAAGTGGGACTGCTGGAAGTGAAGATGACTCGAATCCAGCTCGAGTGCCTGCCAGGCCTCCTTATGATCAATAGGAGAATATTTATATTAATAAAGCAGTGAGTTAATTAAATAAAGTGGTCCTCTGGGTAAAGTTAAGATACTAGAGGATGGGCAGGGATCAATACATTCAAGCATTTGAACATTAAGTATGTGCCTTGAAATTTTATGGGGCTTTAAAAAAAAAACTTGCTTTGTAATGTAAAAAGTTTGAAGCCTCCACAAGTGACCTCTGCTGGGGCCTTGTGTCTGGCTTCCAAAGCTCAGGCAGGCAGGACTAGGGAGCTGACAGAGACCTGCACTCACTCAAAAAGGCCCCACAGCGGACCTCCCTTGTCTGAAGAGCACCCCTCCTGGGTGGGATGCTATCTTGGGGGACAGAAGTTGGACTGGGGTGCAGAGGTCTGTTAGCACAGCTCCACTCTAAGAGAGAACATTGCATTGTCCCTGGAACAGCGTCAGTGGAAGATGTAGCTGCACTTCTTGTTCCCAATGACAGGTACTTTGGGAAGAGCCTTTGCTGGACACTCTCTCGTCCTCTGGACCTCTGGGCTTCTGCTTCCTGGGTTTCCTCTTGCTCCTCTGTCTATTCCTTCATCACCTTCCCTTTCTATATAGAGCAGGGAGCTTAGGGGCTATGTGTGGTCACCTCTCTCTATCCTAACTTCTGGACGGTCTCCTCTGTGACTGCCTTTTTCTGTGTCTGTTTTTTCCCCCCGTCTCTGGCCTCTGGCTTTCCCTCGTCTCTGTTTTTCTTGTTTCTACCTCGCAGTTCCCTCTGCTCCTGTCTCTGCTTTTTGTGTCCGTCTCTGTCTTTCATCTCCCTCTCTCTGTCTCTTGTCTTTTCCCCTTTCTGTCTCTCCTTTGTCTGTCTTTAAAATCGGACCACATGCTCACCGATTGGGACATGACACTTGCTCTGGGAACTGAGTTGCTGGTCTCTCCCTCTGCCCCTTCAGCAGCCACCCTGCAGGGTTTAGAGAAAGGAGGGAGGCCCCAGTGTCCTGCCCCAAGCTGTTGGTGTGTAGAAGTGACGCCATTTCTGCGGTCCTCTGTTGTTGTCTCTGTGGACCGTGTCTTCTCTGTGGTGTAGCCTCAGCATACAGTATTAGCTGTTGTCACCTAGTAATGATAATCTTCATTTAGACATAAAACCTGAAATGGTTTTTAAAAAAAGCTGCTCCGGGTCTCTGCTCTCAGGGCTTCACAGCTAATGTCCCCTGCCCCTCACGCCAGATGACTTCAGGCCCTCATGGACTCCCCTACAATTTCTCCCAGCATAGCCCTTACAACACAGTTGATCACTTCATAACAAGCTTCCCCAGTGCTGGGTGCGGAGGGGAGGGCTGGCCTGCTGTAGCCTAGGCTCCCATCTTTCTATGAACCCTCTCTATCCTAGAGATTGGCTGGTCTATAAAGAAGAGTCTCCCTGAAGGAATACTGGAAGTACTGTTGTACTAGAGACTGAGTGGGGCCCAACCACTGCCTCCTTTCCCCTTGAACTTGATCTGGAATTACTGCTTCCCAGTGGTAGAGCGCTTGTATGCATTGGTTAACTTCCTGTCGCTATAACAAAATAACTGAGATAATCAACTCGTTAAGAAGAAAGGGTTTTGTATTCAGTTTGGCAAAAGGGGTTGCAATCAATGAACTCTTGACCCTACAGTATCTGGACCTATGATGAGGCGGCACTGCATGGTAGGCAGAACCCATTCGACTCGTGGCCAGGAAGCAAAATGGAGCCCCCTTGCTTCCTTCAACAGCACACTACAAGGGTCTGTATACCTTTTAGTGGACCCCCAGTTCTCTAAGGTCTCCTACCTTCCTGCTTTGGGGCTGAGACTTTTTGGAAGACCTTTAAGTTCCAATCCATGTTCTGTTCAAGCCTCAAGGGAAAGAGCACAAGAACTTACCTGTCTCCTAGAGTGCCTGGAAGTTAACGTCAGCAGGTTCAAGTATCAGTAGGGGTATTTACTACGTGCTTACAGGAGCCGGTGAATAAACAGTGAGCCCTGAGTTCCTTTGCCATGTTATAGGAATTCTCTGACATCAGGAAGCTCGTGCTCTCTGTTTTACAGATGTAGAAACCGAGATTCCGACAGTACAGTCTGGCCATAACTCATTATCCCAGTGGAGGCTGGAGTTCGTGATAGAATCTTCCAGGTCCTGAGCCAAGTTGTCACCACTGTAGCTCCCTGCCTCCTGAGACCTGGCTATCTGCAGGATGCTGGAGACCAGCATGAAAGATGTCATGTTACCAGGAGAAGGCATGGCTCGGGGTTAGGTAGGGAGCAGACCCAGGGAGGTGAAAGAGGCATTTCTGAAGGAACCTTACCTTTATCCTTTTTCTCTGGTCTTCACCCTTTCGGGACTCCTCTTTGTTGGAGGCTAAAGAGCTTTTTGTGTTTGGTGCCAGACTAGTCTGCTCATTACTAATTAACTTTATTTATTTTCACTTCCCTGGATTCACCTAGTACTCACGTTCTTCATCTAGAACCTTTCAAGCTGAACTCCAGAGGCAGGCCCGGAATTAAACATCTGTCTCAACTTCAAACTAGGTGTAAATCTATTGACCTGCATCCATCTTCTCATAAGTTGGGAGAACAGCGTCTCTTCTTTAGGCCATGCCCAGACATCCACAGTGTGAATCATTAGCGACAACTGAGTTCACTTTGCATAGAAAAATAAGCAATACCAGGGATCGTGGGAAGAAATATATATATATATGTATATATATGTGTGTGTGTGTGTGTATATATATGTGTGTGTATATGTGTGTATATATATGTATATATATATATATATATATATATATATATTAGCGTGTTATGATGACTTAAGCTCCTACGTATGTCACTGTCATCCCGTGCCGGGCCTCCAGAAGCCGGCCTTTGTCGTTCGGGGTATTGGGCTCTTGCTGAATTGCTTTCCTCCCCTGGTGGAAGATAATTTTGAGCCTCTGTGAAGCTGTATCGATTTTATCGGCAGATGGCCCTGGGATAGCATCCCACCTTCACCGTGGAGATTCCACTTGTTTAATGGGGTTCTGAAAAGCTACAAGAAAGAGCAGGTACATACAAGCCGCGTTTCCTTGAGCTGCAGCCTCGCATTCCAAGTCCCAGGCCCCGAGCGGCTACAGCCAAGACTCAGTCCCTCCCCACCAGCACATGCCAGCACACTCATACCCTTCAAGGGACAAAAAAAAACGGGGGACGGGCCTACACGGGGTAACCTCAACACTTCTCCCTTAGAGCAGGGCGGAGCTAAAGGAGGCACTCAAGACAGGAGGAGTCTCAGGATGAGGCATGAGGAGGCTGAAGCAGTGCTCAGAGCCTTTCCCTATGGTCATCTTGGATTTTCTACAGTGTCCAGCAGTGTTGTCCAAATTAGGGATGGGCGTGGGCTTCCCCACCTCTTCTAGCTTCCCCTCTTCTTCACACTTCTTCCCTCCTGTAATAATCCTCAGTATCTTTTAGGCAGCTTGGAATGAAGGAATCAAGTCACAGCGTCTGCTGTCCCAGAGTCGATCAGGGCCCGTTTCACCGCCTACCTCCGACTTTTAGCATCTTCTAGCGTCTGTCAAAAGCATCCCGGAGCTTGGGGTTTCATTGTCACCTGAAGCCCAGCAAACACCAGACTTCAGAGAGGGAGCAAGGGACCTTCTTGGTTAAGAAGGATTGTCATGGATAGAACTCCTTTCATCATTGAATGGATTTTCTAATCTGTTGTATTCTTTCGGGCCAGGCCTCAGCTCTCTGTGAGAAACCAGGCAGTCCGTGTGCTTAGCCTGTCTCCCTGGTATGGCTGCTCATTCCCACGCTTTAGCTCGGCTCACAGAACCCCTCAGTGTGGCCTCTCCCGCACCTCTTTCTTTGTAAGCCGGTTCCAGTGACATTGCTCACCAAACACAACACTCCCAATAGGGAGTGGCAAAAGATTGACGAGTTAGGGTAGCGAGGACTCGTGATAGTCAAAAGGAACAAACTGGATTTGAGGGATAAAATGATCCAAAGCGTGAGATACATTCTGGGTCACTCATGAACCAAGCAGCGGCATGAAATCATTTTTACGTGAGTTGTTTTTTTTTTTAATATCCATCCAACAAACATATTTTAAGATAAGTACAGACCATGAGAGCAAAAGCTGCACGAAGCTGAGTTATGAGGGGCCGGCAGAGAGACCATGGCTCTTCACAGACTCACTTCCAGTAAGTAGCAAGCTGAATGACAGCTAACCCCTCTAGATCCAGACTTCTTTGGCCCGTACCCAGGTGGCTAATTTGCCTCTGGCTTTTTGGGAAAGTCAAATTTAGCAGGAACTGGGGACCAGGACTGAGTTAAAAAGGACCACACTGGAGATGAGCTCCCATTTTTCTCGAAGCTCTCTTTTGTAGGAAAGGTTAAAAGGACATGAAAGAAAGGTTGAATCTTTTATATCCTCACTCCCCTCCTCCCTGACAGGGACAGACATGAACTCAAGTTCTAACAGAAAATATAAATTTACCAAAAACAAAACTGTTAGAAACAGGGTTCTCTCTCTCTCTCTCTCTCTCTCTCTCTCTCTCTCTCTCTCTCTCTCTCTCTCTCTCTCTCTCAGGTTTTACTAACTATGCCTAAGCAGATCTCACTGCTGGGACAATCGGCCTCTGAACCTAGGCTATCAGGCCTCAACTCAGAGGCAAAAGAGGAGGCCCAGTTAGCAATTAATCTCCAGGCGGACCAAATGCACAGGCTCCAGAATAATTCCATAAGCACATCCCCCCCTCGTCACCTCCCCCTCGCTCACAAGGTTTCATTTTCTAATTGTAAAAGCTTTTTGGCATGGGGATGTCGTTGGCGAAGAGAAGAGGACTCAATTTGGCCCATCTCTCCAAAGAAGACATGGGGACAAGGACACTTCTCCAATTAATCAGCAAATGCCCGGCTCTCGAATTCAGGCCAAAGGATCAATTTACATAAAGCTACTTCTTGAGATGAATTTTCCTTCCCTTCCCATCCTCTGCTTCCCTCCCTACCCCCTTGTCCAGCCAGCATTAGATATGCTACTGGATTTCAGATTGACAGTGTCAGCTACGACAATCAAATTAGAGATGAAAGCCTCAGATGGCTGCCAAAAAAGAGGCAGAGGAGAAGGGGGTGGGAAGCAGAATAATATGTCAAGCTCAGGGGAGGGAAGATTGTGTGGAAGTGAGCCCCGTTTCCCCAACTGTGAGGGGCAGACACATTGCCTCCGACAAAGGAAAGAAGAGTGTAATGTCACCATTCCTTTTGGTTCAGGTGAGCCCTGGCCCTATACAAGGCTGATAAGGCAAAGATCCCGTCAAGCCTGAACCTTGGCGTGACACTATCTCAGGTACAAAATTAGGGACTTTGCAATCAGATTTTTCAGCATCCAGTTCCGGCACATCCAAATTTCAATCTGATAGGCGCACAGGGGGTGCTCGTTTGTGGTGACTCTGGCAGATGCCCAGTGATGTGCATACACAGGGACTCTAATGGGAACATGGTGACAGGCACGGGGACCCAGATGGGTACATGATGATGTGCATGCTTAGAGATTTTGACAGGTTGTGGTTGTTCTACATACACAAGACTCTCATGGGTACCCAGTGATGTACGTACACGGGGACACGAATGGGTGATAGTGATGTTTGCACACAGGAACTCTGACAGCTACATGGGGAGGTACAC
Source organism: Rattus norvegicus (assembly GCF_021556685.1). Lineage (NCBI taxonomy): Eukaryota > Metazoa > Chordata > Mammalia > Rodentia > Muridae > Rattus > Rattus norvegicus. The sequence goes on from NC_141543.1 coordinate 25,951,302, forward strand.
GCCCACAGGCTGAAATGCAGTAGTTCTCAACCTTCCAAACGCTTAGACCCTTCAATGCAGTTCTTCATGTTGTGGTGACAACCCCCACCCCATACAATTATTTTTGTTGCAATTCTGTAACAGTAATTCTGCTACTGTTCATGAACTGTCACATAAATGTCTGATACCCAGGATATCTGATTATGCAACCCCCGTGTAAGAGTCATTCAACCCACAGGCTGAGAACCACCGCTCTAAGGTACACAGTGTTGTATAAATGCAGACTTGGACGGTTTCACAGAAATGTCCATGTGCATGGGTTCTGGAGGATCTACCTTGCTGTTGGAATCTTGCTTGTGCTTCCTGGGCCACTTACTGGTATGAGGAAGGCTAGACTAGAAAAGGAGGCATAATTGGGCTGCTAATGAGCACTCCCCAGTCCCATCTAATGCAACCACCTTGCCGCTAAACTGTGATAATCCTAGGGATTAGTGAGCTGTGGAGAAGAAGCTCAGACCCCGCATCCTTTGCTGCAGATGATCAGCCAATTATAACGCTGTTCCGTTAACAAAAAAGAGCATTAGTCGGAGTTGCAGAGAATAATTAAATGAAGAAAGTTTTTGTTTGGACTGGGAGCATTAGTGAACCCCGTCAGCCCTGGAAGAGCAATAGATGGAAAAACCGTGTGATTGGAAGGAGGTCCTCAGTCCTAGTGATTGAATCGTTTCAAGCTGCGGCATGCTTCCCCGCCACCTGTGGGTTTCAACCCTGCCTGGCCATCCTCCACGGCGGCTGCCACACCCACAATCCTAGGTCCTACACTGGGCTCCTCTAAAGATTTGTCCCTCTGCATAGAGACCATGAAGCTGTACCTCTTTACCCTTACTGTAGCACAGCACCTTCCCAGCAGCAGGAAGTATCTAGATGTAGCCATCAGCCATTTAGAAGGTGACCCCCTAGTTCAATTTGGCGTGTATATGAACTATACATCAAATTTGAAAGACCCGGCATAAAAAAAAATCTCAGTAAGTTTTTTAACTGATGCCCTGACACATGATAATGTTTTAAACATATTGTTTTCAAAGTGCCTTACTGGAATTAATAACCATTTAGTTCATAGTTTATACACATTTCTTTAGTGTGTGGTGTGTGTGTGTGTGTGTGTGTGTGTGTGTGTGTGTGTGTGTCCAAGCATGCGAGTGTGTATGTGCGCGGGCACACACCACATGTGCATCACATACTTATAAATGGGGACCCACAAGACCATGGTGCACACATGGAAGTCAGAAGGCCTCTGGGAGTCTGTTCCCTCCTACCATGTAGGTCCTGGGATCAAACTCAAGTTGTCAGGTTTGGTGGCAAACACCTTTACCTGCTGAGCCATCTTGCTGACCTGTCACCCATTTCCTTTTCCCATATTTAATAGGACTAATGAAAATTTTTTTAGACTGCGTCTGTGGCTCATGTGACATATCTATATGTCAGTACCCTAAGAGTTGACAGTCTCTGTCCTCACACGGTCATACACTTTAGCTTTCCAGTCAAATGAAACCTTGGGCCAAAGTGTCCTGTTGACTAGATAAGAGGCTGTGTGGTGTTGGTTTGTTGGAAATTAATGTGTGAGGCCATGCATCGGCCCAGTTCGGTGTCACGGCTCTCCACCGCCCTGGGTGACTTTTGAGTGTGTGCTCTATAGAATATATGCCTGGAAAGGGACACAAAGGATGCCCATGTTGATAACTGTTCAGAGCAAACCAGTGACCTCTCCATGCATGCCTTCTGCACCCACTGCAGCTCAACCAGATCATTACTTGAGGATGCACAACAGCTCCAATGTATTTGGTCCCCAGGCCCGGATCCTAGCCTCTAACTCCAGCACCGTAGCCAACTCTGGCTGCCCAGCCTAGGTCTCAACTCCCATCCACCTCCACCCATGATTTCTCCCTTAGAGAACCTTGTTGAACTCTGTAGGAAACTTGTCTGAGAGGCTCCTCTGAGCGTGTCCTAATCTAGCAGCAAGCATCCCTCCTGAGGTCTGGGAAAGTCCAGAGCCAAAGTTCTTAAGGTCTTCCTGCCATTCCTCAGGGATCACAGGGAAGGAGAAACACCTGCTGCCTCCTTCCCTCCTAGGTCAGCCTCCTCAGTGAGCTTCTGAAGAGTCTTCCAAAGTACAGCTTCTCTCTCTCCTCTTTCTTCTCTCTCTCTTCTTTCCTCTCTCTTCTGTCTCTCTTCTCTCCTCTCTCTCCTCTCTCCTCTCTCCTCTTTTCTCTCTCTTCTCCTCTCTCTCTCTCTCTCTCTCTCCACACACACACACACACACACACACACACACACACACACACACACACTTCAGACGACTCTGACACTCCATTCATACCACAAGCATTTTGCACACCACCAGCAACTTTCTGGAATATCTTTGCATCCAAGGCCCTGGATTTCCCCCAGAGACAGACTTAGATTTTAAGACAGTACAGTATGGCCTGTTAGCTTTGTACTCAGCAAGTGAAGAGGCTGGGGTTGAGAAAGCGCTTGCTTTCCATTTTCTGTGATGCCTAGCCTGATTTATAAGTACAGGTTAGAGGAGAGGGTTGAACAGATCGTTAAAGAGATACAGCCCTGTGTAACAGCAAAACTGGGATGTGATCTTAGTATCCGACTGGGCAGTGACCTTGTGGGAGCGAATCTTATGTGTTTAGAAGTTCAGCTGCAGGACCCAGCTGGTGTCTGGTGCAATCTATCTGGGGTGGGTCCCAGGGACCCACACTAACTTTTTGTCAGAAATTCTCGCATATTTCAGAGTAAAGTATACACAATGGGTGAATCTTTTTTTCTTATCACTCAGCCCCAGTAACTCCTGGCTAGATTTGTTTTATCTGTGTCTCCATCCAGTTCCCCTCTTCTGAAATATACTGAAGCAAAACACTCACCAGATCCTGAACGGCCTCAGTGTGTCTCTCTCAAAGACCAAGGTGAAGTGAAGCAAACCGTTCATGATATCACTCTCATTCCTGACTTCAAAACACTTAACAAGAGGGGTTGGGGATTTAGCTCAGTGGTAGAGTGCTTGCCTAGCAAGCACAAGGCCCTGGGTTCGGTCCCCAGCTCCGAAAAAAAAAAAAAACTTAACAAGATACCTACTTTTTTTTTTTAGCACCACCTACAGATTCTGACCAGTTGTCTGACAATGGGGGACCTGGGCCCTGCTCTCTGTCAACCATAGTTTATCCTACCAATGATTCTTCATGCCATTGCTCTGAAAGACAAAGCTTTAGTTCCTAATAAAGCCAGACTGCATGCCCAAAAGTTGTCGGGATTCAGGCTAGCATCTTTCTCTCAGGCTCTAAAAACTCAAATTAGTTTTGGATCCGGAGCAAAAGACAAAGCCAAAAAAAAAAAAAAAAAAAAAAGGAGTGCACACTTAGAGATGGGCTTTCTTCTTGTTGAAAAGCAAGAAGCATTAAAAACATTGTCCTCCGTTCTGGAGGTGTACGGGGCGTATTTTATACCTGTCAACGTCAAGGTGCCTGTTTCTTTGTGTCTACATTAGTTAGGAGTCTAAGATCCAGAAGGACCTGTGGTCAGTTCTGTTTGCTTCAGTGTTCTGACACTTAATGGGGTGTAAGACTCATCTCTTCTGGGGGAAACATAATGTAAACTGACGTTCAACCCACTGATCTTAAATACTCAAATGACGGTGGAGGTTTCTGGTAAGGTATAAGGAAAGGCAGAATACAAGCCTTGTTGATACCTTGCATTCACTTTTTAACATCCAGGTAGTTGGTAATGTGGGCTCCTCCAGTGAAAGTCAGAAGGCTGGAAAGTGATAGGGACTCATCCCCCTTCCCACCCCCACCCCCGACACACCGATGTGTGTTCTCTGTGTCCCTGACATAGGCTGCAGTTCTTCAGGAAGTGATTCCATTACACTATTGCCATCTCCCTATGACAAAGGAGACCACTGACTAGACATGCCCAGCCAGAGGGAGCCGGGCTGCTTAGCTGAGACATAAGCTCGGTTCTCATTTGATTTTGACAGTGACCCAACTGCAAATATATAATCTTGCTTATTAAGACAAATTGCCTGCAGAAGAGATTTACCTATTAAGATAAATCTTCCCTGAAGTCCACACAGTAAAATCCCCAGGGAATAATTTTGCCTCCACGTCTGTCCCTCCTGCCACATAGCATCAAGTAAGGAAAAACAATTCTTAGAGCAAAGTGATGGGTCCCCAGAACAGCGTACATTCGGAGATGGGGGATTGGGGAGGGGTTTGCCGAAGGGTTAGTTTTATAGAGAAGTGGTGTTGAGAATACAAGAAATGTTAGATTTGTGGCTGGTTTGTCAGAAATCCTTAAATCCCTAAACGAGTTTTGATTGATATGTTCATCGCACCAATGGGAAAATTCCCGCCCACTAGGCAGAGGATGTGAAAGTAATTTTAACATATATTCAGGCCAGAGAGAATCAGAGCGGTAATCCAACACCCTGATCCCAAATTCAATAATAGGTCCAAATATAAACGCGTTTTATATCACTCTCTGCTTTGGTTTGGCTAATCGAGAGCTGATGGATTTTTTTTTAACACTGCTGTCTGAAAACACATCATTGAGTAAGTCTCCCGTGCAAAGGGATTGAGGCATTGGACAACGGAGTTATAAACCCCATTGACTACTTCCTGTGCGGGCTCTTAATTCCTGTTCGGGGAGTGATGTTTCAATCTGCTACCAACTTTCAGATTGAAATTGTCTTTGAAGCTGTCTTATCAGTGGGTCCAGCCCGCTAGGGTCTAGGCTGTCTGCTGGCTTCTGTTCCCAGCAGCTTTTGACTTAACTGATGAGTCTCGTAGCTAGGAACTCTTCAGCGATTTGTCCTCGGTTGCGGGTATCATTCACCCTTACAGGAGGTCAGGCAGGGCCCGGGCATTTGAATTCTCTTGGGTGGTCCCTAACCGAGGACTGTCTGGAGCAGGGCTTCGGAGGCCAGCCTGCTTGCTTACTTGCTCCCTCACTTTCTTGCTCTTAGGTCCAAGACCTTAGTAAGTCTTCATTTGTCTCCTTCTTCATGCTGACCCCGCCTTACTGCTTGCTCTCTCCGATATCGGAGTCACATATATAGATATATAGGGGGCAATGTTAATGTGCTGTTTAACCTTGGAGTCCTGATTTCTCGGCCAGTTCAACCTTTTCCTTCCTCTGTCTCTTTTCTTCCTTCCTTTTTCTTGTATTGAAGAATAGATTTTTCGTATAATATATTCTGATTATGGTTCCCTTCCCCCTACTCCTCCAAGGTCCTCACCCCAAAGGTGATTTCGGGTCATCCCCCTCCCCCAACACACACACACACACACACACACACACACACACACACACACACACGAGTCCTGCTCCACACCCTTTCTGTCCCTCCTTAACAAAACAAGCAGGAGTCTAAGGAATACTAGTAAAACAAAACAAACAAATCAGAACAGAAAAAAACGAACAGAAGAGCCAAAGAAAAAGCACAAGAGATTCATAGACAGAGACACACATGTTTGCACACACAGGAACCCCATAAAATCACAAAAACAAAAGCCATAATATATATGCAAAGGATCGGTAAGATTGTTTTAAACACCCTGATTCAGCCTTATGAGATAAATGACCTCCAAAGCTGCCTTCGAGTTCGGCCATCTCCTGCGTGCAGCCTACCCTAGAGTCCTTTGTTTCCTCAGTGAGACTCCCTTGAAGAAAAATTTTTATTGGCAAGTGGTTATCAACTGGAGAGAGATTCTGGGTTAGAGGTGGGGCATGTGTCTCCTCCTCTCAGCCCTAGGACCCCATGCCAGTGCATGCTGCCACCATTTCGTGTGTGTGTGTGTGTGTGTGTGTGTGTGTGTGTGTGTGTGTGTGTGTGTATGTGTGTGTCCTCTAACCCCTCTAACTCAAACTTCTTTCCACCTCTTCTTCCACAGAGTTCCCTGAGCCCTAATGGGAGGGATTTAATGGTGACATCCCATTTAGTGTCTCTCACTTTCTGGGTGTTTTCTGTCTGTCTGTATTTGTTCCCGTTTGCTGTAGGAGGAAATTCTCTGATGTGTAGAGTGAAGCACTAACTGGCTTCCCTGACTGGTCTCAACCTTTTCCTTGAACCAGTCTCTGTTGTTCCACCAGAGATGATCCAGACTCAAAGATAGAGAGTCCTGGGCAGACAAGGGCAGTGTTAGTTTCCCTCAGATTTTATGAAGGGACTACTAATAGCACTCATGTGCTCTATTCTGTGCTCAGTTTTAAGTACGTGTAATGCGGGGACATTTTTTAGCTACATAGGTCCAAACCTAAATGAGGGAGAAACTCAAGAAAAGCACAGTTTGCAGAATGTTCCCTGTGCTCCAGGGGCACAAAGCGCTTTACACTCGTCCACGATTTGTCCTCACTATTGGGAAGCTGGTGGACTGGTAATCCTGGTTGAAAATGAGGGGACTAAACCAGAGTATTGAAGCAACTTTACTGATCATATAATGTAGAAGTCATGCCATGAACTTCAGAAAGGAGCATTCACAATGTTTCTGGAAGTTTCCATCCTTTTTATAAGTTTATAATCCTTTGTGTTTGAAACCTCGGAGTATATGCCCTTACCTCCCGTCCCCATCCCCATCCCCACACATAAACTTCCATTTAACACAGACAAGTTAGAATGAGTGAACCCAGAACACATGGGCCCACAGGAGTGTTTTCACTCTGCAGGGGTAGGAGGTGGACGCAAGGACTGTCATTCACTGTTTGTCCCGAGAACAAAGCATGCCTGACATTGCGGGGAGAGCCCAGGAAGCATTTCAAAAGCTCCTCTGGAACTAGACAACCTTTCAATCCATTTATCAAAGTGTCCCCGGTCCCTGTTTCGAGGTAGATGAAACAATAATAAATTTGCCAAGAAAGTTAATCTGTGTCCAAAGCATTTTAGTAAATTAAAAAGGCTGGGGGAGGGCTGGCTGGATGTGGGAGATGTCCTGTCTTGCCAACTCCCATTTGACTTAGTGTCTCCTTTAATAAGTCCTCTTTGGTCCTGTGTTTTGGGATGGAATAATCGGATGGTTAATCATTTTCCGGAAGCTGGGAAATGCACTTTAGCTAATGTACTTCTCCTTAGCTTTCAGAGGCCTAATTATTTAAAAAGGCACCCTGATCCATAGCCCACTTCCCACCAAGAACGCCTTCCTGGCCTGCCATCTTTCTTCCTGGCACCACCACCTCCGCCACCCCCCCCCAAAAAAACCCAGCACACTTTGTAGAGCCCAACCTTTCTTTAACTTGTGTCTCTCTTCTGATTGAGGTTTAAAATTTTTTTCTTTCTGGTCATTTCTGAATATATATTTCTCTCGTGAAGGGTTAGATCCTAAGACCCAAACAAGCAATTGACCAGAACTAGACTCTTGGGCATCATGGATAGGATTTGTTATTTTTATTTAATTGTCAGCCAAAATGGTCGCTCCTGTCTGCCGCAGGGATCGTGCTTAACAATAGCTCCACGCTCAGACATCATGCCGAGATAAACACACTATTAGGAAGTCTCACAAAGGCCCTGGGATAATTGTAAAGGGATGGTTACTGGGGGGGAAAAAAAAAACGAAGCACCCAGGCCTGACCCTCCTCCACGCCCCATCAGTAACACCATTAAATCTGTCGGTTTGTCAGCCCACTGGAGGTATTTATGAAATCAATATACAATCCCGTAGATGCATGGCTGCGGTATTGTTAGCCGGAGAAAGAGAGGCTCAATGGAAAATAAAATTAATAAAATTTACAAGCGGATTGTCACGGGGAACGGATAAATTCCCTGCCATCTTAACTGTTTTATTGAGTCGGGATGGGGTTTGGGGCTGGGGTAGGGCCCGCAGTGACAGGGAAAGAAAGCTGTGCCTTGTCCTGGGTTCTCTAGAGTAGGAACAAAGCTGGGTACATTCGCAGGAAGGATGTGGTAGTCAGAAAAAACGAAGCATCTGTTTCACCCAAACAGAGTGTTGCCCATGGGTTGCCTATGAGAACTGTCTTCCTTCACCACACTGTCTCTTTCTGTTTAAGCACCGTGAGCCTATCTTTTCACACACACACACACACACACACACACACACACACACACACACACACACACACGAGTGAGGCACAACTTCTGTGTCACTGCTATGCTCGCTACTTTGTTTCCCCCATATGTTTTGGCATGTGTATCCTGTTCAAACTCCTCTACTGCCCTTTCAGAAATAGGTACCACCTCCTTCCAGCTTCCAGCAGTGGTTAAAGCTGTCAGTTCTAAACCTTCTTCCTATTTGATTTCCTCTCCCTTCCCCTGATTTTTCTTTTCCTCATCGGCCATTTATCAGACGTGTGGCCAGGTCCTGTCTCCCTAGCAGCCAGAGATAACAGAAAAGGCTAAGAAGTACTGGGCAGACGCTTGTGGTCTGGAGACTGGCTTCGACAGGAAAGACTGGGCCCATTGTGGCTGCTGGAGCCTCCAGTGCCGCCCAGATGCCTGGTGGAAATTGCATTAGTCGGATGACAGGACCTGGGCCCCCTCTGTGGAGACTGATGGAGAACAGCTGAGCGGCCTGGGTGACACTGCTTGACCTCTGCTGTCATCGTGGGCTTTTGTTCAGTGCCCCGACTCCAGGCTGGAGCCCTGCTCATTGAATCAGGCCTGGCTGGGGAAGCCTGCAACAGAGCTCATTATGCACCAGAATTTATTTACATTGGTCGTAAAAAGGGGAAGCTGAATTTGAGGTGGGGGAGCACTCTTCTAGGAAGCCCAGAAGTGTCTGGGACTCATAGGTGCACCCAATCCCAATAGTTAAGTCTTGATTTGGAGCCTAAAAGTAGCCTGAGGCTAGCCCAACTGTCCTGAGGTTTAGCCAGCTGTTTCGAGCATGTGTTTGCTTATCAAAGAAGTGACAGAGGACAGGGGAAAAAAAGATGATGTCTCTCTTCTGCTTTCTGGTTCCCCCTCCTCCTATTTTGCAAAGTGTCCCTATAGACTGCCGGTGTTTCCGAAGAACATGGTGGGCTTGCCCTCTTCTTCCACCTATGTTTGAAGTTCTCTGTGGCTTTCGAGGAGGTGCCCTCAAAAATCAGCACATGAGCACCCATCATAAATCCATCTGTAGGAGAACTCATGGAGGATGGGTTTAATCTGTGACCAGTTCTCACTGTAGGACCTAGTGCCAAAGAAATGCTGGGGCACTACCCCAAGGACGGAGACAGAGAAACGTATCCTGCTGTTTCTCTTTAAAAGGAATTCTTCTTAACGTTTTGTGTGTGCACACGTAGGTGTATGCATGCACAGGCACACAGCGTGGCACATATGTGAAGGTCAGAGGGCAAATTGCAGGAATCTTTCCGCTTCTTCTACCACGTGGGCTCCAGAGATGAAGTTCAGGTTGTCAGGTCTGGTCAGAAAGCTCCTTACCGGCTGAGCCATCCAGCCCATCCAATCCCGGCGTCTCCTTACCTGACAGAAGTCGAGCCAACACCACACCACTTAACAATGCACAGCCATACGAGGAAGCATAAATACTGTTCGACCATTTAAAATGCTGGCATCGATGTGTTCGGCAAAGACGTGGACAGATGTTCTCAATATAGTATGCGAGAAAATGGTTTAGAGTAGGCCGTATGTTAAGAGGTTCTGTCGTTGAAATGTATATACAGTTTGTATAATTGGTGGCAGTGGTTATGTCTATGGTGTTCTCCCTTCATTATTTGAGGGGGTTTTCTTTTCAAAATGCCAGGTGTGTATATGAGTGTGTGTGTGTGTGTGTGTGTGTGCATACACGCGCACGCGCGCGCGCGCGCGCACACACACACACACACACACACACACACACACACACACACACACACACACCTTTGATACCTGAAGAAAACATAGTCAGGCAACCTCATCTCCACACATGTGCCCACTTCCCACCATCCTTCTTGGAGATGTCCCTGCAACATGTGTCTGCACAGAAATAGCCCTGCCGCTTGCAGCATTTGGCCGAGCTGCCTCATGTGCCTGGGGCCCCCATGGGTCTTTATGGATTGATTACTTACTGAGATTCAAGTAGGCTTGAGGTCTAAATGAAAACAAATGCACGTGTTTGGTCTAGCAAAAATAAAAAAGAAACCAGAGAACGAACCGAACCAAAAAGGCCTACGTGGTTCCTAGAGAAGAAAATTGGGACTCTAGAGGGTACATAAATCCTTGGAGAAGATTTGGGTTGGAGCCAGCCACACAGGGTAACCCTAATACCTACTTCGAAGCGGCCGTTGTGTTGACATCCCTCCATGCAGAATGAGAGGTGGGACCCCCCAGTTTTGAATGGGGTGTGTGGAAATGCATGAGGCCCTCTGTCCCTATCAGAAAACCCCCTGACCAGGCTCAGTTCCAGCCCCAAATGCCAAGCGCAGAGAACTTGATTGTCAAAGACCTGCCCAAGAAATGGGAGGTTAGTTTGTGAGGGATGTCTTACAGGGAGGGGGGTAAGAATCTTGTCTGGGAGGTGCCAAAACCGAATGGGGTGCAGTGTGCTTAACAAATAATGTGTGTTGTCCTGGCTCCTGGCCTGGAGGTGAGAGACCACCCACAGTGCCTGCCCTGAAGCAAGTGGCTCCCACCTGCACCCCAGCACCTGATAACCATTTCTGCAGAAGTCTCCACTTGCAGAACAATGCGCAGGCTTCTAACAGCCAGGGGGCCTGAGACTAAACAGCCCCTCAGGCCCTTCTGGTGGGATTCACAGGCCGCCTCCAAGGGTTTTGTTATCATAATGAGATGCGGGGAATGTGCTCTGGGTCTCTAACTGCTTTGCCTCTTCTCTTCTTGTTTAGAGATCTGAGCGAAAACCAGATCCAGGGCATCCCGAGGAAGGCGTTCAGGGGCGTCACGGGCGTGAAGAACCTGTAAGTGCTGGTTTTGTTGCTTTGGTGCAGACAGCTCGATCAGGCTGTCTGGTCAGGGTGGGAGTGAGAGACAGGAGGGAGCACCTGGTGGCTCAGAAGAGGGAGCCCTGTTCTTCCCAGGTCAGGGCCTGGCTGCCCCCACCATGCATGGCTGTGGTGTCGGCTGGCTTCTCCAGGGTCCTTGTGTGTCATGGGAGCATTAATCTGGTACAGGTTTTCTGTGCCTTGGGAAGATGGAGGGGAGGGAGAGAGGGAGAGAGGGAGGGGGAGAGGGAAAGAAGAAAATGTCTCATTCATAGGATTTCATGAATTCAAGCCCTAAAGACAGTGCTTGTGTGTGACAGCGATGACGGTGATGGTGATGACCTCATTGTTAGCAATGGGGCTGGTCACCAGCCCCTTATGAAACAGCATTAGAATTTGTGTGCCAGGACCTTGGGGACATGCGCCCAAGTCCATTCCTATTGCACTTGACTTTCATCTGTCCGCTCCCCACATTTTATTTTAAAATCATTATTGATTGGAGGGAACATCAAGAAATCATATCGAGGTCCCTGTACCAGTTCCCCAGTAGTGACGTTCTCAGTAACCCTAGTCCCATAGACCCGAGCCTTCAGACGTTAATCTCCTATGTGCACTTTGGTTGCTAGAGCAAGTGTGAACAGCTCTGCACGGTGATAGCATGGGCACGTCCACACACTGTCACCATAGTCCAGAGGCAGACTTGTCCTAACACTCCATGTTTGAACTTACCTAATTACTGTGATTCTTGTCCTGCGTGAGCTCCACCGTTCCCGGGGCCTTGCCTTGAGGAGGCATGAGCTTTCCGAGTCTCTACCCACATGGCCGTACCATGGTGTCAGAGCATGTTTTAGAGAAGGGCACGGAAATATGGTCAGGTTTGGCTGAGCAGTCGTGTTGCCCACCAGACTCCTTCATTAGCTCAACGTCAACTGAAGCAGTCTTATAAGAGACCAATAGGAAAAGAAACAAAACAAAACAAAAGTAACAAAAAACGTTACAACTGTCACTTTCCCCTGTAACAAATGGGGAGGGGCGTTAGTTTACTAGCACAGACAGGGAGCTGGTAATGGCTTCCAGATGCAGGCCATCTCGGCCTCTCCCACTTCCCACTCTGGAGGCTGGGGACTGGACCGGTGCCTTGTGAAACCGTTGGTATTTAACAGGTAAAGCGCATAGGAATCTTTGAAAGGTGAGGGTCTGGGGTGTAGAGATGACTTTGCAAGGCCTCTAGGTGGGCTGCCCGCTCCTTCCTCTGGGAGCATGAAGGGTGACGCAGGGGCAGCCAGAGTGTATGAGTGCCTCTGTAGACATGTGAGGGCCTTGAACAAGCCAGAGCTTTTGGGCTGGAGACACCAACAAATAGCAGGTCGTATGAGCAAAGCCCTACTCCTCACCCAGGTATGGCGTCTTTACCAGCTTCCCAGTATTTTGTTTCTTGGATTCTAAAAATCTTAGGACTGTCACAAACCCAGACCAATTACATCGTCCTAATCAATATCCCAAACTATCAGGGCAAACAGAGGTCTGGAGAAAGACAGTGACTAACCCAATGTCTACCAGCTTCCTGACGGCTGAGCCCCAAGTTAACATTTCTCCATAGAGAGAATGATCTGTGTGGTCCCGTGGTGGTAATTTTACATGGATGAGTTAACAGACACACTTTAGTCATGTATAAACTGGGTTGTGTAATTGTCAACCGCATTTATTATTCTCGGGAAAGTCATTCAGTCCCACCGTGGTTCCTCGTGGCAGCGAGAGATGGGGGACTTTACCTTCCCCATGGAATATCGGCAGCCATGCGAAGGCCTCTGGGGTGTGGGGTGTGTGTGTGTGAAAGCTTCAAAATCCCCAAGTGGGCCTAGCAAATGCTGTCAGGCCTGTCGCCTTGACAGAGTGTATGCAAATACAGAGGAACCAAGCATCTTTTATCCGAAAGCCTTGGGACCAGAAGTGTTTGGAGTCTCAGGTTTTGTGGGTTTTAAAATGTTTATGTAAGAGACATCTCAGAAGCAGGACGCAAATCTAAACACAAAATTCATCCGTGTTTCATATATACCCCACACCCACTGCTGGGAGGTCATTTCCATACAGTAGGTGGGGGCGGGGTTGGTTTTGTTGGTTTTGTTTTTAATTTTGTGCATAAAATCATTGGCTGGTCTGGAGTTTTCCTTTGTGGTGTCCTGAAGAAAGGAAGGAAGGTTTGAATTAGGGGTGACCTTCCTAGTTATAAGACTCGGGACCTGGACATAGGATTTTTCTCCCTTTGGGTTTTATTCCTTAACTTCCTGCCGTCCTGGGAAGAAGAGAGGGGAACGGACTCATCCTCTAAAGGAAGAGTGTTTAAAAAGAAAGAAAACTAACAGAGTAGGAGGGCATTTCTCTCTCCATCAGTTCAGTCAGCATCGTACTCTGGAGGTAGAACCTGTAATTCCAATTCTCTCGTGGCTGACCGTGGGACCAGGGACAAGGAACATGTACACAAAGAGGATGTTAGTAAAACACTGGTAACATGAAAACTTGGACATGAGCTGTGCAGAGTCGGGGGCTGTCGGAGGAGGAGGGAAATAACTCTAGGCAAGGCAGCCTGGAGGGTAGCACGGCTTGGCTATCTGATAGAATTATGTATGAATTCCATCTGTTTTGGTGCTGCATCTGTGACCTTTGGTGAATGCCTTGACGCTTCAGAGCGGCCAGTTTCTACCACTGTAACAGGAGGCTAATAATTGGTCTTACCTCCTAGGGGTTCCGTGGAGGCTAACAAAATAATGCACATGAATAACTCCGTGCGGTGCCTGACACATGCCGGAGTTTCCAACACTCTACCTGCTGCTGCTGCCGCTGCTGCATTCCTTGGTGTTTGTCTTGGTGGTGCAGGCTGTCTTTGTCTGGGCTTAAGGGATGCTTGGAACTCGGAGGAAACAAGGCAGGCAGGGCAAACAAAGTGTAGGGGGAAAACTGGATTAAGGGGGGTGTGTCCAGGGCAGACACCTCATGAGGATTTTATCCTGAAAGAAGAATGTGGTCAGGAAACTATGGAAGAAGGGAAGGCTGGGGGATCGGGACTAAGAGATGATGTTCTCCATGGCCCAAGGACATAAGGGCTAGAAATTGGGAGAGACATAAAGACAAGAAGAACCTAAAGGAGGAGCCATTAGGGACCACACCAATAGAACAGAGTGCTTGGTAGTGTTTGGTGAGTCCTTAGAACCTGGGGAAAGAAGTGTTGGTTGAGGAGGTCCAGGCTCCCATAGTCATCGATGCGTACATACATCAAGGTAAAATTTGAGCTCCTGATGAACACTATTTGGGACGCAAGCAGCAGAGTCAGAGAGTCCTCTGTGAACTCTGCCTTCTCAGAGCTTCTGTCTCAGAGGTGGAAAACTCAGGAGACAGAGCCAGGCTCGGAGGACTTGGTTTGTCATTGCGTTTGGGTGTGCAGAGATGTCCTGTCTTCTGCAGACAGTGTGAGCAGAGCGTCATCTGTGTGCGTGAAAATGGACAAACCTGGCACCCTGTCTTGTTCTTTCTGATGGAGGACATTTGGCAAAGCCACACTACCTCTCTGGACTTTATTGATTTTGGTATGGGGGAGGTGGTTCAAGAGAAAGCCACCACATGGGTAATGAAAGATACAGAACTGGAGCTAACAGCGAATTCATGGAGGGCTGGCATCTGGGCAAAGGTGATGATGAGGTTGAACGTTTAAATATGTATCTGGGGGCTGAGAGTGCACCTCCGTGGTAGATCACATGATCAGCACATGCAAGGCCTAGGTTCTGTTCCCATCATTCTCCAAGAGAGGAGTGGCAGAAGGGGACATCGATCGGCCTATGGACAGTAAGAGGTACTTCCCAGAAATGAAGTTTTCACTGAAGACTCCGCCCAGACTACAGTTAGTACCCTGGCTAGCCAGCCTTGAACTCCAGACAGATAAGGGGCTCTACTCTTGATCCTCCTCTTGCAGCCACCCCAGAAACAGGAAGAATGCAGAGTAACCAAATACTCTATCCCAGAGGGCCCCACCCCCGCCTCCCAAGGAGGAGACCACGTGACTTTCATCAGCTACAAAACAAAGGCAACAGTCTCTGAACACCACTGAACTAGGAAGGTTCTGGCATGCCCCTCTCTCACTGAGGGACTTGGTGCTGTGCCCCTCCCCAGGCAGCAGAGGGAAGCCCCTAATTGCTTCCTAGTGTCCAGAGGAGACAGCCATTAGTTGGGGAACTCCACTCCAAGCAGCTACTGTAAGCTGAGGGGAGACTGATTCCCCTGATTCTCTGTAGCCTGTCTGGAAGGACAAGGGTGCTAAGTCAAAAAGAAAACAGACAGTTGCTCAGACAAGCTGAAATGAATGGAAAGCCCGCAGAGAAACCCACCTGTGTGCTGTCATTCACTGGGCCAGTAATAAGTGCCTGCTGTATACAAGCACTGTGCTAGGTATTAAATAAAGGTGCAGTAAGAAAGCAAGGAGAGCTAAGGCTGAGAGGAAAGAATTAGAGACAGAGAAAACAAGCCACTATCCAGTAGTAGGTGAGAAGATCCAACCTACACACACCCACACACACAGACACACACACACACACACACAGACACACACACACAGACACTCACACACAAATTGTTTTAAAAAGAAATGTCCCCTGGCCCTGTCTTCCTGGGCACTCAAGTTTCCCTCTGTTTTTCAGTTTCTATTTGTGAGGACTCTGTAGGACACGCATTCCAGAAGGGAAAATCAATAGCCCCTGTCTCTGCCAGCTAGCAGAATCTGGAATTGACGGTTTGAAAACAAAGCCAGGCAGGCAGTCTTTGTGTTCTCTAGTTAGGCTGTGAGGTGCGGTAGCACAGCCTCTACTGGAGATTAATGAGCGCTGTCTCCGCCCCTCGAGAGGGCGAGGGAGGAGCAGGGAGGGACACTAGCCCCAATTCCTTGGTGCCATCTGTGTTGGCAGATCATTCTGTCACCGTACCTGGTCACCTGTCCTCCTGGTCACCCCCAAGTCAAGGCTCTGTGTGATCAGTGTCCCTCAGCTCAGCTCATGCCTGCACACACACACACACACACACACACACACACACACACACACACACACACACACACTCTGCTGTGTCCATCACTGAGAGCTTCACGGTGCTCAGGTGGTTCATGGCACAGTTGGTAAGGTTGATTAAAACCACCAAAGACACAGATAGGTTTATTACTCTATTACATC
Organism: Rattus norvegicus; assembly: GCF_021556685.1. NCBI lineage: Eukaryota > Metazoa > Chordata > Mammalia > Rodentia > Muridae > Rattus > Rattus norvegicus. The sequence goes on from NC_141543.1 coordinate 25,967,426, forward strand.
CTTATACTGCTGGTGGTATTGCCTACCAGAATACATGTGCAAGTTTCCCAGTGTTTCATGCAAAAGTAATTTTACAAACAATAGGAACGCGACTGTCCTTATACTTAAAGGGTTTACAACTCAACAGGAGGATGGACTGATGGACTAACACGTGCAGGACATAGGTCAAGGGCTCTGTCATAGTTAGCTTCAGTTATCAACTTGACACATCTGTAAAAAAGGGAGACCTCAACTGAGGAATTGCCTCCCTTGGATTTGTCCTGAAGGCACGTGTGGGGCATTTCCTTGTATAGAAGGACCCAGCCCACTGTGGGCGGTGTCGTCCCTAGGCAGGTGAACCACAGCTGTATAAAAGATAGCTGGATGTTAGACTGGAAGCATGCCAATAAGCAGCTTTCGTTCATGCCTCTGTCTGTTCCTTAGTTCCTGCCTTGGTTTCCTTCAACGATGTATTCTGTAAGCCAAATAAACCCTTTCTACCTCAAGGTAGTTTTTGGTCAGGTTTTTATCACAGCAACACAAAGAAAACTATGACAGGTTTCTTTGGGTGTAAGGGCAAAAATGTGGAGCGACTCAGGAAATCAGAGTGATTCTCTCTTCACTGAGGAAGTAGCATGTGTTCGGTTTTGAAGGTTGAGTAGGAGTTCACTAGAGACCAGGATATTCCCAACAGAAGGAACAGTGTGTGAACGACCTCCAAGAAGACAGCAGTGTGTGGAAGAGTTAATGCTCGTGTTCCTGGAGCACAGAGAGGAGAGAAAGAGCTAGCTTAGAGCGCGGGAAGCTGCGGGGAGGGACTTGAACACCGGCTGCCAAAGTGATCGGCACCCGAAGAATAGGGGCCACAGCCTCAGTGCAGGGGACAGATTTTTTTTCCAGAAGAGAATAAAGTGGGAGTGGCCAGGGCAGAGACTTAGAGAGTGGTTCGGAAGTTATGGGGGGCTGACAGGAAGAGCAGACGTGAGGGCTGCGGGGCTGACCAGTACTTGTCACCAGCTTATGAGGTGGAAGCAGAGGTGGCCCTTGTGCAAGTCACCAGGGACGAATGGGAACAGTGCCTGTCCCTCCTGAGGAGGGGTGTGTGTGAGATTTCCTGTGAAGTCCAAGGCAGTACTTCCCAAAGACCCCATGAGTGAGCCTTCCAGTTTTTCCTGTTGTGGCTCCTGGCTGAGTGCAGGCTTCAGATCTCATGCTGCAGGAGCCTGCCTACCTGCCTTCCTTCCGTCCCTCCCTCCTTCCCTCTCTCCCTCCCTCTCTTCCTCCTTCCCTTTCCCCCTCTCTCTGCCTTCTTTCCTTCCTTCCTTCCTTCCTCCTTCCTTTCATCTGACCTTTCTGTCTTTCCTTCCTTCCCATCGGTTCTTCCTTCCTTCTGTCTGTCCCTCCTTCCTTCTATCATTTCTTTCATCTGTCTTTCTGTCTGTCCTTTTGTCCTTCCTTCCATCTGTTCTCCCTTCTGTTTGTCCCTTCCTCCTTCCTTCGTTCCTCCCATCTGTCCTTCATTTCCTCCTTCCTTTCTTCCCTCCCTTTGCTTCTTCCTTCCCATCTTCCACCTCCCTGACCCCCGTCACAATCATCACTGGGTCCTTACTCTTGCCAGGTACAAAGTCGCTCTTAGAAATCCAACAAGGTTCCATCCCTGCACGGAAGAGTTTCTGTCTACAGTGGGGAAGCCGCTACATCAAGAGCAGGTTGATGCCATAGGCGGCCCCCTCTAGCACCCGCCACGCCGTCTTGTGACTAGCTGCGTGAGTGGTCCTTAAACACTGGCCCCTGGGGGGGAAAACTGAAGAGACAGGTAAACTAGACTGTGTCGGTAGCAAAGCATATGACCCGGCACTTTCCACAGGAGAGGAATGTCAGTAAGTGCCCCGGAGACGCTGCCAGGAAGTTGCACAAAACCCAGTGCCACTGCTTCAAACATTTTATTGGCATCCTCTGCTGGCCTGGTATTTCTTCTAACACCTCATTCTGGGTAATGATTGTGTGCACGGCTGTCCTTCTAACATGACCTGCATGGTATATAAAGCAAGGGGGGAAATCAAGTCTGACTTCTAGGAAGTGGTTCTCCGTTTGCCGCATAGTAGGCGCACAGTTAACAGCAACTACTGGGTGAGGAGATGAGCAGAGCCTCTGACTCATAGAGAGCAGCCCTTACACCAGAGCCTGATGATGACTTAGAAGCAGAGAGTGAAATCGAGGCTCGAAGCCCAGAGAAGCCTTTGCGGTTTTCAGGGATAATAGAGACCATTATTCTTGATCCAGCATTAAAATTTATTATCCAGGACAATTTCTTTGTGGGCCAATTAAAAAAAAAAACTTGTGACAGATATTTAAGCCCCTTAAGCACAAAGCCCACAGGAAGCAAGGGGTTTAAACTAAGATCCAGAGTGGATCCACGGGAACCTTGCCAAGGAAGCACAGGGCCTGCAGGCCCCTTAGACTTGGACCCGGTGATCTTAGGAGAATTCTGCTGTTGGACGGAGCCCAGGCCTGGAGGTTTTTAGATTGAATGAGAAATGAGAGGCCTCAGGGAGAGGTGCACATTGCTGTGGACCTCACACTTAGTCTGGTGCCCATCCACGTTGAGGCTCCATCTTGCTGATGTCAGTTGAGTGTACCGATAAAAAGACGAGTTTTAGAACAGACCAAAAATAAATGCGGAATTTTTTCCCCCAATTTTAGATTTTCTGTTTGCTCTCTGTGTACTTTGTGCAAGTGTATCAGCCAGCGTGAGCTTTATTCCCCTACTGTGGAAGACATGAGCTAGGAAAGAGTAAAGCCAGGAGACAGTGCACCATTCCTTTGTATCATTCTCTGTGGCCTACACGAAGTCTTTGTATCATCTCGTCTAATTGTCTGCACAGGCTAATAAACAGAAACTTTATTTTCCTTCAAGACAAAGATGGATGTGGGCCCTGAGATTCAAGATTTCTGTCCAGGTCAGAGAGCTGGTCCTAGCAAGACTAGAAAAGGCTCCTGGGATGGGTGTGGGCTATTAGTGAAGGACTGGGAAAAGCTCTGTGTCTTGTGGGAAGGATGGAGTAAGTCTTGAAGGAAACAATAGATCCTGAGGTAGGCTGTGACATCTACCAGTGCCAAGGCGTTCTGACAAGAACACCAACACAGTTCCATAGTGTCTCAATTAATAGACACTATTAATTAATTTTATTAATTAACTAATTGACTTTATTAATTAGGAGACTATTGGATACTTGTTTTATTGATTAATTATTTAATTGGATATGTAATTATTGAGAGCACCCTTAAGTCTAGGTAAACATTAAGGGAATATACGAAGGATTTCCCAATCCTTGAGACCCTCACAGGCTCGCATACACACAGAGCCGTTGCAGACTTGGGTACTGAGATCACTGGTTTAGAGTGAGGTTCGGGTGATGTATATTCTGGTGGTGCAGACAGATGTGTAGCAGCCGTCATGGTGTCAAGCAAGAGTGCATTAGATGTTCTGAAATCTCTCCATTCCTCCCACTTGTCTCGTTTTCCATTCCAGAACCCTAAAATAGATGCTTTCCAAGTACCCAGAGCATGCATACATACATATATATATTCAGACTGTTAAAACAGGAATCTTAGGGGCTGGGAGATTCACTCAGGAGTAGAGCAAGTGCTTAGTATAGCTGGAGCCTGAGTTTAAGTCAGAAGCATTAAAGTCTGTCTCTCAGTGATGACTTGTGATCTACAGAACCTGCCAGGGCAGGGATGGCATTCTCTGTTCCCACGGAGATGGGCAGATGACAGGTGAGAGCCATGCTTGCATTCAACCCCTGATTCTTTCACTCACGTGATCATACGTATATTACACACTTCTTTCTTTGTGCCAGCTTCTGCATGGTAACTGAACATAATTTACATTCCTAGTGGTCTGAGGAAGAATCATCAGCTTTTCTGCCTTTATCTCATTCCCAGAGAATTAATTTGGCTCAACTTATTACATCTAACAACTGAATAGCCCCTTCCCAGATGAATCCGTAACATAGAAGGTCACAACTACAGAGCCCCAAAACTGTACTAACTTTTAAAATCAATCTCTTCATGGCCCCCTCCCATTTCTTTCAGGCCACATGTTCATCCAGACCTAGACAGCCTATTTTCCCATCCACCCAGTCCTTTTCCTGTCACTACAAAGTCACAGAAATTACTAGAAGAGCCCAGAGTACCAAGTTCAATGTCAGCCTGTAGCAGAGTAAATCACACACACACACACACACACACACACACACACACACACACACAGAGAGAGAGAGAGAGAGAGAGAGAGAGACTCACAGTCATACACGCATGCAGGTTTACACAAGCATATACACACAGATACTCACACAGATACACACAAACACACACACACATACACACATACACAGACATACGTACTCGTAAATACACAGACACACACATATACACATATTCTGATCTCTGGGTAATGAGACTCTAAAGATGTGATTAAATTAAGGATCTCGAGTCTATATTATCCTGGATTGTTGATGTGGGCGCACCCCTTGATGCTAGCCTACTGACCTCCACATAGGACTCTAGGACTCCACATAGACTTCCAGGACTCTAGGACAGTCATGCTACTTAAAGGCGCTGCTACTAATGCTCTCCTTATCTTGTCGTGAACCCTCTTCCCTCAGTTTCCTTATCTGTTGAGCTGTTGGGATATGGCCAACAATTGCAAGCTTGGCTCCAATGCTACAGAAATCCACAGTCCAATCATTTTTCAGCGATGGTAAGATTTAAATTGCCTTGACTAGACACTAGAGGCCAACATGAGATGTTGGTTGAACACAGGGTGTGGGGATGGAGCACACTTGAGATGTCACAGGTAATCAGGTCTGTTCAGATGGCTAAATCTGATGGCTCTGTGAAACCATTGGGGAAAGATAGGTTTAGTCACTGAGATAAACCCAGCTGCAGTCAAGAAACCCCATCTGCCGGGCAGCCAGAAGTAGAATTGTCCCAGGTCTTTTGGTCACCTTGCTGGGCTTGTTGTCACTTAGCTCTAGGGTTGAGGAAAAACAAAACAAAACAAGTTGCATCTAAAAGTGGTGATTTTTCTGGAAAGGGACCAAGGCCTTCAGCCATCTTGGGCATCTGAAATGTGGCTAACTTCAGCCCTCTTTCCTGCCCCACCTCTCTCCCAGCATTAGCTTTGCATCTTGAAGGACACTTCGTCAGCTGGGGTGCCAGACTGTTCTGACTGAGTTGATAAAGGGGCTGTTTGTACGGCACCCTGCTCTACAGCTTTTAGGACCTGTGATCTGGGTGCAGAGCTCACTCAGCCCGCAGACGGCCTTCCCCTCCCCAGGAGCTGGTGCTTCATAGCAGACTCTGTAAGTGAGACTGGCACACCCGTATTTGGGACACTGCCTTGCCAGAGGGGAGAACTTGAGGTTTGTAGCGAGTGTTCAGCCCTAAGTGAATGTGGTGGGTGTGCTCCTTTCCACCCACAGCAAGTATTTGCAGTTGTGAACAGTCTCTCTATAGCCAGTCCTTAGGCACAGGTTCCCAAACCTCAGTTCCTTTTCACTGTAGACGATGAGCCCTTCTGCCAAGGAAGCAGCAGCCTAGCCAAACCATTAAGTGCCAGAGGCTAAGATTGGGGGTGCACGGTGTATGGATGGTCCAGCCGCACATCTAAGATACTCTGTCTAAATAGCACTCTGTTAGGGAAGCTGCAGTCTTTCTGGGCTCATGGAAAGGATATTTTGGAAGGTTTGGGGCTAAAGTATGTTTGGTTCCTATGAAAGCTCATAACCCCAAACGTTCATATCTCTGCCTGCCCTCCACACAGAATCAACAGAGGCAGCATGACTCCTCCGTCCTCTTGGTCAGTCAGGAGTTCTTATGTTTGTCAACATCCACCCTTTTGATCCTTGTGACAGTCTTGCGATCATTACCAGCTGACAAATGACACACCTACAAGGCACAGAAAGCACAGTGATGTGCCCAGAGTCACACAGCTTAAAAGTGGCAGAGCTGGGATTTGTGCTACGCTGACTAATGAACTCAAGGGACTCAGAAAGTGTGGAGCAAACCCTACTTCTAGCAAAATTGTATTTCTTTCTTGTGGGGTTTCCAAAATGAATAGGGCCGGGCATGTACCTCAGAGGTAGAACAACATCTTGGCACCCGTAAGACCCTGAAATTGATGCATGCATACGTGCACACACACACACACACACACACACACACACACACACCAATACCAATGACTTTTCCTTAAGAACATAAACATCTTCTTGTTGCTTTGGAAAATCAAATGTGTTAACAACCCTGGGTGCCCTGCCCTGGGTGTCAGAAATAAACTGGATCTGAGTGGCAAGTTCTCTCTTTTGTCACTTGTCCTACAAACTTCTAGAAAGACCTGTTCATATAGCCACTTAAAGGAAGAGTTTCCTGCCTACCTACCCTCTAGCAAGACCCAACGCCTCTGATGGGGGCGCTGGCCCTTCCTCCTTGCAGAGGCCTACTGCTGGCTTTTTGACCCTTGAATTCTCCTCTCTTCACCCTCACCGCAAAGAAAGAAGGCAGATTAGCCCCTGTCCAGGCCACAGATTTCACAGCAATCGAATGGGGTGACAGGTGAGAGGAACTTAGCCCAGACCGAGGCACCAAGAGATGCTGAGTGAGTGTGAATGCTCTGCACCCCTCTCCCAATTCATCTCCTCCCCCTGACGCAAAGCACATCATCCCACAGGTGAGCCTTTGTCCTCTGGGGCTGTGAGTTTGGTCTTGGACTCTTCCTCTGAAGTGATGTGTCAGAGTTAAACCCTTCAGTGAAGGATTTTAAACTCAAAGACCGTGAGTTGACACATGTCATATAGATACAGCTTGAGTGCTGTCTGAGGAATAACTGTGGCTGACTGGAGATGTGGGCGCTGTGTGACCGGTCCGGCAGACACATTTGGGCCTAGTGTTTAACAGTTTGCATTGTTACTTGAGAAAAATAAAACAATTTACTTTCTATATTAATCATCTGGTTGTGAATAGTGGCACCTAATGCAAAATCCTTTTAAATTATTTGTTTATTTCTGTGATCCTGGGGATTAAACAGGGCTTTGTGCATTCAAGGCAAGGACTATATTAACCAAGTCGTCCCCAAACACAAAATCTTTTAAGATACTGAATGTGAAGACGAGGGGCATAATTTGAAAGATTATATATTTATCTTCAACAGAGGATGGAGGGAGAGGGAGGAAGGAGAGAGAGAGAGAGAGAGAGAGAGAGAGAGAGAGAGGGAGGGAAAGAGAGAGAGAGAGAGAGAGAGAGAGAGAGAGAGAGAGAGAGAGAGAGAGAGACCAACCCTGAATACTGTGTGTCTAGACCATGTAGGCTGAATCAACTCACCTACGGTCAGATTTGGCCACAGCTCTGACTAGGACTCCCCTCCTACTTTGGGACCCAACCTTCTGCAGATGGAGGAGGTGACTAGAGGTGTTTAGCTGTCTGCCCTACAGCCAGCCCCAGGTGTCCATAATCTGATCCTTGCTAATTCGTTGGCAAATCAACAATGCCATATTCTATAAGTCAATCAAAATCCACCTGTATCCAAAGGGCCGGAAAGACTTACACTGGTAACGGCAGCTGAGGTGACTGGGAAAGGGCAGATTTAGAAGCAGATGCTCGTGAGACTCAAGCCTACGGGCTGTTAATAGTTCTCAGCGCACGTGACTTTGGACTTGAGCTTTTGTGGCGTTAGGATATGGACCTGTCCCACCGATGAAGAAAGGGGTTTCTTGTCCTGCTTCTTTCTGAGTCACACAGCAGTGGTCGTTGTCACCGAAGCATCCCAGACTCTTTAAATCCCAAAGGAACAAAACACATTCTTCTTCGTCTCCATTCATTATTCATTTCTGGACGTTGTTGCTCCGAGGGAACTCACTTGAGTGACTGTCCCTGTCCCCTGCATCACCTCAGCCTCTCATTCCGTCACCAACTGCCTCTTCTCTGGAAACAGTGGAGAATTGAGAACTCAACCTCCTTCACCCCTGGCCTGCTCTAAAATTGCTATTATTGTTGCTGGTTTGTTTGTTTGTTTGTTTGTTTGTTTGTTTGTTTGTTTGTTAGATAGGAATCAGTTAGCTCAGGCTGACCTCAAACTCGCTTTGTAACTGACACAGCCTTCAGCTCCTGATTCTCTAGCCTCCAGGCCCCAAGTGCTGGGGTTGCAACCCCATATCAACCCTCTGGGCCCTGTGTAGAGTTCTTGGAATGTGTGTTGAAACCCACCTGGTCCAGAATCTTCTGTATCCTGTTAGGAATGCACTTCCTGAGGTCTGTGGCTGGATAGATGAGTTACAGCTCTGGTCAAGGGCCAGGAGTCTGCACTTGGACCTCACTTAGAAGCAGATGCTCAGGAGACTCAATCGTTCTCGGCACAGATGACTTTGGACTTGAATTTTTCTCTACCAGGAACTGGGTTGATGGCATTCGGCTACGGACCTATTCTCCTCCTGACTGTATAGTCTTTGAGGCTGGAACGGAGAAGCCGAGGTTAGGAGCCGTCCTCCTGTAGGTGTTTGATACAGTGCTGCTTACTTTTTCCTGAGTACTCAAGGCTGCGGCTGAATCAGTGTCTGGGCAGTGGTCGGGCAGTGACACAGCATTTCAAATGCAGGTTCTTCTTGTTCTTTGACTGAGTATGGTAACAACCACGGGGGGCAGGATTCCTACTCTCTTGAAGATGGGGAAATTGAGTCTCGGCAAGGTTGGGTGATTCCACGCAGCCCAGTGGAAATGCAACCCACCAGGATGTCCCTGGAATTATTGGTGATTCTTAAAACACTGGTGGGAATGAATCCAGAATTAATGCAAGAACAAAGCAACCTGGACAGCAGCAAGAGGACCCCTCCCCCACCCCACCCTCCACCCCGACACACACTGGGAAATGTTGAATGTGCTGACTGTGCACTGCTGGCATCTGCCAGGCCTGAGGGAGACAGGAACGGCGGCTGTAGCTCACACTCTGCCACAGACTCCAGTGTGCTCATTCCCCAGGCCTTTGTAGCTCCGAATTTGCCACTGCCTGGGTGGGCGTGTTGTCAGAGGGGAGGTCCCATTCCCGACAATGGGTCCTGGACTGAAGGGAGGAGTGTAGATCACAGCTCCAGGACAATGCCTTCTTTCAGTCACGCTGAGGTTTTTTGTTCCCCTCGAGCAGTGGAGGGTGGAGGACCTCTGCTTTTCTCAGGAGTCTGTCCAGAGTTCCTCCTCGTGAACACCCACTGGCTGCGGACGGAGTCAGGTCCACATGGAGCGGATGCTGGCACCGTAGCAGCACCTTGGGAAAGCAACCCCACTGGGCTATGAGCTGCTGCCATCTGCCTGAGGCCAGATTAAACCAGACACCTCAGGGGGGGGGGGCAAAGAGCCTTTCAAAAGGTCCGGTCATGGCCGCTGTGACCATACATGGCACGTGCACCCATTATCTCAGGGCGTGAGAAACTGCATCAAGTTTTAGGCTAGCCTGGGCTGCCTGGGACACTAGACGGGGAAGGGGGTCTGTCCTCATTTTTGGCTGCTCCACCATCACTGTTTGTTTTACTCTTGGGGTGGGGAGAAGGCAGAAGGACTCCTATTTTGACTAGGACTGAGAAAGTGTTTGATAGGGAATGAATGAAGCCATCCAAAAACTCGAAGCAGGAGATTTCAGACATTTTTTTTTTAAAGTGAGCAAAATATAAGCACCCGCATGGTGAAAATGAAATAAAACAAAAAGTACATTTAAAGATCTGAAAATCATTTACCTGTGCACATACGGACATGAGGGAAAGGTGGCTTCATTAAGGCATAATCTACCTTTGATTTTTTTTTAATAAAATGAAAACGCACCCATTTTTCCCTGGCTGTTCAAGGCGTTCCACAAATGGGCTGCCCTGAAGATATCGAAATCTTTCAGGAATGTTCTCTGATCTACCTCACAGTCCACTCCTTCCCCGTTCAGGGACCCTGCCCCTGCACTCATTCATTAGCGGGTTCCTTCCCTAAACAGAATCATCTACTGTCCTGACTAGCTCACGTCTTACACCTAGTGTGGCCTTTCTGAGTTTGCCTCGCACTGTCTGTCAGCGGTTCACATTTATAGCTGAGCGCCGTTCCGCTGTGGGAGCTGCTCCCACGTGGCTCACCCACACTTCTGTTGATAGGCACTTAGGTTTGTCCTAAGTTTGGGTAAATTATGAGTAAAGCTACTGTGAGCTCACACAAATGTAAGTCTTTACGTGGCTGTGTTTGCGTTTCTCTAGGGTAAATAGGGCTTTTTTGCCTTTTTTTAAAGTATTTCCTCAATAAACATATAAAACAATGGCACCAAATATCAGAGTAGGAAAACCCTGCACTGTGTCTCAGAGTTCTAGAAAACTAACCTAAGTTGGCAAGGAAAGCCTTAATCAATATATATTGGTCATGGCTCCCTTGATTCTAGACAGCACATCCAACTTCTTCCCTTGAAATGTGGAGGTGATTAAAAAAAGGGGTTTTTTTTCCTTTTCTTTTCCTTGAATGCTTGGGAGGAATTTAACAGCACACTGAACTGAGAAAGCAGAAGGCAGCCTTCGACCCTGGCAGCAGCAACCACACACTTGTGTAACAGCTAGCGGCTGCATCCATTAGACGCAGACCCTGCAAGCCGTCTACTTAGTTTTCATAAATGTACGTTAATATCCTCAGAAGACCAGGTGTATAGATAATCTGTCATCATCGGTAGAGAAAATGTCTTAGGAGCCACCAGAATCCATGTCGATGGGACTCTAGGCAAAAGAGCAGTAGCGATGTGGTCATGCACTCCTTGGTCTATGGCAGGACATTTGGACAGGACGAGGTAGATCATCTGCTTGGCACAGACAGCACCCAGAGTCCACACGTAGGCGAAAGCGGTGTGACGTGGTCCGAGCAGACCCGTGACACTTGGGCCGGTGGGATCTGCAGCCTACAGCTCTACAATCGCGGGTTGAAAACATTTCGGGGGGTGGGGTGGGAGAGGATGTGTCTATGCAAAGCATGTATGGGATTCTTCCTGGTTATTTTCCAAGCAGCCTAACCATGACTTATACAGTATTTACGTTTATTTGCGTATTGTGAACAGTTAGAGGTGATTTAATGGTCAGGGGACTGCGTGAGATGACATTACTACTGCGCCATTTATGTATTCATGTGGTGAGCATTGCAGGTTTGGGAGAGAGCCGCTGAACCTGTGTTTGTTCTCTTAGCCTTTTATACGTGTAAAATGCTCCCCAGATTCACGGGGAGCCTTTGTAATACCTTCTGGAAAGGCAAACTTTGTAACTAGGGCATGGACAAGGTTCACTGTCTTCACTGTCTCCTTGACCCCAAAGCATGCTTTTAGCACACCTATCTGTATATACATTAAACCGTTTTATTTATTTTAGCCTAAAGGAAGGAAACATTCCTATTCCACCCACTTTGCTGGCATCAGTGCCCGCCAGAGCTCAGAGGCCACTAAACTGGCTGTACCCAAGCCACCTTGGCACCACTGACCTCCGTAACAGGAAACCGAGGTCCTCGTCATCTTCGTAAGCGTAACCACAGCCGAGGTGTGACTCCCTCTTTTCAATGAGGGGAATTATTTCTATTCCACAGGCCTCTCTGATTGTGGCCTTGACCAACCCTGAAATATCTCTCAACAACGAATCACCAGCAGCCAACCCCCATGACCTTTGGAAAATGAATTTGCTTGCCGTTGGGCCGGGACCCAGTTCTCCTGCCCAACTAAAATGTCAATTAGATCACTACTGGATACTGCTTTGTCTGTTTAAGTGTATTCAGCTCAGAGATCTGTAAATGGTAAATGTTTGCTTGTGTCTTTCTTAAAAGGACACCACACCCAAGTTCAGCATATGTCCCTGGCTCTACATTGGCTCCTAGGGACAAGGAGACTTATGGGAAAATACACACGCAGAATCATCGGGCAAATTCAACAGGGTAACAGAATGAATGGATGTTGGTCACAGTCTCCTTACCTCCCAGTCCACACTGGTACCAAAGCCAGCCATGAAGGAGAATGTGACTTCCTTTAGGGACTGTGAGGGATGTGTAGCTGAGTGGAGGACTTTAAGCCCCCAGCATGAGCAGTAAAGAGGACATCACTGTGTGGCAAATCTTAGTTCTGACCTGCTTTTGGAGTTTTGTATACTAAAAAAAGTTTAGGACAAAGGAATTGCAACACAAAGAATTTTCTAAGATTGCTCTTTAAGCCAAAGCCTGTGCTCCCTTTAATCCACTCTTTCTCTCCTGTGCCTTATTTTAAATATCCCAATGGGTTCCTTTGACCCACGTCATCATAGACGTGTTGTCCAGCCACATAAAAGACAGAGCGCAGAACCCAATTTCACCCCTGCAGCCTCGCTGGGTAGGGACTGGGGTTGGGATCTCTTAGAGCTTCATCTCCCATCTCTCTGCTGTCCCCAGGCGCTTACGGTCAGAAGGGCTTACCGATGTCCTGCTCGCCGAGACACCAACACTCCTGGTCCTGCTGTCTTGCTTTGAATATTAAAAGGCTAACTCATCCTGCACCTTGGATGGCTTCCATCAGACTAGATAGACTTTCTATATCCTAGGGCATCTTAAATGGTGACTGCCAGTGAACTTCTCTTTGGGTTCTTGGGAAGTTGCTTCACAGTACTCATACGCTTCCTGCGATTTGAACGGCCCTTCTTAGAGCAGCTAGCGATGGCTTATCTCCAGCATCATGGGAGGAAGAAATCTAGGAGAGAGGCATGACTCAGTGGTAGGGCACCTGCCTTGTACATGTAAGGCCTTAGCTTTGATCCCCAGTAACACACTTACACACGCACGCGTGCGCACACACACACACACACACACACTCACACACACACACACACACACACACATTAAGAAAAAGGACTTCAATGTAGACATGCCGATTTCTCTAGTTGTCATGCAGAAGATGAATCTTCTCGGTGAGCTACCAATCCAAGACCTTTTTCTGGAATTAGTTCCTTAATGCAATTAGGTTTCCAAAACTGACTTTTTCTTCCCTTGCCATTTTTCCTGCTGAAGCATTCATGGGACCTGCTTTTATGGTAAATGGCTTGGCAGGCGCACAGATCCTTTTTACTGCAAGCCAGTCCTTCTGCCTATTGCGTTGCGGGCCTTAGAATTCCCCTCCGTCTACTGACTCACAGACTTAACAAGCTAGAAAGGGTTTTAAGAAATGAAGCACATGGTCCAAATTTCTCCTTTTACAACTTAAGAGATTAAATTTGCCCAGGACTATTCAGACGGTCAGCAAGCACCAGGCCAAACCGAGGCCTCCTTTGTTTTCTGGTGTTAACTCACAAAGGCAATGTAACAGTGACACAGGGAGGCCAAAGCCATTGAAAAGAACATTTGTTATTACTGACAGCCGCCATAGAAAAGGGGAGCCCAGCATACTGTGCAGGGATGTGGTGGGACGCTCCGGGAGAGGCCAGGAGAGACGCAAGAGTGTGGGTTACAGCTTTGATTGGGGTTTCCACTGAAAAGCTAGGCCAGGCGGGGAAAAGAGCCCAGGACTGGGTGGTTTGGATAATTCTGGTGGGGACAGAGGTGTGGGTCTGGTCCTGAGTGTGTGATACCTGGCCCACCTGAGGCTGATTTGGAAGTGGGGGGAGGGAGGAAATACTGGCTTACTCTGTGAGAATTGTCTGGAGGGAGGGATTGAGAGCACAGGGTCTGTATATGAACAGGGGTTGGGGAGCTCACCCTCAGCTGTTCACTACTCTAAGACACTAGCTCTATTGAGAGGCATTCTCCCTGCCAGCAAGCCCCACTGTGTACAATTCCAAGCCATCACAAAACACAGAAAATAAAAACTCTAACATCATCTCAAAAAGTCCCCAGGACCCTCTGAGCCCCTAAATCTTACCATGTAGAAGCCCAAATTAAATAGAAAAGGCCAAGCATACCCAAACTCTGTGGAATTTCAGACTCAAAGCTACAGGTTATCGTCATGTACAACCTTAAGGTTTTGGTTTTGTTTGTTTGGTTTTTTTTTTTCCACATTTTTCTCCCCGAGACAGTGTCATTAGAGATTAACAGCCCAGGCCTGACTTCCCTGTTGAGTGGCACCTTAAGATTTTTAAGCAGTTTCTCCTTTCCTCTGAGCCTCACTTTCTTGTTCCTCTGGAAATACTGGATTCAGAAGCACAGATGTCTGGTTGCGTCTGACACCATTATACTATGAGTCTACTGTCACCGTCACCCACAGGGCTGGGGTCGTCTTTAACAACACTGAAGCTCATGTTAAGGCAGGGTGAGTTATTTCCCTAGTTAGCTCCCCGTCAGTCTGACAAAATACCCAAGGTGCTTAACTCATGAGTAGAAAGCGTTTATTCTGACGGATGGTTCCAGAAGGTTCCACAAGTGCCTGCCAAAGGTGGAGTAGTCCCATTACTTTGGGTCTCTGGTGAGGGTAGAGCATTGTGGTTGGCACGTGTCAAAGCAAACAACTTTCCTCCTGATCCAGGAAGGGATGAAGCTATTGGAAGTCCCTGATGACCCCCCCCTACTAGACTCTGCCAACTGAAGCAACCTCCCAACGTTGTCACCCTGGAGATCAAGAGCAAACACACGGATGGACGTTTGAAAACAGCTCATCCAGACCAAAGCTGTAATGACTTACAGACAGACAGCTTAGTGGGTAGATAGCCAGGTGGGTAAGTAGGTAGAAAGGTGTTTCCTAAGAAATCTCCCTGTTGTAGGTGAAATCCAGGCTCGGGAAACGAGCCCAAGGTCAGTGAGTCCTTAAGAAAAGAAGTCCTGTCTCCATTCCATCTTCTCTAACTCGTGCCACCTCAAGCCCCCTCAAAACATGAAAATGTCATCTTCCCCGGCACACCTTCTGATTCCTTTTGGAATACATGAGTCGAGTAAGATGACCAGAGCCATCGGATCTCAAGTTGGGCAGATACAGAGCCTGAAAAGTGACTGTCAGAGCTCTGCCATTCACTCGGGGTCTCTAAGTGCTCTGTCAAGCTTTAACTTGATTAAAATTGAAAACCCCATTGCTTTGAAAACCAAATGCGAAATCGAAATCCCTTTACCCGGCGCTCTTACATTCCAAAGCCCGGGCTCATGTATTACCTCCCCCCATTAATTTATGCCATCTTTGTGCCATACATTAATTTTGAATATATTTGTTGAAAATTTCCTGTAGCTTGCATTTATGGTTGTCAAAGGGGCTTTTATCTTGAAAAAAATGGTGCCGGTTTTAATTACAATTCTAAATAGCTTCATAACCATCGTGAACCCCGGATTTACATCATCTTTATGACAGCCGCGCAATTCCCACTTTATTGATTTTGTCATTTGCTTCATTACGGTTAATGCAAGCCCTTTGTACAGAGACAATTCTGGGCTGCTCTCTTCTTGGAGGGGTTAGTATAGAACATCTTGACGGACACAGACCCCCATCCCCCACTCCCTGCCTCCACCACAATGCTGACCCAAAGGGGGGGTGGGAAGCAAGACGGGAGACATTTCCAAAGTAGCAATCTATCACAGGCAAAGGAAATGTTAGCTCTGATTATCCAACCCTTTCCTCTGAGCAGATGCACCCACACTTGTCCGTTGGGAAGCCCTGGAGATGGTGTTCTAAGTGGAGACACCCTAAGCCTCGTTTACTGTCTGTTTAGAGAAGACCCACAGTCACAACCACCACCTAAGACATTTCACATGTCATTTTTTTGCTCCCGGCCCAGACAGAGGTCTAGAAGCCAGTGCAGTTGGGGATATGGATAGGCAACGGCCAAACTGAGACTGATCTCAGTATGTAAATGTCCAGGAAAGCAAGTGAGTTGGCCAGGATAGAAATGGCAGCCCCCCTCCCCAAGCAATGACCTTAAATAAGAAGAAACTAGAGCTGGGGACACTGAGTATAAGACGATACAGTATGTCTGTTTGAAGCCATCATCTATGAGCTTCTGAATGCCAGGGACAGTTAGGGGCACTAAAAAAGCTTCTGGGAACTCAGTAAGTAAAGGGAGACCTCATGAGGGACGGGACCGTGCTCCCTTTGGCAGCACATATACTAAAATTGAGGGATGGGACCTATAGACCCAGGCTGGAATGCTATATAACTGAATTTCTCATTTTTGATACAGAAATAAGGATTTTTCTTGCCCAGTTTCTGCTTGGAAGGACCTACTGTTTCCCAACCAAGACTGGTAGGGTGGCTCACCTCCTGCTAGGGTATGAGTGTAGAGTCAGTTTTGGGGGAAGAACAGAGTGAGTGTACACTTCTCTCCAGGTGTGGGGCGGTCCTATCTCACGAGAACGAGGGCAGTGAGCATGTTTGATGGCTTTTCTCCCTTCTGCATCTCCAGAACTTCTCAGTGGAGGGCGTCATCAGGAGCCGTTCCTCACTCCTACAATCCTCTTTTCCAAGTATTCTAATGGATGGGAGTCCAGTCTCGGCTTCCTAAAACATGCTGACTTACTGCACAGCGTTCATACTGTGGGTGCTCTTCCAAAACCTTCCATATGAACCACGGGAAGAGAAAACACTGCTCTGGGAGCATGGAGGAGCTGGGCAGGGAGACTTTGCAAGAAGGGACTAGTAGCCTAAGTATTTGTTCAGAGCCCCCACAAGCATGCAGAAATATGAAAGCTGGTCTCATCCGCACTCTGGGTTCCCATCAGGTGTTATGGGGGACAGAGTGGGACTTCTGAGCTGTGTCCTTTTCCAGGGAGTAGTTTGGAAAACATTACTACCACATCCATTTATACTCCAGTTCTCTTCCAACCTACTGTTCAGGCCTCCAAGGCATTGGAGCAGCCTCGGCTTAGCTGTTCCAAACAGGAGGAAGCTCACACTTCCATTCTTGCTCCGCACACTGCATTAAAAATAAGATCTAGCTCATCGCAGAGGACCCAACCGCAGAGTGAGAAAACACCCCTCATGTGCACACAGGGGCTTAAGTGGGAATTCAGGGTCCTGGAATGTCACTTCTTCAAGGGGCCCCAGAAGTCATCCGTCTCAAGAGACATTTCAGCTCAGAGAAGGCCACAGCCCAGCAAGGTGAAAGATCCTTGCTATCTGATTCTTCAGCAAACTGCCTGCTTGTGGGTTTGTTTGTGGTTGTTTTGGTTGGGTTTGGTTTGTTTGTTTCCACTAAAGGCTGTCACCTTTGATTAAAAATGAGAGTGCTAGCACTGTATACACACACACACACAGAGAGAGAGAGAGAGAGAGAGAGAGAGAGAGAGAGAGATAGACACACAGAGAGAGAGAGAGAGGAGAGAGAGAAACAGAGAGATACAGACACACACACACACACAAAGAAAGAAACACACACACAAAGATACAGAGACACATACAGACACACACACACGTACACACATACACACACAGAGAGAAAGAGAGACACAGAGAGAGAGAAGCACATACACACATACGCACAGAGATACAGACACACACAGAGACAGACAGAAAGACAGAGAAAGAGAGAGAAACACACACACACAGAGATATAGACACACACACAGAGACAAACACACATGCGCGTGCACATACATACACACACAGAGACAGAGAGAGAGAAACACACACATACACACAGAGATACAGACACACAGAGAGAGAGAGAGAGAGAGAGAGAGAGAGAGAGAAATACAGACACACACACAGAGACACACACAGATACTCACACAGAGACACAGATACAAACACAGAGAGAGAGAGAGACAGACAGACAGACACTCACACAGAGAGAGAGAGACAGACACAGACACTCACACAGACACACACACAGAGACACATATAGACACACAGACATACCCACACACACGGCCAGTGCCTTCTTATCCTAATCCTCAATGCCAGCAATGGCCTGCTTGCCCTTCTCTAGAACTGAGAGGAACTTGTAACTCCTTCAATCCTGCCGAGGCTTCAGGAAAAATTCATCATAGCCCCATGTAGAATCAGCCTCCGCCGGAGTGAGGGCGTCCAAGGAGGAACCATTTCACATAGCATCATGGTTTCCCCTGTTTCTCTATCCCTTCGTTCTATTTCAACATTTAAAAATAATCCATTTCTCTGGGTGGTGATGGCACACACATTTAATGCAACCCTTGGGAGGCAGAGGCAGGTGGATCTCCATGAATTTGAAGCCAGCCTGGTCTATAGACTGAGTTCTATGACAGCCAGGTCTACGCAGAGAAACCCTGTCTAGAAACATGCCTCCCCCACCCCAATTTTTTTCTCGGCTCGGTAACATTAATGTGGCTGCTCCTGAATTCTAGACAAACTTGGAGAGAGCCTTAGGGAAAGGACTTGTCAAACTTTCCCTCAAGCCCTGTATGCCATCTCCTCCTCCAGGGTCATGTTTGCATGCTCCTGGTCACCTAGACTAGGGGCTAGGCAGAGATTTTTCTGGTCACAGGCGCTTTTCCCTCTGCCCTGACAGCAACTGCATCCAGCCCCGCTGTCCATCTTCCCAGGGAAAGGAAGCAAAGAGCCAGCCTGGGTGAGGGCAGAGCAGCTGCTTCTGAAATGCAAATGCAATCTGCTGAGTTATCTGGGCTGGACACTGCCGGTGGGGTGGAGAGGGGAGGCAGCCATGTAGAAAATGCAAGGTAGTGGCTGGTCCTCCACACTTGGCTTGGGAGTCTAGCAGGCCATCTTCTACAGTCCTGCCTCAGTCCCCCACCCTCACTCAACCCCTGCCTCTCTGTGTGTCTGGTCCTTTCTGAGTAAAGAGTGCCTGGCAGTGTCCCCAGAACAAGCTAGGAGGAAAGCAGTTTTAAAATTGCTCTAAATAATCCCCCAAAGTAGGTAGATTAAATCCCATCCTTGTATTTCTCTCCTGTTCTCTCTGATCTTTGTGTGCTAACATACTTCTGTTCACACCCAGACAGAAAGGGTTTGCTGTCTTGTTGAGCCCTGGCAAAGGCCTATCCCGGGCTCCCCTACTTCTCCACACAATATTATCACAGGGAGATGACCCTTGTGGTGTGGTATTGTACCGACACTCCTCCTTGCTGTGGAGTGAGCTTCTCAAGGTAAAATCTACACACACCTACAAACAGGAAAAAGAACTGTATTGCTTAGGCATGGGGTATCCGCTTCTAAATGAATCACTTGGGAGCACACAGCTCAGTGAGTCAGTGAGATGACTCAGCAGGTTATGAAAGGTTCTTGCCACAGAGCTGGATGACCTGAGCCAGATTCCCAGGATCCACTCAGTGAAAGGAGAACCAATTTCTGAAAGTTGTCCTCTGACACTCAAAACAAACAAATAAAACAAAACAAACACACAAAAGAAACAAATAAATAAGTGGTTAAAAATTTAGCCGGGTGGTGGCAACACATACTTTTAATCCCAGCACTTGGGAGGCAGAGACAGACTCATGTCAGAGTTTGAGACCGGCTTGGTCTGCAGAGCAAGTTCGAGGACAGCAGGGCTATCCAGAGAAACCCTGTCTCAAAATCAACAAACAAACAAACAAAAACAACAACAAAACAAATAAAAAACCTAAATTTAATTAGAGTAAAACTCAGCTTGTTTTTATTTAGTATACTTACAAATAATACACAACCGTCATCTCTATCTAATGACACCAAAATGTACTATCATCCAAAGTACTCTCATCCCCCTGAAAGGAAACAATCTACCATTCATTTCTCGTCTCCTTCTTACCCCAGCGTCTGGTAATTGCTAGTCTGCTGCCTGGTCCTTTGTGTTTGCTTAGCGTAGGCATTTCATGGTAGTGGAACCAAACAGTACACTTTTTCATGCCTGGCTTCTTGTCTTTTATAGAATGTTTTCCAGGTTCCTCCATGCTCTGGGGCATGCGACGTTGCCTCATCCCTGTTTAAAATGGTTCAGTAATACTCCACAGTGTGCATGCTACAGTGTGTCTATCCATCTGTCTATGGGCGGAGGTGTAGGTTGTTTCTGGGTTTTGGATGTCATGCTGCAATGAACAGTTGTGCACAGGTTATCGATTGAACAACCGTTTTCCCTCCTTTGGGCTGGGAAAGACTCTCTGGATCATGTGGCAGTCTTTTTTCCTTTCTCTTTCTTCTTTCTTTTTTTTATCCATTTTTTAAGGAAACCATCACACTGTTGGTTTCGCAGCTGCACCATTCTGCTTTCCCACCGGCCGTGTAGCTGGACTCCAGTATCTCACATCCTCACCGAGCACCGGTGGCTTCCCTGTGGCTTTCATGATAGCAGTCTTAGTGATCTAATGTAGCATCTCCCATGCCCCCTAAGATTTGTACCAAGCTCCTGACTTGTGCCAGCCACTATATCTATAGTCCAGGTAGGGCAGATACAGTCGCCAGTGATTCTAAATATTCCTCATTCCTTAAACATAACAGTAACTAAAAGGAAGCAGGCCTTTTTCTGGAGTGTTTCAATTCTGAGTTTTAGCTGGATTGAATGTAGTTATCAGTGCCACCCACATTGCTGAGTTTTGACCACACTTCCTCCCCACCTCCGCAGTTAATTACAGAGGCCCTGATATCCCCTTACACGGAGCTTACAAGACATACTTTAATTGGCTTTTGCTGTCACAAAGATACCTCTGAGTGATGCCTTGCTAATGGTCACTGACCCCCCCAGTATCGCACTACACGATGTAGTAAGAGCCGCTAGGTAATTTCAGGACCTGTGGCTTATGCACCTTTGGAAGACAAATGTGTAACACCCCTCGGGGAGGGCATGCCCAGAAAATACAAATCAGAATCTTTGCGATTTACAACTTGCCTTGGTGGGGGCCGAGGGGGGGTGAGGGACACGGCAAACTATTTCTCTGAGCGTGTCCTGCTCCTACCCTAGAAAATGCTAAGCTTCCCCAGGTTAGCTGGCACCTGGAGTTGCATCTTAGCCTCCTGTTTCCGGCCCTGACCTTATCTTCAGCCATCAAAGGTAGCAGAGTTATCTTCCCAGAAAATCTAAAAGTTAAATTGATATCCAGGGATCTAATTGAGCAACACAAGGAGACTAATGGGGAATATGTGAGGGGATCCTCCCCTTTCTACCACCTTTTGCATGCTTATAGGCCAATGACAGTAACCGGGTTCCAGTGACAAATGCCAAGACCAGACCCTGAATTTCCCCATCTGTCCCTTCCCAGCCTTCAGTAACGGAAAGCCCATGTAGTCGTATTATAGCTATAGTGCCCCCTCTCCCAATTTGCACTTTGAACGTTGTGGGTCACACGGAACAGCATGGTAGATAAGCCCGAGACTTATCAGGAAAACTTATCAACCTTCCTTGATCAGGAAGGTTTGGGTTGAGCTCCTTGATGCTGCTATATATCTGTGAGCCTCAGGTTACCTATGTGTTCACAGGTAGTCCAAGTGCTCTGAAATAAGCATCTGAATGAAAAAATAACCAAAGTATCCTGGGACTAAGATTTATTTTGCCTAGATTTGTATGTTTTTTTAATAGAGGATGTGTGCTTTAAAGATGGCCTTGTCTGCCTGTGCTCCACAAACAGAGGAGCTGGCAAGGAGGAGCAAAAGTCAAGCACAGAAGAAGGTGTTTGATTTGCTCAGAGAAGTGCACTGGGGAGGAAGCAGTTCCATGCAGAGGGCGTTACACTATTTCCAGGCAGAGGTTGTTACACTGTTTCCATGCAGAGGATGTTACACTGTTTCCATGCAGAGGATGTTGCACTGTTTCCATGCAGAGGATGTTACACTGTTTCCAGGCAGAGGATGTTGCACTGTTTCCATGCAGAGGATGTTACACTATTTCCAGGCAGAGGTTGTTACACTGTTTCCATGCAGAGGATGTTACACTGTTTCCAGGCAGAGGATGTTACACTGTTTCCAGGCAGAGGATGTTACACTGTTTCCAGGCAGAGGATGTTACACTGTTTCCAGGCAGAGGTTGTTACACTGTTTCCATGCAGAGGATGTTACACTGTTTCCAGGCAGAGGATGTTACACTGTTTCCATGCAGAGGATGTTACACTGTTTCCAGGCAGAGGATGTTACACTATTTCCAGGCAGAGGTTGTTACACTGTTTCCATGCAGAGGATGTTACACTATTTCCAGGCAGAGGTTGTTACACTGTTTCCATGCAGAGGATGTTACACTATTTCCAGGCAGAGGATGTTACACTGTTTCCAGGCAGAGGATGTTACACTGTTTCCAGGCAGAGGATGTTACACTGTTTCCATGCAGAGGATGTTACACTGTTTCCATGCAGAGGATGTTGCACTGTTTCCATGCAGAGGATGTTACACTGTTTCCAGGCAGAGGTTGTTACACTGTTTCCATGCAGAGGTTGTTACACTGTTTCCAGGCAGAGGATGTTACACTATTTCCAGGCAGAGGTTGTTACACTGTTTCCATGCAGAGGATGTTACACTATTTCCAGGCAGAGGTTGTTACACTGTTTCCATGCAGAGGATGTTACACTATTTCCAGGCAGAGGATGTTACACTGTTTCCAGGCAGAGGATGTTACACTGTTTCCAGGCAGAGGATGTTACACTGTTTCCATGCAGAGGATGTTACACTGTTTCCATGCAGAGGATGTTGCACTGTTTCCATGCAGAGGATGTTACACTGTTTCCAGGCAGAGGATGTTACACTATTTCCAGGCAGAGGATGTTACACTGTTTCCAGGCAGAGGATGTTACACTGTTTCCAGGCAGAGGATGTTACACTGTTTCCATGCAGAGGTTGTTACACTATTTCCAGGCAGAGGATGTTACACTATTTCCAGGCAGAGGATGTTACACTGTTTCCAGGCAGAGGATGTTACACTGTTTCCAGGCAGAGGATGTTACACTGTTTCCATGCAGAGGATGTTACACTGTTTCCATGCAGAGGATGTTGCACTGTTTCCATGCAGAGGATGTTACACTGTTTCCAGGCAGAGGATGTTGCACTGTTTCCATGCAGAGGATGTTACACTGTTTCCAGGCAGAGGATATTTCACTGTTTCCAGGCAGAGGATGTTACAATGTTTCCAGGCAGAGGATGTTACACTGTTTTCAGGCAGAGGATGTTACACTGTTTCTGTCCTAGAAGCTGCATCACTTCGCATCTTTAGGAGTATGGACACACCTAGGTCCAAAACCAAGTTCAGAGACATTTCTGCTCAACACTCTTCTGTAAAATAGGGACCGTTGTGACATTGGTTCACTACTTGATCCCTAAGTTAATAAAGGTTATATGCCATTATTGTGACCACAATGGCTATCCAGTGTATACTGTGGATTACAGGGAGTCTCTGTGTACACACTCAAGAATACTAAGACTAGGAAATTCTATGCTTGGGCTAGAGCAATGGCTTAACAGTTAATTGCACTTGATGTTAATTCTGAGAACACAAGCTATCCTTACATATCCGGTGGCTTACAACCACATATAACTCTGACACCATCTTCTGACCCTGACACGCACCTGAGATGCACACGGTACACATAGATACAAGCAGGCATACACATATGTGTACATAAATACATATTGATAGATGGTGTACCATTTGAATGCTTTAGGTATGTGGCCCATTACTTGATTGATAATTAATTAGAAACAGCCATCCGCAAATGAGGTTAAACTTTGCAGTCACTCTCCTTTAGTACATCTCCCCCATGGGATTCCAAATATGTCACCGTATTGCCATCATTTCTTATGAGGGGAAAAAAGTGCATTTTCTTTGATGTAAGTTTTTAGTGGCTTCTTGAATTTCAATCTCCTAACGGCTGAGGAAGTTTGAAGAGTCCGTGGTCTGAACCACTGGCCTTGGTCCAGAAAGAATATATTGAATATCTCACATAATGGATTCTTTGGGCTGAGATGGGGAAAGGAGGGATAAACGGATATGCTGGGATCGCAGAGGAGTCCAAGTAAAATGAACAGGATTTTTTTTCCTTAAGAACTCATAAGAAATCAATCTCAGGATGCAGAACTTCAGAGCAGAAAGAGACCTTAGAGGTTACACGAGAAAAAATGGATGCCTTTATTTAATAACATTAGTTTTAAAGCAAATAAAATTAAACAAAGCCAGAAATACGTTTCCAGCACATACACATTTCATTACTCTAAGTCTCACAATGGCCTTTTGGCTGAACACTGTCATAGCCATCTCTCAGAAACGGAGATTTGAGGACACAAATGCCAGTCTCTTAGTTTCCACATCTAAAATCACATGAGCTCTGGCCTTCCATTAAAAGGGGAAAAAATGGGTGTCAAGCATTGAGAACTCACAAAGGGCTTGTTAGAATAAATTGGGAGATGCAGATAAATTCGGATATGCACCGATTTCTACGTGAATGAGCTGCGTAATTTTTTTTAAAAAGGGAAACCGTCTTTGATGGTCTAGGGATGCAATGCAAACTTAATGCACTGTCAGGGAGAGATCCGCGGCTGTGGCGAAGCACGCCTTCAATCCTGAGTGATGCTGTTTACATCCAACGTGAGGGCGAAAAACCACAGCCTCTTGTGCGGACACCAACATGGCGTCCAGGGAGAAAGACCTCCACTCTGACTCCAGTTTGTTAGCTATAGTCACAGGGGCTGGATCTGTTCACTGTGCCCAATATGAAATTTCTGAAACCCCCGTAGGGTGAAAAAAATTGCCTGACTACCTCACTAGAGTTCGTGATGGTTGCTTTAGAAAAAGGAGTGGGAGCAGGTATACAGAAGTGTAGCTCGCGCCTGTTCACAAAGGTTCGTTTCTTCTACCCATTCCTCCCTCCTCCCTCCATCCTGTGCCTTTGCTGAGGACGAACCACAGATGGTTATCTCTCAGAAGTGTGTAACTAGGGAAACCACAGACCTGCCCCAATCGCTATGGAGACAGCCGTTTATTTGTCCAGCCTCTGAGTATTCATGACATCAGCAAGGCCAGTGAGTAAAACACTGATACATCTTACAAAGAAACTCGAATTCCCAATCAGCTTGAGAGGAGCACAGTGTAACAATTGAGACACCTTCAGGTGCCCGCCGGCCTCGCCTCTCAGTGTCTCTGCACAAAGAAGTTCATTTTGTATAACATAGTGAGAAGCCTTTGGGGGGTCAGTGGAACCAAAAGCAAGCTCGTGAATCCAAATCCAACTGAAGCTTCAGAGACCAAGTAGGGGAATAATGCTTTGAAAATGAATACCTCAGGTCCCAACAGAATGGAGAGCCACCACGTGCATGCCTGCAAAGTGCCATCACTGTGTGCCCAGGACTGATGAGTCCTCCCAGAATAGGATAGGTAGAGTCACGGGCAAACTGTGATGCCATAGCGACTTGGCCAGCCTTTGGTCCTGATGGAAAGATGACCACAGGGCTGACGTGAGACGTGAGCCTTAAAGACATTTTATAAACAGCGGCCAAGCCTTTTTGGTCCCTCGATCTAGGACGTCAAACGAAGCTCTCTCATTCTGAATGCGGCCTGTTTTAGATGGATGTGCTTCCTCTGTGTGTTACTGCTGCTCCTTTATTTACCTGGAAAGGACAGAGTCTGTTTCAAAATCAAGTTCGACAGACACAAATGAAGCAGGGGTCCTGCCTCTTCCCCCTAGCTTACCCTTGATGCTGCACTGGTTTGCAGAAATCCCCCACTTGGATTCTTCAGTTCCATTTCATTTGCCGAACACCCCTGTATAGGA
Organism: Rattus norvegicus; assembly: GCF_021556685.1. Classification (NCBI taxonomy): domain Eukaryota; kingdom Metazoa; phylum Chordata; class Mammalia; order Rodentia; family Muridae; genus Rattus; species Rattus norvegicus. The sequence continues at coordinate 25,993,031 of NC_141543.1, forward strand.
GGATTCCTTACACAGAACTAGAGTTATTGATATCTCCTAACAACGAGTGAGGCCCCTCTTTGTTCTTCAAGGTCAGGTGTGCCTCTTTGCTGCCAATCCATCAGCAGTGTTTGTGAGAGCACAGAGCTTACTTCTAGAAGCATCACCTAAGTGGACACGGTTGTGCTCCTGCTGAGAAGTTGCATATGTTGAACAGCAATACGACACGATGCTTGCTAGAATAGATCTCTCGCCCATTCTCGACTGTGTTCCAAGCAGGCTATTGTGATCAGAAAGCCTAATTAACCCGACTCCATCCCTCCCTCACAAAATAGGTTTGGTTGGTTGAAGCCGCTGGAATGATTAGCAATCCGTGTCCTAAGTAATTCTGCACGTATATAATGTCAGAGGACTGTTATCACGTTGACTCTCTCGTAAGATAACGTTTTCATGTGTATGTGTGCGCGAGTGAGAGCTTACACCTGTACATATGTATGTAGGAGATACAGGCCTCGAGTTGTCAGTTTACAGACAGGGATCTCTGCGGATACTTAAATAATTCATGGGTGGGTAAACAGATCTATATGCATGTATTCCTGGGTACGGTGGACAAATGTATTAAGTGTGTAGAATGATAGATTTTCCTCCCTTTGCTCATGTCATTTTAATATGGAATTACTGTAGCTCCTTAATGATGAGAAGGGGTGACAATTCATTAGCAGATTGTGGCTAAGATCAAGTGTTTGATTTTCCTACAAAGTGTGACCAGCACTCAATTATACGAGGTGTGTGCATTTCTTTCTAATGCATTTTTTTTCCTTTTGCCAGTTAAAATAACCTTGAGCTCTATTAATTTTTGAAAGAGCTGCAGACAAATGCTTCTACAATGTGTTCCCCTATAAGGAGCTTTATGATGTTAAGAGTCATTTTTTTAAAAAAAAAAAAGTGCTGCTAGATTTCCTGTTCTACTTAAAGGACAAGTAGGTAATAGTGAGAAGACAAACAGGGTGTCAAGGCTCTTCCTGTCTGGTCCTCGGTCTTGGTTTATGAAAGCAGGATTCCCACAAAAATTTCTTTTCGTTAGTTGTAATATATTTTTTTTCTCTTCGGCCTGAAAAAGAAAAGTATACGGAAGATATGCATATATGAACATATATTGCAAAAACAAATTCAAACTACTTTGGACTTTTAGGATTCTACAATAAAGATGGTTGCCATGCAAAAACCTCACATAAGGTAAACCACCTTGTTATTTTCAAAAGCTATCCTGTACTCCATTCTGTATTTGGGTACCTAATGCAGTCTGAACTGTTAATGCTCTGTGACCACTTCTAGGTTAGTTATGTGCTAGATCCCATGGCCACGGGCTTCATTGGCTTCCTACTAATGCTTTCCTTGTGAGTTTTGTACAGAAGTCCTTTGCTGGTTTCCTACGTTTTGCGAAGGTAGTTCTGTTCAGAAAACAGCCAGTGGTGTAAGTCCAGAGGATACCCAGCCTCCGCTGCCTTCTTTCACTTCACACGGGATGACTGCAGCGAGCCACTGGCTGTAGTTCTGAAGCAGAACACGGCTGCTGCTTGCTCTTGTCTGGGGACCCTGGAGTGGGAGCGCCTTCAGGCTGAGTTTCACTAACCATTTGACAAGATGCTGGGACACCCCCCTCCGACAGCTGGATGAGCCCTGGTATGCAGACCTGGCATGTACAACAGGAAATTTTAGTTGATAATTCTATTCTTCTCCCAAATATCAAAGCCCGTTTTCTGGAGGTTTCTATTTCCCAGGTATTTCTCATGGGGACTCGCAAGTCTTAGAGTTTTCTTACTCTTTTTTTCTCCCCCTTTCTTTCTTACTTTTTGTGGCTGTTGTTGTAGGGTTGGGTGGTGTTAATGTTGTAGCCAGCTTTTTCTAACTCACACCTCTTTTAAGGATTTACGCATGCTTTGTAAAAATTGCTGAACTGCAAAAAAAAAATGTTTCTCTCCTGCTCCAATTATGAAAGTTGAAATTGCAATAATTTGGAGAATATCACTCACAGGATCAGGAATTCTCACGGACGTGCTAGCACCTGGTCTGCCCTGTGAAGGGATTATTTTAAGTCCCTCCACTCGTGCTGGCTTTCCTTCCTAATTTGTTTATTTTCTTTTCTCAGAATATAAAAAAAAAAAAAAAACTCAGTAGTCAGAGCCTTGCTCCCAGGGAGTCTGGGCTTAGTCCTTATCTAGCGATTTCTTTCTAAATGGGCCCTGGTACCATTTTAGCATCGTATTGTTCTCTGAAATGGAAGCTTCCTGGGGAAATAAGAATGGTTAATTTAATATCATGAAATGTTTGGGGGCTTCTCAGCTGATTCAGAGACCAAGGAGTGCAAATCAAATTAGGTGTGCTGTATAGTGAAACAATGGAAGTTACCTCCGAAAAGAAAAAAAAATGCTTTTCCTCTTCCACCTGCTACCTTCCTAGACTTCCTAGGAAGACTGCAGAAATCTCATAGTATCTCACAGTTCTCTCTGGGGATCCCTGCCGGGGACTGGGGTGCCTGGGCTCTGTGTCTCCGGAAACCAAGAGGTGCTAAGCTGTGGACAGGCTCAGAGGGAAATAATACTTAGGCATGGTCTCTTGTCATAGCAAGGGTCACAGGGCTCATGGTTTAGCAGTTGCTCCCACGGAACTGTGCTAAGCACCAGAAGACACCTTAGCAGCCAAGAGAAATAAATCCACTTCTCACCGCCTAGGAAGAACAGGGGCAGAACCAGGCATGCTTAGTGAGCTCTTACTGCTCACATTTCGAAAGTTCTTTCTGCCCAGGCCCCCTAAATGACAGTATGCTTGGCATCCCGTGAGCTTTTCTCATTCCTTTTTTTTAAGAGGGTCTTTGAGTGAAATCTTTTCAAAGGCGTGATGCAGCCCTTTGACCAGGGAGCTCAGAACGCACAGCTGCAGCCTCCAGCATACTGAACTCCTGGAAACAAACGGCTAAATCAAACGCGTTGGCTACCAGAAGATTCTCTGCGTTTTACTAGTCCTCTGTTCCAACATCGACAAAGAAATGCTGGGCTTGCATTTTTTTGCCCCCCATTACCCCCTCCCCCCTTATGTGCTTTAGGACTTTGATGTCTCTGAGTTGTTAATTTTGGAAAGAAAATGGCAATCTAGGCATGGCGGGATGGTTCAATGGGTAAAGATGCTTGCTACCAAGCCTAATGACCCAAGTTCAGTCCCCCAAAGCCCACGTTGTTGAAGACGAGATCAGACTTACTCAAACCGTCCTCCGACCTCCGCACCCCCTCCCTAGAATAAATATATAAATAAGGGTAAAGGAAAGAGACATCTGTCTGAACAAGTGAGGCACCTGCTCATTTTGTTTGGGGACCTGGTGTTTACATGAAACAACAGGGACTGACTATGAACTGTTAATGGGGCTTTTTGTGAACCCTCTGATGCTCAATTCCATAGAGCTGTAGTAGCAGGAAGGTGGAGTGGCGGTTGTAGTCCCCCACTGACCGTCCCTTCAGGCAGAGCGCCTCCAGAGATTTAATAACAGTGCATCTTGAGCCTGGCCCCTTGACTAGCGAGGATAGTTGGGATACAGGTCCTGTTTGGCTTATGCGTTAGAATGAAAGGACGACAACTCCATGATAATAAACATCTTCTGGGCAGGCACACTTAAGCATAAATATTTTAATCTTTGATCCGTTTCACATGTGCTAAAGTAAGCTAGGAAACACACCCGCAGAGATGCTTATATTGCATTCCTCTTATGAATAAACAAATAAGTGTCAAATTGTGCCTCCCATGGAAAATACTTAAACATCACACAATTAATAATGTATCCAACCCCTCTGATGTTGCCTTCAATGATCGGGTCCTCTTGTCCACACCGTTTTGTGACCTGGGCTTCGGGACTCTGACGCCACACAGAGTGCAGAATTTTATAAACCATTTTAGCCCTCCCCTCCCCAAACTTTTTAATTCTCTTTCTACCATTCTGTGGTGGGGGGTCCCTTCCCCCACCTCTTATTTCTATAACTTTCTCTTTTCTCTTGAAGATTTCACCCCCCCATGGTGGGGAGGGGATCTGTACATTTAGAATCTCCTCTTTGGAGGGATGGACACTACTTTGCAAATCCATCCTCTTGCAAGATGCACGCACATGGTCAGGTTCACCACAAATCGCCATCTCACCACAGGGCATTCCAGTCTGATGACTTAGATATTTTTCTACTTGGGCGGATGGTATGGGTTTTTCTGTTTTTTGTTTTTGTTTTGTTTTGTTTTTTTTGCCAGATTCAGCATATCCGTTGAACAATTTTTTTGGAGCTCAAAGCCAGCCCTGCCGAGTTTCTGCTTGGTAAGGTTTGGTGGCCTTGACAGGGAGCCGTGGTTGATTCATTGGCCTTTAAACTGATGATAGTCTGGGATCTGGGCAGTGAGACTAACACTGCCCTAATAGATCCAGAAAGTGGCCGCCCCAGTACAGATCAGAAATATCAGCAAAACTGTGTGAAGAATGGCTCCAGAATGATGACGGCCTGAGGAACCCAGGAAGTCCACGTACGCCGGCATGAGCCAGGACTCGGAACACTGGGTGCAGAGCTCATCACATCAAGGGCGCTCCTGCGTTCTGAGACTTGTGTCTTGGTTACTTTCAATTCTGGACGTGATTTATATTAAGCCTCGAACCGTGGTGACTGTCTATCTGGGTGAGGCAGTTTCGTAAGACTACGCACGGTCCCTGACACCCATATACTTCTGCTATGATCCTAATGCTTTAGTTTCAACTCTTATCTTCCTTTGACAAAAAGTAAAATAAAAAATAAAATAAAAAGCCCCCTTGTGAGAGTTTACCAAATGATAGTTGGACTGTGTTTTGTGGAGAGCTGATTTGGGATTTGTTAACAGAAGTAGCAGAGTAGAATACCAGCCATAGGAAGTGACTCACCTGAAAGGGTTCAGTTTTTCATTTCACTCGAGTCTCCATGGGGAGAGTTAAGTACAGCGACACTTTGAGCCTATCCCCAACTGTGGTGTCCTCTGCAGAGGACAGTAGATTGCTGGCCGCTGCTGGTCACTTTTTGTACAAGATTCTTTTCTGTCCATTGCCATTTAGGAAATGAATTATATGTAGTATAAGTTTAGGTGTGGTTATAATAAATATCCCGATTTGTTACTTATCCAATAATAGACATTTTTGGCTCAGAAAACAAATGAACCAACCCCAATGTCTGTATATTACTCCTTGACTAAAATCCTTTAGTCCTTAACTGGAATGTGTATTAGTCAAGGCATCTTTGAGAAAGACATTATTTTCCAACACTTAGGACAGGAAAGGGAAATTAAAAGGGAATCCTAAAGTAGGTGCATTTAATCACACACACCCCCATTTAAATGTAATTGGTGCATCTTTAAGGCAATAATGATATTCCTTTTAGTTCTCCATCACAAATACTCCCATCAATGAACTTCCTTAATGCTGATGATGGTGGCGCGGTTTGAGGGAATCTGTATTTACTCGGAAAATGTTCCCATAGAATGACCTACCAGATGGGCCCCTAACAATGCATGGAGACATCAAACCGCCACAGACGTTTGGTGCTTAGAATAATAAAAAGACTATAAAATTAGATTAGTTGAGTCTAATTTGGAATTGGTATATTCCCTACGCACCCTCACCGCTCTTGGGCAGATAAAGCCTTGAGATTTAGCGCTGTGTCAAAGCAAAGACTGTAACTTCCAGTAAAAGGGAGCCGAGGGAGAGGGGGGAAAAAGCATTCTGGGAGGTCGAGGAGGGCAGAGCAGTGACCTCCAATGATTTACAGGCCTTTAGCTTAATGAAATTGTTTCAGTGACATGACAGTAAGAGCTCGTAATGGATTGGATGCCCTAATGTAATGAAATTACTCCCTTCTGCCTAAAAAAAAAATGCGCAATTAATATTTACTGAGACCTGACAGCCTTTGGTGCGCTCGCCCGTGTAGTTCCCTCAGACAGTCAGAGAGAAGAGACGGAGCAGCGTGGCAGACAGGCTGGCTCTGCAGGAGCTCCTGGCAGGGACAAACAGAGCCCCGCAAGGGGTGGAGGGACAGGCGCTTGGTGGCCGGGGAGCCGGCTTGCCGCCCAGCCCCTCGCCGCTGCCCCTGCTCATCCTTCATGCTCCCCCTTGCTTTCCCACAGGCAACTGGACAATAACCACATCAGCTGCATTGAAGATGGAGCCTTCCGAGCGCTGCGCGATTTGGAGATCCTGTGAGTTGATTCTGCGATTGCTGCCTTATGTGTGTGAGAGAGTGTGTGCGTTGTGCGGAGGGGAGAGGGGGGAAGCGTGTGTGTTGTGCGCGTAGGGGGTCCTTGTGGGTGCGTTTCTGGGTCTTCTGCTGCAATGCTATTAAAATTGGGCACCGGGAGATCCCTCCGGCTTACCTTGCCCAAAGTGTTCGCAGGCTGCAAAGTGTGATTTCTCACCTGCTACAAACTGGGGTTCCTCAATCGGCCGTTTCTTCCATGCTCCAGCCGTATTTGGTGGAGCAGACGGCCAGGATAGCCCCCCCAGCATCTGTCTGTGTATTCTGAGAGCAGCTATTTGAGTGTGGACATATAGGGAGGTAGGTTACAGGTCTATGGCCAGTGACAGAGGGGTTATCACCAGAAGGTGAGTCAGAATCAGCCAGAAGCAGGGAGGGACCTTGGCACAGGACAAGGGAGAATGAGAGGCAGTCTGATAAGGTCTAGCTATTGCTACTGCGCCTGGGATCTTATCTCGGGCTTAAATTCAAACTTTAAATAGTAACCTTAAAGTGGTAGGGATGAAAAGATGAGAGGAGATACTCCTTCCTTGTAATCCTACCATTTAGACCTTGTGTAGAAACATCTCACACACACACACACACACACACACACACGCACCCAAGACTGTCCTTCTGTGTCTTGGATTTTCACTCGCTCTAACTAAAGAAACCTGCTTTCTGGAGAAAAGTCACTGAAGGGTCATGTTGGGGTCATGCGACTAAAGTTGGATTGTGTTAGAAAACAGTTTGATTGTTTCCCCAGCAGCTACCCTGCTCACTGCCCTTGATGTGAGGGAGCCTGGAGAGGAAGCAGTAAGGCGTAGTAGAACTTAGGTCAGGGGTTATGCGATTCAGTCCTTGTCCTGCCGCTAATTAGCCGTGTGACCTTGGGCAAGTCTCTTTGGCTCTGGGAGCCTCAGTTTTCTCTTCTGTAAGGTAAAGGAGTTGATGGCTCTAACTTGGGAGTGACATGTGCTCTCCAAAAGCTGCAAAAATAATTACAGTGGAACCACTCTAGCTTCAGAATGATAAGAGAATAGGATGGGTTGGGTTGAGCATCCTTGGGAAATTAAAAAGAAAAAAAAAAAAGAAAACTACATAGTCAAAGGTTTTCCTGTGTCCGTTTTCAGCATAAGACCGAATGCCAGATAAATGAATGAATGCGTTAAAACATCCCTTTGTACAAAAAGGAAAGTGCACACACGTACGTTCCTTTCTACCTGGAAGAGGCCAGCACTGGGTCAGAAAGAGTCCCCTCCACCTTGCCAGGCAGGAAGGTGATTCTAGGAGGAATCACGGGAAATCTAGAGGATGCTGATGCTGCAAGCTACTTGAGATCCATTGCAAGCTGAGGACTCCTGGCATAGGAGAGACAGGACCCACAGGCAGCAGAGGTCAGATTGTCAGTCCTAAGATAGATGGTCTCTCCTCACCCAAACCCTGACCCCGGAACCAGCAACAATTGCATGTCTGCGGGAGAGTGTGCCAGCTCCAATTTAGCAACCCAGCCCAGGACTTCTCTTCCTGGGAAACTGGAGTTGAGAAGGGAGGTGTGATTTTTTTTTTCTCCCCTGCCTTTGGGAAAGGCCTGAATGGTCGTTTGGAAGCTTTTTGCTCCTTGCCAGGGGAAATGAGGAAGATGAGAAAATTCCTTGGGAAGAACTGAGGACATGGAAGTCACAGCTGCCACAAAACAGCTGTGGTGACCTGTCAGCCCCTCCCTTGGTTAGTTCTCTGCAGCAAGTGGTGTCTAAGGGAGTCTCTGGGGTGGGGGGGAGCTTTAAGGATAGACTCATGTGGGTGGGAATTGGGGAAGCCATGGACTTGGGTTAAGCTCTGTGACCTCTCTGAGTGTTCCTCACCTTTGAGACGGGACCACACAGAAGGGTTGCCCTTCCCACATCTGTTTCTCCCTACCCTGCCTTCATCCTGATCAAACTCCTGCCCAGGACATATTTAGACAACTCTTCCCCTCTCAGCTACTGGCTGGGGAGGGAGGGACATGATACCCAGATATATCAGGTGTCTCTAAGTTAAAACCTAGAAACCCATGACCAAAGTAATAATAACAGTGATAAAACTAATCCAAGTCCTCATTTCTCATCATTGCAGAAGACCTGCAGGACCTGATTAGTTTATCTCCTCAATCCCAAACAAAGCCAGATCAATAGCTTTGTTTTAAGGATGCTCATTTGGTTTCACATGGCTAAGCACTTAAAATTAATCATCATCAGTTATTCTGTGCTGGTTTTTTTTTTTAATTTCCAGCAGAGGCATGGGGTTTTGAAAACATCCATTTTAATGGTGAACCTTTCCGAAATTGGCTGGAGTTGACATCTCCATTTAAGGAGATGCCTCCCCTCCCCACCCCCAGACCTTGCAAGCATCCTTTACACATTGACATCTTGTAACACGTCTCTGTGACCAAATATCAGACGCCATCAGAAATCTTGTCAATGAAACACAGCGAACAGTAACTAAATGGAGGCCTGACACGTTAATAATTTTCTTCAGATAGAAGGAAGATTTTCAAAATACACTAGCCCTTGAGAGGTTAATGTTAGGATCCTGAGGGAAAAATAGTAACTTGCACATCGAGAAGAGTATCGTGGTTCAGATGTGCTGACGTTACACAGTGGGTGGTAGGAAATCGGGAAAATGACTTGCTTATCTCTCAGAAAGTTCTAGAGATTATCTTAAGAAAAGTCTGTAAAGTCAACCACTCAGAATATTTCACACTCAGTAATGCACTTTCCCCCTTCCTTCCTTCCTTCCTTCCTTCCTTCCTTCCTTCCTTCCTTCCTTCCTTCCTTCTTTCCTTCCTTCCTTCCTGTGGGAGGAAGTACCATTAATTTTCTTTGCATTGAAAAGTTGGTTTTGTTCACCACATGGATCATGAGCTCAAAAGCTGAATCTGAGAGGGGCCTGACCACAGTGGGAGACCGAGGTCAGGGCCAGAATGGGAAGGAGTAAGAGGTCCCACCATCCTGTCCATGCTGGCTGTGTCCCATGGGGAATGTTCAGCTCAAGGTATAGTGAACAAGGAAAGAGGACACCACCCTGTGCTTTCCCGTCAACAGAGAGGGGAAGAAGGAGGAAGTGTAGTAAGGACGAAACCTCCTAAGGCTGGAGGAAGAATGGCAAAGTGGCCAGAGTTGGCAGTTCATCTTGCCCGCCACCAGGGCTAGTGTGCCCACCATAATAATCAGTATACCCACCACCATAGTCAATGTGCGCCCACCACCATGGCCGGTGTGCCCACCACCGTGGTCTGTGTGCCCACCACCATAGCCGGTGTGCGCCCACTGCCATGGGCAGTGTGCTCACCACAATAAACAGTGCACCCACCACCGTAACACTTCCCCATGTTATCTATTTGCCTGCTTCCAGCTTTCCCTCCAAGAAGCTACGGTTCCCGTCACCCTCCTCTTACACTAGTCCCCCTCAGAGAAGCCAACTAGCCGCTGAGCGATAAGCAGCCCAGCCTCTGTGACCACCGTACCAAGCTGCCTCAGCTGCCTTGTTGCCGAGGCTGGAGAGGTTAGACGCCCCTGAAGTGTGCCCATTGTGTGCTGCAGGGTGGTGCGGAGTGTTCTCCAAGGGCCGAGCCAGGCGAGCTGTCAGTGCCTCTTTTCAGAGCTTCCCACAAGCATGCCAAATCGTCCTTGGCACTCCCTTTACTCAGCTAACGGGTCCTCCAAAGTGTGAGGCCTCTCATCGTGCAAGGCCCCTCTAAGTGTAAGGGAAATCAAACATGCAGAGGAAAGTAAAGAATCTTGTCCACAAACTCATACACATGTGCGCTCGCACACACACCCACTACAGGTTTTATTCTGTGGCATGTAAAGTTCTTAATTGGGGAGCACAGGCCTCCATGAGGCCGATCTCCCCTCGTTACTTCAACAGTGACCCTTACCCCTCCACCTGACCCACTCATCGTCCATCTTCCAACTCATACACTTTTTTCATCACATAAGTTGTGTCATGCAGCGGCCATGCGTGGTGACACTGCGTTCTGAGTTTCCAGGAGTCGGGATGCTGGGAGCGAGACTTCCAGCCCTTGGCTGCTGAGTTGAAAATGGCCAGGCACTTCTCAGAGAGACCAGGCCTCTCCCTCAGGACAGCATCCTGCTGTGAATGGAAAGCAACAAGAGACACTTTAGCTTGCGCTTTAAAAATTGAGAGGACCAACAAATGAAACCCAGTGAGAGACAGGGGAGCAGCTCAAAGGGTGAGAGGCTTGCTTTCCGGCATGATGACTTGAGTTTGATCCCCACAACTCCGGCTTTAAAAAGCTGGGCCTCAAGTTATCTGCTTGTAATCCCAGCCTTGAAGGAGAGAGAGAGAGAGACAGGTGTATCCCTGGGGCTTGCTGGTCAGCCAGCCTAGCCTACTAGGAGTGGACAAGCCAGTCAGAGACCCCCCATCTCGAAAACAAGATGACTGTCGCTTGTGAACCAACACCTGAAGTTGTCATCTGATCTCCACTTGTGCGTTCACACACAGGTACAGCCACACATACGCTAAGAATCCTGGTTAATAAGATACGTTGGGTTTTTTTTTCCTGTAGTTTATAAAAATAAAAAGATATTTTTAGATATTATCTCCAGAGTAAATGTAGGAAGTAGGAATTCTAGTAAGTAATTATATTAAAAAAAAATCAAGGCTACAGATGTCAGGAAAACACACCTAGGTACCAACCAGCTCAGTAGCATGGAAATCCCGTGCGTGTATAGCTAATCGTATATACAGGGCTCAAGGTCTTGTTCCTACTTCTGTTACTTGCCAATTTGGGAAATTCAGTCACTTCGAGATAGCCCGTTGCTGGCAGGACCTTTAGGGGTCTCCAGAATGACCAACTACTGCTTAGGTAAAATGTAGAGAAACTGGCTGCGACTGGAGGAAGAGCTATACTTCCTAACCTTCTGCACCCTAGGTGCCCCTGTCACCTAGTCTCGGTGTCCCCAAGGTCAACAGTAAATTGTCATTAGTGGAGAGATTGGAACCCAGAGGTCTTGGCTCCTTGGTCTGTGCTCTTTGCCTTCTTGGGACATTGTGTGCCATACAGCTCTGTTCAAAGGGGACCCCCTGGCAAGGTGGGGATCCTAAACACAGCTTGCCTTTTCAAGATCAAGACTGTACCATTACACTCTGATAAAGTTAAGGATGTTGAGGAAAAGCAAATGTGTCCATAACAGAATCTAAGGTCAGTCCGCCTTTCTGTTCTTTCAAACTAGAGAATGCGGACTAGGCCACAAATAAGATTTTTCTTATTCTGCAAATATCTATCTATCTATAACTATATCTATATCTGCACACATATGGGTAATGTTTCACATTTAAAAATTGGAATCGCCTACATAAACATCCAAATTTCCAGCATCACGCGAAAACCCAGACACAAGCCTAAGACCACAGTTCTGCACTGCAGTGGTCATCCATGGCCAAGGAGCATCGCCCGGCTTACTTTCTGCCCCGCCATGCACTTGGTCTCCCTTATGTTCACTGCCAACCCAGGCAACCCCGATACACTGTGTCAGCAGAGTGCCAGGTGACGTGCCCAGGGCCAGACCTTGCCAGATTTTTTGAATGGCCGTACACAGAGAGACCTGAGCAACGTAGAGTCTAGGACTCCCGAAACTGAGCAAGGACAACCCAGGAACAGCCAGGAATGCCTCATGACTCATCTCCTGTGGGGTTCCTCTCAAGAGTTAAGCTGGCCTCCAAACTCATCTTTGGTTTTAGAGGTCCGGGCATCCGAACATGACTCAAAAAGGCATCCTGAGGTGACAGCATTCACCATACTCCCAGTGTGGTTCTAATTCAGCCACATCCAGGCCGGTATGGCATAGCCAGACATTCTACCCATACACAGACAGAGAAGGGTAGATGGGAAGGAGTCCTTTTTCTGACGTTAGGTCCTAGCTGAGGGGGTATGAGGCACTGGTGTTTGCAGTGGTCAAGGACAGTCCAGTTCAGCAAAGCTGGATTTCAGTGCAAACGGAGAGCTGTCCTCCACTGCAGCTGAGCCACCATTGCTCTGGTTAACAGTAGTAATGTCATAATAATATACTACATGGCATGGAGATGTAATATATGAGTTGTTAGGGATGTCACTATTTCCTCTGTGTGTGAGCATTCACTGCTTTTGAGCGCCCGCCTTCCTTTCCGAGCATGTTTCAGACAGCAAGCTGAGACTTCAAAGGATGGCCTTTTACTTAAGTGTATGCCATAACTTTATAGGGCAGGTTACATTAGCCCTGCTCAACCAGTGAGGAAACTGAGGATCAGAGAATGAGAATTAAGTTCTCCAAAGTGACACTGGCCAGGTCAAGGGAATCCTTAGTCTAGTCTTCAGCTTCGTTACTGCAGATCACCTAACCCCTTGCACTTAGGCACTCTACTATAACAACATAACTAAAAACTTCTATTAATGACACACTCTAATGCCCAAGCTATAGGGAGAAGTAATCGCACCAGCGTAGCCAGTGGCCATTCTCATTGTGTAGAATGGTGTGCGAACCACAGTTTGTCTCTTTGAAAAGCTGGTTGATAGGGTTGTCAGACCTACATTTAAACCTGCTTCAATCACCACCACGTTCGGGTCTACAGAACTGCCCCACGGTTGAGCATGGGGGTGGGAGGCATTCTCAACAAGCTGGAAGCCAGTCCAATGTCAACCAAACTAGATAAAAGAGGTTCAGTCCTCAGTGGACGGTGCGAACCTCCATACATGTCCCTTAGAGCTATTGTGTAGGTTAAAGGAGATGTCACTAGCACGTGCCTAACAAAGGCGGGTGGAGACCGGTGAAAACTGAAGTTGGGGGACACTCGGTACTGCTTCACTGCTGTGCATAGTAGGTAGTCAGCTAAAGTACAAGGCACCCAATCAGGGTGAAGTTAGTAAACTAAACAGAGGCCCACCACGCCACAATTCCTCTACAGAATGCTGTTGCTCTCTGGCCCAGAACAAAATTAAGGTGTGGCTGTCCTAGTGTGGTAAAGGTCGCACGAGGTGTTTGACAGAAGCAGCCCTTTCTCACATTGCCTGTGATTTGACAGTTCTCCAGCCAAATGGTAATTTCCCCCAACCCTGGTCCTCTCTTACTTTTAACACTGAACAAAATCAGAGCGACAGTGAAAATCAGCACATTCTAATAGATGAGATTCATTTTCATTTATTTACGAAATGTGTCACCTGGCTTTCTCTGGGGGGCTGCGCGTTTGTTTTAACAGTCGTGGAGTCAGTGTTTACTCGTGGCATGGTTTTGAATTTAGAACTGTCATTGCTTAATGAAACTCTTAAAATATCCCCGAACATGATTTTTTTTTTTGACACTATGCTGCAAATTGCGACGTGCCCCAGACTATCGGGATTAAATTGCATTTTGCGAGTTCTGTTCAGCCTTCAGCATATTAGGACAGGCACCGGCTTCTCGCTAAGCACTCTGGTGCCACGTAACACATCCGTCTTCCCAGAGTCCCTCAGTCTCTACGTTTGATGACGGGCCCATGTTTAAAATAACTAGGTTTTAAGAACGCTGGCTTCAGGAAAAAGTAAAAGAGTACTTGGAGGTCTAAAATAATTTTTACATTTAAATAACCAACCTTTTTTTGAGTCTTTAAAGGACCTTCCATCTGAGGTACCTGGTGATTTCACCTCCCTCTCAGGGGAAAACTGGCTATTTGAAAATGCACCGGTGAAGATTCCTAGACAAAGGGGAGGTGCTGAGCTAGCTGAATTGTTCTTTACGAACCAAGGGGTTTTGAAGCAAATCTTCCTATTGATGCCGTTTTGTGGTTTTGTTGTTGTTTGTTTGTTTTGTTTTGTTTTGTTTGGTGTACCCGTGTACACCAGAACTCAGAAAGGCGAAGCAAGATCAAGAGTTGGGGTCCATCCTGGGCCCCTTGGTGAGTGCCAGCCAACTTGAGCTGCCCAGGAAAACCCTGTCTCAAACAGAAAAAATGAGAAGCCCATCACCGACATTTAGAACTCGAGTGATTTTTTATGTAAAATCATTTCTTTTCAGCCTTCGTTGACTGTCTGAAGGCACGGGAACACTTGGCCCACGCGTGGCCATAAGCATGTCCAGCAGCCCCATCCACTAGGCCCTCAACGACTGTGAGGGAGATGCTACCGCATCCGTGGGGCGAACACGGTAGCTACAAGTCAGGCGTTGACTCCTGAGCACATGCACCCGAGGATGGGTTATTTCATCCCGCCTCACTTCCACTGCTGCAAATGTAAATACCCACATTTAGCATCTAATGGGGCAAGGCCTGTTGAGGCCTAACTGGACATCTGTGTGCTGTCTGAACTGGGCGTGCCCTGTGCACGGTTCCAGAGTTCCTTCCAGGCCCAACTCTCCCTTTCCTTTGATGCCTCACAAACAACATTTTCTAATAGTGAATCCATTGCTATATCGACCTCTCCATCCCAGCCTTCCTCTATCTCAGTTTAAACATCTAGATCTTACACCCACAAAAGACCTGTTTTTCAAGACTCCTGGGCTGTAATTATTACAGTCGCAGCCCACTGAAGTCAGACCTCCGTGAGAGTTAGCCCCGGTGGCCAGTGTTCCCTTCTCTCAGTCTTGTGAGACTGTATGCTGGGCACTCAACTGAGTGGCAAACTCACTTCCTTGTCTGGTCCCATCTGTCTCCAACCATGAGTGGGGAACACGGCATCCGGTTAGGGAAAGAAGCCTATTGGCCACGCAGAAGCAGAAACAGGTAACTGCATAAAGAGAGAGAGAAAGGGAGCCGTGTCTGTAACTGTTGTCACATGCCGAGTTCTGGGGACTGAAAGTGACTTGTAGAGTCTGGCCAGATGTCCTGCCCGTATGCACAGCTGGGAATCCAAAATACTTACAGTTCTGTTTTGAGAGCTATTCACAGTCCAGCAATGGCATTTTACAGTCAGCACCCACTCTTCTGGAATTAGTAAAATTAAGAACTGGAAAGACCCTGGAGGGTGGGGGGCTCTCTTCATTTTAAAAGGAAAAAAAAAAAACTTCTCCCTGGAAAGGTTAAGCGAAGTGTTTGTAGCTATAGGAAAATTTCGTGGCAGCACCAGGCCAGAAAACAGTTCTTTTGGCTCCTTATCCAATGCTTTTTTATGGCCGTCTGCTTCTCTGTATTACCAGACAGGAAACAAAAATTAGTGAAGCCAGACTCCGTGTCCTGTCTGTGGCATCATCCCTTGATCCCTGGGCTTGCCGGAGGGAACATTTTGCATTCTGCATGAGGACAACACCCTGCCTTCTTAGACCCTTCCAAGCATATGGCCACTGCTTAGGAAATGACCACCCCAGTGTCTCTGTCTAGTCAGACGGTAGCCTGGGAGGGGAATCCCAGGTCATCATCCTTCAGCTACCATTGGTGATCAGAGGCTCCATTAGTAAATCCTGGAGCCCCCTCCACTTGTGTTAGTGAGCCCAGAGAAGCCAAGGTGCGAGCTGAACCCAGCCCTCCAACAGAGTACCTCTCCACTGCGAATATCAGAGATCTCTGTGGGTCTCAGCCTGAGAACAAAGTGACAAGCCCACTGTGTTGTTTCTCTGAAGTGGCTCCAATGCAGACTGTATGCAGGCGGTGACTCTGTGTGCAGCCATAGAACTGA
The DNA here is from genome assembly GCF_021556685.1 of Rattus norvegicus. Classification (NCBI taxonomy): domain Eukaryota; kingdom Metazoa; phylum Chordata; class Mammalia; order Rodentia; family Muridae; genus Rattus; species Rattus norvegicus. The sequence goes on from NC_141543.1 coordinate 26,008,913, forward strand.
TGAGCGGAATTCTTAGACAGGCAGGGATGCCCCTTCTGGGAGGAGCAGTCTTCCCCCAAGAACAGAAACTCGGGATGTTTGTCACCAAGGAGTAATCATGGAGTAGAAGACACATCGAATCAGGCCGGGTTGTTTAAAGACAGGGAATCTGAGAAGTAGGTCTCCAGGGACTGTTTCTCAGAGGACAGCTTCCCTTCAGGGGATGACAGGCAGAAGAAAATTTTAACCACAGCTCGGGTGTGCCATATTCTAAATCTGTGCGTGCACATGTGTGTATGTGTGGAGGAGTGTGTGTGAATGTATGTGAGTGTGTGTGAATGTATTGTGTATGTGTGAGTGTGTAAATGTGTGTGTGTGTGTGTGTCCTATTTCAAATTGTTCATTGTTTAAGTCAGAGCATAAAACCTGGCCCCCGTAAACCACATCTTCCCAAGTATTTGGCTCATCTATGGATTGTGTTTCTAAAGGTGAGTGGTGCCAATCTTAAAAATGCAAAAGATTTCCTATGAAAATCGTGCAGGATTCACATTTCTCTTTAAAGAATAAAAGGAAGCCCTGGAAACACTGTGCCCCCAGCTTAGCACAGGTTCTGGAAATTCAAAGTGACAATCCACTTAGGAAGGCTGCATTCGCTGCAGTCCCTGTGCAGCCCACTCGTGTGGATAATTGAGTTGTCCCCCAGATTAGCACAGAAGGCTGTTCCATTCGGACATTTATTTGTTTCAAAAGATGCCCCCAACACCACCCTTCTTATCTTTAAACAAACCACCCGTTTGGTAAATGTTTCCCATGTGTCAAACATGCAACCTGGCCCTGCTTGTATAGTGAAGCACCAAACAGTCTTTGTAGGGCCGGAGAGATGGCTCAGTGGCTAAGAGCTCTGGCTGTTCTTCCAGAGGACCCGAGTTCAGTTCCCAGCCACCACATAAAGGTGGCATCTGTAACTCTGCTTCGAGGAGGTCTCCTGTCCTCTGTGGACACCAGGGGCACACACAATGAACAGATATACATTGCAGGCAAAATACTGATACACATTAAATAAAAGTAAATAAATCTTTTAAAAAAATAGCAAACAAAAAGCAGATATAGTCTTGTTGTCTTTATCAAGATAGTGTGTCATCCCGTTAGAGACACCAAGTACAGCTGAGATTTTGAAAACGTATGTATTTCTTCTCTCCTTGATTCCAAACTCACCTGCCCAGCTACAGAGGTCACTCTTCCGTTCAGGGCCTACTACAGATAACCTTGGCATAGTGGCAATTGCCTGACTCCTACATGGGGCAGTTTTGCATCCAGATTTCATCCCATAGACAACAAAAGGGAATAGGAAGACCACCGCTCTCTCAGTCACAGAACGTCCTGGGGCATATCGTTTTCGGTTAACCAGGTCATAAAGCAGTCCAGCCATTCTGAACCGCGGCAGGTATCCATGAATGAGTTCTTCAGCCTGCCCTTGCCAAAGACACCAGGGCATGCTAAACACTCACATAGGCAGGTGCCAGGCTGGGCAAATGGTAGCGTGTGAGGGCTTGTCTCTCTCCTCTGCTCTTCCCTCTCTACACTTTTCAAAGCGTCTCCCCTTCTCCTCTCTCAATGCGGAGGCTCTGCTGAGTGGATGGAGATGAATTTCTGTCTGTTGTAATCTGGATCCGTAATGAGAGAAGAGCCGGAGACTGGCCCTTTTGTTAAGGAATCCTCCTCATCAAAGACCCAAATTGGCAGCCGATTGTTTTTATTTATTTCTGTAGGTTTTACATGACACCTGGAGACCATTTAAAATGTTACTTGGCGGTGAGCGCTGTGTGTTTAAAAATAACACTCACCCGGTGCCAAATCACTTTAGAGTCGGGTACAAATATTGAGACAAAAACCCCAGCTGTTAATGCTTTGGCTGCTAATTTGAGGTGTCAGATGAGAGCCCGGCTGCTATACGTCAGTGAATAAGGCCCCTTGTGAGATCATTATGTTTTCTAACAGTTGAGAGCAATGGTCCAATCAGTGCAGCATCAGTTGCTTTCATTATATGCCCACACAATGGTTATGAGCTTTAATTTAAACGGTCCACAGGGAGATCGGGGAACTCGGTATTACGCAGCACCCAGGGAAGCTGAGAGCAGGTAGGGCAGGTTTGGTAGCTGCTCTCATCCTTCTCCGGCTAGTCTGACCTCAGAGACCTATTTCTCGGTCCAGTAGGAGAAAGATCGGCTTAGGTTAAGGAGCTTTTGGTTCTGTGGTGTATTTGTAAACACTCATTCAGCCTATAGGACACCAAGGGCCATGATGATTTTTGGTAACACTTCCACCTACTGACCAAGCCTTTTCTTTAAAATGCATAGGGGCCACGACTATCTTCTCTTGCACGTAGCCTCCGTAGCTAGCTAAACTCCTCCTCTTCGTAGAACAAGAGCAGGGCTGTTGCCTCTGGGCAGCCTCAGCAGTGAGCCTTTTCCCTCATATGTCCACCAAAGTAAAGAGAGTCCGGCAGGCACAAAGCAGTATGACCCACCTCCACCATGTAATACAGCTACAGACCCCGAAAACACACCTGGCTGTGAAGATAGCCCCACAGAATGACAGTGTGTTACTGGGCACAGTTCGCATGGGGTAACAAGTGGGCATAAGGCTTGGATTTCTGGACATTAGGGGAAAGAAACGAGATAGCGTGCACGCAGTGCCCAGGCCATTATAGGCAGAGTGTCAGTACCGTTACTGCTATCTGTCATTATGGTCACCTTCACTGGCAAGTGAAGATTTTCCTCAAAGGGTTAACCACCATCTCTTCCTCCTTCCTGACTTCTAGAATTGACTAAGAGCATCAAGACAAATTAGGACGGAACAGAGCTAGGAGAGAAGGCGGATCCCACCCAACTATAAGAGAGATGGTAGAAAGAGCTTCATCCACAAAGGCTCACCATTGAGGGGTACCTTGGGTAGCCATAGTCCAGTACAGGCTTAGTGAGAGTTCAATGGGCCCAGTGGGCATCAGGGTGCGCTCCCCGAGGACCAAGTCTGCAGAGACTTGCACACTTGATAAGAGCTGAGTGAGTAAACACTCACTTCAAGACTCCACTCCTAGGACCTTGAAGAGTGTAAGGAGTTGGTCACCTGCCCCAAGTTCTGATTCCTGGCGTGCGATGGTTTCAAACCAGTCAGTTTTGCTGTAGCATCCGAGCCAGAGAAGAGAACCAGCCATTTAGAAACAGCCCTGAAGACTTGAGTCTCATTCCCCCTGGCCTTCCCTGAGCCAAGCAAGAGGCAGGGGAAGCCAGGGACTCCCAGCCCCTCCCCTTGAAGTTCGCAGGCTGCCAGAACCCCTGCTGTGCTCGCCAGGCCCCTCGCCAGTAGTTTCGATGTTTCCCACAGGGTCCAGCTCCAGTGTTGACACTCGGCGGCTTGTCAGAAAATGGTCCTGCATCCTATGAATTCAACAGAAGCTCTGTGGGAGCTAGTTCTGGCTTTCAGGCATGAGACTTCGGTCGTGTCCAGGCTCACTTTAAATAAAAATGACTGCTGCTGATTTTCACCAAGGTGACCATTGAAGGAGCCACCTCACTTATCTGGGCTTAGGGGAGAAGGAAGCGTGCTTGGAGTCAGGGAGTGAAGGGGCCCATCTAACAAGCGAGTTCATCAGACCCTAGGAGTCTGGCTGTCTTGGGGGGGAGGGGGAGTTGCATTTCAGAGGGGGGTCTCAGAACCTGAGAAAGTTGGCCCAGTGGGAGGCTGTAGTTGCAGTCACCACAGACACCAGCTTTTGCAATTATGTGATACACGCACACAGATAATATTGTTGCATTAGAGCCAATTACATGGTGTTATGGACACACAACATGCAGATTACACCCAGAGCCAAGGAAGCTCAGAGTGATAAAGCGATGGCCTAATGGGAGGAGACAGAGGGAAATGTCAGCCTTATTAAGGTTGCCAGGGCAGAGTGGATGTAGCTGGTCAGAGCTCCCTACATCAAAGATGGCTATCTTGAACGACGCAAGAGAGAACTACACATTGGCACCCAGCAGAGGCCAATAAAGAGCTGGGGAGGCAGAAGCCATACCAGATCTCTCCAGTGGTGGTTATTACCCCCCTGTTATTTCCCTCATTGGGAAAACACCATTCCTGCCATAAAAGAGGTCTTCCGTCATTCTGTTTACTGACCTGCACACTTACAGGCAGGAGAGTCTGTTCTTAGCTCCCCTCCTGGTTCAGTGAGTGTCGATTGTGAGGTGAGCTGAGCTTGGCAGCACATACCCATAATGGCAGCTACTTGGAGACTGAGGCAGGAGCATCGCAAATTCAAGGGCAGCCTGGGGAAGTAAATCAGTGGTGTTGTGTTGCCTCCTATGCCTCAAACCCTGCGTTTGAGCTCCAGGAGAACAAAGAGAAGTGGGCTTGCATAAGGAGCCCGGGAGGGTTCATTAATGGACGGCAAAGAGGTCCACACCAAGATTTCTACTCAGCAGGTCTGAGTGGACTGAGAAGCATGGCTAACATTCCTAGGTGATGTTGCTGGTCTGGCGCTGCACCCACTTCCATTCCCTTTCCAGCCTGGTGTGGAAATGCCTTGTGTTGGCCCTGGTCCCCACACAAGTGTAGAAACTCTAGGGTCAGTCCAGGCAGGGAGCACGGTGTGCTGGCTAGGAGTTTAACTCTCTGCCTTTGGATCTGTTGGCTCCGTTTGGATCACCATTGGGTTCCTGAAAATATTTGAGCTTCTTTTTGTTTCTAAGTTCTGATGCCTTTGACCTAATCCCCTAGTTTTCCTGAATAGCTCTGATTCATCAGGACTTAGTCCCTGGCAGACACAGGATCAGAATGGCAGAGCCTGATGGTAAATATTTTAGGCTTCGCCCAAAAGCAGCAGTCACAGACAGCACAAAAATAAACAGATGAAACTTTGTTGACAAAAGCAAGCTCATGGGATGGGATTTGGCCCGTTTTCTAGAATCTGGAGCTGACTGTCATGCGCACTATCCCCTTCTGCGTTCATTGTTATCGGTGAGCCCCTGTCTTGCCACAGTATCCCAGCATCTGACTTAGAAACCACAGGGCACCCTGCTTTATATGGGCCATAGGGTAGAGATAGTGAACTTGCTGATCCTTTGTGGCCTGAAAAATTAATTAATTTTATTATATATATGTAAACACACATATACACACAAACATGTATGTATGTATGTATGTATGTATGTATGTATGTATGTATGTATATGTGTATCCCTGGCACCTATAGCAGCCAGAAGAGAGTGTCAGGTTCCCTAGAACTAGAGTTACGGACAGTAGTGATCTGCCATGTAGAGGCTGGGAGGGCAGCTGCCCCTGGGAATGCTCACAATCACAAGGTCCATAGGCAAGTGTGGCATTGGTCACTTTTAATTAGATGGCTGTGCTCCAAATATGACAGAGCCTAAGGACCAGTGGGCTGGTGTTCAGGCCTCAGCTCTGAAGACAACATTTATAAGAGAGACATGGGAGGGGGCGGACTGTCACCTCAGCCCTGTAAGGAAGAGAGGTGTTTCCAATAGGCTTCAGGTTGGTGTGTCATTTCAGAACCAACTGTCCTTTGGGGTGGTTGAAAATGGAGGAGGTCAGGTCACCCTGAAATGAGCAGAATCCTATCTGGGAAAGGATGGGCTGGTGGATAAGAATGCTGGCTCCTCTTCCCACGGGCCCGGGTTCTATCCCTACCCATATGGTAACTTACAACCATGTCTAACTCCACCTCCAGGGGGGTCTAGTGCCTTCTTCTACTCTCCACAGACACCAAGCGCGCAGACAAACCACCCATCCACATAAAAAAAGAAATTAACAGAATAAATTTAGCCCCGGGTTTGAAAGCAAAATGCTGAATTAGTAGTACTTACTTGGAGAAAAACCTCCCATCTTACCTGGATAATTTGGGAGATTGTATTCTCCACATAGCTTCAAAGAGCAGACTAAAGGGGCTGAAGGTAGTCCCAGCGTGGCCTCTCAGGGGGGAATGGAGGTAAACGCATGAGGTTGACAAGGTCGTTGTAGCACAGAACAGGTCAACCAACTGCGGGGAAGTAGAACAGGGTTACAGGGAGAGAGAGAGCCTTTTGTTTTCTGCTGCTAAGACTTATAAGACATGAGGTGACAGGAGGGTGGCGCAGATCTCCTGGCTTTGGGTCCAGAGTAGATGTGAGGACAGATAAGGACTGGAGAGGGCAATGGGTGAGTCAGGGAACCGAGATGGGAAGGAAGAACAGACAGTCCAGAATTCACCAACAGCAGTGTGCTGTCCACACGGGATCCTCAGCCTTCCTTAGCCTCTGACTGCTCATCTCCAAAGTGGGGCTCCTCATTCCCTGACCTCACAGTTGCAACAATCACCAAACACCAGCTCTGCCCCTCTCCCGTACTAAGTGCTTTGTTTACTTTATTTCCTGGTATTCGTGGTTGGCTAAATAACCGAGTCCCATAGATACCAGCGTCCTCATCTCACAAATCTGTGGGTCTCACACTAGGGGCCCTTGAAAAATGAGACCAAATTAAAGATCTTGTGGGTAGAGAGACGTTGTAAATGCAATCACTGGGTTCCTTAAAAGGGGGAGGAGACAATCACAGTGAGATCCTAAGAACGGAGCATGGGCCAAGGAATGTAGACTCCCCTTCAAGTTACAATATCGAGAAAACAAACCCCTACCCCCAAAGACTCCCAAGAAGTGTGCTCTCCTGGACCCACTTTAGATTTAAGACCTCCAAACTGTAGGAGAGTAAATTCAAGCCACCAAAGTCATGGTCATCTGTTACGGCAGCAACTGGAAGTCTACACCCATCTCATTCCCGAGACCAGACTTGCTTGGATTTAAGTCTTGACACCGCCTCTCGTTTTACTGGGTAGGAAGAGGAATCGGTATGAGTTCTAGGCGTATTCTCAGCTTCTCGTGAGTGCAAGGCCCACACTTTACCAAGTCCCCTTTCCACCCCCTGATGAGAGGAATGGAAGATAGAGAGCCACAACCTAGAGACTACCTCCATATAAGAGGCTCGTGCTCCGTGAGAGCATTAGTTATTACTCCTGTGTTGCAAAGGAGAAAAGTAATGAGATTCTGAAAGTTATCCACAGTGACGTAGGCTATAAACAGCAGAGCCAGACTCTTAACGAGGGCTCTGCCTTTGGGGGCCCTGTTCACCAGCTCTGCCCCTCTGCACTGGGGACCTCATGCCAACTCTCCCATTGAATGCCAGCTTCTTAGGCAGGACCTAAGAGCCAGACAGAGTGCGGTGCTCCCTCCCTGGGCCAAAGCTGCCAAGACCAGAAATCAAAAGGAATCTGTGTTTCTTAGCAAAACAGCAACCGCGGCTTCCAGCGCAATCAGAGTGTCTACAAGGTTAGCAACCTTCTGACATCCCTGAGCCAGCCAGACTCAAGCAGCAAATCATGAAAGTGTGAATACTGTGTTTAGTCATTTGAGCTCTGGAATAATTGCTATTATCGTAAATGTTTTATAGCTCTCATTACAGCTCGCATTTAAATATCAGTGTAGTAATACGTTAATAAGTCATTGCGGCTGGGCTACTGCTGCATACTCTTCCAACTGAAGCCTGAGTGTGGCTGCCCCGTGTGTGCAGCCAAGTGGTGAGGGCGACTGTGAACGCCATCTGATGGTAGCTGGCTAGGCCTGTCGAGCCTTCTTGTACTTTGCCTTTGAATAGCGAAGGGGTTGCTCAGAGTTCTGGTTGGTAGTCATTCTGCAAACCTAGCCGCAGGCAGGCAAGGTGGCTTTTCTATTCTGCTGTAGCTGCTAAGCTTTGTAGGTGGGATCTGAACCCAGCGCTCACCTACTTCCTTCCTGGCTTTATGCTTTGTATGCACTGCCTTGCACATGATGCTTCCCCTGAGTCTAGAGCCTGAAACTCTGAGGTGACTGGAAAGGTGCCAGCTTTGCTTCTCTCCTGGAGGCTTCCTTTCCTGGTATAGAAGAGAGGGGGCAACCCAGTGTAATGGGGGTGGTGAATTTCTATTTATTGTTGCATGATTGAACCCCAATGGCTTCCTGGGTGGGTGGGTGGGTGGACAGACCACACACACACACACACACACACACACACACACACACACACACACACACGTGGTGCTAAGTGGCTGTGTGCATCCCTACTGAATGCCTAACATAGTATAAGACACACAATGCATATGGTGAATGTCAGAGGGTTGGGGGGACGAGAACTAGTCTCTTTCCCTCTGTGTGTCCCCACCCCAGCCTTCCTGCTGTTGGCCAAGTAAGTAATGGAGAGACCAAGGGCATTTGAGGAAAGTATTTGTGTGGCAGATGTGGTCACTGGAACCCTACTTAGGACTAGGGTCACAAGGGCTGGAGAAGTAATCTGTAGCTGGAGAAGTAATCATGTTGGAGCATGGGGTGACAGTCTCTGGTTGTAGCACCTTTTCTCTTTGGAAGGTTGAAATGAGGAATAGAACACTCCAGGATAGGACTCCAGGATAGATTCTCTCCAACATGGTCAGTAAATTGATGATCTGTATTTACTGAGCATATACGACATGTCCTGAATCTATAGCTTGCAGAGAAAGAGCTTTAAGGATTTACCACGAGCCCACAGCACAGACTTTTTGAGTAGCAATGGCCTCCCTCCTTTAGCCATTGAAGACCAATGGTGGCCTAGAGGAGAATAAGAGAAACAGAGTTAATGAGAAGAGAGTGGCATGGGGTATGTCTCAGGGAAAAGAAATCAGAGAAAAGAGAGGCCCAGGAGCAAGTGGGCAGCATGAAGTGCAGCCTGGAAGGCCAGATCCAGTTCTTGCTCTTTGGAATACAAAGAAAGCAGGGGTGGGGACAGAGACAGAGAACCAGGCCTGGCCTTCCCAGGCATTGCCACCCCTCCAATGTGTAGTCACCGACGTGGACTGCAGAAGCCTCTACAAAGAGCTTTCCCTCACTACCACATTCCTCTTCCCTTCAGAATGGGCCTTCTTATCGGGTAAACTGAGGCAGTGCTTTCTTCAATCCTGACTTCAGTTCTTCAGCAGCTTCATTTTGGTAGATCCATTTGTACAGCTCACATCTTTCTCCGTGTCTTTCTCCAGCAAAGGGACTAGCGGGTTCTAACACTGCCCTGTGGGAACTCCATCCGAGGTCAGGGAGAGCACTGGCAGGAGGAGCGTTAGCTCTGTCCTAAGATGAGATACAGCTGGAAAATACTGACTGACGTAGCACTGTGTACAGGCAGTGCGTGTGCTGAACAGAGAAGGGTGGAGCGGGAGAGGGCTGGTCAGATCCCACCTGCAGTGCTGAGCACGGCAGAGCTGGAAAGCTTGCCTTGCCGGGCTACAGCTCACCTCACCATCTGTAACAAGAGTGTTACATCTCCTTTGGGGATTCTGCACTAGCAACCGTAAAGAGCAGAGCTTCCCTCTCCCTGAGAGAGAACAGTCGCATGTAACTGACTTGTCCCCGGAAGAATTAAAGGTGGCTGGAGAGATGGCTCAGCCATTCTTTGCGTCTGCTGCTCTTGGTAAGGACCCAGGTTCCTTTCACAGCGCCCATGCCAGGCAGTTGCAGGGGTATCTGATGCCTCTGATCTGTGTGGGCACCAACACGCATGCACCTATACCCACGTATGCATCCATACACACGATTCAAGACACAAAGAATCTTTGGAAATGAAAAGGATTAAAGATGTTGTAATGAGGGGGCTGGAGAGATAGCTCAGTGGTTAAGAATGTTCTTCTAGAGGTCCCGAGTTCAAATCCCAGCATCCACCTGGTGGCTCACAGTCATCTGTGATGAGATCTGATGCCTTCTTCTGGTGTGTCTGAAGACAGCTATAGTGTACTTCTATATAATAAATAAATAATTCTTTTTTTAAAAAAGATGTTGTAATGAGCATCCCTACACATAGCAAGATTAAGCCATGGATTTATTACTCATGGAATGGACAGTAGGGGAACCCACATGAATAACGGGACTTATGGATTCCCCATTGTCTGCAGAATTCCCACTTGTCTCTAGATACTTGGCTGGTTCTGGTTCTTACCTGTTGGCTTTTTATTTTTTTAACAGCCTCATGTGCTTTCCCCCGCACCCCAGGGCCCCCTCATTCATAACGTTCTCCTCTGTCTCTGCAGCACCCTTAACAACAACAACATCAGCCGTATCCTGGTCACCAGCTTCAACCACATGCCGAAGATCCGGACCCTGTGAGTAATGACTGCTTCCTCCTCATCTGCCTCCTGGGCTGGGCACGGGCACACAGTTCCCATATCCAAAGTCCTAAAGCAGGTGGGGGACTTGGCGTGTGAAGGCAGGCGCAGGGCAGAGTCATGGTTCCTCCCTGCTTCTTAGCTGCCGATCTATGCTGGGAGAAAGCATTTCTCGTCGTCTCTACAGTGTGGGAAGTCTTCCTGGACTGTGTTTGTTGTTTGATGGGAAATGTGTTAGCTTTCTGGTGCCAAAGAACACAGAAAACTTAGCTGGTGAGACCCTCGTTGACTCCACTCAGGCCATACCCCACTGGGGGTTCTGTCATATGACAGTGGCACTTACTCCCCTTCTGGGAATGGAGGAGTCATTGTTGTCCTTTTTCTGTCCCACCAAAGTGCCACCTGCTACATTCCTCTGCTCTCTGAGCAACATCCAGATATTAGAATCCACGAACTTAGCGCTTTATCTTTTAATACCTTGGATAAGCTTCACCCTCCAGGTTGTATGCTGCAGAAGCAAGCCCGTGACTCTGATTATGTGGGTCACTCACTCTGCCTTCAGCCGGCAACCCACTTGTAGGTTTATGCTGCAGGAGAACCCGGGTTGGCTTTTCCAAAGAGGTTCCCGCCCCGCGTTCTTATCTCCGAGAGTGTCCGAACCACAGAACAAAGGGAGAGCCAGCCCCCGACAGCTTTTAGCCAAGTACATTTAGGACCAAAGCAAAGAACTGAGGTGCCCTCTGCCCTTAATTGGCTCTGTGCCCTCTTTTCCTCCCTCTATAAATAGGGCTGGTGGTGGAGAGCACATGCAACTAAGCACATCCAGTGCCCAGCTCCTGGTAGATGGCATTATATGTTATCATCGCACAATAGATGACATTATATATTGTCACCACACAATTATCTCAGAATCTGAGCTGACCACTGCAAGCTCATCCTGGCTCCTCGGGCAACATAAAAAGCCAAGAGAATGAAAAAATCCTCTAAGCACTGCTTCCCAGATCAGCGGCTCAGAACGATCTGGAATTTTTCCACAAACTGAGTCCGAGGACCCACCCTAGGCCCCTGAGGTGAAGACCTTAGTCTGTTGGCAGAGAGACATCCGCTCTTGTACTTTAAAAGGCACTGCACTCCTAAGAGAGCGAGCTTATCTCTTGGTGAAAATGAAACAAAGACCAAGGAACAGATTCTAAGAAAACACTAATAATAATGATGATGATAATATAAGAAGAAATGATAAAATAAGAGGAAAGCGGGCAGATCTAAGTTTACATTGCAGGCTCCACTACTTACGATATGATATGATCTTCCTCTTTCTGTGCTTTGGGTCAGGGACTTAGTAATACTTAATAATAACACTTACGTTGGATTCCCTGTCGGGGTACACTATGAAGTGCGTGGAAAGTGCCTGTTGCGGGATGTGCATGGAAGTGTTATTATCAATAATGATCATCCAAGACCAGTCTCCATCCCTGCTCCCCAGATTCTTGTGGGATACCCTCAGATGACAGCACACTTAGGAACCTACTGGTTCCTACCGTTTTTCTGTTCCCAGTGAAAATGGAGCAGTGCATTAACTGAATTTTAAGAAGATGCCAGTTGGTCTTCTGAGCAAACCACGACTGAGCTGAGGAAGTGTGAAAAACCCAGGGTCTGAAACAGGAAGTCAAAAGTGAACCTCAGGATACGGGGACTGCTCTCCCGAGGGTGTGGGTATCCAAAGATTCTCACTGTACAAGTCAGCCTTGCAGCACCTCCGGACACATCCCCTGAGTCAGGTGTCCCTCTGAGTCATTTTTAGTCTTAAAACAATAGTGACAGAGCAAGGACAGGTCCAGAGCAAGGATAGCTGGGGAAGGTCTAGCCTGGGGCTCCTGGGTATCTAGCCTGGGCTCCTGAGTGCCTACTCAAACATGTTGAGGAGGGAAGTGAGTAAGGAGACTTATCTCATTTCTGTTGTGATTTTTTTCTCTGTGGTCCCAAATATCCATCTGACAAGTTCCAATCAATCAATCTTGTCTGTTCTCTTCGCTCCCCACCATTTTCTCCATCTCTGCCATTTTCTCCTTAGTTTTATTCAGAGATGGCTCTGTATGGAACTCCCTGGGGGCGAACTGACTAATCCCCTTCACTGTAATTAAAGCATTGGGGGTGGGTGACTGGTGTTGGAGAAGGAGAGGAGCGGGAGAGAGGAAGGAAGTCATAAATGGGATTTCCAAAGGAAAGCTTTTTACATAGAATTCGGAACGGCACATTATATGGGAAAATGAGCACTGACCCTCTCTAAAAGGATTTGCTGGAAATTTAATTTGGCATCTGTGGCTAAAAGGCACCTTTTGTAGATTGGCATTTGTATTCATTCGCCTTCTGCTCCACAGAGGAGGCCTCGTCCATGTGGAATATGGTTTGTCCATTCTCAAAAGATCACAGAACAGCGCGTAGAAACTCTGGCCACCTGGCTGCTTTCTCGTCTCCATAGTCGGCGGCAGCTGCACACGGGCAGCACCATAGTTTGGAAAGATTCTGAAATCTACTCTGTTGGGATTTACAATAACAGCAGATATTTCTTCAGTGGTTGCTGTGCACCAGGCCTTGTGTGAGGCACTCCCTGTGAGTTACTTCAGCCCACAGAGCAGTCCTTCCCATTTGATGGCTGGTAACACTGAGGCCTAGGGTGAAGTGGCTGCAGAAGAAAGCTGGAACCAATGTCAGCATTACGTAACCTGACATCCGAGCTCAGGTCCCCCAGAGGGATAAAAAACAGAACGTAGGGCCAGGCGAGCAGAGCAAGAAGAGACCAGACCTTCCACTTGGTCCAGGATCCCTGATGCCATCACCATCACAACTTAAAGTTGTGGAAAGAAATTCAGTAATTCCCCTTCTCACTCGAAGGACCCGAACCACGTTTAAGCATTTTCCATGCTGAGTTTCACGATGCTGGTGATAATTTTTTAAAAATCGTATTTAGTAAGCCAGCATATGAGAGCACACATCTTGTCTGTAATTCTGGTCTTTCTAGGGCAAGAGGAGAGGTAGAGACAGGAGAACCCCTGGAAGCATGAGGGCCAGCCAGACCCTGTCTCTTTGGAAAGCAAGGAGTGACATTCCAAGCTATACGCTGGCCTCCACACGCGCTCGCAGTACATGCAGCCCACGTTCCCACACTTATATGCACGCACACCATACACTCAGGCTTCGCACGCCCAGGTGCACGGACAAACAACCAAGCGCACTTGGCATCTGGCACGGTGTTGCTTCACCCTGTCTTCCAAGCGTGGCGTGAAGAAAAGGTGACTTGAAAGAATCCGTCTAGTTTGACCCTGACGTCATTTCTGGTCAGAAGTATTCCTGGCATAGGGAGCCGAGTCTGTCCCCTGCCCTGGGTTTTCTGATTGAGACTCCGTTCGGCTTCTGTATCAGCTGAGGTCACTACTTTTCTGCGATCCCACTTTGGAAGGGAGAAAGCCGCAGGAAGATGGCCAGAGGGACAGAGACAGCTATAAATAGCAAGACTGAGAAGAGCAGTCATTTGGGGCTGACTGGCTGGGGCTGAGAAAGAGTGTACCTAACCCCGTCTTCCAGACAGAAGCTTCCAACTTTTTGGTTAACCCAGAAATGAAGCATCTAACTGAAGCCCTGAAGTTCCTAAAGCTCATTCTCGTCCTGCTAAACTCTCACCTTCAATTGTACCTTAATGGAAACTTATGACTCAGCCACCTTGGAGACCCACATTTTTCTCAAAGTCTTCCCTGTTGTCACAACATCATTTTGTTACTATCAAACAGGGCAAACATGAAAGGCAGGTTGACTAAGTGGCTGAGTCTCCTGGCACAAAATAGAATCCCCTCCCCGCAGCCTGCCCTGGACTCCGCCCTTCCCTTACAGAACCACTGTATTTGCCTAGGTACCCGTTGCTACCTGATAGGGACTGGTTGAGATTCTCTCATCCCTTCCCCACTGTTTAGGAAATGCGCTCTTGGTACAAAGTGACCATGCTCGTTAGCAAGCAAAGGTCTTGCCTACCCTCCTCTAACTGAGGTCTTTCCCACTGGCTTGGGACTTTGACCACAGCGCCCTTCCCAAGTGTTTTATGATGTTGGAAACTCAGGCGAAGGGGAGGTCATGCTTGGATTAGCTCAGAAGGTTTGGTCTTGGAAACTAAAGGGGAAGTATGTTAGGACTTTATAGTTCCTATGTCTGGGGCCTCAGAGCTTCTCAAAGTATGTCTGACTTACTCTGAAATACGAGAGGTACTTAATGTCTACAGAAATTTTTAGCAAAAAAAGAATCCATTTTATGTAGGTTCGGGGTTCATTTAATGCCCCTGAAATGATGGGGTTTGGAGCAGCCCCAGTGGAGCTGGCCTGCTGGAAGTCTGTGCCCATTGGTGACAGAAAGCTCAGCCAGCGCCGTCCTAAGTTAGGTACACTTGGCTAGTGTTTGGCAATGCTAACCTTGTGCTAAGTGGGATGCGGTCAAGGGCCCTTCAGTTCTCTCATTATAGTGCAGACATGATTCAAGCCACTCCTCTGGGACGCCACGCTGTATTAATGAGCTTGACAAGAGGCTCTCGACAGCCCCCAAGATAACAGCCGGCTGATTAGCGCGTCCAGGATTACCCATTTGAAATTTGCCACGAGTCTCCGTGTGCTCTCATGCTACTAAAACTCATGCACCACCAATTCTGACACCTGTAGGGAATGTGGAAGTGAGAAAGACTGGCAAAAAGCCTTTAAGGAGATTCCTCTGAAGAAGCTCCTGAGTAGCCCTAATTTGCCTCCCAGCTCATAGAGGGAAGTTCAGGTCACTTAACCAGACAGAATTCCCCTCAGAAGTGGAACGGGCTGGTGTCTAGGGAATCTTACTCACTGGAGCAAGAAACTGCTCTAGAGTCTGTCTAGAAGTAGTTAGGAAATCTTTCCAGAGCCATCACAATCAGCCAGAGTAGGTAACCTCCAGGTAAAATAGAACTCGACAAGGAGGAGATGGGCTCCTGGGAGAGAGTCTTAAGGATTCCAAGAGCCTGATTAGAGCAACACCTTATTTAACAGGAGGTAGAGGGAAGAACCATCCCCCAGAAAACACTTCTCTCTGTGCCTCCTCACCCCGCCTCATGTTCACAGTTGGCACTGGCTTAGAGCTCCCCCATGCCGTGGGACTATAAAGGACCCTTAAAAGGCAATGGAGGAGCCTGGAGCGCAGACAGAAGGAGAAACAGAACTCCATTTAGGCCAGCTGTAAGTCCTACACTCCAGTGTATCAGGGTGACCCTGTCTGACCTTTGACTCGCACTCGGATGTATGATGTCATTCTCTGTCATCACCCTGAGGTGAAGTCATTCTCCCACGCCTCCGTGCTGATGCCTGCTTGACAGGAGAAGGGCAGAATTACTATTAAGACACGGAAATCGCTCAGAACGTGAACATCTTAGTGGCATAGTAATAAAAGCACCAAGGCTTCTGGGTTTGTTTGTTTGTTTGTTTGTTTGTTTGTTTTTGTTGGTTTTTTCCCCTATGCGTAGGGGTCATGAATGCTGCCACAGGCTCGTGATAATTATTATCATGCTTGGGACACAGGTACCAGAGGTCTGGCCCACTCGATTCTCTGTGTAATGGCATCTCTCTCTCTCCTTCTCCAAGGCGTCTCCACTCCAACCACCTGTACTGTGATTGTCACTTGGCCTGGCTCTCAGACTGGCTGCGACAGCGGCGGACCATTGGCCAGTTCACCCTCTGCATGGCGCCCGTGCACCTGAGAGGCTTCAGTGTAGCAGACGTGCAGAAGAAGGAGTATGTGTGTCCAGGTGAGCCAGCCCTACCTGCTCTCCCCTTCCTAGGCTAAAATCCACATACCCATCAGCCCTGTCTAGCATGACCCTGGATCTTGGTCATACCCCTCCCAGAGTGTGATATAAAAGGAATCTCATAGTCAGCTGAGGTGTACAGTACGGGGTTGGAGAGCTTGCATTCTGCAAGGAGTTCAAAGAAAGAAGCCGTTGACATCTAGAACAGAAGATGTGAAAGAAAAGGAAACCTCACAAATCACTCTGTGTTGAGCCCCGTAGCCACCTGGTGCTAGGGAACTTCATTGATGAACAGCGAGTCATCAGAACACAGGTACAATGGAAGTGTTTTAGCATGGACTGCAACCCTTCTGTCACCCAAATGCTTGTAGAAATGGAGGCGGGATGATACAGGCTGTAGACTAAGCCTGTCTAGCTAGAAGTCCTAGCCTCCCCTAACTGAAGTGTGACTTTGGCAAGTTACCATTCACCTGAAATAGAGATAATGCTACACTACAGCTAAGAAGATGGGTGGGCAGATCGGGTAAAACAATGTCTGTACAGCACTTAGCATAATGCTTGGCAAGAGAGCGGTAAGTGGAGGTTGCCTGTTGCAGCTTAGTAGGCCCGCAGATTGTGCTGAGCAAGCACATGGATCTGTGGGTGACTAGCACGCAGTAGGGACCCAGATTGCCTACAGAGGACTCAGAACTCGACCACCCAGATGTGCTAACAGGACAGCTCAAGTCTGCAGGAGTGAGAGGTGACCGAGTGACCCAAGATCTTCCCGGAGGGCAGAGCTTTTAAGCCAGATCCTAAGTTTTGTTTGCTTCTTCTAACTCTTCTTGGGGCAAAGAGGTGAAGACAAGTCCTGAGATTTGGGGGAAGGGAAAACATGCACACACACTCACATGCACACACACACACACACACACACACACACTCTCTCTCTCTCTCTCTCTCTCTCTCTCTCTCTCTCTCTCTCACTCAAATAGCTTTCCAAGAGCCCAACCCCGGACTGGAATGCAGTGGTTTCTAAAGGGCTTGGCAGCCCAAGCACCCAAGGAGCCCACCTTGTGTTTCTCTCCTTGGCTATCGCCCACTTCCCCTTCTCCTCTGTTTGCTTTCTTCTGCTGTGATAAGAAGAAGGGCAGAAGCAGCAGAGGCTTTGTCTCATCTTACAGCTTACTCAGTCGCTGAGGGAAGTCAGGACAGGAACTCAAGGCAGGAGCTGAAGCAGAAACCGTGGAGGAGCGCTGCTCACTGACTTGCTCCCCGTAGCTTGCTCCGCCTGCTTTCTTCTACAACCCAGGACCGCCTGCCTATCAATCTTTAGGATAATGCCCTCTAGACTTCCTTACAGCCCAGTCTGATGAAGACATTTTCTCAGTTGAGCATCTCTCTTCCCAGCCAACTCTAGCTTGTGTCGAGTTGAGAAGAAACAAACAAATGACAACAACAACAACCACTGTGGCTCCGAGGGTTTGACAGACTCAGTGTGTGTTGCTAGGCCCCACAGTGGTCAGGAGTACAGCTTGGGTGTGTGACTCATTCAGGTCTTGAATTCATCATGCCCCGCCCATCCCTGTCCTCTCTCTCCTCGTCACATTATTACATCATCCCGTTAATTATTTTCCAAAAGCATTTTTAACACATCTCCGAGTAGTACCTCAATAACTTCCTGTAGACGCCCACTTAGAAACCACTTCCCATCAAACACATACAATAAAACCGTTTATCACACAGGCACCAAAAATCAAATACAGTGACTATAATTACAGTAATTATCAGGCAAAGGGTGCAATATCGGCATAAGTGCCAGTGAAAGAAATAATTACAGAGTGCAGGAGCCATCTAAGAGCTACCGAGGCAAACTAATTAGAGAGGATGTAAAAACACTACGTGACAGGTGGGCTCTGAGAGTAAGGTGGCAGGTGACCGTGGTGCTCCTCTGTCGTGGAAGCTGCCTCCTCTTGTCAGTACACTGCCCAGACGGTGCCTGTCCAACAGCAGTCGGAGTCCAAGCCCCAAGAGAATGAGGCTGCCTGACCCCCGGTCCTAGAAATGCTAGTACCAGAACCGCAGCCCTTTGGAAAGCCTAGATCCAGCAACAGTCTCCTTAGCTAAACATAGGGATAGAACATCCTTACTCCTGATTAAAGCACCCAAGCCCGTTGCATGTGACGGCCCTTGCAACTTCTAACACATAGACAGATGTCTTTCGACGATGTGAGAACTTCGCCCAAACTCTCAACAACATCAACGTGCTACAAATCTCGCCCTCATGCCGGTCAGTAATACAGAGGGATTTCCCCTTTGTGTCAGGTACCCAAGGATTAAAACGTAGACTGTTCTGGGAAGACAGGTGCTTTGGAAAGGTTAAAGATAGTTAGTTACAGTGCTCGGGGGATCTGGTGAGCCCCTCTGAGGAATGAACACTTCCAGTACGGACGCGTGAGATACAAGAGGTGCAAACCCCACGTCTCACCTCCTCCGTGTGAGGGATGCTAGAGGAGGCAGTGTGAAACAAAGGCAGTTAGAGCAGCAGTGACCAGTCTGGGAAGCCCTGAGGAGAAGGTCACAGAGAAGGGCTGTCCTAGGTCCTCACTGCCTTCATGCACCACTGTAGAGGTTACAGGCCCACCCAACCCAGGCCAGAGCCCCGCCTGCCAGGCATCTGAGTAAAGCGCCTGGTATTGAGGGGACTTCCGTGAGGGACAAGAACTTCAGAAAGATGTAGATCACCACTCTATTGGTGACTCCTGAAGGAGCAACAGGGGCATGGAGCACAATGAGTCTCTCCTGCCTTCTCCTGAGGTCCCTGTCAAAGCTGCAGGAGAAAAACTCCCCGGCCCTTCAGTGGTTGCTAAACCTTCCCCAAAGGCAGCTCCAGGAGATAGGAAAGACCTTATCTCACCTAAATGGGAGGCCCTGCCTGCCCAAGTCCCTGATAGTGCCCTTGAATTAAATCCAGCCGTCCTGAGCCTGGCCTCCTCTCGCCCCTCAGAAGCTGCAAAGATAGGCACACGCTATCTCTCCAGCTAACCAGAGCTCTGTTAGCAATGCACTCAGAGAAACGCATCTCCCGTCAGCTGTACCCTTCCAGTCTAAGACGTTTATTTCCTCCTTTGGGGGAAGCAATTGAGAGTTTCTTTAAACAGATGTAGGGGGTGGGACATGTCTCCACTTTATCTTTTATCACAGTGTCTTCTGTGTGGTACAGCCTGCCTACTGGGCTTCCTTTGGTGACCACTGAAGGATTTCTCTGTTAGCGTCTTTTGTTTCTAGAGCCTGAGGGCTGAGGGACCCACAGGCCGTGTTTCATCTGTTTGTCCCTTGGTACACATCAGGATTTTATCAAAGTGTGTAATACATTAGAGAAGAACATGTCATGTGGTTTGTGAGTTTTCGTTTTTTTCTCATCTTCATTTAAAGGGCTTATTTGGGAGTTCATATCCTAAGGTTTAGTGTGTGTGTGTGTGGAGGGGGGTGTGGATGTGGTGTGTGTTGTTTCTTTCCTGGTATCCTAATCTCAGAGAGTTCCTACCTGTCATTATTCATAATTTATGGCTATTGGTTAACTATTTGACCTCCCAGATCAATTGTCTTTTCCCTTTGAATGTCTTTGAGCCCATTGATTTGTCCATCTGCCTCAGACCTGTGGCCTTGAACATGAAATATCTTTCCATAAAGATATCAATCTTACCTTCCAATCGTAAAGAACAAATCTCCTTCGTTTCGGCTGCCCCTAAACAATGCTGGATCCGATAGCCACTCCATAAACTGTCCCTTCTGCTATTCAAAAATAAATATACTTATCTGCCTGGAAACAGAGACTTTTCCTCCACTCTCTTTTTCTTTCCCTCTATTTGAGACCAGTTACTAAGTACGAAGATAATTAAGGTAGGCTGTGTCTAGCCACCCTTCTCCTTAGGAGGTTTTAATTAAAATACCATAATTGAACATTGCAGGAATGAGATTATTAGGTTTATTTAGCCATTTCCAAAATTATCATGCCTCTGGTATTTAAATCACATTCATTTATATTCTCATCGTAATTGCCAGAGTTCCGTTGTCACTGAAGTCTGTTGTTGGCTTTTGAAAGGCCAGAGGCCAGTTGGGAAGCTTAATTTGAATACTGGAATTAATTTATTTCAACACACTCACAAGGCCATTGGGTATTTTTACTCTGCACTCTACTGGGTGATATATATATATATTTTTTTCATCAGAAAGAAAAAACCCAAGTATGTTCTCCCCTTTCTAGCGTAGCTTACCCAAGTCCATGTCTCAGCCCTGCCTCCTACCTCCAGCTTCCCGTGCATTTTCAGTTCTACGGCAATAAAGAGCAGCATTTAAGGTGAGGTTATTTTTTTCCCCAGAAGAGACAGAAAAGCATTCCATTCGGTCAGATGTTGTTCCATAGCTCTGCCGTCTTCCGTAGTTTCTTCAGCCTTCACAGCCTTCACACTCATCAGTGTAATGGGGCCAAAATAGGCAGAGTCCGGATCACAGCTGGATCCAGTGAGGACCAAGCGGTCTCCTATATTCAGGGCACCGAGTACAGCATGGGTTTCATTGTGTGGGTGCTGGCTGCTGCTGTGAGAAGGGTGTCCATTCTTGACATCTCCGTGGGTCCACCTGAGACCAAAGTCAGTGACGTTTGGTTCGTCATCTGGGCAGACAAGCCCAGGACTGGCAATTTTAGACCCTCCTATTTTGCCAGTTAGGAGAAGAGGAAAGATGAGGAGACGCCTGAACAGGGCCAGCTTCTAGTCACAGATCACACATTCTTCTCTCTGGACACTAGGAGAGGAGGACCTGCATGGTGAGCCCAGGAGGGATCGCTAAGGCACTACTGTGCCACAGCCACAGCTACAGCAGCCTTCGTGAGGAAAGGTTCATCCGGGGACCATTCCTTCCCATCCTCCTCTATTCTGGGAAACCCTGATCTAACCTAGGACAGCCCTTCTCTGTGACCTTCTTCTCAAGGTCTCCCAGACTGGTCACTGCTGTCTTAATTGCCTTATTCCACACTGCGTCCTCTCCTCTCCCAACCCTTATCAGAATCTCATAAATCTACCACACAGAGGAGGTGATTGGCACCCAGGAGCATCTCCCCACTCCGGGAAGCTGGCCAGGGTGTGACAGTTCCCCTAGCTCTGGCTCGGTCACATGCATTTACCCCTTGATGTAGACAGCCTGGTCTGATAGTTTACCTTGGGGAAAGACATCTACACTTCAAAAGCCCTGGCATCTGAGGCCAGCTATTCCCAGGCTTCCTCTTAGTGATGAGGGTCATAGGTCAGGGTCTCTCTGTATTGGATCCTCTGCATGCTTTGCAGGAATGAGTCAGAATAAAACACACCTGGAGGGGTCCCGTCCCTACAGCAGCCATTCTGCTAAGGGTCAGGTGACTTGGCAGCTCCAATGAGGACCTCAGAATTTAATGGAAGCCAATGCTTCCGTTGTCCCATGCGCTGCTCTGCTGTGCCTCAAGACACCAGGCCATAGCCGCCAGTAGCAAGCAGGCCTTGCCAGCACTGAACTGCAGAAGCGGGGACATCAAGAACAGGTCCCATCTTCCAGGGCCACTCAATCTCCTATTCAATACGTGACCCCAAGACACTCAGAACTCAGGGAGCCTTTCCCTGGGGGCGCCTACCTTGGGAACATCCCCCCACCTCTTCCAGGCTCCTAAGCCAATTCATTCATCGTTACTCTCTGGAATGTGCTTTATTAAGTTCGTCCTGTGCTGAGGCCTGTTTTAAGCAGTGAGACTACAACAGTAAGACCAAACAAGAAGAAAAAAAAAAAAGGTCAATCGCCTTATAGAATTTACATCCTCAGTCTGCCCAGAGACCGCAAAGGGGTGGGACTTCCTCCATCACTTACAGACCTGGAGGACTTTAGGGGACTTGTCCTGGTACTTCAGTCATTCATCAGAGGGAAGTGCTTGCCAAGGGAGGGAATCTGTCTTTCAATCATTTTGAAACCTAGAGTGGTTAAACAAGGAGTAATGGCCTCACCACCGTAGGGTGGTGACTGCCTGGAGAGCTGCCAGCCCAGGGTGCTGACAGGGGCTATAATTACTGTTGTTTTCTCTGTGTAATTAAAGGTGTTGTTAGTGGCCTGGTTAAGGTATCTTTTTCCCAGTCTCTCTCTCTCTCTCTCTCTCTCTCTCTCTCTCTCTCTCTCTCTCTCTCTCTCTCTCTCTCTCTCTTTTTTTTCTTTTGGCCTTGACAACATTCCTTGAAATGTAGTGAATACCTCTACCTGACTAAGAGCCACCTAGGGAAGTTCCCAGGGGACTGCGACCTGAGTCCTGGTTCAGAATTAATCCATTTCAATAAAGAAGTCAGGGGGTCACCTTTGTAAACTGCTATGTCACAAACTTCTATTGCCAGCAGGAGCCCTTGAATTTGATGCTCACCTGACCCCTGGCTTTTCTGAAGCATTCTATACAAGCAGTGTTTTACCTGATCAAAAGAGGGGCCATCTTCAGATCCTTCTGCCCAAATGGGTGGACTTGCCTGGCTCAGACCAGCATCTCCCACTCCGGGAAGCTGGCCAGGGTGTGAAAGTTCCCCTGGCTTGGTCACATGCATTTACCCCTTGATGTAGACAGCCTGGTCTGATAGTTTACCTTGGGGAAAGTCATCTACACTTCAAAAGCCCTGGCATCTGAGGCCAGCTGTTCCCAGGCTTCCTCTTATTGATGAGGGTCCTAAGTCAGGGTTCCTCTGTACCGGATCCTCTGCATGCTTTGCAGGAATGAGTCAGAATAAAACACACCTGGAGGGGTCCCGTCCCTACAGTAGCCATTCTGCTAAGGGTCAGGTGGCTTGGCAGCTCCAATGAGGACCTCAGAACTCATGCCTTCCCAACTCCTCATCTCCTAAGATGGGAACAGAAAAGCTCAGAGGCTCTGAACCCAGCCTCCTCCAGGCTAGCTCTCTGTTACGCCACTTTCTCAGGATAGAAAGGCCACCTTTCAACTTGCAGTAAAGCCGGAGTACCTCCTCTCTAAGAGCAGATTTGAGTTTGAGGATTAGTGTAAGTCACCAGCTGTCTGACATGTTCCATGGTACCTTTTGGGTCCTCTAGTGTGTTGGTGGTGTCTCCGAAGTCCTTACTGTCCACACCCTTTGTCAAGCATCTAGGTTAAGATTCTGTCTTTAAGTGTTTTTTTTTGTTGTTGTTGTTGTTGTTGTTTTGTGCGTTTATATGAGGCAAAGGGCCGTAAGACAGGTAGGTCGGCATTTTCTGGGAAGAACAACATTGTAGATGAAGTATTAGGCACCCTTTGGCTTCAACAGAGAAGAGGCCATGGTTACTGCTGGATGTGAGGTGTGAAATTCTCTTACTTAGAACCTTAAAGTCTAGACGAGGACTTGCCCCAGGCCCAGCTGGTCACCTCATCCGAGCACTGTAACAAGACTCACTCGGGATTCAATTTCTCCAGTGAACGCTGGCCAGACTGAAAGTCATTTTCCCCTGCAGAGTTTTTCCATCTTACCCCGTTAATCTGTATCCAAAGCTGCGGCCCAAGGGGGGAGTGTTTTAGCAGCGAGGGACCTGTGAAGTCTATCCGAGCCCGACCGTAGCCTTTAGTGTGTGTCCTTTGGATTCTGAGAGCTTGGGGGAGAGGGGAGAGATAGGGAAAGGCACTGAGATGACAGCTGCAGGCTGCATCCACAGGCTGAGGACCCAGGATGCTGCTGGACTCGGTCCACATGTGTCAAACAAACCCAGTGTCTGAGCATCTTACCTCACTGGGAGGTAGCAATCAAAGCATTGCCAGTGTCTTTAAAGCATTTCAACGTGTTTCTTGTACTTAGGGTTTGATAAGACCACCAAAGGGAGTCGTGAGGGTTCTTGGGGGTTCTTTAGATCCTGAATTGAATTGGAAGCAAAATCTATATATGTTTGGTCTTCAAAATAAACTCCTGAGATGCCATTTGCTTTGGCCTTTGATCACATTTAAATGAACACTGATTCTCAGCTTGAAGGAAATGACTCCAAAATAGATGGTGACTTCCTCGCCTCTTATCTAGTAAGTTTAATTTGGCTCTTCCGTGGCCCAGTTGGATGTGGCCTGGTGTCACTTCTGGTCATTGTACACCATTGTATGTTTAGCCTCCTGCTTGGTTGTAACAGCCAGCAACTCTTTTGCCCCAGAATAGAGGTCAGCATCCCATCACCAAAAATTCTGAAGTGCTGGGCACGAAGAGAAAGTGGTCTTTGTATGTGTCCTTTGAATTCTGACCGCGTAGTTCTGTGTGTGGTGCATGCTGGGAACTCCTCTTTCTGTAAAAGATGCAGCGTGGTGGGATAGTGAAGCGGGTGAGATGACCCGCAAGCAGTGGGGTCAAGGCCGGAAGCTCTCTCATGTCTCCCTGAAGAGGGAGATGCCAGTTGATGGTAATTCACCAGATTGCCTGACGCTCGAGCTGCATCCTTAGGAAGCAGATCAGGAGGCTCGACCCCAGGAATCTCCTACCACGGACATGAGTTGACTGTATGTTCTGACTCCACAGGTCCCCACTCAGAGGCTCCAGCCTGCAATGCCAACTCCCTCTCCTGCCCTTCTGCCTGCTCATGCAGTAATAACATTGTAGACTGCCGTGGGAAGGGACTGACTGAGATCCCTGCCAACCTGCCGGAGGGCATCGTGGAAATGTAAGTGCTCGTGTGCCTTTCCTCAGCCCCTAGTTAGCTAACCCCTCCGACTCAGCGAGTCTCTCGGTGGACAATCAGTATCTTGGGCTGTTAAGTGAGGCCATTACAGATACGAACTTCTTCTCTAGACTCCTGGGTTTTCTCCAGTCTAGTTATCAAGAGCATGGATGGGCTCAAGAATAGTCAGCAAGCTGCGGCCTATTGGAAATCCACGTACCATCTATGTTACAAATCAAGTTTTATTGGTCCACATGCATCCCCGTTTGTTGATACTGTCTTTGGCTGGTTCCTCAGGGCAGGATGGAGCAGTTATGATCAAGGACCATATGGCATACACAACCTCAAATGTATTCTGCCTGGTCCTCCTCAGAGAGCTGCCAGTCCCTGTACTGGGGTCAGACCATGTCCATATCCTGGACCTCCTGCACACCTTCTGTTTGGCATTTGTAAACTAGTTCTCTGTATTGACATTGGCCTTCTCACTAACACCTGATCATTGGAATGTTACATTTCAGCAGATCGTAGTGAAAACCAAATGAAATGCTGTATGTGAGACACTGGAGCCTCAATTCAGAGGCAAGGACTTTTTCAGTGGGGGTGGGAGCAGAGAAGCGGAAATGCTGGACTGGTTTCATAGCTCTTTATCATTTCATATGGGAATTGCATCCTTTAGATCTTCAGGTAAAGAGATAGGATTGTGTATGTCCGGGCATGAGTACAGATGTGTTCACGTGGCTTACCCTTGTCCATCTTCCCTGGTGAATTAGAAAATGGCCATTGTCCAGTTCTAGGACAAGTAGAGTATCAGTGAGCGTTGACCTCGTCAGCTCCTAGAAGCTCATGGTTGCTTTCATCTCCTATCTTTACCATTATTGCTTGACGGAGGCTTCTAGCGGAACCAACATGGGATGGAATCCCTTAACATGGAAATTGTAGATTCCCTTGCCTCTTGGCTATACCATCTCCTCCTCCCGCTCTGTCTCCGCCTCAGCCTCCCGTGTTCATAGGCTTCTGTTCTCAAGCCATTCTCACACATGGTCACGTGTGTTTGCGCGGGGGTTTGTCTGTGCTTGAAGAGATAGACAAGCTGTCTGCTTCCGTGCCCTATATATTCTAGAGAGGTCAAATAATGAAATAATTCAAATGATGTGTTTAAAGGTAGATGGTAGGTGGGGGAAAGTGGAGCAAGGAAAGGAGTTGAAGCAAGGGCAAAAAAGAATCAAAGTGACTGTGAGTAAGATTGTTAGAGGTGGAGGTAAGTACACTGTGCAAAGGCCCTAAGGTGCAAGTGTGTGGTATACCAGGAGGCCATTGTGACTGAAGCACAGAAAGCAAGAGGGAGGTAGCAGGAGCTAAGGGGAAGTGGGGCCTCACCATGGGCAGTTTAAGGACTTTGGTTCCTCTCTGGTTGGGATGAGAAGAAGCATGTGGCTCACGAAAGTGGAGTCCTGGCTTATTCCTCTTTTCTCTGCCTCACCAGCTCTTTTCGGATTCTCTGACAGCCTTAGAGGGTGCAGGCCTGTCTGCACCACTCAATGCAGGCAGTGGCTAGCGAGTAAGGAAGGCTCTCTGCTATCCATGCCCTGTGAGGCCACCCACCCCACCCCAGCCCAGTCTGTCTCCCTCTTTTCCAGCTTCCTATCTGGTCCCCAAGAGTGGACCTCACAGGTCAGCTCATCTCTCCAAGTTCAAAATGGCAGATGCCTACATTAAAAGTGAACCCTGTATAGGCCCAGGTGATTGGACTCTTGCCTGGACATTGACTATTAACACAGACGTTGACAGACTAGGATGTTAATATGAGACGGTTCCTGAGTTTTTTAACCATTAAAAGTTAAAGGTATCATGTCAAGAGCAATGGGATAGTTTTCTGCTTGAGC
This sequence comes from Rattus norvegicus, assembly GCF_021556685.1. Classification (NCBI taxonomy): domain Eukaryota; kingdom Metazoa; phylum Chordata; class Mammalia; order Rodentia; family Muridae; genus Rattus; species Rattus norvegicus. The sequence continues at coordinate 26,035,437 of NC_141543.1, forward strand.
AAAACGGTCGTTGTGAAGCAGCCTCCAGACTTCCTCCTTACTATTGTTACCAAAAATGCTATTCTATCTTTACAAAATGGTGACTGCTGCAGATAGAATATATCTGCATGTTATACAATATATGCATGTACACTGTATAGATTGTCTTCTCTGTAAGGACCTAGCCTACAGTATCAGAAAGTCCAGCAATGGACAACCTTGGCAAGGACTTTCCAAAGATAAGCAACAACCACAGAGTGGTTATGATGACATGCTCAGCAGTCCCCCATGCTACCTACCTCTGGCCTTGCCTTGTAGCCACTGGCAAGTAACTTTTCTGAGTCTTGCTTCTCCCTCTTGAGAACTACAGAGGCCAATGGTACTTCCTCCGAGGCATGAGTGGCAAGACGCTTAGCCTTGAATCCAACACAGAGGATATACTGTCAACAATAACCATTATTTCTCACCCATAGCTGCTGCGTTATTACCACCGCCTTTATTCTTAGTGGCAACAAGAGTTAGAAAACATGTCCTAGGAGGCACCTACTAAACAGGGCCCGCCACAAAGACGGTCAGTTCTTTAAGAGTAACGGTCAAGAGAATCGATTGCAGAGGCTAGCTGCGCACATGGTGTGACTTGAACTTGAGAGGAGCTCATCTTCATGCAAATATATGCAGACATGGTAATAAGGTTGCCCCTGCTTATTGGGCACCCACCGTCTACCAGATAGATCACACAGGACTTCTCTCACTGAGCTGGCTTCGTTCTCCTCTGTGATGAGACGAAGCTGAGAGAGAGAGGGAGAGAGAGAGAGAGAGAGAGAGAGAGAGAGAGAGAGAGAGAGAGAGAGAGAGAGATTAAAGCAAATGAATTAAGTCCCTGTGGTTCAGGGCGGTAGATGGAATGGTGATGTGTCAGAGAGAGCCTGAGGTGGTGAACACCAACAGTGCCCGTGCCCGGGCTTGGAGACCTGTTAGCCTAAAGTCTCTGAGGCAGCTAAACCTGTAACGGGGATAGAACACCAGCAGACGCAGGATCTGGGGAGGAAAAAGGAGCAGAGTTGAAACTGTAATGCACCTCAGCAGAAGAGGTGTGTTTGATTTATCAGCCCAGACACATCGGAACTTGGCCTTCTCTTTAATATCAAGGATTCTACCTCTTACCCATGGCCACTATAATCCAGATTTACATCTCCTCATTTAGGAATGCTTGGAGCCAGACTCCCCACTCCCTTCTCTCGGTCTGTAGCCATTGTGGATTCTTTTAAATCATCTTAACCTTGAGAAACAGTCCGTACTCCCAACATTTGGAAGGAGTGCCTATCTCTCATGCAAAGCAACCTGGCAGACTGTCTCAGATTTTTTTTTTTTTTCAGAGAAGTGTGTACTGGTCTCCTCGCATGCCGGAGCCAATTCCTCTAAAAATAGCTTTCTTCCAGAAAACCCACAGTGAAAGGGTTTGCTGTAGATTTTCCTCGAAACTCAGCTCCCATCAAGGGCACTGTTCACGTAGCTCCCTGGTGTTTCTCTGAACAGGCTCAAGCCTCCAGCCAGGAAGGATTCAGGGAAGAACCAGAGGCCCACACACTTCTGGTCTTGGTCTGCAGACTCCCTTCTGTGCCTTCAAAAGCTCTAGAGAGAGAGCATCATACGAAGAGTACCTTCTGATTCCCAGCCCCGTCCTTTCCACATTTCCTCTGAATCCCTGTGTGAAGTCCTCTAGTGTCTTCTGTTCTTTGGAAGGAATCGTGATTTGATGGGGAAAGGCTAGGCTTCAGTGTGGATCTATAAGTGAACGTTCGGGAGGAACACATAGCCCCAGTATCAACCTCATCGCCAGCTGACACAAGGAGGCGCTGGCTTAGATAGATTTGAAGTTTACCCAGGTTGTATAATTAAAAACAAAATAACCAACCAACAGCCAGAACACTCTAGAAATCAGGCATCCTGGATACTTTAGTGTTACAAGCACCAGATTTCTGAGGCGCTGGCCTGAATGAGGGTGCAGATAGGGTAAGGGACGCAGAGCAAGATGCTGGCAAAATGAAGAAACCGGTCAGGACAGAAGATGGTTCCGAGCCTTGGGATCAACAGACTTGCACTTGAATCCCACCTTTGTCTCTTACTTCGGGCACATTTCTTAATGCCTCCTGTCTGATTCAGGAGTCCCTGGTAAATGCCCGTTATAATACCTGCCTAGAGGCTTCCCATGAGTATTAAGGGGTGTAATACAGAAGACAGGTTAACACGGTGTTTGGAAGTTACCGAAGGCAGAATGTGAAAAACAAAACCTTATTTACACATGTGACGTGCTAGCATGGTTTAGTCTCAAATTCCTACACTGTTCCTTTTTTTTTTCCTTAAGATTAAAAAGCGTCCTCTGGGGGCATCTGCACACGTGCATCTCGTAAGAAGAGCGAGGCTGGCGCTGTGCCTGCTCCTCCCTCTGTGGTCCATAGGCAATGCCAGGTGTTCTGCAGACAGCCCATTAGAGATGGCATATGTCAGATTTGCCCACATTCCTCATCTTTGCTGTGGACCGAAAATGTGAATTAAGTGGAGGAGACCATACCTCAGGGCTAAGAGCAAAAGTAAAGAATGGGAGTGCAGGAGCCGAGCCCAGAGTACACCTTGAAAGGGGTTATCTTCAGTCCCAATCCAGGAATAGTCAAGCATCAAGAACTGAGCTTCCGGACTCTGGGTCCTTATGTGTTCTGCAAACAGACGCCTCAGGATAGCTTTGGAAACAAATAAACATGGGGTTTCCTTCCTTCTCCCAGATCTGGGTATCCTAACGAGAGTTCCCAAGTCAAAGTGCTCAGGACACGACTCCGCCCATAAAGTGCCTGCTGCACACGTGAGAGGATCTGAATTTGGATCCTCACAAACCGCATAAAAAGTAGGGTAAGGCTGTGTGTGCCTATATCCCCAGCCTGGGGGAGGAGCCAGACAGACAAATCCTGGAGCTCATTGGCCAGTCAACCTAACGAGCTTCGGGTTCAATGAGGGACCCCGATTCAAAAAATAGAGGTGGGGCTCGATGGAGGAAGATACCCAACATTAACCTTCAAATGCATGTGCACACATAACACGTGCACGTGAGTGTTCAAAAGTTATTGAACTAGGAGTGTGGGGACTAAGAGCAGCGACAATTAAGACACTCTTTAACTGGCAAGGACTGAAAGAATAAAGGTAGTTTCTAAGCCCTGAGATAGGAGAGCCTAGAGTTAAGGAGCCAGAAACCTGGGTCATAGCAGTCTGACTTCTATTCATCGGCTATGGATTCTAAGCAAAACGACTTCCGGAACCACTCCTCTAACACAGTATAACAGCACTGCTTGCTCCATGTCACCGTAGACGGGAAAAGGTGACATTCGAAAGTCCTTGATGTTCATGCTATTGCCATCGCTGTCAGTACCGTCAGCATCTCCACACGGCTGCAGCCTCCCCTTTCTAGGTTGACTTCTAGGCACACCCCCATACCGCATATACCCCTGCATGCTCTCTGCCTTCATGGTGACTTATGGATTGCCAGGCATATATTGTGTTCAGTCACGTATTTGCAAATGACACCTCATTAGGGGAGCACCCGAAGAGCTAGGGCAGATCAGTACAGTGCGCAAACGGCTGAAATCCCCGTCAGATGCTCCCTCCCTTTCTGCTGGTGCAGGAAGATGTTCGGATGTTTGATTTGTGTGTTTGTTTTTATGCTGGCTCTATTAAATCTGTTTGCAGCCTGAAGAATGTTTGCCAGACAAAGCAAGACACATGTGCCAGTTATGAGAACCCCGAAACAGCTGTTGGCTTCAGACGTTCCCTGGACTGTGACAGATTTTGCTAATGCCGAGGCTTCTTTTTGTTCTTTACAACGAAGCAATTTAACTGGGAGGCTTGATCGTTGTCTCCTTGTTCTGAGCTGCAGGACTGGTGATGGGTGCAACCTCCTCAAGGTCCTTGCTCTGTGCGACGATGTGTCCATGTGCGTCCACATGTACGCGTGGGTGTCCTCCTGCTCCCCTGACAGGAGGGCCGTTTTTCCTGACAATGAGCTGGCAAAAAGAGTAAGGAGAATAAATGGTTCGCTAAAACCTAGTGATTGAGAGCCAGGGCTTTGGGACCAGATGAACGTGGATTGAACCCCTGTTTTAGCCTCTCCTAACTGTGGACTAGCGTCTTTTGCCTCTCTGAGCTTCAGTTCTTTCATGTTTAAGGATAGAGCTCAGCGTGGCGGTACACACCATAACCCTACCGTATGAAAGGCTATATAGCAAGATGAACGTAAGTCCTAGTCCTGCCTGGGTTGCGTAAGGAGATCGTGTCACAAAAAAAAGGGGAGAGGTGGGAGGGAGGGAGAGAATGGAGGCAGCAGCAGTAACTTACAGATGCGCCTCACAGATGTGTAAATATTAAGTTTGACATGCCATGAAAGCGCAGAGCCCATTGCCTAACAATCTATATACTTGCTGCGTGTTAATTCTCGATGCTACCCATACCTTTGCCCTTGCTAAGGGAAACGGGCTATTCACAACTACCCCCTCACCAAAGAGTTCTTGCTGCCCCCTGGGCATGCCATGCCTTTGACACTCCATTAAGTGGAAGTCTGAGAAGTACAGATAAAGCCCCCTTCTCAGAGTAAGAACATCTGAGGAGTGCAGGCAGCATGCAAGCCAAGGTCTCTACCAGGCTTGATAGACTAAACTTGGAGTACTTTGTTCTTTTGTTCATGCCACATTTCCTTGCACTCCATATGCACATTATATATGCGGGGGGGGGTGTGCTTCCAGGAACCTCATGAAACTCCTAATCCTCAGATGCTCACATCCATTATATAAAATGATTATAAGCTGTAAACAGCCTCCTGTATACTAAATCCTCTCATAAATGCTCTTACGTATCAACACTGAGTAGTTGTTGGACTCTGTTGTTTTGGAAAGAATGGTCAGAGAGTCTATCCGTGTTGAATCAGATGCCTTTTCGTTAATATATTTTAAACACAGTTGGTTGAGTCCGTGAGTGGTGATCCCACAGATCCAGAGAGCTGAAGAATATTCTTTTCCCATCTTTTCGTCTCCGTCTCCGTCTTCCTCCGGCTTTGAGACCCTATCCACTGAGCACGGATATCCATGATGTCACGGGGCCAATGCCTCAGACTTTCCCATGCCTTTCATAGATATGGGCAGGCAGTGTGACCGACAGACAGGAACAGGGTTCATTCATCCCGCCACTGACTAGCTCTGTTCTTTTCGACAAGCTTTTGATCCCTCGAGGTTTCCTTAGCCTTGTTTACAAATGGGCCAGTACAGCTTACCTCATAAGAGTAAGGGTTCGCAGAAATACCACACGTAAACGCCACCAGGCCATTAATAATAATACTCTATAATAATGGTCTTGGTTATTATAGCAGTGAAATTCAATTCCGTGATGGGCCACCTTGAACTCTGTCAACAGAGTCTTGAAGTCCTTGAGGTCTGGCGCCACATCCTGCTCACTGAAGCACTCCTCCCTCAGTGCTTGCCCAAGCGGAGGCTGGCAGATTGTAAACTGCACAGAGAGGTAACACAGCTCATCTCCAATGTTGCTTCACACAGATAGGCTTCAACCTACAGCAAGGAGCCACGGGTTTCTCCTGCGCAAAACCAAAAAGGGTCACTATCCTTGTGGACAATGGTTCTCTCCAAAGGCAGCAAACTATAAACTCCCTTTCCTGAGTGGCAGGTGACTCACGGGATACCTGGAGAGCTTGTGTTGCCCCAGAGATCCACAGAGCTGTTGCCTTGGCTGAGAATTCCCTGCTGAACTCTCTACTCAGTTAGCAAATGTGAATGTCCTTGGAACGGCTGTCAAGGCATCCTCCGCGGGTGGCTGTATCCAGTAGCACATGGTCCCACAGTCCCAGTGGCAAGCTTGGGTGACTCACCAGCCAGTCAGCCAACCCTGGGCCCCTGTCCAGCCTGTCTGTGACTGCCCTCCCCAACCCCTCCAGCAGGGCACAAAGACATTGCTAACAGACTGTGGCAGTCTCATTTGTAAACCGTGTTCATCCAGCAGCCAAGAATGATCAGCCCTGATGCTCTCTCTTCTCACCCGCCCTTCCTCTTTGGGCTCCCACTCATTCCCCCTCTTCCTTTTGCCTAGAGAGTGATTTGTCTGTGTTATGGGTAGGCCTGACAAACCATTCCACATTAGCAGCCGAGATGTTGTTTGAAATGGGAAAATTGCTGGCAAACTGCTCCATTAGCGGTTCCAGTAACAAATACTCCGTTCCCCCAATGAAGATGAGATCGTGGAGGCACAAATTAATACGACTGTCTCCCCCACTCTGCAGCAGGGATTACTCTTCAAGATGAATGGGTCCTCCCTGCCAGAAGTGTGCATCCACTAGACGTAGCCACTGAGGGAGCCAGTCCCTCCCCTCTCTCCCTCTGGTACCCCACAAGTTCCCTTCCAAGCATTCTCATTCATTCATTTATTCTCTCTCTTTGTCTCTCTCTCTCTCTGTCTCTGTCTCTGTCTCTGTCTCTCTCTCTCTCTCTCTGTGTGTGTGTGTGTGTGTGTGTGTGTGTGTGTGTGTGTGTGTGTGTGTGTGTGTGTGCATTTTCTCAGCTGAGGGTTTGGGAGGCAGCCATGCCAAATGGAGAGTTGATGAAAAGATCTGCACCTTCGGGAGAAGGGAGATGGATGGGGATGAGATGCTAAGTCCTCAGCCTGGGCTCAGGTGTCATTCATCATCTGTAATAGAGTGTCCCACCTGCTGCTCATGCCTGTTTCCCCCTACACCAGTTCTTAGTGGTGGGAAGGCATTTGAGAGATGACATAATAAAACTGGAAAAGCTCACCCAGTCCCCTTGGCCCCTTCTCTCCCCAGTTAAGTTCTGAGCTCTGAGGAGACTGCACCATGTCTTAACTCTTCCCAGATTCCTGAGAGTGGAAGCATTCGAGAAAGTTCATGTAAAGTATGAGGTACACTCTCCAGCAGCGACTCAGGGGTTCAGCCTGGGCCCTGAGACTTCCAGGAACTCAGGGATCCAGTTTGAGGAGTGTCAGACTGAAAGCCTAGAGACGTCGTGGCTGTTTCTCCACAACATTGAAACCGTCGAATGAAGCCAGCTGCTGACAGTTCTGTCCGTTAGCTTGTGGTTGAGAGGTCACCTAAAGAGCGCCATGTTTGGGCAGCAGGGAATCACAGCTGTCCTGTGGTCCATCTCTTTCTTCCTTCTCTTCATGACGTCCCCCTTTTTCTCATCCCTGAGCTCTAGTTGCTTCCTGCGACATTCTCTGAAGAACGGAGCTGTCTTCAAAGGCAGCTGACAGTAGCAAGCGTCAAAGCTCTTCGAAAGTCCTCTTCCCAGCTTTCTCCAGTAGCTCTTGGGCCTTTGGATGATGCTCTGTGGGCCAACAGCTGGACACTGTGGCTATTGCAGTGTTTGTCTTGCCTCATGTAACCAGGACATGTGCCTTGTGCCCCTGTGCTAAGAGACAGCATCCTGTCCCCAAGGCCAGAGAATATAGCATCCCCTCCATGGTCCCTTGTTGATATGTAGTTGACTAATTGACCCTTCTCCGCTCTCTCCTCCAGACGCCTAGAACAGAACTCCATCAAATCCATTCCTGCAGGAGCTTTCATCCAGTACAAAAAACTGAAGCGAATGTGAGTTTCCCTTGGGAAGAATTTATCAGACTGTTTCCAGGGGAGGGTGGTTGGGTAGAGGGCTTTACAGTGTGTAGTCGGCATCTCGCCCAATTGATAGATCACACCCACTGCTCTCAGACAGGTCTAGGCGGGTCTGGGACTTTGAGAAAGCCTTATATACCCATCATAAGGTTTGTGAGCTCCCACAGAAGCTCTGACCAGAGAAAAGGGAAATTATTCTTGGGAGAGAGCACGTGAGTTGCCCCACCCCCACAGCCATGTCGGCCAACTTTAATGTCCTTGGCTTTGATGATATCTATCAACAGTCACACGATAGCGGCTTCACATTCTCCTATACGTCACTAACATCCCTACAACCACGCATACACTCATATAGTTAATACTTAAATGAATGGCTGCCGTATGCCGGTATCGGAATGGAACCATCAGCAAAAATGGAAGTTACCTTCATGGAGGCTCTGCTTCAGTTGGGAGAGCACAGACAATAAGGAAATTAGCATCAGAAATGGATAAGCCATCCTAGGCTACAGTAAGGGCTGATGAAAGGCACGGAATTGGGCATGGTGGCTCACAGCCAATGAGGAGGAGTAATTGAGGGAAGGTTGGGAGTGAGGATTGTTAGGAAGAGAAGGTAAATGCTAGATCACATGAGCACTTGAGACCACAGTAAAGCCTTTCCCTTCTGAGTGACACATGCTAGTCCTGGACGTTATGCCCGACCTACGGACATATGGTTTAAAATCATAGTCACATGAGTTGACCCATGCAGGTCAAACTCGAAAAACCACAGTTACTGATGCCACACCCCCGACTGCATCACTCTGGTGATGCCAGCATGCTATATCTTTCCAACCATGGCAGCCCAAGACTGTACTCCTGCACCATCCCTGCCATGGGGAATCATGTGATCGTATCAGTCACATGATGACCGTGAACCTTCTCTGGGAATTACTCAGCATGAAAGTATTTGAAAGGAGGCAAATCGGATTGGGGAATGACCCCATCACAGAGATTACAATTCTAGAGGGAGATCTCTCTTCTTTTCTCCTTGTTGGGAACCATTAGCCTCACCTGGTACTCAGTCTGCTGTTCTCATCCCCCTGAGACTGAGAGACGTGCACAGACTCCATCCTGTTTTTCCTTGTGTGCCAGGCATGTTCGCTGATTTCTCTGAACCGGGAAAAAGGGGTATGTGTCAGCAGGGTCCCCTGATTCCTTTCCTGTTAAAAAATAAATATGTCCGTGAAACAGTGGCATCAGGAGGCTTACCCCCAAGATCTCGGGAAGCCAACTTCCTGTCTCCCTGGAAAGCCAAAGCAAACAAGGTTTTTCTCTTAGTGTGATTCCAAAAGTGGAAAGCGGAGCATTGAGCCAGCTCAAACCACGGGCTCCTTCCCTCCCCTTGGCAGCATCCTTTCTAGAGGGGCTGCATAAATATAGGCCTTAATATTTAAAATCTCGGGTCATTAATCTCCTGGTGTCTCTGCTTGTCCAGCTCGCTCTCCGTGAACCCCCCACCCCCAATTCATTTTTAAAGCCCGGCTTGATTATGCAGCCAGATAGTAATTTTGGTGAAAAATGACAGGTTCAGTTACTGCCCTCAACCTATAGCTCCTGCATGATTTAAGCTACTGTTCTAATTTTTTTTTTTTTGTGAAGTCCAGGTAATTTAGAGCTTGGCTGTGTTTTACGGTCCCTTTTCCATGCTGTTGGAGTTGCCACGATCGGCACATTCAAAATTCATAAGGCCTTATCAGTCATGGCCTGGAAAGTGAATTTAATTTTTGATCATTTCTGATGCTACCGGTGTTTAGTATGGTGGTGGTGGTGGGGAAATCTGGTTAAAGTTCCTTATTCAATAGAGCTTCAAAAATATAGACTGTTGTTTAACTGTGTGGGCAGTTGAGTCAGATGAGAATTGATTTCAGACCCTAATAATGACTTCCTCCTAGGTGACCATGAATAGTTTATGCTTAATATTTAACAGGAGGAAAGCCCTCCCCTCCTGTGACTGAACCCATCCTCATCTCGCTTTAAACACTAGACTTATCCGTGAATCATTAACTCTACTCCTATCCATCACAATAATCATGTAATGATCATCACAGCACTAAAATAAACACTACCCCAGGGGAAAACGCAGATCAATGGAGAGACAGGTACTGGAGACCCGTTTTCCCGGTTTTATAGAGTTAAATTGCTGACAGCTCACACCTGAGGGCAGCTCTGCGCTGTTCTGCTAAAATTGTGCTTTAGGAGTTCTTTGAAGCCAAATATGGTCGAGGCCTATAATCCCAACTCAGGAGGTTGGAGCCTGTGGATGGTGAATTTGAGGCCAGCCTGAAACCGTAGCCAGACCATATCTCAAAGCCAAACAAGTTCCTTTTTTCCGTGTGAATGCACAGGTTGTAAGATTTCCTAGTATCTTTCTCTCCTATTCCATGCCTGCCCCTTATATGGATTGGAATTTTCTCCCTCTGTTCCAGCCTGGGAAAGCCATTTTCTCTTCGTCAGAGCTCCATGGGTCTGAGTGTATCTCAGAGTCCGATACATTTGTAGCATGACCCAGGGACCTCCTGCATGCACGTTTCTTATAGATTTAATAAATATATGAATTTATATTTTTCTGGTGCCCCCAACACCCAGATTAACAAATCAGACTCTGGGGTTTGAGCCCCAGCCAAGACAGACTGGCTGCTCTGTGTCCAGCATAGTGACGTCAGGAACAGCCTTGAGCTAAAATCTGAAGATAGAGTCGTCCACTTCTTACCCAAATGCAGCTTGGGGTCTTTAACCTCCCGGGGTGGTTGTTTCTTCCTGCAGACTGACTTTCTATAAGTCCCACTCAGGCTTACTTATACATCACGTACATTACTTTCCTTAAGGACAGAGGGGGTTCGTCCTGGTTCCCAGTTTGCAAGGATACAGGTACTGGAGAGACAGCTCAGCAGTTAGGAGCACTGGCTTCTCTTGCAAAGGACCTGGATTAGATTCCCAGCACCCTTGTGACCAGGAACCATCTGCAACTACAGTTGCAGGGAATCTGACGCCCTCTTCTGGCCTCTGCACATACGTGGTGCATAGATAGATATGCAAGCAAAGCACCCACACACATTTTGTTTTTGTTTGTTTTGTAAAAAGAAAAACTGAAAGGGATGTAGCCCATCATGGTGGGGAAGACTTGGGGGTAGGGCTATAGTATGGCCATTTAAGTCAGTAGTCATGAAGCAAGGAGCAATGAATGCCCCGCCCCTTGGACGTTAACCCTCTCCTGATAGGCCTTCACAGACTCAACTGGAGGTGTGTCCAAATCCAGTCAGGTTGACCATGGAGATTAACCACCACATACATGAATCTAAATTTCCACCTCAGAGAAGCAGTTAAGACAGGATGACTCTCTGAGGGCCAGGGGGGAGATGGGATGCTGGGGCTGGCGACGTCGGCCCAGCGGTACAGCATCTCAGCTGGGCAAGAGGAAGACGCTCAAAAAGATGTGTCCTGTACCATGGCGGCTGTAGTTATTGACAGTGTATCGTCTACTTGGACATTTCTGAGGGAAGCTTTGAAGTGTCCTCACGAGTCATAATAGATGACTTCCTCGGTTTTGCATGTGACAGGTAGCTTGGTTTAGCCATTCCGCAGTGAGCACATATTCCAAATACATAAATGTATACAATAAAAATTAGTGGGGGGCGGGGGAACCCAAGTGATTCACCCACAGCGTCTACCTGCCAAACTATCACTTTTCGGTTCCCATCATCCATCACTTCCAAACCAGAAGACACCTCACCTCATGTTATCACCCAAAGAGGGTTGAGCCCCAAAACTCTAATTGTGAACTAAAACTCCAATCTCTCCCCCACACAGCCAAGACTGAGATCTTTCCCAGTGGCTGAGGGACTTCCCATCTGCTAGAGGTCTGATTACCATGCATGAGTAGACATCCCACAAGGAGAAAAAGTCAGAATGGGCCTCCGTTCTAATGTGAGCAGACCCTGTGTATTACCTTGAAATGCTTTGCTAGGGAGACGCCCTGAGGGTGAACAAGATTAGGATAATCCAGGGTATCTGCTTGTTAAGACCCTTACACAAAAACGGAACGCTCAAGAAAAGCCCAGTGTAAGCTGACGAGTTCGCCAGCGCAATCTGGATTTGTTTGAGGCGATCTCGTCAGCTAAAGGGATAAACCAGACAGCTGTGCAGAAGGAGCCTTAACCTGGGGAATGGCTTTCAACGTCCAGGATCTGGAAACAGGAGAGAAGGAAGCATGGCCTTTTCCTAGGCTGTTAGGCATAGGAGGGAGGGAGGGAAGACAAAGCTACTCCTTTTGTGGGATTTAAGAGGCTGGGCAGCTGGGTGTCTGGCCACCCGGAGGTCATCGGTTACCAGTCTCCTCAGATGCTCTTTCTTCTCAGTGTCCACTTGTCTCCACCTTGTTGGCCTGTGAAGACCTCGGTCCTCCTTCTCCCACACAAAAGCAAGGACCCATTGATTTATTTGGTTGAGCGAAAGAAACTGGAGAGGTTTCTTGCCGCAGGAAATTGGTGCATCTCCCCTGCCAGTGACAGGAGCCCAAAGGCCAGCCCTGAGCTAATAACTCTGAGGAAAAGCAATCCCCGGCCACAAAGGCCATCAGCAGGAACCTGTGGCCCAGCTTTCCCTGGGATGCTGAAAGTCTACAGCAGAGGGCTCCCTGCACCTGCGAGACCAGGCTAGCTATTGCACGAGATCAAGCTAAGCCACTGCCTGACCTTCAAGGCCAGGCTAGCCACTGCACCTGCCCCTTTGAGGCCAGGCTAGCCATCAGGTGCCCTGTGTTTGGAAGATCCTTCTAACACACAGTAGCCCTCTTAAACTCTGGATGTGTCATCTCGACGGGCTTGTTCCCAAACGAGGAGCATTCCCAGCTAGTGACAAGTCCACATCTCAAAGGCATTCTCTGATAGTCTTGTGATTTGTTTGTATCATAAGAAGCATTATCCTTGCTCAGAGACTCCTGCAGGTAGGGGATGAGGAATGACCGGGGAACTGAAATGTCACGGGTCTTAAAGGATGACAGTCACTACTGGGGTATATGACCAGATAGGGATGCATAAAGAAACCTGGCGTGGCCTTGGGTTGGGCGGGGCCCATGCTGCTTTGTCCCCTCTGTTAAATACCTGATAATGGCATCCAAGACCAAGCCGTGTGTGTGTGTGTGTGTGTGTGTGTGTGTGTGTGTGTGTGTATTGCTGCTGTTTGTTTTTTTGTTTACTTTGGGGGAGGTTGGTTGGAGCTTGGTCTGGTTTTGTTAGTTTTGTTTTGTTGAAACAGGGTGTCTATATAGCCCAGGCTGGCCTCCAGCTTCCTATCCTCCTGCCTCAGCCTCCAAAGTGCTGGGATCGCAGGGCATCAGCATTCCCAGAATGCACAGCTTCTGGATATGCGTTTACACCTAACCAGCAGGGACTGACATGCTCATACACCTCTGCGCCAGGCAAGACTTAGAAGGGCATTTCTTGATCTTGCCCAGGAAGATATACAAAGACAGTGTATAGTCCCCCAGGGCAGTGCAGTAGGAGAGGTGTTCTTTAAGCACTGCACCCTCTGTGCTGTAAATAGATAAAACTGCTTGATTGATCAGTTGATCTGTACCAGATTTGAGGGGGCAGAAGTGCTGGGCGCATGCTTCAGGAAGAACGTTATCACACCTGTGAGCCGTGTTCTCAGACTTTTCCCATTAATGTTTTCAGAGACATCAGCAAGAATCAGATATCGGACATTGCTCCAGATGCCTTCCAGGGCCTGAAATCACTCACGTCGCTGTAAGTGGGGCAGGGGTGGGAGGCGCGCCCGTATTTTTTTTCAGGAGGTGTTTATCAAGGCTTTACGTTGCCTTTACACACTTGTGGCAATCTGGTAAAAGAAACAAATATTTCTTCGGGGGAAATTGATCTTGGGGAATATTTCTACAACTCACATGCATTATTTTTATTGATTAAGTGCCTAGCAGCTTTCCCAGTTATTGGCTTCTAATTCGAATGCGTCTTTGACTCTCACCTCACTCCCCCCTCCCACCTCATGCTGCACAGTGCTGTCTCGGGGGAGACCGGGTGGAGAGAATGGTAATGTATGTCTGAGCTGAGGGCTGTGGCTCACCTCCCCTCCTCCCCCGGCTCCTCCTCCCCCTTGTGTCTATGGCCTTGTCCAGGGAGAGCAGTATTTCCTTTTTCTGATTTTCTTGCTATTTCCAACCTAGCGGTCACTGTTCAGAAAAGATCCACCCCATCCCATCTAGTTTCTTGGACTTTTAAAGCCCTTATTTATCCCAGTACTGAGATTGGAAAAAGCAACCAAGCAAACAAGCAAACCTCACCCACCAAGGGCCACTAGACTCCCGGAAGTCGTAGGATTTGCCCTCAGTTCCTTGAGGCTCACTCAGGGGATAGGCGGCCCCTTGAGCTTTCTCTGCATGTTTTCCCAGGCAGAACGAAGATTCCCTTCCTTGCCTGACAGACTCGATGATTGACCTATCACAGTAATGACAATAAATGACAGCATTTACCGGATGCTGATGGTGACCAGGTACTCTTCTAGGAGTCTTACAGGGTGAACCCTCACAAAAAAAAAAAAAAAAAAAAAAAAAACACAGACCGTGGGATCTACCGCCATGTATCTAAGTGCCCATCTGTAACCCTGGCATCTCACACTGTATTGGCCACATAGTGAGTAAAGAAAAGATTCGGGGCTGGGGAGAGAAACGACAGGGAATACAGTACTTGCTGCTCAAAGCATAGCCCCTGAGTCGGGATCCCCAGCTCTGTCCACATAGGAATGGAAAGCGCAGAATTGTATGGCTCTAACCCAGCACTGGGGTCAGAGGGCGGGGCTGGGTCTCAGGAGCTCATTGGTCACCCAGCCTAGCTGAAACCGGGAGCTCCAGGTTCGCTGAGAGACCCCAATGAAAAGCCATAGAGGCTTCCACATGTCCACACAGGCGAGCAAACCTCCCCCTGACACCCCACCCCCTATAGACACATTCACCCGGCGCGCATCACGGGAGGAAGGGACAAGAGATAGCATGCTCATTTAAATGAAAAAAAAAAGAGAGAGAAAAAGAAACTTATCTAAGAACACACTCATGAGTGTGAGAGGCGGGATCTGAGCCCAGTGCGTTTGGTCAGAATGTCTCTCCTGCTCCTCACGCTTTGAGCATGCAGGTAACAGGAAGCACATAGCCTCCCATCCCCACTGAGCGGAGGCCGAGGACAGGAAGTCCCTGATTCAGCTGGTGTCTGCTGCCTGCCGAGTAAATTAGTTTCATTTATCGAATAGAACATCTGGCTGGGATATCAAAGACGGGGGCGGGGGGGGCCCGTGCGTGAGATTAGTGTCTGCTTATTGTGATGAGTGTCACAGAGTAGAGGAGACGCAGAGGGCCCCTGCCACCAGGATCTCATCCCAACCTTTACATCCTCCCTTAGCCAAGATTTGGGAGCCAGGCTCAAGGAAGTGGGATGATTCTTGTCTTGCAGAAGAAATTGCCAAACAGGAAATTAGCAGCACCAACAGTGAACCTGGAGGCGTTACCAAGCATTAAAGGAAGCGCTTTTGTTTATCCGTCCCTCCATTTAGTAGATACCTGCTGTGTAAGGGAGCAGCAGGGTTGTAAGCATTGAAAATGTGACTCCAGGAGCTTACTAGACCAGCCCCACCGGAGCTGGCGAAGAAGGCAGTGTAGGGTAAAGGGATGGAGAGCCTCTACACCAGGCCTGTTCATTCTTCCAGTCAGTCAGTGGACACTCATTGTACTAGGCCTTGCTCTCTCTCCACTCTAGAGACCCAGCCATGGGCGCGCCCTATAACATCAAAGCATAAAAACCTAGAGGGGCTGGAGAAATGCCTCCTCCGCAGGTCAGAGCACTGGCTGCTCTTCCAGAGGACCAGGGTTCAATTCCCAGCACCTGACAGCTCACAACACACTGTGATTCTGGTCTCAGGAGATCTGGCATTCTCTTCAGGCCTCATCAGGCACCGGGTGCACACATGGTGAGCAGATATTCAAGCAGGCGAACCACCCATTAACCATGTAAAATGATAATAATAATAATAATAATAATAATAATAATAAACAACTAAGCCTAAATAAATGTGTAAGTAACGTAATATAATGTAACAGTGAGTGCTTGGGGAGAAGCAAACTGAGAACATAGATGATTGGGAATCTTAACTAAAACATTCAGCAGACG
Source organism: Rattus norvegicus (assembly GCF_021556685.1). Taxonomy (NCBI): domain Eukaryota; kingdom Metazoa; phylum Chordata; class Mammalia; order Rodentia; family Muridae; genus Rattus; species Rattus norvegicus. The sequence goes on from NC_141543.1 coordinate 26,051,295, forward strand.
CCTCCAGAGGATAAGCTGCTTGGGCTCAAACATGAAAGGCTGGTGAGGGGAATCAAGACTCAAGATGGGGCCTCAAGTGGGGGAGCCACACAGATCTGCAGGCCAGCACCTTTGAGGCTGATGCATAGGCAGGTGGCTGACCATCCGGCTTGAGGATATTCCACACCAAGGAGTTGGGCTATATGAGAACCCTTACCCCGGCACCCCCAACATCCACACCCTCGCCTAGGACCCCCCCAGCATCCCCCAGCACCCCCACCTCCACCCCCAGCTTCCGCCACTCTAGAGGCTCTGACAGCCATCGAGACTGAGCAGGCAGTGGCATTACTGCATTTGGCACAGTGAGCAGTGGGACATTAATATGAATTACAAATGTGAACCTGCGCCATCATGCTGACTTCTGTTTAGTCATTAATTTGCTGGAGCATTAATGAAACACACCCGCAGGCTGATGGAGAACTCACTCTTCACTCCCAGTGGCTTCTGGAGGTGGGCGGCAGCGGGGGAGACAGGGGGTGCCTGTTTCACTCTCGGCTGCGTCCCGTCCTCCTAATATTTCGCCTCCTCAAATGACTGTCAGCCTAGATTCGAGATCTGAGTGGGAATTGAATAATTGCATAGCCCATGAACTTAGACCCGAGAAGGGGTTCTAGCAGAAGAGGACCAGCCCCTCTTTATAGCTGTTTCCTGATCAAAGAGGAGGCTGGACCCCTCGAATAGAAAAAATAATCAGTCATAAGACAAGCAGAGGAGGCCCAGAGAGTCTCATGTCCAGGATTAGAGACCTGCTGGATGCTGGTCCTTCCCAGACTTCTCAAGTCACCAAACATTAAGTCGGAAATAGCCGGCGCCGGTGTAGGGGGCACTGTGAGTCTGAAAGATGAAATGAAGGAAATCCTCTGCGTTCCTTCCTTCTTAGATCTGAAAGGGTAGGACAGGCGGATGGAGAGTGGAAGCTGCTATCATCTGAGACAGCGGAAACTCCTCAGCCTCCCTGTCGAGCCAGGCCTCAGCTCAGCAATGCCTGCGCCATCTGGAGATGCCCCCACATGCCCAAAGCCCTGCTGTCTAGATGGATGATGTAAAAAAAAATAAAAAAATAAAAAAAAAATAAAAAAAAACCCTCAGCTCAGGAATTCCTAGGATGCAGTGGGGTATTAAAAGGAAACATCCTATAGGCTGACCCAGCCTAATCAATACCCATTGAAGACACAGGCTGGCCTCCCACACTGCTTATTTACTGTGGGGCTCAAGTCACGCTCGCAGCTCGGAGGTACCACAAAGGGCTGCTTCTTCCTTGTGGGGGTGATGGACTGGGCTGGGCTGGAGTGCAGCAGGATGGAGCCTGCTTTACCTCACACACCCCCAGCACAGGGTGAACTGCCTACCTCTGTCTGTCTCAATGCTGAGAAGATGCAATGGAGGTGGCTGACCAGGAAGGCAGGTAGCCTGAGGTCTCGCCTCTAGAACTGACCCCCTTTACATCCTGCTGATCCCTGCCTGTCATCTGCTTCCTTCCAGGGTGCTCTATGGGAACAAGATCACAGAGATTCCCAAAGGACTGTTTGACGGGCTGGTGTCCCTGCAGCTGCTGTGAGTAGGAACTGTCTACTTTTTTTTTTTTTTCATCCCTGGGACTGTTTTTGTAGACGGAAAATGTTAATCCATGCTCTGGAAAATTCTTTGAACTTTATACCTGTCACACAGACACCAAAGCCTTTGTGCCATTCTGTCTCCCCTCTCCAAGGCATCCTTGTGGCCAGAAAGACAGAGCTGGCACACAACACCAAAGCCCGTGTACACATAAACCTGGATGACGCAGTCCAGAACCCTGGCCCCAGCGTGAGTCATGACTTGAGAGTAAGAAAGAAATTGAATCCTGCAAGAGGAAATACCTTACAGAGATGTACTAAGAATTTAGGGGACTAAATCTTCCTAAGGCAAACTCCACTCTGAAAGCTGAAATAGGTGCCCATAGCAGGCCCGTGACCTTAAGAAGGGTGTGAGTGGGGAAACGCCATTAGAGATAGCCAATTTGTAGTGTGTGACTCTCTGGCAAGATGAGATGAGGGGAAAATGTTTATTTCATTTAAAGGAAGTTTTAAGTTCTGGGCTTATTTATTTGCATTAATCTCATTCTGGTCATTTGCGCTTAAATGTTTGAAGCAGATAATTGAACTCTGATGTGGGGAAATAAAGGAAGGAACGTAGCATATTTTAGAAGATTTTTGGATGATCGAGGATCATCCCTGGTTTCTGATTAGATAGCTGGTACATCTATGCTCTATTGTTTTGTGTGCCTGTGCGCATGCGTGTGCAAGTGTAAATGAGTAATGTCTACTCTATGACCATCACCATTCCTGTTGTTATCAAGAATTGACCTTGAGTACTCTCTGAGAGGTAGATGACTTTGCCCTGCTTCACACAGCAAAGTAAGTGTGGAAAGTGAGTAGACTCTCCCCAGTCAGATATTTCTAAAGATTCCTGGCTCTCTGAGTAGCACACAACAGAATTTCATCATGGAGTACAAACAAATTTGCATGTAAATGTCTTTTTTTTTTTTTAAAAAAATATCACTTCCAAGGCAGACAAGGAGGTGTGGACCTTTAATTCCAGGGATTACACTGAAGCAGAAGAGTCATGAGTGGGAGTTCAGGCTCACTACATCCAGTCCCTGAGGGAGGAGGAGAGAAAGAAAGATATATCACCTCCAATTTCCAGTAAAGATTTTAGGCTCTCTGCCTCCCTTGTACCATTAGGAGGAGCCCAAATATAAGTTTATGGACAAGATGGTCCAGCCAGATCTCAAAGGGTAGGTAGGAGATGTGGGACCAAGGCACTAAGCAGTGGGTAGAAAACATGGTTTTGGCTTGCAAGGACACTTTAGAAAGATGTAAGACTTCCTCTAGCTCTCCACGTCTCATACCTTCACACCCTAAACTCCCGTGTCCCTGAACAAATTGCTCCAGGATACAAAACAGTGGGAATCATTTTAGAATGAACTGTCCATCAAGTTTCTGGGCTGCAGATCCAGCAAGTAACTATCAGACTAGTTTGACAAAGCTGAGACCGAGAGAGAGAGAGAGAGAGAGAGAGAGAGAGAGAGAGAGAGAGAGAGACCTATCTGTTCCTTTCATCTTCCCCTCTCTTCCTCCGCTCCTCTCTCATTCTGTCTGGCTGTAGGCTGGCAGGTCTGTGTTCAAAGGTCCCAGCGCTTTGTGGCTCTTTAAGGCTGTTTTGTAGAATGGTGTGCCAGGGCTCTGCAAGACTCTCCCTGTTTCACAGATGGTGTTCTTTGCTCCTAGCAGAGAAACTAAGTTACAACTGCTACCATGAGGCTGGTTAACTGTAGCCATTAATCCCCAGGAGAAAAATAACAATGGCATCTGCCTGGAGGTGGATTTAGGGGACACTGTGTCCAGCCAGGCTGGCGTGAATGACCTTGAATGATATGCATTAAAAGAACAATGTCATGCCCATTTAACTAAGGAAAGTGGACCGGACACCAAAGGGCCAGCATTGTGAATGGTGTGTATCAAAGATTTTAGAATGGCGAATTTTTAAACAAAGGAAATATGTCTGTGCTGTAAGCTGACAGCAGTCGGGAGGTTATGAGGCTCCCCCCCTCCCCACGCTATGAAGGCTATGCCAGCTGAACAGCACTGCTTTGAGCAGATGGAACCGACTAGCTAGGGGGTAAAGACAATGTTTCTCCCTCTGTGGAGACCAGGAGTTGACACAACTCAGGCTGGCCCTCTTTCCAGAAGGAGCCCGCAGGCAGGGCTGGAGTTCTTCATCTCTGGTTCTGACCTGCTGTTGGGCGGTTGGAAAGCAGGTCCCCATTAGATCAAATTTAGGGTTCAGCGGGCTGCAGATTGGATTTCTCCTCATTTGGCTGGAGATTGTCTGATAAGAAGGCTCTGATTAGAATACCCTGGTTGACTGGGTAATTTCATCTCCTTTGACTCAGAGGCGGACCATGGGAGTGTTGTCTCCTCCGCCCCTCCTCCCTCTCTCTTGAATGATTGATTGGTCAGTCCCAAAGTGCAAATGTCCCTTCCATGCCTAGAGGTCCTGGATATTTTCTTTTCTGGCACTTGTTGTGACACTAACGGGGACCAAGTGGATGTGCGCTTGGCCATTCTGTCCCTCCCTCCCTTCCTGACTGTTCTGGACTTAGCTGCCTGCCATCGTTCCAGCTATGCCCAGTTTAGGGTGTGCCCAGCTGTCCTGCCTTAGCAATTTGCTTGCCACACTCCTTCGGACAGAAGATCGACACCAATAGTACAGTATCCTAGGCAGTCTCGGAGAATGCACCACATGGGTTTATACAGGCCAGCCTCAGCAGCCCCTGGAGTTGACCCTGAACTTAATGTTATCTTCTGGATCCCCCCAAGAGATGTATCCCTAGCTGAACCTACAAGGTCTCATAGCAAACGAACCTCAGGGCTATACACACACACACACACACACACACACACACACACACACACAGCTGGTACTGCAGTCCCACCATGCCTACTCTGACAAATATGCCTGTCTTTCCTTTACTGATGGTTTCTATGATAAGCCCTCACTGCACAGTTGGAAGTTATAAAGCTCGTTCTTAAACTGAACCTCCATCCTGGTTTCTAAGAAACCCAGATGTCTGCTATCGTAGCCCTCCGATGTTTTTGAGTAGCTAGGGTACTTCCCTGTAATTGATCCTAAACAGGTCCGGTTCGGCTCCGGCAGTCGTTTGCTGTGCAAATATTCATTGTTTGTTACTAGCAGCGTCTGTTGTTGGGGTTGTAAGACAGTCTATCAGCTTCCTTGCTGAACTGGACTGCCAGGAAGGGAGTTGGGTGATACAGGGAGACACCTGGGAAGCCATGGTTAGAACAGAACCTGTCACCTGCTTGTAATCCTAACTACTTTCTCTCCTCCTCCTCCTCTTCCTCCTCCTCCTCCTCCTCCTCCACCACCACCACCCCCACCTCCACCCCACCCCACCACCACCACCACCACCACCTGCCCTTCCATGAGTTCTCAGGACATAGGAGGTGACAGCTATCTTGCTCCTGTGTGGGCAGCCATCAGATAGGATGCCCTGAGACCCTGCACTTTGCAACTCAGAGGCCCACTGTCTCCAAGGCAGGAAAAGCAGTCAGTATGTCACTAGGGCTGTCATTTCCTTCTCTGATGGGCAGCTGCAAGCTGTGCTGTCACCTGCTTTCCCTGGGGAAAGGAGAGCATTCATTTAACACTCATTGATTTCATGGCATATCCCGCCCGGAAAGTTGCTGGAATGGGGGGAGCCACCAGAGATGGAGGCTTTTCAACCTGCTCCGTGAGGATTTTTAAACCAAACCAGACTGTCTTCAGGCTGGAATAAGTTAAAGACATCCCAGGCACCTGTTCAATTTTCTTGGAAGACAGACAGAACCGTTTGAGGCTCTTGAAGTTTGCCAAGCAACATGCCAATTACAGAGCAGGGAGCATAGCTTCACTCCACATAGATCATATTCCCTCACCAGCAGCTTCACAGACACTTCCTAATTCTGCTGCTACCAGGACAGCTCACAGTGATTGAGTACTTAATACGCTCAGGACTTAGTGCTAAGCAATGGCAGATGCATATCGCATTTAATCTTCTTCATATATGGGAAGTGTTTTGACAGAGGCCCATTTTACAGACGGGAAAGTGAGGGTTCATTAACTTGGCCTTGATCGCTCATATGTGAGTTGTAGGGCCAGAGGTATAGCAGCTCTTCTTTCCAGAGACACAGAAATGAAGCTGGGTCTGAAGGAAAGAGTCCTCTCCGGCAGCAGAAAGAGTTCCAGTTCCGCAGTCCATTTTTAAGGGAAGCATTCTCCCCTTTTCTTTCGAATCTGGAATTTCCTAGGAAAAGTCCTAAGCCATGGAAGAATGTTCCATGCAAATGGTTCTGTCTTCTTGAAGGCTTGATTAGTCACCAGGTAGCAATCAGGGAAGTGGCCACCCCAATAGTTGGGGGTGGGGCGCCAAGTAAAGCTAAAATAGGCAGGTTCACCCGGTTGCCTATTTTAGGTCATGGCTATCGCTCTCTAGGCCCTGGGTTCCAGCTCTCCTCTGATTACCTTAGAAAAACCCTACCTGAACCCTGTTCCTAGGGCCCTTCCGTGTCACTGGAGTGGATGGATGGGAATGTTTCTCAGACAGACCACCGGATGGCCATGCTGCATGCTGCGTGCTTTTGTTTCAGTTCCATCTGGAGTCGCCATGACAACCCAAGGCCTGTGACAGTAGCATAGCCATTATCGGAAGAGAAGGAAAGTGTCCCCTTTGCCACCTTGGGAGTTGGAAGTCTCCTCCTGGGCCCTCCTGTGATGGTTGGGCATAACGTGGATCAGAGGGTCCATTCACAAGCTCCAGTAGGATCCTGGCTGTGGCCAGAGAGCCTCTGTACTGTGGCACTAGGAATTGGTCATGTCTTCGTCAGTCTGGCGTCAGCAAGTTGCTGAAGGTCAAAATTAATTCCCCGTATTTCATACGGGAGGGAGGCATGAAAAGAGTTTAGTCCCGTTACACTTAGCGGATAAAGAAATGTAGGATGGCAGAGGGTTAATTCTAATGAAATAAAAGAGAAGACAGGCATATTATTAATGAGAGAAGGGTGCCTGGAGATCTCCCAGCTTAGTCAGGGGTCCCTAATAGCTCCCTTAATTGGTCTCTGGTACTAATACTTTATGCCCATGTGTAATAGCAAGTACCTCTCTAGAGACACATAGAACACTTTTAATGGCAAAGAGTCTTTATAACACTTCCCTTCAGAAGTGTTCTCCCCTGAAGGAGCCAAAGGAAAGATCATGCCAGAGGCTCTTGGTGCTGTCTTTCTCCTCCCGTGTAGCTGCTACGTTCTGGTGTTTGTGGAACAGAAACTGACTTACAAGTTCAGGAAAGGGAAGTTCACAGTGCTGCTGTTTTGGCTGGGTTCATCCCTGTCTCCCCCAAGCAGAGTTCCTGGAAGAGTTTCACCCAGTCTCTTGGAAAGCCCACTGCACTCTTTCTTGACGCTGGTTTTCTGAGAAGAGCCTGCGTTCTCTGGCGTCTGGAATCTGCTCTTGGCATCTTCAGCAAACACTCTGTAAAGAGGAGAAGTAACGTAACCACCTTTTCCCACAGACCTTAGAGCAGGTGTATCTAAGAATATAAATACAACCCAGAATGATAGCTCTGGGCCCCTAAATCAATATGTGGCTGCCTAGAGTTGCCAAAATGATTTTAATGCAATTTATCACTGAACCCAACTCCAGATGTTTGTCTTTTCCAAATCCCGCCTAAAGGCCTAGGAAGATGGGATATGTGCAAGGGTGGTGGCTGTCGGTGGGGCTTCAGTGGCCTCTGGGAAGAGACTATGCTCTTTTTTACAGATCTCAATGGGCTCATCTGCTACCCATAGTCCACCTCTCCCACACCACTTGAACCCTGAATAAATGAGGCTTTTTAAGCTGCTACTAGCAGTGGGAGTGCCTGGGCCTTTTCTGATAGGCCAGACCAGTCCCCTAGCAGGGCATGAGTCATAAGAACCTTTTTCATACCAAACTCAGGGTATTTCCTTCCCCACGAAGCTCTGGCTTGTATCTCCCTACCCTGCTTCTCCTGTAGGCAGCTGTTTCTGGAAAAGATTATCTCCCAACAGCATTGTTAGCATGGGTAGTCGATGGGATGTGTGCTAATACCTCTTGACATAAAACATATGTGGAAGTCCAAAGTGCTCCAACTGGCCAGCAGAGGCGGGAGGTGGTAACACGTCTCAGCTAATTCGTGCAAGTATATACACGCACTATCGGATGCACTCTTCTCCTCCCATTCCTTCGATGGGAATGGCTCTTCTTCTGCTACGCTATTGCCAGATCATCACTAAGTTTGATGGGGAAGCCTACCTCTACCTCCTCATAGCCTTAGGTGATTAGCACCTTCCCTTACTGGGAGGATGGGTTTCAGAGTAGCAGAACGGTTAGTCTAACCTACCATTCACAGGTCAGGGACCACTATGCAAGGTTAGTTTATGTCTTTGAGTCTCCCAGTGTCGTCTGACAGGTAGAGATAACATTTACTATGTAGGGTTATGGAGGATTAGATATTTGTAAGGTGTCGGTGCAAGTGCTTAGCGTAGATTAACCCCTCTGGTTACTATTCACAAGGCTTCGTCATCTTCTTGATAGCCACACGACTCTTGAGTTTCCTTCAGTGGGCTGGTTGAGAGCCCCAAGAGAGAGTTGGGTCTTCTCTGGAGACAGTTGTGCACAGTTGAGGGGTCAGTGTTTTCAGCTGTGAAAGAGGCCTCTGGGATGAGGCATGCGAACATCCCAGGTGTTGTCTTCTGCTCTTCTCAGAATGCAGTAAAGCTTCAGAGTGAGGAGAGCCAGGGACCATGCACACATCTCCCTCACCAGCATTTCCCTCAACCTAGAATGCCTACCTCACGCAACCACAAAATAAAGAAACTTGAATCAGTTACAGTGTGGTATACATCCCAAGCTGAGACACCTCTCTACTCCCAAGAGACAAGCAGGGTTGTCTAGACCCAACCAGACATCTGTCTACTCCATACATCTCAAGGCCAACAGAGTCAGGCATGCACTGGAGATAAGGAACACAGAAGACAGAAAATGCATGTTTGTGTGAGATAGTGGGTGGGAGGTGAGCTTCGAACTCACACACGCTGAGGTAGCTTGGCCAAGTCTGTCATCATTATGGCCCTCAGTTTCCTCATCGTCAAAATGAAGGTGATCACGATGCTCTTCCGTGGGAAATACTTGGTGCGTGGGTGTGGCCTCCACCAATGACCCAGCCTTCTCGATGTCGTTTCTACAGACATTTACCTCACTGCTCCTCAAAGGAGGACAAACCAAATCAGATCAAACATTATTCCAAGAAAGAGAGTTAACTTGTCTAGCCAACAAGGCAAGCCCATGACCATCCTCTAGTTGCTAAAGTCCAGTGTAGATACAGTTTGAGCATCTCTAATCCAAAAAGCCATAACAGTCTCTAAGTCTTTTGATCGTCTGTGGGATACCACAGGTGGAACATTCCACACTTAACCTCACATGACAGAGCACAGGCAAAACAGAAGCATGCAAAACCCATTATAGAAAATGTCCTCCAGGTGTTGTATATAAGATGTCTATGAAATGTAAATTGATATAGATTTGAGTCCTTTCCCTAAGATCTTTCGCTATACATACAAAAAATATTCCACAGTCTGAAAATTCCAAACACTTCTGGTCCCAAGCATTTCAGATAAGGGATACTGAGCTGATAGTTCTTTTGGCTCCATCTTTTAGTGTTTTTTGAACGCCCTCATCTCTTGCCCATGGACCAGATATCTCAGAGCTCCTTTTATGGAAGCCAGACTGAGTTGAGTTGCTGCCAATCTTCTTCCCCCAAAGAAAAAGAGCAGAGGCAGGCTGCTCGATCTTGCTGATGCTAAGACTCAGAGGCTATCCTCAGTGACTAATTCTCCCTAAGCAGCTTAATTTTATCTCACACAACACCTCCTCATCATGCCCGGGGGAGCTGAGCAGCTGGGAGAGGATGAGTGTCCAAGAGACTGTGCCCTTCTCTGTCTTCTTTTGCCCCCTGCTTCGTGAGCTCTGCACCTTGAGCTCTGTTTCTTACTAATTCTGCCAGCCTGGGTTGTTGTGATATTTCACCCCTTTGAAAGAACATCCCATGCTGAGAGATCCAGGAGCAATAGGAGACAGAGAAGCACCCAGATGAGCAAAGGAAGCCAAGCTGGGACCTGATGGGCGAGGAATATTACCAAGATCCATGCAGGGTAAATGCTCTCCAGGCAAGTAAGAGCTGCTGCTTCTCTGTCTCCAGAGTCATCTTCTCTGTCTAACTCAAATACTTCCCAATATTGCTGTCGGGCTCATGAAGCTGGAACAAGGCATCAAGTCTAAAAAGCCTTCTTAAGCAAGGATGGTTCAAAGGGGACTTATGGGGGTTGGGGGGAGCTACCCAGTAGGAAAGATCCAGACTGTGGCAAAGAGCCTCATGTCCTGTCTGTGAATGTGGCCACTGCACAGCTGCTAGCACTGGAATCATTGCCAGAGGTTTTGAAATGTGTTTTCCAAGAAAAAACAAAAATCTATTGTAGGTGTGTGTGGAGGGGGGTGCATAAGATTTCTAACTTTTGACACATAGGAAAGTCTTGTAAAATGTTAGGAAAGAGGGGATCCTCAAACCATCAGCTAAGTCATCCCGTTCTCTCTCTTTATTAAATAGTTTAACATTTCTGGCATAGTGGTGCTCTCAAAGGCCTTGAATATCAATATTTAGAACAAATAGTTTACTAATTACTTAAAAAATAAAATGCCCAGGCACAGTGGCTCACGCCTTTCTTCCCAGCACTTGAAAGGCAGAGACAGGAGGGTCTCTGAGTTCCAGGCCAGCCTGGTCTACATAATGAGTTCCAGGACAGCCAGAGCTACATAGTGAGACCCTGTCTTAGGGGGTAAGACAGGGGGGGTACAAAAAAAATCAAAACCAAAAACAAATTTACTTTAAAAATAAAATAAAAGCTTGCATGTGGAAGACCCATTTCTAATGTCATTGCTTGACTGTTATTCTGTTCATATTCCAGCCTCGTTCAAATGCCCCCCACCTAGAATGACCTTGACCACAATCTAATACAAGAATCACAGGAAATGGTGGGGGGTGGGGTTACAGAGGGGATGGGCAGATTGGTGGAGTAGATAAGGCATTCATGAAGAAGCAGCTGAGCCCTCTAGAGACCTGGTTATCATAATTCCTCACAGTGTGCTCCCTGGAAGCTCTCCTGACCTTGCAAAGCCCTCAGACTCTGCTTCAGTCTCTGTGCCTGTCACTGAAGTGGCTCTGCCCATCTGCCCAGGTTACAGTGAGAATAGCAAGGGTCAGGAAGGCACTTTGGAAAACAAAGAATATTCTAGCAACGTGAGCTTTTTCCCCCCCCCTCACTCTGAGGCAGGAGGACATCTGTGTGGACCCTAGGGACCTTGCCCGTTATTAGCCAGATTAAACAGGCTGTTCTTCTTCTGCTTGTCATAGTCACAGCTGCCTGCCTGCCTGCACCTGGATAGCACAGGGGACTTTGAGGGAAGCGGACCTGCAGCAAGGGAGGGAAGGCTGGCACCCAGGGCCAGCTCTACCACTGCTAACTCCAGGCCCTGTGCATTATGGTATAGAGAGGCACCTAAAGCAAGGGGGTCAGTTCTGAATCCCCAGCTATTCTCCACCGAGGGATCTCTGAGCCTGCCTGAAGACGTGATATTTAGACATTCAACATTCTGACCCTCTTGTTCTCCCTCTCCTTCAAGAAGGAATGAGGAGTGATTTCACTGTAGTTTCAAGGGCACCACCAGCCAGTCCAGGGCCATAAAAGAAATGCTCGGCCAAATTTGCTTGACTGAGCAGCTCTGCAGTCTGGAATTTGTCTGTGGTGCTCAGAGCATCTGCTGGGCCAGTGTTTCCCTCACTTTCTGTGTTGTTCTGTGAAGGAGGGGACAGTATGAAAAGCTGTGATCTAGCAGAAAGGGGCCCCCCTCCATGGGTAAGAAAGGAGAGAGACCCCCTGAAGGTGCGTATGGAGCTGGATATGTGACCTAAATAATAAGCCTTGGTAATGAAGGGAGAGATTGAGGAAATGGTATTCGGTGTTACCTCAGATTGCACACATGGCGAACAAGAAAACTAATAAATTCGTCACACATTAAGGTGAGACGCAGGAAGGAATAGGGGACAATACTGGGATTATAGGGCCCTGCTGAGGGCCAAGAGGGTTGGGGCAGGCCTCCCTGAGGAAGATGAGAGGGTCAGAGAAGGCCTCTCTGAGGAGATGCCATTTGAGTAGAGAGGTCTGCTGTGTGTGCTGAGGGATGGAGAAAGGGGTATGGTGTGCCTGAGGAACAACAGGTGACCTATAGGGATCAAGGGTAGTAGATGAAGGCATAAGGTTATGATAAAGACAAGGATAGTGTGTGTTAGTGTGTGTGTGTGTGTGTGTGTGTGTGTGTGTGTGTGTGTGTGTGCATGTGCCTACACATGAACACATTTCTTCCCTGGGAGATCGTCTATAACTTTTATTAGATTTCCTATGGAATCTAAACAAGCTCCAAGGAGTTCTCTGAATCAAGAATTGCCCTGACTCCATCTACTAAAACATTACATCAATTGTGCCAAATGATTTTTGTTTTTCTTCTTTGTGATGCCTGGAAGCTCTGAACTCTAAAGTAGAAAAGTGCAATGCTCGGTTCCACCCCCAACCTTTGGCCAAGGCTGCAGGTGCGAGGCCAGGTGCAGGTGCCAGGCCCAGGTGCAGGTGCCAGGCCCAGGTGCAGGTGTGAAGCCAGGTGTAGTTGTGAGGTCTGGTGCAGGTGTGAAGCCAGGTGCAGGTGGTGGTAGCGTGTGCAGCACAGCGTCCACAGTGATGGGAGAAAATGGGGAGGGTCTAGAAAGCCACAGAAAGCAGCCTCTCATTCTCTGGGCTATAGCAGAAACTCCAGGCCACGTGGATGAGGGATTGCCTCTTTCCAGAGGTACCAGCAGGTTCAGCCAGCCTTTGCTCCACTGGCAGTGACTGGAAGCCTCTCTTCTTATCCAACTTAGCCTCCTCAATGCCAACAAGATCAACTGCCTGCGGGTAAACACCTTCCAGGACCTACAGAACCTCAATCTGCTCTCTCTGTATGACAACAAGTTGCAGACTATCAGCAAAGGGCTCTTTGCTCCGCTGCAGTCCATCCAGACCCTGTGAGTACACAGCCCTGGCAGATCCCTCCACCAAAACAAAGGTGGGCTGAGGATTGCTAGCGTTTACAGCAGGCCTGGGAGATGAAGCTCAAAGCACTTGACTGTACCAAGCATTCAGGATTTGGTACCACTGGGGCCTGACCGTGATGAGGTTTAGCTCACTTCCAAGCATGTAAGCCTCACAGCACAACCCACGAGGATGCTTCTGTCACCCCCAGGTTTTATGTGAGGAAGCCAAGGCACCGAGAGACTGAATAGTTTGCTTGAGACTATAGCTAGAGGTCTAAGATGGGGGCTGGGGAGCTGGCTCAGCAGTTACGAGCACTGGCTGCTCTTCCAGAGGTTCTGAGTTCAAATCCCAGGGTGGCTCACAACATCTATACTGAGATCTGATGGCATCTTCTGATGGGCATAAAGACAGACAGACAGATAGATTAAAAGACTAAAGCTACTATGAAGCAGGATCCTGGCAGAACTTGCAAGCCGTGTTCATAACCACAGTAGCCATGGTAGGGTTCTAAGCATTCTCTATCTCTATGAGAACCCATCCCCACCCTCTGGCAGCTCCCCACAGCCTACAGAGCTAAGCCTCTAATACAGGCTTTCTGGGGATGTCTTATACACATACCCCAACCCTTACTTCCCAAGTACTGCTGGTGTGTGTAAGTCTTGCAGGTAAGCAGACCACCCGAATCCTCAAGTCTGTGGTCTTCACAGTTCCAACCACAGATTCCAGCGCCAGCCCCAGGCCTACAATGAGCCTGGAGGTCTTCTGGAGACCCTGGAAGTGATCCGGCATTTATTACCTTAGTGGTGAGAGGCAGGAACTGATACAGAGTGAGGACAGAGGCTGGGTGTTGAATGTCGACCAGTGTGAAACTCTATGCCTAGTGCTCAGGGGACGGAGGTCCTCTGCACTCCCGTGATGATAAGGACCGTGGCAGCAGTACCCACCATAAGCCAGTCACCAAGCCAGCTGCTTTATGTGCCTGGTATCGCCAAGGCTGGAGAAATAAAATGCTTGTCACTGTAAGCTTAAACCCTAAAGCTCTCCACTTGCATGGCATGGGCAAAGTGAAGCCAGACAGCAGGGGGCCCTGCCCCGAGAGGGGACACCTGGGAAGCTGATTCCCCAGACCAGATGTTGGCTGCACCTGTGTTGCCTTTGGCAGGCAGCTGGCCTCAGACCCTTCCTTTGAATCCTCTCTGAAAGCTGGCATGCCACCCGCTCCGGACCTCCTTGGCGGGGACAGTGGAGAAAGGACCTCACACCCGTTTGCTAGGGCCCAGCGCAAGACAGGGTGGTGGTGAGGCGAGGTACCACAGGTCACTCCAGATTAACAGCCCCGTGTCCCTCTTTCAGCCACTTAGCTCAAAACCCGTTTGTTTGCGACTGCCACTTGAAGTGGTTGGCCGACTACCTCCAGGACAACCCCATTGAGACGAGCGGGGCCCGCTGCAGCAGCCCACGCCGGCTGGCCAACAAGCGCATCAGCCAGATCAAAAGCAAGAAGTTCCGCTGCTCAGGTAATCAGGTTATGGGAGCGGGGGGGGGGGGGGGGCACTTTCTGACTCAGAATACAGCAGCCCCAGAGAGGCCAATAATCCAATCTGGAGGACAACAAACGCTGTAATGGCTCCTGGGAGCATCTTTGCAAATTAAATTGGGGAAATTCAGTTAGTCCTACAGAAAACCAATTACCTTATGGATTTAAAATAAAACACACTCACACAATAAAAGCATGGGGGTTGGGGGGTGGGGGGGGCAGCTGGGGAGAAACAGAACCCAGACACAGTTGCTCCTCCTAGAGTAGGTGGAAGCTGGGCGGCCTTTCACACACGCGCACTTGAGAGGAGACCAGGATTTATTCTGTTGTCTCTGAAGCAGATTCCCCAATTGGCCCAGAAATAAATACATCCCAAACCAGGCTGCAGCCACACTTTGGTAAGAGCCCTCAACCATAACGGGTTGGGTTACAGGTTTCACAAGCACCTTCCCTACCTCCTTGAAGCAGATGGCTCTTCTCCAGTGACAGGGGGGACAGCAGACTGGGAAGAAGCAAAACATGTGCTCCCATGCCCAGCTCTGTCTAGAGACTGTCTCCCCTTCCAATCCCCCACTCATCCAGGAAGGACATAGAGACAAACAGAAAGAGACTTCTCAGCCCACCTTGGAAAGAAAGGGGGGGTCTCTCCTTCACCAATGAGCTAGCAATTAAGACATTGCTATCAGTTTTATGGTTTTCTACTAAAAAAGATCAGGGCTGTGCTGTTCTGGGCTCAACTATGGCTGATGAATGGACAGCAGAAGGTACCCAGATAGAACGAGCCAACCCCGACAGCGTTTCTCTCGGCAAGAACCGTGCTCCCACCCACCTGAGAGGGTGCTCCGTCAGTGTGTTTCCCCGGGAACAATGCTGGCACGGGGGTGGACGGGTGGCTGGTCCTCAGAAGATCAGAAGGCAGATTTGGGCTTCCTCGTACCGTGTTCTTTTTATCCCTCAAGTCACATTCTCTAATGTGTGTCACCAGGACGATACACTTGAGATTTTTATCTTTTTTTTTTCTTTTTTTTTTTTCGGAGCTGGGGACTGAACCCAGGGCCTTGCGCTTGCTAGGCAAGCGCTCTACCACTGAGCTAAATCCCCAACCCCCTTATTTTTTACCTGCAGAAGCAAATACCTGGAGAGGCTCTAGAGAGAGGCAGGGACTCTGTGGTAGTACGAACACTTGTTGCCTGTTTGCCTTCTCCGGCATAGTGGCCTCAGTGAGCAGACATTTTGCCTGTGAGGAACACCGTCCTGAGTGATCCTGGGTTGATTTGCTTCTTCTAGTTTAGTAGTCCATTAGGTAAGATCCTGCTCTATATCAGAGAGAGCTGAGGGCCCCAAGGTGAAGGGTCACCCTCACATCACAGTCAGCAAGCAGTATGAAGATCTGGTTCTATGACTACTCTGTTAATCTAGGACAGCGGGTGGGCCGCCTACTTGAATTACTTTCTTCTTAGTCTCTTGGTTCCACTTCTAACCCCCCAAATACTTTCCTCAGATACCTCCCCATGTCATCCATAGCACACTGTCCCTTTCCAATGCTGTGACTATCCCCAGAGTTATCTGCTCTTTTTTCTCTGCCTACTTGGGGCCGAGTTAATTAGCTTGGCCAGTCAGTGGTTCCCATAGAAAGAGTTGAGGAAGTCAGAGGAGGGCCGGAAGCCACCTTCAGTCTCATGAGTGTCCTGCCAAAGCCCAGGGCCTCAGATGGAGTCAAAACCCTGGGTGGCAATGGAGGGGACACAGTCAACACTGGATCCAGTGACTTATGCCCCATAGTATCAGCATCATGGCAGTGACCTAACATTGACTGAGGCTGGGACAGGTAGCAAGGTATGGGTGATGTATAGAGAACGAGCAAAGAGCAGGGAACAAGAAATAGACAGCGGAACTAGGAAAGAGTTGAGCTAGTTTTGAATCTAGGGGGACCAAGTGTTTACAGGATCCCGGCTTCCTATGGAGGGGGCAGAAATAAGTGGAAGGAAGGAAGGAAGGAAGGAAGGAAGGAAGGAAGGAAGGAAAGAAAAGGAAGGAAAGAAAAGGAAGGAAAGAAAAGGAAGAGAAACAGAAGTCTTGAATTGACTTTGTGTAAAATGTCATTAAGAAAAAAAAAATACCAAGTAGAAAGCCTGCTGGTATAGAGGTAGTGGTGTTCAGAGCCCAAATGAGCTTAACTTGGAGTATTTGATATGTTCTTATATAGCTTTGCAGGAAGAGCAGAGAGGTTACGATGGCTTTGAGAAATACCAGAAGCCATATATATCTACCTTGGACTTGAGAGGATACAGAAACCATAGATCTAAAGATCCATGTTTCTAAGAAGCCCCAGAAAGGGGAGGGGGTGAGGGGTGGCAGGTGACATGGACTGGAGCTGACAGATAATAATTCTGCATTTTACTTTCCCCTAAAAGCACCCCCCACCCCCAGAGAAGACAGCTGATGCGATTAGGAACCAATTTGAGGGCTGCTCCTGCAAACATCCCTGGGTAGGGTGTCTGGCTTCCCAGCCACTTTGCTCTGCCTCTCTACCAGCTGCATCCACCATCCCGGACCAAGATCAGTTTAGAGGTGGATGCTGCCGGGCAGGAGTAATGTCACCATCAGATTAGGTCCTTCAGACCAGGCCCACCCTCAGGGTGCACTTTGCAGCTGAAGGACGTGGCCTGCCTTCTATCAGGCTGTCCCTCTTTTTCACAAAAGCTGTCCCCTTTTTCTTTTTTAAAAAAAGGAGCTGTTTTTATAGAAAGTGCAGGACTCTTTGGGTACAACACAGGGCCACTTTAGAGACCTCAGAGTTCATCCAGTCCACTCTAGAGAGAAAATTGAGACCCCTCCCCCCCCCAGCAGAAATACGCTAAGTTCGGGCTATCATTTTGAGCATAGTAAGAAGAGTCCTAGTATGAAAGATTCCAGATCATTTACATCTGGGTCTCTCCCTGTCCTTTTAGAAAAGCAAAGAGAGCGCCAGAACTTTATAAATTCCTTTATAAAGGAACGTTATAAATTATACTCTCTTTGTTTAATGTGCACATGCATGCGTGTGTGTGTGTGTGTGTGTGTGTGTGTGTGTGTGTGTGTGTCATGACACAACGTAAGTATAGAGATCCGAGGACAGTTTTTAGGAGTCTGTTAATCTACTATATGGGGCTTGGGGATGGAACCCGGCTCTCCAGGCTTGGTAGCACTTGCCTTTTACCTTCTGCCTCACCTTCCCAGCCACACAAGGATGTTGTTTTAAGTTTGGGAGGCCCTGATCAAACTCACGGGAAACATCTTAGAATCAGAGTGTCCACAGAGCCCAGTAGCTCCAGGTGTCGAGCTGCAATAGAGCCCACATCACCATTATTAGCTGCCGTCTGTCAGATCGGGGTGGGGAAAGAGAGGCGGACGGGTGTGCATACGCTAGCTGGACCATTAGTGTGCACAACCTGCAGTGCTGAGCTGCTGAGAACCAGAGCACCTGGCCAAGGAAGACAGTCCCCAAAACTATGGTAGAGGACAGTGACCTGTCCTTCCTATCAAACAGAGATGGTCAGAGTGGGCTGTGGCTCCATTCCCTTGAGATATGCACAGCTCCGGCCTGATGCCAAGTGGGAACACGTCTGAGCTGTGGAAGACAAGATACAAAGATTGAGTCTGTGGCATGTAAGATCAGTAGACCAGGCCTACCGAACCCTCTCCCACGATTCCCAGCCAGAGAAAGGATCTAGAAATCAAAAGGAACCTAAAATTAGATGTCTTACTCTGAGGCTAATCAATTCGTTCTCTGGCCCTTTCCTTCTCTTAGTCTGACAAAAGCCCGTTCATTGTCAGAAGCCTCTGACCACCCTCCATGATTAGTTCTACCTTTGTGAATTAGTTCTCAGACCATGGTGATGACAGGCGTCTCCTTCCCAGACCTAAGGCCCCGCCCAGGCTCTGTTCTTTGTCTATCGGAGATGGGGTTGCTTTTCACTCCACAACTTCTCCTCTACTGCACCTCAAACCATCTGAACTATCAGCCCAGGCGGGGCAGGAGTACCTAAAGGGTACCCAGGAACCTCCCCAGTTGTAGAATGTTGAAGGATTTGCCTGCAGACATGTTGTGCTAGGCCATTGAGAACTAGGGGCAATGTCTTTATTTAAAGGGAGTGGACTGCCATGGAGCCCTTCAGCAATGGGATCCATCCCATGTCACAAAGCATGAGGAGAGGTTTCGCCAATTTTTATATTATGGGACAGATTTTACAGGCTCAATCCTGGTTCAGTATGTAACTGGTGCGTCAGCTGCCAGGATGTTCATGGATATGAGTATCTGAAGGTTTCCCACCTTGTCCCTCTCTCCTGCTGAGTCTCCCTGGGGCAGGGCACTGGGAGGCGGGGCCCCTGTCTTTAGCAGGATCCAGTGGACCGCACTACTGGTACTAATCACGTTCAGTGGGGGCCTGCTCTGGCTTCTGCTTCTCCACGCTGCTTCATCTGAGCGCTCCTGTCCTCTCTCTGACGCTGCTTCCTGACCTTGACTCTGACCAGTTGCCGCGGGGCTTTCCTTTGTGCTTGATCTAACCATGTGGTGGAACGATGGAAACGGAACATGGTTCTGTCAAGCACCGCGGAAAGCATCGCTCTCTCCTGCAGCATGGCCCGCCGCCGCCGCCGCCACCACCACCACCGCTGGACTCTTCTCTGCTCTGGATCACCGCGCCTGCCAGACCCACTTCTCCCAGTCTTAACTCCCAGAGGGAAGGGGTGGGTGGGAATCCTGAAGGAGCCAGGTACATGGTGACAGCAGTTTAGAGAAACCCACGGGGCCATGCTAAGAGTATCCACATAACTTAATGAAATGTAGTCACCATGCTCCAATTCTGGTCTTGTGGGACCCCCAGGAGTGACAGCTAGGTTCCGACTTCCCATTTGAAGAAGACAAGTGTACCAGAGGTATATATATATGCCCCATGGTTTCATGGGAGAATCCCAGCACAGGGACACCAAGTGGCAGCTAATGCAGAGGGTGAGTCGCTCATGACTTTCACCACCACCTCTCTCAGTGTGCGTTCCACTTGAGATGAATGCAGGTAGAGACCGGGTAGAACAGACGTGGGTCTGAGACGTGGAGCTTGAAAGGGGGCTTCCTTCTGACCCCAGCTCTCATTCCACATGACTACTTAGACTTAGTTCCTGGTGAACCCCGATATCCAACTGTTCTCCTAGCCTTGGACATAGTTGGCATGGAGGTGTAGAGCTTTTTGTATGGCGCCATTTCAGAGACCAGGCGAGGTCTGCGCAGATGGGAGCACAACTGTACTTAGCAGCAGGAGCCGGATTCTGTGCCCCCACCAAGCTATGTGACTTACTATCCCCTCTCTGATTGTGGCTCAGAGAAAGGCCCCAGACACTGATAGTGATGGCCGTCCTCTTGGACTCTCTGAATGCTGGAAGGTATACCCACTATTGGTCGGCCACTGGCTGTTTTCCATCATCACCCTTTATGATACTTTAGATCCCATTTTACAGATAAGGGCATTGAGGCAGGAGATTAACTAACTGGCCCAGGGTTATCCCAGCTGGCTGGGCTTTGCCTCCGTGCTATTTAGCTCTCCCTCTTCTGGGCACTCATTGCCTCGAATAGAACATTTTTCAAAACTTTGAATGGATAGGGGGTTGAAGATGCTTTTCACACGCTATTTCCAGCTTACACCTCTTATTAGAAGTGACTGGAGTAAAGCAGGAAAGAAAGCATTATTCATGCGCTTTTCCTTCTCAAACAGGATCATATAAGATCTCGTGGAGGGGTTGGGGATTTAGCTCAGTGGTAGAGCGCTTGCCTAGCAGGAGCAAGGCCCTAGCAAGGCCCTGGGTTCAGTCCCCAGCTCCGGAAAAAAAAAAAAAAAGATAAGATCTCATGGATATAGGCAACCCCTCCCACATAGAGAAGTGTCCTTCCCCTCCTTGCAGAGGGAACATTTTTAGCACTGCCCGCATCGTGCCAGGGCCAGCCAGGTCTCCGGGAAAGAATCCATGATAGCGCCCTTCCCCGGCATCTCCACGATGTACGGCAGCAGGCTTGGGGCTGCACCATGGGCTCTTCCTCTGCTTTCGGGAAGGTGACTGAGCTGCAGGGACAGATTTGCCCAAATGATAGCCAAGCTCCTTCTAAAACAGCAGTGTTTCTCAACCACAAGTGTCTGGTTCCCCCAGCCTGACCCAGGAAAGGGTGTCTGTGTGTCCGATGTCCTGTTTCCATTCGCCACTCACGACTCGTCCCTCTACTTGTCCACGTTACTTGTTTCAAGCTGATAAACCCCGACAGGCCTTTGAACACTCCCACCCCTAGTTCTTCCTCTCATCCCAGCCATCTAGGGGATGCTTGGGACATCGGAGGAGAACTCTGGACACACGCATTGTGGACCACATTAATAATGAATGTGTGACTTCCAGTCCGCATGCTAGCTGCACAAAGGCTAGCATCCAGTGTAGCCAGCCAGCAGCAGCAGCCACCCTATCTGTGTCCCTTAATACTTCTGACCCTAGACCAGCCAATCTGCTGGCCTGAGCCTGACCCTATAGATGCTTCGCACTTCCCTCCCGGAGGTAGATGTAGAAAAGGGATATAGTAAAAAAGGGGGAAAAAAATCATTGCTGTGGATCTTAACCATTCACCTGACCTGTCTATTAAAGTTTGTCTCCGATTGTGTACCATGTGTTATTGTTCTGAGATGTCTGCAGACGGGGAAGAGGGCTACAAGGGCAGAGGCAGGCAACAGCCAGGTGGCCTCAGATCCTCTGAGGCCACCTCCAGCTGGGGTTGGACTTTATGGCCTGTCTTGGAATCCTGCAAGATCCCGCCCACTTGAGCTCACCCAGAAGAGAGGGAGCTGAAACCTGTTTCAGTTGGTTCTCTCTCCCCCCAAAGTATTTCTGGCAGTTACAAATATGCGTCGAGATCGAAATTGACTTTTAAAGCTCTGGAAAAGGTAAAAATACTTTTGGGTAGTTACGAGCATTAGGGTATGACAAATGGCTCTGAGGAACCCCGGGTAGCTTCCGTAATGAAATATGAAGTGACGGAGGTGGCATTTCGTGCTGGCTCTGACTGGGAAATGAACTTTTTTGGTTATGTACATACACCATTATTAACATTTCTGGTTCCCACTCACATAAAATATCACTCTCCGACCCCCTCGTTATTACAAACCAGGGCAATAACAAAAACAGCAGGGGAGAATGCTGGCGAGAACACATTAGTCCATCGAATCTAATTGCAAAATCATTTCATTAAAATGGGTCAGCGGCTCCACGGCAGAGGTCCACCAGTTATAACCTAACGATACTACTGAGAGCGATTCCTGCTAACTACAGACTGCTCTCACCTTGATTAAAACGAAAATGCATTTAATAGGCGGCCGTCCCCAGCCGGCTCACGTCTGCAGGCTGGCAGTGAAGTGCAGACCCGGCCCCCTCCTGTCTCTCTGCCTTCGATCGGTAGCCAGGGTTCCTCTGTTTTGCAAGTTCCCCATTAACAGACGTGCTCTGAAGGAAACATAACCGCGCACATTCAAAATGCCCCCCTACATCACCGCCGTGTGGCGCCACCAACAGGACCAGAATGGGTTTTCATTGGGTGGGAGTTGCATATAACCTAGCACTCTGATACGTCTAACGAGAAATGACGTAAGGTCGGGGTTTATTCAGTAGGGCAAGTTGTGCAGGCAAGGGAAAGGAGATTTATATAAGACACTACACCAGGAGGCTGCTCTAAAACTGTGAATTATATGCATAGGTTCTGTTCACACAAGCCTAGGGGCACAAAGGGAAATACAGGAAGTGGGTGGGAAGGTAGGGGAATAAAAGGAATGCACCCAGACTTCTGACTCCATATTCCTGACTTCACGAGAATGAGCGCCCCCCACCCCTACCCCCATTGTGTTCCCGATCATCAGCGAAGATGTCTGAAAGCGGAGAATGCAAGAGCGAGGGAGGAGGCCATTTGTCTGCTTCCTTGTCATAGCTCACTAGAGGAGAGACCCAGTCTGCCTCCACCACCTCAGACTTAATGGCTGTTGCTAGAGACAGGGGAGTAAAGGTTCAGTCACAAGGCACACTTCAGCTTCCTCTCGTCAGCTGCACGGGTCTTTGAAAGCTAGTCCTAGTGCGTTTGCCACGCACCAAGAGCCCCATCAACCTTAGGGTCCTCATTTACGAAGTCAAGCGCTAACCTTGGGGGTTAAGGAGAATGACCCATTTGAAGTTTGGGGAATAACAGCAGGCTGCTGGTTCAAGTGCAGTAAATGTCAGCTCGGACACCAGCTCCACTGGTGTTTCTGTGGCCTCTTAACTACCAGATGTTTCCACACGATCTTGCATACTTTGCCTGTCCCTTTCCTGGGGACCCTGCTTTACTCTCACCTTTTCGCAAACCCCTGGGAAGTAGGAGCTAGGAAGCTGCAAAGTCTGGACAAACGCACGGCAAAAACCTGAGGACTCCTCCCACTCCATGTTGCCAGGCCAATGGTTCAAAGCAAGTCACGAAATGCCTGGGGTCCGTGCCCTCAAGCATCTCAGAGGTGCGCACAGGATCCTCAGGTGCCCGTGGCATCCCACTCGTGCCTTACACAAACATGGACTGAGCTCACATTTTGCACCTAGCCGAGTGCCAATGAAGTGTGAGTGTGAGAGTGAATAAGGCTAACACCATCAACAAGGAGAGCCACACGCCCCTCCCTATTGCCACCGACATGATTCGTGGGCTCACAGAGGTCTGGCTAGCTCCCCCCCACCCCCGCAAGGGCAGGCAAGACATCAGACTGTCAGACCCGTTGCCGTTACAGAATGACCTTGAAAGGAATGAAAATTTGAAAATAAATAAATCTGAGCCCCAACTTCTAGCTCCTGGGTACTGGCCCTTTACTGGCATTGGTGAGAACTTCCTCGATAAGCGGAAGTCAGGTCTGACCTTCGGATGCGTTTGCATTTTCACTGTGTTTAAGAATTGGGTTCGTTGCCGATATATTTTAAATATCTGGCTTCTCTTAAAATGAAACAAAGAAGGCTCAGGCAGCAGTAAGCCAAATTCCCAAAGCATCAGAGCGGTGGCCTCCAGATACCCTAGTGCATAATCCTTACTGACGTCAAGGTCAGACACCAGTTACCATCTAATATCAAATAATATCTGCCTCCTTTACTCATTGTCGGCAAATCCAGGAAGACCTCTAAGTGTGTGAACTTTTTCTCAAACCTTAGTCTCACCCTCCAGTAGCCCCCACAAAAGTCCAACCTTAATCTCCAGTCTGTAGATGGAAAGCATCGTAGAGCCAAGGAATCTCCCGCAGTTGTAGGCTGGATTCTGTGTAGGTGTCTTGACCCACAAAAGCATAGGAGCCCACAGATCTGAAGCCTGGCTTCTTGGAAGACAGCACAAGACGAATGGCAAAAGACCATGTGGAAACAACATAGATGAGGGCCGTGGGGAGTGCTGGCAAGATGGCCGAATGGTCATCAGTTTCACCTGCTATTTTACAACCCACCATATAAGCAGTTCCTCCCAAGCCTGAGCATCACACACATTTCCAGAATACGCATTCCTCAGAGACACAACTGTGATGGGTGTGCAAACACACACACAAACACCACATTCCAATTCATCCAACTACCTCACTCCCCACAACTTTGGACCTTGTACCTGGAAACTGAAATGATGATGACCCCCTCTTTGGCCCCATATAGGCTCGGAGGATTATCGCAACAGATTCAGCAGCGAGTGCTTCATGGACCTAGTGTGCCCCGAGAAGTGCCGTTGTGAGGGCACCATTGTGGACTGCTCCAACCAGAAGCTCTCCCGCATCCCGAGCCACCTCCCTGAATATACCACTGACCTGTAAGTCCTACCCCTCCCTACCTCTCATTATACACCACTAGTTGCTTTGAGTTAAGCCACGTAGGGTCTTCTGTGTACTTGGCTGAGAAGCAAGACACCAGAAATATATATGCACGTTGCTTACAAGTGTAGATCATTCATTGGTTTTATACATGCTTTCTGGACACTCACTATAAAACCAGGAATTGCTCTAAGCTTAGATTTCTACAGTGGACTAAGTAGATGCACCTGCTGGCCCTTGGGAGCCTACAGAATCTCCAGAAAAAAATAGATATTAAATAAAAATTATTACTAGGCAAAAAATACAACTAAGATGATTAAATGTATCTGAACCTCCTAATAGCCCCTAGAAAGGGACATTGATTTATTCAAAACCTGGCAAAGGTGTAACATCCATCACCCGCATTGATCACTAGGGTTGATTCTACTGATGTGGCCAGCAAGGTGGGTGTCCCTGCCCTGCTTCACTGCTCCATGTGTGTACCTTAGAAGTGGCTACGGTGGATGAATTTCCCCAATAGAACCTCCAAACAAGCTCTCAGGGCATAAAATGGGATAAACTAAAACTTGAAGAGGATAAGGAATTGCCTGTGGTGCTAAACCAACCTGATACTTACCTCACCTCTCTGTCCCCTCCAGACCTACCCCACCAGACCATTTCCCCACCATGTCAGGGGATGGGGGATGGGGACATGGTGTCTCCCTCTACGCTTCAGAAGGTCTAGAAAGAGACACAACACAATATTCCTCCAGACTCCTGGCACAGAGTGAGCCCTGCATAGACTGTGCCAGACTTCTGGCTGTTATTGCCTTCTTTGGCTGCCCTGGTCATTGGAGGGGACCTCGGCAAGGCTCCAGGCACACAGGGACAGTGAGAACAGAAACCTTGAGCTGACAGAAGAGTCAGGCAAGAGCTGAGCACCTTGGGCTCGGGAGTGAGGAGTGTTTGGGCTACCATTGGTACCCCCATAAAATGGAGGCAGATACATGGTCTTTGTGAGTTTAAATAGGAATGTGTGTCTGTGCACAGGATGCAGGAGGCCACTGCCCCATGAAGGAGGCATGGGAGGAAAGGGGCTTTGTCCCTTTTTGCCCCTTCCCATCCGCCTCTCCCGGCTGAGCCCCTCGCCTCATACTGAAGTTCTTCAAGGTTCTCTTGAACTTTGCTGACTGAGAAGCTCAGGCAGAGCTCAACCAAGGCCATGAGGGGAAGACCCACAGTCCAGTAGAACAGGAGATGCCTTGCCTTACCTCAGCTAAGTGTCTTCTGCCTTCCCATGTAGGCGACTGAACGACAATGACATCGCTGTGCTGGAGGCCACTGGGATCTTCAAGAAGTTGCCCAACCTGAGGAAAATGTGAGTCAAGCAGGTGACACAGTGGTCACCTCAACTTTCAGGGCCTTCACCTTTCACTCCTGCCCCTGAGCTGCCTCCTATTCCCTGCTGTGCCCTGGACTGGAAGTCAGGGACACAGCACAGACTGAAGCGAAGCTTGGCTGTCATTGAGTTGTCAGACACAAGGAGATCCTATATCCCATGGCTCCTTGACTCCTGTCCTTGTCCCTATTACTTGCCCTACCCCAAGTCACATTGAGCATGCATCTCAGGAGATTGTAGGAGGGACTTGGAGCAACTGAGTTGGGATGTCTGGGACCCCGTGATATTTGGATGAGGTCTGCATGGGAGGGGGACATCAGAATGGAATCCCCAGCTGCTCCAGTAGATTTGATCTCAGAGCGCCCAGGTCTGAGTGGATCTGGGCTTAGGCAACGGACCCACACGCTGCTGTTACTGGCTTCTGTAGTGCATGGCTGCTTGTCCCAACCCTCTCTATCCCTTCTTGGAGTATGGGCCAAGTCAAAAAGACAGCAAGAGGATATTGTCCCCTGTGATAGCCCTTGTCTTTGGCCAGGGTTTGCATTTCTGTCTCAGATACATCAACTTTAGTCTTCCCTCACCCATCTGGTGCCAGCTTCGTGTTCTGCACTGGGCAAGTGAGGGAGCGATGACTAGGAGATACTCAGTGACCTCTCTAAGGCCACATATTGAATAAATGTCAAAACCATCTCTCTCAGACTTGGGTCCACCTCAGTCACAAGAGTGGCTGGGCTTGTTTCCACCTCGCCTTCCTGAGTGCCTCTGCAGAGGTGCCAGCACAGAGGGCCAGCTGATTCCCAGGGCACATTTTTTTTATTAACTTGAGTATTTCTTATATACATTTCGAGTGTTATTCCCTTTCCCGGTTTCCGGGCAAACATCCCCCTCCCCCCTCCCCTTCCTTATGGGTGTTCCCCTCCCCACCCTCCCCCCATTGCCGCCCTCCCCCCAACAGTCTAGTTCACTGGGGGTTCAGTCTTAGCAGGACCCAGGGCTTCCCCAGGGCACATTTTAACCAGCTTTCCTACCCCACCCCAAATCCCACATCTCCCAGCCTCACAGCAGTGTGTTTCTTCAACAAGGCAAATATGGCTGATCCTTACTTACCAATTCTGTTTGCTAACTCATCCCTGTACCAGAACTCACACAACTCTGAAATCACAATTCCCCACACCGTTTGAATCATTTGCATACATATGGGAGTAGAAAACCTGCTCAGCCCAACACGTGTCCCTTGACTGAGGCTGAACACAGCGGTGCTCTCTGCCTTGTGGGTTCAGCGCTCACACTGTAAAGCCGGTATCCACTCTGTGGCTTATCCAGAGGCTTTGCGCTTTGCGGTTTTGTGCTTTATGGCGCCAACTTTGGCCCCAGCATAGTACTGGCACACTGTCTAGGTATTCAAAGCCTGAGCCAGCGGCGCTGTGCCTCACGGAGGGCACACATGCAGTAGGGAAGCTTCTCCTGTCTGTTCAGGCGTGAGCCCAGCACTGCCGGCCATGAATGCGATGTTGATGAATTAATACTATAGTAAATACAGTGTCTCTGAACGGACGCCCTCACAGAACAAGCTCATTGTCAATCAGTTGATAGAAATGCCATGACCACGGACTCACAGGAGCCTCATCTAGTTTCTCCAGGAGCGGTGATTCAGTGTGTGTTCTTTCAGTGTTCCTGGTGATGTAGAATATAGCAACCATGGATCACAAGGACTGCCTGTAGCTCCTTACCTCCTGGTCATCATGCTTCTACCCATCAGTGCCCTGCAGACAAGGGAACAGATGCCTGCTAGACCCTAGACAGCTACTCTCTCAGTGGCAAGGTCCATGCGTCCCTGACAACCATAGCCACTGACTTAGCCACAGGCCCCTGTGAGTAAATCTGGGCTTGGAGCAGGAGATGAGTTCTCTGAGGGAACCGCTGAGACCAGGGGACATGTAAGGCTGATTGAGGATTATGGCTGTTGCTGTGGCCCAGGTGCCCTTTGGTTTCAACCGGTGGGACCGATGTGGAGGTAAATCTGGACACGAGGAAGGTATTGAAGTCAGTCCAGCTACACAGGGACCTGTTTGCCAGGACCCCAGGAGTCTTTGTTTCCACAAAGAATACACGCTCCCCACATACACACACACCTTTTAAGGGGAAGTCACACAGATCCCATTCCCACTTGTGCCAGGGATGTGAGCACAGAGAAATATTTCTATAGACCAAGGGAAACAAGAACACAGGTGTGTGACAAGAGAGCCAGTCCCTGTCCCCAGCCACATGCCACAGATCTGAGCATCGCCAAATGCAGGCCCAGATCTCAACCGCAGGAAAAGATGCTTCTCAGTTAGCCCTTACGTTTGCCAGACAGGAGTGAAGGCCGGGGATGCCAGATACCCCCTATGGCTCCAGAGTGGCTGAACAATCAGGTGTAGGGGGTTCAGGCGGGACTTGCAGGCTGGCCTGCATTCACCTCAGCTCACCAGGACTTATCAATACCAGCCAATCAGCTAAGGCCCCACAGGGCAAATTCAGCCCCAGGCCACCAGCTGTAATTGCTGTCACGTGTAGTGTTGTTGTGTCCTGAGCCAGTCACTACCCTACTCCTGCACAGGATATCTGATAATATAGTGTTTGAAGCCAGTGGTATGGTTGCCCTAAGGCTACCTGGTCCTGAATCTACTATTTCTGATTTGGGCTGTGGTGATTGGACCCTGTTGTGTTTTCTGCACCTCTGCCCTTCCACTCTGGCAGCCCCACCCAGCTTTCCAAAGAGCATCACGGCTATGAATGGCATGACACTCGCCTATGTGCTTGAGGCCCCAAGCACCATCCCTAGCACGGAGAGATGGGGATTGGGGAGAGTGGGGAGGGCAAAAAGAGAAAACATAGACTCAGTGTTCAAAGAGCTCTGACTCTCCTTGCAGTGGACTTCAGGCCAATTAGGATGCTTTGGGGAGTCAGCCATGGCCTGAAAAACAGCCAGCTCTAGCTGAAGTCCTCGGTGCATGGTTGGATTTGTGGCTGGTTGCTATGTTCTTAATAAGAATTGGTCAACCTCTTTCAACACTCAGAAGCTCTTATAGAAACCATAAAAATCTCACTTTCTGGTACCTCTGGGACTATCGAGTGCCCTGGCAGAAATGGCTCTACCGTCTCAGGCTGGCCCAGTAGAGTCGAGCAGAATAGCAGCTGCTCCTTTAGATGGACACGAGGTTCTGGTCACCTTTGTTCCCAAGGGGCCTACTTCTCATCACCATCAAGTCTCCTGCTTAGAGACCATAAGTTTGTAGTCGTCCCTTAGGGAGGGACAGGCTCATGGTCAGTGGGCAAGGCCTCCTCCTCCTCCTAGCACTGTGCCAGAGCATACCAGCCATGGCCAGTTGTCCTTAGTTTCCAGAAGCATTTACTTGGCTCTCTGGTATAGTCCTCCTGGGACCAGGCTCTGTCCCCACTGCAGGAGAGGCTGGCCAACCCTGTAACCCCAGGGAGTAGTGCCTAGGAGTGCCTGGCCTCCTCTACCTGGACTTACGTTCTTTGTAGGGAGTTTTATGGGTCTAGAAAACCTAGCTTCATAACCCAGCTCTTTGAGCTGTCTAAACCAGGGGACATTGGTCAATCTTGGGAAGACAGTAGGAGCTGGCTGCCCAGCGTTGCTTGAGGCTCTGATGGGGCTAAAACGGTCTGACTCTCGTGTGGCCTCTCCTAGATAAGAAGTAGGTAACAGGTAGGAAGCATCCACCTGTAAGGGGCTTCTGCTGAGGGTGCCACAAGTCCCCCAGATGTGTTCGTCCCCGTTGAAGAGGCTACTTTACGTTTCTCTCTGGCTCTCTTTTGAGGACCACTGCACTCCTTTCGAGAGCGCCTGGTGAAGAAATGTAAGAGTTGACTCTTCCAGGCATTCAAAAAAAAAAATGATTGCACTGAGACCCCTTGAGTCCTGGGCTGTGTATTTCTCCACCTGCTGTGAGGAGTGACCTCATGTCTGTGAGGCTCAGAAGCTGAGAATCCAGTGTCAGGGAGCTGGGGGCTGAGCTCCCTCTATCTACCTGATCCTCCTGCTTCTACCCCCTTCCTTCTAGAAACTTGAGCAATAATAGGATCAAGGAGGTGCGGGAGGGTGCGTTTGATGGAGCGGCAGGCGTGCAGGAACTGATGCTGACGGGGAACCAGCTGGAGACCATGCACGGACGCATGTTCCGGGGCCTCAGCGGCCTGAAGACACTGTGAGTACCCAGGCGTGGCTCAGGAGGCAGGGGGATGAGAGCTGGACCATGCAAGCTGAGGACAGGGATCACAGTCAGGCACCGTCCTGACCTATTGATGCCTTCCTCTCTATAGCATCAGACTTTTCCACCTTTAATGCAAAGAAACTGATATGCTAAGCCCCCCTGCGTGCTCACACCTAATCGCACCCCACTCGGAGCCCTTCTAGTGCATGCACATGCATATCCATTTCAAAAACATACTAAGAGGTACACACGGACACTAAGTTAACCATAACTAGTATACCCAGAGACACGTACTGTGCCCATGAACACATCTGAAGGCAAGCACACACACATGTAGTGACCCATACGTGGGACCTCTTCCTCCTGGAAGTACACGTGCACACGCAACCACGCCATCGGCACAAGGGCACATGAATAGCTGTGATTTGGGTTTATGGTCTGTCTTGGTTACTCTTCTATTGCTGTGAGGAGACACCATGACCGAGGCAACTTACAAAAGAAAGTATTTAACTGGGGCTTGCTTTACAGTTTCAGAGACTGAGTCCCTGACTGTCATGGCTGGGTGTGTGGTGGCAGGCAGGTAGGCGTGGTGCTGGAACAGTAGCTTGAGAGCTTACATCTGATCCACAAGTGTGAGGCGGAAAGGGAGAGGCAGAGAGAGCCAACTGGAATGGTATCTCCAGTGACACACCTCCTCCCACAAGGCCACACCTCCTAATCCTTCCCAAACAGTTCCACAGCTAGGGACCAAGCAGTCAACTCTATGAGCTTATTGGGGTCATTCTCATTACAACCATCACACAGTGTGTGAAATACATTTGCATTTGTCCCAGTGAGGCCCTGGTCATCACCAGTCAAATCTGAGCAATGACCAGCCAAGCCAGGAAGTGACCAGCCAAGTTAGGAGGTACACGCGCACACACAATCTTTTGAGAGGCAAGAGCACCACCCATGACCCTCTCCCACGCTCTTCCAGGATGTTAAGGAGCAACCTGATCAGCTGCGTAAACAATGACACCTTCGCTGGCCTAAGCTCTGTGAGACTGCTGTCCCTCTATGACAATCGGATCACCACCATCAGCCCTGGAGCCTTCACCACGCTCGTCTCCCTGTCCACCATGTGAGTTCTCCCCTGCACACAGCCACTCCCTCTGGGCCCCTCTTGCAGAATTCTCTGACCTCCCAGCTTCCCGCTGACAGTGGCCAAGGTCACCTGCCCATCTGTCTATTTAATAGGCATTTGTCAGGCTCTCTCTAGTACCAGATACCATCTAAGCACTGAGGCTTACAGACCTGCCTCCCCCTCCCTGGGGCCGGCTGCATAGTGAATTGTCCCCACCATGAGAAAGGCCAGCCAGCACAAGCTTTGTGAGGAAGCAGTAGCGAAGACTAGTTTGTTGAAGAAAATGGGAAATGTATTTCCTATAGTGGCTACGGCCACACGAAAGCCCCATGGTTGGTTGGAACGAGTAAATACGCAAAGCCCAGTAAGGCCACTGTACTGCGTATGCAGGCATATGGGGTAAAACAGGACTGGAAAGGAGGCCAGGGTCAAACCGCATGGCCACGGGGGGGCTGCTTTAGTTTCAGAGCACACCAAGAATGCAGAAACTTTGCCGTAGACTCATGCTGTGGACGGCAGCATGTTTTAAAAGGTGACCCTGACTGCATCGGTGCTTGTCAGAGGCTGAGCTTGAGCCCAGCCTTCTGGACCCATAAAGGGAAAGGGAAAGGGGATCCCCAGCATTAGGAAGTGGTGTCAGAGGACAATGGTTATGATTGTAGGGCTGTGTTTCCCAGGTCCAGACGCTAACATCCTCCCATTGGCCGTAGCAGCTCTGGCTTGTTTCTGCATCTGTGCATCAGTTCTCCCCCAGCACCTCCACAACTACTGCAGGCATCGGCCCTGCAGACAGTGTGTGTGAACTGCACAGCCAGGCCTAAGGACAGAGAGCCCCCAGCCTTTGGTCACTTTACAGTTGCTGGGCCTCAGGTGTCCTCAGCAAGTGCTTACCTGTCCCATTTGCTTTAACCCCAAAATGACAAAACAAGGTAGCAGTTGCAGCTACTTCCCCACCCATTGTCTCCTTCCCACTTGGAATAGAAATAGAGTTCTGGAGTGACTTGGGGACAGACTCTAGTTTCTCCCAGCAGTGTGCCCCTCTGCCCTGCCACCCAGCCCCGCTAACCTCACACTCCCCACCCTCGAACCTCCTGCCCGAGACCTTCATGCTGACATCTCCTAGATTCTTCAGCCTGAGAAGCCCCCTCTCACCCCCTCTCCTCTCCTTCCTTTGCCCATGTGGCCTGTCCCTCCCCTACTCTACCCCTGCCTCAGTGGCATGATGGATGCGTCCCAAGCCTGGGGCTAACACTCAGAGCAACTGCTGCCACCATCATGCCGTTCCCCATCCCATCTGTTCGTCACGCAGCTCTATGGACAGGACAAAGTACCTGTGGTGCACAGGGTGGCTTCTGGATATGCAGAGGCCAGCAGAGATGCCAGCCCAGGTCAGTGGGCAGCTGCTCCCAGGAGTAGAACTAGCCTTGGTACTGAAAACACCGAAAGAAAGTGAAAGACAAGAGTCAGACAAAGGAAAGGTCTCAGACAGCCCCACAAACTGCAGGCATTTCCGGCGGGGAAAGAGGGTGTGGACACTGCTGTGGAGTGTAGGAAAGTCTCCTCAGGGGACTGACCAGCTTTGCCCAAGTGAGGCTGGGTGGACAGAGGAGGCCAAGGCTGGAGGTCCTAATACACCCGTCAGCGTATTAGGATGTATTAGCCACCTCTGTGGCTGCATCCCCTCCCCCTCCCAGGAAGGGATGCCAAGACTCATCACCTCCTAGAGAGCAAGCCTGGGCTACAGGAGTAGACCCTAGGCTTTGGGCTAGGATCAGGGTGGACGATGACCACTCAGAGGCTCTCCCTCCCCCCCCCCAGAAACCTCTTGTCTAACCCTTTCAACTGCAACTGTCACATGGCCTGGCTCGGCCGGTGGCTGAGGAAACGCCGCATCGTAAGCGGGAACCCCAGATGTCAGAAGCCCTTTTTCCTCAAGGAGATTCCTATCCAAGATGTGGCCATCCAGGACTTCACCTGTGAAGGTAAGTGGGAGTGGATAGGGAAGGCAAGGCAGGCTGCTGAGACCTCTGACTCCACTCCGCCCTCCTGGAACACAGGCTCTGAGGAACTCTGCTCCAAAGGCCTCTGAGGGTCTCCTACTAGCCCCCGTGGCTTGTTCCTCAGACTAAGAAGCAGTGTCTCTTTCTGAAGCTGCTTTACTTTCCTCGGTTCTATATCCGTTCTGACTTCATTAAAACAAGATGTTCGTTCATTCAGGACTCCGTCCTCTGTATGAATGCCCCGGTTCACTTGCCTGCCATGTCCACCGTGATTTTGGGGCCACTTAGATGGGCTCCTCTGTACACAGTTTACACACCTGGGCGTGCAAGTCTTCCTGTCTGTGTTACAGTGAAAGTCAGAGGATGTACTTAGGGGAAACAAACCTAGAAAATTCCTTTTGACTAAGGGGTATGAACCCACAAATCTGAGGCTTTGGGTCTCAGGACCCCAGAAGGCACATTTGATTGCCTGAACTCAAGCTTATATAGTTCTTTACTTGGTGATTTTTTTGGATTGCCTTAGAACAGATGAATTTGTTTGCAGATTAACTGAAGGACATTGTAATGAGGCCGGTGACATGCTCAACACCTATAGGAATGATATATAGTGACCGGTGGAGAGGAAAGGGTAGAAAGGGTAGGGGAAAGGCCAGGTTCTGCCTCTGTCTGGCGGCTCCTTTCAGAGCCATGTTCCTCATATGATAGACAGGACCCCCCTACCTCCCATATATGACCGTGGGTCTGGGTTAGCAGCTTGACTGGTCTTCATTTCATCTGGAGTGCATTAAGCAGCAGTGTTCCCTCTCAAACTCCCAGGAATGCATCCTTTGTCTCTGGCAATGGAAGAAACCAGTAGCCACCTTTAGTCCTGGCTTGGGCTCACTGCTAGTGCTAGGTAGAGCTGGCCTTTGCTAGAAACAGTCTGGCCCAGTCTAGCTTTGCCTGGCTGCTCTCCCGGTAGGGCTCACCTTCCGGGATGCTCACCCTATCTGGGTCCTCCACAGGCAATGAAGAGAACAGCTGTCAGCTGAGTCCACGCTGCCCCGAGCAGTGTACCTGTGTGGAGACAGTGGTGCGATGCAGCAACAGGGGTCTCCACACCCTCCCCAAGGGCATGCCAAAGGACGTGACTGAACTGTAAGTACCACCCCAGCCCCTGCAGCCTCACCAACAGGAGCTTTCCCGCTGTACCCTAGCACCTCAAGTAAGGGTGTGGGGACATGCCTGGCTTCCTTAGAACCCAATAGAGCTTGTCTCAGACAGTGGCTGAGAGCTTTGATTGGTGTTAGGAGGCCGGGGTGTTATTAAAGGAGAAGAAGGAGGAACTCCAAACCATCTCCACCCGGTAAGAGAGTCAGGCCTGACTCTACTCTCCCTACAGACACCCCAAAGTACAAGAGGACTGCCATATTTCTTGCACTGTCCAAAAGCGGGTGCTGGACCCTGCCCTTCTAGAGCCTACGAGGCCTCTGTGTGACCCTTGCAATAGCACGGGGTATTGTGAGAGCATCTTTTGATGCATTTTGGAGAACGTGATTTTATAATCTGATTCCATTCCTATTTCAAGCAACCCCGTCAAGCAGGTGATTTGTCAGCACTAAGTCGCACCGGTGTCTAGAACATCGTCCTTGCCCAGGTGCCCCACAGTCGCTCCCCAGAAGCTCCAAGTTAAATGAAATAGATGCCACCTTTGGAGGGCTCACAGTTCTGGATGTAGCACCCTGCCTGGCTCAGGAATAGATAGGCCTAGCTCTCTGTCAGCCGTGGGTGCTCGCCGCCTGGTACAGAAGAACCTCCTAGGCTCGCACTGCCAGCCCGTGCTCTGTCACGCTGCCCTCTCCCGTGCCATCGCTCTCTAGCTCACCATGTGGGGATGAGGTGCCTCCTATGTCAGGCTCGCTGCCAACATGGAGAGATGACCCTTAGTGAAACAAGGCCGCCCAACACTCATGAGGCTGGGGGTGTCTCTGGGGAAAGAAGACGTTTGTTCTGCCATCTCTCAGGCTCATACGGCTTCATGAAAGGTGTGGGATGAGGATGTGAAAGAGAGGCTTACTCGGGTGTGATCGGTACCAGGTTCTGCCTCCCCTCTCTGGGGCGTCCAGAAACCACCAGTACCATATTGGAGAAGACAGGGCAAAGTCCAGAACGGACAGGGTTCTCAGTCTGCCTCTCCCTCCGGGGCATCAGACACCACTAGACCAGAGGTGGGAAGCTAAGTCACCATCAGGATCCTGGTCTCTTTGGGAGCCAGGTTGGGGGCACAGGTAAGAGGAAAAAGGCCTTCTCTGAGAGTCTCAGCGTTACAGTGTTACAGCTCTTTTAAGCTAAGGCCTTTTCCTCTTCACTGATCATTAATGAAGCAGCTCTAAGACGATCTTAGTTTGTTTTACTGGGGGTGGCTTGGAATACATACACTCAACTGGGGATGAGCCAAAGGTTATATCATTTTGGGGGAGGGCATGAGACTGTCCAGGGAGGGAGAAGGTCATTGGCTGAAGCCTAAGGCTACTGAGATGCCTCATTTGCATGCAGAAGAATTCCAGGTACTGGGTTATGTGACTGATTGACTGTGACCACCTTGTTGGGGACCTCCCTCTTGGTTACTCCCTTCAGAGGAGGCACAGAAACAAGGAGAGAGTTAATCCTACTCCTGCCTATCTCGGGATGAGATTCTAATCTCAGTCTTTGAGATTTCCAGGATTTGGATATGCTCAACCTCACCTGGTCCATGCTAATGCCTCTGGCAGCATGGTCCACATGTCCTACAGTACTAAAGGGCCAAGCAGGAGCAGGTCCCTAATGGGGCTGAAGGAGGGGAATAGGCAGAAGCAGCTACACAGGCGGAGACCCTGTTACGGAAACTGAAGAGCCAGATGAGGAACTGACAGTAGGTCAGGGTGTCCCAGCGGCAAGACTCACCCTGCCACTCACACCCACACTGTCACACTTGTATGTCAGAGCTCCCTCATAGACCCTAGGCCCACTCCCTCTGCTGGGACCCCCGGGTATGAATCCTCAGACATAAGTAACAGAATGTGACATGACCCAGATTCCCCCCAGGGAATCTCCATCACGTCCCAGGCCAGTATCTCCTAGCTGGGCTGTGAGCATGCCAGCCTCTTAGACTGCAAGCAGGTCTTAGGTGACACTGTCACTTCTGGCATTCCTGATTCTCAGAGAGGTTGTCATGGGGACTGACAGCCCCAGGGAAGGAAAGGATGTCTGACAGTCACTAAAAGTTCCTGTCAGCATGAGTATGGACTGAAATGGAGCCCCTGGAAGTCTGTGTGAGCGTGTGGTCATCAGTTTCCAGGCATAGAAGCTGCAGGAACTGGCTATGGGTGCCATAAGCAACATGTCAGAATGTAGGAATGCCGTGAAGACAGCTCATGAGTGCTTTTCTCTAAGGTTCAGGACACAGAGACTGAAATAGCGAAAATAATTGGGGCCCTGTGCCTTTAGAGAACCTCTGATTCTCTTCAGTGGAAGAGATGATGTCTTTCCCAGCCAAGCCTGGCTTCTGGTGCACTCCAAGGAGCTCAATCTGGCACTGAACCGTCTAGACCACAGTGGAGGACAGGGGAGGAGGGGGAAGGAGTGTTTAAGGACGTGAGAGCCAGGAGGCCTGGCATACTGTGCTCTGGGGCCACCTTGGAAGTTTTTTATGCTTTTTCAGGACTCTAAGAACATGTGCTTGTCAGAGATACTATTCATGTTTGACAGGACACACTGGAAACTAACACAGCCCATTTTGAAATACCTATTTCTTACTTTACCTAAAAATAATTCTCTATCCACCACATACTTATGTAAGAAGTGGGGTTTTATTTGGGTTTTTTTTTTTGTCTTGTTTTGTTTTTGCAAATCTTTAATGTCTGGTGCCATGGCAACTCTAGTTTCTGTCCTGCACCCCATGTATTGTGGTAGTTTTCAGGGTGAAGTTAAAGGAGAAAGGCCAGCTTCATATCGACATGTGGTTGGAACAGGAGGGAGCATTTCAGGGTCCCTTCCAATACTGGCAGACCATTGGTCACACACAGGCAGTGGGATCTTCTAAAAGGTAGCTGTCATGGGAACCTGCATTCTTATTTGTGGACTTGCCTCTCCTCTCCTAATCCACACTGGTGTGTCTTAGACTTTGAGTAGTACTGTCCCCCGGCTGGGATCTATAACGTCACCCAGTGGGTACTTAGAACAGCTCGGTGAATTATGCCAGTCTTCCAGGCAATGATGCCATCCATTCTCCAGTAGATAAAACCCTACGTCACTGACCTGACCACCTATCCGTTTCCCATCAGGAAAGTCTTCAATGAGAGGGAACTATCGAGCCCAGTTCAAGTTCTCAAAAATATTAATACTCATGTGAAAGCTCCAATTCTATTGCTGGCAGCAAACACCATCTGGGCTTCGCCCTGTGTCCACTGCTTTTCTTCATTGTCAGAAATTGTCTGGTAAATCCCCCTGTCTGAGGAAACTTCTGCCAGTCATTCCTTTAAGTAGCAACAGTGTTTCTTCGGGGAATTCCAAAGCAGCTAGTTCAAGGAGCGAGGCAGTAGGGTTTCACTGAGCATGTCACAGGCTGCAGAAATGCGGTGTGTGCACTTTGTTACACAGTTGCTAAAGAATGAGTGCTCAAGGGTCCAGCATTGATACTGTTGATAGCTTTCACTGCCTTGTGGAGGGCAAGTCTTAAGTGCCACCTGCTTTGTTATTTTATGTGCAAATGCACACATAAAGGCTAGCCCAGTTACTTAGGCCCAGAGCTCTGCCTTAAATGCCCCACACCATTGTCCTCTGTTGGTTTCATGCCACCAGGGCAAACGTGAGCTGAGTACAAAAGGGAGAATGTTGGCCATTTGCTTTGAGATTCTATTTTATTGTTAATAATAATAATTGTGTGTGTGTGTGTGTGCACGCATGTGCGTGTGTGGTTTGAGGTGCATGTGCATGCAGGTACCCACAAAGATCATGACAAGATGAGGATGTCAGATGCCCTGGAGCTGACAGGCAGCTCAGAGCCACTCAGTGTGAGTGCTGGGAACCAACCTTGGGTCCTCTACAAGAGTAGCATGCTCTCTTAACCACTGAGCCATCTCTCCTGCACTGAAAACAAACAGAAACACTCTGAATAGAAAGAACACTGCCTTAGTTAGGGTTTCTACTGCCTCAGTGAAACACCATGACCAGAAGAAA
The DNA here is from genome assembly GCF_021556685.1 of Rattus norvegicus. Classification (NCBI taxonomy): domain Eukaryota; kingdom Metazoa; phylum Chordata; class Mammalia; order Rodentia; family Muridae; genus Rattus; species Rattus norvegicus. The sequence continues at coordinate 26,089,373 of NC_141543.1, forward strand.
GTTGAGGGGGGAAAGGGTTTATTTGGCTTACAGTTCCACATCACTGTTTATCATTGAAAGAAGTTGGGGCAAGACCTCAAATAGGGCAGGAACCTGGTGACAGAAGCTGACACAGAGGCAACGAATGGGTGCTGTTTAACGACTTGCAACTTGTGGCTTGTTCAGCCTGCTTTCTTATAGAGCCCAGGACCACAGCCCAGGGATGGCACCGCCCACAACAGGCTGCAGCCTCTCCTGCCCTTCACACCTCCACCCCATGCCAGTCACTAAGAAAATGCCTTACAGACTTGCCTACAACCTAATCTTTTTTTTTTTTTATTAACTTGAGTATTTCTTATATACATTTCGAGTGTTATTCCCTTTCCCAGTTTCCGGGCAAACATGCCCCTTCCCCCCTCCCCTTCCTTATGGGTGTTCCCCTCCCCATCCTCCCCCCATTGCCGCCCTCCCCCCAACAGTCTAGTTCACTGGGGGTTCAGTCTTAGCAGGACCAAGGGCTTCCCCTTCCACTGGTGCTCTTACTAGGATATTCATTGCTACCTATGAGGTCAGAGTCCAGGGTCAGTCCATGTATAGTCTTTAGGTAGTGGCTTAGTCCCTGGAAGCTCTGGTTGCTTGGCATTGTTGTTCATATGGGGTCTCGAGCCCCTTCAAGCTCTTCCAGTTCTTTCTCTGATTCCTTCAACGGGGGTCCTATTCTCAATTCAGTGGTTTGCTGCTGGCATTTGCCTCTGTATTTGCTGTGTTCTGGCTGTGTCTCTCAGGAGTGACCTACAACCTAATTTTATAGAGGCATTCTCTTACTTGAGGTTCCCTCCTGTCTGTTGATTTCGGTTGTTTCAAGTTGACATCAAACTATCCAGTATACCTTGATACAGAGCGAGTCAGAGGGTACCCCAAGCTGACTGCAGGGTTCACCCCAGCTTTGGAGAGGGGCTACCGCTGAGCACTGTAGCACTGAAGAGTCCTAATGTGGACCCAGCCCAGAGAGACCTCTGCAGGTAATATTAGGTGAGGACAATTGCCAGTGCTCTCAGGAGCCTGAGACTGAAGAGAATTCATCCTTGGCTCTACTCAATACTGGGTCAGCACTGCCTAGCAAGAGGTGAGGACCGAGAAGAGAGCAGGATTCTCCTTTGCTTGTTCACGCATTCACTCAGGAGACGCTGCCATCGGACTTGGAGTAGAACAATCAGGGTCTCGGTCTTATTCCTGCCCTTGGACACTTAGAACAGAGAGAACTCAGTGTGAAAACCAACCGATGGCCAAGTCACCTTTCCCAGGAACATTAAAGAAGACCCTCCTGGGTCTTCAAGCACCTGGATCCCTAGGGAGCAGGTAGCCTGAGCTAGAAGGTGCATGTGCAGGGAGCTTGAGAGGGTCATGTGTAGGCGGAGGCCAGAGGAAGGTAGACTCTCCATACATAGGGACACACAGGAGCCAAACAGGCACTGTAATCAGCAGCATGGTTTGATGCCACTCTCTTCACAGGAAAGCATGCTGGAAGCAAAAGAGGAAGTGAAATCTCTTTTGACAGATATATATATATATATATATACATATATATATATATATATCTCAACCCCAAGTATTATACATATATATACATACATACATACACACACACACACACAACACACACACACATATGTATAACTGTGTGGGTATAATACACACATATATATGAATATATATGTATTTGAATATATTTTCAAAAATTGTTCAGCTCTAGTGTGCTAAGACACTACTCTAAAATCCATCCATCAGGACCCTCATAATTCTTCATTTATCATAAGCTCCACTTTATAGCATTGTAAATACAAGCTCAGAGAGGTGAAGTGCCTTGCCTGAGGTTACACAGCTATTAAATAACCAGAGTAACAGCTGAGCTGCCCCCACTTCACCCAGGCCTCTGGTGGAAAGCCTGGCCTGGAGTAGGTCTCCTGGAAGGTAGCTGTCCTCTCCACCCTGCCATTCAGCAGGTCCTGTAATTCTTTGTGAGAGCCCATCTGCTCTGCCAAGCTTGAAATGGGGGCAGAAAGCTAGGAGTGTTCTGTGCAAAGAGATCGGTGTGGATTTTCATGCAAGGCAGGTGAGTTCTCAGGAGTGAGGGCTGAAAGAGTGCATTTAAATTCAGGTCAAGGCCAAGGTTGACCTGCTGGAAAAGCTGCAGCAGTTCTGAGGCCAGGGAGCAGAGGGCAAGCTGCTGAATGGTCCCTCCGGACCCCACTGCAGCTCTAGGCAGCTTTAGAGCTGAGCGTGTTCACCAAGGGCTTCCCACAGAGATGGCATCCTTCGCCAGTGCATCTGCATTTCTGAGGCAGAGCCTTTTGATTCTGTGTCTTCCTAGTCATGGTGCCAGGGCACAGGGACACCCTGTACCGAAAGCAGTCCCCGCTCGCTCAGTCGTGCCAGGCACAGCTCCCTTGAGAGAGTTCCGGGATTCTTACAGCCCAGGTGATCTTTCCTGAGTCTAGCTGTTGCCAGGAAGTGTGTGGGAAGGCTGCAGTGAGGGTCCTGACACGACTCCACAGACAGACTCACACAGATGCCACCAGGGACTGAAACACGACGCAATGCCCAGAGTCCTGGAGACTCGTGATGTCATCTGTGGGTGAGGGAGCTGAAGTGTGGGAGGCAGACTGGAGCTAAGGACTTGAGGACTCAGGTCAGGGAAGGAAACTAGACAAGGAGGCAGAGGCAGGACCAGTGCAGGCCAAGACCTGGCCCCCCTCTTTTGTTCATTCGGGGAAAGACAGGGCCAGTGTAGTTGCAACCTGCGGTCATCAGAAGGTCAGATATGAGACCTAGAGAGGGATGCGAGGCCCTTGTAGTTTCCTGTCTGGACTTGGCTAGGTTGCGGTACCAATTATCACAGTGAAATAAATAACTTGGTGTAGATGTTTCTGTGAATGTATTTTATAGGTACCGTTAGCAGTCAGGAGAGATTGCAAGCGATGGAGAGTATGGCAGCAGACAGGGGACAAAAAGCAGGTGGTTCACTTTGCAGAGTGAGACAGGAAGCCTTTCTAATGAGCAAGCACTGGGCCACCCAGTTCCTTCACCCCTGCTAAATGCAAAGACTGACTCAGAGGCAACATCCAGAGCCCATCACGGAGACTGTCTGAGAAACTCAGTGATCCCTCTCCTTTCTCTGGGTTAAACAGCTCGGTTTACCCTTGGTTACCATGGTTAGCCTGGGTGACTCCAGCTTCTGTGAAATGTGGCAGAGCCCTCTGTGGTTTCACGTGTGCTGCTGAGGGTTTTCCAGATTCACCTGTGTACTCAGAGGTCGTGCGAATAGATGGTAATGGGGAGGCTGAAGTGTGGGGTGAGGCACTTGGCTCAGGAGAGCAGATTGAACATGAAGCAGAGTCCTCCAGCCACTCTGCATTCCCGAGCACCTTCCCTCCAAACCAGCTTTGGGTCTCTTCAGGAGCATGCCCCTTCTTTCCTGGCTACCTCATTCACCAGCATAGACAGTGTCTAGCACATAGGAGCTGCTAAATAAATACTTATGCACACATGGATGGGTGAATGAGTGAATGCCCGATTCCTTGGCCTGAGGCCACAACCTAAGTGTGTACACAGCTGAATTTCAGCCCCTGAATAAATCTTCCTGAGGGCAGAAATGGGATTTGGTGGTAGTGATGGGGTGTGTGTGTGTGTGTGTGTGTGTGTGTGTGTGTGTGTGTGTGTGTGTGTGTGTAGCCTAGGACAGCTCAGCATTTAACAGGTTCGCAAGAAAGGACCACATGAGGACACTACCCTGTATGCCATGGCAGCTTGAGGCTCTCTGAGTCCTGCCCATATCTCTGCCATGAGCCCCCTTGGGGCTGGGCACAGAGAATTGCCAGGTCTCAGGGAAGATAATATACATTCCAACTTGTCTGCCATTGCCAGGGTTGCCCATGCTCTCTCTTAACCCTTTCCTGCCTAATTTGGTCACTTTGTGGTAGGTCTTGGATACCCCAGCTGCGTGTTCACAGCTCATATCCCAAATCAGGTCTCTTAGCGGATTAGACATGAAGATTTTTCTAGTCCTACCCCAGACTTTCCGGATCAGAATCAGCTTCAAGTGACCCCAGGCCATTTACTTGTCTGTTAAAGCTTGAGAAACACTGAGCTAGCAGAACAGAGACCTCACAGAAGTAAAGGCTGGCCCCAGGCAGACAGGTGCCAATGACAGGATACTCACTGTAAATGCTGTGCGGAAGGAAACTAACCCCAAGCAATGATCTTGACAGTTAGCACAACAAATCTTCACTGTGTCCTGAGCAGTGGGAAGCCTAGGGGAAAGGACTTGGGGTTGGAGTTAGTGAACTCGCCTGTGGCCCCTGCTGAGGGCAGGCACGGTGCTGTCTTTTTAACTCAAGACTATGTGGTTACACTGAGGCTGCTTTCCTCTGTGAAACTTGAGTCTGCAGAATTTGCCTCATCCTAGCTGAGCAGGTCTCTGCAGGAGCCTGTGGTCTGGGCATGACACTGTTTATCCAAGAACTCCTCTCTGTTAGGGACCCACATTCTGCGGCTTGGCCCCTACTGTCATGTGTCTCCTGTGACACAGACATGCCCCCTCTTTCCTTATTTTCAAATAAGATATCAGAGATCCTCGGTGTTGAATTGCAGTTTGTTTGTTTTTTTAAGATTTATTATATTTATATGAGTACACTGACACCCTAGAAGAGGGCATCAGATCCCATTACAGATGATTGTGAGCCACCATGTGGTTCCTGGGAATTGAACTCAGGACCTCTGGAAGTGCAATCAGTGTTCTTAACCTCTGAGCCATCTCTCCAGCCCTGCAGTTCTTTTTTTTTTTTTCAAATGTTTCGTCCTATATTAATTATGCACAGCAATCGCTTTCATTTCATTTTGACCTTTTCATGCATAGTACAGTCTGATCATATTCACACACACCCCCTTAGCCTCCCTTGTCCCCCTTCCACACCACTGGCTTCTTTCCTCTTTCTGACTAACTCCACACTACTTTTCATCCCCCGTATTTATGGCCCCGTGAGTTTCGTTAGGATTGCTCACAGTCTTGTTTACAGCTGACCTGACCAGTGGAGATGTAGCATGCACTGGCATGGCCGAGGAAGACCATTGCCCTCAGTAGCCTGCATAGCACCTTATGGGACAGTGACGGTTAGCCAACAGGGAGGGTGGGAGTTTCCAGGGCAGCTCCTGCTCCATTTCTCTGTGTCCTGCAAACAGGATGTGTAGCTTCTTCAGAAATAGGGACTTCCCATTCAATTCTGGTAGGCAGTGAACAGCGGTGATATTTGTGCCTAGTGTCCAACGGCCCTTAGGGACCTCCTTGCAAAACAGCTCTTACAGCAGTGTCTTATATAGGGCACTGGGATTTTTCATTCCATAACCTGTGGCTTCTGGGAGCAGCTATATCTACCCACACATGGTACCTCCATTTAAGCTCTCATATTTAATATAATGTTTGACTGGCTTACAGGTATCAGATTTCCTTATGGCCTTTCCATGCATCGTTAGTGTAGACTGAAAACCCTATGTTTTCCTTCCCCTATCCCCCTGCCTCCCATCCCCATTTAAACCTTTCCTGTACACACACACACACACACACACACACACACACACACACACACACACTGTGCCGCACGTGTTCTATTCCTTTCCCTTACCTTAGAGAGTCTTTTCCTTCCTCTCTCCCATTTTCCCCTCTCTAGGTTCCTAAGCTCCACACACATTCTTTCCCACATCAATGCACATATATAAAAATTAGAAGCTGGGGTCTCCATGCAAGAGAGGACACCCACTACTCGTCTTTCCGGACCTAGGCTTCCGCAACCCCATTTAATGTTTCCAGTTGCGTCCATTTCCCTGCATGTTTCGTAATTTCATTTTACGGCTGAATAACGTTCCGTGCGTGCATGTGCCACATTCCCGTTATCTGTTCTTTGGTCGATGGATGTCCAGGCTGAGTCCACTTCTTCACTGTTGTAAAGGGAGCAGCGATGAATGTGGAGGGGCAAATGTCTCCGTGGTAGGATGGGGGTAATCTTCCGGGCACACACGGAGAAGAGCAATAGCTGTGTTGGATGGAAGTTGTGGTTTTAATTTTTAGAGAAAGCCCCAGTCAGTTGTCCATAGTGGCTACACCACTTATGTTCCCACTGACGGTGAGCTCGCCTTTCCACGTACCCTGGATAGCATTTGTTTTCATTTCTTTCCTCCTTAATAGCCATTCTGACTGGGGTGAGATGGAATTTCAAAGTTTAATTTACGTATCCCTGATGGCTGGGGATGTTGAACGCATTTTAAAATATTTATCGGCCGTTCAGATTTCTTCTTTTGAGAATTCTCCGTTAAGTTCCTTGGCCTAATTTTTCACTGAGTTTTTATTTATTTATTTTTGTTTAGGGGTTTTTTTTAATTGTTGTTTTTAGTTCTTTGAATGTTTCAGATACTAATCAGCTGTCAGGTGTATCCAAGGCAAAGAGTTTTCTCCCGTTCTACAGGCTGTCTCCTGTATGAACTGGGTTTGGTGGGGTGGGGGTTGTTTGCATACGGAAGGTTTTTAATTTCACGAGGTTGTGTTTGTCAATGGTTAACCTTACTTTCTGAGTGACTGGAGTCAGGGGAAGAAGATCCTTAACTGTGCCTAGGGCTTTAGCCCCTAACAGCTTCAGTTTCCAGTCTTACACTAATGCCTTCATCCACAGAGTCGATCTTTGTGCTGTCTTAGAAAAGGAGCCAGCTGAATTCCTCTGCTTTGATAGCCACTTTTTCTAACACCGTCATTAGGAAGGCTGTCTTTTCTTCAGGGTGTGGTTGGTTCGTTGGTTGGTTGATTGGTTAGTTGGTTGATTGATTGGTTGGTTGGTTTGTTGGTTCATTGGTTGGTTGGTTGGTTCATTGGTTGGTTGGTTGATTGGTTGGTTGGTTGATTGATTGGTTGGTTGGTTGGTTGGTTGGTTCATCGGTTGGTTGGTTGGTTCATCGGTTGGTTGGTTGATTTGTTGGTTCATTGGTTGGTTGGTTGGTTGGTTGATTGGTTGGTTCATTGGTTGGCTTGGTTGGTTGGTTGGTTGGCTTGGTTGGTTGATTGGTTGGTTTGTTGGTTGATTGATTGGTTGGTTCATTGGTTGGTTGATTCGTTGGTTGGTTGGTTGGTTGGCTTGGTTGGTTGGCTTGGTTGGTTGGCTTGGTTGGTTGGCTTGGTTGGTTGGTTGGTTAGATGGTTTGCAACTTTATAGTCAAAGTCTATGACTGTCTCTGCATGGCTTGTATCAGCTCTCAGTTCTCTGCTATTGGTCTGAGTCTGTTTCCCTGCCAATACCTTGCTGTTTCTATCACTATCGCTCGGTAGTATAACTTGAAATCAGGTTTGGTGATGATAACTACTACACTAGTCTTTTTGCCCAGGGTTGCTATGGCTCACTGGGGTCCTTTATGCTTCTGTACGAGTTTTAATTGAGTTTTTTTCCCCTGTAAAGAATGATGTTGGTATTTTATTGGACATTGAATCTATAGATCATCTTTGGTAGGTCAGTCATTTTAACAAGAGAAAGGCTTCTGACCCATGAGCACGGGAGAGCCTCTCTACCTTCTAGTGTCTTCGTACCTTTCCTCCTCCTGTGATTCAACGGTTTCGTTGTGCATGGCTCTCGCTTCTCCTGTTAGATTTGTTCTATATTTTTGAGATTATTTCCTGGTTTCTTTCAGGTATTATTCGTTTACATCACTCATATGTAGGGAGGTTGCTGACTTGGGGGTATATAATTTTGTATCCTGGTAACTTTACTTTTCTGGTAGAGTCTTTAGGGTCTCTAATGTGTTAAATCATGGAATTTGCAAATACATAAATCTGACTTCTTCCTTTTCTCTTTGTGTCCTTTTGATTTCCTTCTCTTCTGTTGCTCTGGGTAAATTTCAAGCATCGTATTTAACAAGAGACGGTGGGCACCTCTGTCTTGTTCCTGATTTTGGTGCCTTTTCTCCAGTTGGCATCATATGGCTTTCCTTCATAGTAGACACCCTTTGTTCTGTCTCCTCCATCCCGAGCCTCCTGCAGGCTTTATAGTAAAAAGACATTGGGTTTTGACAAAAGCTTTTATGGCATCCATTGATATGATTTCTGTCCCTGAGCACATTGTTTGAGATATTAGACTTATTGATTCCCATATGGTGAATGGCCTCTGCTTCTCTATAATGAAGCTAACTTCCTCACTGTAAGTAATCACCTTGGTATGTCCTTGAATTCAGGTCACAACTATTTTATTGAGTTTTTAAGGAGCCTGGTCTAGGATTTTCTGTTTTGTTGTGTCTTTCTTTGGCTTGGGTGTCAGCACACTGCTACTTTTGTGTGTGGTGTGCATTTTGCACACAACCATAGGAATGGATTCTCTCTTTCTACCTAATGTGCGTCCCGGGCATCCAACCCAGGTATCAGGCTCAGAAGAAAACACTTTACCCACTGAGCCATCTCATCAGCCCAGGTTTGGCTTAGTCTTGTTTTTCTAGGTCCTGCGGGACACCACTCATTCATTCATTCATTCATTCATTCATTTGAGGTCATTCTAACTTTTAATGTAGGTACTTATAACTGTGAACCTTCCTCTTAGGACTACTTCCATTGTACCCTAAGGGATATGTATGATCAGTGTGTATTTATTCAATTCTTTTCTTTTTTTTTTTTTTTTTTTTTTGGAGCTGGGGACCGAACCCAGGGTCTTGTGCTTGCTAGGCAAGCGCTCTACCACTGAGCTAAATCCCCAACCCCGTATTTATTCAATTCTAAGATTTCTTTTTCCTTCTTGGCATCTTCATTATCCTACAGTGTGTTGTTTAATATCCATGAGTTTGTGGGTTTTCTATAGTTTCTGTTTTGATTGATGTCTAACTTTATCCCGCTGTGGTCAGGCAGAATACAAGAAGTTATTTCCATCATCCTATATTTCCTGAGACTTGCTTTATGTCCTAATACATAATTAATTTTAGAGAAAATTCTATGGGCTACTGAGAAGAATGGGTATCCTGCAATGTTTTGGTGGAACGTTTTCATAGATGTCTGTTAAATCCACTTGCTCTGTAATGTCATTTAATTCTGTTGTTTCTTTGTGTATTCCTTTTCGATCTGGATGAGCTATTTATTGGTGGGAGTGGGGCACTGAAGTCACTCACCGTTGCTGTGTTGGGACTCATCAATGACTTTATATCTAGAAGAAAGATTACCTACATTAAAACAACAACAACAACAACAACAAAGTCAAACCAATGATCTAACTCCTGATGTACAAATCCTAATACAGAAGCCTAAGTAACACGGAAACACAAGACATAACATCGCCTCCACAAACTACCAGTCCCAGAGAAGTGGCCCCAGTGAGGGTGACTGAGACAAAGTACCAGACAAAGAGTTCAAAATTGTAATCTTAAATACATTCAGAGAAATGAAAGAGAACGTGAATACACTCCAGGATCAACCCAGGAGAACACAAGCTACAGTCCTAACTATTAGTATTGAGATGATAGAGAACGAGTAGAGGCAGGACTAGAAGGGACAAAGGAGGCGGAGGGGTGGGGGTAGATAAAAGTCAATTTATAAAAGGAGAAAAGTAAAGATATCTTGTCTGATATTGTAGAACGGTCCCATCTTTGAAGGAGCTGAGCACAGAGGCCCTGCAGATCAGGCCAGATTATGTTTGGGAGGAGAGGGAAAAGGGTAGGGGCGAGTAGATCACAGGATGAAGCCAAGGCAATCTGCTCACATGGCACTGGAGATTAAATAAATCTAGGCTTGATGTAGAAGGAAAGACAGCTGCCTAGAAATAGAGGTTCCGAGAACTGACTGAGCCAACGATTGTCGAATTCCGTCTAGACTCTCCCAGTCCCTAGAACCCTGTCTCACCTCCTGGACGTCCTTTGCTATGAATGCTCCCGTTCTCCCTGCTCAGTCTTCCTATGAGTGATCAGATGACAGGCACCATCCTGGTCAGTGCTTCACGATGCAGTCTCAGGAGCTGGTCCCACCTCTATAATTCCCCTCAGGGCACCAGTTATGAATGCTGGCTCTGGCCCTGTGCAGCTCTCATCACTGTCCTGTGTGCTGCTTGGAGTGGTGGTGAACGTTCTCGTGAACACTTTGGTTCCCACCAGACTTTCTGCTACCTGAATGCTCTGCAGATCTGACACAGAGCTTCTTTTCCTGCATCACAGTGTCCTCGTTGTCAGTTTTCAGAATGCAGTCTCATACCACTTGCTGGGCGTTTCTCATTGTGATTCATTGAGGGTTTGGGGGCCGCTTCTCTGGGACTGGTAGTTTGTGGAGAAGATGGGTTGTCTTGTCTTTCTGTGTTACTTAGGTTTTTGTATTGGAATTTGTACACCAAGCATTAGATCACTGGTTGATTTTTTTAAAAAATATTTCTTCTAGATATAAAGTCATAAATGAGTCCCAACACAGCAATGGTGAATGACTTCAGTGCCCCCAAACTCTTTAAAGTGGCATTTCCCTTCTCTGTGGTCTGCCAGTACGGAGCATCCAGCACCAAGAGGTTTCCCACAGCATTCCCTGAAAATGCTTCTGCCGTGTGTGTGTGTGTGTGTGTGTGTGTGTGTGTCCGTGTCCATCTCCCTAGCTGTTAAGTGCTCCTTTTCTTAATTCCCTGGAGGCTCTCATAGACTATCCCTGGGTATCACCTGACATCTTGTGTCTCCCTCAGTTCCTTACGAAATCAAGTTTGTAAGACAAATCATGCCTCAGTTTCCCAACCATCCTCCAGGGTCTGGGTAAAAGCTGTGTGGAATTGTCAGGGAGACCTGCGTTCCAATTCTAGTCAACCACTTGCATTCTGTGTCACCTGAGCAAACGGTCCCTCAACTGTGTTGCTGCTACTCAGATATCGTGATCTGTCAGCATCGAGTGAGTGCTTCATTTATTAATATTAAACAGCTTTGCCCTGGATGCATACCTACTTCGTATCAGCGGCATCAAGAGGCCCACTAGGATACAGGGGTAGGCAATTTTAACAAGAACCTTGCCGCCATAAAACGCTATCGATCTGGTGGGGGGAAAATATCACCAATTGCATGACCACAGAAGAGGCAGTGATGACAAATGTGGGAGGCAGCTGGGACCAGTGTAGTGTCCTTCCCAGTGCTTTAACTCTGCACCTCTCTTTCAGGTACCTGGAAGGAAATCATTTAACGGCGGTGCCCAAAGAATTGTCCACCTTCCGACAGCTGACACTAATGTAAGGAGCCTGCCACCAGCCAGGCATTTGTTTCTCCTTCCTGGGGTGGTTTAGGGCAGGACTGTAGAGACTAAGAGAGAACAGTGCTTCAGCAGATGTAACAGTTCTCAACCTGCATGCCTGCAGGGTGCAGGGAGAGGCAGCTAGCTGGAGAGAAACATGGAGCCAGTCCATGGGAGACAAGAAGGGTTCTTTCACAATTAAAGCCAGAGGCCCACTAAGGAAAAGTCCCAGAAAGCTTCCATTTGGTCCCCATTCTTATTCTCCAGAAACCAGCATCTCTGCGAACATTTCTCAAACTCAGGTCTATGGACATCTGAGGCCAGATATCTATTGGTTAGGCGACTTGTCGTAATTATTATGAGACACCCAGCAGTGACCTTGGCCTCTACGAGATGCTAGTAGCACTTCACCCAATAGCAACCGCCAAAAAGGTCTGTAGACATTATCAAATATCATGGCAGAACAAGAGTGCCCTGTTGAGAACCACTGCCCTGCTGAGGAGAATTGCCCAGGGAGACTCCACCCATACTATTGCCATACACAGGTACAACATTTAAGCCAAAATATAGAAGCTGGGCACACCGGCTCCAGCCTGGTCTACAGACTTAAGTTCCAGGATAGCAGGGCTACACAGAGAAGCCCTGACTTAGGGGGAAAAAAATGACCAAGGGAAGAAACATACTAAATAAGGAGAAGCTGTTTTCTTATGTGTGTGCTTTGTTAGCATAGAATGTATGACTAGGCATGCAAATGAAGGATTTAATCACTGAATGAGTAAATAAATGGATGAATGGGTGGGCAACGACAGTGCGAATAGAAAAATGAAGATTTGGATCAACGTGTGCGTAGGTAAATGGATGATGGATGGATGGGAGGGGGATAAGCGGACAGATGAGAAAGTGAGTAGATAGATGTGAGAATGGGTAGGCATACAGATGGGTATGTGGAGGTGAGCAGGTGTATGTGGGTAGATGGACAGATAAGTGAGTGCGTGGAGAGATGGACGAATGAGTGTGTGTGTGGATGAATGGGTTGGTTGATAGGTGCCACACTCGTGTGATGGTCAGTTGTGGGCTCCCACTGGTGCTGCTAACAGTATCGAATTTCCTTTCTGTTTCACTTCCATCTAGTGACCTGAGCAACAACAGCATCAGTATGCTGACCAATCACACCTTCAGCAACATGTCCCACCTCTCCACACTGTGAGTATGACGGCATTTCCCCCGTTAACCTGCGCGGGCATGGCCATCTAGTCTGGAGCCCCAGTCCTAGGTACCTTGTCCCAGTGGCCCTCAAGGCTTTGGCTGTCCCACTGGAAGGCAGGCCTTAGTCATCGGGAGATGCCAAATGGAGAGATAGAGGCCTGGCAGATGGAGGAACGGGAAGCTAATTACCTCTGAAGAGGGCTGTCTGTGGAATGCCTTCTGGGATACATGCGTGTTCTTTCCCAGTGGAGGGTTTCCTACACAATTATATTTTGCTCAGACCCATTTATTTCCCATTAGCTCTGCACGTTGTAAGCACACACCATTTGACAATGGAGGGAGGTGGCAAGGAAAGCTGATTAGAGAGCCAGTCTGCTGTGGAACTCGGGGGGTGGGAGGTGGGGTTGGGGTGGGGGTGAGCTAAGGAGCTTTATGGAGTAGCAGGAGGTTTCTCTTCCCTCTATTACGTTACCTTTGTCAATATATTAAATCAGAGACATTGGAGGAAACATTTGCTTTGATGGGTCCATTGTGTAAAGAGTGCACAGTAAGAACAGGGGCCTCCCTGTTTTCCTTTCCACAGGATCCTGAGCTACAACCGGCTGAGATGCATCCCGGTCCATGCCTTCAACGGGCTAAGGTCACTCCGAGTGCTGTAAGTCACTGGGCCTGGGGTCAGCTTATACAGTAGTGGGTAACAGCATGAGGTGCACAGAGCTCTCCCCTTCATGCTGCCCTTTGGGTATGGCCCATTCGTTGCCACCCAGCCACCCTTATTTACTCAGTGGGGTAAAGGGAATGTGCTTCGAGTCAGCCATTCTGGAGGTCCAGCACCCTGCCACTCAGGAGCCTTTAGCCAAGCCCTCACCCCTCAAGTCTGCACCTTGTTGGATATCAGATAGGTTGCCCACCTCCCCACCCCATGACTAGGGACCAAGGCTACACTAACGGGCCCTCCCCCTTCCTTGTGAGCACAGAGTAGGGCTCTGTGATGAGCGGGGTGCTCACAGGTGCTCCCTCTGGCTTCAGAAGGGTGAACACCTCTGCAAGGACCTAAGGTCCCAAGCTTGAAGCCCAGGAGCCGTGCAAGCTTGAAAGGTTGGTTTATAACATTCTTGTTCAAAAACCAAAAGTATCAGAGCCGGATATGATGACACAAGCGTAATTCCAGTCCTTAGGAGGCTGAGGCAGGAAGAACATGAGTTCAAACCCAGCCTAGACTAGTTCGTGACTTTGAGTCTAGCCTGGACTACTTAACTCCTGACTCAAAAAGAAAAAAAAAATGGAAGTTTTAATAAGTTGCCAGCCTTTAAGTATCACCAACGAATCCTGATTTACACATTCTCTTGGGACAGCAAGAGCCCTGGTCACACCTGAGCTCTTCTCGCTTGTTTGCAGACTGTATGCTCTGTAGCCTCCAGACACATGCGCACACCCAGAGGAGCTGCACACTAAGGCAAGAGGGGCTGCAGAACCCTCCTGATTCCCAAGCACGGCTCTGCCCCACCCTCCCTGTGTGTCTTCTCAATCAAATGGTGGTGCTAATTGCCTTCCAGAATCATAGGAGGATTAAATGAGATGCTGTGTCGGAAGCTCACAGCACAGCTCTGGCTACTGCGGGAGGACACAATGCTGCTCCAACCCTAGCTCTAACTTGCATAACTTTTTGCCTTGCACTCTTTTATTGATAAAGAAAGATGGCTTATTCCTCTGACCGTTACCTTTGAGGGATCTCCTCCTGATAGTGATGTCACCCCACTCTTAAAGCCTGTCATTAAGAGCATAAGAGCAACCCCATATTTGAGAGGGTGAGGCCTGGCCATTCCTTCTCCTGCAAGAGTACCGTGAGCTTGAGAGGATGATGCCCATTTTAGAGATAGGGAAACTGAGACCTGGGTGAAGAAGTAACTAGCCAAATCTACTAGTCATGAGGTGGCTGAGTCCAGCCTCTTGCCTCAGTGCTATCAACAAACAGCACCCAGCAACCTGGTCCAACTCCAGAGGCTCTGGGATGATGTGATTTATTAAGACCTGCAAAACACCCATGTCAGCGACAGCTCCCGCCACATGTCATCCGCGCTGTTATTAAAAATCAATTCTCCGGGGGCAAAGAAGTGCCTGAGCTGACAGTGTGCAATCTGTTACTGTCACTTACCTGTTATCCACTTTCTCCGGGGACTTTGGGAATGGAAACATCAGCGAAACCATTTCCTTGTTTCCAAATGAATACAGTGGTGAATAGGTCTCATCCAGCCAGCCCAAAGCCAGACCAGCTCCCCCTTACGCTGCCTGCTGGCCCCTGTCCATCCCAGCTCCCAATCTGCCATCCGTTTCAATCTGATGCTTCTAGGGATAAGTTAGATGGCAGGAAACAGAACTGCCAGTTTTAATTGAATCTCTGTGCATGGGTTCAAGACTGGGAGTCACTCTGATGGGAATAATTCAAAGAATCTGAAAGAAAGAAATAGGTTTTCCCTGTCCATCTGTTTCCCAGGGGTGTTTACAGCCTGCCAGGGGCTCCCTCCCTGTGTGTCCTACCGCCATCACAGGATCATAGGAATACACACCTACATTCAGTGAGAGGGAGCTTGCTTCTTGAGTTAATAGTCAGAAGGCTTTTTAGTATGATCATTCTAGAATCAGTTGGTCTTGGGGATAAAACCAATCTTAGAGCCTTTCTTTCACTCCAACCAAACACCTCAGTGGGGAGCCACCATTTTCTGCATAAGGACCAATTCAGGAAAAATAACAACATTTATGGGCTACATTTTTATGATATTTGTATCCTTTCTCCTCGTAATTGCACATGTAGGAATTTACGCTACAGAAAAACCCAAGATGAGGGAAAGGTTCTATAAATCTGGCTCTTTGTTGCATTGTTATTTTTAACCTAAATTTTAAATATTACCTACCGGGACACCAATGGGGAGACATGTAAAGAGATTATGACCCAGCCAGTCAATGAAGTGCAGTTATTAAAAGAGATAAAGTTGAAAACTAGGCGCAGTGTGGGAAAGGGCTGACTATTTAGCCATTGTGTGGGAAAGGAAACTTAATTATATCTTGTAAACATTGACACCGATGAACAGAGACTAAAGAGAACAAGGTTTCCAATACCATCAGCTCCATCAGCTCCGTAACAAGTAGGCAAAGGTAGGCAGGGATGGAGACTGCTACATAGTAACAATCTGGGAGTGGAGCAAAAGGTAGGGCTTCTGTTTGTTCTTTTAAGCATTGTATTGATTCGTGTGTATAACTCTGGGTGCATATATGCTGCAGCATGCATGTGGAGGTCAGAGGACACCTTGGGTACTGGTTCTCCACATGAGGTAGATTATCCTCTTGTTGATGGCTTGCTCACAGGCCCTTGAGCTTCCAGGGATTCTCTTGTCTCTGTATCCCATCCTGCTATAAGAGAGAAGGGATGACAGATATGTGCTACGGCTGGCTCTAAGTGGGTTCTGGGTATCTGGACTCAGGTACCTACCCACTTTTATACGCAAGTGCCTTGCCCAGTGAGCCTCCTCCCTGGCCCCAGGTAAGTTTGTTTTCAATCCGGAATTGCATTAGCTGTAATGACAGTTAAGTGTTGGTATATTCTCCTCGAGTTTCTGAAGGATTTTATTATGATGGTGAAATCTTCAAAAAGAATGAGAGTACCATAAATGATGCTGTTTGGCACAAAAGAGGAGGACAAGCATGAAAGTTTAGCCATAGATAAAACTCAGCAAGGCTGTGGAAAAACAATAAGAGACCTGGAGGTGATGCGTGCGTGCGTGCGTGTATTGGTGAGTGCAGCTGAATACATGTCAGAAACCAAGACAGGGTCGGTCAGGAGCCCAAGTACAAAAATGCTTTCTCCACTTCACTTACGATGTAAAAGAGCTAGCAAGAACATTCTTGTGGGCATTTTGTCCTTCTTTGGGGATCTTTGCACTCTTAGAGATCTTTGCCCCACACAGAGTCACATGCCTTGTGTGTGTGTGGTCTTAAATGTCACTCCCTAACCCCACACGGGGGCACCTGGAATCAGTTAGGACAGGGAGGGCTGCCTCAGTGTGTACTGAAGGAAAGACTGGGGTATCGTTCGTCACCCTTCAGATCCTTAGCTTCTTATCCTTGAAATAAAACTACACTGTTGATACCCATGAGGAGCTAAAGACAGCCTGAAGCCCTCTTATGATGTCCCCATGAAAGGCTCCAGATGCTCTTGGTTTGGTGACCTTACCAAGAGGGGTTTCACTGCCTCACCAGAGAGCCAGCCTACCTCTGACAGCCTTGGCCATTAGCAAATGCTGGTGGTGGGCTGAAAGGTGGTCCTGGGGGCCTCCAGTCCGTGGCATGGGCTCACTTCTTGAAAACTAAGCCAAATGTAAAGACAGAAATTCAGCAGGAACTTCCCAACAAAGAGAAGGCCTTAGAGATGTTCCTCTCTAAACCGGTCCCCTCAGAGATGGAGAGAGAGACATGTAGTTGCCTGTTCACTTTCTAACGCCTTCAGTGAACAAGCCACAGTGACGCCCTGGGAGCTGGGTGCAGGCAGTAAGTGAGACACAATTGCTGACCTCTGAAGAGGGGAGGCTGACAAGCTGACAACCATTTGCAACCCGGGTGACACCTGCCTTTCTCGTGACTCTGAGGAAGGACAGCCCTGTCTGGAATGTCACCGGTGGTGTTTGTTTGTTAAGCCTTCACTATGCACTGCCCAAGGAATGGGGACTTTTGTATTATGATCATAGTTTTCCCCCTATGAAGAACATGCCTCTATTTATCCCCATTGCACTTACAAGTAAACTGAGGCCATAAGTGGCTTTGCCTAAGATAATACAGTGGGGATTTGAACCCAGTACTTTCTGCTCGCCAAGTCAGTCCTTCACTTACGTTTCCGAGGCTGAGATGAAGAAGCCAGTGAGCCTCACCTAAGGAGAGAACAGACTGAAGAACATCCCAGAGGGTGACAGTGACCTTAAAATCAAGGAAAAGCTTGGAGGCTGGAGAGTTGACTCTGGGTGAGAGCGTTTGCTGCTCTTCCACAGGACTGGGGCTCCGTTCTCAGCACGCACGTCAAGCAGCCCACCGCGGCCAATAACTGCAGCTCTAGGGCCTCCAGCCCCCTTCTGGACTGAAGACTTTTTTTGAAAGGACAAGTGTGTTTGGAGGTTCACAGGAACTAACAAGTGTGGCTGCGGGGCAGATTTCATGTTAGAAGCAAGAGTATGGCCGAGTCACCACGAGGATGCACAGAACCAAAGCCAGAACTCATGTCTCAGGGTTCCTGACCTGCGGCCTTCCTACCTCCCTCCCAGCCTCTGTTTTACCTGTCTTTATTCTCAGGCCTCTCCTTCTCTACTTGCAGAATGGGGCATTGTTGGTTATTACCTGAAGTGTTTCCACCCTTACCCAGAGAAGCTTCAACAAGAATTAAAAGGTTGTGATTTGGGGGGATTGTGAGGAGGTAGGGAGAGCAAGCTGAAGTGGAAAGATCTGGGAGGAGTCGGAAGGAAGGGGGGAACTGATAGAAATATATGGTGCACTCTGTCTTGCCTCCGGCTCAGAAATGGAGGTGTGTGGCTCACTACTGCCTTAAACTCGGTGGAAAAATATAATTACAGGCTTCTACTTTGTATGAGCAATGCCTTGAGAGGACTGCCCTCAAAAATAAATCCAAGAACGAAGCAGGGTAGTTGTGGCCATGCACTGGGTCCTACAGCATCTGGATCTTTATAAGTGTTGAACCCTCTCTGCCCTCACATCTGGCTTATCAGATAATAAGTAGTGCTATATATAATGGGGCCCTTCCTGACCAGTGGAGAGGAGGTCAGCTCAACGCACCTTAGACACTTAAAAAGTATACATCCCTCAAACAAATGAGCTCAGGGTAGGCAGAGGCTCCGTGACTAAGAGCAGACAACACACTGGAGACAGAGACCCTTGCCCCTCAGCCCTCTCTCACAGATGGGTTTCCCTCACAGGCGTGGTTTGCTTACCACTCCTCGTTCTGACCTGCAGAACATCGTGCAAAGTAGGGAGGTTTCGTTCTAGTGGCTTTGCAGTCAGCAAAATGAAGCCTCCCCTCACTTCTGAGTTCCAGAGGGGGCCTTAGGGGTGTCTGTCTCTCATTAGCCCTCTGTCCCTCTGAAGGTGTGAGTGTCCCTGTACTGGAACGATAATGGAGAGAAGGTGTTGAGAGACTTGGATGTGTACATGTATGTATACAGGATGCATGAGGCCGGATGGCTGAAGCCTATACCTCTTCAATGGAGAGGGGCAGCTGCGTAGGCAGTAGGGTACTATGACAATCTCAGGGGGGTAACAAATGCTGTTGGAGACACAGTGAGCCCAGACGTCAGACAGTGATCTGAACCAAAGTTGCTGTTAGACGTTGGGTGTAATGTTGGGTTTCAGTCTCCTCTGTGGGAGGAGTGTAATCTTCCTGCATGGCAAAATGTTCCTGAGAAGCTCGGTGATGACTGTGGGTCTCTCTGATGGATTTGGGCCTCCCGTTCTCATGGGAACTCCAGGGACAGACCCTTCTGTGCTTCGGGAGAGAAAGGGGAGCAAGAGACATTGGACCAGGGATGGGAGCAAGTCATGCCAGCATGACAAAGCACAATACGTGGAAGACATACATCAGTCTATGAGGCAGAGAGATACCTGAGTTTTAGGCTAGCCTGGTCTACAAAGCAAGTCCCAGGACAGCCAGGAATACAAACCCTGTCTCAGAGGGGAGGGAGGGAGGGAAGGAGAGAGAGAGAGAGAGAGAGAGAGAGAGAGAGAGAGAGAGAGAGAGAGAGAGTGAGTGAGTGTTGGGGACCAGACCCAGCAAGAATTCAGATAGTTTCTGCCATCTCTTTGCAAACTATGAGCACCTGGACCATGGTTAGTAACAAGGGGCAGGTAATTTCCATGCTGCTCTAATGATTCCATCATCTGCATCTGACAGTTCCTAGTTGTCCCTTTAGCACACCCTAGAGCAGTGGTTTTCATATTGCTAACGCTGAGACCCTTTAATACAGTTCCTCATGTTGCGGGGACCCCCAACCATAAAATAATTTCATTGCGACTTCGTAACTGTAACTTTGCATAATTGCTATGAATCATAATGTAAATAACTGATATGCAAGATATCTGATCTGCCACCCCTGTTAAAGGGTCGGTTGATACCCCAAGGGGTCTTGACCCACAGATTGAGAATCATTGCCCTAGAATGAGGGAGGACAGGCCCCTGGCCCTTTACTAAGGGCATTGGAAGAGCAGAGAGCCTCAAGTCAAGTTCACTTCCAGGGAGGGAGGTGTACAGGAGAAGAGAGGCACCCGAGAAGGCACGTGCACCCACTTCTCTGCCATCATCGAGGGTGGTGATTTACATCCTCAAGTCCTTCCTTGGGGCCCAATCCAGGACCAAGAGCCTGCAGCATAAGCGGACTGCGTCTCAGTTGTCCTTGTCAAGCATAGCCCATTGGTCTGCAGTTCTGGAAACCTCAGCATCTCAGCTCATAACAACTGGGAGCAGGACTCAAAGATATCACAGTCAAAGCTCTGTTGGGTTCCTCCATGTTTCTCTAGTAGAGCTTCATGACCCTGGGGTAGGCCGCCTCGTTCAGAACTGATCTACCATGGATATGCCAAACAGCAGGCAACAGTGAAGGCATCCGAGTCAATAGCAGGCTGAGGCCAGTGGGAAGCAGGGAGAATGATTCCGCTAAGCACACTGGGAAGAGATGTGGTGAGCACCACCTGGAGGACCACTCTTCCCAGCTGTCCCAGTCCCCCCCCCCGCCCCCCGCAAGTAAAGGACAGCTAGCACCTGACAAATCACACCAAGAATGGGCTGGCATGGGGGTGACAGTAGAGGACTGTCTAAGGAGGAAGGAGAATTCTAGATCATTGGCTCTCAACCTTCCTAACACTGCAACCCTTTAATACAGCTCCCAGGTTATGGTGACCCCCTCCCCCAACCATATAATTATTTTCTTTGCTACTTCATAACTGTAATTTTTGCTACTGTTGTGAGTCATAATGTAAACATTTTTAGCAATTGCCTAGGGGGTCTGAGAACATCTGGTCTAGCGTGCAGTTCTGCATGTACAAGGCCCTGGGTATTCTACAGGAGAAGGGAGATTGGGCCCTTACGGAAAGCAATAGGAGAAACCCCTAGCCCTTTCCTCATGAACTGTAACCTTTGGAATCTCAGGTCCCACCCTGGACCCAGATATAGATCGGACTCAGAAAAGTGAAGTTTTTACTCCCTTATTAGCATATACTATCCACACATAGCACTGGGTTCCGTTGTGACATTTCCAAGCATGTCCATAACATGTCCCCATTTTCTTGTCTGCTTACCACTCTCACTGGTCACCTCCCTCTTCCCCCACCAACCTCTAATTCCATGTCACTTTAGTTGTTCGTGTGATACAATGACTCGTTACTGACAGGAACAAAGTAGTTCCTTGGAGTTATTGAAAGGAGCATAGATGTGAGGGGTTTTTTAAATACTTCTAGATTTTTATTTTTTTTATTTTATGTGTATTGGTGTCTTGCCTGCCTATATGTCTGTGTGCCACACGTGTGAGTTATGGACAGTAGTGAGCTGGGAATCAAACCTAGTTTCTCTGGAAGAACAATCAGTGCTCCTAACTACTGAACCATCTCTACAGCCCCTAAAGCTGAGGAGTTTTTGTTTTTGTTTTAAACAGGAGCGCGAGTGCTCTGCCATTGTAGAAAATGTTTCTCCCTCTCCCAGAAACCAGATCATCATGGAGGGATGGAGTCTCGAGAGCCCTTCCTAACTCTTAATGGCATATAAATCCTCAAGGAGGGATGGAGCCCCCATCCCCACCCTGCCCATCTAGACAGAAAGTTGACGGGTCCAGTCAGTCTTGTTCAGATCTTATACAAGAAATCATAGGTGCTTTGAAGCCAAGAATGTGTCAGCCAGATCCTGTCCAGAAGTTAACCACCTCCCCCACCTTCCTGCAGTTCTTAGGAATTTTCTACCCTCTCACAGATTTCCCCAAGCCATAGAAGGGGTTATATGGATGTCCATTTGCGTCCGAGCACTCAATGGCCACTTACGCTCAGCACCCTGGTAGTCGTGTCTCGACAGTTACCACCAGGCAGTACAAAAAGAAGTTTCTCTGGCCAGTTGCAGCAGTGACACTAAACTATAAGCATGGTTATCTAGAAGGCACTTGAATGGATCTGTCATGTCCACTTACAAACAACAAACAAACAAAACACACCACAGTAGTGGGTTTCTCCATGACCTCTCCTGCGTGGGGTTTTGGCCAGATTTATATTACCAGACTTGAATTCCAGTGAGGATCAAACCTCAGTTCTAAGTAGAGCCTGGTCAACTCTCCCCCAACCCCCAACTGACTTGCTATTTCGCCTGTGGGCACAGGATGCCTGGCCAGTCAGTTCTCTAAAGCATAAAGTCAACAGTTGTCTCCCTGATAGCAGCCAAAATAGGAGCGAATGACACCATGAGAGCTAACCACTGGGGAGGGAGCTTCCAGCTCAGTTCCATTTTCTCTTCTGTATGCTCTGAGCCCAGAGCACACGGTGTCTCGAACAATAAAGGCTTCTCGCCTAATTCTGATGGGCAGATACCTGTGTTGTTTAGGGTGTTTGGGGCCCCCAAACACTAGGACTTTCACTTAGTAACCTGTGGCTTCTAGGAGCCAGTTAGTACCTCCCACATGTGCTACCTCCCTTCAGTCTAATTTTTGAAAGTAAGTAAATGTGAGGTGACCGTATGACTTTTTCATACATCTTTAGTTTGGGTTGATCTTCCCACCATCTTCTTCTCTCCCATATCCCCGCCCCTCCCCCCCCCCCCCGTTTTTCCTGCCATCCACCAGTTAGCACTTAGAAAAATCCTTGACTCTTTTCTGCATAGTCTAAAACATGTACAAGACAATCCGACTGCTGGTCATTCTCATTGGACAATTCAGAAAACTAAGGCTCAAGAGATAATAAGCCATTTTCCCCAAGGCCGTCCTCTGGTAATTGGCAGAGTCAGAGTCTGAAAGCAAATGACCTGGCACCACAGCAGATGGATTAGCCACTATCGGAATACAGAACAGAGAGCATTAGCCACAGCTGATCAAGCACAGAACATCGTCTCTGGACCTCTGATGGTTCCATTAGGTAAATGTGGCTCTCGGATTTTCAGGTGTGGAAACTGAGGCCCAGAAAAGCAGCTTAGCCCCCGAACCTCCCCCAGGGTCACAGAGTTGGGAGACCCATCCTCTTCCCTGCCAAGCCCCTCAACCCCTCCGCCCTGCTGCTGCTCTAGACGGAGCAATGCCGGTGCCCCCCTCAGGAATGGCAGCGACGGTGGCAACTGACATCACGAGCTGTGGGGCTCTGGGAACCACAGGTGGGCCGGGTGAGAATGGTGGGCTCCCTGGGGTCACTTTCTAACCTGTGCCTTCTTCCTCAGAACCCTCCATGGCAATGACATTTCCAGTGTTCCTGAAGGCTCCTTCAATGATCTGACGTCCCTCTCCCACCTGTAAGTGGCCCCCTTTCTTAAGGGGCATTGGCTCAAAACAGAGCGTGATAAAGGTGTCAGTCATCACTCCGTGTATATTCTGTCCTCGTGTTAGGCATTTGGCCCTCCATAGGCACAGGGGACTGGCTCCAGGAGCCCCAGTTACCCACAAATGCCAAGTCACTTACGTACAGTGAGGAGGCGCATGCGTACAATTCTCCTGTGGGCTCAAATAGTCTCTGGGCTACTTAAGACACCTGGGGCAATTGTAAATGCTTTGTAAATAATGGTTATACTATACTGAGTGTAGAATAAGGGCCACCAAAAAATGGGTTTAATGTATCCATTACATATGAAACTTTTTTTTTCATTTTATTTTTGAGATTTTTATTAGAGTTCAGTGGAAAACAGACTGATAAATATATGTATATATGTATGCATGTATCTATCTATGTATATATGTATACATATACATAGATATATAATAAATTAATATACATAATAATATAATATAATAATACATAATAAATAATTAATATTAAATAATTAATGAAACTTTTAAAAATTACTTCTGGCCCACAGTTGGTTGGGTGTGCAAATAGGAAACCTGAGATTCAGGAAAATGAAAGGGGGCTCATTTTGAGATACTGTATTCAAACCGTACACAAGGTTTTATTTCAGAAGACTTCAAAGGCTTCTATCCCGCCAAACAGTGTAAATGTTCAAACCCCTACTATACCCTAAACACTTTTGATGAATTATCTTCTATATTTTTTTACGGCGTTAAGGCGCTTTATTCCTTCATATATAGGATGAAATTCAGACTTAGGAAGTTAAAGAATTTTGCCTGAGGCTGCACAGCCAGCAGGAAGCCAGCCCCTCCATGTTTTCCTTGACTCCAGTGGGCGTATTCTCAACCACGCTGCATCCCTTCCTTATTCTACTCAAGGAAATTGAGACCCTAAATGATGGGTGACTACCTAAAAGCTACCCATCAAGCCAATGAGACTATGGAGTAGCGCTCAGTCCCCTGACTCCCAGCCAGCCCTCTTTCCCTAGCTAGTACTCTCGGGTAGTGTTTCTGGGTACCTAGCTCAGTTGGTAAGACGGTAAGACTGTAGTCCTCCCCTGTAGAGAGTTTAGTTATGTTCATGTTGTGTGCATAGGCTACAGTATCGACATGTATGCATTCCATAAATCAAATGTAGAAATGGTAGAGAATAGGACTTTTTTTAAAAAATGAATTGTACTGTTTTCTTCCCAATCACTTTGGAGAAATTTGGGGGTAAGCTCTATCTCACCCCCAAATCTTCAGCCTCATTGACTGGAAGCTGCTTCCTGAATCTGGATCTTTGGAAGCTTTGAAGAACAAATCTAACAGACCCTTTGCTTGAGAGCCACATGAGAAGGTGGCCAAGGCCTGGAGGAGAGTTAAGGACAGAACTTTCCAGAGCAGTGAGAAGAAAGCCTCAGAGTGGGAAGTCACTTAGGTGGGGAAGGAACATCTACTGAATTGGAAATAGACTCTGGGAACTTTGATTTTTTTTTCTCCCCTTAGTGGAGATGTCTTTTAGCCTGCACACCAGAGTCCCCTCATTTAGTTTTCAAACCTTGAGTTTTCAGAAAGCCACAGAGGGGCAGCCTGTGGGCCAGGCCTAACTTCCTCTTCTGCCTTCCAGGGCCCTGGGAACCAACCCTCTCCACTGTGACTGCAGTCTGCGTTGGTTATCAGAGTGGATAAAGGCTGGGTACAAGGAGCCTGGCATTGCCAGATGCAGTAGCCCCGAGTCCATGGCAGACAGACTCCTGCTCACCACCCCCACCCACAGGTTCCAGTGCAAAGGTAGGTGTTGTCTGCCCACCACATCTCTGCCCTCACAGGATCTGCTGAGCACATGTGGCTTGTAAAAACACAGCTTATCTCATGCATATAACACAGATATACTAATGTATAAATATATATATTATCTCTACTTATAACACATTATAAATGATGTATACAAAGTTGTTACATTGTGTTGTTTAGGGACTAATGACCCAGTACATGATTAGTATGGGTACAGTTTTGTTTCAGGTATTTATGGTCTGTATTTGGCTGAGATGTGGGATCTGCTTGTGAGAGATCCATGGATATAGAGGCTGATTATTCGCTGGCTCCTTCTCCATACATTGTCTGTAGCTGAGAGCATCTCTAACCTTCCTTACCCAGTAATATTATCATTCCCATTGCACTGCCTCGAGATTCTTGTGTATGTGATTTTTAATAATTTTTACACTTATTTGTTTCTCTCTCTCGTATGTGTGTGTGTGTTGGGTGTTGTGTGTGTTTGTGTTGTGTATGTATGTGTTGGGTGGTGTGTGTGTGTTATGTATGTATGTGGTGTGTGTGTGGGTGTGTGTGTGTTGGGTGTTGTGTGTGGGGGTGTGTGGGTGTTGGGTGTTGTGTGTGTGTGTGTGTTGTATATGTATGTGTTGGGTGTTGTGTATGTATGTGGTGTGTGTGTGTGTGTATACACATGCAAACACATACCCAGTACAGTGTACACATGAAGGTCAGAAGATCACTTGTGAGAACTGGTTATGTCCTTTTACCATGTGGACCCAGAGACTGAACTCAGGTCCTCAGGCTTTGTGGCAAGTGCCTTCACCCACTGAGTCATCTTGTCCTAGTACATGTGACTTTTATTGACTCATTATAACAATCCACTCCTGAGTTTTCACATGGCAGGGCCTAACTTAACAAGTTTTTATTCATCGTTTTACTTAACATATTAACATATTATTCAATTTTTTTCTGGGTCAGATTAACTCTCCAACATTTTTATGGGTAGATATCTATAACACCCTCACGGTAAATATATAGAGCAGCTAAGCCTTAAAGAGGTGGAATGAACTCTCCCCAGTTGGTGATGTGGAGGGTCAAACCCAGAGCCTTGCTCATCTTGACAAGCATCTCCCACTGAGCCACATCTGTATCCCAAACTAATTCATAAGTACACAGCAATAGGACCCGGACTCTTCCTAACACTAGAACATGGGCTTCTGACCCTCACAGTGCTACTGTGTTCTACCACAGCCTACTCAACTATTTCTTGGTTGAAAAATCTTCACAGTGTTTCCATTTTTCCTCTCATGGCAAATGCATGAAGGTGTTTCTCTGTTTAACATTGTATCCTTAGATAAGAGTCAGAGACTCAAAATGATGGGCTGGAAATATGTTGTCTTCAGTTTGCAGACTCGATTTCCAAAGTGGGTGATAATGGACGTGGGCTCCCATTAGTGCCCCCCTGAGCATCCTTTTCTTAGAGAACCAGGTTCCTTTGTCTTACTCTATAGTCAAGAGTATCTATTTTATCTGCCCTTAATTTTGACGCATACTGAATTTAATTTCAGAACCTATCTTGCATCTGCATTGAGTGTTCGTCTGTTAATGCCCTTTTCTCATCTCTGAGAATCTCAATGTTCGGTTTTTATTTCCCCTTTAAAACTGCACAGTGTCCCGTGTGGCTGCTGAAAGCAGAAAACATTCCATTGATTTAAAGCTAATTTTAACTTCCTACTTCCTGTTTCTGAGACATCTGATCTGATACTAGAGGGACTCGAATAGCCCTGGAATAGTGGTGCTCAATCTTGACAGGAGTCACCTGCAGAGCTTTAAAAATCACTACTCAGGGGCAGTTCTTGTAACT
This sequence comes from Rattus norvegicus, assembly GCF_021556685.1. NCBI lineage: Eukaryota > Metazoa > Chordata > Mammalia > Rodentia > Muridae > Rattus > Rattus norvegicus. Next base: position 26,115,999 of record NC_141543.1, read on the forward strand.
GGGTAGAACTGCCTAATGTGTAAAGTTGGGATGGGTCCCCAGTTCTTGAAAAATAACATTGGTTCTGGGTCCGACGATCTCTGTTTGAGTTACCACTCTAGGCGTGGGATTTAGGCTGGTTCTGACTTGTCCTTGTGTGTCAAGAGAAATCTCTGTGCCCCAGGAAGCCCTCAGTCAGAGGCAAGCATGTGCAGGTGGTTCCTCTCATTCTGCTGTGAGCCCAAATTGGACCTATTGGTTTCAGAGCTCTCTGGAGCCATTCTGTTCATCTGCCTACAAATGGTCACTCAGAGTGACTCTTGACTCATCTCCAGATTGAGGACTGTTAGCTCAAGGATAGTTAAAAGTTATGATATTAAACAGAGCATAGATAGATAGATAGATAGATAGATAGATAGATGATAGATAGATAGATAGATAGATAGATAGATAGATAGATAGATCCATGACTCATGCTCAAAGCTATCTACAGCAGTAGGCATAGTCCCCTTATGCAAAGATTCATGGGGACCATGACCTCCTTCCAGCCCTTACCAAACGAAAAACAAGACACAGTTAAAACTTCCCTGGGTGACAAAGGCAAAGAGCTCCCATCAGCATCTTTCTGTGTGACACCATCACCACTAAGGTCGTGAAGAAAGGACTCTCCATGTGTGCCTTGGCATCCGTCCTTGGCTGTTCTATGGGAAAATGGCTTGGCAGGGGCAAAGAAGGAGAAGGTCGAAACAGAGGCTGTGCTGAGAACGTCCTGGAACAGAAGATACGCAGGAGGGTTCTAATTATGGTGCATTGTTTGCAGATTAGCACCCAAATCGGATCAGGCTAATTACAGTAATTGATTTGACTGCAGAAGTGCTTCTGTATAATGTCCCGCTGAGATTCTTACTCACTGGACAGTCATTGAATTAATGGGACTCTCTCCAGGTGGATGTACGCCTTCAAGAGACCCAGAGATGGGAGGGAGCCAGAGCAGAGGGGAAGGGACGGGAGTTAGCCTACTCAGAGGGCTGCCACCCACTCTCTGGTTTTGTTACTCAGGGCCAGTGGACATTAACATCGTGGCCAAGTGCAACGCCTGCCTCTCTAGCCCATGCAAGAACAACGGCACTTGCAGCCAGGATCCGGTGGAGCAGTACCGCTGTACCTGCCCTTACAGCTACAAGGTAAGGCAGGAGGCCCTGCCCACCACTCATGTCCAGATTCTTCTTTTGTCCTGGCTGCAGGGAGAGGCCCCATGCAGCTAGCTGAAGCTCTGTAGAGTAGCCGGGATGACGCTACAATTCACTGTGACCCACCCCCGCCAAGGGACATTCGCCAACCACATCTCTAGTCTCCTCCAAATTGTCTAAGGCTGCCCACCAGACAGCCATCTTGGCTGGGATACTCTGAGATGAGAAGGAAATGCTACCTGTGTGGGTTGTTTTGTTTTGCTGTGAGTCACACAGAGATTGCAACCCAGGTAATTAAAAAAAAAATGCCCTCTGAGAAAAGGCATCCCTTGAACCCAGTATCCTGACTGCCTTTTCAGAGAATACAGGGATTAGGGACTCAAAGACTCAATGGTCTGGGGCTTCTGAGGCCACCCACATAGTTGGCAAACTCAACAAAAAGGTGGAGACTACCAGTTCTCTCATCCATTGTACCAGAAACCCAGGCTACTTCCAAGACAATCTTTTCCCCCAGCACAGTCCAGAAGTTAGATTGTGCCCCTACTAATATGTGTAGACTACGTGTCATGCTCTCTGCTTGGCGTCAGGTTCACTCGTTCTCCCAGCAAACCTATGAACAAAGCCTATTTTATAAGCATGCAAACCGAGCTTCCATAGATTTGGGATTAAAACTCAAGCCCATACAGTCCCAAGGCCAATGTCCTTTACCCTGAAGAGGTTCCTGAATAGCTGACCCCTCTTTCAGTGCCTCACTGGGATCAGCAAAGGTGCGACTCAATGCTCTTCCATAGGGTCTGGATGCGCTGGACAAGCCAAGAGCCCAGGGTATCCCGTAGCCCATCTTGTGCACCATCTGCACAGGCTGAGTGACAGGAACACAGCATCCTCATCCATCTTCACGGGACTGTGCCTGGAACAAGCTTCAGAGTGCAGTTTCTAGGGAACAGCTACCTGGTGGCTTTCTCAGCTACTGTCTGGCTGCTAGCAGACGGTGTCAGAGTGCCACCTATCGGCCTGGAGCAAGAAAGCCCAAGGATTCCTTTTAAAACCATCTGTCCCCAAAACCTTAAATGTAGCCTAGAGCCCAAGCACAGAGACTGAGAGTGAGATAATTCAGGCACGAATCCACTGAACCCTGTGCGTATGCGTTCAGTGGAGGGGAAGGAGTCCCAGGCTCTGGAATTACAGAGAAGCCATGTGTAGACTGCAGCCTTGCCATGTGCGAGGTGTAGGTCAATGACCAGTGACTTCGCCTCAGGCTTCTCATCCGGATGCCAGGATGCATCCCACAGGTTGGAAGGAATAGATGTATAACCAGTCACGTGTGCAGTATGGCTAGGAAAGGACCCACTGTATGGGAAGCACTTGATAAGCTGACACAGTCCTATCTTTGCCTTCCCTCTTGCAAGCTGCCCTGCCCCTCATAAGTGGAGCGAGAGATTAGCCTATGGTACTGCTGCTTTCTTTTGGGACTCGGTTCACAAGTGTCAAGGATTTTCATCCACGTTGCTATGCTGCCTTGGGAAACTGGAGATTTCTAAGGGTGCACAGCCATTGCTGTTGGTCTTATGCAAGGCCTGAATGAAGTAATTGGGAGTGTATTATCTCACACAGCGTGCTTAGTCATCCCCAAGACATTATCCTCATCCTTCTCCTCACTTGAAAGGTCAACTGAGATTTGTAAATACAAGTGCTTACCCACAGTCCACCACTCACAAAGCACAGAAGCTAAAGACAGAAATCCTGGTCTTCCCTAGTGAAGGACTCTCCCTACAGCTCACCCTTCCACCTGTAAGAGGAAACTCTCTCTCTCTCTCTCTCTCTCTCTCTCTCTCTCTCGCTCTCTCGCTCTCTCGCTCTCTCGCTCTCTCGCCGAGCTGTAACAAGTCTAAAAACACATCACGTGCACTTCATCTACCTCGGTGCCAGGCTCAGTAAATATGCCACGTGGCTAACAATCTTGCCACTATTCTGGGATTTAGGAAAGTAAAATATGTCTGATTCTTTCCCTGCCACTGGGCTTCATGCACACATGTTCGGTGGCTCTGAGTAATACTTCCCATGCCTGCCTGTGCCTAGGAATCTTATTAAGATGTAGGTTCTGATTTGTGAGAGCTGGGGTCAGGCCTGAGACGGTATACATTTAACAAGCTCCCAAGGGCTTTCAGGGCTACTAGTCCAAGGGCCACACTTTTACAAGGTTCCTGAGTGGTTCCCCTGCCTCATCTGACACAGAGATTCCAATGAGGGAGCTGCTCAAAGCCTAGATTCTGTCAGAGAGGGGACATGGGGTGGGACAGAGAACAGAGGGAAGAGGACCAAGGAACATCCCAGTTCCCGTAGATTTGAACAAAATGCAGCAGAAGATAATTGAATTGGGCTAATTAGGCACACATTGGAAATGGCGACTGCTTTTCAAGGACACATAAGTGACAGAGATCTTCATCTCCAGTCCCAATTACTATATTCTCAAGGAGTGGAAATGCCTCCTAGATTTCTGTGCTCTGCCTAAAGGTCTAAAAGAGATCCTACGTACCACACCACGTGGGTGTGGGGTGGAGAGTCTGCCCAGGCCAAGGAAGCGGCACTCTGCAAGACCATGAGAGTAGACAGGCCAGATTATAGGCAGGGTTGGAGGCGGTGGTCCCACTGTGTCCTTTCTGAGGTTCTCTTACTCTGTTCTCATAATTATCTCTGTAGTACCACCATCTCCCATGCATGCATCCCTGAACTTTCTAGCATACTCAGCCCTGCCTTAGGCCAGTCATGGTCATCACTGCCGCTTCCTTTACAGGGCTGCATCACCTGGGGGGTATCTTGCAGGCAATGTGATTTACAAGGGTAGTTCATTCCCCCTCAGGGCAGATGGAGATTGAGCATCCTTATATGAAGTGCTCGAGACCAGAAGCCACTCGGATTTCAGGTGTCTCTGGATCTTAGACATATGCATACTAAAATATCTTGGGGCTGGGGGACCTGAGGTGTGGGTCTCAGAACCCATGAAAAAGCCAAGCATCATGATGCTAACTTATCATCTCAGAACTGGGCATTGGAAGCAGGCGTATGAGGAGAGCTTGTTGACCAACCAGCCTAGACAAGTGGTCAAGACTCAGGTCCCAGTAAGAGACGGTCCATTGAGTTAGCTCAGTGGGCACTTACTGCTCAAGCCTAGTGACATGAGTTGGATATCTAGAACCCATTGCTACTAAGAGACATTGTGACCAAGGCAACTTTTACAAAGGACAGCATTTATTTAGGGCTGGCTTACCGTTTCAGAGGTTCAGTCCATTATCATCATGGCGGGAAACATGGGAGCACCCAGGCAGGCATGGTGCTTGAGGAGCCAAGATTTCTACATCTCGATCCAAAGGTAGCCAGGAGGAAACTGTCCTCTGCAGGCAACTAGGAAGAGAGTATCTTCCTCGCTGGACAGAACCTGAGCATCGGAAGCCTCAAAGTCCACACAGTGACACACTTCCTCCAACAAGGTTGCACCTATTTCAATAAGGTCACACCCTCCTAAGAGTGCCACTCCTGTGAGCCAAGCATTCAAACACATAGGGCCAAACATTGTAAAGGAGGAAGAAAAGGACAAACTCCACAAAGTTATCCTATCCACTAACCTCCACATTCACACTGTGGCATATACTGTACACACACACACGTACACACACACACACATGTACACACACGTACACATACACACATGCACACACATGTACACACACACACACACACACACACACAAAGATATTCAGAAAATAGAACCTAAATCTAATAATGAAATTAGCCTGTTTCATATATTACACATAGCCTGTCATTTTAGGTAATTTTACTATACCCTCATTTTGATCATGACCTGAAGTTGAGGGTAGAATTTTCCACTTGGGGTGGAATTTTCCACTTCTGGTGATCTGTCAGCACCCAATTGTGTTGCTGTACTTTGGATTCCTGGATTAAGCATACTCCACCTCACTCCCACTTCACGGAACTTAAAAACAAAGTCAACGAGAACCAGTTGTTTCCTTACGGCATGTAGCAGCCTGCCTATACTCAGCGCCAATCCACTCCCCTCCAGAGCCTAGGTTTTTAGAGGAACGGACGGACCAAATGGTCCAGCATAGGTGCCTGGTGCCGAATTTGTACTCAGCTGTCTAGGCTCATCTGTTGGCCGCCTGTTCCCCTAACTGCTATGAAGTCTCAGGCCTCTTTCCTCCTTTTCCAAGTCTGCCTTCCCTATCTGTTTAAAGGGGGCGTGATGATGATTGTACCAATCTCACAGTGTTCTTGGGAACATTATATGTGATCATGAATATGAAACGCTTAGCTTGAAGCCTGGGGTGGAAAACGTGCTCAATACCGTGAGTGAGAATTCCTATTACCCTTTCCATTCCAGACGGTGACTTTCAGAAAGCGGGCCCTGAGTCACTGTGGCTTGGGGGGAAAGCCAGATAGCTCCTCAAAGCACACATTTCCTCTCACTCTCCCCTCTCAGAAACCTCTGCACAGGGCATGGACTCACATAAAGAGCCAGACAGGCAGGGACTCTGCCTTCCAGCTCCTGGAGAGGGGCCAGAGGCTCCAGCAGGCAAGAGAGTAGGAGGATACATCTGGGCCCACAGTGGAGGCTCTCTTGGCCTAATGCCTCAGGCTCAACTGGCAGTAAGCACACAGCCAGGAACCCCCCAGTCCCATGCATAGACACTGTCCCAGTCGTAGACACTGGCAGCAACAGAAGTCGGGACAGGCTCTTCTCAGACAGATGGTGAGCAGGTGGTGGTGGCAGTGGGAAGGCTCCCATGATCACTCTGGCCTGGCATGTACTCAAGTCACTGAACCCATGGCTCAAAATTCTATACAGCAGATACCGCCCCAGGCCTGGTGCTACTAAAGTCCTATGGCTTGCATGTTCCAAGAGAGTACAGGACCCATGTCCCAAGTTATAGGGTTTGTGTCCCAGGAGAGAAACAGGAGCCATGGGGGCGAGAAGCTCCCTGGGAAGTTAGGGTTAGTGTCTACAGTCTGAGCCTTGGGGTCGCCCACTCAGAACCTTTGTCCTTGTTCCTTCTCCCTGGCGTAATCATCCCCACCTGCCATTCACTGACTCCTTCTCAGCTCATACCTACCCTGAAGAGGAACCTGGTACAATGGAACTCTACTCCTAACTCCAAACTGTTGCAGTTCTTAGTCTGCCCTGGCCTTGGACTCTCCTTTGGAACTTCAGAACAAATGCAGACACCAAAGCTGTACTACAAACCAACCAGTCGAGGAGGCAGTGAGGGGTGGGGGGAAATGTCCCTTTATAGAACGCAGGTCTATGGGCTATACCTTAGCTCTCCCTGCTCGTGGCATGGATGATATTTAAACCTCAGTAACAGAAATGGCAAGACTGTCTGCTAGCTTTTACAGAACGCCTACTGTGTGCCAAGTGTGTTATATAACGCACAATGCTTCCTTCTGTGAAACCTCCCGAGTAATTCTCATAGCAACTCTGTCAGAGGGTAAAGGCTTGTGCCCGTTATCTGCCAAGAAGAGGGGGAGCGGGAATCGAAAACTCACCTGGACTCCCAGCCCATACCCATGCCCTGCAGCTTAGGACAGAGAAGCCTGTGAACTAGGGAACTGGTCATGAAGGAGCCTGAACTCTGCCCTCTCAACACGACCTCCCCTTCTCGTGAGGAGTGAGAGACCAGGCAATGACTCCCTTTGTCTTGCACTTGTGTCCATCTCCGCTCCATCCCAGAGGATACTGGGAAGTCCCCGGGGTCTCCTGGGTCACAGCAGCCACCAAAAGCCTCACTTAACAGACACTTCTCCCTCATCTGATCCTCAGGGCAAGGACTGCACCGTGCCCATCAACACCTGCGTCCAGAACCCCTGTCAGCACGGAGGCACCTGTCACCTCAGTGAGAGCCACAGAGATGGGTTCAGGTAAGAGCTCAGCCCTGATCTTCCCTCTTCTTAGAGAGCTTCTGGGTCAGACTCCTTATGGGAATGATGTCAGTGTGGGGAGTATTATCCCTGCCCAATACAGAGGGAACGGGGGCATCAAAGATAAACTCTGTCCCCAGAGTCACAAAGTATTGGTACAGGGATTGGAATCCAAAGGCCTCCACTCTCTCAGAGCCACGTCTCCATGGGAGGCTGCGGATGCTGTCTAGAGTGAGAGGATGGGATGTTGGCTAAGAGACCCACCCACCTGGCGATCCCACCACTGCTTTCTGTGTCACAAATAATAACAGTGGCTACTGCATGCCAGGTAGGAGCAACTCTTACACCATCTCTCCTAAACCTCCTCACGCTGGTATTGGGGGAGGGGAGGTCCTATCTGCATTGAGAAGAGAGGAAACCGAGACCACGGGCTAATGGCCACATATCCTGGCTCTTCTTTTTTTTTTTTTTTTTTTTTTTTTTTCTCCTTTTTTTTCTTTTTTTCGGAGCTGGGGACCGAACCCAGGGCCTTCTAGGCAAGCGCTCTACCACTGAGCTAAATCCCCAACCCCTATCCTGGCTCTTCTAATCATACCTCTAGTCCTTTCTTACGAAGCGGTAAGATACCCCTGGCCCATCTGTCTCCCAGCAGCATTCAGGTGTGCAGTTTCCCCAGCTGCAACCCCAGCAGAAGCGGGATCGCTGGAAGGGGGCTGGCTTCCACATCGGGTGGGCAGGAGCCCCTCACAATAAAGATGAGACCCTGGTGCCAGACAGGCTCTGGGCGATGTCAAAGCTCAAACCGCATGTAATTAACTTGTCAAAAGCCCTCCAGCGAGGGGCTGCTGTGTGGTCTGGAGACGAACTCTCCGGGGAACCCAGCTGGCCCATGCATTCCCCTACCAAGCCAGCTCCAACCAACCAGGGCTCCTAAAAAGAGGACCACAGGCACTGTCCCCGTTCCAGGCTGCAGTCAGCCAAGCCACCCGCTTCTCCCATTCATCGAGAACAGCCAGCCAGGAACTGTACTCCCAAGGCTAAAAATGCGTTCTGCCCAACTCAAGCCTGAGACGGGAAGCAGAGCCTCCCTGACGGTGACTGTGTGTCAGGGTGCTGCTTCACCCTCTGTCTTGGATGGTTTTCGTGTGAACTGGAAACCTTAACTATGAAATATGTAGGGGGTGACATGTCTGTGTGTGCTCCCGGGAAGAACCACCTTCTGCTGTATCTCGACTCTACAGCAAGCAGAGATACAGTAGGGGGCTTGGGGGAAAAAAGCGTCCTCTTCAATCCTGAGTCAGTTCCTAGGGCTCCCCAAACACCCAGCCTAGCTCCATGCTGCACCATCACAGAACAGCAGGGCCATGTCTTATCTCCCCATCACTGGCCTAACAACAGTGGTTCTCAGCCTGGGGGGGTGGGTCATGACCCCGATGGAGTCAACTGACCCTTTCGCAGAGGTCACTTATCAGATACCCTGCATATTGGATGTTTATATTTCAGTTCATAACAGTAACAAAATTACAGTTATGAAGTAGTATGAAAGTACAGTTATGAATTCTATGGTTGAGGGTCACTACCACCTGGGGGAATGTGTTAAAGGGTCACGGCATTAGGAAGGTTGAAAGGTCTTATGAGGACGCCATGTTGAATCAGGGATCTGCCCTCACATGACTTCAGTGCACCATCATAGCTGCATCAACTCCACTTCCAAAGGTCACCTTTGGGGCCCAGAGGAGGAGTACTTCAGCCTACCCTTTTTGGGTCCGCAGCCCAGTGCACATCACCTCTAAAGTGTCAGAATTCCAGAAGCATCACCTGCCTTCTCCACTCAGGTGCTCCTGTATCCTGCTGCATTTGCCTGCTGACCAAATGAGCAGAGGCCAAGGCTGAAGATGTAACTGGGCCACAGAGCATTTCTGCAAAAACTGTAAAACAGACAAACCAATAAATGAATTAGATACATGATAAATAGGTACATACATACATACATGCATACATACATATATACACACGTACATGCATGCATAGATACATACATATATACATACATACACATACATGTATACATACATACATAGGATACATACACACACATGCATGCACATACACATAAGAAGCCACAGGGCTAACCATTCAGGAGTACATAAAAGGAAGATGAGACCTTAAATTCTGAGCAAAGCCTCCCTGCTAACTCACTGCTCCTGGAGTCGCCCTGCTCCGGGTTCTCAAATTATTTCCACTCATGACCCCTTTTTGTCTGGAATATTTTTAGTCAACCCAGGCTATGAAAATGTATAACAAAATGTCAGGGCCAGAGGGATGGCTCAGTGGTTAAGCATGCTGGCTACTCTTCCAGAGAGCATACACTTAATTCCCATCATTCTATGGTAGCTCAGAGCTGTCCGTAAGTCCAGTTCCAGGGACCTGACACCTTCAGGTATCCATGAGTACTGCATGCACACGATCCACATAGATATTTAAATATACACACATACATACAGGTAAAACACCCAATCACATAAATTATTTTTTAACAATTTAAAGTATATGAAAAAGTCATAGTCTTTTATATGTAGGCTGTAACAAGAATCCTAAGTTTATTTTAAAACAATTCTTAGGTGTGTGTATATATTATATATTATTGATACTATTTATTAAAGACAAGTTTATATACTAATGAGAATAATTAAATGTTGGCTAAATAGTTCATATTGTCAGACACAAAGCACTTTCGATGTTTTTTTTTTAGAATCGATAGATACTTTTATTTTTAAATCACCAGTTGTTAGACCAGCGCTTTGCATAAAGACGTGGTTCAAAAATGACAGAAGTATGTTTAGGACCATTTCAGAGACTGTTGGAAATTCTATCCTAAACACAAGCCAAAATCCATGTACCAACTTTTTATGACTCTCTCCAGCTAGCAGCTCCAGTAGCACGTTCTGGGTATTATTTACTCCTTGACAGTTTCACACATGTATACAATGTATCTTGCTCATATCCAAACCAAGTAACCCCTCCCACTCTGACCAGATTTCTACCAAGACATCTGCCATCCAACATCATGTCCTTTTTACTTAATGACCCACTGGGTTCAATTAGTACTTCGAGCATGTGCATGGGTGTGGGACCATCCACCAGAGCACAGGCAGCCTACCAACAGCCATCGCCCAGAAGAAGAATCACCCTCCCCCCCCAGCAGCCAGCAGCTGCACACAGCTCCTCAACTAGAAATGTATCCTCTCCTGCCCATGCTGGAATGTTGACTGGCCTGATCCTGTGCAGGTCTTGTATTGGCAACCATAACTGCTGTGCGTTCATGAGTAGAGCAGCCACGTCCTTCCAGACAGTGTTTTAACAGTACTCATTACCATCCTCCGGCTCTTATATTCTGTCCACGTCCCCTTCCCTGATGTTTCTTGATGAGCCTTGCAAGAGTTGATGTAAATGTCACATGTGGGGCTGAATATTCAGTTATCACTTATGCTCCACACTTGACCAGCCAACTTTCATAGTAGCTCTAATCTACTGGTAGAGACATACATATTTAGAACCATATGACAACATGTCCCTTTAGCAAGACAATAGTAGTAAGTGCTATCCTCAAGCCTAGGACCTCCATGGGCTATGGCTTAGGTGGGCAGTGTTTGGCTGGCATTCCCTCCCATGAAGTATTCATCAGATCCAATCAGAAATTGGTTACACGTGTAACAGTCACGTCACTAGTGCACCTGTGTTATATCTTCCTGGAAGATCGGGATTGTAGCATGAAACACCCACCACAGGGCAAACTCACTAAGGATACTTTCTTCCCTCGGTGTCCTGCATAGAACCTTCTGGCATCCTGAAATCCAGTCAATAGAGACTCAGTTCTTTTCGGTCAGTTCTAGCTTGATTTCTTTCCGTCCTACGACCAAAGCGTGAAACAGCGATTTAAAAAAAAAAAAAAACTTAAACGTTCTAACACAGCGCAATCCAAAGATTATACCAACTTGATGAGGAGTGATGGTGGGAAAAATATTAAAGCCTTTACTGTTTTAGTTTAGAAACTTCATCAATAGTCACAGTTCTGTATTCAAACCATTATGCTTCCGTTAGCAGTGCAGTAAAAATACTGCAAATTCATAACATACAGAAGGCTCCGGTCTGCGCAGAGGTGTTTCGGGCAGTACGGTGACACCATGCATAGGGCAAAGTGTACGTGTGTGTTCAGAACCAAAGCTGCAGAGAAGTCATGTGATGTGGCACCAGCAAGCACTGCCAGAAACACCTGGGACCCATTATGCATTTGATTTTTAATTAAATGTCGGACTGTGTTCGCTCGGAGACCTTTGACTGTTGCCAGAATCTTCCCAATCCCTACATTCAGTTACGGGAATCCCATATAGGGTCACAATCCACTGTTTGAAAAGCTTCATCTTGAGAACCCCTTCGAGGTACCTGATAAGGACAGAGGAGACTTTGACGTCCTCCCCACCCTCTCTCCAGATATTAGCAACATCTATTCTGTTGACCAGCCATCGTGTCTGTCGCCCCTGCCAGGCAATCCCAAGACCCCAGAATTGGATTTGGGGGGGAAACTATAACAATTAATGCCATTGTTTAAGGCCTTTGAGTACCTCCCCCTGTGTGGCTATTTAAAAAAAAAAAATGGCCCTTATCATGATGCCTGGGACTGCTCTTCATGAGCTCAACCCTCAAAAGTCCTTGGACTTTTGTAGAAAATGTGATACGGTCTCCAGGTTGTAAGGAAACAGATAAAGTAGTATTCTGGGCCCATGAAATTAGCTTTCTCTTAGCTTAGTTTGCTTTTTAATTCATGTGCAAAATCAGAGCCGTCTCCAAGTAGAGATCTATAACTGGAGCACTTTCGTGAACCATGGACGGCCATAACTCTCTGACCAGAACTTGGGCCCTGGAAGAGAGAGCTTCATAGAAGCAGGTCATCAGACACTAGCTCCCTCCCACACCTCAGCATGTCCTAGCCTCTGGCTGCTTCAAGGCTGCCTGGTGCTTCCTGGGCCTCGTCTGTTCTTTTAACTTTACATGGCCACTCCTGTGAGCAAGATTTGGCAGGGCTGGTGTAGGGAGAGGTAATCTCAAACAGATGTACCAGAGCGGAGGCAAAAGAAAGAAATGCACCTGCTGGGGATGTCCTTTGAGATAAGCTCACAAAGGGTCCACAGTCTTGGCAGGAGAGAGATCCTCTCACTTCATCTCAGAAGCTGAGGGAGCAAGACGTGACAGGAATGGGCAGTAGGGGAGACAGTTATGGTGTGTGTGTGTTGGGGGGGGGTGATTCTAGAACTAAGTATCGAGAGTGATTTTCCGTTGCTGTGTGCCCTCCGCTTGTTTTCTGCTTTCATTAAATCTCATGACTACCCAAAGTCAGACATCTAGAAAGTACCAGAGCAGAATGCACTCCAGAGATGCCTGGTTACAGAGCCATGACCTTGACAGAGATACCCTGTTTAGCCCTCAGCATAGAAAATCTGCCTTAGAATGAAACATTATTGGGGGAGGGGGGAGGCTGTTTTCTGGCCTTCTCTGTGTACTCCACAGAGGAGTTGATTGAAGGGGGGAGTTCGAATACACTTGCAGGGATTTAAGCCATTTCCAGAAAACCACTTCCAGGTTTGAGGGAGGTGTAGAGGCCTTGCTGGTTGGTGCAAAGCAACAGGCAAGATAGAGAACATTGCCTGGGCAAGAGTAGCTAGACAAAATCGCCTTGTATGTCTTCCTCCTTGAGTCCCCAAGGTCTCAGTGCCCAATATGTCTCAGACCTCCAGCCACAAGAGAGACCTGACAAACTGTGTTTTCTGCCCTCCCTCCCCCACACCTTTCTGCCTACCTCTACAACCCTCCCTGTTCCCTGATCCCGGAACCCCCTCCTTTCTACGCATGCGCCCCTAAAGCTGCTCCTGCCCCCTGGGCTTTGAGGGACAGCGGTGTGAGATCAACCCAGATGACTGTGAGGATAACGACTGTGAAAACAGCGCCACCTGTGTGGACGGGATCAACAACTACGCATGCGTGTGCCCGCCGAACTACACAGGTACAGACGTTGAGGGCAGTGCCCATGCTGGGGTGTTTTGTGGGGTCGAGAGTAGCACTAAGGATGCGATTTTCTGATATCCTGGAAGGAGGAGGGACCCCACCTCCTCTCAAGAGAGGGCTCTCCAATACCCTCTGGGTTGCTTGTCCCTCTCCTCCACCTTCACCCTGTCCCGAGTAAACCTCTACTTCCTCCCCACTTTGGAACATACCAGGCTTTCTCATCTGCCTGTGTGGCGCCCGCCTGTGCGCGCTTACAGCCACCCCCTTCGTTAGGAGCCCCACATGTTTGAGGCTGGGCAGAGAGACGCTTTTACTGTTGGTGTCTGGATCTGGAAACCTGCCTTCCAGACACTCCTATAGGAACTGGAAATGCAAAACTGAACAAGACCCAGCTCCTTCCCAGAAAAGGCCGAGAAACACTAGCTTCAGGGGGAGAAGACGTCTGCGGTGGTGGGAGACCCGAGTGGAGAACTTATCCCAACTGGTGACTATAGAGAAGGCTCCCACGGGAAGGAATCCTTAAGAATGCCTTTCCACCCACCCAAGCCCAGTGCCGATGTTTCCTACATCCACAACCCCTCCTGAGTAGAGTTAAATCTACCATTAGCTTGGGAGGCAAAATGTCACCAAGTGATATAGGCAGCCTGCTTTGTGACCTGAAGTGGCATTTTCCCAGACTGCACCTCCATGAACTCTTCCAAGGGTCAACCCTTAAAAACAGTAATACATATAAAACCTTGAGAAACTCTGCCTACGGTAATAATCATCTTCTTGGAGCTGAAAAGAACCAAACAATAAGAGTTGTGGACACTTCTGCTTTAGGGAATGCTCTTTGTGCTGGTTCCCGGTGTACTCGATCTCTTCTTACCCCACCCACAACGCCGTTACAGACCTAGACGTAAGTGACGTCATTTGGAAATCCGAAGGGGTTTCCGCGCCATACTGCATAGAGCCCAGCTCTTCTGTGAAGTGGAGCAGGAGATGGGAAGTGCACGCGGCGTCTGGAAGCAGTTGTCATGCCTGAGAGGAGGAAGGGCAGAAACTCCCTTCGCCCCTCAGAGACTGCTGTTAAACAAAGAAACCCTGTCTCAAAATAACAAAAACAAAACAAGAAAAGAATATGCTCTGGCTGGAGAGCTGGCTCAGAGGTTAAGAGCACTGACTGCTCTTCCAGAGGTCCTGAGTTCAAATCCCAGCAACAACATGGTGGCTCACAACCATCTGTAATGGGATCTGATGCTCTCTTCTGATGTGTCTGAAGACAATAGCACTGTACTCACACATAAAATAAATAAATCTTTTAAAAAGAATGTGCTCAATGCCAAAATAGAATCACAAACGGCCCGGCTAGCAGCTGAGGAGAAGGAAAAGAGGTTCAAATTGCCTCTGTGGCAGAGACGGACTTCAACAAATTCCCAACGTGCAGATGGGCATTTATGTGGGCAGCTGCGATGAGCCCTCCTGGTATCTGCAGGTTCCCGGGCTATACAGCAGATGCGTTGTCCTGTCCCTGGAGAGGGGAAGCATTACAGCTTCTCCTCAAAACACATCCACCCCCTACACAGACACTTGTCTACTCCCTGAGTTTCTGTGGGAGACCAAGAAGAGGAGGAGGCCTCCCAAGAACACAGTGCCTCTCCCTGGGCAAATGTTGAGAGGTCCAAATCAGGGCAGGGCAGGGGTCAGCCAGGCCTCACCACAGGGGAGACCAGCCTCTGAGGCCATGCCTCATGCAGTCACTGCCCAGCCACCTTCTTACTTCTGCCCTCTCAGCCTTCTATTCCCTCCTGACCCCAACCCCCTACCCTTCCGGAAAGAGCATCCATCATTAGACGTTTTCCTCTCTTAGATCACCCAAGCCCAGCAGTTAAAAACAGTCTGCTCTTTCACAAGACCTGGGTTCGAGTCCCAGCACCCACATGGGAGCTCACATTGTAGCTCCAGTCCTGGGGGATCAGATGCCCTATACTGACCTCTGTGGATACTAGGCCTGCATTTGGCCACAGACATACATTCAGGCAAAACACTTGTACGCGTGAAAATAAAAACAAGTAAATTTTTCCAGGAAAAATTAAATAAAATCCTTGCTTTAAACTCATTCACTGCTCCATGATACAGTCCTGCCCCCCCATTTCTACATTCCTTAACGTACAGTTATTGGATTTATCCACAAGCTTCATCCCTCAGTATTTATGACACATCAGGCCTTTTCTGCAGCACTGTGAACTTCAAAGGTGATGTACCCGGAGGTCAGAACTGCAAGTTCCTTTATTTCCTTCTCTGAAGCACGCCAAGGGCTTTCTTGCCTGTCGCAGATACAGCGTGCCTGGCCCATTTTCCCGGGAAGTCTCCTCTGGCCTCCTCAGCAGAGTTGTATGTAGCTTGCCCTCTGCATCCACAACTTATCTTCACAGTGGCATCTACGACTCTGAACAGTAACTGCCTGCCTGGCCGCAGATAACGCTCACTAAGCAATGAGAAGGTCAGACTGGCCGTTGTGTTCCCAGCACCTGTTACGGTGCCTCCCGTGTATATGACACTCTATACAAGGGTGTTGAATGGGGAAGGGGGATACACACGGCCCAAGTCAGGGTCTGGCCTGTGCGTCAGCTGCAACAACTCCAGGAGCCCCACGAGAGAAACAGACAACGCTGGCTATCCAGGAGAGACCTAGGGGTCTTCGCTGTCTCTCTAGGGAAACTGAGTCAGGAGTCCCGTAGAAAGGATAGACTAAGAAAAGAATGTAGGGTTCCCGGTGTCCATAACTTAGACCTAGGGTGGGTCAGATCTAACCCTGAGGCCTTGGTTTTGCCCCGTACCCTCCCTGATGCCTTCTTTCTCTTCCCTCTGACCTCCAGGGGAGCTGTGTGATGAGGTGATTGACTACTGCGTGCCCGAGATGAACCTCTGTCAGCACGAGGCCAAGTGCATCTCCCTGGACAAAGGATTCAGGTAAGGCCCAGCTCCATGCTCTGGCAGAGAGCCCTGAGGACCCTCCCTCCAACAGCCTGGGTTTGAGGCCCTGAGGCAGGTTGTGTGTGTGTGTGTGTGTGTGTGTGTGTGTGTGTGTGTGTGACCCATATTTCCCCAAGTTGCCTTTATCTTTCATAGTTTCTTCCTTTCTGGATTCTTCTGATGACAGGAAAAGATAAAGAAGTGGATACATCACCTCTTCCTCTTCCCCTCCCTTTGCTCTCACATTCTCTTCTCCCGTCTTCTTTTCTCTTTCTTACATATCTCTCCTTCCCAGAGCTGAAGCGAGGCATCCACAGAAGGAACCGTCAGAGGTAGCCTCTGTCCTAAGGGTGTCTGGCTGCCTTCCCAATGCATAGCCTTCCTGGTGGCCCACCATCACTGACCTGCTTCCCCAAGGCCACAGGAAGTTTGCTAGACTGTGGCAGCTGTGGGAGGGAGGAGGTGGGACCAGGAGTCGTCAGCTCAGCAGCCTCTGCCATGGGTAAAGCTGTCTCTTCCATCTCCAGCAGCAAAGCCAGCTAGCATCAGGGGACCACATGAGCAACTCCCAGTTAGGAGGAGGCAGCCTAGGAAGAACACCAAGTTCCTCAGCCCCAGTGGATCTCCCCATATGTCGTCTCTTTTTCTTTCTCTGTGTGTGTGCACATGTGTGAGGGAGCACTCTCAGCAGCACGGTGTGTGTGTGTGTGTGTGTGTGTGTGTGTGTGTGCGTCTGTATGTGTGCGTCTGTGTGCGTGTGCGTGTGTCTGTGTGTGTCTGTGTGCGTGTGTGTCTGTGTGTGTGCGTCTGTGTGTGTGTCTGTGTGTGTGTGTGTCTTTGTGTGTGCATGTGCGTGTCTGTGTGCAGGCCACAGGTTGATGCGGATTGTTGGCAGAGGGTTTCTCACTAAGCCTGAAGGTTACGATGCCAGGGTTGGCTTTTATGTGGTTTCTGGGGGGAATCTAAACCTGGGCCCTCAGACTTACACAGCAAGCGTTTTACCTACTGAGCCACCTCCCCAGATCCTGTATTGTCCTTTTCTATGGGGACATCATGGGCTCAATGCTCATCTGGAAGGAAATTATTGTAAGAGGTGTGAGGCCTTTGGCTTTGCCAAGATAAAGGAAACCACAGCGTCTCTGCGTGCCACCCCTTTCACATCTAGCTGTCTGCGTGTGCCTCTCTGAGATATGCTAGGCAGGTGTTTCGGGAGGTGGGGCCGCCTGAGCATGACTCCCGGACTCCCTCCACCCCAGGATCCAACATCGATTGAAAGCTTTTATTTACTGAATACGAGGCTGTCTACTGCCGGGTGGACAAAACTGTGTGATGTGCAAACTGGGAAGAAGAAATGTGCAAAATGCATGCTTAGACCCAAAGCAGAGGTGCCCAGACGGTCAGGCAGCTTTGGGTGCGCTCGGCAGGAATAGTGGGAGGTGACTGGCCCTCAGAGAGAAACACTGAGGAGCAATTAAACAAGCAGCAAACCTAGAGGTCACTGGCTTAGAAACTGGCCAGGGGTGGGCGTGGACACAGAGGGTTAGAGCTGCCAGATCTTCCGATCCTCTGACGCTTCTTCTGAAAAACCTCACCCTGGACTATAATCAAGGGCCCTTGAGTCTGGGACAAGATGGGAAAGAGAGGCACCAGCCGAGCTTTCCTTGAGTCATCTTATTTATATTGCCCTGTCTCCCAGGAGACAGTGTCTCAGAAAGTCTGGAAGCCAACTCAGTAATGGCAGTGTTTATAATCAAATATATTTAAAGCAATAATCTATTCTCCCAATGAGGCATTTTATTATTGTATCCCCCCTCCCTTCCCCTCATCAAACACACGATATCCCACAGCCTAGAGGGACACCGGTGAGAGGCAGTGATACAGTCAGGGTGACCTTTGCTTATCCTTGGAGACACTTTAATGAGGTCTCAGTGTTGGGCAGATCTGCTCAGAGGCCCTGAGAATAATAACGAAGAGATCTCATTGACTTGCGTGCACTGAAAACTCCACCCAGTACCTACCTGGTCTCAAGCTTCCAATGGAGAAACCAGGGCCCCCCACCCCCCAGTCCATACGCAGTGGCACACACACAGCCGCCAGGGAACCAAGAGAGAGAAGGGTTTGCAAGTCAATCCATGTCTGGCTGATTGCTCAGCTAAATCCAGGTATCCGGATGTCCTTGGCCCCTGGTCACTAGATCCAAACAGAGAGGATTTACACATTGTCAACGTGGAAGATTCAGCAAAATGTCTGAAAACAGAAAGAATTGAAGTGGCTCTATCTGCTGTCTCTGTAATCGGAGAAGTATTATGTAGACCCTGGTCCTGAAACCAACATCTCAGGGGAAAATGTGAGGAACATAGCCCTGGGTCAGAGGCTCCTTGTTTGGTTGGTTGGTTGGTTGGTTGGTTGGTTGGTTGGTTGTAACTGGTTTCACTGTGTAGCCCTGGAGTCCTAGAGCTCACTTTCCAGACCAGGCTGTCCTGAAACTCAAAGATCTACCTGCTGGGATTAAAGGCCTATGCCACCACCGCCTGGCTACATTTTTTTTTTCTTTCTTAAATAGCAAAATCTTCAGGTGTTTCCTTTGCTCATTAATGCCTGAGAAGAAGGCCTCACTGATAGAATTTTGTAGACACTTCCGCCTCCCGGCCTCCACCACTGAGTTTGGAAGAGAGGGTAGTTTCCCTACTCATTGGTTGCCTTGAGCTTCATGCTTTAAAAGGTTGTTTTTGTTTTTGTTTTTTTTATCCTGTTAAATGTTGGGTAGATGGGTGTCTGCACATTGGAGAAGGTCAGTTAATTTCAGGCATTCTCCAGGGCTCTTTGGATGCAGATAATGCAAACTCAGATGCCTGCCAAGGCTGGGGTGTTTGGTTTCATGGTTTTTTTATTAATATATTTTTTAGCTCATTTTCAAAACACCGGGTTTCCTTTCGACATCCATACACACCCATCACTGTGCCCTGATCATAATCGCCCTTCCCGCCCTCCTCTGCCCTCCACCAGGTTCAGTTTTACCAGCAGCCGAAGTGTTGAAATAAAGCCTATTCCCATGTCTCAGCTTTCTAGTTTGTTCCTTTAGAGAAATGGCCGACATTATGGTGGTAGACATTTCTTTAATTTTTTAAAGATTTATTTTTATCTTATGCATGCATATATCTGATGTACCCATGTCTCTTCAGAATCTTCCCTAGCAGTTCTACCTGGCTCTGGTGTAATGCTGGGGTTCTACCTGACTCTGTCTACAGTGAGCAAGGGATGAGGAGTGTCTTTTTAGTTTTGTTGTTCCTCCTTTGGAGTCAGGTCCTGAGGGTGCAAGCTAAGAATTCAGAGTTCCTGCTTGCCCTGAACTTCCTGCCTATGCCCTCTCGCCCTTGGACTTAGATAGATGGCATTTTGACTTTTACTCTGCCAGAAGGATTGAGCTGATGGGCCAGGGAGGTGCACAGGTTTTGCAGGAGGGAGAGAGGCCAGAGAACACTGTGTCCATGTGTGTTCATAAGGGTGTCTTAGCTCTGGGCACTCTCAGGTCTGATTCTATGCAGGGATGTCTGTTATGTGTCACCTCCAATCAGTGAGCCACAGACTCGTGTTCTGCCTACATATAGCCTTGGTTTTGGCGATAGCAAAATATGGTAGCCCTCTAGGGAGGGCTGGACCCGTGGGACTGGGGCCTGTGCAAGGACTGGGAAATAGGAGCTTTTCGCCCTTCCTATCTCAGCTTGAACGTCTGGACAAGCAATAAAGTAAAAACGAAGGCAGCACTGCCGCCATCTTTCCCTTCACCTCACTGTCATCACCTGGATGCTGCACTGTCTGACTTTACACAGTGTTCACTGCACTCCAGAGTAGGGGAGTTTGTTGAGGACCCGTGGCTTTGAGAGAATGTGCAAGAAAGAGAAGCCATGAGTGGCCAGTACACCTAGAATAGCATGTGACACAGTAAGTGTAGCTGTCGTTCGTGTCACGTGATGAGGCTTTGGGGAGGTGGCTTGAGTGCCTTCTCAGTGCTGCTTTAGATAGAGCCCTCTCCCCTGCAGACCACTAAGGATCTGATGAGATGGTCCTTGAAGGTGCTCAACTGGGTGTCTGACACCAAGGTCACCTGGGGTGTCAACTCAAGGTAGAAGGAACCAGATCTGACCGAAACGCTATATGGTTCATCCCATGCTCCCAGCCTGGTTCTGAAAACAGAACTTGTCCCATCCCCTACCTACAGCATCTAGACCTTCCTTGACTCTGGGAGCAAAAGCTGTGGACCATAAGTGGAGCCCAGTAGCGAAGGGTGGCCCGGTGAACCCTTGAGGAACTAGAAAGAGAGGTTTGGCAAGAGAAAGCACAAGAGCATCTGCAAGCAAGCTGGCAGGCCCTGAGCTAGCTTCTCTCTGCCTGTGTTCCAGGTGCGAATGTGTCCCTGGCTACAGTGGAAAGCTGTGCGAGACAGACAACGATGACTGTGTGGCTCACAAGTGTCGCCACGGAGCCCAGTGTGTGGACGCGGTCAATGGCTACACGTGCATCTGCCCCCAGGGCTTCAGGTACGGCAGAGGAGTACCTCAGAAGGAAGGTGGTGTGGTCTAGATGGAAGGAGGAGGCAGCGTTGCAGGCCTCCCTGCAGCTAGCCAGGGCAGTTCCATGCAGAAGTTGGACTTGAGCCTAACTTATCTTAAATTAAGATAATTTTTTAAAAAAAAAAGGCCAGGTGGTGGTGACACACACCTTACCAGCACCTGAGAGTCAGAGGCAGGTGGATCTCTGTGAGCTCAAGGCTAACCCAGTCTATAAAGTGAGTTACAGGACAGCCAGGGTTGTTACACAGAGAAGCCCCTATCTCGGGGGTAGGGGGGTTGGGGAGGGTGAGTCACAAAGCTCATTGCTCTTACAGAGGACCCAAGTTATGTTCACAGCACCCACATCAGGTAGTTTACAACCGTGTATATCTCTAGCTCTGGACGGATCCAACCCCTCTGGCTTCTGTGGGCACGGGTACTCATGTGCACATGTACACACACACAGACATACACACATAATTCAAAATTCTTTTTAAATAAATTCTTCTTAAATAGAATCTTCATATGGTAGCTCAGCTACAGTGTTATGTCTCCATCTCCAGAGCTCTTCACACACTGCACAATTCTAACCCCAACACCATCAACATCTCAGCCCCCATCACCTCCAATCCCAACACCATCAACATCTCAACTCCCCACCACCTCCAACCCCAACACCATCAACATCTCAACCCCCATCACCTCCAAGCCCAACACCATCAACATCTCAACCCCCCACCACCTCCAACCCCAACACCACCCCCATCACCTCCAAGCCCAACACCATCAACATCTCAACCCCCCACCACCTCCAACCCCAACACCACCCCCATCACCTCCAAGCCCAACACCATCAACATCTCAACCCCCCACCACCTCCAACCCCAACACCACCCCCATCACCTCCAAGCCCAACACCATCAACATCTCAACCCCCCACCACCTCCAACCCCAACACCACCCCCATCACCTCCAAGCCCAACACCATCAACATCTCAACCCCCCACCACCTCCAACCCCAACACCACCCCCATCACCTCCAAGCCCAACACCATCAACATCTCAACCCCCCACCACCTCCAACCCCAACACCACCCCCATCACCTCCAACCCCAACAACATCAACATCTCAAACCCCCATCACCTCCAACCCCAACACCATCAACATCTCAAACCTCCATCACCTCCAACCCCAACACCATCAACATCCCAAACCCCCGTCACTTCCAACCCCAACAACATCAACATCTCAAACCCCCATCACTTCCAACCCCAACAACATCAACATCTCAAACCCCCATCACCTCCAACCCCAACACCATCAACATCTCAACCCCCCATCACCTCCAACCCCAACACCGTCAACATCTCCATCCCCTCCTTGTAATACTGACACTCTCATTCCACTTTTTGGGTCTGTGAACCAACTTCTCCAGGTACCTCATTTGAATAGTCAGGAAGTGCTGGCCTTTATGGCTAGCTCCTTTCACTGAGCACAGCACTCTCAAGGTCCATCTGTGTGGTTGTAGGTGTCAAAACTCCTTCCTTGGTAAGGCAGAATTTCCCTGCTGGCTAGCTATGCCATGTTCTGTGCATTCACTCAACTGTACTCTGCACAGACTCACCCCAGTCCAATCTGATGACTCTGAAACATTCCCTCTAATCTGATTCATTGTTTCTTTAGTTTTTACACTTATTTATTGATTGTATGTACATGCACGCGCGCGCGCACACACACACACACACACACACACACACACACACACTCACACCACACCACTCTTGCAGAAATCAGAGGACAATTTGTGGGAGTTAGTCAGTTCTCTCCTGACATGGGTGCCAGGAATCAGACTCAGGTCATCAGGCTTAGCAGCAAGCACCTTTACCCACTGAGCTGAGCTGTCCTCCACTCTGATTCAGAGACGAGAGAGAGAGACTTAAAGGGACTTGCTCCAGTTAGAGGCAAGGATGAAACTTCACACTTCAGCTTTCCTCTTTATCAATAACTATGGGTGTCTCCTCTCTCCCATGCCCTCTCTCTCCAGCGGGCTCTTCTGTGAGCACCCCCCACCCATGGTTCTGCTACAGACCAGCCCCTGTGACCAGTACGAGTGCCAGAATGGGGCGCAGTGCATCGTGGTACAGCAGGAGCCCACTTGCCGCTGTCCCCCAGGCTTCGCTGGGCCCAGGTGTGAGAAGCTCATCACTGTGAATTTCGTGGGCAAGGACTCCTATGTGGAACTGGCCTCTGCCAAGGTCCGGCCCCAGGCCAACATCTCCCTGCAGGTGTGTATGCTCTTCCCATCCCAACTACCACAAGTGGAAGAAGTGTGGCTTCCTCAGAGTACGGCTGGGGTTCCCCAGATCATTAGCAAACCTGCCTCTTTTCCCAGAATATCAGCTTTGCAGGAGCTGGGCTGGAACAGTCCTTAAGAACCTCCCTGGTCAGTCTCACAGCAGACATGGGTGCTGAAGGAACACAGAGGGGGACATGCTCCCGGCCTCTAGGGAGGAATCAGAGCAGGCTGTCCAGACACAAGAAGAGCTAAGCCAGATCTGAAGCTTATGTAGTTGCCTGAATTGTGGGGAGTAGGATAAGAACCTGGGGTGACCAAGCAAAGAGCATGAGTCAGAGAGGAGCTAGCTAAGAGATCTGCATTTGCAGAGACGTAGAGACACAAGCAAGAGGGACACAGTCGGGGAGTGGGAAAGAGTTTAGTATAAACCAAGTTGTCCCAACAGCTTAGGCACAGGGATGCAACTGGACGGGGCTGGTCAATGAGTAGTCCAGGTCCTGCTGGGTGCTCCTGTGACCCTAGCCGGGTGATTTAATCTGGACCTTCTGTAAATATTCAGCACCTATAATTACTACTCCGTAACGAGCGCCTATACACAGCAGGCCATGCCCCAGACTGTGGGGCTGAAGATCCACGAGAACATCCTCTCCCTGAAGAGCCTGATCAGTGGGCAGGGCTACACCGTAGGGGTGGATGCTACTACAGATAGGAAGCCGCTATCCCCCTCCTGCTCTCTTCCTTCACCCTCCCCACCAGTACTCCAGACAGCCCAATGCACAGTAGGATGTACCTGTGCACATCCAGCCCTGTGGAGAATTACCCAGGAGCTAGCCGGCCAGCAGGGCAGCTTCTACTAAAGCCGGGCTTCCAGCCTCAGCAGCACCTAGAATCCCCTGTAGAGCTTTCAAATGTCCGTTTGCACACGAAGGCTAGTACTGACTTGCTCTGGGGTGAAGCCCAGTCAGTGGTATTGTTCAGATTCCCCTAAAGGGCTCTGAACACACTGCTTGCTTCCTAAGATACACTGAGGTAAGCTCTGGTCTTTAGCCTTTGTTTACAACTATTATATGTTTGATACTGAGAGACGGACTTTAAAGGAGGTGGGTACTTTGTTGGGTCACATTGTATCCTAGTGGGAGAAACAGATCAGGACTGGGGCCTTCAGACCTGCACAGATACAACCAGCCCAGTTCCCACACCCAAACACTCAACCAGCCACAAATCAAAAACATTTTAAAAAAACTTACCGCTATATTGAACATGTATGGACACACTGAGCCCCTGCCAGGTATGTCCAGCCCACAGCCCTCTGGCCGTATGTAGCCAATGACAGCTATGAATGCGATCCAGACAAAATTGTAAACTTACTTAAAATGTGAGATGTTTTTATTTGTGAATTTTTTATAAGCTGATTGCACAGTCCCCCAGTATGAATTTGTTAGTGACACGGTTACGTCACAGTCTCGAACGGTTGAGCATGCCGGTAACTGCTACATGTGCAGGACAGCTATTTCCATAGCATTTTTCCTGTCCTGGGTATCATCATTCAACCAGAGGTAATAAAGAACATGGGAGCTTGCAGGGATTTAATGCAGATACTATTCTATGTAAGGGACTTGAGCATCCTCCAGGGGTCAGTGACCCTGATGTCACAGCACATAGTACATGTTCAATGCATATTTGTCGGAACAATTTGCTCAGCTAGTATTTGCTGGAGCATAAACTTGAGTCTTGCCTTCTGAACTAGAACAGCCAGATGGGGAAAGAGATGTGGATTTGAATTCTAATCTGGTCTAGGCTCTGAGGCAGCCACCTGAAGAGGGTGCTAGGAGTGGGTCAGGTGAGGGTGGAGCGTGGGTAAGTGCTAACCCACACACCCTGATGGCTCTCCCCAGGTGGCCACTGACAAGGACAACGGCATCCTTCTTTACAAGGGAGACAACGACCCCCTGGCACTGGAGCTGTACCAGGGTCACGTGAGGCTGGTGTATGACAGCCTGAGCTCCCCTCCGACCACGGTGTACAGGTAAAGACCTCTCCTCTCAGCCACAGAATCTGTTCCTACGGAGCAGACACCAGGTGACTCCGAGGCCTCCTGTCCCACACAGACACAGCTCTCACACAGTGGCAGGTGGGGAGGAGAAAGGTGCCAGTGGAGGCAGAAGTGGGAAAGCAAGGCAGGCCCATGTGGGAGATGACACCTCATTACCATAAGATAAATGGCCAGCTGGCTACTGTGCATGGAGCCAGGTGCTCCGATGGAGATGAGGCTGCTTAATGAGGTGCCCTTTTCAAAATGTCATCCTAATCTTTTATTAGTTTAAGAAAGAAAGCCGGGCGATTAGCATGCAATTCAAGGAGAGGAAATTCAAGAGCACCCAGGGAACAGGACTATGCTTAAATGACTTTCAAACTGTTCTGAAAGACAGTGATTCCTAAGTCTTTTTAAATCACCCCTGTAGGTTGGACAGCATGCTAGAGCCGTAACAAAATACCAGAGGGGATCAGCTTATAAAGAGGGAAGGTTTCTCTTGGCTCGCAGTTCTAGAGATCTCAGTCCGTGGTCATTTGGCTTCGTCACTTTGACTTTCTCGTCATGGTGGGGAGTGTTGTGTTAGAGCAAGCTGCTCACTTCACGGTAACTGAAAAGCAAAGAGAGAAGAGGAGCCTGGGGTCTCTTCAGTCCCTTCAGCCTATGCCCCTCGGTGAGCAGAGGACTTCCCGCGTAGAACCTACTTCCCGAAGGTTCCACCACCTTCCAGCAGCACCGTGGGCTCTGGACCAAGCCTTCCATACACAAGCTTTTAGGGGACCCCTTAGACAGCAGACTGCATGTGACTTGACATGACTGCTGCTCCCTCGTGTGCCACTGTAAGCCAACACGGAACCTACTCACCCTCTCCAGCCTGGCCTGAGTGCCACCTCACACAGACAGGCTCATCCACTCCAAATGTTCCCTGATGCTCACTAAAGGGGAGGGTGAGCACCCCTCATCCGAGATAACGCTCCAGAGTCAGAAACCTTATGATGCGCACAAGTTTCCAGCATTTAGACTGTCCTCATCGAAAATGAGGTAGAACTGCCCTGCAGAGTTGGGAGGCCCAGGCCTCTGATTCTCCTCTAGCAAACCCAGTCTAAAAACCCTCGGTTAAAGCCAGTGGTATGAGATGATGATGGTAGCAAAGGCCTTTAATTCTAGTGCTCTGCAGGCTGAGAAGTGTGTGTGTGTGGATCTCTATGAATTCCAGAACACCAAGGGCTACCCTGCTTCAAAAGAACTAAATAGGGCTGGAGAGATGGCTCAGTGGTTAAGAGCACTGACTGCTCTTCCAGAGGTCCTGAGTTCAAATCCCAGCAACCACATGGTGGCTCACAACCATCTGTAATGGGATCTGATGCCCTCTTCTGGTGTGTCTGAAGACAGTAACAGTGTACTCATATAAATAAAATAAAAATAAAATTAATAAAAAAACTAAATAAACAGCAGTTAGAGCTGGAGGGCATAGTTCAATAGAAGGGTGTTTATCTAACGTGCATGCAGTCCCTGAATCCAGTCTTCATATCGCAGAAATACACACACAGAGGGTGGGGGAAGGGAAGCAAGGGAAGGAGTAATCAGTGGTTCTGAGAGCAGAGTATGGCAAAAATACAAAAATACACATTTTTTTTTCAGTCCTTACCCCAGAAGTAATCAATCTGAAGCTACCAGACAGCAAATCTGTATTTAAGGAATCCTTCAGGTGACCCTCATGCATTTAAAAAAAAAAAAAAGAAAAAAAGAAAAAAATTGAGATAAGACCCTCCCTCCTGTGTAGCCCCAGCTGGTCTGAAACTCACTATATAGACCAGGCTAGCCCCGAACACCCAGAGGTCTATCTGCCTCCACCACTGGAGTACTAGGATTAAAGGTGCTTGGTGCGTAAATTTCAGAAGCGGGGGTTAATGTATGAGAGTTGGATCTTGAAGGGAGAAACTCACATGTGCAGAGAGAACTCGAAGGCGGCTGTGTCAGGACTGCTGCAAAGACAAGCACCAACCAGAGCGGAAGGCTCCTGGAAGAAGGTGGGGAGAAACAAGGCCAGCCTCAGACAGTAAGACAGAGCAGACACTGGGTCTCCTATCATCTTTGCTTCTGAAACTGCTGACCTTGAACCAGGTGGGAAGAATGGAGAGCAGGGAGGCAGGCCCAGCAGCTGCCTGATAAACCATCTGCCTGAGAGAAAGCCCTCCTGTCACTTGGAGTGTTAAAGGAGTGTCTTCCTCTCCCTCCCCGCTTCCTTCCTGTGGCACTGATGGGCATTTCCTAGGGTGCTGGTTAGTGTGGATGGAACAGTACTTAGCAAATGAGCCATGATGTAGACATTCCAGGATGGATGGATGGATGAGAGGTGGGTTTCCAGAAGCAGCTGAGCTCTGTGCAGAGCGAGGGGCCTCTGGAAACACTATGCTGAGTTGGGGAAACCATTGCTACCTCCTAGAGCTACCACCAGGGAGTTGTATGAATGTGTTGAGTCCACTAGGGAGGTGGCATGACCTTGGAAAGAAGCAAGTGATGGGCATCTGGGCAGATGACTCAGATTCACATGCCAAACCTTGCTGCAGAACATTGCTGCCCTTCTGCACATAACCATAAGGGGCCCCAGGCTCCAGAAATCCCGCACTAAAAGTGATTTTGTGGGACAGTTCATGTATGTCATTCACATCATGTAAAGGCAATTTTAGAGTGTATGGTGTGCGTGTGTGGTGTATGGTGTGTGTGTGTGGTGTGTATGTGTGTGTGGTATATGTGTGTGTGGTGTGTCTATATATGTGTATGTGGGGGTGTGTTGGGGGTGTGTGTGAGTGTGGTGTATGTGTGCATGTGTGATGTGGTGTGTGTATAGTGTGGTGTGTGTGTATGTGTGTGTGTTGTGTATGTATAGTGTGGTGTGTGTGTGTGTGCATGTGTGTGTGTGTTGTGTGGGGGGGTGTGGTGTATGTGTGCATGTGTGTGGTTGTGTGTATGGTGTGTGTGTATGTATGTGGTGTGGTGCATATGTGCATGTGTATATGTGTATGTGTGTGTGTATAGTGGTGTGTGTGTGTTTAGTCCTCACTGGCAGGGTTTCTCTGTAGCCCTAGGCATCCTGGACCTCACTCTGTAAGTTGAATTTATAATTCTAGCTTGCCTGTATAAAAGACACACCATCCAGATATTTTATTTATAAGCCATAAGCCTAGATTGACAGCTATGCTAACTTATTCTCTGGCTATGAAGTTCCCTTGTTACTTGCTGTTTCTCCTGGACACATTGCCCATGATCCATCTCCCTTCATGGCGACCTCACCTCAGTTCTCCTCCACCTCTGTTCTCCTCCACCTCAGTCCTCTTTCTCCTCCTCTCCCTCTACCTGCAACCCCCTCACTCGACATGACGTTAAGCATCCCACACACAGAAACATACATGTTGACAGACAGTGGCAGAATCTAACAGGCCTCCCTGGAGGCTCTCCAACCTGCTGTGGAGACACTTCCAAACAAGGAGTAAATGTCCCTGCTTGGAAGATAAGGAAGGGCGTTCCCACACGGCAGGGCCAGGAGATGCCACAACAGAGGCCCTCTGTGAATGCCATGCTGGGAGAGGCTGTAATTCATGACTTGTACTCTCAGCTAACAGCAGCTGAAGGGACAGAAGGCCATTCCTCAGAGTCACTGCAATGACTTCTCGCCACCTGAAAGGCCTCGTCAGCTTCAAATGAAAGCCAAGCTGCCAAACCAAACCATCGGGGGAGTTGGCAGCCTACAGATTTCTGTCCCCTGAGACCCCATGAGCTATCCCCATGAAAGAGTGAGCTGCCAGGGCCCCTGCAGGTTTTATCCTTCCAGAGAAGCTGGATGCTAGGGCCTCCCTCTGCCCATTGATTCTGCTCAGGCCCCCACTAGTCATAAGAAGTGAGGAAGCATGTCAAGGTTCTGCTGTCGGCTACAGGGCAGACACACCAAGCCCAGCTAGGTCTCTCCTGCCCCAGGATAGGATAGGCCTTCAGTGTGGAGACTTACCATGAGACTCCTCTGCCCACAGGGCCAGGGGCCTGTGGAAAGGGCAGCTAACCAGAACTCCAGTGGGTGTTGCTTCGAGGTAGATTATGAAGAAAAACTGGGAAAACAGGGTTTGGGGGGACCATGTCTTAGGTTTTTTAAGGTTTTAAGGTCTGATCAGAACTCCATACACTAGTCAGCTCTACCCAGCGAGGTGCATACCCTGATAGTTCAGATTGCCACCATCGCTGCTAAGGTCTTGGCCCCATTGGATCCTTAGCACATGAAGGATCGAACATCCTCATTCCTATTTGAGGGCTGAGAAGCCTGACTGCTCAGAGGAATCCCAGGATGGGAAGACACAGGTCAGGTTTCCACTAAACCCAACCCTCCCAGTGTGTGGCTGCAAGCTGTGGTACTAGGTGCAGAAGTCAGTTGGGGTTCCTGGGCCCAGGTTGCTTGCCCAAAGAAATCACAGGAGCTGTTTGTGGCTGCGGGGCTCTGTCGCCACCTATTGGTCACTCTTGGCATCAGGAGAAGTGACCACATGATAATCTTTCTTGTACGGTCCTACAGTCCCAGAGCTGGGAGACATGAGCTTAAATCCCAGCTCTTCTTCGTGAGGCCCTCTAATTCTCTGGGCAGTAAGTCTCTTGTTTCCAAACGAGGAAAGATGTGCCTCCTGCCTGTGGGCTTGTTAGGGTTAAATGACGATATTTCAGCCCCTGTCCTTACCCCACAAACCGCCCATTGCCACTAGGAAAAGAGAAAGAAAAAAGCATTTCCTGCTCTTGTAGAAGATGCTTTCGGCTCCCAGAAGCTATCATACAGCTCACTGTAACCCTAGTGCTAGGAGATCCAACATCTCTTCTAGCTTCAGGAAGCACCAGACAGGCAAGCGGTGCACATACATACATACATACATACATACATACATACATACATACATACATACATACACACACACACGTGCAGGCACTCACGCATACACAGACAATAGCTACGTCCTTAAACACAGAAGAGCACCGTAGGCTCCTCTGGCAATGGCTGTGGCCACAGCAGCTCTAGGCAGTAGCCCTCCAACCTGGCTAATGCAGTGCCACTGCTACTCTCTGGGCCCCGGGGAACAATCATGAAGACTCTCAGGCCCGTCATCTCCCCTGAAATCCCTAATGATCTCCTCAAAAGACCACCTGCGCTTGGCAATTCAGCAAGGTCAATTCTCTTAGAGCAAACGGAAGGGTTATGTTTGGTTTTTACTTTTACCATCTTTGTTGTTGTTGTTGTTATTGTTAGCGGTATGGCTGTTTTCCCACTGATATTTTGATTTGGAAGACCGGTATTTACAACCCTGACAGAAATCTTTGTGTGTGTCTGCGATCGTGAGTGCAGGCATGTACACACCAGGGCATGCAATGTGGAGGTCAGGGAGTCTTCCCAGCCACTTCGTTTGATGCTGGCTCTCTTGTTTATTCCTGTGTATGACAGGCTGGCTGACCTGTGACCTTCTGAGGGCTCTCCCGTCTCCACCCCCCATCTCCCTGAAACTCCGAGATTATAGATACACTGTGTATCTACAGTGTCTGGCTTTATGAGGATTCTAGGATCCAACCTCAGGGGTTAACTGCTACACAGCCACCACCAAGCCATCTCTCTGGTCCTTACGACTTTTGTTTTAACGGTGGGTGAGACAGGCAGACAAAGCTGTCCTTGGAGCCAGGGGAACCTAACCCTCCCTGAGGCAGAGTGTTGTAACTGCAGCCCTCTGTAGCTGCTGTAAGCACTGGACCCAGCCTGGTGCACAGCCAGGAAGGAGCTAATGGGGTTGCTCGCTGTGCCTGAGTATATCCAAAACAGGAAAATCACTGCCCCGACTACCTTGACCCTTACTTGGTTCTGGAAGGGAAGAAAGAAGGCCACACACATAACCCTGGCTTCACAGCTGCCTCTGATAGGGAAGTTGCCTAATGCTTACCTAAGCAAGAGGCACACCAAGGAAGTGGCACATTGGAAGAGGAACTGAGGTCACTGGGTGGCTGTGCCCTTACAGGGAACATTGGGACCTTGGGACCTAGTCCCTTCCTTCTTGCTTCCTGGCCACCAAGAAGTAAACAGGACTCTTTCAAAGACTGGCCTAAATCAGCTCTGGAATGCAACCTTTGAAACTGAGTTCCCAAATAGCCCATCCTTCCTTTCAGTTATGGGTCCCGGGAGCTCAATTACCAAGACAGCGGCAGCTCTGGGGTGGTCAGGGACACAGCTAGAAGTTTTTGCACATGGTTAGAAAACTAAGCGAGGGCTTGGCCCTCTTTCTCTAACCGTTATACTAATCAACTTGTCTGCAAGAGGACAGCCTCTGCCTGCTGTGACTCAGGGCAGTTGAGATGCCGCTGATCCATTCACACAGCTTCTCCACTGCTCAGCGCCCCATCCCTGCACCAGATCCCCCAGTGTCTCTCGGCTCCTGCCCCACCTTCATTTTCCTGCTTCTTGGCTGGACCTTATGCTCAAAAGTCGGCTGTTTGATTTAGAAACGTGGTGGAGTGTGGGCTTTGTGATTTGTTACTGGTCCCCCAGCACCTAAGACAGAAAGGCTGAGCCCTCGGTGAAAGCGTGGTAGACGGATGGACAGACTGGATGAGTGGATGGAGGAAACAGGATGTGTGGATAGATAGACAGGATGTGTGGATGGACAGTCAGGATGTGTGGGTAGATAGAGAGGAAGGAGTAAGAGTGGACAGGTCCATGAGTAGGAGGGAGGGAAAGAGGAAGGGAGGGTGGGGAGGACAGATTATGAGCTGACAAATGGCTACGTTTTATTTTGGAGGACTTGTGGGGATCCCAGGCTCCTCTCCATTGCTTTCTCTCAGCATCAAAGCTATAGTAAGGATCACCGGGGTGCAGGCTGGGGTGGGTTCTTATTGTCACTGTTCTCTGTATGTTTGCCCGGACACATGGAGGCCAGAGGACAGCCTCAGACATGGTTCCTCTGGTGCTGTCCATCTTCTTTGGAGACATAGTACCTCACTGGCCTGGGACAGACTGACGGGCTAGGATTGCTAATGTGCAGTGCTGCCCTTGGCTTTTCCTGTGGGTTCTGGGGATCTAACACGGAGCTTTCAAGACTAGCACTTCACTGACCCAGCTCTCTTCCGTAGCTCCTCAAAATAGTACAAATATCACCAATAACTTGATCACCCAGTAACTCTGGCAGGTGACCCTCCCCCTTGTGGAAGACACAGAGACAGGGATTCTGTGATTGGCCATTGTCCTGCCCATCAGTGAGAGCATGGGGAGCGGCCTCCATTTCTGTTCCACTCACCGACCTGTTCAGTATCTACCATTTCCCTCTGGTCTTCAGAAGTTCCACAGCCATTCAAGCTTTCCCTGCTACCTGGAAAATCGGTGGGAATCCCAGGGAGACTTCAAGATGAGGGAGAGACTCTCCTGTCTGCCACCCACACCTGAACCAATGAGACAGATCTACAGACTCCCCAGTGAGCCCCTTTCTTCACGTCCCCAAAGTCCTGTAACCAACCACAGTTCCCTCCCAAACCCTGCAACCAACAGTGTCCTGGGAAAAACAGAACTTGGCAATCAAAAGTCTTGCCTGTAAACCCTATCTCTGGCCTGTATCAACTGGGTGACCCCAGACAAATCCGGTAACTTCTCTGGGCCTCAGTATTTTTATCTATAAAGCGGGTTATCTGGTACCCAATCGTAGAAATATGAAATAATGTAAGTGAGTGTGTTGGCCCTATACATGGCCCAGATAAGTCCTGCTCTGTCGCAGAATAGCATGGGGAAGGGAGTGAACAGCCCTGTCTCCCTGAGCTGCCAAGTTCTGGGATAAGGATTAGACTCGCTTGGAGCACGAGACCCTCTTTCCTCAGATGTGGCCTGATCAGAAGGGGTGGTTTATACAGAGGATTCAGGAACAAGGACAAATTACTGACATCTTAACTGAGACAGTGTCTGTTTCATACATGCTAGGGGGAAAAAAAAATCACATCATACTGGAATGTTTTCTCCCAGACGTACCTTAGGACAAGGCTAACTCTTCAGCGAGGTTGACAAAGGACATACGGTGTTTGAAGGGACAGCATCTTCCGAGAGCAGGTGTCCGGATGGTGTGCGGGCAGAGCCAGCCTGAGATCATTGGGCTAAGGATCGCTTGCCTACTCTGGAAAAAAAAACAAAAAACAAAAAAAACAGGGCAAGAACTGAGCAGCAGCTGCTGCGGCGGCCCTGCGAGGACTCTGTGGTGGGAACAGAAACCTGCTGCAAGGGCCGTGGCTGGGGCCACTGCACATCCGTACAAATAAAGGGTTGGAATGAACGTTAGCTGCTCCCTGTTCAGTCAGCACACTACTTATGTGAGAGAACAGCCCAGTCCTTGGGAGACACAGCTGAGGGATCCAAAGGCCATGATGTGCATACCTTATCCTTACAGAGGTCAAGGGTCATGACATGCGTACTTTATCCCGACAGAGGTCAAGGGTCATGACATCCATACTTTATCCTCACATCACTCATAGAAACTGGAAGCAGTCGGAGAGAAGAGCGTGGGCAGTACGGCGTACTTTCTGTTCTTATTTTCGCAACTTCTGTAATTCGCAGTTGTTTCCAAATGAACGTAAAGCAGGACGCAAGCCTCGCAAAAACCAACTGCAGCCCGGTGCCTGGCCATGGAGTGCACTTGACCTCTGACTCTTTTCCTTTCTCTCCTGTCCAGTGTGGAGACGGTGAATGATGGCCAGTTTCACAGTGTGGAGCTGGTGATGCTAAACCAGACCCTGAACCTGGTGGTAGACAAAGGAGCCCCCAAGAGCCTGGGGAAGCTCCAGAAGCAGCCAGCAGTGGGCATCAACAGTCCCCTCTATCTTGGAGGTAACGTTTTCCCTTGTCACCACCTAATCCTACCCTCTCTGCCTTTCTGGCTTTCTGCATCTGCACGGACACCCAGACCTGACGCCGGGGTCTCCCTGATGTCTTTTTGGCACCAAAGCCAATCAGGGGAGGCTTCCAGGAGGAAGTGACGACAAAATCGATTGCTGAACAGACTCTGGACAGATGCTCGTGAAAGAAAAAGGGTGGACTAGCCAGTGGGCAGGGAGGCGAAGAGAAGCAAGAAGGAAATAGAAAGAAGGGTATCCAGGCTCAGTTGCAGTTTGCAAGCCTCCAGGGCGGTGCCCCTCTGCTCTATGTCTTAGATATGGCAAGAAGCAACACACTGAGGTCAAGGTTGTAAAAAGGGCAAAACAAGAAACCACACAAGCTGCCTAGACCTGAAATGAAGCCCCTAGGCTGATGAGTCTTAAATTATATGCGAAAAAGAAACAAAAAAGAATGTTGGAGTGCAGGGGTAGGGATGGAGGGCACTTCTGGTTGGAACTCCGTGGTAGAGCCCTTCTCTAGTGGGAGCAAACAGCAGCCAGGATTCTTTCCCCAGAGACACGTGTTGTTCGTACTCAGCCACCAAAGCAGTTTGTTCAATACAGATTCCTAAGACTTCAGCCCAGGTGTCCCCAGCCAAGGGCTGGCACGGACTCAGGGGTTTGCACTTCGGACAGGCTGTCCAGAGGCCGGGGACAGAGTGCTCCTGGCCCAGACTCACCTTAGGACACAGCTTCTCCACAAGGAAGAGGGTTGCTCCCCTCCCTGTACCTGCCCCGCCTGTGGCCAGGACAAAACTGGGCACTTTTTCCAGCCATCATGAGGCCTGGAAGTTTCAGGAAAGGAAGAATGGAAAGTTAAGTTTTTTTTTTTAAGATTTTAAAGAAGAGGGCATCGGATTCCATTACAGATGGCTGTGAACCACCATGTGGTTGCTGGGAATTGAACCCAGGACCTCTGAAGGAGCAGTCAGTGCTCTTAACCACTGAGCCATCTCCCCAGCCCAAGATTTTTTTTTTTTTAAATGGCATCTCATACAGCACAGTGGGGTCTCAGGCTTCATCAATAGCCAGGGATACCCGTGAGCTTTTAATCCTCCCGCTCTGCCTGCTGAGTGCTGGGATTACAAGCATGTGCCCCCATGCCCCGTGTATGTGGTTGTTGGTGATTGAACCCAGGGCTGTATGTACACTAAACACACACACAATTATGCTGTCTGTCCAACAGTAAAAGGAGAGAACACAGAGCTGACGTCCCTGAAAACAAGATCAGGCCTTTACCAGGAGTCAGCAAACAGCCCTGAGAAAGACATCAGTGTAGCGCAGAGGCTCTGCAGTAAATAATGTGGAAACCTTGAACCCCAGAGCTTCACTGGAGCAAGCTGCTCCCCTAACCTTATCCTCATTCCCAAACTGCAGCTCCTCTGATGTGGATTTTTCAAACAGGAACTAGGGCAAGGAGCGCCTCATGCTGTTGGGGACAGGGATAGCGGGGTGATCCAGTGGTCACCGGGCCACACCATGCCTAAGGGGTGGGCCTCAGTTAAGCCAGGGGGACTGTGTGACAATAGATGACAGTTCTTCTCACTTCTCCTTAAAATACAGACTTCTGCAGATTTTTTTTTTCTGAATTTAGAAACTGGTGATAAGTTGAGTTTTAACAGTTCCAAAGCAAGGACGTGTCGCTGTGAGGATAAGGCCGAGCGAGGCCTTGGCCTGTTAACTCTGTTTGAACAGCAGAGGCCCAGAGCTCTGAATGGTGGCTGTAGACAGGTGCTGTGTATGTTCTCTCTTTGAAGACTGAGGGGGTGGAGATGGGACAAGGACGTGTCTTCAGGCTGCCCCGCCTTCCTCCCTCAGGCATCCCCACGTCTACAGGCCTCTCAGCCTTACGCCAGGGTGCAGACAGGCCGCTGGGCGGCTTCCACGGCTGTATACACGAAGTGCGCATCAACAACGAGTTGCAGGATTTCAAAGCCCTCCCACCCCAGTCCCTGGGGGTCTCTCCCGGCTGCAAATCCTGCACTGTGTGTCGTCACGGCCTGTGTCGTTCCGTGGAGAAGGACAGCGTAGTGTGTGAGTGCCATCCGGGATGGACTGGTCCACTGTGTGATCAGGAAGCCCAGGACCCCTGCCTTGGTCACAGGTGAGTCCTGAGCACAAGGACTTAGTTGCTCTGCCTGCATCTAAGGAAGTAGCAACTGATGGTTGCTGGGGAGGGTTGTGGTCCTACTATGGATAGCATGAATGCTTAAAATACCAAGAAACGGGCTCCTACATCCAGGCAGCATTGCCTGGCTTGAAAGAGTGTGAGGAGAGCTTTCTTGAAATATCTTCACCAGGCAGCCATGAGGACCAGTGAAAACCACTGCCAGACTCTGCAGTGATTAGAAAAAGCTGTCTTAAGGGAAATAGAAACCCCAAACACAGCAAAGCAAAAGCAGAAGACAGGAATGCCAGCCCCCGTGTACTAGGTCCACACAACGATGCACATCGGAATCACATTTAACGGTTCAGTCATCCATTACTCAATCAGCAAGCGTTTATTGAAGGCCTACTGTGTGCAGGGTCTAACTACAAGTATTCCTGGAAATTGCAGTCGGCTAAAAGTAACACCAGACTCAAGACTGGTAATTTGGGTGCCTGAACTACTAGTCAGGGGAAAACAGTCCTGATCAGGAAGGAAGGAATGCTGTAGACATTTAAACTCCCTGTTACTCTTGATGTATGCGCCTGGCGCTGGAATTAACATGAACCCTGGCTTGAATGTCACCCCAGTAGGCTCAGGGATATATCATGATTGAAATTTCTGGCTTTGCAGCCTAGAGAGACGGCTTAGCAGGCGAAGGCCTCGCAGCCCGATGACCTGAGTTCAACCGCTAGGACCCACACAACAGAAGGCAAGAACCAACTCACACAGGTGGTCCCCTGACCTCCACAACCATACGTATGCACACACAGAAATAAACAGGAGGATAAATACATAAGAGTAATATTTTTAAGCGAAAGAGCTGGGAGCTATAGAGATGGCTCCATTGTTAAGAGCACAGTCTGTTCTTCCAGAGGACCTCCATGACGGCTCACAAGCATCTGCAACTCCAGTCCCAGGGGATCCAACACTGTTTTCTAGCCTCTGTGGACACAGGCACACACATGGTGCACACATATGCATGCACGCAAAATACCTACATCCATAAAAACACAAACTTTTTTCAATTGTTTTGAAGAAAAAGAAGAAAGATGTCTCAGTAGTTAAGAGCACCGTTGCCCTTACAGTCCCCAGCTCCCTCATGGTGACTCACAACCATCTGTAACCATAGTTCCAGAGGACACAATGCCCTCTTATGGTGTCTGCAGGCACCAGGCACCTGGTGCACATAGATATGTGCAGGCAAAACCCTCCTACACAGACAATAATTCTAAATTATTTTTTTGTTCTACAAAATGTGGACTTTGCTCTGGGAGATGGACAGAAGGCTAGTTCATGGGAGGGGCTGTCTTGGAGTGGAGTGGTACAAGATCTGATGTGCTTAACACACAGCATGTGCTGTCTGCCGAGAACGGGCTATGACATGTCTCTGGTCCAAAATGCCTGACACTAGAAATGCTTCCCATCTGAGTATATACCTGTTCCTCTGAGACACTGGGGAGGTAAGAATGAAGCATATACACACAGTTCATTCATATTTCATACATAGACACCACACGCATGTGAACATGCACGCGTGCGTGCACACACTCACATAGGCGCTCGGCCTGATAATAATCCCATGTGATCTGTTCAGTGCATCTGTGTCTTATCAGCAGCTCATCGTTGGAGGTCAGGTGTAGAAAGTTTCACTGGAACCCATGCTGACGTTTAAAATGTTAGGATTTGGGGCCATTCTGGGTGAGCGTTGTCCAACCTATAGTGGTTGTACTAGTCGTAGTAATAGTAGTCATAGTGTTTGTTATTTAAATTGCAGGAGAGTTAAAATGTTTACAAAGACCAGCAGGATGGCTCAGTGGGTAGAGGAGCTTGCTGCTAAGCCTGAAACCTGAGTTCAATCCCTCAGGGCCCACATGGTAGGAGGAGAGAGCCATGTAACAAGTCGTCCTCTGACCTCCACATGTGCACCCACACGTACACTTTTGTACACACACACACTCGCACACACACACACACACACACACACACACACACACACACCCCTAATAAAATGCAATATTTAAAAATTATTTTTGCCAGATGTGGTGGTGCAAGCCCTTCATCCCAGCACTTGGGAGGTAGAAACAGACAGGTCTCTGTGAGTTCGAGGCCAGCTTGTCCTACGAAGTGAGTTCCAAGCCAGCCGAAGCCTCAGAGTGAGATCCTGTTTTAAAAAACACAAAAATAGTTACTTTTAATGTTGACAGAAAGTTAAAAGACTGCTGGGCTGTGAATTGGCACTGAAGACTCTCGCGTCTCTGGAGGAAACAGCAGATTGGTATCTGCCATGGTCAGAGCTGGCAGTGGGCGTTCACTAGGGCACAATGGCATGCGGCTACATGGCCACCAGCATGGGGTTTACATGAAAGGAGACACTTAGATGCTGGACCCAATGCAGGGACAGAGGAAGGTACTGACTCTGGTCTCCTCCCCTCTACCCACAGCTGCAGCCATGGGACATGCGTGGCGACTGGCAACTCATATGTGTGCAAGTGTGCCGAGGGCTATGAGGGACCTTTGTGTGACCAGAAGAATGACTCTGCCAATGCCTGCTCAGCCTTCAAGTGCCACCACGGGCAGTGCCACATCTCAGATCGAGGGGAGCCCTATTGCCTGTGCCAGCCTGGCTTCAGTGGCAATCACTGTGAGCAAGGTGAGTCTGCTGTCCTTGTAGGACAGAGGGCAGAGGAAAGAGGCAGGGGGTCAAAGAGTACCTGATCTTCCTAGAGGGAACCATCAGATAGCGAAGAGGGAGCCGTGCATGGTCTCGAATGACCTAGGCAGAGAAGTGGCTTGCACTGCCATGTCTAGGTCAATGTATCAGTTACCTTGGTGCAGTGCATTCGCTGAGAGAGGCTACTACATGGAGGATGTGGCAGAAGATGGGGTAATGGGGTCATGTGGACACTGGCTGGCTACCAGGCTACCCTTCAGGGTTTCTTGGTAGAATATGTGCTACGGTGAGTATGGGGTACCTAGGGATGTGCTAAGAGTTGGGGAGCAGTGTGAGAGTGCAGTGCCCATGGAGGCCAGAAGAGGGCACCAGATGGCCTAGAACTGGAGTTGGAGGTGATCGTGTGCTGCCTGGGTGCTGGGAACTGAACTTGTGTTCTAGGGTCTTCTAGAAGGGCACTGCGTTAGTGAGGGTTTTATTAGCTGTGAACAGACACCACGACCAAGGCAACTCTTATGAGGACAACATTTAACTGGGGCTGGCTTACAGCTTCAGAGGTTCAGTCCAGTATCATCGAGGCAGGAACATGGCAGCATTCAGGCAGGCATGGTGCAGGAGGAGCTGAGAGTTCTACATCTTCATCTGAAGGCTGCTGGCAGAACACTGGTTTCCAGGCAGCTAGGATGAGGGTCTTAGAGCCCACACCCACAATGACACACCTATTCTACCAAGGCCACACCCCCAAAGAATGTCACTCCCTGGGCCGGGCATATTCAAACCATGACAAGCAAGAAACCCTCTTGTGAAGTATGATCTGCTGAGCCATCTCTGCGGCCCCAAACTAGGACCTGTAAAAGTCAGAAGCAACACTGTTGTCCTGAAAAGAAAAATCTGTGTGTCCTTGAGCAGGGCAGTTCTCTCTGGGTCGTAATTCCTCGCCTAAAACAACTGCACTGGCTTATGGTAGAGACTGAGTAACGTCGTGGTGGGTGAGGATTCAGCATCAAGATTCTAGGGTGACATCCCTGAAGGCTATAAGCTTCCTCGAGTACCCAGCTCGAGCAAAGCGGCCAGAAAAGAAATGCCAAGTACATTCTTACCGTCCTGTCTGCTGGAAAACACTTAGGTACAGCAAGGGGTTGGGGGTGCCTATGGACTGCAGACCCCCGGGTGGCAACATACAGAGAGAAAGGAGCACCTTCATGCTACCCCTTCTCCTTGATTGGCACTGACTCGGAGCTAAGAGAGATTGCTCTTCACGGGCAGAAGTAGGCAGGAGGTTCTTGACACACCACAGAAGCCTGGACTGTGCCTCTGCATTGCACACACATGCACACCACACACACTGGACTCTGAATCCTTCTAAACCCATTGTTTTAAAGGATTGTTTGCAGCTGGGATACGGTGCCCGTGCGTCTTAGTAAAACACACAACCCCTTTACAAAGCTCAGATGCTTTTCCTCCTCAGTTGCCTCTGCTGCTCAGCAGAGGCCGTGAATCAGTGAGGAGTTACACGTGGGCTAGGATTTTCCAGGCAGGGAAACTGAGGCACGGGATAACAAGTAATTTTTCCACCACCGTGAGGCTTCGGACTCTGCTTTCCTCCCGCAGTGCCTGTTCCAAAGGTCCTGGCAGGGCTGGGAGGGGGTGGAGGCTGGAGGTGAAAAGCGGGGTCAAAGGTGAACATTCCAGCACACACAGAGCCCCTCTTTACTGATCTCCGGTTGTTTCTAGAACTTCCAAAATCATCCAGAAGGGCCTTTACCTCCTTAGCATCTTTTCTAGATTTCCTCTCTATAGTCACTTCACCGAAAGCCTCCGGGACCCTTACTTACGTGTGCTCTTCTAACACTAGTGTCCAGACCAGTGGTTCTCAACCTTCCCAATGCTGCCACCCTTTAATACAGCTCCTCATGTTGTGCTGACCCCTAGCCATAAAATTATTTTTGTTGCCGTTTCATGACTAATTTCTCTACAGTTAGGAACTGTAATGTAAATATCTGTGTTTTCGGATGGTCGTCGGCAACCCCTGTGAAAGGGTCACTCGACACCCAGAGGAACTGAGACCCACAGGTTGAGAACCGTTGCTCTAGACCAAGGGAGACAGGCTACTGGGAGTGGTACAGCCAGTCTGGGACAAACTGACACTCTTCTGTCCTACCCAAAGCTCATAGCACCATGGCAATGTGGGGAAGCAGGCTGAGCTCTGGCCGACCTCCTACTTTCAGAGAAGCCGGAAATCCAAATTCTTAAGTGAATTCAGATGTTTTCCACGTTAGCATTTAAGCACGTTCTACCAGTCAGAACGCATCCAGTAACATGATTTGGCCGCTATTTACCAGTTTGCCAATTCCTTCGAAAGATGGAGGATTAAGCCCACCCCCGCCACCAGAATAGCCTCGGGGCTTGATTAAAGCCTTGTGCGGAACCTGGGATAATAGAAGCACATCAAATGTGTAGAATAAAGGTACTAGGTAGAATAAAGCAGACCACCCCACTTAGAACAAACTCCGGAGAGGCTTGTCTAATTGGGAGGAATGAGGCCTATTTAAAGGGGGCTGAGTGTACCTCATTGGTTGGGGCCAAGTTGCTCCGGGTGCCTCATTTGCATGAGGAGGAATTCCAGGCTGGACATTACCTTATAAGGGGAAAAGTAAGAGGAACCGTAGTTTTTACCTGACTCCAGCTACATGAGCTCCTCGACTCCACTCTTGATCCATGCCTGCTCCTGGTCCCACGGTTCCTTGGCCCCACACTAGTGAATAAGTAGGTGCACGTTCAGATCACAAAGGTCTCCTGAGAGCCGACCAAGGAAGCATCTATGGACCTGCCAGACCCCATTACCTACCACCAGAGCCCTAACATTTACCTTTCTACCCTCTTCAGAGAATCCATGTTTGGGAGAGATAGTCCGTGAAGCCATCCGCCGCCAGAAAGATTATGCCTCCTGTGCCACAGCATCCAAGGTGCCCATCATGGTATGCCGCGGGGGCTGCGGGAGCCAATGCTGCCAGCCGATTCGGAGCAAGCGGCGGAAATACGTCTTCCAGTGCACTGACGGCTCCTCGTTCGTGGAAGAGGTGGAGAGACACTTGGAATGTGGCTGTCGTGAGTGTTCCTGAGCCCCTCCCCCTCTGCCGCCCACTCATCCTCCGCCTTCGGGACTCCACGTGGAACCTCTTTGAGATTCAGAATGAAGGAGAGAAAGCTTGGAGACCAAGAGGCAAAAGAGAGAATATTAAGTATATTGTAAAATAAACAAAAAAATAGAACTTATTTTTATTATGGAAAGTGACTATTTTCATCTTTTATTATATAAATATATCACACCGTCTGAGTATATGGACTATACAGTGAGTTATTTTTACCAAGTTTTGTTTTGTGTTGTGTATTTGTTGTGTTTTTATAAACAGCTGTTTAAAATTTTAAGACAAAAAAAAAACACTAATAAAAATGTTTTAAACACAAGGATCAGAATAGAGGAACGGTAGCCTGCCGGAGGCGAGAAGAGGGGATTTTATGTTATGTAGCTCTCTCAGGGTCAGAGAAACCAAGAGTGATTTTCTGAGCTGGCTGTGGGGGGAGGGAGGAAGAGAAAGCGAAAATGGTTTTAGTTTCTCGTGGTCTTGGCTCATCCTTTTCCCTCTTCCTTGTAAGCAGCAAGCTTCTCAGGAAACTGCTGCCCCTTGTAGATCATCTGACCAAGGCCCCCTGCAGGCTGTGATCCTCCGGGAGGTCTTTCTGCCAAATTTACAAACCACTGATCTTTTTCTGCCTCTCTGAGGAAACGTGTCCTCAAGATGAGGCAGAGAAAGAGGGGTCTTGCAGAGTCCTAGGCACGCGCCTTCCCTTACAAGTCCTCTGGAAGTGCGAGACTACGCAGGACCGCCCACCTACAGAACAGGGAGGTCCAACAGGCAGGCCTCTGGCGTCTGATCCTCCCGGCCACCATCGCAGTGGCAAAGACGCATTGCTAGGGATCACCACCATCCAGCACACGTCTGAACCCTGACTTTATCCGACCCCTACTTCACTGGTACACTGAACCCCGTTTCTTTTTTTTCTTTCTTTTTTTTTTTTTTTTTTTTGGTTCTTTTTTTTCGGAGCTGGGGACCGAACCCAGGGCCTTGCGCTTCCTAGGTAAGCACTCTACCACTGAGCTAAATCCCCAGCCCCCTGAACCCCGTTTCTTAACTAAAGACAATCAAACCCTGTTAGTTGCCTTAAGACACCATCTGATGGTGGCGATGCCAGGCCAGGAGTGGGGACTCTAGGTTCCCCTCCAGGAGTAGACACAAATAGGCAGAGAAAAAGATGTTTTTCCAGCTGCCTTTTCCTCTTCCTCCATTTTGTTCCATCCTCCTTTCTGCCTCACTCGAATCCAGAAAATTTCTAGAGACAGAAACTCGGGCACCTAGGAAGTAAAAGTGAGCGGCGTTGTCCAGCATCAGGACTCCGGTGCCTGCAGGCCTTTCCTGACCTCGCACGCCTCTCCCCCACCCTCACTTGCCCCCTCACAGCCCTCAACCCTTAGCGCATGGCCCAGCATCTGGCTGCTCTCACCAACCCCCTGGCTCTGCCCATCCATTCTCCTAAGTGAAAAGGGTGGGGACCTTTCTGCTCTGAGGGTTCTCCTGAGGAGCGCAGCTGCTCTGTGAGGACCCATGGTAGGCCAAAGACTCGGAGGATAGAGAAGGGAAAGAGAGGAGAGAGGAAGGAAGGGGAACACAAGGCAGAGGGGAGACAGGGAAGAAGGGTGGAAGGGATGTGGTAGGGAGTGTTGCTTTTGAGCAAG
Source organism: Rattus norvegicus (assembly GCF_021556685.1). NCBI lineage: Eukaryota > Metazoa > Chordata > Mammalia > Rodentia > Muridae > Rattus > Rattus norvegicus. The sequence continues at coordinate 26,159,530 of NC_141543.1, forward strand.
TATATAAGTGTGCATTGTGTGCCGGGATTCGAGCCTTATGACAGGTCTGCTGAAAATAGATTTATGTAGCGCCCACTACAGTGTACTCAGATGTTGCTCCAATTGCAACCCATATATATTTATATATTTATATCCTTGTATCCGTCTAATTCTCTAAACATAGATCTACGTAAAACTGAGACTAACCTACTTTACAGTCGAGTAAGCTGGGAGAGAGAGACTAAGGATCTTGCTATGACTAAGTTATGGGGGCAAAAGTTTGAGCCCAGGCTGTCAGGATCCAAAATCTGACCATTTCACCACTCTACTACACTACTTGTAGGAAAGAACTACACTGTGCCTTTAGGGATCCTAAGTCTGGGGCAGGAGCAGTCATCACATGCATAGCTGTTTGGTCGTACCACACCGATCTCAGCCCAAAGGCCAAAAGGCAATAATTGCTTGATATACGTAAATGTGTGTTTCTTAACAACAGTATCAGAAGGGCCGCCCAGACAAAGGGATTTCCAATTCTGGATTTATCAGGTGAGGAGTTGATCAGCCCAGGAAATGACCCCGTAGAATGGTTAAAGGTCCTGGAATGTTTGGTGAGCGGCCAGAGGCCTGTGGTGGCAGCAACATAGATGACCCCTGTAGAGACACAAGAAATGGGGAATGTGTGAAGTCGGGGCAGTAGCAAGAAGGTCTGACTGTGGAATAGGAGGTGGGAGATAGAAACATGTCTGGATCAGAACGTGGGCTTTGTCACTCAAAAGGGCCTGGGGTTCCTAGTGGTTCGCTTTGCGGCTGGCACACGTTACTCTCTCAAAGTCTCTGTGATAGCTAGCTCAGGAACTCAGTACTGGAAGAGGTGTCCTAGGATGTGCCCAGTGTTCCCCCTATCCATGCAGCCTGTCCATGCAGCCCACCAATCCCTAGTAAAGACCCTGATCCTTTTTATATCATGGAGCCCCTCCCCTGCCCCTCAGGGGTTCCTGGGCTGCAAACTTTCTCTCTGTGGCCGCAAGGACCCTGACTGAGGCTTACATCCTCTGTTTTTCTCTTGTGCTCACTTCTGAATTCAAGTGCAGTCATCCCGGGTTCTCATCCCGGAAAGACCTAACCTTTCAAAATGCCAAACACAAAGACCATCAAGAAAAATCATCCCCAAAGTGAGGTTTCTCTAAAAATGAAATTTAGAAACTTTTTTCCCTTGAAAAGGATTCCAGATTCTGGGGCCGGGAAAAATCTATACACAGAAAGGGGTCGGTCCATTTGCAATCTTAAACATATGGCTTAGTGTTTGTGTGGGGGATGTACATGTGTAGAGGAGTCCATCTGCTCTATTACCCCCTGAGCAGGGTCAGAAGACAAAGAGGAGACCTCCAAATGGTTTATGAAATGCTATACCTAAAAGCTGTGTAGAGTATAAAACCCTGTAAGATGTAAAATGTTAATGTTGTTGCCATTGATAGACTGACACGCCAAAAGGCCAGTTTTAGAAGAAAGCTTTGCATTTTCCATCTCCATGGCAAGGAGTCAGATGGTTCTGAAAATGAACTGGGGGATGGGAGAAGACTTCTCAGGGTCAGCAGAAGAGAGAAGAAAAGCTCCCAGTAGGTCCTCAGGAGCCCAGGAGTAACGGGACTGGGATTGAGCCAGCCTTTCCTAGAGACAAAGGCATCCCCAGACAGGCAGCCACCCACTGCTTCAAAGATGCGTAGGATCCACAGGTAGCAGAGTGGGAGGGACCCTTGGGGTCGCTGTGGGCCAGAAAACAAGGGCTAGAGAAATGAAAATGGTAACTAGCACAAGTCCAAGTCACACAGCTGTGTCGGACCGAACCGGAAGGAGAGTGCGGAGGGGGTGGGGGGTGGGGGTGTTCCAAGGGTCCATGCAGGCAGGCAGTTCCTCTTCCTGTACCACAGTGGGCAGCCAGGCAGAGCAAAGCCTGAGACTGAACACGTAAACTGGTGCGCGTCCTCCACCTTCCCACAGCCGTCTCCCAGGGCACACGTAGATGGCTGAGAAGCTAGGACTGTGGTTAGCTTCAGAGTCCCTCCCCCACATTGTCGACCGGGGATTTAAACAGCGCCATAGGAAGCCAAAGGTGATCAGAGATGAAAGCCAGTGGGACCAATTAAGGCAGAACTGGCATTTGGCAAAGCTTATCTCTCTAACTCAATAGGTTCTAATAAGAAAAATGTTCTATTAAAAAAGTAACAGTGTTACAATGTCACTTCCTCATTGTGGAATAAGTAATGTGTATCTCTTGCTTCAACATTCTGCCATCTTCTAATGTTATTAAATAAATAGATGTATCACAGGGGAGCCGGCTGTGCTCTTGTGAATGCATAAGTCAGCCTTACTCTTTAGTGTGTGCTTTATTTTTGCATCTGACTTGTATACCCTGTAGGGCAGAGTACTACATTCGTGGAGTTTGGTAAATCTGTGCAGCATTAGTTAGAAGAAACTAAGTTCTTAGACCCTTAAGTAAGAAAATGTATCCAGAGTTCCCATATACTTTCCCTAAGTCCTACCTATATGGCTTAGGCTCCAGCGTCTATAGGAGATGTGGCCTGAATAGGCACACACTACATGCCAAGGGCTATAGTGAAGGAACCCTCTTACATTTCAATAGAGAATCCACATAAATGGAAGAATGGCTTTCCAGAGCCTAATTCATTCCTCTTTCTACTTGTTCTTTTGTTCTGTTCTGTTCGGTTCTGTTAGGTTCTGCTCTGTTCTCTTCTGTTCTGCTCTATTCTGGGGTTCCTTGGTTGGTTGGTTGGTTGGTTGGTTGGTTGGTTGGTTGGTTGGTTGGCTGGTTGTTTGGTTGTTTGGTTGGTTAATTGGTTGGTTGGTTGATTGGTTGGTTGGTTTTTCCAGACAAGGTTTCTCTATGTATCCTTGGCTGTCCCTCAACCTTGCTCTTCAGACCAGGTATGGTTCCGTTTTTTCTGCTTCTTCCCTTGCGGTGTCCAGGCACTGTTGCACACCAAATGGGGAAGTTTGGAGTTGAGCTGAGTTCTGAGGCCCACATCTTCCCTTGAGACTCCAATGCATACGGCGTGGGAAAGGAGAAAGCAAAGTCTAGAACAGGTGGTCAGCAGGCTCGAGGTCCAGCAGTGAGTGCTGGGAAGGGGAGGGGCTCTCAGATAGTATTCAATAAGAGAGCTTGCGCGTGTGCACTTTATTCTCGGTGAACGAGGAATATATAACCCTTGGAAAGTGGGAAGGGGTTCTCCTTAGGATGGAGTTTTATTGACGGAGGTTTAAGGTTCTGAGGATAACTCATTTGCATGGAGAAGCATACCCAGAAGTTGAACCTGTAATTTTGCCAAGGATTATGTGACATCTCTCATATAAAGTGTGGGGGTTGGGGACCCCCAGATAAGATAGAAAAGAAGAAACCCTGATGGGAAAGGGAGTCCCCCATTTTGCACCCAGCTTAGGGGAGCTATCTGGACTTGGTAGACTTTGGATTTAATTAGAAGGGTTTCCCAACAACCAGGATGCCTTGAACTTTGAGATCCACCTGCTTCCTGAGTGCTGAGATTAAAGGTACACACCACCACCAGGGATGAAGGGATGGTTCATTATACGAAAATCCATGAATGCAATCTACCATATCAAACAAACTGGGAAAAATAATCGCATGATCATTTCATTCGTTGCTGAAAAAGCCTTTGACAAAAACACCCCTGGAGAGATCAAGAATACAAGGCACATACCTAAACATAATAAAAGCAATAATACAGCAAGCCAATAGCCAATATGAAATTAAATGGAGAGAAACTTAAAGTAATCCCACTAAAATCAGGGACAGGACAAGACTGCCCACTCTCTCACCATCTATTCAGTATTTGCAGTAGCTAGAGCAATAAGACAGGGAGATCAAATTGGAAAGGAAGAAGTCGAAGTATCACTATTTGCAAATGATTATGATAGTATTTATAAATGACCCCAAAAAATTCTATCAGAGATCTCCTACAACTGACAAACACCTTCAGCAAAGTGGTTGGATACAAAATTAACTTTAAAAAAATCAGTTTATACGAATCCTTTATACAAATGATAAACGGGTAGAAAAAGAAATTAGGGGAACAACACCTTTACAACAGCCACAGATAATGTCATGATTTGCATATGCTTGGCCCAGGAAGTGGCACTATTAGAAGGTGTGGCCTTGTTGGAGTAGGTGTGTCACTGTGGGCGTGGGCTTTAAGACCCTCTTCCTAGCTGCCTGGAAGCCAGTCTTTTTCTGTTTGCCTTTGGAACAAGATATAGAACTCTCAGCTCCTCCTATACCATGCCTGCCTGGACACTGCCATGCTCCTGCCTTAATGATAATGGACTGAAGCTTTGAACCTGTAAGCCAGCCCCAATTAAATGTTGTCCTTATAAGAGTTGCCTTGGCCATGGTGTCTGTTCACAGAAGTAAAACACTAAGATAAATAATATAAAATGTCTTGGTGTAACTCTAACCAAACAAGGGAAAGACCTGTACGATGAGATCTTCAAGTCTCTGAAGAAAGAAATTGAGGAAGGTATCAGAAGATGGGAAAAAGAAAGCATCTGCCTATAGCAGAATGTAAATAGATACCTATCTATCACCCTGCACGAAGCTCAAGTGGATCAAAGACCTCAACATAAAACCAGATACACTAAATCTGATAGAACAGAAAGTGGGGAACAGCCTTGAACTCATTAGTATAGGAGACAACTTTCTGAACAGAACACCCATGTTCTGTTCAACAATTGATATATAGGACCTCATGAAACTGAGAAGCTTCCGTAAGGCAAAGGACACCTTCAATAGGACACAACAGTATCCAACAGATTGGGAAAGGATCTTCACCTTTGAAGGATTTTCCTCTTTCACTAATACCCAAAATTTATAAAGAACTCAAGAAATTAGATACCAACGATCCAAATAACCCAGTTTAAAAATGATATTGAGCTAAACGGAGAATTCTCAACAGAGAAACATCAAATGGCCAACAAGCACTTAAAGAAATGTTCAATGTCCTTAATCATCAGGACAGTGCAAATCAAAACAACCCTGAGATTCCACCTCAAACCAGCCAGAATGGCTAAGATCGAAAACTCAAGGGATAGCAGCTGGTGAGGACGTGGAGCAAAGGGACCACTCTTCCATGGCTGGTGGGAGTGCAAACTTACAAAACCACTTTGTATGGTTTGTTCCAATTTGTCAGTTTCCCAGGAAACTGGGAATAGTTCTACTTCAAGACCCAGCTACTGGGGTTGGGGATTTAGCTCAGTGGTAGAGCGCTTGCCTAGGAAGTGCAAGGCCCTGGGTTCGGTCCCCAGCTCCGGAAAAAAAAAAAAAAAAAAAAAAAAGACCCAGCTACTCCTGGGCTTATACCAAAAGATCCCCCACTGTACCGCAAGGACACGTGTTCAATTATGTTCATAGCAGCTTTACATGTAAATAGCCAGAAACTGGAAACAACCTAATGTCCCTCAGCTGAAGAATGGATAAAGAAAATGTGGTAATCTATACAAAGGAATACTATTCAGCTATTAAAAACAAAGACATCATGAATTTTGCAGGCAGTTGGGTGGAACTTGAGAAGATCACCCTGGCAGAGGTAACCAAGAGCTGGAAAGACACACATGGTATGAACTCAGTTATAAGTAAACATTAGCCCCAACCCGCAGGATAACCACGGTACAGCCCACAGACCCAAAGAAGTTGGGTAATGAGGAGGTCCCACGAATCTCATACAGAAGGGGAAACTAAATGGTCATCAGAGGTGGACAGAGAGAAGGAACTGGGGTGGGAGAGGAAGCAAGGAGGGGAACAGGGATGGTATCAAGTGTGGGGGGGCAAGAGAGAGCTGGGAGTGAGAATGGAAGTCAATGTGAGGTAGGGGTGGGGTGAGGGGTAATCTCTGGTGACTAACTGGAAACCTGGGACTGGAGAGAATACGGGGTTCTACAGGGGTGACCCTAGCTGAGCTTCCTTCCAGATGGAGATATAGAGACTGAAATGGCCACCTCCTGCAGACAGGTAGGACTTTCAGAGGAGGGAGGGTGACATCAACCCACCCACAAAACCTTCAACCCAAACTTTGCCCCAGGCTGAGAAGGCACCCAAAGGAGAAGCAGAGGGGAAATGGGGGGAGGGACTTAGAAGAGTGGGAAGAGAGGAGAAAGGATGCTGTGATTGAGATGTAAAGTGAATTAAATAAAACAAAGGCTTGCACCACCACCTCCCAGCTCCTATGCTTGTTCACCGAGCATCTAATGAGCATATATTACACGCCAGGCACCACTCAAAGCAATGAGGACTCCAAAGATAGTGAAGACTAAGTCCTATTCTGGAACTTAAATGTTAAATGAAATGGTGAGCTGTGTGCCAATCAACAGCACCTAGAGATACTGACGACAGACATCCACAATTGCTTAAGATAACAAAGTAGAGGGAACGTGACAGAATGGCAGATGGGCACGTTACGAAGAGAGGGCAAGATAGGCCTCTGTGAAGAACTAAAACTCAGGATAACAAGAAATAAAACAATAAGAAGAGGGATGGTGTCACCTTAGCCAGTCACCTCCTTTCGTGCCCTCCTCTCCGTGGGCAGTGATAACCCAAGCATTTCATAGGCCGGAGAAGATGTACAACCAAACCACCTACTTCTCTACCCTGGCTACACTTGAGAGGCTATGCGCTTATCCACGCAGACTGCATGCACAGAGGCTGCCAGAGGCTAGCTAAACCTTATATCCTAGGCTCAAGGCCCTATACCTCCCTTGTTGAGAGACCATCAAGAGTAAGACACTGGTAACAGCATGCGTACAAGTGTTAAGATCAAGAAACCCTGGTTAGGGGGTTGGGGATTTAGCTCAGTGGTAGAGCGCTTGCCTAGGAAGCGCAAGGCCCTGGGTTCGGTCCCCAGCTCCGAAAAAAAAGAACAAAAAAAAAAAAAAAAAAAAAAAAAACCCTGGTTAGGCTAACCGGAGCCATCTCTGAGTACCCAGAAAGAGCCATTTACCAAAGCAGAAGGAGTTAGAATCCAGAATAAGCACTCAAGAGACCTCCTTGGAATGCCTTGGTGGGAACACAGGGCCGCTGGTGTTCTATGCTGGGGTTTGGAAGAGATAGATAGATAGATAGATAGATAGATAGATAGATAGATAGATAGATAGATAGATAGATAGAGATACCGTCAAGATCTGACTCCCAGGGTGTATTTGTTATTTTCTCGTTGGTATGGCATTTTACTCTGCTGGGTTTGAGAGGGTACAATAGTTCATTGTGGAGAAAAAGGCACAGCCACAGGAGCAGGTAGCAACGGGAGTATGAGGCTGCTTGCTCACATCCGATCGAGAAGCAGAGACAGGTGGCTGTCTTCCTCCTGTTCATTTATTCATTCAGTCAAGGCTTATGTACCATGGGATGGTGCCTCCCACCCTAGGATGAGCCTTCGCTAGGTTAAATCTCTCTGGAGCTACCCTCACACACAGGCCCAAAGGCATGTCTTCTATCTAATTCTTATGACAATGAAGATTAACCGAAACATGTATGGGTGAAAGAAAGTTCTCTTCAACAAACTGCTAGGAAAACTGGATATGCACAGGTACCTATTCCTATTTCTTACCAGGTACCAAAAATGAACTAATAAAGGATCAATGAGCTCAATCCAAGACCTGGATCTATTAAACTACCAGAATAAAAACATGGAGGCAATGCTTCAGGACATGGATGTGGGCAGAGATGATTCTGAGAGCTTAGGCGTCAGATGCAAGCCGACAGGTGGGACTGCTCGCGAAGCCTCTGCAGAGCAAAGGACACGCTCAACAGAATGAGGAGTGGCCCACTGCCATAGACCACACATGTGTGGCATGAGGTTGACAACCAGAATATACAAGGAGAATAAGGGGATCAAATACAAAGACAGAACCGATTTGACAACAGGCAAGAGAGGACATAGTGGCTCACAACCATCTGTAATGAGAACTGACGCCCTCTTCTGGTGTGTCTGAAGACAGTTACAACGTACTTATATATAATAAATAAAAAATAAATCTTAACGAGAGAGAGAGAGAGAGAGAGAGAGAGAGAGAGAGAGAGAGAGACTAAGAGAGAGAGAGAGAGGATACCTTATGGAACTTTTCTTAGAAGATACACAAAGATCAAAAGCCTTGTGAGAAAATGTTCCAAAGTACTGGGAGAAATGCAATTCAAAACCACAGTGAGGTGTCACCCACTTCAGCAAGAATGGTTGTCAAAACCACAACAGATAAGAGGGTTGGCAGGGAGATAGAGAAGAGGGGGCCCTCTGCACACTACCGGAGAGAACAGAAATTAGTACAGCTATTGTGGTAAACAGGTGGTCCTCAAAAAAATGTAAAAATGGTATTACTGTATGATCCATAATTCTTACTACGGGGCACCTATTTACATGCTGTGCTGTTCCCAACGGACAGGATTCGGCTTCAAACCTAGACGTCTATCAGTAGATGAAATGATTTTTTAAAATGTGGTATATGTCCATTAAAACATGGTATAGTGCTGGATGATCCACATAAACGGAGGGAATTTCAGCCAGGGGAGGGAGCTCAGTGGTTCAGAGCACTGCTGCTTTTGTAGAAGACCCAGATTGAGTCCCCAACACCCAAGTCAAGCACCTCAGAACTGCCTGTAACTCTGGTCCCAGAAGAGCCAATGCCCTCTACCCGCCACTGTGGCATTCCACTTCAGTGCACAGACATGTGGAGAGGAGAAATGGATGCCTACGCTCATAGATAAAATAAAATGAAGACTAGAATAGTTGAATTCTGACATCCGCAGCATGCCACCCCTGAAAAACACTGTCTTCAGCAAAATCAACTGCGGTCAGATAAATACTGCATGACCTCACTCATTGGATTCTAATTTTAAAAGTCTCTCAGAAGCCGGGTGGTTGTGACACACTCCTTTAATCTCCGCACTCGGGAGGCCAAGGCCAGGTGAGTCTCTGAGTTTGAAGATAGCCTGGTCTACAGATAGAGTTCCAGGACAGCCAGGGCTACACAGAGAAATCCAGTCTCTAGACTGGAGAGATGGCTCAGCCATTAAAGGCTAGGCTCACGACCAAAAATATAAGAGAAACTCTATCTCAATGAATGAATGAAGTCTCTTAAAAATAGATGAAGAATCATGGTTACTAGAAGCTAGAGAGGGAAGGCAAGAAAAAGGATGAGAAGAGCTTGGCCAATGGATACAAGACGATGGAGGGATAACAGACATAACATCTAGTGTTCTGTTGCACTGTAAAAGTGTTGCTAAAGTTAATAACAATACAACACATGCTTCGATAGGTAATTGGGAGGATTTTGAAATGATGACACTGAAGGTGACAGATGTGCTCATCTCTCCTGAGACCATTATACCATACACTCATGCACTGAAATCCCCCTATAAACATGTACAACTGTGTGCCAATCAAAAATAAATTTTTAATTTTTTTTAAATGCAGCCTAAAACATAGCTTCCTTTAAACTGGAGGTGAGGAAAATAGACATTGTCAGAACCGAGAGGGTGAGGGTGGAGAAAGAATGACTAACCAAGGTAGCCCTGAGTCCCGAAATGAACTATTATTAGCTGAAGAGTGTTATGTGTGTCTTGGGGTGACCTCACTCTAGGGACCTGACTTTGGAAATGGTTTCATGTTCCCAACTCTGTCGATGATAGCTGACGGGGCAGAAGAGCAGCAGGTAGAAGGTTGCCTGGCTACAGGCAAGAAGGTGCATTCACAGAGTGAACTAAAGCCCCACAGCCAACCAGTGCGCATGCTCTCCATGCTGGGGCCCATCAGATTATGGAAAAAGGACCACACTAAACAATCCGGAGTCTGAAACTACCCCCCTCATCTTGGAGAAAAGTTGTGCTGGCTAGATTTATATTAACTTGACACAAGCTAGAGTCATCCAAGAGATGGGAGCCTTAATTGAGAAAAATGGCCTCTTGGCTGGAGAGATGGCTTAGCCATTAAAGGCTTACAACCAAAAATATAAGAGAAAATGCCTCTGTAAGATCAGGCCATAAGTCAACAAGCCTGCAGGACATTTTCTTAATTAGTGACTGAGGGGAGAAGGCCAAGTCCATTGTGGGTGGGGACACTCCTGGACAGGTGGTGTGGTACCGAGTTCTGTAAGAAAGCAGGCTGAGCAAGCTATCTAGTAAGCAGCACCCCTCCACGGCCTCTGCTTCAGCTCCTGCCTCCAGGGTCCTGCCATGTTTAAGTTCCCGTCCCAATTTCCTTCAGTGATGAACAATGATGTAGAAATGTAAGCCAAATAAACCCTTTTCTCTCCAACTTGCTTTTGGTCATGGTGTTTCATTGCAGCAATAGTAGTTCTAACCAATAAAAGGTTAATATCACATATTCCCCAATCAGTACAACTGGGGAATAATAGAAACAGCTCCCCTTTTTTTATCGACTGTCCTGAGTCCATCATTCTTCACATCCTCAAAAGCACTGCAAGGTAAGAGTTGTTCCTCTCTGTTTCAAAGATCTGGAATCTTAGCAAATATGGCCCCCGCCTAGGGTTCGACGGGTAGAAAGCCACAGAGCTGGGAGTCAGACCTGGGTCTGTCTTTAAAAGAGCACACCCTTCTAAGCCACCGTGTGTGAGAACCATGAGAAGTAGGCTGGGTTTTCCCTGGATGGAATGGAAAGAGATTCCGGAGCTCCTTCTCAATGACAGGAGATACGAGTCCACAGAAGCCAAGGCCAGTGGCCTGAGTCTCACAGGCAGATCCAAGCTGGTGTCACTCAGGCACAAGGAGTAAGACTGGCTCTTCCCCTGGGACCTTCATCCTCCATATACATCTTGGGGACAAAGTGCACATTTAAAAACCTCAAGGTCACAGACAACCGACTTCCTGACTGAGGACTTCATTTTCCATATTCCATTTTATCTCCACCCAAAAATTAGGCCGCAAGTCACTTGCTAAGGTACTTTGTTCTCACAACTAATCCACCTGACTGAGTCTCTTGAAGGCTGGAAGCTGCAACCTCTGCTTAGCACCTCAAAGTGACACAGCGGGAGGCTAAGGAAACCAGCCTGTGGGAATCACAGCTCGGAGTTGAAGGAGGGGAGGGGAGGGGAGGAGGACTTACCTCTGCCCTTTGTTCTCAGTACCTGTACAACTCTCAGAGCCTGTGTCCACATGGTAAAACGTTCACTGCAAGTCTGCACATAAATTGAGTAAGCAGTTATAACAGAGAATGCCTACGTACTAGGAGCAGCTCTATGGCTTAACTTTCACCATTTGTTACTAGCTTACGGGGTCATGGAAGGTTTAAGACTGTAACTAAGTCATCCTTGAAGTTTCGTTTAGACCAAACCCAGTCAATATCCTGTTTTTGTACCCGGGGTCCTGTGGTGTATATCCTTTTCATGACCTTCAGTTAATAGTTTCTGTAAACCCCTTGGAATGTGCCCTAAGTTTTAGAAGTCTGCTGTTATCTCAGAAGCAATTAAGCAGTCCTGTTTAAAAAAGGGACTTGAATGTCTCTACCTGGGTTGTCATTTTGTAAAAAAGACTCGAATCTCTCTATCTGGGCTGACATTCTGGACACTGGTATCCCTTGCATGCTAGATGTTTATAAATGCAGCTGCTGAGGGAGCGGGGAGTGAGCAGTAACTGCTGGGTCTCCTTCCCTAAGCTGAATTCATTCCCGCCTGGAAACTTTCTAACCAGTTGCCTTTCATTCCCTCCTCTTTCCTGCAAAACAGAATTTGGAACTGCTCAGGGCCCTTGCATGACTGCCAAACTACAAGAATAGGAGATAAAACCAAATGGTTACAAAACAGATCAAAAGAGGCCAGACACAAGGGCCTTGCATTGCACAATTTCATTTATATGCAATATACTGAAAAGACAAGTTTATGGAGACAAAGCACTGGAAATATTCTGCAATAAGACAGGTCATGACCACACAAGCATGTGAGAGCTTAATTTCAGATGAGTGGGGTAGCTCAATGGTAGAACACATGCCAGTGTGCACTAAGTCTTGGGGTTAATCCCTAGCACTAAGGAGGAAAGAAAAGGTTAATATCATGTTATGAACTGTTGGAGACAGGACTATTGATACATAGCTTTCTCAGAGATCCTGATGTAAAGATAAAGAGAATGGTAGTTCTCTATTTTAGCCCAGGGGCAGAGTTGGCAAGGTTCAGTTTAGGCTGAAGCCTGGGCCTGGAGTTAAGGTTTCAGTTCCTAGAAACCTGGCTTTCCCTGAAGGGCTGTAGTTGTCAGTCCTAGGGCTGAGGTATTCTATGTTTTTGCCAACACTAATTTCTGCTGACCTTAGTCACAACACACACACACACACACACACACACACACACACACACACACTGACTGGCAAATAGTTCTGACTTGCCTGGAACTCACTCTGTAGACCAGGCTGGCCTTGAACTCATAGAGATCCACCTGCCTCCACCTTTTCCCACCACACCCCCCTGCTGGGGACTGAACCCAGGGCCATTAGGCAAGCGCTCTACCACTGAGCTAAATCCCCAACCCCACACTGTAATTGTCTTATAGGCTGCTGCTTTACGTGCTTTCTACTTGTTTTCTAAGGTTAATTCAATATTGTCTAAATTTTGACTCCATTCAAAACCCTAGCTATATGGGCACTGTTAAGCTACATAGTGAGACTATTTCAAACAAAAACATAAATAAAGCAGGAGAGGAGACAGAAGAAATAGGGAGGGAGGGGAGTCGCTGGTTCTGAAAGATCAAACGACGAAGGCTGTCTTTTGGCATGTCTGATATGGTGTGTCTGTTTTCGAAATGTTTGGACACTTTATTTTTAATTTCTGGTTGGGAGTGTTTGCCTGAACACCATGTGCGCGTGTGCATGCAGTACCAGCAAAGGCCAGAAGAGTGCGTCGGTGAGGTCAGTTGGGACTGGAGCTACAGATAGTTGTAAGACACCATATAGGAGCTAGAAATTAAACCCAGGGCCTCTGGAAGAGCATCCAGTGCTCTTCACCCCTGAGCCATCTCTCCAGCCCCTGAAGTAATCTACAGCTTGAGGTAGGCGGCCATTGCATGAGAGTGCGAATATATTAAAAATTCATCAAGCCCTAAACCTAGAACTTGGGTACTTTACTGAATGTATGTCGTACCTCAATGTGACAATAGTTAAAATTATGAATGCTCAGGCTATCCCAAGCAACACGTCAACTACAATGTCTCAAGTTCCTTGACACAAGATTTGGAACTCTGACATGGATCTTTCCCTTAGCAATATTCACAGTGATCCAGGCTGACAATCACTCTACTTGAAAACTGTATGCCGGTTCCAACTCACTAAGTGAGTTCCAAAGGCCTCTAATAAGCCATTAGGTGCTTTTTGAAAACCATAGCTGTAAAGTGTAGGGAGCCCCAGGAGGCTTCTAAGAGTAGAATAGTGTGAACAGGCCAGTGCTTTAAAAGGTTTCTCTGAGGCAGTAGATCAAGGTGGGAGCCTGGGGCCGGGTGATCAGGAAAAGGAGGTCATTAGCCTTGGAGAAGGTGCTATAAGGCAGGGTCAGACCCAGAGCCTTAAGATGAGGGGTTTTGTCTACCCCTTAGGCCTCTGAATTGTCCTTTCATTCTTCATCAGACCCCCATGGAGTCAGCCACAGTGTTTCTACAGAGCTTGGTATTCCCTGTGGAGAGCTAGAGGAGAGGAAGTCCATTCTCCTTCCCACTGGCATGGTGTGGGCAGAAACCTTCCTTCCCAGACTCGTCCTAACATGCAGTGTTTGCTTCAGGACATTCTTAGAGATTAGGGCCTAGGAAAGAGCCAATAGGAAAGCAACGGGAGAGAGAAATCTACGTCACGCCCCGTTCTTCCGTGGCCCCATGAAGCCCCTGTAATTTACATGGCATCTCAGTGCCACAATGATCTTTTACTGTTAATAATTTTATTTTCACTATCAATAATTTTTAACTCAGCTTATAAAGTAGTGAGTTTTTGTGACAGAACTTTCATTAGCTGTTAGACTAGGCAGAGTTCCTTATTTAAAGCTCAGCAGAGCTGGGAATGAACCAGCTCTGTCTGATGAAAGCCCTAAGCTCTTTCGCAATAAGAGGTCTTGGAATGCGAGTACACCCGGCTTGGCTTCAGATGCTGGCCTGGCTCATGCCTGTCTCCATGGGCTTGGTGAGTTTGTCCAGAGTGACACCTCCAAGAGGCGGCCTGCTGTCTGGTTGGTAATAGGATTTCATACACTGTATTTGGAGTGTAATAATTTATGACTTTTCCTCCACAATGGTCATGCTTTTCTCAGCCAGGCTAAACCAGGACCAGGACCTGGCACTGGTTGAGTTGGGCAATTATTCTTACTCCATCTCTCTGGCCAGGATACCAGGCTACAGAACTGTTGCTTGCAGGCATCTGGAGTTGGGGTGGGTAGAGAAGGCTAACGTGGGATGACAGGGGCCAGGGGTATAGGAGAGGAAAAGACTAGCAGAGCCTGTCCCTACAGACTTGGCTCCGGATATCTCAAGCAACCATCCCTGAACTTCCACAGAAGGATAAGTAGAAATTTCTGGAAGGTCGTAGCCGTTATCTAAATATTTTGTGTGTCTTTGCTGTCACCCCAGCTAGATACTGAGGAATCGTGCATATTCCATGTAGTCCCTAGTCCCTTTCACTTCTCTGTGAACTTCCAGATCACCCCTCTCTCCCCACCTATCCCACTGCCTCCCCCTCACACCAGCCATCTCAATTTCCGTGGTCTCAGCTCTCAGACCCAGGTCAGTGTCCAGCTTTCAGACAGCTTTAGCATGATGCCAGACCTCCAGGGACATTTGTCACATTGTCTCAGTGGTTCCCAGGAATCCCCCCTCCATTTTCGTTTTGCATAGGTAGGGAGAGGAAACACACAGAGGTACTATGATGTCACCCGTAGATATGTCATCTCCCTGTCATACCTCAAGGTTTGTATTGAGCTCAGATGTTCTCACCTCCACATACCGCATTGGATTCAGGTTGCCTAGCACCATGCTGTGCCTAGCATCATGCTATAGAAACCAACAGCGCTCAGCTAGTGTAGGCTTAGATTTTTCAAAACCTAATTTAATAAGCATTCTCAAATGCTTGGACCCCCTCTTCTAGCCCACTGTCCAAAGGTAGAAGAGAAAAAAATGGTAACTAGGACAAGGGGATGTGGACCTGTGGGCTGGAGAGATGGCTCAGTGGTTAAGAGCACTGACTGCTGGTTAAGTGGTTAAGACCTCTTCCAGAGGTCCTGAGTCCAATTCCCAGCAACCACATGGTGAATCACAACCATCTGTAATGGGGATCTGTTGCCCTCTTCTGGTGTGTCTGAAGACAGCAACAGTGTCCTCATTCATATACATGAAATAAATAAATAAATCTTTAAAAAAATATAGAAGTAGTTCTTTGGGTTATTCCAATTCCATGGTCAGGATACCAACAAGTTCAGTTCAAAAGTGTCACCAAACATGAATCAGCAACAGCAGAACAATCCAGCAGAAACCACCAGGCCTCTGCCAAATCGGCACTAGTTAGCAGGAACCTACCAGGACTAGCTGGAAGGCTGAAAGTTCTCTGCCATGCCTCTCTCAACAAAGCGAAGATGTGAGACCAAACGAAGCCTCGCACAGCTATCTATGCAAGCGCCCTATCACTGTCCATTGAGTCCGACTTATACTCTCTCCACACATCACATGTCTTCCCATGGGTCTTGCCTCAGCAAAACACCATGTGAATCTGCATCACATGACACAACCAGAAACTTCCACTTCAAGCTATGCCAGTATAGATGAACAGAAAAATCAGGAACACCTGATTACCTGTCATCCTCCCCAGCCCTACCTTGCTTCCCTTCCGAGTACACTGTACAAATACAAATCAAGCTGAAACACAAGGTCTGTGGGAAATTGTGGTCTCAGGTAACCGGGGTTTTTCTTGAAAAAACTAGGTCCACCGTGATTACATTCCCCCATCTTCATTCTCCCCATTGATAAATGTTAACTGAAGTGCCCGGGGTGGGAGGACAGCAATACCTATGCAGAAGATGCTGCAAGGATGGCTGGTTGAAACTTTGTGATTGTGAAAAGTCACAATGTTTCAGATCCTCAGCCAACGTTATTTCGAGCTATCTTCTGTTCACCTTCTGTCACTGACCAAACATCCACTCAGCTCCCTGGTAAAACCTTTGGAATGTATTAACTTAGTGGCCCCAACCCCAAATCTAAGAATGTCATCATTTGATACTTACAGGAGGGGCCTCCCTGTTGTTATAGTCCATCTATAGCTGATATCCCTAACCACTGTACTTGAAAAAGGGCTTTTTTTGTTGTTGTATTATGCAGTGCATCCTGAATCCGTGTTCCTAGACCACAGTTATTCATGTTTGGGTGAGAATAACCATCCTGCACTCCCTTTGAGACAAGAGCTGTGTTTAGCACCAACACAGATATACCTCAGATGACACCCTTTCTCCCCTCCTCTCCTACATTATGACAATGATCCAAGACCCACATACTCAGGAGCTTATAGGGTGGTAGTTGGGGGGGGGGACTTTATAAGGTCAAAGAGAGAAGCCTGATAACTATCAGAATAATAATGTCTTACGAGGGTTGATGGTGGAGGAGCTAGCTTGCTGTGCCAGGTTGGAAGAGGGTAATAGCTAACTCCTGCAGTCTTCAGGTTTGACGTTTCCGGGGTTGAAGCTCACTCAACCCTTCCTCTGTAACCCGGGGCCATTAAGGCCCCACAAGGATCCACTTATTTCCCTAGAAATAGGGCCAACAAGTGAGGAGAAGCCACAGCAGACGGTCTGCTACAGAGTTGGGAATGAGACTGGGAGACTGCACTTGGAGGAAAAGGAGAGGTGAAGATCTACAGTTGGCCTACTTGCCTCCCTGGTCAGAGTAGCCTGTGGCTTCCCAGGGGGTATCTGCTGGAGCTGGGAGCTGAGACACAGCAATGTGGGAGAGGGAGGAGGTTGGGGGTGGGTGGAAGGGAGGCTTTAGCAGTTGTTATACTACAGAGCTGGGGAGTAGACTGGGAGTTTGGATTTGGAGGAGCAGAGGGAAAGGTAAAGATCTGTACTTAGCCTATGTGCTTTTCTGGTTGGAATGGTTGGAGAGTTCCCATGGAGGGCCTGCTGAAGTTGAGAACTGCATAAAGCATTGAAATGGGGGAATGATGGGTAGCCAACCAGAGATGGCCACTCAGACACAGTTAATAGAAAAACTGGAAGTCTTTGTTACAGCAGGCTGGGCCTACACCCAGGTATTTGGAGACCTAGGTATAGCCTCAAGTGTCCAGAACACAGGGGTTTTTTTGTTTGTTTGTTTTTTGGAAGGGGTTGTTTTGTTTTTGTTTTGTTTTGTTTTGTTTTTGTTTTGTTTTGTTTTAAGGCAAAAACCATATCCTGGCATTTCAATCAGCAGCTTCGGGGTGGGAGTGGGGCTTTGCACAAGCAAACAATATGACAGACGCTAAAATAAGTTAATAAGTTAACTGGAAGGGGTTTGCACAAGAAGACAGTTTAACAGACACTAAGCTAATCTATCAAGGACATCCTGACCTTGGATTCTCAGCATAGAGATGGGTAATTGTGCATGAGATTCTCCATCAAAGAGATAAAATTCTAGTTAGATCTAAAAGAATACAAGACGGAGGAACTTCTGCCCTTTCTTGCCCTAGAAGGAGATTAGGAGGGGAAGATCCGTGGGATCCACTGGAGGTGGAGGTGGCGAGAGCGGGAAGGCTTCAGCAGGTGTTCTGCACAAAGCTGATGATTTGACGTGGGAATTGGATCTGAAGGAGTGGAGGGAAATGTGAAGATCTGCAGCCAGCCTGCCAGCTTCCCTGGCAGGAATCGTAATTAGGTTTTAATTATTTTTTATAATTTTATTTTTCTTGGATATTTTATGTATTTATATTTCAGATGTTATCCTTTTCCCCCCTCTCCCATACCTCCTTCCCCTCCCCCTGCTTCTATGAAGATGCTCCCACTCCCACCCACCCACTCCCACCTCAACGCCCTAGCATCCCCTACATTGGGGGAATGAGCCTTCACGGGACCAAAGGCTTTTCCTCCTATTGATGCTGGACAGTGCCATCCTCTGCTACATATGTGGCTGGAGTCATGGGTCCCTCCATGTGTACTCATGATTTAGTCCCTGGGAGCTCTGGTGGGGTCTATCTGGTTGATATTGTTGTTCTTCCTATCGGGTTGCAAACCCCTTCAGCTCCTTCAGTCTTTTCTCTCACTCCTCCATTGGGGTCCCTGTGCTCAATCCAATGGTTAGCTGCAGCATCCTTATCTGTATTTGTAAGGCTCTGGCAGAGCCTCTCAGGAGACACCCATATCAGGCTCCTGTCAGCAAGCACTTCTCGGCATCAGCAATAGTGGCTGGGTTTGGTGGCTGCATATGGGATGGGTCCCCAGGTGGGGCAGGCTCTGGATGACCTTTTCTTCAGTCGCTGCTCCACTCGTTGTCCCTAGTCCCTCCCATGAGTATTTTGCTCTCCCTTCTAGGAAGGACTGAAGCATGAAATATCCGCAAATTTTGCTCTTCCTTCTTCTTGAGCTTCATATGATCTGTGAATGTTTTCTTAGGTATTCCAAGCTTTTGGGCTAATATTTTTAAAAAAGAAAGAGAAAATAGATGTAGAGAGTGTCTTAGTCTGGGTTACTATTGCTGTGATGAAACACCGTGACCAAAAGCAGCTTGGGGAGGAAAGGGTTCACTTCACTCACAGTTCTAACAGTTCACCAAAAGCAGTGAAAACGGGAACTCACACGGGGCAGGAACCTAGAGGCAGGAGCTGACGCAGAGGCCACGGATGGGTGCTGCTTACTGGCTTGCTCCCCATGGCCTAATCATCCTGCTTTCTTATAGAACCCAGGACCACCAGCCCAGGGATGGCCCCACCCACAATGGACTGACTGGGCCCTCCCTCATCAATCACTAATTAAGAAAAGGCCCTATGGGCTTGGCTCTAGCCCGATATATGGAGGCATTTTCTCAGTTGAGGTTCTCTCCTCTCAGATGACTAGCTTGTGCCAAGTTGGCATACACATACAGCACAGAGGGAGAGAGTGTATTAAGTTCTTATTAAAGCAAAGTGCTGAAGGCATTCTGATTCCTGCTCAAAGTAAGCCTATCCTGGCTTCTCATTCTGTGAGCTGGGTTTTTCTGCTTTGGGATTTTATATAAACAGAAGCACATTTTTTTTTTTTTATGAGCATGCCATGCCAGAAACATAGACGGGTGTGTGTCTTTCTGAAATGTCAGTCTTTACTGATAGCAATACACTCACCAGCTGTAATGGCTCCAATTTGCCAAGCAGTCCCAATGTCCCTTTGACAGCTGGCCATCGAGAACACAGGTTGCATCAACAGGCTCCTTTATTCTGATCTTAATGACTAATATTCACGTCACAGGGTGGCGAGAGAAGTTTTACAAAGGCTGCAGGGTTTGAAGAGTTTAAAAGGTCATGCTAGAGGCAGAGAGCTGACACAGCAAAGATATCAGAAGTCTGATACAGAGTGACCGCAGGTGGTCTGGTGTTGATTAACCAGTTGGAGAGGAGTCTGCTGCAGGGGTACAGACCCAACTGAGACCCAGGGTTGAGTTGAGATGCAGATTCTGAACCAGGAAGGTGAGATACAGGACTGGATTGGGATGACTGATGGCTGGGCGACCAGCAACTTGAGTAGGCCACATCAAGCAGAATCCAATGGTAGCCTAGAGTTTTCCCCTGTTGGTTGTTTGACACATACTGGGTGGTCAGATGACAGATTGGTGTGGCCATGGTGCTAGATGGCACTTCCCTACAGGTAAGATGCGGCGTACTTCCTCTGTCTAGTGAGTTTGATGAGCTGATATGGTTCTAACATGCCCGTGTGCTCACACATTCTATGCTGCTCAATCTTGGTTGTCAACTTGTCGGGGCTTAGCATCTCCAAGGAAACAAATCTCTGGGCATACCTTTGGGGGTTTATCTAGATCTGATTAACTGAGTTGGGAAAACCCAACTAAATGTGGTTGGTCCACTCCATGATCTTGAGTTAAATCAAAAAAGGGAGCTAGCAAGCCGAGTGTGAGCCTTCATCTCTCTGCTTCTTACTATGGACACAATACAACCAGCAGCCTTTTGCTTCTGCCACTGTGCCCTCTCTACCAGAGTAGACTAGGTACACCCTAGTATGTAACAACTCTTCGTTTGTTGTCTCCTCGGCCGGGTTTCTCCATCTCACTTTTGACATTGTAATCTAGATGCCATTACCCGCACAGGACAAGCACTTGAACTCTCTTTGACCTGACCATTGCCACCGTGTGTTATAACCACCGAGACTGCCCAGAGTCCCTGATTAATTTTTCCAATATAATTTTCCAGTCAAATATAAAAAGGAGAAAATATTAGAGTGCCCCGTGTAGCTTTACAGCTATTCCTTGGCTCCAAAAATGGGCTTGGGGAAAAGAGGGTGAATGGAGGTGGATGGAGAGGTGGGTTGGTGAGGATAAGTGGAGGGAGGTGGGGGAAGGTGGGAGGATGTGAGGGGGTGAGTGGGTGCGTTTGCTGATGCACATATTCCCGACATACTTGTGGGGGTCTCCCAGGAGTCAGTTCCTTCTGCTGCCTTGTGAGATCCAGGTTTGAACTCAAGTTGTCAGGCCCTCAGTCTAACACCTTAATCTGCTGGTGCCTCTCACTGACCCAGTGCCTGACTTTTTAGTAAACCAGATACACTCAAGCCTGGATAAAGTTGATTTGTGTCCTGACCACTTGTCAAGACTCTGTCTTCTGACCCAGTCTTTGGGAAACAAATCATCTTGTTACTACCCTGAGCCACTCTTCTGTTAGCAAACACCCACCCGGTAAGATGCCCTCCATGAAACCCCTAGACTTGCTTGCCTTTCCTTCTTCTCAATTGGGGCCAGTTCCCATATACCAGGACCTAGTTGTTTGAGAACAGTAGAGTTGGGGTTGGAGAGATGGCTTAGTGGTTAAGAATACTGGTTGTTCGTCCAGAGGTTGCGAGTTCAATTCCCAGCACCCACAAGGTGTCTGTTTAAAGGGATCTGATGTCCTCTCCTAGCATGCAGAGCAGCAGAGCACTCACATACACAAAAAAAATATATAAATAATTTTTTAAAATAAGAGTGGTACAATGTTTAGCAGCATCCTGACTCCTCGAAGGTGGATGCCAATGCAAATTCTTCCTACTCATAAGTTGTCATGGCCACAAAAACCTCCAGACATTAGCAAATGCCTCCTGGGTAGAAATCATCCACAGTTTAAGCTCTTACGTGATACTCTGTGACTGTCCCACTATTGATAGATATTTATGTTGTCCCCGATTCAGAGCTGTTGTGAGTAATGCAATAATATGAAAAGAAACAGTATTTTCAAGTTTCAAAGGAAAGGAACACCAAATGGGTGGGGGTGGGAACGAAACTGAGGTATCGCTCTAAACGTCCTCCTTAAAAACGCCTTGGTGGGTGATATTCTAGTGGAAAGAGGAATCCGTGGGAACACCAAAGACATATGGCGAACCAATGTAACAAAATAGCACAGCAGAGTACACTGTTATCTAAAATATTAGGACAGCCATGCCCGTTGTTCCTCAGGTCTGTGATCCCAGCTCCTGGGGGGGGGGGGGTCAGCTGAAGAGGAGGATCACAAATCCAAAGCCTGACTGAGATACAGAATGAGTTCAAGACAAATCTAGGCAACATAATGGGATTATGCCTCAGAGAGAGAGAGAGAGAGAGAGAGAGAGAGAGAGAGAGAGAGAGGAAATAAGAAAAGGAAAAAGAGAGGGTGGGGGTAGATATTGCCTAGCATTCATAGGGCTTTAGGTTCAGTCCCCAGAACCATAGTTAATTAAGCAATTAACTAATTAAAATGATTAGCTTAAAAGACTTCTGGGTGCAGTGGAAGAGGCTGCCCTGACATTAACTTTAAAACCTGGTAAATTGCACAAACTTTCTTCTAATCGTGTGAAAGGGACGTGGAAGCAATCCCGACTGGATCCAACTGGATCCGACTGAACAGTCTGACACGGAGACGAGGGGAGAGTTGAGAGGAAAGCTAAGGCTGGCAGCTGTTTTCTCCTGGGAGCATTTAAGGAATGTGAGCATGGGCTGAGTGCTGGAACTTTGCCCAGATAGATGCGCGTGCGCGGGTAGTGGGGATCGAAATCACTGTTTTCTGTGATTGCCTTGGGCTGAAGGGACAAAATCAGGAATGCAAGGAGAGTTAAAAACCACCTGATCTTCTTCGATAGATGTTTGCAGAGTATACAGGAGGCCAAAGGGCTCGGCTAAGAGCTCTTTAGAGTCAGAATCCAGTGAGGATACTAGGGCAAAACGATTTGGAGGGTGGGGTGGGGTGGGGCTTCAGGAACTCGTTAAAATTGAGAAGACGTTTACCTCTCCCGTGAACACCTACCCATCTGCCTTTCTAAGGTAAAGCTGGATAAATGTGAAAGGACTGAAGAGAGGGCTCAGCGGGCAGAAGAGCTTGCGTTGAAAGTCTGAGGGATTAAGATCCCTAGCAACCATGTAAATGTGGGGGCAGAGGGGCATGGTGCATGCCTGTAATCACAGCATATGGGAGCAGAAACGGGGGAATCCCCGGTACAATCTGTCTAGCTAGATTAGACAAGTCTTGCATGCACATGTACATGCACATCCGTACACATGTGAACACACGTAGACACATATACAAAAGGGAAGGTCTGAAGTCATACAAAGCACGTGCCCAACCGCCATGGACACGAGTCAGATCCACAGCAAACAGCAACAGTGAAACCCCTTGAGTATTTAAAAGTTAAGCGATGGATTTCTAAACGACTTATAGGTCAAAAAAAGGAAACTGAAAGAGAGGTCGGGAAATACACTGTGCCTAATTAAAAGATCAGGTTACCATGTATGGGACCCAGCTGATGTGGAAGGCAATGTACCATTGTAAACGCCTGAGTCAGGAAAGAGAAAGGACTCTAGCCGTAGCCAGTAACGGCCTGAGAAAGAATTCAGCAACTCAACTAAAAAAATGCAAAAGATAGGGTTGGGGATTTAGCTCAGTGGTAGAGTGCTTGCCTAGGAAGCGCAAGGCCCTGGGTTCGGTCCCCAGCTCCGGGGGGGGGGGGGGGGGGGGGGGGGAAATGCAAAAGATCTCTTGGAAGACAACTAGGGTTATGACTCAGGGGTAGAGTGTTTCCCCACTGTGTTCAAGGTCCATAGATTTGATTTTTATCACACACACAAAAAGATATTCACCGGCTTATAAACATATGCAATGTAATTGGCTTTGCCAGCCCTCAATAACATATATATAGAGAACGCCTGACACAAATCCACCAGACCCAGTATAGCCAAAGGGTGTGTGTTGGGTAGCGTCATGTCAGCTTGACAGATACTAGAGACACTGGAGAGAAGGGCATCTCAATTGAGAAAATGCCATCAAAAGATCTGACTTAGTAAGCAAGACTCTGGGGACTTTTCTGTAACTCCAGTTCTAGGAGAGCCAATGCCCTTCCCTGGTCACCATAGGTAGCAGGCACACACATTCGGTACACAGGGATACATGTAGGTAAAACACCTATACGCATTAGATAATAAAATTAAAACTCTTACTAAGACTATTAATACCAGTTGAATGGCGCTAGCACACACCTTTAATCCTAGCACTTGAGGGGCAGAGGCAGGCATGAGGCTGGCCGATTACAGAACAAGTTCCAAGACAGCCAGGGCTACACAAAACAAACAAGCAAGCAAAAAAACAAAAACAAAACAAAAAAAAAAAAACCCAAAACCTCCATTTGCACATGATCACCTGTATCAGGAAGGCTACAGGTCTAACCTCTAAGAGTATAGACATGTCTTGCCAGCTTTTGGCTTTACCACAGGGGCCATATGGCGTGTTCTTACATGGTGTATTCTCGTTCATAGCTCCTGTAGAACACAGAGAGGCAGGCTGCTGGATCCATAACCGAGGAAGGGACCAATTAATCACAGGTACATCTTTCCGCATTGGTTAACGCTAACACAGGTTGCTGCAGTGGTGGACCTGCCTGCTTGGCCCCCTCTCCAATATGAACAAGAGCATTGCTGTTCTGCATATTCACAGAATAGCTTCCCGTGGTTTTCATTTTAGCTATTGTCGTCTATAGGGAAATTTTACATTTACTCTTTCCCTCCGAAGTTTGATTTTGTGAGTGTGTGTGTGTGTGTGTGTGTTCAAGGGTTTCTCTGTGTAGTCTTAGCCAAGAACTCACTCTGTCCTCAAACTCAGAGATCCTCTACCTGCCTCTGCCTGCCTCTGCCTCCCAAGGGCTAAAATTCAAGGCTTGCACCCCCACTGCCTGGTGAAGGTTGATAATCTATGCAGTAAACTATGAAATGACACCACTGCAGAGGGAAAACCAATACTGTGTCTAATCGTGAGAATCTGAGCATCAAAATGGGCCAAGATGGCAGATCCTTACATGGAGCTTATAAAGACGCAGCAGCTTGGGCTCCGATGGCGAAGGAGGTGGTGTTGGCAATGGCCAACGGAGTGGATGGATGTGTGGAGTAAGCCAGAGATGCCTAGCCACACAGTCTTGGGTAACAGCTACCTGTCTTTATTTCCTTCTGAGTGACTTTGATCCCTAGAACCTACATGCCCCAGTATTCATGCACCTGTGTGCAGGGACGGACACACACACACACATACACACACACATACACACACATACACACACATACACACACACAGACACACAGACACAGACACACACACACACACACACAGACACACACATACACACACACAGACACACACATAGACACACACACACACAGACACAGACACATACACACACATACACACACATACACACACAGACACACACACAGACACACACACACAGACACAGACACACACACACACAGACACAGACACACAAACACACACACACATACACACACATACACACACAGACACACACACAGACACACACACACAGACACAGACACACACACACACAGACACAGACACACAAACACACACACACATACACACACATACACACACACAGACACACACACACACAGACACACACATAGACACACACACACATACACAGACACACACACACAGACACACACACATACACACACACAGACACACACACACAGACACACACATAGACACACACACACAGACACAGACACACACACACAGACACACACATACACACACACACATACACACACACATACACACACATACACACACAGACACACACATAGACACACACAGACACATACACAGACACACACACACAAACACACACACACATACACACATACACACACACACACACACACACACACACACACACACACACACACTACCATGTAGGTGCTGAGAACGAACTCAGGTCCTCTGTGAGAACCACAAGTGCTTCTAACCATTGAGCAATCTCTCCAGCCCCCTTCAATCATTCATTCATCATCCAGGTCCACTCATTCAGATGCCCGCTGGCCCATGGTTTCTCCTTTTCTAAACTGAACTCATTAATTTGCCCTACTCAACCACCCTGAGCCCAATTTTTTTTTCCTCCTCTATTTCCTTCTAGGTTCATGGTACCATCCCGTCACAGGAAATAGCGAGAGTCAGCTCCCTCCCTACCACTCCCCAGTTACCCCATTGGATAAATCCCCTTTTAAATTGAGTGTGAATCCCCTCACCTCCTTCTTGTGTGTCTACCACTGTCACACTTAACAGAAGACTCCTATAGATCTCTTCTCTGCGTCTTCGCCTGCTTTCCACACTCCACCCTTGGGGTCACTGACCCCTGAACTTGGCCACTTCTGCCTCAAGTTTCAAAGTTCAGGGCCTGTGAGCTGTCACATCCCTTTGTCTAACCTATGTCCCCCACCCCCACCCCCATTCAGCCTTTGACCTTGAAACACCAGCCTGGTTATGTAATGCACCTCTCTGCCTCAGAAGATGCAAATCCAGTCAGTTAAGAGAACATTAGATTACCTACTAACCACGTGAGCTATCAAAATAGTCACTTTAAACATCTTTATACCTTTGCATTTTATATTAAGGCAATCTTACAGGGTAAAAAAATGTTTATTTAAATAAGACAGAGAAGGTGCCTCGTTAGCGCAGTAGGTAGCACGTCAGTCTCATAAATAAGACAGAGAAACTCTGTATATTCCTTGTCCAGAATTTGTTTATATTTAGCCCCATTTGGGTTTTTTCTGTATGAGTATAGATAAGTCATTTTCCTCGATTCTGATATTATACCCACTAAATATTTGAGTGCTTGTCCTAACAGCTAGAACATTCCCCTTCATAACCATGCATCATGATCAAAATCAGAACATTTAATATTAATATAATGCTGTTTATTATCTAATCTGCACCTCAATTTTATCAACCGTCCTAAAGAAAAAAAAATTTCACTATCTCAACAATGTCCTTCAGGAAGTGAATGATGCCAGTGGGATCTAGTTTGGGTGATGTCAGTGGAGACTTGGGTAAGGATGAATCCAGCAAATTTACCTTCTTTAAGCCATCTCCAAAGTATCTGTTAAAGATTTTTAGGCTCTCTCTCTCTCTCTCCCTCTCCCTCCCCCCCCTCCCCCCAGAGTTTCTCACTACATAGAACTGGCTGTCCTGGAACTCTCTATGTTCTCTATGTATACCAGGCTGGTCTGGAATTCAGAGATCTGCCTGCCTCTGCCTCCTGAGTACTAGGACTAAATGCAGACACCACCATCCCTGGAAATTTTCATCTTCTTTAAGGAAGAGCTGGAAGCTACCTCCGAAGCAATCTGAACCGTAAGTTTTTCTGGACCTTCTATTTTCTCAGCCCTTTGCAGGTCGCCCCCTATGTCACCAACTTGGTTTTCCACACAGAGAATAGTGGGCATAGTGATCTGACAACACCATTAAGCAGAGATCTGCGAGCCAAGATACTTTGTAAATGAAACATCCTAGAATGGAGAGACACGAGCTTTCAGATTTGAAAAGTTTCATTCAAGCCTCAGCAAGACCCAAGAACCTCTCTATGGGCCTAATCATGGTAACAGATCACTAGCATGAGTGAGAGCGGGAAACTAGAAAAGGGTCTAAGAGAGGAAAAAGAATCGTTGCCGGATGGGGGGGTTAAGGGGTGGGGATAGGGCACATGTAGTACATGAAAGTGAAGGTCAGGATACTGGAGGTAAAAAAAAAAATAGGGGAGGTGGGTGGGATTTGGGTCAGCAAAACTAAATATATATGAAAAAGCCATAAGGAAATCTGATGTAAGTTAATGAGACAGAGGGAGGAAGAGAGAGAGAGGGAGAGAGAGAGAGAGAGAGAGAGAGAATACACAAGAACCCTTATAGGCAGATAAAGCTGCTTCTAAAAGCCACATAGTTCATTAACTGAAAAAAATAAATCCCAGTGCCAGATTTAGGCTATCTCCTCTGAGCTCTATGTTGGTCAGGGAGGACTCTGACTCCCCCTAAACAATATAGGCAAAACTGCTGTTGGTTATAAGACCCTCTGGCTGAAGACACCACATGCCTTGGCCACAAAACCTAGAGAAATCAAGCTGGAACTGGAATGGAAGCTCCTTCCCTGTCAGGTGGTCCTCGGAGATGTTCTGCAGGTTGCCAGGAGATGGTTGACATCGACAATCTTATTCAGCGGTGGGTCCTGCATGCATCGATGCCACCAGCCAGGCATGAGTCCAGTGACACACAAGGACAAGTCAGTTACTGAAGTAATCAAACACTTCTCGCATGGATTCGAGGCCCACTTCACAGGAGGAAATTCACATCCAGCGTTGAAAGCCTTGCTAAAAGGCTGTGGTTGGTAAAGTCAACGTGTGGAAGTTACTATCTGTTTTGCTAAGTGGATCTAATGCGCCTATCTTATACTGTCTACTCTACTATGTCTACACCCCTGGGCTGGCCATGCTGCCAGCTTTGGTCTGAGAAATTCCCTTGTGTAGTGGTCAGCACTGACTGCAGAGACTCATAACTGGTCATAACTGGTCAAAGTACTAAGAACAAATGACTGTCGAGCGTCCAGCGATAAATGGGACGTCTATATCATCCTCCACCCCAGAAGGTTCAGGGAAGAAAAGGTGGAAGGAATGTAAAAGCCAAGAGGGGGAGGGGAGCAGTGTTAAATGCTGGTTTCCGGGCACAACACTAGCCTTGGACTCATAGTGTATGTGATTATCTGCACAAGACCTGAATGAACAAGGCTGGGCCCACTTGTCAGGGAAGGAAAGGGGCTTATGGGGACCCTCCCTCTGAAAATCTATAGGGAGTTAATGGTGCTGGGGGAAGGGAGACAATTTCTTCAGTGGTATAGCAACTGGTAAGGTACCCACCCACCCTGTTTTTAAAAAAACAAAACAAACAAACAAAAAAAACTTCTGAAGAAACTCATTTTGGGGGGTTGCTCTGATGCTGTCTCTGTACTCAAATGCTAAACACTGGCCTCAAGATTGCAGTCCTAGGGGCTGGGGATTTAGCTCAGTGGTAGAGCACTTGCCTAGGAAGGGCAAGGCCCTGGGTTTGGTCCCCAGCTCCAAAAAAAAAGAACCAAAAAAAAAAAAAAAGATTGCAGTCCCGACAAGCACATTCTCACGTACATTGAATGATTTTGTGTAACGTTTGCTCGCCAGTCTTCTCTGGCTAAACAAAAGTGGCTACAGCCAATTACTGGGGAGAATAAAGGGAATTGGGTTTCAGTTACCAAGCTGGAGGGGTCGCAGGTAGGGACGACGAGGTTAAGGAGAAGGAGAGGAAGAGGGAAAAGGAAGACAGAGGGAGCAGGAAGTCTCCATTAGGTGGGATGGACCAGAAGCATGTGGCCAGAAGAAACGCCCTCTGAGGACAGACTGATGGAGCAGGAAGTGCCCTGGTGATACTCAAAAGGCAAGTCACCCGAGGAGCACAGCTGGGACAGACCCAGTCTAGCACGGAGAAGTAGTTCAAGGGTAATGCTTAGTACTTGTGCTGAAGCTGAGTGAATGAGTCGATAGGACTATTTCTCACTTATTGGGGGCCTGGCCAGGTCGTCATATTAAGAGTTATTAAATGCTTTACAACAACATTGGGTCACACCTAAGAGAAGGAAATGAAACTAGAAATAGGCTCAGTTGGGAAGAAGCAGTGGGTTATGAGGGGGAGACAAAAGAGGGTCAATACGACTGAAATGTACAGTGTACATGGATGAAAACGTCTTCAGGAACCCCATTATGAATGCAAATGACATTTGTGAAAGAGTTAGAGCTGTTGTGAAAATACTTTTTATAAAAAGTGACATCAGGGGGCTGGAGAGATGGCTCAGTGGTTAAGAGCACCGCCTGCGGGCTGGAGAGATGGCTCAGCGGTTAGGAGCGCCCGACTGCTCTTCCAGAGGTCATGAGTTCGATTCCCAGCAACCACATGGTGGCTCACAACCATCTGTAAAGAGATCTGATGCCCTCTTCTGGTGTATCTGAAGACAGCTACAGTGTACTTATATATAATAAATAAATAAATCTTTAAAAAAAAAAAAAAAAAAGAGCACCGCCTGCTCTTCCAGAGGTCCTGAGTTCAAATCCCAGCAACCACATGGTGGCTCACAACCATCTGTAAAGAGATCCGATGCCCTCTTCTGGTGTGTCTGAAGACAGCTACAGTGTACTCATATATAATAAATAAATAAATAAATCTTAAAAAAAAAAAAAAGGAACATCAGAGGGTTGGGGATTTAGCTCAGCGGTAGAGCGCTTGCCTAGCGAGCGCAAGGCCCTGGGTTCGGTCCCCAGCTCCGAAAAAAAGAAAAAAAAAGTGACATCAGAGTCATTGTTTCTCTAAGAGTAATTCTCATGGTCACGTCCCTAAAGGGTTTTTTTGTTTGGTTGGTTTTGGTTGTTTTGAGAAGCTCATAGAACATATGGGGTGATGTTTGTGGCTTGCACTCTAGTAGACGCCTATTCTAATTCCAACCTCTTACAAGCCTTAAGAGCTTCCTCCTCTATGGCTCACTTACATTGTCTGTAAAAATGGGGATAATTGCACCTCCTCATAGACACATTAACAAGGTTACAAAAAGACCAGGTGCTTAGAAAAGAACGAGTGTAGAATGTCTATGAGCTGTATTCTCGCCTCCCTTTCTGTCATCACTGAAGGTAAGGATTAAGAACTGTCAGTGGCTGAAGAGATGGCTCTGTGGTTAAACAGAACTTAACTGCTTTTACAGAAGACCTGGATTTGGCTCCCAGAATCCCCGCGGCAGTTTGCAACAATCTGTCACTCTAGAGCAAGGGGGATCTGGCGCCCTCTTCTGGCCACCACAGACATTGCATGCACATGGTGCACTTGCACACATCCGGATTCACAAACAAACAGACAGACAGGCAGACAGGCAGATAGGCCAGACAGATAGGTCTATTTTTAATTAAACATTAAAAATGAGCTGTCTGGGCTGGGGGGATGTGGCTCACTGGCAGGGGAGGGCAAACAAGCACAAAAACCCCATATGGGTTGGATCTCTGGAGATACAGAAAATGAAAATGAAATGATTGGGGGGCAGGGGGTTCAACCACCTCTCCCACTGCAGAAATCAGAGTCCTGTGTTTGCTACCCTTGTGGTTTGAGCCTGTGTCTTCCCTGCTCCAACAAATCCCTGGGAAGCTTTAGGGCCCCAGTTGCCAGCTTGAACCTTAAGCCACTCTTGAGGAATAAAGGTGTGGCTGACTATTGCGTTGTAAACGAGAAGAGAGAAGAGAGAACAGGCAGTTGCTGGGCTAACCAGAGTCCTGCAGTGAGGGCAAGTGACTGCTTTGTGATAGGCCAGGACGGCTGGGCTATCCCAGAGAGAAGAAAGTTGTCCACAGACACATAGCCAGGGAGTGGAAGGGTCAGACGTGAGTCACTCTCTCAGACTTCAAAGCCCTGGCTGCTCCTAGAACACCTACTTCCTCCACAGATACAAAAGATAACATGGATTATCTCAATCCTCATATCAACCTATAATTTAAGAAAAAAAAATCACATCACAGAAGAGAAAACTTCAAGAGAAGTGCTATTTGCCCAGAGTCCTGGTCTCATGGAGAAGCCTTGCTAGGATTCAAACCCACATTTGCCTGATGCCAAAGAGCAGGCTCTGAGTGGCCACAACCCTTCTCTCCCTCATTCCCATCACTCAGTCCTGCCCAGAGCATCTGGGTGAAAACCATACATTTAGTCCTCACACTCCAAATTCTTCAGCTTTCGGGCTGGCTCTCTGACTGTGCCAGTGACTATTAAACACATGGAATCCAGACCGCCACAGACCTCTGAGTGTCCCTGTCAGAGGGTCACTGCCCTCACGCCGACTCAAGTTCCAGAGAACTGGGATCTGAATTAAGTGGCTTAAAAATCTCTTCAGTCATTTGCAGTAAATTAAAATGTCTTTCAGCCTGAAATATGTTTTCCCAAGAAACTGGGCCAAAGGCCAGCCTCATCTCTGAGCCTGTCCCTTGAGGCTATAAGGCTACCTTTTCTCCTGAGACAGTTTCTCAGAAGGATGAAGGAACGAGCCAAGGAGAGGTCTGCGCCCAGTTGAAGCAGGGGTGTGTAAAAGGCGAGCCACTTCCCTAAGGTCTTTCTTGGTGGTTCCCTTTGTGTGTCTCGGTGAGACTCAGCTCTTACTTGGATTTTTTTTTCCAACTTTGCTTTGCTAACTCCTTTGTTTAAAAAAAAGAAAAGCCATATGAGCCATTAGTCACATTCAAACCACACTTTAGGGAACTGTTGCGGTGGTCCTACGACAGACACTTAGAGACTGCTTTTGCTAGACCCCATTGAGGGCTCGTGGGATTTTTTTTTTTTTAAAGCAGTAAACACGCTGGCCTAATGACCTGTGAGTTAAGTGAATCTCCAGAACCCAGAAGAAGAGAACTGATTCCCACAAGTTGTCCTCTGTCTCCTCGGACCTCCACACGTGTGCGCATGCGCACATTACATAAACATTAACAAAAAAATTAAGCCACTTAGGTCTGCAAGTATCTATATACACAGGTATGCAAAGCAGTATGAAAGCCTGCTATCCCTGCCTTTGTTTGTTCGCTTGTTTGTTTGTTTGAGATAAGCTCTCTCTAGGTAGCCCTGACTGGCTTGGAACTTGATATGTAGGCCAGGCTTGCCTCAGGCTCCGAGATGCACCTCCCTCCACTATAGATGCATCTAAAGCACCTCAGTGCACCTGGCCTCACAGCACCTGACCTCCCCACACCTGACCTCACCACACCTGACCCCACAACACCTGACCTCACTGCACCTGGCCATACCACACCTGGCCTCCTCACCTAGCTTTGGCCTTTTAAGCCTCTCTCCCCTTTACTATGGGTCACTATTTTACTACTTCTGTCTACAGGCATACAAATTATTCAAAGAGACAGGCATAGTTGTTCATGTTTTTAATCTCAGTACTTGAAATGCAGAAGCAGGTGGATTTCTGTGAGTTCAGGCTGACCTGGTATATGCATGTGTGTATATATGTATTGAGACCCTGTCTCAAAAAAAAAAAAAAAAAAAAAAACCAAAAACCAAGTAAATCATTCATAGATTGTCTTTCTAGACATCCTTGTCCAGATAATATCTAGCGAATTATCTATCGAATCCCTTCTTAAGGCTAAAGGCACAAAGATAAGAGGAACTCAAGCATCTTGCTGTCCAATTTTACCATGTCCTCGCCCAGATTCCCCCAAAGTCACTTGATGGTCTTAAGTCATTGTCCTAAACCTGCAGTCAGCTTGGGTTTGAGAACAGCAGCGCTCGTCAGGACAAACCACCCCTTGGGATGAGGGCAATTGTCTATGATGGGCAGACTGCACTCCGGAACTGGGCTGGTCATCTTATAGGAATCAGATTGCCTCCCTCAAGCAAGAAGAAATCCTTCGAGCAACCTCGTGGAGCCAGAACTCAGAAAGATCAACTACCTTGACCAGAGTCGTTTGATTTGCTCTGCCCCCCCACCAGCTCTCCCCCCATCTAAGCTTCTTCTCAGTTACTGATCTCTTTAATTGGTACCTCGGGATGCTTGCCCAAGCCTATCGGCCAAGCATTGTGACTCCTTGTAGACTGCTGTCTGCATGCAGGCGAAGGCAGGTGAAAGATGAGGCCAGAGCCTATGACTGGGCAGTGGAAAAAGAAAGCAGGCTGAGAATTTTAGAGACAAGAGGGAGAGAGGGGGAGGCGGGGAGGAGGAGACGAGATGGAACCTATAGGAGAGGAAGAGGAGCCAGAACCACACCGCCCTGGGAGCCATGAGTATTGGGAATTTCTTAGAATGATGATTAAATAACAAGTGGGGTGCGTTCACCTTCTCTAGGTGGGCAGCTTGTGTTTACATCAGTGGAGTTTTAAGTTCTTCGTGCAAGCATTTTGTGGGTTGAGAATTTACTAATTTATATCTGACTGATAAATTAGAAGCCTCTAGAGTTTTGATTTTACCGGGTTATGGGATTTGTGACAGCTAACCACAGGGGTGGATGGCTGGGAATGTGAACAGATTCCACCATGCAAGAACCATGCAGGTTGGGAACCATGGAGACCCTAGTGGCAGGAAAGTAGAAGTTAGCCGGTGCGAGCGTATCTTTTTTTTATACATATTCATGAAACAACTCCCAGAACCAGAGTTTTTGCCATAAAACTGGTTTACTGCAACAACAGTGTTCATAGGAAGCACTGTCTGTGGTTAGGACAGTGTCCGGGTGGATGGTGGGCATTGACAGTCACTGCACCCGAATGACGGCTAAGATCTGCAGCGGTGCTGACCAGGATGGGGAAGATAGGAACGGATTATTCAAAGTGTCTCTGGCATTGAGAAGCCTAAAGGAATAAACATGACCCCGCCAAGCGGTGGAATTGGGTGGCTTTTGCTGCGGACCACAGACTGGCTGAAGACTTGAAACAACTCACTCTTCAATAATTGCAAACAAAGCAGAAAAATCAGCTGAATTTAGAGACAGCCTTTTCCTGCAGATGGGGGCACAGCAGGGCTGGAGAATGGACACAAGCCAAGTTGCAACAGTCTAGCATCTCGGTGAATACCGAATGTCCTCTAGGGATCCAGCACAAGGCCTTGACTTCCTAGAAATTCCTGGAAACTCTAGGGCTGCAGAAGTGTCCCTTCCAGATGTTAGAAGGTAGAGCCCACACCTGGGCACCCTGCTGGGATACATGCAGAAGCTTCAAACAGGATGAAGCAACTCTTGCTCCACTTGGGAATTCCCCTCCCTCCCCCTTCTCCTGGACACCCCACCGATAACCAGGGAGAGAGAAATTCTTGATGTGGACCAGCTAAGGAAATCTCGGAACTGTTAAGGGAAGAAAGGGATCACTGCACTAGACTTGGCCAACAGCACAAGGCTGGTGGAAGGGGGGTGCTGTGGAGGATTCTAGGGGGCTGGATCACAAGCAGTGAAACCTGAATGGAAAAGGTAGGCTTGCTGGAGTAGAAGGGCTCTCTGCAGGGTTACAGGATTCAGTAGGTTATCCAGAGCCCCAAGGGACACCTCTCACTGCTGATAGGATGACTCTTAAAGAGTGGAAAATGGGGCTGGAGAGATGGCTCAGCGGTTAAGAGCCCCGACTACTCTTCCAGAGGTCCTGAGTTCAATTCCCAGCAACCACATGGTGGCTTACAACCATCTGTAAAGAGATCCGATGCCCTTTTCTGGTGTATCTGAAGACAGCTACAATGTACTTATATATAATAAATGAATAAAAAAAAGGACAAAGTTTAAAAAAAAAAAGAGTGGAAAATGAGAGGGCCCAAATCAACCAATGTATACATGCCAAGACTACAATTGCAGGCTGGGGGTCCATTGTGTGTACCCTAAACAACGGCGATATATGGTATGAAACCCCCAATAGGTAGTGAGTTAGCATTCCATTACTATGACAAAATCCTTGGCAGTCAACCTAAAAGAAGGAGTTTACTTTGGCTTCTGGTCTCAGGAATTTCTAAGATCAATTAGCCTGTCGCTTTGGGCCTTTGGTGCCAAAGGGCCTCAGTGGAAGTATGTGTTGGAGCAAAACTGCTTGTCTCATGAAAGTCAGGAAATGATGAGAGAGCTTGCTTTCATAGCAAAGCCCTTACTTAACCTGAAGCCCATTAAGCTATGGATCAATCCACTGATAATGTAAGAGCCCTCACAGTCCGGCATCTCCCAAACTTTGGGACCAAGCCTTCAACACAAGAGCCATCAAGGAGCATTTGAGACCCAAGCCCATACCAGACAATTGGCACAGAACTGGGGTTAATTCTACCTCGACTCTCCACACCCACTTGAGGACATTTGCTTTCTGACTTTGAAAGAAAATGTAACTTCTGTAGGTCTTGAAGTCCTAGTTACCAGAGCGGAGAAACATTTCATTATAGTAGGGACATGATTTGTTAATACACAAAGTCACGTGATGCTGTCATTCTAAAGGTAGGCACCTAATCAGAGCGCAGCATTTAGATGGCAGGCATTGGGGTGTAAGGATGTAGCCTCATGCTAGAATGTTTGACTAGTGTGTGGGAATTCCTGGGTTCAAGACCCAGAATAAAGGGGAAAAAACAAAAAGAAAAAAAATCAAAACTGCAGATGAGGGTGTGAAGTCTGTTGGAAGAGCAGAGGAAGGCACTGGGAAGAACCCATGGCTGAATCCTGGTGGCTTAATACGATAAGGGAGGGAGCCATATACACTTGGACACATACAGTGTGCTCCCTGTCTTACCATGTAATTTTTTCTACACCCACTCTCCCAGTAACCAAAGGAGGCCCTGAGACCTGTACCTTCAAAGGACAAAAATTAATTTCAATTTTTTCCTCTCCCCCCTTCCCCCAACACCCCACATTCTGCCTAACCTCTTCCTCCCTCCCTCCCCCTCCCCCTCTCTCTGTCTCTATCTCTGTCTCTGTCTCTCTATCTCTCTCTTTGTGTCTCTGTCTCTCTCTGTCTCTCTCTGTCTCTCTCTCTCTCTCTCTCTCTCTCTCTCTCTCTCTCTCTCTCTCTCTCTCTCTCTGTCCTATCCAGTGACAGCTGCTGCCTCCTTCCTTGGCAGCAGCCTGTAGGGGAGCACAAATGGAGTCAAGGGAGTTGTCAAGGGTAGACATGAACATTCCTTAGGACAGAGCAGTTGGTGAGCTGGTGGCTACCCCTGGCAAGCAGGACCAGGGCACATTTGGCAGGCTTCGTGATGGAAACAAACCTTTCCCCCCACAACTAATTCTTGTCTCTAGACAACCTGCGGCAGAGGCTGTCAATCACCCGCAAGGTTACCTTCTGTGGGTTGGAACAGCTGGTTCAGGCAAGGCATCCTCAGCATATCCTCATGCCCAGGGGACCCTCTCTGCCAACCTTCCAGTGTCTGACTTCTGCTCCTCTCTTCTGGCAAGCTTCAGGCACCTTCTGGGGATGAGACACAGAAATTCAAATTGTATAATTTTTGACTCGGCATTCCAGTTAAACGCTTTGATATTTGCGTTTCAAACTGGCATGGCAGGAGATAAAGATGAACGGAGAAATTCATGCTGATTTGAAATTTTAATTTTTCCCCTTATTTAGAACGACATTAAATAGCAAATAAATACCATGGTAAGCTGAAAGAGTGTGTGTGGGAGAAAGAGAAAGGTTTCATAACCTCGTATCTTTAAGGGAGCCTCTCTCCCCTCTTTATGTTTTCTCTGAGTTCAGCTTTTTGGAATAAGAGGTTGAGTTAAAAAGCCAAAACCCATGTCATCATCATTCCTTGTTTCTTCCTTTTATCTTTCCTTCCACTTTCTCCTCAGCTGGGCAGTAGCGGGAACAAGGCAGGACCTCTGCTGGCTCGTGTGTCACCAGTTGCTAGAACAGGACCACCAGCCCTGCTCTGCATACGAGGTTCCTGGGTCCACCTTGGCCGGGGCCCTTGCAAATGAGTCAGGCCAAAAAGATTCAGGACGTATGCAAGCTCCATTACTGAGGGTAGCTCAGTATCCTCCATGGTCAGCTGGCCGCCATGCATGTGCATGCATAGGTATGTGGGCATGTGTATGCCAGGGCACATGTGTTGGGGGACGACTTGCAGGAGACAGGTCTCTCTTTCTATTATACACGTCCAGGGGATCAACCTTAGGTGACCAGGCTTGGCTGTGAGTGACTTGACCTGCTGGGCCATCAATTATATTTGAATTTAATCTCTCCTTGATTATACTTTCAAACACTTAATGTGGAGCTAGAAGTTCCCCAAATAGAAAATGAGCAAACTGTGGGTGTGGTGATCTGAACGAGAAATGTCTCCCACAGGCTCAGGCATTTATTCGAACACTTGGCTCCCGGCTGTCTCCCTGTGTCATGCTTGCAGCAGAAGAAGTAATCCTTCAGCTCCCTGGACTTTCCAGTCAGCTGCTACTGTGCTTCCCCACCTTGATAGACTAAGCTCTCTGGAGCTAAGAGAATAAACTCTTCTATAAGTTGCTTTGGGTCAATGTATTTTTGTCAGAGTCACGGAAAAGGCACGAACACAGGGTGGTATTATGCTTTGACTATGATATTCCTGCACCCCTGCCCCTGCCAGAGCCTTCCATGTTGGAAGCTTAGCCCCCAGCTGATAGCATGTTACAAGGATCTGAGAACTTGAAAAGCTAGGTTCCAACTGGAAGAAAGATGCTTGGGGTTGGGTCCTTGGGCTTGCCCTGCACTTCCTGTGTGCCATAAAGTGAAGAAACACTTCCTCTGCCACCATGATCTGCCAACCACAGTCTCAGAACTAAAGGAGCCAATAGCTGTGGACTGTAATTAATTAACTAATTTTAAAAACTATGAGTGTCTTAGTAAGGGTTTGTATTCATGCATAAAACATCATGACCAAGAAGCAAGCTGGGGAGAAAGGGTTCATTCAGCTTACACTTCCACATTGCTGTCCATCACCAAATGCAGTCAGGACAGGAACTCAAGCAGGTCAGGAAGCAGGAGCTGATGCGGAGGCCATGGAGGGATGTTACTTACTGGCCTGCTTCTCCTGGCTTGCTCAGCTTGCTCTCTTAGAGAACCCAAGACCACCAGCCCAGGGATGGCGCCACCCACAGTAGGCCCTCCCCACCCTTGATCACTGATTGAGAAAATGCCTTACAGCTGGATCTCATGGAGGCCTTTCCTCAAGGGAGGCTCCTTTCTCTGTGACAACTCCAGCTTGTGTCAAGTTGACACACGAAACCAGCCAGTACAATGAGCCGAAATAATTAATCCTTCACTTTAAGTCGACGTTGTTGGGTTTATTGTCTCATGGACAAGAAACGGGGTCAGTTCATCTGCTTCCTTCCCCAGTGATACCATAAGTCTAGCTGGACTGTCCAGTGGACAACTTCCCCCAACAGCTCAGTGATGGGGCTGTCTGGACTAGGCTTGGAGTTCCCACCTTTTATCTCTAGTTGTTCTTATTGAAAATAACCTCCTTAGAATGTTGCTCTGTGACCTCC
This sequence comes from Rattus norvegicus, assembly GCF_021556685.1. Lineage (NCBI taxonomy): Eukaryota > Metazoa > Chordata > Mammalia > Rodentia > Muridae > Rattus > Rattus norvegicus. The sequence goes on from NC_141543.1 coordinate 26,198,005, forward strand.
TCTCCTTGATCTATATCTGCCTCCTGAGAGCAATCTGAGGACGACAGATTAGCTGCCTAATGACAGCCTGTCCAGACAGGAAATCTCTTCAAACTTCACACAGTGAAGAGCAAAGTACCTGCCAGGGAATGGTTAGAGACCTCTGACCCCCTGACCTCCTTGATCCCCACATCCTAGCTGCCCCCTCCTTTCTCTCTCTCTCCCCCCTCTCTCCCTCTCTCCTTCTGGGTGGGGGGACAGTGACAGAGACAGAGACAGACAGAGAGAGGATAAGTTTTAAAAATGTCAGCCTTAAAAGTAAACACACACAGGGGCTGGGGATTTAGCTCAGTGGTAGAGCGCTTGCCTAGGAAGCGCAAGGCCCTGGGTTCGGTCCCCAGCTCCAAAAAAAAAGAACAAAAAAAAAAAAAAAAAAAAAAGTAAACACACACACCTTTAAACCCAGCACTTGGGAGAGGCAGGTGGATCTCTGTCAGTTCAAGTCCAGCCCGGTCTACACAGAGAATCCCAGGACAGCCAGAACTACACATAGAAAGATGCTGTCGGGGTTGGGGATTTGGCTCAGTGGTAGAGCGCTTGCCTACCAAGCACAGGGCCCTGGGTTTGGTCCCCAGCTCCGAAAAAAAAAAAAAAAAAAGAAAGAAAGAAAGATGCTGTCTTGGAAAAAGGGAAAAAAGAAAAGAAAGAAAAAAGAAAGATTAAGAACAAGACTACATTTACAGAGCTTATCATCTCTGGGAAAAGTGAAACAAGAAAAGGTATAAGTTTAGGTTCATATCACTGTCTTCGAACCAATCGTGTGTACAGAAGAAATCTGTTGACTGACAGGCCTGGTCGCATGCATACGTGGGCCTGAGAGGTCTACTCATGGGGTTGGGGATTTAGCTCAGTGGTAGAGCGCTTGCCTAGCAAGCGCAAGGCCCTGGGTTCGGTCCTCAGGTCCGGAAAAAACAAAAACAAAAACAAAAACAAAAACTAAGTCTACTCATCACTACCAGGAGCCTGAGATGGGCTACTTTATAAATGAAAGAGGCTGGTTTTAGCTCATGGTTCTGGGGATCCAAGGTGTGAAGGTCTTAGCTAGTGTTGTGATTCTTTTCGGCAGAGTCCTGAGGTAGCTCACATCTCTGTCTATGTGTGTCTGGTCTCTTTATCCCTTCTTAGGAAGCCACTATGATCCAACTATGAAATATCCCCCTAGTGATCTTATCTAATGTTCACCATCTCCCTGAGGCCCTGACTTTAGATACCAAGTCAGTAGGTTTCTCTTTTCTTGTACCGTTAATGTAAGATTTTGGAAACTAAGCCATTTCATGAATCTGGGGGGTATGACGTATGCAAACCATGACCAGTTGGTTTCACAAAGGAAAAATCACGTATGCCTTTCCCAAGAAATAGGGATGGATACTGGACCAGCAAAACCACAGACATCCTCCAAAGATCCACGGGCTAAAGCATGTTACCACTTGGGTGTGGTTGTACATACTAGAGCAGGAGGACTCTGAGTTTGAGGCCAGCCTGGGCTACAGAGTGAATAGGGAGACACTGTCTTAAAACAGCAGTAAATAAGTTCTAGAGAGATGCTTGGTGGTTAAAAAGCATTTACTGTTCCTCCAGAGGACCTGAGTTCAGTTCCTAGCATGCCCATTGGGTGGTTCACGGACTGGCCTCCTTGGACATCTGTAGTGTGTGTGTGTGTGTGTGTGTGTGTGTGTGTGTGTGTGTGTGTGCAACTAAAAATAAAATAAATCTTTTTTAAGTGCTACTTTACAGTCTGACCACCAAAAGATGGTGAAATTTTAATTCTTTCTTGTTCTCCCTGTAGGAGAAGAGTGGTTGAAACGTGGAAAATTCTAGTGGATATAGTGAGGACAGAAGTTCAAGTCTTGTTTGTTTTTTTATTTCTGTCTCCAACCAACTTAACGGTGACCTTTATTTACAATTAGAGACAAAGAGAAAGGAAACTCGAATGCAGTGTGTTAATGAGGGGGCAAGCAAACCAAGACAATGAATGTTCTAGAAAAGGCAGGATCCAAGGGTGATGGAGGACCTTTGGGTTTCAGGAATAACAAGAAAACAGCCTCTATGCAAGGGGAATGTGGTGAAATAGAGGGACAGAGAGCCATGCAGTCCTGTCCCAGGCGTGTGAGGGGAATGCATGCTCTGGTGCCCCCCACGCTGACACTACCATTCGATCACTAGCACTACATTTAAACCAGCTGAATCCAGTGAAGAAGCACTTGCCTACATGGAAGATACCCAGGAGGCCAGGACGGAAAGATGGTTTATGCTAAGAACACCAAGCCAGCTTTAGATTTGCTCTGGGAAGAACCATTCCAGTTGAATTGCCTTCAGCCAACTGTCCTGTGGGCCTGCCTGTCTGTGGGGCATTTTCTCAGTTGCTAATTGATATAGGAGAGCCCGGCCCACCGTGGGTGGGATCATTCCCCAGGCAGATGGGTCGAAGTTAGATTAGAAAGAGAGCTGAATACGAACCTGAGAGCGACTGGTAAACAGTGTTCCTTCACAGCCTCTGCTTCAGTTCCTGCCTCCAGGTTCCTACCTCGGGTTTCTTCCCTGGCTTCCCCCCATGATGGATTGTAACCTGGGAGCCAGCTAAGTCCTTTCTCCTCCAGCAAGTTGCTTTGGGTCAGTGGGTTTTGTTGTTGTTTTTGTTGTTGTTGTTTTGTTTGTTTGTTTGTTTGTTTGTTTTTGTTTTTGTTTTTGTTGTTGTTGTTGTTGTTTTTCCCACATGGAAAGGCTTAATGAGAGAAGAAGAGTAGAAAGGGGGATAAGTAAAGGCCAGCCATGAGCACGTGGAGGGAAGGGGGCATGGGGAGATTAGGGACAAAGAGAAGAGGGCAAGAGAGAAGAGAAGAATAAGAACAAGAGAAGAGTAAGAGCTGGGTCAGTGTTTTATCACAGTCACAGAAAGCAAACTAGATTAGGCAGCATGGTGTAGCTTAGACTCAAGACATAAACAACTGACATTGTCCCAAAATTGCACAAAGCATAAACGGCGGACACTGAGAGAACTATGATATTTTTATAGTTCTGTACTACGTCAGCTTCTATCCAAAAGAGCGGTAGGCCCGTTCCTGCCCACTCCTGTTGCCTCAGTATGCAGCAGGCTCTATAACCAGAACGCTCTTCCTCTCTCTCGGGCACTAGCTACGGCTGAGCACTACCAGGCCGTGACCTTCTACCTACAGCTGGCGCCCAAGTGGAAGGAACCAGGGAAAGAACTTTGCGCTATCAGATCTGGCTAAGCCTGTTGCTGTTTAAGCCAGACTGGCTCAATTGACCTGTTCAACTGAAATCAGTGGAGCTAATTAAGAGGGTGTGGCTGGGCTTGGCCCCGAGAGTGAAGGAGGGAGGGAGGCAGCCGTACAGATTGTCCTTTGTGCAATAACCACGTTGCAAAATTGGCATTGGTCTCCACTTCCCTTCTGATGCCTTCTAGCTTTGGATATAAAAACCTAGTGGGAAGCCAGGCGTGGTGCCTCATGACTGTAATCCCAGCACTTAGGGCTTGGAAGCAGGAGAGGGTCAAGGCCATTCTCAGTTATAGGCCTGTCTGGACTATAGGAGACTCAAAGGTAGTAGCAACAAAGTGAGCAGATACATTGTCAAGTGAGTGTGGGGCAAAGTGTCGCCCTACATCTGTAGGCAAAAATTGTATGGCCTTTTACCTAAGTTGGTGATTACCACAAGCTCAGGGCTGGCTGGCTTGCTTTCTTTCTTTCTTTCTTTCTTTCTTTCTTTCTTTCTTTCTTTCTTTTTTCTGTTCTTTTTTTATCTTTATTAAATTGGGTATTTCTTATTTACATTTCAAATGTTATTCCCTTTCCCAGTTTCCAGGCCAACATCCCCCTACCCCCTCCACCTCCCCTTCTATATGGGTGTTCCCCTCCCCATCCTCTCCCCCATTACCGCCCTCCCCCCAAGAATCCCATTCACTGAGGGTCCAGCCTTGGCAGGACCAAGGGCTTCCCCTTCCACTGGTGCTCTTACTAGGATATTCATTGCTACCTATGAGGTTGGAGCCCAGGGTCAGTCCATGTATAGTCCTTGGGTAGTGGCTTAGTCCCTGGAAGCTCTGGTTGGTTGGCATTGTTGTTCATATGGGGTCTCGAGCCCCTTCAAGCTCTTCCAGTCCTTTCTCTGATTCCTTCAACGGGGGTCCCGTTCTCAGTTCAGTGGTTTGCTGTTGGCATTCATCTATGTATTTGCCGTATTCTGGCTGTGTCTCTCAGGAGAGATCTACATCCAGTTCCTGTCAGCCTGCACTTCTTTGCTTCATCCATCTTATCTAGTTTGGTGGCTGTATATGTATGGGCCACATGTGGGGCAGGCTCTGAATGGGCATACCTTTAGCCTCTGTTCTAAATTTTGCCTCCCTATCCCCTCCTAAGGGTATTCTTGCTCCCCTTTTAAAGAAGGAGTGAAGCATTCGCATTTTGGTCATCCTTCTTGAGTTTCATGGGTTCTGTGCATCTAGGGTAATTCTAGCATTTGGGCTAATATCCACTTATCAATGAGTGAATACCATGTGTGTTTTTCTGTGATTGGGTTACCTCACTCAGGATGATATTGTCCAGTTCCATCCATTTGCCTATGAATTTCATAAAGTCATTGTTTTTGATAGCTGAGTAGTATTCCATTGTGTAGATGTACCACATTTTCTGTATCCATTCCTCTGTTGAAGGGCATCTGGGTTCTTTCCAGCTTCTGGCTATTATAAATAAGGCTGCTATGAACATAGTGAAGGATGTGACTTTGTTATATGTTGGAGCATCTTTTGGGTATATGCCCTGGAGTGATATAGCTGGGTCCTCAGGTAGTGCAATATCCAATTTTCTGAGGAACCTCAAGACTGATTTCCAGAATGGTTGTACCAGTCTGCAATCCCACCAACAATGGAGGAGTGTTCCTCTTTCTCCACATTCTCACCAACATCTGCTGTTGCTGGAGTTTTTGATCTTAGCCATTCTGACTGATGTAACGTTGAATCTCAGAGTTGTTTTGATTTGCATTTCCCTTATAACTAAAGATGCTGAACATTTCTTTAGGTGCTTCTCAGCCATTTGATATTCCTCAGCTGTGAATTCTTTGTTTAGCTCTGAACCCCATTTTTAATAGGGTTATTTGTCTCCCTGCAGTCTAACTTCGTGAGTCCTTTGTATATTTTGGATATAAACCCTCTATCAGTTGTAGGATTGTTAAAGATCTTTTCCCAATCTGTTGGTTGTTGTTTTATACTAACAACAGTGCCCTTTGCCTTACAGAAGTTTTGTAGTTTTATGAGATCCCATTTGTTGATTCTTGATCTTAAAGCATAAGCCATTGGTGTTTTGTTCAGGAAATATTCTCCAGGGCCCATGTGTTTGAGATTCTTCCCCACTTTTTCTTCTATTAGTTTGAGTGTATCTGGTTTGATGTGGAGGTCCTTGATCCACTTGGACTTAAGCTTTGTACAGGGTGATAAGAATGGATTGATCTGTGTTCTTCTACATGCTGACCTCCAATTGAACCAGCACCATTTGCTGAAAATTCTATCTTTTTTCCATTGGATGGTTTTGGCTCCTTTGTCAAAAATCAAGTGACCATAGGTGTGTGGGTTCATTTCTCGGTCTTCAATTCTATTCCATTGGTCTATCTGTCTGTCTCTGTACCAATACCATGCAGTTTTTATCACTATTGCTGTGTAATACTGCTTGAGTTCAGGGATAGTGATTCCCCCGGAAGTCTTTTTATTGTTGAGGATAGTTTTAGCTATCCTGGGTTTTTTGTTATTCCAGATGAATTTGCAAATTGTTCTGTCTATGAAGAATTGGATTGGAATTTTGATGGGGATTGCATTGAATCTGTAGATTGCTTTTGTTAAAAAATGGCCATTTTTACTATATTAATCCTGCCAATCCATGAGCATGGGAGATCTTTCCATCTTCTGAGATCTTCTTCAATTTCTTTCTTCAGAGGCTTGAAGTTCTTATCATACAGATCTTTCACTTGCTTGGTTAAAGTCACACCGAAGTATTTTATATTATTTGGGACTATTATGAAGGGTGTCATTTACCTAATTTCTTTCTCAGCTTGTTTCTCTTTTGTGTAGAGGAAGGCTACTGATTTATCTGAGTTAATTTTATACCCAGCCACTTTGCTGAAGTTGTTTATCAGCTTTAGTAGTTCTCTGGTGGAACTTTTGGGATCACTTAAATGTACTATCATATCATCTGCAAATAGTGATATTTTGATTTTTTTCCTTTCCAATCTGTATCCCTTTGATCTCCTTTGTTGTCTGTACTGGCTAAGACTTCCAGAACTATATTGAATAAGTAGGGAGAGAGTGAGCAGCCTTGTCGAGTCCCTGATTTTAGTGGAATTGCTTCAAGTTTCTCTCCATTTAGTTTAATGTTAGCTACTGGTTTGCTGTATATGACTTTTACTATGTTTAGGTACGGGCCTTGAATTCCTGTTTTTTCCAGGACTTTTATGATGAAGGTGTGTTGAATTTTGTCAAATGCTTTCTCAGCATCTAGTGTAATGATCATGTGGTTTCTATCTTTCAGTTTGTTTATATAGTGGATTACGTTGATGGTTTTCCATATATTAAGCCATCCCTGCATGCCTGGGATGAAGCCTACTTGATTATGATGGATGATTGTTTTAATACGTTCTTGGATTCGGTTTGCCAGAATTTTATTGAGTATTTTTGCGTCGATATTCATAAGGAAAAATGGTCTGAAGTTCTCTTTCTTGGTTGGGTCTTTGTGTGGTTTAGGTATAAGAATGTCTTCATAGAAGGAATTCGGTAGGGCTCCATCTGTTTCCATTTTGTGGAATAGTTTGGATAATATTGGTACAAGGTCTTCTATGAAGGTCTGATAGAATTCTGCACTAAACCCGTCTGGACCTGGGCTCTTTTTGGTTGGGAGACCTTTAATGACTGCTTCTATTTCCTTAGGAGTTATGGGGTTGTTTAAATGGTTTATTTGTTCCTGATTTAACTTTGGTACCTGGTATCTGTCCAGGAAATTGTCCATTTCCTCCAGATTTCCAAGTTTTGTTGAATATAGGCTTTTGTAGTAGGATCTCATGATTTTTTTGAATTTCCTCTGATTCTGTTGTTATGTCTCCCTTTTCATTTCTGATTTTGTTAATTTGGACACACTCTCTGTGTCCTCTCGTTAGTTTGGCTAAGAATTTATCTATCTTGTTGATTTTCTCAAAGAACCAGCTTTTGGTTCTGTTGATTCTTTGTATGGTCCTTTTTGTTTCTACTTGGTTGATTTCAGCTCTGAGTTTGATTATTTCCTGCCTTCTACTCCTCCTGGGTGTACTTGCTTCTTTTCTTTCTAGAGCAGCTGTCAAGCTGCTGATATATGCTCTCTCCTGTTTCTTTCTGCAGGCACTCAGAGCTATGAATTTTCCTCTTAGCACAGCTTTCATTGTGTCCCACAAGTTTGGGTATGTTGTACCTTCATTTTCATTAAATTCTAAGAAGTCTTTAATTTCTTTTTTTCTTCTTTGACCAGATTATCATCAAGTAGAGCATTGTTCAACTTCCATGTATATGTGGGCATTCTTCCCTTATTGTTATTGAAGACCAGCTTTAGCCCATGGTGGTCTGATAGGACACATGGGATTATTTCTATCTTTCTGTATCTGTTGAGACCTGTTTTGTGCCTGATTATATAGTCAATTTTGGAGAAAGTACCATGAGGTGGTGAGGAAAAGGTATATCCTTTTGTTTTAGGATAGAATGTTCTATAAATATCTGTTAAGTCCATTTGGTTCATAACTTCTGTAAGTTTGTCTATGTCTCTGTTTAATTTCTGTTTCCATGATCTGTCCATTGATAAGAGTGGGGTGTTGAAATCTATTAATTGTGAGGTACAATGTGTGCTTTGAGTTTTAGTAAGGTTTCTTTTATGTATGTAGGTACCCTTGTATTTGGAGCATAGATATTTAGAATTGAGAGTTCATCTTGGTGGATTTTTCCTTTGATGAATAGGAAGTGTCGTTTCTTATCTTTTTTGATGACTTTTGGTTGAAAATCGATTTTATTCGATATTAGAATGGCTACTCCAGCTTGCTTCTTCCGACCATTTGCTTGGAAAGTTGTTTTCCAGCCTTTCACTCTGAGGTAGTGTCTGTCTTTGTCTCTGAAGTGTGTTTCCTGTAGGCAGCAAAATGCTGGGTCCTCATTAGGTATCCAGTTTGTTTATCTGTGTCTTTTTATTGGGGAATTGAGTCCATTGATGTTGAGAAATATTAAGGAATAGTGATTGTTGCTTCCTGTTTTCTTCGTATTTGGAAGTGAGATTATCTTTTTGTGCTTTTCTTCTCTTTGTTTTGTTGCAAAACGATTAGTTTCTTGCTTTTTCTAGGGTGTAGCTTGCCTCCTTGTGTTGGGCTTAACCATTTATTATCCTTTGTAGGGCTGGATTTGTAGAAAGATATTGTGTAAATTTGGTTTTGTCATGGAATATCTTGGTTTCTCCATCTATGTTAACTGTGAATTTTGCTGGATACAGTAACCTGGGCTGGCATTTGTGTTATCTTAGGGTCTGTATGACATCTGTCCAGGATCTTCTGGCTTTCATAGTCTCTGGTGAGAAGTCTGGTGTGATTCTGATAGGTCTGCCTTTATATGTTACTTGACCTTTTTCCCTTACTGCTTTTAATATTCTGTCTTTGTTTTGTGCATTTAGTGTTTTGACTATTATGTGACAGAGGTGTTTCTTTTCTAGTCCAATCTATTTGGAGTTCTGTAGGCTTCTTGTATGTTTATGGGCATCTCTTTCTTTAGGTTAGGGAAGTTTTCTTCTATGATTTTGTTGAAGATATTTACTGGTCCTTTGAGTTGGGAGTCTTCACTCTCTTCTATACCTATTATCCTTAGGTTTGATCTTCTCATTGAGTCCTGGATTTCCTGGATGTTTCGGGCCAGTAGTTTTTTCCATTTTACATTATCTTTGACAGTTGTGTCGATGATTTCTATGGAATCTTCTGCTCCTGAAATTCTCTCTTCTATCTCTTGTATTCTGTTGGTGATGATTGTATCTATGGCTCCTTGTCTCTTCCTTTGGTTTTCTATATCCAGGGTTGTCTCCCTTTGTGCTTTCTTTATTGTTTTTATTTCCATTTTCAATTCTTTCACCTGTTTGATTGTGTTTTCCTGTAATTCTTTCAGGGATTTTTGTGTTTCCTCTCTAAGGGTTTCTACTTGTTTACTTGTGTTTTCCTGAATTTCTCTAAGGGAGTTCTTTATGTTTTTCTTAAAGTCCTCCATCATCATGATCAAATGTGATTTTGAATCTAGATCTTGCATTTCTGGTGTGTTGGAATATTCAGTGTTCGCTTTGGTGGGAGAATTGGGCTCTGATGATGCCACATAGTCTTGGTTTCTGTTGTTTGGGCTCCTGCGCTTACCTCTCTCCATCAGGTTGTCTCTGGTGTTACCTTGTTCTGCTATTTCTGACAGTGGCTAGACTGCCCTATAAGCCTGTGTGTCAGGAGTGCTGTAGACCTGTCTTCCTGTTTTCTTTCAGCCAGTTATGGGAACAGAGGGTTCTGCTTTCAGGCTTCAGGTGTGTGGTCGTTCCTGTCCACTGGCTTTCAGCTGTCCCTGTGGGCAGGAACCAGAAGGGCCTGCCCCTACTTCTTCTGGGTCCCTGTGCGCAGGAGGCCCAGATGGCGCTAGGTGTTTTCCTCTAGAATCAGAAATGTGGGCAGAGAGTAGGCTCCTCTGGTTTCCCAGGCGTGTCTGCCCCTCTGAAGGTCTCGCTCTCCTTCCCACGGGATCTGGGTGCAGGGAGCTGTTTGACCAGGTCCATTCAGATCTGGGCGCAGTCTGGACTGCCAGGGCTTTCTTCATAGTAGGTAGAATCATTTGTTTTTCCTGGAGTAGGGGTGGGCAATGTTATTGCCTGGGTATAAGCCAGGGATGTTTGGGACATCTTACAGTGCACAGGACAACTCACAAATTTATGATTCACACAAGTCCAAATCCTAACTCCTACTGATATCAGGAAAGAGGCTGGAGAAAGGGCTCAGTCAGTAGAAAAGCACTCGCTATTTGAGGATGAATTTGTATCCCCAGAACCCACATAAAGCAAGAGGTCATAGTGTTCCCATTGTGTCACACGGTGATCCCAGTGAGAGACAGGAGGCAGAGCTGGAGAAATCTCCACAAGCTTGGCGAGCCTGCTAGCCTGATGCAGGCAGAAGAAAATGGTGCAGAGACTATGTTCAACAAGGTGTCTTCCACACGCGCATCCACGTTCACGCACATGAATTCGGGAGTATGTACACATGCATGCACATGCATATTCACAAGAAAACAGGAAAAAGAAATTGCAATACTTTAGGATCTTTCCTGTCCCAAGGGATACACGCACGAGCGCATGCGCGCGCACGTACTTGGCATCTATGAGCGCCATTAAATTATCTCTCCTAGTCTACAAAATGTTAGGCATTTCCCAGATGAGAAAAACAAAGCCTGTAAGGACATCACTCCACTAATGACTGGCAGAGGAGGAATCTGAACTTGGGTCTGGAGAAGTCTTGCTGGTTGACAAGCTCCATGAAGAAAATAACCTAACAATTTCTATCACGTCGGTCTGCCCCATGCATCACAGAGGTTAGGGCCTAACGAAGTTTGCCAGATAAACGCTTGAATTAGTAAAGAGTGACTAAGTGACCACGAGCCATTCCAATACCCACGCTTGTTTCTCCCATCGCTCCTCCAGAATATAAAATTCTTCACAATCTCCTTCTAGAGTCGAAGCAAGGCAACATGGCATGGCAGAAACAGATGGTTCCCCAGCCAGCTTGAGTCAAAATAGGACTTTATGGTAAGAATGTACAGGCATAGCTGAATGGTGGGGCGTATGCCTTTAACCCCAGCACTCGGGAGGCAGAGGCAGGCAGATCTCTGTGAGTTTGAGGCCAGCCTGGTCTACAGAGTGAGTTCCAGAGCACCAGGCTATGCAGAGAAACCCTGTCTCAAAAATAATATAAAACAAATAAAATAAACAAATGCAGAGATGGTCAAGAAATCGGTAATAACCAGGACTCATGGGCTTAAAAAGGCCACCAGGCATTAGAGTGAAATACGGTCCCTTTCTGAATTTTAGTTCTCTCTCCTAACATCTTGCTTGTGACTAGAAAAGCATCCTTGGCTTTATTTTGAGTCTAAGGCTATACAGCCTCATATCTATGCTCCTCTTAGGTAAATAAGTCTCAATTAACCTTAGTACGTTTTCTGCTCCTATAACAGAATAATCAATCTGGAGAGACTTATGAAAAGCACAGATATATTTAGCTTTGTTCTAGAGGCTTGAAGTCCAAGATGGACTGTCAAAAACCTCACTCGAAACATAATAGAAAGGAAAGGTCACTGGGTCATTGAATCCACAAGGCAAGGCAAGAGGACAGCCCTACTTTGTGACAACACACTCTCCAGTTACTGAGCCTGCAGAATTAGCCTATGAGAAAGCTAGTAAAATCTATTGATGAGCTGACCAAGAAATGGTAGCATTTCTCAGCCTGTGACACTGGAGATGGACCTACAATAGAGCTTCGGAGAGACCAAACCACAGCAGTCTGTCAACGACTAGGCTGTAGCTCCCATTTGACTGTAGAAATAGAAAGAACAACTGAGAATCTTTCTTCAGCCCGGCACAGTGACACAGTCCTGCAACCCCAGGATAGAGAAGAATCTGCTCAAGGTCATCCTTGACAACATAGCAAGTTCAAGGCCAGCCTCTGCTGTGTAAGATGTGTGTATATGACAAAGAGAGAGAAAGACTCTCAAGTAGGGTTCATTTTCTTCTATTTTTATATTGTTTATTTGTAACAGCGCACATGTGTGGCAGTCAGAAGACAACTTCTGGGAGTCAGTTCTCTCCTTCTACCACATGGTCGCAAGAGCTTGAACTTAGGTCATCGGCCTTGGTAGCAGGTGACTTATCTCTGAGCTGTTCTGCCAGTTCAAGTAGGATTACCCCCTCTCACCCCCACCCCCCACCTCTCGGCATCCAGGGGCAGGGGTGGGGAGGGGTAGGTATTGAGATGAGTCTCTCTATGTAGTCCCAGCTGGCCTGGAGCTCAGCATAGACCATGCTGTCCTCAAACTCACAGAGATCCACCTGCCTCTGCCTCCCAAGTGCCATGATTAAAGGCGTGTGCCACCGTGCCCGAAAAGGATTTCTTTTTATTGATTCTGGATCTTCAGAATAGTCACCACGGCATTTTCCCCACCATTTTCTAAAAAATCGGGGTTATATCAGGAAAGTTGCTAAGCAAGTTACCCAACGTGAAATGTTAGTCCTCTCCCTCTAAACCTTCACTGTACAGAGAGCATCAAGTCAGACTTCATGGAACAGGGTGGGGGTGGGAAGAGGTGGAGAGGTGGCTCAGCAGTTAAGAGCACTTATTGTCCTTATGGATGGAGGACCTGGGTTCACTTCCCAGTACTCACATGGTGACTCAAAACCATCTGTGATGGGATCCGATGTCCTCTTCTGGTGTGTCTGAGGACAGCGACAGTGTACCCACATACATAAAAGATATAAATAAATAAATCATTTTTATAAAAAGCATGTTGGGGGGCTGGAGAGATGGTTCAGCACTTAAGAGCACTGACTGCTCTTCCAGAGGTCCTGAGTTCAAATCCCAGCAACCACATGGTGGCTCACACCCATTTCTAATGGGATCCGATGCCCTCTTCCGGTGTGTCTGAAGACAGCAATGGTGTACTCATAGACATAAAGTAAATAAATCTTAAAAAAAAAAAATGTTGGGCAGATGTAGTGCTACACACCTTTAATCCCAGAACAGAGGAGGGAGAGACAGATGGGTCTTGGTGAGTTCAAGGGCAGCCCGATCTTGATAGCAAACTCCAGGCCAATAACTATTATGTATGTCTCAAAAATAAAATAGATCAGATAAAATAGAAAGAACACCTTGGGTTTGGAGAGATGGCTCAGGAGTTACGAGTACTCACTGCTTTAGCAGAGGACCTGAGTTTAGTTCCCAGCATCCTCACGGCTGCTCATGCCACACCTGTAACTACGCTTGCAGAGAATATAGTCTCTTTAAGCTCCTGCATGCATACAGTGCACATAAACTCATACAAGCAAAACAAACACAACATAAATAAAATAATAAACAAAAGAAATAAAACTGTGTATGGTTAAAGGGAAGGTTAAAGTCAGAGATATGATATAAGACCCTTAGTCACCCTGCATATGGTTAAAGGGAAGGTTAAAGTCAGAGATGCGGATATAAGACCCTTAGTCACCCTGCATATGGTTAAAGGGAAGGTTAAAGTCAGAGATGCGGATATAAGACCCTTAGTCACCCTGCATATGGTTAAAGGGAAGGTTAAAGTCAGAGATGCGGATATAAGACCCTTAGTCACCCGGTGGTGGTGGTGCACACCTTTAATCCCACCACGGGAGGCAGGGGTAGGTGGATCTGTGTGAGTTTGAGGCCAACCTGGTCTACAGAGTGAATTCCAGAACAGCCAGAGCTACACACAGAAAAATCCCGTCTCAAAAAAAAAAAAAAAAAAAAAAAAACAAAAAAACCCAAAACAGATCCTTAGTCTTGTACCCAACCCAAGTATAAATATAATATATAGTACATCGTATATAGTATAGAGTAAGTGCTCAGTAAATTACTCATCATTGTTAGTTGGTCTCTGATCTTGCTTCTATCGGAGGTCACTGGGAAGGCTTCAGATAATAAACAGGACTTCTCCTATGTAAGAGGAATAAGGCTATCTGGCAGGCTGGATGTCTTGTGCAACAGCGTCTTTCACTGGGTAATTCTGAAAGCAGAAATTCCCAACAGAGCTTAGCCACGTGTCTGGTTCCAGATAGGAATCACTCCAAGTCTGCTGGAAACGCATTCATCCTTTGTTCTGGAGCGCCAGCCGGCATGAGGGCAAAGAGTTAAAAAGCAAAGGAGATTAGGAAGCCAGAAACCCACACCTGGGGAGGATGCGCGTTGTAGGTGAACAGTCTAGTTTGAGTTGAAGCTGGTTGGTTTAGCTAGTTAAATGCTAAGGTGAAGCAGAGTTACCAACACCTAATGTCTGCAGTGAGGAGCATTAGTGCAAGGGGTGGTGAGAGCTGTCTTAAGACAATGGCTGCTGACGTTAAAGCAATCACTCTTACTTCACTGGATGAGCCCACTACTGCCACGACTTCCCCCTGCCTGCTTCTGTTATCTCCCTCCTAAGCTGCTGTCTTTACCATAACCGGAGTAAACTTTCTCAAATGCACTTCTAATCCCGACGCCCTTTGAAATGTTTGCTGGGGCTGAAATATTCCTTGCACAAAGTCCAAAGGCTTTTTATATGGCTTATGAGTGACTTCACAGGCCACATAAAACCCTCCAGTGGCTTTGAATCTAAGCTTTCCTTGGTATCCTTCTAGGCCCTGCAGGAACCGGACCCTACCAGCATTCCCAACTCATCTCCCCTTGCTTATTCCACTCAAGCATAAAGGCTGGCTTCTCATTTCTCCCAGCATGCCTCAGGGCCTTGGTATTTGTTCCCACCCTGAAAGATTCTGCTGTACCAATTCACAGTTTTCTCAAATGTCTCTCAAGTCAGTCCCTCTCCCTATCCTTCTCCTCCCTCCCTCCTCCTCCTTCTCCTCCTCCTCTTCTTCTTCCTCCTCCTCCTTCTCTTCCTCCTTTTCTTCCTCCTCCTTCTTCCTCCTCCTCTTCCTCCTCCTTCCCCCCCCTCTCTCTCTGTCTGCTTTACCAACATTCTTAATAACATTTAGCATAAGCTACCATCATTTGCTTTATCTGCGGGTCCCTTTTAAAGCAGAAATCTGCCATTCCTAAGGCCACACAGTAGTACCTGACAGATGATGACAGACCAATACTCAAAAATAGGTATATAAATAAATTTTTTTAAAAGGGCTAAAGAGGCAGCTCACCGGGTAATAGTGCACGCTGCTCTTGAAGAGGACCCGAGTTAGGTTCCTGGCACCCCTGCCTGGTGCCTCACAAACACCTGTAACTCCAGCTCCATGAAGTGGTGAAATCCAGCGCTCTTCTGGCCTTTGCAGGCACCTGAAGTGGGTGGTTGCGTACTCATACGTACACACACAATTAGACAGACAGACAGACAGACAGACAGACAGACAGACAGGGAGAATGGGACTTTTCCTTTTCTAGATTTGCACTGTAAGGCCCAGGGACGAGTTTAAGTAAGAAAGAGAGCTCAAAGCCCATATTCTTAGTGCTACTGAAGGAGCCATATCCATAAGCCTGGGGCTGTAACATCCTGGGTAAAATGTAAATCAATACAGAGCTGCACTGGTTAAGACTCTTGGCATGATCAGTTCCAGCGGATGTGGAAGCAGTCAGCCGAGAAATGTAGTTGATAGCCACGCTGACTGGGCCACAGCTGTCAGAGCTCTTGCACACCTGTATGGCCCACACTGGCTCACTCCAAGTCTAGCTCGACTGCCATGCTGTCCCACTCTTCCACTCAGCTGACATCTTCCTGTGTCACCCCAACTTCATTGCTGGTCCCTTCCTGGCTGGCAGGCATGGGCTTCTTTCTGCCCAGGAAGTGGCAGATGGTATCGTAAATGAAAAGAATTTTGAAAAGGTGGGGGTTTTTTTTTCTTTCCTTTTTAATATCCTGCTTTTTTTTTTCCTTAAATTTTGGAGTTTTCACAGGGCTCTCTGCTCCAGAAAGCTATTCTTGCTGACTGGCTGGTTGCAGAGCCTGCTTTTGATTTCCAAAGCAGAACTGTACAAACTATTCTTATTATACACTCTGGCCTCCCAGACTCAAGGCCCCTACAATGTCCTCATCTGCTCTCAGTTCTTCCTTAGACTGGGGCAGCACTCCCTGCCAGCACCATGTTCCACCACTATCTTCCAGCTGTTTCACATCCGGCCTTACCCAGCAACACACCAGGAATGAATTCACACACACACACACACACGCGCGCACACACACGCACAAAACCCTTACGCATGCAAGCAAGTGTACGCACACAAGCAGAAAATGTTCAGACCTTTGGTGTTGGGAAAGCTTGGTCAACTCCTCCATTAATTCTTGAGCTTGAGTTATCTTTGTGCCAGGAACTGTACTGAGAAGAGAATCAGGAATAGAATTGTGGGAATAAAGCATAGAGTCCTCACCCTCTGGCGACTTTCTAATCTGAGGAAGGCAGTCAGATGGAGGCAAGCTTGAAAGAGGTGACGTTTTGAAGACATGGGAAGGAAAAGGTGCCTCATCTCACTGAAGCCTCTCCTGGCCGAGAAGCAAGGATTTGCTGTAAAGGTTGAAGCACCAAGATAATATTTCTTTCATATATAGACTTTTATATTAAAGTAGCAATGAAGACCCAACCGTACATCTGCTTGTATATCTGTACATGGGTCGCCTAGGTCCAACCCATTTGGTTGGTGGTTGGCTCTGGGAGCCCCCAAGGGTCCAGGTTAATTGACTTTGATGGTCTTCCTGTGGAATCTCTGTCCTCTCCGGTCCCCTAATCCTTCCCCCGCCTTACGTTTGGCTGCGGGTCTCTGTGTCTGTTTCCATTGGCTGCTGGGTGGAGCCTCTCAGAGGACAGTTATGCTAGGTCCCTGTCATGCAAGACCCCCAACCACCAGAGCGGGGGCTGTCCCTGAATCTGTTGCCTGTGTGTGGATCCTGCTCCTCTAACCGGTCTGCTTTGTCTGGCCTCAGTGCGAGAGGATGCACACCTAGTCCTTCCCAGAGGATGGGGGAGGGGAGGATGGAGGGGGAGGGGGGAGTTTTATCTCCAATAACAAAAACAAAAGCAAAACAACAACAACAACAACCCATGGTAAAATATCTAACTCCAGCTTGGCTTCGTATTGGCTTATTCTGAAATTATTTTCTGCATTGAAGTTAAGAAGTTGGTTTTACTGGCGTCAAGGTACCTAAAAATTCAGGGAACTCGTGAGGCTTCGTGAGGCCTGTGACTGTGTTCCCGTCGTTATTGACTAAAAATACTGCAATGAATGCTTCAGACAGAGCTCCGGAAGTCCTGTGAGATCAAGTAGGCACCGTAATCTGGTCTGCTTTTATGTGGTAGTGGGAGACAGAACTGATATCTAAATTGGAGGACTGAATACCAGCAGGAAAGCTGGGTCTCGTGGTGCGTGCCTTTAAACCCAGCACTAGAGGCAGAGGCTGGAGATCCCTGTGACTTCAAGGCCAAGCTGGACTATAGAGAGAGCTCCAGGACAGTCAGGACTACAAAGAGACTGTTAACCCTGAGAAGCTTGAGAAAAGACCAAATCCGTGATTGCCCAGTTAAAGCAAGCAGAACCCTTAACTTTTTTTTTTTTTTTTTTTTTTTTTTGGTTTGTTAATCTTTCCCATTAACTTGCAAGGTCTATTATTCCTGCTTTTGTCTCACAAGACCCTTTCTCAATCCCCACCCCCACCAGAAAATAGGAATCTCAGCATGAATGCCTTGTCTGTATTAGGTTCCACAAAGGCCATCCTTTCATTCCCTGGGTCGAGATTAAGTATTTACACACAAGTAGTCATTCCATCTACAGACATGCCCACTGGCCATTTTATACCCATTTTACAGATGAGGAAACTGAGATGCAGTAAGACAAAATTACCATTACAAAGTTTCACAGTGCATAAGGGATTGCCTGTTGAGGCCTGGTTCTTAAACCTCCTTGCTCTGCTGTAACTTAGAGGAAGCCTTGACACACTTGAGGATGAAGCAGTCTGGGTCCCGGAAGAGAGTCAACTGTAATTAGAGCTGCCTGTGATCAAACGTGATGTTAGCAGGTACTGGCTGGCTCCCAGGCCGGACTCCCTTCAATAACAACCTTCTAAAGTGAAGTGACTCACTCTGACGATGAGAGGTGTTAGCCTGCTTTTGTTGTTACTAATCAATGGGTTCTAGGAGTTTTTACAAGGATGAGAGTTTCCAGGTTGCATGGGAGAGACTTGGGCTGAACCTGTCCTATTTAACAATTTGTGAACTTCTACTCGAGGCTTGATCCCATTCAAGGTGTGGAGAAGGCAAGCCAAGTTAAGTTACAATCCCAACCTAGTACTGAAGGCTGACAGACAAGCAAGCATGTTCCTATCAGCAGTGAGAAGAGTAAGATTTGTGTTTGGGGCAAAGGGTGTCACATTAGATAGCAAGGTCGAGAACGGAGGAGGAATGGCTCTGGGCTGGGTTTTTTAAGTAGAAGCAAGTGTCCAGAAGACATGGGAAAAGACAGAAGTATGCACTCGTGTTTTGGAAGTGAGTCTTGCCTCAGTGAACCATTTGCTAAAGCAGAGGCGAGCCAAACAGCTCTGTCTGCCCACAGACGTCACCTCATGACTGGTTTTAGAGCCTTAGCTAAGAGGCTTGGTTTTTCTGTTGAAAACAATGTAGCAGGGTGAGATAAGGACCTGTGTCCTGGAAAGAATAATCTCACTTGGTCTTGGGAAAGTTCTGTAGAGTTAGGGAGGCTCAGACAGCAGGAAAGACCTTGAGGAGTGTTGACCATGAAAGATGTGCTGGCTGGAGCTATGGTAAAAGAATGAGGCTGACCAAGCCAGGAGAGAGGTATGGATAGCAGCAAGAGGACCTGTGAGGATCGGGAAGAGTCCAGATTGACTCCTGACCTGTCTTAACGGCCAAAGGGAGTGGTGGCTGGAAGCACTAGAGAGAAAGGGCTTTAGCAGAACTGAGTAGGTCAGAGGGTGTTTGCGACAGGACTTACTGACACTGAAGAGTCAGGAGGTAGGAAACAGCAGCAGGGGAGACCTGGAAAGAGATTCTTCCTTGTCACATAAGGAAGTATCCAGAAGGACTCATACCTGGGAGTGTCATCAGACTGGAGTCCTGTGTGATGTCAGAGCAAGTTGACTTCCACAACAAAACACAGATGGCATATCCAACTTGAGGGACGCAGAGGCTCTGGGCTTCAACAAGGCCGAGGGGAGACCTGGATTTCACACTTCATCTCTACCCCCCACCATCTATCCCAAAGTTCAAGCCCAAAGCCTAAGCCTACACTTCATGTCTCCCTCCCTCCCTCGACCCATCTTCCTCATCTAGCTAGCTATCTACGGGAGCCATTGAGCATCAGTATAGGCCGGATCACTCCTAACCCTCCAAAGAGTCTGAGGCAAGGCTGTGTGGAGATCTGCACGTTACTTGCCTGTCTTTTGTGGAATGTAAGCTGCAGGAGGGTGGGCCTTCGCCCTGTGCGTGCCCTATCCCTACCCTCTAGAATAGTACCTGAGGCACCTTAGGGACTCAGTAGCATTCACTAAATGACGTACTTGAACAGCACTCCCTTACCATCTAAGGGGCTGCCACCAATTCAGGACCCTACATGACTGGCTGTGCTTCTAGGGCCCCAGCGGCCAGTGCAGGGGCACCCTGACAGGAATAATCTTTCCTTAACCAGACACTGCTCTTCTCCAGTCCCACATTCTTCACAAAGCGGGAATGTCATGCCTGCTTGAAACCTGTTAGTGGCCTTCGAGGCCCTGCATGCTCAGCTGTCTGACTTCACCTGTCATCATCTGGTCCCTTAGCCTGCACTGGTTCTTCTATGGATCAAACCAAACCTACTTCTAGTAGCAGGCGCATACTTCCCCAGCAAAAGTCATGGGTCCCCCCATTTATTACGGTTCATTCTTTTTTGTTGATTTGGTAACTTCTCTCTCTCTCTCTCTCTCTCTCTCTCTCTCTCTCTCTCTCTTTCTTACTTTTCCTAGCGTGGCATATGGTTAAAGTTTGATTCATATTCATCATTAGAAATTTTTGTCTTTTTGCTATCATGGTGGTGGTGATGATGAGGGGGCTGGGGTTATCATGGTGGTTAAGAGCACTGGATGCTCTTCCAGGGGACCCAGGTTGAATTTCCAACACCCACCCACATGGTGGCTCAGAAACACCTGCAACTCTAGTTCCAGGGGACTTAACTTTCCTTTTCTGGCCTCTGTGGGCGCCAGGCTCTGGACTGGTACACAGACATACATACAGACAAGACACCCATAATAAATTACACATACAAAAATAAATTAATGAAAAAGAACGACACTTGCGGGTGCTGGTTCTACAAATACTAAAGACACTACAATGTTGATTTGAGTTTATGCCTGCAGAGGCTGACTGCAGTGTGTTGTTGACCTTGTCAGTTTGATTTAGGCCACCTTGAGGAGTGCGTGTGTGTGTGTGTGTGTGTGTGTGTGTGTGTGTGTGTGTATGAGTGTGTTATATATATGTATGTTGTGTATGTGTGTGTGTGTTTTGTATGTGTTTGTGTGTGTTCTGGATATGGTGTGTGTGTGTTGTGTTTGTATGTGTGTTCTGGATATGGTGTGTGTGTGTTGTGTTTGTATGTGTGTTCTGGATATGGTGTGTGTGTGTTGTGTGTTGTGTGTGTATGCTGTGTGTATGTGTGTGTTGTATATATGTATGTTGTATATGTGTGTTGTGTGTGTGTTGTGTTTGTGTGTGTGTTCTGGATATGGTGTGTATGTGTGTGTGGTGTATGTGTGTGTGTTGTGTGTTGTGTGTGTATGCTGTGTGTATGCGTGTGTTATATATATGTATGTTGTGTATGTGTGTGTGTGTTTTGTATGTGTTTGTGTGTGTTCTGGATATGGTGTGTGTGTGTAGAGTGTGTGTGTGTGTGTGCTGTGTGTATGCATGTGTTAGATATATGTATGTTGTGTATGTGTGTTGTGTGTATGTGTGTTGTGTTTGTGTGTGTGGTCTGGATATGGGGTGTGTGTGTGTGGTATATGTGTGTGTGTTGTGTGTTGTGTGTGTATGCTGTGTGTATGCATGTGTTGTATATATGTATGTTGTGTATGTGTGTGTGTTTTGTATGTGTTTGTGTGTGTGTTCTGGATATGGTGTGTGTGTGTGGTATATGTGTGTGTGTTGTGTGTGGTGTGTGTATGCTGTGTGTATGTGTGTGTTGTATATATGTATATTATGTATTGTGTTGTGTGTGTGTTTTGTATGTGTTTGTGTGTGTGTTCTGGATATGGTGTGTGTATGTGTGCATGTACAACTTCATAGTCATCAATAAGTTCACTCCTCTGCCTGTCTCTGTGGATATCCACTCAGCAGAAGCAAAATGAGGATGTGTCAGACATCCTCTCTCCCTTTGCAAGATGGGCTAGATTTATGTTTCCTAGACAAGAAATACTGGACAGGAAAACAATCTCTTGGTCCATTTAGGTGCTCTTCCCACCTCCCACACTCAATCTGCTGGGAATAGTTTCAAGGCCATGCTAGAAAAGAGAACATACAATTAATCAGGCACCACTGTGGGGAGGGATTTGGGCAGGGCGCCAATGAGGGCTAGAGAAGGACAGAGAAACGACAGCCAGGATGCCATGTCAGTTCCAATTGCACTAGTGAGGTTTTCTTTTGTTTTTGCGATTATAATACAATTACATCATTTCCCCCTTCTCTTTCCTCTCTCTGAACTCTCATATATACCCCTCCTTGCCCTCTTCCAAATTCATGGCCTCTTTTTTCATGAACTGTTACATGGATACACGTATATACATATATGCTCCTAGTAAAACCTGCTCAGTCTGTGTAATGTCACTTGTCTGTATGTTTTCGGGGCTGACCATTTGGTATTAGAGAACCGATTGGCTTGCTTTCCCTGGGGAAGACTATTTCTCCTTCTCTCTGCATTCCTTAGTTGCAATTCTTTGTAGAAGTTTGAGACCTTGTGATCTTTTCCTTGTATCCAGTTTGACATGTCTATTGTCCTTGTTCAGGTCATGTTAAGGAGTCATATTGGTGAGATTTTTATGGGTGTAGCTATTGACAGTCCTAGGAGCACTAGTAAAACCTTTTTTTTTTTTCAGTTTTGATTTGGGTTTTTCAAGGCAGGTTTCTCTGTGGAGCCCTGACTGTCCAGGAACTAGCAGACCAGGTCGGCCTCAAATGCACAGAAATCCACCTGCCTCTATCTCCCCAGTGCCACTACCACCAGGCTGCACTAGTGAATTTTAAAGAAAACCCTGACTGAATACTTCTCTGGCCGATTCTGAAAAAGCAAACATGCAGCCAGAGTATGGAAGTGCACACCATTAATCCCAGCACTCATGA
This sequence comes from Rattus norvegicus, assembly GCF_021556685.1. Taxonomy (NCBI): domain Eukaryota; kingdom Metazoa; phylum Chordata; class Mammalia; order Rodentia; family Muridae; genus Rattus; species Rattus norvegicus. The sequence goes on from NC_141543.1 coordinate 26,220,135, forward strand.
GGCTCGGTCAGGCAGATCTCTGGGAGTTCCAGGCCAACCTGATCTACACAGTGAGCTCCTGACAAGCCAAGGCTGTGTAGTAAGGCTGTCTCAAAAGCCAACAAAATAAGAACAAAAGCAGATCCTAGGGAACCTCAAGTAACAGAAAAGAAACCTGGAGCCGAGTGGTGGTGCATGCCCTTAACCCCAGCACTTAGGGGGCAGCAGCTGGTGGATCTCTGAGTTCAAGGCCAACCTAGACTATAGAATGAGTTCCAGGACAGCCAGGGCATCCCAGAGCAACCCCATCTCTAAAAGCCAAAGCCAATCAACCAAATGAAACAACAACATCATAAACACAACTGATCACTACCTACACGAGAGGCAGTGTGTCCAGTACGTAGTTTTATGTTCTCTCCTTTAATTCCATCTCAACCCCAGGAAATGTGAGCACAGTTCTTCTCAGTGAGGATCATAGATGAAGTAATCTGCCCATATTTATTACTATATAGCTTACGATATGACCGCTTCATGGTACAGGGAAGGTTCAATTGTAAACACGAGAGAAAGAAGAGCCAAGGGCAGCTGGAAGAGCCCAGAGCAGAGAAAGTAGTAGATTGGTCCTGGCCTGCACGATTTGAGAGAGGGGGGAATAGCAGGGGCAGAGAATAGAGAAGGTATAGAGAGAACAGCCAGAGCACAGGGACCCTGAGAGTAGCTCACATGTTATAAGAAGGGTGAGTAGTTGGGGGAGGGGAGAGCCCGAGGACTGTCCATGAGGGCATTGAAATGTGTAACAAGAACTTTTAAGGACTGAGGAAGCCTGGAGGCTTGACATTCTGATAGGTGCCGCAGGTATATATGTTAGAGAGCCATCTGTCCCTTTGGCCTAGGTGAGAGAAATGACTCGTTTTGGTAGACAGAACCTGTCTCACAAGTTCCTGAGGAATGCTGGCTTCTATCTAACTGCCAGAAATCCCCCTTTAGTCCCCGTTGAGCTGCTTCTGGATATTTCAACTTTCAAGGTTTTGAAAACTGGAATCTCCTTTGGTCCTGACAATTATCAAGTGGCGGGAACACAATCTGAATTCCCAGTTAGAGCATCTTTGCATGTGTGCATGTGTGGTGGGTGACCACAGATGTCACCGGTCCTCTTGTCTCTCTCTTCCTGTGAGATAAGATCTGTCCTTGAACCTGGAGTTAGGCTGAGGGCTAGTATCAGAAATACTCCTCCTGTCCATCATCTTCCATTCCCGGAAGCTATTACCTTTAAAGGGTTGCTAAGAAACCTAAAGGAAATCACAGGGTCTTTGTAAATGTGGTTGGTTTGTTTAGTTTTTGTTTGAAATGGGGTTTCACAGTGTAGCCTAGGATGGTTAGACTCACACAGATCTACCAGCCTCTGCCTTTAGAGTTCTGGGATTAAAGAAAGACATGGGCCGCCGTGCCCAATCCTCTAAGGTGTTTCTGAGGCTGTGGAGAAGTTTTATTCTAGAAAATAACTTCTGAGTTCTTCTGGTCAGGGTATGATAGACTTTTATCTATTCTGAGAAGGATGAACAAACATCAGAAAATAGATCCTAGATAGAGGAGAATCTAAGTAAAATCCAACTGACAGACTTTTCCTTGGAATGTGCCTGTCCTTCATATTAACTTAAGGAGTGATGGTGGCTTGATTTCATCTCCTGGGTTATTACAGAGCCTGAGCAGACCTTTATAGGCCTTTGCATTTCAAACTTTGTACTTTTTATTTCTTCCAACAACGTAAATGACTAGAATAACTAACATTGGTGGTTTTCCCCCAGGGGACATGACTCATGGTGTTTCTTTTTTAAAAACTCCCATGTATTTACTTACTTATTTTGAGTTTGTGTATGGGGTGTGCGGGGGTATGTTTGTGTCACAATGGGACTCGCCTTCTACCATGCGGGGCCCAGGAATGAAACTCAGTCCATCAGGCCTGACCTTTCTGCTACTTAGTCCTCTCATTGGTCCTCTTGAAGTTTCTTAATAATTTAACTTTATTTTTTTTAAATTTAGGAGAACAGAATCTACAGGCTAACCAAATGGCCCATTTTTGCTGGTTTCTATACAAGACTCTCAGTGTGGCTGGGCAATGGTAGTGCCTGCCTGCCTTTAATCTCAGTACTCAGGAGGCAGAGATAGGCAGACCTCTGTGAGTTCGAGGCTAGCCTGGTCTACGGAGTGAAATCCAGGGCAGTCAAGGTTACATGGAGAAATGCTGCATTGAGAAACAAACAAAAGACTCCTAGTGTTACTGTCACATACATAGAAAGGCTTTTATATTGTTATGTGTTTCTTCACATAGGTCTCTCTACATAGCCCTGGCTGTCCTGGAACTCACTCTATAGATCAGATTGGCCTCACAGAGATCTGCCTGCCTCTTCCTCCCAAGTTCTGGGATCGAAGGTGTGTGATCAAAAAGGCATTCAAAAAGCAAAGTCTTTTTAAGCCAAGGATTTCCAGGGCTAAGGGTAAGCAGTTGCTTTCCTGGTTTGGGGGTATTCCCATCAGCTCTGGTTACCACACAAATTTGTTTCAAAGGACAATCCAGGGGTAAGAGCAAAGGCAGAAAACAAGACAGGGTTTCTTTGTGTAACCTTGGTTGTCCTGGAACTCACAGAGATCTGCCTGTATCTGCCTCTTTTAAGTGTGGGCCACCATTACACTGTTCCCTTATCTCAACCTTGCCTCCTCCCTTCACACAGAGTTCTCTTTGTAGCCCTGGGTGTGCTGGGATTAAAGGCATGGACCACCACCATATGTCTGTCTGTCTGTCTGTCTGTCTGTCTCTCTCTCTCTCTCTCTCTCTCTCTCTCTCTCTCTTTCTCCCTGCCCTTGCTTTATCAACTGTTTCAACCTGTCTTGTGTTGCCTATATCAAAATACTTGAGAGAGACGTGGTATATTATGGGGGCACGAGAGGGTTAGAATATGCTCTGGAGTCGGGGGCCGTCTGACGAATATTTCATGGTAGATGAAATCCACAGGAGAATGGCAAGTGAGCTTGAAAGAAGTCAGAACACCAGAGCTAACTTCCCATTATATCCATCGGTACTCAGTAATCAAACCAGACCTGCCAGACCCAACTTATTCCCATAAGATCTAGAGAAAGGCATTGATCAACCTCAAGGTTGGTGTCACCATTACCCAGCCACTTCCCCAAGGCTCCACCTCCTCACACTAATCCATTGAGAAATGAAGGCTCAGTGTGAGTTTTGGCTTAGAACAACTGTACCTGAACCAGAGCGATCAGCAAAGATAGGACAGCAAAGCTCCACATTTAAAATGTTTCTTGGAACACTAACTTCCAGGGCCAACTCCCCGGGGAGTTAAACTATGTCCTCGCCAAACCCTATATAGTCAATCACTGAATTCTTTGCCACCTAAGACATAAGAGTGGAGGAGAAGCCATGTCCTTGATACCATCTCTTCCCTTTCTGATGTGACCTCAAGTCACAAGAGTCTTAGAGAAAAGGTTGTCCTGGGTTTATTCTGAGAACTGGTGCATCTAATTCGCTTCTCTGAAAGTCACTTTCCTCTTTGCAATGAGGAGCTAGACTGGAGAGATCCTGTAAGGAACTTGCTTTCATGTGCTTTCAGATGTTTTCTTTATTTTTATGAGACTGGGTTTCTCTGCAGCTCTGGGTGTCCTGGAACTTGCTCTGTAGACCAGGCTAGCCTTGAATTTACAGAGATCAGCCTGCATCTGCCTCTGGGGTGCAGGGACTAAAGGCGTTGCACCACAATCATACAACTTTCAAGCGTTTCGACTGCCTCGTTCCTGCTGTATCTCCACAGTAAATAAAACTTGCATGTGGCTCCGAAGGCTACTAGATTACATTACATTAAACAATAATGATGTAGTAAATGTTACTATCATTAGTGACATTCCAACCCCAATATTCAAGTTGTTCCTTTAGTGAATGACTTAACTCATCAAACATACTCAGTGGACTGGACCCTTGAATTTTGACACAGCCATCACTGGAAAAACCGTCAAGAGAAAAACTGCTACTGTGTGACAGCCATGACAGTGCCCTCAGAGTTCATAACCCCTCTATTTCAGCAGCGACCAGATCAGAACCCGGGAATTGCCAAGACCGCCCACGGCTTGCTACCATTGGCAGCCTCCTTGCTGGCGTGACTAAGGCCCCGCCTCCTCCCCTCTGGGACCACTCTGAGGCGATCTCCGGAAGCGGAGGAGGCCTAGAAATAGGGGTCGCGAGGCATCCTGGGCTTTGTAGTCCGCCCGCGCGTCTGCCGCAGGAGAGTGGAGCCTCACGCTGCGGAGAACTACAACTCCTAGCAGCCCCGCAGAGAGTGAGGCGAGGGGGTCTGGGTCACGTGGGCGCTGGGCCTGGGCGGGCTATTTCTCAGTGCGGCGGCGGCTGCGGCGGCGGCGGCGGCTCGGGGGACCGGGGCCTTTTGTTTGGAGCGGCTGCGGGGGGCCACGGAGCGGCGAGGCCCGCGGCCTTCCCCAGCTCGCTCGGTCCCGGCCGCCCCTTGCGGGGTTGCGGGGCCGCCCCGTGGGCCGCCCGTGGCCTCGGGCACCGCCGCCCCGCCCTAGGCCCGCCCCGCCCGGCCTGAGGGGAGGAACCGGCCGGGCCTCGCCGCGCGGCCCAGTCTGCTAGGGAGTCTTCACCTCTCTTCGCTGAGCTCTGCACCGGAGGCTACCCCTCGCGCCTTAGACCGACGCCATGAAGATCAAGGATGCCAAAAAACCCTGTAAGAAGGGGACCGGGATCCGTGGGTTGGGAAGACCGCTCTGGGAGCCACTGGCGGAGCGGCCGGCTTTAGGCTTGCGACTGCTCGCGGGCGCCAGCCGTGGAGGGAAGGGAGGGATCGCTGCAGCCCCAGGTTGCAGGCGGCGAACTTCCCCACCCCCAAGCGTGGGGGGTCGAGATTCTGCCCTCCTCCTTCCCGCTGCTCTTGATTGCTCCTAGAGATCTAGGAGATACACGGGAGAATTTTGACTCGGGTTTTACCAAACGGGAGCTCAGCTACCAGTCCCCTCCTGAAAAGAGGTAGTCATGGCTGTCAGATAGGAGCTGGTACATACACACACACACACACACACACACACACACACACCCATTTTTACTGGTTTCTGGGTTTCCTGCGTGTGTCCTTGAAGTCCAGGTGGGTTTCTGGGAGTTGTCAGCGTTGCAGTTGGAGCTTTTTAACGCTTATGCATGCAGTCTGCTTATAGATAAGTTAATTGTCTTGGCAGTTTAGAAAATCAGCTGTCTTCGTGTTTTAGAAAGCAGATTAACAAGGTTGAAACATCGTATTTCAGCCATTTCGAACACTTCGAACCACATTAATATGGTGGTAAATACCTTGAGCTTTTTTCTGTGGTAACTGTGCATGCATATACATGCAATGCTTCTAACTCTGCTCTAAAAGACACATATCAAGTTTCATAACTCTGTCTTTTAAATGCCTTTTATTCCTGCGGCTGGCTTATTTTTTGGCTTAGTCTTCGTGAATGTTGTTCTTTTATCTACAAACTAAGGATGTGGGGACCTGTGTCCCTGTCGTAGAGGTTTTACAGTTTCTATTTTTACGCTATCCTCCTAACTGCACCTACAGATCAGGTATGGGGGGCGGCGATGAGCACCTTCTCTGCAGTGCAGCTTCCAAAGCAGTCTAGAAACACAAACTTACTTAAACGTGAGAGCTTTCAGTGTTTAAAGATGAGGAAAGAGAACTTCGCCTCAGTAACTTTTAGTGCCCTCCTTTTTCTGGCTCAAAGTGCAGGGCTGTTTCTCTTCCACCTTCAGGGCATAGTCCTTGGGAAACAGTTTTTTGTTTGTTCTAATTTTAGATTATCTGCTTATAGAAAGCATTAATGATGCTTTCTGTTTGTTTGTAAACAGGGTGTCTGCAGCCCTGGCTGTCCTGGAACTCACTTTGTGGACCAGGCTAGCCTCTTCTGCCTGCCTCTGCCTGTCAAATGCCAGGATTAAAGGCACGTGCCACCATGATGATTTCTTAGTTTAAGTCTGAACCAGGGTATAGTGGTGCACAGCTTTAATCCCAACACTCAGGAAGCAGAGACTAGTGATCTTTTCAAATTCTGAGGCCAGCTAGAGTTATGTGGTGAGATCTTGTCTCAAGAAATTAAAAAAAAAAAAAAAAGTCTTTGAAACTTCCTAAGTTTACATTTTCTGGGATAAATTAATGTGCCTTCGGCTAGCATGGTGGCTCACATTTGTCATCCCAGCTCCTGTATCTTCCTTCACTGAACTCATTTTCTCTGCTTGTTGTAGAATTTGCATTTGGTTGCTGGGCTTTGGTGGCTTGTGTCTTTAATACCAGGAGAGGCAGGCAGATCTGAGTTCAAGGCCAGCCTGGTCTTCAGAACTAGTTCCAGGACAGCCAGGGCTACACAAAAAGTCCTATCTCAAAAAACAAACCAAAAAAAAAAGAAGAAGAAGAAGAAGAATCCCTTTTATTATTTAAGTTGAATTATGTGTTAATTCGTCTCCAGGAGGAAAGAAGCGTATGAGTCAGGCTCTTCTCTCCCTTGAGGAACTTGACCTCTCTTTGAGTTTTTGAGAATTTTATACATGTATGCATTGTATGTTGCTCAAGGCCCGTCTCACCTTTTCCTACATGACTTTGTTTTTAATTTTATTTTTCTGAGACAAGGTGGTTTTTTCTTTTGTTTTGTTTTGGTTTTTTTTTTTTTTTTGTTTTGTTTTTGTTTTTTTTTTTCAGGAGCTGAGGACCAAACCCAGGGCCTTGCGCTTGCTAGGCAAGTGCTCTACCACTGAGCTAAATTCCCAACCCGGAGACAAGGTTTCTTTACATATTCTAGGCTAGCCTTTGCCTCCCAAGTGCTTGGTTTAAAGATGTGTACCACCACAACTGGCCCCCGTGATTGCTTAAACTTTAGGTTTTTAGGTTTTGCCTGTGCTGTGTAGCTGGATTAATAAGGTGATGGTAAAAGGTGATGAATTTGTCTAAAGTGATAGAGGCTTGGAGTCAGTGCCAACCAAGTTAGTAAGGTACTTGAAAATTTTGTTGAGCATAGCATTTATGTATCCTGTGCCTCTATATAATTTGATTTATTAATATTAAGAATTACTACTTTCAGTAAATAGTAAAGTACATTGGGTGGTAACAGTTGCTAATATAACTGCCATTAGAAATGAGGAATTTACTTAAAACAAAAATACTCAAATTTTCCCCAGGGAATCTTAACTCTGAAGATATGAAGATGTGCTATTTTCTTTGTTTCAGAAAGTCCAGTCCTTTATTTGTAGTTGTCAGTGAGGAGGGTGAAATTCTTTTATTCGTGAACTCCAAAAATTGGAATTTATCAATGTATTACACCGACCCATTTTAATGTCCTAGAAAATTCAGAAGTTGGTAATGTAGACCATTCACTCATAATTGAAAGTTTGTCTTCTGTGCTCCTGTTGCCTTCCTTGTGCCCTTTGAATGTGATTTTTAAAATATTTATGTTTAGTTAATGTGTGTATGTAGGTTTATGTGGGTATGTGAGTGTTGGCATCTGGGGGCCAGAGCTGCCAGACCAGCTCTTGAGCTGGGGTTGATAATGCAGTTGTGAGCCACCTGAAGTGGGTGCTGGGAATCCGAACTCGGGTCCTTTAGAAAATCAGAGCCTGCTCTTAACAGCTGAGTTATCTCTCCAGACGCTGAATACTGGTTATTTCTTAACTTAAGGAAATGAATTCCAGAACACTGCTGAGTTGAAAAGACCTCTGCAAAAGTTAGGTGTTGAGGTGCAACAAGAGTACAGTCTTGGCTGGAGAGATGGCTCAGTGGTTAAGAACACTGACTGAGGGGCTGGGGATTTAGCTCAGTGGTAGAGCGCTTACCTAGGAAGCGCAAGGCCCGGGGTTCGGTCCCCAGCTCCGAAAAAAAGAACCAAAAAAAAAAAAAGAACACTGACTGATCTTCCAGAGGTCCTGAGTTCAATTCCCAGCAACCACATGGTGGCTCGCAACCATCTGTAATGAGATGTGGTGCCCTCTTCTGGTGTGTCTGAAGTGTACTCATATACATGAAATAAATAAATCTTAAAACAAAAAAAGAGTACAGTCTTTGGGACCCACATAGTGGAGAAAGAACTGACTCTTAGACCTTGTCCCTTGATTTCTACAATCACATGTGGCAGGCATGCTGGGCACATGTACAGAAACACAAGTCAGTGTAACAGGGTAGATCCTCCTCCCAACCACCCTGGCTTTTAATTTGAGCTATTGGCAGAGTAAGTTCCTTGCAGTCAATTACTTTCCTGGTTTTAAAAAGAAAATCACTGTAAACAAATGGAAGCTTTCATATGCTGTAAGAAAATCACTATAAACAAATGAAGGCTTTCTATGCTGTGAGAAGCCTGCAGCTTTGTTTAGCAGTGCTATTATGTAGCTCTGGCTGTTCTGGAACTTGCTATGCATGTAGACCAGGCTCTTTGTGTAAGTGTAAAAGTTTTCTTTTTTAGTTACGACATGTTTGTCCAAGGAAACTTTAAAAAGCTATAGAAGATTTTTTTTTTTAAGTAAATTGTTTCAAAGTTATTTTAAACTATATGTGTATGTAACTACTGAGCTTTCTCAAAAGCCCTGGTCTTACTTTTTTTTTTCCCTACCCATCCACCCACTCCCTCCTGGCCTCCCTGCCCTGGTTTCCCTATTTTAACAGTAGTTAAAAGTCTAAAAGATTTAATCAGTAGTAACAGTCTTTTTTTTTCTTTCTTTTCTTTATTTTTTCGGAGCTGGGGACCGAACCCAGGGCCATGCGCTTGCTAGGCAAGCGCTCTACCACTGAGCTAAATCCCCAACCCCGTAGTAACAGTTTCTTGTTCTTCATGCTTCAAATAAACTGTCTGGTGTTACAACAGAGGAAGGAGCAAATCATTTGCTACACAGAGACGTTTGATGACCTTCCATATCTAGGTTCTTACCATCATAGCTCACATCGTAGAGTATACAGAATATGCATTTTGGAATTGGCTATTCATAACAATAAAAATCTTGAACACTCAGTCACAGCTTTAGAAAAGTTGGTGACTTATTTTCTAGTATACACAAATAAATTTCAAATATTGTTGCTTAGGGGTTGGGGATTTAGCTCAGTGGTAGAGCGCTTGAAGGCCCTGGGTTCGGTCCCCAGCTCCTAAAAATAGAAAAGAAAAAAAAATATTGTTGCTTAATCAAGCTTCCATTGAAATTTAATTCATGGTTTTGTTTTAAGATTAAGAAATGTTGGGGCTGGAGAGATGGCTCAGTGGTTAAGAGCACCGACTGCTCTTCCCGAGGTCCTGAGTTCAAATCCCAGCAACCACATGGTGGCTCACAACCATCTGTAATGAGATCTGATGCCCTCTTCTGGTGTCTGAAGACAGCTACAGTGTACATATATAAATAAAATAAATACTCAGCTCCAAAATAAATAAATAAATAAATAAATAAATAAATAAATAAAATATTTAAAAAAAAAAGAAATGTTAAATGCTAACTAGAAGTTTGCATTCAAGAATGTCAATACTCTGGTATTTGTAAACCTGTGAATAGAGGATTCTGACTGGAAAATAAACTTTGAACTTGCAGTTTGTACCCTCAGCGACATTGGTGTGTGTATTTTTTTAAAGATATATTTATTTTATTTATGAGTACACTGTAGCTGTTTTCAGACACATCAGAAGAGGGTATCAGATCCCATTATAGTTGATTGTGAGCCACCATGTGGTTGCTGGGATTTGAACTCAGAACCTCTGGAAGAGCAGTCAGTACTCTTAACCGCTGAGCATCTCTCCAGCCTGGTATGTGTATTTTTACACCAGTGTGTTTAACATGAGCCTGAGGAAGTGTATAAAGGGTTGGGGATGAAACTCATAGGCAGAGTGTTTGCATGCACCAAGGTCCTGGGCTTGCTTAATGATAAAAACCAAAGGTGACTGACTGGGGAAAGAGGATACAAGGACTGGCTTTTAGTGGATTTTGGTAAAATGACTTCTGTTCTTTCAAATTATGAAATCTAGAATCAAGCCTCACTTAAATAGAACTTCTTTTGGTTGGGCTAATACAAGAAAAACTTATTTTATCAATCACCACAAACGTGTCAAAAATAACAGTTTTTGAAAGATTTAGTTAGAGCAATTCTGAGGGAAACAAGCTCCCTCGATAAGTGTTGTCGGCTCCCATTTGTAAAGCAGGATAGCTAGGTCTGTGGCTCACCTCCAATACCAACACTGTTCAAAGTCAGGTTTGCTGCGAGTTCAAAGCCAAAGCCAGCTGGGGCTATAAATACAGTTTATAAATAAACATATAATTCTAGGTCAATCTGAACTATAGCATGAGATCACACTCAAAAAAAAAAAAAAAAAAAAGCAAGGGACAAAATTTTTAAGCCATGAAATGAAAAAAGGATTTGTTTAAACACTGGATATAAATGTCTCCTGTTGGTATTGCATTAGAAACACTCCTGGGGATGAGTCAGGGAAATGACCAGTAACATAGGAAACCTCCCCCTCCATTTAAGCCATTCATTAGCCATAAATGAATTTCTCAAGAAATTCTAGATTTTGTGACTTTAAACAGCACTTAGTGATATCACATTCTTTTTACCTAATTGAGCTGCATGAGTGCCTGCATGCATCATATACATGAATGTGCCCAGGGGTGCGGGAAGGGGGTGTCAGATCCCCTGGAGCTGGAGTTGTTGGCACTTGTGAGCCACCTGGTATGGGTGCTAAGAAGTTAGACAGAGCAGCAAACACTGTCTACCAATTGCTGAGCCATCTCTCCAGCCTCCCAAATCTAACTCTTCAGGTAATACAGCCCAGCACCTCTGGAGTGGGGACCCAGAAATCTGTAACTTATAAGTGCCTAATATGAACTTTTGTCTGTGTTTGTCCCTTATCTTCCTAGTTGAGAAATCCTTCTGGTGTTGAGCCAAACTACACTTTATTATGCCTGAAATTATAGATTGAAGAGTAAGTTTCTTATCCTAGCATGCAAGATCTTTTGTGCTTGACTACCTTCTCAGCTCAATCTTTCTCCTAGTTCCCTAATTGTATTAGAGCTCTTTGCTTTTGAGCAGGCTTAATTTTTGTTTTTAGCATTTTCCACATTCAAGGAGGCATCAGAATTTTTTTCAACCCAGAGCCATATAGCACAGTTAGCTGAAGTTCTAACCCTGAATATTATTCCCAGCCCAAATTTGCTTATCCTTATACAGACAGTTCAGTGGGGTTGATTATATGTGCCAAAAATACTTAATATACTGAATGAGCAAAGAAAGATTTCATTGCATTTTAAAAATTTATTTGTAGAGGGGCTGCAAGGGATCTGGATTCAATTCCCAGCACCCATGTGGCAGCTCACAACTATGTCTTCCCACCCCCAAACCCTCAAAAAAGTCCTACTGATAATTGATTGTTTAAATTCTTGTCCATGGGGCAGTGGTGGTAGATCTCTTGGTTGATGAGGCTAGCCTGGTCTACAGAGTGAGTTCCTGGATCGCTGTCAGCTGAGTCCCATGATAAGAATTTAATGAATGAATGGGATGCCTGTTGGATAAATAATTAAACTACAGTGTCTCAATATCATTTAAGTAGAAAGTATACAGATAAAACCGAAGGGAAAAGGTGAGTTATATGCAGAAGGCAAGTCTTGAGTCATTAAGTATTAACTAAGCACAAATTTCAAAGTAAATGAAGTTTGTGGCTAATTAACCACTCATTCTTGTTTTTCTACTATATATTTTTTTCTTCCTTTTTTCTTGTAATTCACAGCTTTCCCATGGTTTGGCATGGACATTGGAGGAACGCTAGTAAAGCTCTCATATTTTGAACCTATTGATATCACAGCAGAGGAAGAACAAGAGGAAGTTGAGAGCTTAAAAAGTATTCGGAAATATTTGACTTCTAATGTAGCATATGGATCTACTGGCATTCGGGATGTACATCTTGAACTGAAGGATTTAACACTTTTTGGACGAAGAGGAAACTTGCACTTTATCAGATTTCCAACCCAGGACCTGCCTACTTTTATCCAAATGGGGAGAGATAAAAATTTCTCAACCTTACAAACGGTGCTGAGTGCTACAGGAGGTGGTGCTTACAAGTTTGAGAAAGATTTTCGCACAGTAGGTGTCTATTACTTGAAAATCAAAAATTAATGTGAATATTCAATTTTAAATACAAGACTGGGCTTCTGTCTAGGCCAGTGGTTCTTATCCTTCCTAATGCAGCAACCCTTTAATACAGTTCCTTGTGTTGTGGTGACCCCAAACAGTTACTGTCATTGCTACTTCATAACTATAATTGTGCTCCTGTTATGAGTCGTAAATAATATCTGTTTTCCTAATGGTCATAAGCATTATGACCCTGAAGGGCATTGTAACCCACAGGTTGAGAACCGATGATCTAGAATGTTCCTTTTCCCGAGTTGAAGTGCATGACTAGATACTGACTTGGAACAGTGGGCTATCTACATTGGGTTTCAGTGTGTTGATGAAGTGTGGTGCGTGCAGTAGAGCTGTGCTACAGAGCTGTGCTGTGTAGACCCCTGTGAATCTGGCAGTCTTACTGTTAGTGTCTTAATTTTGTGTTTTGTTGTTTCTTCAAAAACAGGGGTTCTTTGTTTAGACTTGGCTGTCCTGAAAGTAGCTTTGTAGACAGGACTGGCCAAGAACTCAGATCTGCCTTCCTCTGCCTCCTGACTAGTGGAATTAAAGGCATGTGCCACCTCATGTACGTGTTCACACGCACACATGCCTTTTTCTTTGATTGGGTTCTTCATATTGGCTATCATTTCCTGAAATAGGTTAGGTTAGTATGCACCTCTTGTACTTGAGGTTGTAATGCATGTGACAAGAGAACTACTCGAGGGATGTTGTGTTTCTGTATTTGGGGTTTTAACACATGTAATTAAGTATTTTGGAATGCCATCTTAGCAGATTAATATATACATTGAAACTATGTAATAACTCATATTCGTATGTATTAGTTAGAATTAATGTGTCAGAATAGTAAAAGATAATACAGAGATGATTTCTTTTTTTTTTTTAAAGATTTATTTATTTATTATATATAAGTACACACTGTAGCTGTCTTCAGATACACCAGAAGAGGGCATCGGATCTCTTTGCAGATGGTTGTGAGCCACCATGTGGTTGCTGGGAATTGAACTCATAACCTCTGGAAGAGCAGTCGGGTGCTCTTAACCGCTGAGCCATCTCTCCAGCCCACAGAGATGATTTCTAAAACTTGCACAGTTGTCCTATGCATTGTAGATGTCTGCTATCCTGGGGCCCTGTCCACTACATATTTTAATTTGGTGGTAGTTTTATGTTCATGGGTGTTTTGCTTGCATGTCTAGTCACCACAATTGCCAGAAGAAGGTATCAGATTCCCTGGAACTGGAGTTGCCATGTGGGTGCTGGAATTGAACTCAGGACCTCTGAAAGAGCAGTTAGTGCTCTTAACCGATGAGCCATCTTCTCTGTCCCAAAATGTTACTTTGATACCTGCCTCCTTTTCATCCATGGCAGTCAAAACTACCTAGAGGTGGTCAGAACCAGTGGAGTCGATGAAACCCTGTAGATTTTGACCCTAAACAAAATGAAACCTGCAGGGAGCACCTTAAATAATACCGAAGTTTTATAAAATCCCTGGAAACTATACAATATAATTAAACCAAATACATTTGATATTTTTTAAATTCTGTTTTTGCTTTTTTTCTTTCAGATTGGAAACCTCCACCTGCACAAACTGGATGAACTTGACTGCCTTGTAAAGGGCTTGCTGTACATAGATTCTGTCAGTTTCAATGGGCAAGCAGAATGCTATTATTTTGCTAATGCCTCAGAACCTGAGCGATGCCAAAAGATGCCTTTTAACTTGGATGATCCTTATCCACTGCTGGTGGTGAATATTGGCTCAGGAGTCAGTATTTTAGCAGTCCATTCCAAAGACAACTATAAAAGAGTGACTGGGACAAGGTAGTCATTTCTTTGGTTTGATTATATCATTCATCATGTTTTATGCATTAAAGTTGTGGGTGAGTTTTGTTTTATTTGTTTGGTGCTGGAGATCAAACAGGCTCTTACACTGTTGCACACCATCTGTATTTTGCTATATTGCTATACAGTTGTACTAGAAAAAAGTACACATTTGTGCAACAGCAAAATCTATAGGGGACTGGAGAGATGGCTCAGCAGTGAGGAGTACTTGCTAATCTTGCAAAAAACCCAGATTCAGTTTCAGTATCCACATGGCAGCTCACAGCCATCCTTAACTCCAGTTCCAGGGGTTCTGTTCTGGCCTCTTCTAGCACTAGCCCCACACATATGGTGTTAGAACATGCATGCAAACAAAACATTCAAACACACAAAGGTAATGTCTGTAAAAGAATATAGATATGTAATTAAAATGTTGCAGATCTCTTTTTGTAAGGTTTTTACGTAATGATTTAGAACTAAAGTCCCTTAGTGTTTATTTCTGGTCAACATCAGTTGGCAGTAGAATTTCTATAATGATTTTTTTTTTTTTTTTTTTTTTTTGGTTCTTTCTTTTGGAGCTGGGGACCGAACCCAGGGCCTTGTGCTTCCTAGGCAAGAGCTCTACCACTGAGCTAAATCCCCAACCCCCATGATTTAATTTTTGTATAGAATAATTTCACTGTTTTCTCCTAAATTTAACAGAGTTGCTAACAGTGGCAGTTAGAATTTTGTTGACTTCAGAAGCACGGTATATTTTCTTTCATTTCTGCTTTTTTTTTTTTTTTTTTTGGTTCTTTTTTTCGGAGCTGGGGACCAAACCCAGGACCTTGCGCTTCCTAGGCAAGCGCTCTACCACTGAGCTAAATCCCCAACCCCTGCATTTTTCTTTTTTAATAGATATATTTAAGTATTAAGTTTGCTGAATACTATATAGATTTTCATTTAAAGTACAATATCAGATAGGATAGTAGTTAATTCTTTTGCCTGCATTTTTTATTTATATATATGAGTGTATGTGAATTTATGCCACACATGTGTGGGTCCACAGAGGCCAAGAATGTCAGATGCGCGAGAACTGGGGTACAACTGGTTGTAAGCCTGATGGAGCTGCTGGGAACTTAATCCAGGTCTTCTGCAAGAGCAGCCAGTGCTCTTAACCTTTGAGGCACCTCTCTAGGATGAATTTAATGTGTACTCCTTATAGAATGTAAACATCCTCAAAAAGACCATAACTTTCTTTGTTATAACCTGAAAGATGAATGTTAAAGGTTTTACAGTTCTTAATTCTCCATATTTCATCAACTTTTAAGGATTGGTAAGGGAAACAGAATCTAAAATAATTTATATGGGCTTATGGGGTGATTAATTTTAAAGTGATAACTCCTGTTGAAATATTTAAACAATTAGTACTCTAATAGTGATTAATATGTAAAAAATCTATTTTTGTGTACCAAATAATAATACATACATACCATGTTTTGGTTAACTGAAAAATAGAAATGTAGGTGAAGCTAGCAAGCAAAAGTTTTGCATTTATAGACTAGAGAGCCACACAGTTACATTTTATGAACATATCCAAGAGGATATGAGAATAGCGCTGTTTGTCTTTTAAGGTGATGATCAGCTGGATATATACACTTCTCTGGGTATTTGTCTGATTCATTTTAGATCTTCCTATATCATAATGGAATTGATTTTAGCCTAATAGGACAACTAAATAACCTTTTCATGAAGTCACTTATTGGGAATGTAAACCACAGATTTCTTTTGTGTGATATTTTTTAGCACACAGATACTCTTGAGTCTTTCTGTGTTGCATAGACTGACCCAGAACTCAAGGTCTTATCTCAACTTCTCCAGTGCTGACATTGTAGCACACAGTCTCATCAGTCTACTGTTAGTATTTCTTTCAGAACATATAAGGAGAATATTTTTAGCAATTACATGGTATAAGTTATTAGATGCCGGGTGGGGTTTTTCTCCCTAGCAGATTTAGCCTTTTATATGACAGGTTTGGTTTTACTAAGTAGTGTTCTTGGTTTTTGTCATGTTGTTTAGAACTTACCATGTTTTTCCTGTTTATTTAGTAAATGAATGTATGTCTTTTTACTGTGGGGAAGAGATAACACGTAAATGCAACTTTTCAAGTATATTTTATTTTCCTTTTTAGCCTTGGAGGGGGCACCTTTCTTGGTTTATGCAGTTTATTGACTGGCTGTGAGAGCTTTGAAGAGGCTCTGGAGATGGCATCCAAAGGTGACAGCACCCAAGCTGATAGACTGGTCCGAGATATTTACGGAGGAGACTATGAGAGATTTGGTCTGCCAGGTTGGGCTGTGGCATCTAGGTAAGTTATATTGTTAGTCGAGTTGTCTGTTTACTTTTTGGAAAATAATATGCTATGGGGTTTAAGGATGATTTCCTTTTCTCTGTTTAGAGTTCAAGTTTTAAACATTGAAGTTTAAAAATAAAATATTCAAGCTGAGAGTAGTGGTGATGCACGCCATTAATCCCAGCACTTGGGTGGTAGAGGCAGGCTGATCTCTTGAGTTTAAAGCCAACCTGATATACAGAGCAAGTTACAGGACAGTCGGCAAACACAAAAATTCATTAAGAAGTTTATCCTGTTTGCATCTATGAGAAGCTGCCTTGCGCTGGTCATGTTTCTTAGTGAAAGACAAGGCCAGGTTTGATTCCCTGCACTGCAGAACAGAAAGAAACTTCTCAGCTGGGCATGTTATCACACACACACACAACTTCAATCTCATTAAGGAAGCAGAGACAGGTGGAGCTCTGTGATCTTTTGTTGTTGTTTTGTTTCTAAAACAGCAGGGTTTTCTCTCTGTAACAGACCTGGCTATCCTGGAACTTGCTTTCCATACCAGGCTCAGACTCCGATCCACCTGCCTCTACTTCCTGAGTGCTGGGATTAAAGGTGTATGTCACCATGCTCCGTGAGCTCTGACTTTTGAGGCTAACCAGATCTACTGAAGGAGTTTCCAGCCTGTCAGGCCCACAGTGTGACCTTGTCTTAAAAGACAAAAACAGGAAAACAGAAATTTCTTGTAACAATTTGAAAGCATCCATCTCCTGTTGCTACATACAAATAAAAATTATATTCTATAATCTGCATATCCAAAACTTGTGCCACTACATGGCATATATGACTCTAAAATAGTCATATATCCTAGAAAGAAGTCTTTCCATGTTGTAGCTTTAGTCTCTCTTTGTCCTTGTTGTAGTCCTATCTGAAGCTTACATCCCCAAAGATAAAGTACAGATGCTTTTTATACTATTGATAAACATACCCTCCACGTGATTTTCACCAAGCCCACCGTGTGAAAGGACTTCCATACTACAGCGTATGAGTATGCTGTGAAACTTTTTGAGGTTTTGCTAATCTGATGAAGAAGCAGCGTCTTAGGGTAATCTTCATTTGCATTTCTTTACCAACAATAGGCTAAGAGCCTTACATGGTGCTTTTAGTGATTGTTGATGGTTTTTCTGTTGTTAAACAGTTGAATTTATCAGTCTTTTCCTTTATGGCTTCTGGATATTGATTCATAGTAAGTAACATTCCAAATATATAAAGGAATTAACCTGTATTTTCTTCCGGCACTTTATACTTTCTTATAGTTTTGTGTGATAAGATTGATCCACTTTTAGTTTTTCAGTTTTTTCACAAGGATCTAACATTTACTATTTTTCCACTGATTTTGATAGTTTCATCATTCATTAGTTTTGTTTTTTGTTTTGTTTTTTACTCTGAATATATCATTGCTAACCTCGGTTAAAGTTATAAAAGCATAAAAGTATGTTCTGCTTACTTTTTGTGATTTCATTAAGTTTCTTTGTTAACCTAGGGATGACACTCTTGGGTCAGTAAGATGGCTCGGTAGGTCGAGGCGCTCACTGCCACACTGGTCTACCTTATGTTGTCCCCCAGAACCTACATGGTGAAGGGAGAGAACTGACTCCTCAAGTTGTCTCCTGACCTCTGGATGTATGTGCACACAGGCAGGGAGAGGATTAATAAATATTTGAAAAATGTGATATCTTTTTATGTTATTTCAATTATAGAACTTAACCTGTTTAAGAAACTTTTGTGCCTTTCAGACATTTAAAAAGTTGTCTGTAAATTTTTTAATTTAAATTTCTTCCTAATCAAATTTTGTTGGCATATTTTATACATATTAATAGGTTTCATTGTGACATTTCATTTGTAATATAATTTCTTTTTCTCTAGTGCATTTCCATTGTCCTCCTATGCCCCTCCCATTCTTGTTATCTCTTCTGACTGGCTAGTCTGGAGGCGCTGTCTGTCTGGCTTGTTTGGGTGCTTTGTTTCGTTTCAGGACCTAATGAGTTTGGTTGGTGTTGCTCATAGGTGCATTGACTTTGCCACTGATGAGAATGTGTGTCGTTCTCCTTCCCTCACCTTTTGGATCCCCATGGAGGGTGGGACTTCATGAGTCCCTCCCTGTGTTCCTAAATACTTCTGTTTGTATGTGATCTCTGTTATGTTGCGTTTGGCTGTTGCTCGTCAGGACACATAGTGCCCTCCAATAGTGAGGACTTCCCTCCCTCCCTCCCTCCCTCCCTCCCTCCCTCCCTCTGGCCTCTGTATTCCGAGACCCTTTGCTCTTTACATTTGATGTTACTTTTGATCTCATATATGTTTCATTATTTTTATGTGACATTAACCTTGGTTTCTTCTGTCTAGAATGTTCCTTTCTTTTTTAAAACTAGTTAAACTTCTTTTTTACTGTGGAAAACGTTCTCAACTTTTTCTTCTAACTACAAAAAATAGAATATTTTTTTCTTTCTGGCTCTCTGGTTTTTGTTTTGTCTTGTTCCAGTTAGTCTCTGTTGCTCTCTGTGTGGCCTGCATTGTCCATAGGACAGCCTCTAACAAGGTGTGTACAACAAGCACTTGAAATATAGTTAATGTGTGCTACATGGCCGATTGGCTACACTTAGATGAACAGTTCTGGTTAATTTTGCCTTTATTTTTATCTTTTAAAAATAAGGTTAATAAATAGTGTATTATGTGGCACATTTCTGTTGGACAGTGCCGCCCTAGACAGTATACTGCTTGAGGGACTTTGTGTCTGTAGCATACATAATGCTCTCGGTATGTCGTAGATGCTTGTTTGATTGACATTGTGATGACGTCATCTTTAACAATATTTTGACTTTAAAAACAAATCACTGCACTTTTGGGACTTTCTAAAATAGTTTCCATTTTTTGTATGTTAATAAGATTTTTAAAATGTAGATAAAATAAATCTTTGCTTACTAGTAGCAAAGAAGTGTGCTTTTTTTAGAAAAAGACAAGTTTAACTTTTAATTCTTTTAACAATGCTGCTTGTTCCTTATAGATTGTTGTTTTGAGTTGATCCCTCCCATGTGCTCATGCTCTTTGGCCTAACTTTGTAGAGCTATTATAGATATGTAAGGTAATGCAAATTGCTAATTATTACCAGTTACCAGTAGATTTAACTCGTCCCCCCCCCCCTCTCTTTGCAGTTTTGGTAATATGATTTATAAGGAAAAACGAGAAGCTGTTAGTAAAGAGGATCTGGCAAGAGCTACTTTAGTGACTATCACCAATAACATTGGATCCGTGGCTCGAATGTGTGCTGTTAATGAGGTAAGACATAGAAGAACCTTTTTTAATTTTACAAAAAAGCTGGGGCCAGCACTTTAACTGATGCCTTTAATGCCAGCACTCAAGAGGGAGATTTCTGTGAGTTTTAAGGCTAACCTGATCTACATACATAGCAAGTTCTGGAACATTTAGGGTTACATAGAGAGACCCTGTCTTTTGGTTTTTTTAAAATTGAAGATGACAAAAGTAATTTTAAAAGGGGATTCCTGTGCAGCTGACAGACCTTTATTTTCCAATGAGCCTCTCAGATTGAGATCCATTTTATTACATTCCCAAGCAGATAAAATGGATACCTTTTACTCAGTTACTCTATTAGATCTTCTTCATGACAAATACAGCACTTGGGAGGCAGAGGCAGAGGCAGACTGATCTAAGTTTACAGAGAGTTCCAGGCCCCCAGGGCTATACAGCCTTTGCTTCAAAAAAAAGAAATATGAGAAATAGAAAAAGGCAATGCTCTTGGTGTTCAGTCTCCAGCCCTGCAAAACAAAAAAACCAACCTGGGGCCAGGCATAAGACAAATAAGTATTTACTCTCAAAATGTCTTTAGAAATGAATGCACAGTCTAGATCTAAATGGGGTAAGAGCATTTTGAGATAACTGTTGGAAAGGGCACTGTGGACTCTGTTTATAATTAAATAATGGAGTATTCGCTTAGTGAGATGCGTGGAAGTTTTCTTACTGCCCTCGGCTTCTTTACAGTGCTGCCTTGTTGCATATGGATCAAGCAGCATTGTACAGGGCTATGAAGGCATTGAGACTTGTTCTTCATGCTGTTTGAGTGATGTGTGCTTAAGAAAAGTATGGAGGGCTGGGGACATGGCTCAGTGGCTGTTGTGTAGGCATAAGGACCTGAGCTTGAATCCCTAGCACCCATGTCAGAAGCTGGATGTGGCTTTGCACCTATAACCCCAGTAGGTGTGGATGAGGAGACAGGAGGACCCTTGGGGCTTGCTATCAGTCGTGAATACTCATAAACTCCAAGTCAGCTCTCCAGCCTGAACAATTATTTTTTATTTTATGAGTATGGTTACTTTTCTTGCATGTATATCTATACACCATATATATGCAGTGTCTGTGGGAGACAGAAAGGGACATTGGATTTGCTGGTATTAGTTACAGATGATTGTGATAGCAAGGTGGTGCTAGGAAAATAGAACCCTGGTCCTCTAGACAATCGGCTCCTGCTCCTAACCACTGGGTCATCTCTCCTGCTGCTCCCAAACCGTTTTAGTTACTTCATGCCTTCTGTCCCTCTGGCCTGACATCTTTCTCTTAGCTTTGATGTTGTTTACCTTTCATGCTCCCTTTCCCCCAGTCATTTCTACTGTCTAACTATGTAGGGACCAGGTTGCATGTCATCGTGCGTGTTTATAACATAAGTAGATCGATGTAAGGTCGCAGTAAGACTAGAGAGGAAAGAACAAGCAGTTGCCACACCTTCCACGCATGTGCACAGCCTCCCTGACTCGCATACTCTGGCTCTTGGTGTATTTGGTTGTAGTCCAAGAATGGGCAGTGATAAGACATCAAGCGTCCAGTGTCCATTCTTGGCATCAGAGTTCACTCTTCTGCTGCTGTCTAATTCCTGAGTAATCGGGATTACAGAACTCCATACAGAAATTAGCAGATACTGATGAGTGACACCCACATTCTTACATAAGTATTTTAATGCCCTTAAAAGCCACTTTCTTTTCTTTCAGAAAATAAATCGAGTTGTCTTCGTTGGAAACTTTTTACGTGTCAATACTCTCTCTATGAAACTTCTGGCATATGCTTTGGATTACTGGTCAAAGGGTCAATTGAAAGCATTGTTTCTAGAACATGAGGTATGAAAACACTTTCTGTGGGTTACTTCTTAACTGTATTTTTGTATGAAATTGTTCCATATTTCTATATATCTTGTGTTTATATATGTAAAAATGTAATAATTTTTATGTGTATATATGTGGAGATCTAGGCGTACAAAGATGTGTCACCACACTTGGCCTTTTTAATATATTTTAGGAATCAAACCTAGTTCCTTATGCTTACGGATTGAGCCGTTTTCCTAGGCCTGGGTCATAAGTCATGTGTTTTGAAAGGTCACACTACACACCTGGGCACAGACTGTGTGAATTTGAGGCCCTCATAAATGATGAAAGTACAGGTGTGTGCCATAAATTATTGACCTAAGTGAACTGATTCTTTTTGTTTCAGTTTGGCAGGCAATTAGCTACCGCATAGGCAGCTCACAGATGAGAATTTCATTGCTCTTCTGACCAAGTGAACAACAGGAAGGTTTTGTTTCTCAGATGCATATGACAGCTTAACTATTGTACCTCTGCTGTCCACCCTGAGAAATAACTGTTGTAAACTCTTGAAATCTCTAAGATTGCTTTTCCTTGTTGTTTGGGCTCCCCCCGAATCCTAAAACTCAGGAAGCAGGGACAAGATGTTTGCCAGCTGCTCTAGATAATTCCAGGCTAGCCAGGGTTTCACGGCAAGAACCTGTGTCCAAAACAAAACCAGCCCCAAACAACCCACCTCCCATGTTTGTTTGCTATGCACAGTATCCAGTTAAACTCTAATCTGTGCAGTTAATCAGTCTGACATTTGAATTAGGAACATTCCAAGTATTGCTACAATAAGCTTCCATATCTCACTGTCTATTCTCTTTACAAATCAGAATGGAATGTTCTCTCACTCTTCTTCAAAGGCAGACATTAAGAGTGCCAGAGCTATGAGGAGTATTTTGTTTCTTGACTAAAGGGAGGGAGGGTTACAGGCTATAATGTTACAGATTTATTTATGTATGTGGATACTTTGCATTTAGTCAAGTCTGTAGTAATGATATCATTTTGATCTCTGATTTTATTAATTGATACCTTTATCAGATTGGCTAAGGTCTATTAATCATACTAACTTTGCAAAGAATCAGATCTTTGATTTTGGGTATTGTCCTTTTAACCTCAATTTCATTCGTTTCTTCCCTGAACTTCATAATTTCTAACTGTCTGATGTGCTCAGAATCTGTCTGCTGTGTTCAGAATCAAGAGCCTTGGTGTGCATTTGCTGTCTGTTAGGTTTGGGTGGGTGGGTGGGTGGGTGGGTGGGTTGGTTTTGAGACTAGAGTTTCACTGTTGTAGCCTTGGCTGTCCTGGTGCTGGCCTTGACTCACAGAGCTCCACCTGTCTCTCTCCTGAGCACTGGGATTTTGGCTGTTGTGTTTGAGACTAACCCTTTCATAGATTAGTGTGAAGCTGTCTAAATGATTCTTACAACTTAATTTCAAAACGACATTGTCTTAAACTGTTAATCATGCAGGGATACTTTGGAGCTGTCGGTGCACTTCTTGGACTGCCAAATTTCAGCTGAAACATCAGAGATCTTCACTAAGAAATGTCATCCAGGAGGAACTGATCCAGAAACTGCATTCACTATTTGTCATTGGGAACCAAAGTATAAAAACTCCGATATTTGTATGCATTTTAAGTGTCAGAGCAGTGAGCTCGTGGGCTTTGCCGCATGGAAAGACCTACAACGGGAAGTGGGAAGTGTCCTTCGTTGATGTCCCCGTATGTGCAGGCGCCAGTGTCCCATCTTAGATGCACTGCAGCCTCTCGGTTGCTGAGCTTCCCTCCATGATCTCCTATTGATTTGATGCAGCCAACATTGTAGTACTGTGTGCTCCGACACAAATCTTAAAATCTCAGAAGTGTTTGTTTATGCAAAATAATCAATTCTAAATATTTGTTTGAGTCTGTTTCATGTATGCTTGGTTACTAGTGAGCAGGAAGTAACACTCTCATGATTTATTGTACTGGCAATCAAAGATCATTTCTGTGACTGAGAAATGTTAAGGCAATATTAAGTATTAACTGTGGTAGTTTTATAACATATCCTCAGAAAAGCATGTCAACATGACCTCTGCTCATAAGTACAGTTTTCTCTCACATGATGAGTTGAATACTGTGCTTAAACATGAACCTGAATTTTTCTATTGAATCCCTAAAGTTTTTGCACATATTTGGTGGCGCTACAGTTTCTTTGTCTCATGCATTAATCAGTATATGTGTTAAAATGTTTACTGTTTTTAAAATTGAGGGCATAATCACATACTTTGGAGTTTATCAAATTAATTAAGTCCTGACTGTTCAAATGGAATATGGTTAGAGTGAGTGGCATTCTGTGCTCTTTCTCTACCATGTATATCTCAGGCCCAAATGTGCATTTCTTTCTTCTTCTCGTTAGATCCGAACTATGGAAGCTGATTTTTATCCTGCCATAAGCAGTAGTAGCAATGAACAGAATCAGATGCTGTCTAAAAGAAGGTTTTGGAATTACGTGACTCTGGGGCAGTGCTGCTGAATTACAAATGGATCAATGTTTATGGGTTTTGGTCATAAAAGCAGTGCAGATGCAGAATTTGTCTTTCTGCTTTGAATTTATTCTTAGGTTTGAATTCCTGTTTTTTATGTTAAAATCTCTCAGATTTTATATAGACAGTAACATTTTGGATGCCATTAGTTCTAGAAAGTTGAGTCTATGAGGGAAATGGATCTGTATTAATTTCCAATATTTCTGGAAATAGCCTTAAAGAGGTTAGAGATTGTTTACATTTCAAAGAATATTTCAGTGTAGTTTCTGAAACCCCAGTGTTGACAGTTTCCAGCAAACTGTCAAGAGGCGCTTGGTAAAGACGCGGGTCTCTGGAGCCAGGGGTTGTGGTTATGCTTTAATCTCTGTACTCGGCAGACAGAGGCAGGCAAATCTCTTGAGTTAAAGGCCAGTCTGGGCCACAGAGTGAGTTCCAGGACATCCAGGGCCACATAGGGAAACCCTGTTTCCAGGGTAAAAAAGACAGGTCTCTGTGTAGTTTATGTGCAAGTATTTAAGATTCCGTTTTCTTTACCTAAAAATACAAACATACAAATAGTATCTGGGGAGGGAATCCATGACAGTAGTGTTCGCCCAATAGACTGCTAGGAACCTTGCAGTCAGTCCATTCAGTAAACATTTTAGGTCTACAGTGATGTCAGCCAGTATTTGCGTGCAGATCGGTGGCCACTAGTTCCAGGTGGAATGCTACTGCTTCCTTGTTTTAAAGGTTTTTGACTTGAGTGTGAAGTTAGAATAATTGAGTGATAGAAACTGTAAGTCAGCAACTGTAGGTTTAGGGTTGTCTTTAAGGATTGAATAGTACTCACGTTAATGATCACTTTGCTTTGGTTTATATAGAACTAACATTTTGCCATTTGGAACTGAAATTAACTACTAAGATCCATGTAAAGTGAGCCAACTAGGTCATACATTTACCTTTCTTCAAGTGTAATCTGTAATTACTGAACTTAATAAGAACACAGAATCATAACTGATAAAGGCTGACAAGATTCTGATCTAGTCTATATTGCTCTTGAGAAATTCCCAGTATGCATGCTGTCATAAGTGGAGGTTGCTTCTAGTATCAATCAAACTAATTAAAGGTCTGTGTTCTTAAACAGTGCCATTTAATAGATAA
Organism: Rattus norvegicus; assembly: GCF_021556685.1. Lineage (NCBI taxonomy): Eukaryota > Metazoa > Chordata > Mammalia > Rodentia > Muridae > Rattus > Rattus norvegicus. Next base: position 26,245,285 of record NC_141543.1, read on the forward strand.
AGTGTAAACTATAATTTTATATTTTCTAGTAAACGCATTAAAAGCTAACAAGAAATAGGTGAAGGTCATTTTAGTACTTTTAATTTACCAGTATATCTAATGTGTTATTTCAGTGTGAAATTGGCACAAAAAATTAAATGGGAGATGTGTTTTGCCCTCTTTTATGTTGTTTATATTATTACTCAGTTGATATGTATTTTATACTTAATAACACATTTCAGTTTTGGACTGACCACCTTTCAGCTTTCACAGCCACATGTACAGTTTTTCTAAAGCTACTTTGTTTTGTTTTTGCCTGAGCCAGCCTCCAGTGCATAGCACTGGGTGGCCAGTACCTGGCCATGTGACCAGCCAAGCCCTGAGCTCAAAAAACATCTACCTGCCCCCGCCCCTGCCCCTGCCCCTGCCCCTGCATGCGGAGATTAAAGGTCTGCTAGAAGTACTTGCAAGAGAGCACTATTGTGTGTCTGTGAACATGGGCCAAAGAAGGAGGTGGGGAAAGAATGATAACTTTTTTAAAAATAAAGACAAGACCATTATTTGGGCCAGTTTATTTTACACAGATAAGCTGTTACTATTCCAAAAATAGTGTATATTGTCATCATGCCATCTCTTGTGCAGTGTATGGGATACTTCTAATAAATGATACTGATGAAACGACCGATAACGCATCCTAGTAGTTAGCAATTTCCACACTACTGTATTTCCTTCATGGAAGCAAAATTAATTCCAGGGACTTAAAGTTTCTGAGTTTTGTGCAGTTAATTTTGAAAAAACCAAGAGACACTTTTTATCTCACTGTACATACAAAGAGTCTTTATAGAAATTTCAAATGCTAAGAGCATCGTCAGCCATGGTTTTGGTGGTAAAACACGCACACAAATCTAAAACACCACCTATCCCCAAAAAGGTTGCCTTTTAACTAGACCTCTCCAGGCATCTGTATATATACCAGCCACAGCATACCTTCCTCAGCTACTCTGAGTAGGTGGGGCTGTAGAGGATTTCTCTTTTGGTTAAAGTCATTGCCAAGGCTAGGCCAGTAATACCCATGATAATTGAAAGCCAGCCCCCTGAAGGGATCCTCATTATTTGCAAATCCTGGACTCTTCAGAAGCTCTAAATGGATGGTGCCCTCGAATGCATGTGCTCCCTGCTTGTTAGGTGCCCATTCCTAAGGACAGTGCTGCTTTGTGGGTTACATTCTTGAGGGAGAAAAGATCATCTGGCTACAGTTTCTAAATATCCTTTATAAAACTACTTTGTTAGAAACAAAGTTCTTATTTAGTTTGTCTATCTTTTGTTGAGCACTTTATGTTTGTTAGTGTTTTGCATTCTCAAATATAGTTCAGAAATTCTAGGCTATGTAAAGTGTTGATAAAGCGTAATGAAAATTCGTGGACATGGAGTTCAACTGCAGTTCTGTGCTGGATGTAAACCAATAATGGAAATACTTTTTACCTGAGATGATTGCCTCTAAATGTCTCTGCTATCTTTTCCCACCTAAGCCCTGAGTGCACTTCATTCTGACAGCAGTGCAGGCCTGCTAGCTTCTACCATGTCACCAGTTAATCTCTTGTTTGGTTTTTGCTTTTTGAGACTGTGTCTTTCTATGTAGTCCTGACTGTCCTGGAACTTTTGTCATGTAGACCAGGTGGCCTCAAACTCAGCCCCCTCCTCTGCTTCCCAAGGGCTGGTAATAAAAGAATGAGCCGCCACATCCGGCCTGCATCACAGAATTTTTGTTTTATAATCTAACAGGAATTGTCTCACAGTATCAGTCATATAATGATGTAATCTTTTTTCCTTTGAAGTATTATGATGACCAGTTCAATACAGCATGAAGAGTGTCCCAAGTTTGTGCTGTCTTTTATCCTACTTGCAAAATTAAAATACTCCCCATTGGGCACACTGTGCTGTCTTACATATTCAGTACATGGAATTCTGTTTTGATACAATGTTTTACAGTGTTCTGGTCATTGGCCTAGCTTCTTCAAGTGTTCTCTTTGTTAACCAGAAATTTGGTGGCCACCATGGGAAATGACACCATTGCTAGGAGCCTGAGTGAAACCCTTGCTCCATTCCTGGCAGCGCTTAAGATGACTTACACATTTCAGATGCTATTAATGTTCTAGAGTTAATTTTAGTGTTTTATAGTAATAATTTAATAATTTCTCCGCCTTTCACTAGTATGTGTTGATAAATACTTTCAAAACCAGAAAAAAAGAATTACTCTCTCACTGCTGCCTGTGGTAAATATTGGAAAGTATATGTGTACATTCATGTGTAACGTCTTGAATTTTAGCTGTTAACCTCAAAATTATATAGGGATTGTTACTACTCTGCATTTGTGTAAGAAGAAAATGTCCCTCTAAATTCAGAGAAGTGTATCTGGAATTTTAGTAGCCCCTCTCTTTGACCTGTTTTTATTTCTAATCATTGTGTATGGTCACAGGTGGGGGCGAATACAGAGCTCTTCTGAAATTATTGTATTTGTCTGACATGTTGCAGCAACATTTACAAAATGAAAGTGGAATCACCTGCCCGCCCGCCCGCCCGCCCGCCCGCGGGTCGGAATGGATTACAGTCCTACCTACTAATAAGGCAGGTAGCCGACCTTAAGATCTCTTCTGAGCTGAGTGGAGCAACCTGTGTCTGACAGCACTGTCCTAAAGTCAGGGCGGGCTGACGCTGGAATCCTGCTGCTGGGGATCTGATCTTAGTTCACAAACGAGTCTGTCTTCTAAACAGTTTTGGCTTATAGATTCTTTTTTCTGCAGCTGCTGTTAATTTAATCTTTAGAGACCTGGTAAAGGATGTAACGTAACAGAATGCGTTTTCACTTTTACATAACCTTAAAGTACCACAAGTGATGTAAGACAGTTTGGGATTGCAGTTGTCTTGGCTCTGAGTGTCATTGTGACTAGCTGTCCACAAGACGTCACAGTGGCTCATTCAGTACTTAATTAACCCTGCTAAGCCATTTGGAAAGTGGCCAGTTTTTTTTTCCTGAATGATGCCTTAGAGTTGACAGCATTTAGAAGGAAAAATAACTTTATAAAATCTAACGCTCATGCTGTAGTGTTCATTCCTACCTATAATCCCTAGTCCCTGCAGTGAGAAGTTCGGATACTTGGTCACAGTTACCCACTGTGTTTGAGTTAAGTGAACTGGCATTTTAACTGAAGTGAAAGGCAAGTTTCTTCTTAACTCTGCCCAGTTGTGAAGAAGTCATTCCTTCTAGGTGTTTCTGTCCCGGCTTAGAGCATCTGTTACTTAAACCTGTCACTCCAGTGCAAGTTGCCTTACTCTGTTAGCTGCATTCTTCCTGTCAGGTCCGAGCTTGGTTTATGTTTAGATTCTTCTAATATTATTAAATCTTATGTAAAAATGTATGAGGTACTACAAACTTTATGCATAATAAGACTAAGTTATAGCCTATTGTAACCTATAAAACACTTGTTGTAAATTATCTAATTTATTTTTCCATTTATGTACAGTTTCTTATTGTAAATTGACAAATGTTTGTTGTGCCCTCCTCTGTAAACATTCCCTTAATGCTTATTTGCATGAAAGAATGTTGGGTTCTACTCATTTGTACTATGTAGCTGTAAGCTGGGTTTGGGTGTCTACCTTTTCTGTAGTTTCTAACTTTTTTAATTTGTTAATATTCTAAATAAGTGTTAGAATCATGCTTTTTATACCCTACTTTCCAAATAAATCCTCTTCTTTACTACACGTGTCTCTTGATTATTTCATCCATAGAGGAGCAGTGGCATTTCCACTCTGCTTTAGCATTGGGCTTGAACTGTTAACATAGGAACATAGTAAACTCCACGAAGGCGAGGACATGGTAAAGATTTGTCCACTATAAAGTGTTCAATAAATGAATATGTTTAATGAGCTGACTATAAAGTGTCTGCTGTGTAGGTAATATACCTTCAAAGACACAGATATGATAGCCTTTTATTATTATTGAAATTCTTCTCTGTGCCATGACTGTATATCTGGTCCTGAAATATCTATGATACCTTAGTGACAAAATTCGACAAAATTCATTCTAAACCCAATCTTGATTTTTTTTCTTTAAAGATTTTATTGTTGTGTGTGTGCATGTTTCACCTACATACACATATGTACCATGTGCCTGCTTGGTACCCATGGGGGCCGGAAACTTGGATCCTCTGGAACTGTAAGAGCTGTAAGGCGCTCTTAACACTGAGCTATCTCTCAGCCCATCTTATTTTTAGTAGTCAAAGCCTGTTTGGGAAGAGAAGGAAAAGTTGATGTTATTGCCTTCACTCTGGGTGTATTGGAATGACAGCACTCATGTAAAGCAGGACCTTTCTGGTAGAATCCAGTGAGCAGGGAGGTAGGAGAACGAGACCTTGACTAGGAGAGGGAGGTAAGCTGCGGTGAAAGTGCTGTATTTGAGGGTGAATTCAGCTCTAGTACAGAGGCTACCTGCAGCTGGAAATCACCAGTAAAGAGCAAGTTCACCGTATACTATAGTGTGATTGCTTTATTCATCATAACCCTGCAGCTGGGAAGGAAAGTTGATATCCATGGTTGCTGTGAAAAGTGTGGAGGCAAACTGTGGATTGACATCTCAGTTGAGGGCAGATGTGTATTAGTCACCGTGGTTTGCCACCTTCGGTCTATTGACAGGCCACACTAAACTTTGTAAATTTCACTTTTAATATTTCTTTAGGGTTTGGATGTCCTAGTCTGTTGGAGGATCCATTTGGTAGAGACACCAACTGTTCAGTCGGTAGCTGTCATACCATGGTACCACCGTTTGTCCTTGTGCACCATGGGTGTGTGCTTCGTGTCCCAGTAGGCCAGAAGAGGGTATTCCCTTGGGTGGGTCCCCTGGTTAACATTGTGAGCTACCCTGTCAATGCTAGGTATCAAACCAAAGACCTCTGCAAGAGCACCCAGCCAGCAGAATCAAACCTCTCAGCCACTGAGCCATCCCCCCAGCTCCACACTTTCTTCTGACCCTCTCCTAGCTTCCCTGTGCTATCGTTCCCTGTTTAATTTCCAGTCTTCCAGAAGAAAAAGCACCAAGTCACAGGGCAGTTAACGTAACCCAGGGAAACGTTTTCAAAGTGCAGGAGTTGGGAGCCACTGATTCTAAAAAGTACTTGACAAAAAATGGGGTAGTTTGACAGGTTACATATGTACAGTTTTTACTTAAGGTTACTATTGCTGTGACGAAACACCAAGCCCAAAAGGAGGCTAGGGAGGCAAGTACGCACGCTTTGCTTAAGCTTTTGTTTTACTGTTGGGGAAAGAAGTCCAGGCAGGAGCTGATGAAGAGGATGTGGAAAGCTTACTGGTTTGCACAACCTGTTTTCTTATAGCACCCACACCCAGCCCAGGGTAGTACTACAGGTAATGGACTGGTCCTCCATATCAGTTAGTAATCAGGAAACTGCCCTCCGGGCCTGTCTGTCCACAGCCACTGCCCCTCCCCCCTCTTGTTTCGAGACATGATTTCCTTGTAGTCCTGGCTGTTCAGAAATCTGCCTCTGCCTCCCAAGTCCTGGAATTAAAGGCATGTGTCACCATTACTGGCAGTGAGGCTGGACTGGTGGCAGATGCTGAAAGGATCACAAAGGGTGGACTGCAAAACAAACACGACAATGAGGTCTTTGCACAGTGGCCTTCAGCACCACTGTGAGGACCATGTGGAGGCCTGATATCTCTTGGTCAAGTATCAGACACAAAGCCTGGAAGAAACCACAGGTCATGAAATTGGTACACGCTGATGCCAGGACTGGTTTCGATGTGACTCTTGGAGTGGGACTTACTCTCTGAAAGTTAGCAAGTTCCATCTAGTTAAGCTTGGTCCAGACCCTGTAGAAACCATGCTAACTACTCAGAGGCAACCTCTGGTAATGAGTGGTCATGAGTGTTCTCCATATTCTCATATTCTTTCATTCTCTCTCTCTCTCTCTCTCTCTCTCTCTCTCTCTCTCTCTCTCTGTGTGTGTGTGTGTGTGTGTGTGTGTGTGTGTCCCTCTCCTCCCTTTCCCTCTCTCCACCATCTCATCTCACTATATGGCTCTGACTGTCCTGACCTCAGTCTTTAGATCAGGCCAACCTGGAACTGCTTCCTGAGTGCTAGGATTAAATGAGTACACCACACAGCTTTTTGAGCTCTGCTTCTCTCCTGTCTTGTTGGTCTCATCTTCTGTTGAGAATAAGATGAAAAGATGGAGGGCCTAGGCATAGCACCAACCATGCCCCCAGTTCCTCGATGGACCTGGTCTCAGCCAATTCTCACAGTTCAGAAAGAATGTCATCTTCACGTTCTTACCCGTTTCTAGAAATTCCCACTAAAATGCATTCCCTCTAGTCTGTAAATTGAAAGCTTACCTCCTGAAGTAACCATATAAAGAGCTTTAAGGAGGGAGTAACAAGCCAAGGGAAGTCATGAGGCCGGGGATTGAGTCCTGTAGGAAGAGGAGGAAGAAACACTGAAGAGTTCTCCTTCTGTGAGAAACAGTGAGGTCACCCAACCTTATCAGGGTAGAACCCTCCTCAGAAGCCAGATGTGACACAGGCTACACCTGCACTTGTAGCCTTCAGAACTAATCAAATAGGCCATTGTTTAAGCCACCAGGCCCGAGTGTTATTTAAGACAAACCTTGTATTCACTTCTGCTGGGATAGAAACACCAAAGCCAACAATGACTACATGCAGGAGTTTGTTTTGGCTTACAGTCCCAGAGGGATGAGTGAGACAGAAGGAGGGAGAGGCCTGGCAACAAGTAGCCAGGGCAGGAAGCCCACAAACAAAGCAGAGTGAGCACTACGTGGGTTAAGACTATAAACTCTCAAAGCATCTCAATAGTGGTGTATTTCCAACAAAGTTTGACCATCTCCCCATACAGTGCTTTGGGGGGCATTTATAACTGACACCACCACAAACCCATAGTATCTCCCACTTAGACCCCCAAAACCAAATCAGATGTCAGACAGCTCGTTTTTTTCCAAAATCTTCCTTAAAAACCTCTCCCTTGGTGTTAAGGAAGGGGAAAAAACCTACATATAACCTCTCTTCCTGAACTTGTCTTAAAAATTACCAGCTTGAGGGGAGGTACTGCCCCCGCCCCTCTACCGGCCCCTCTCCAGCCTCCCTGCTACAATCCTACCCTCTTTACAACCCATGTCTTTCCGTTCTTACCACACCCTTCCTGTGGCCCACAATCCCCCCGAAATTTGTTGGGATCGTTTTCTCTTTAGTCACAGTGTTTCCCTTGATCGCCTAGGTTCAAGTGATTCTGCCTCAGCTTCCCGAGAAACAGACTATGGATCCACAGGGATTCTTCAAAAGATTTTCACGTCACTCCATCCTTAACAGGCTCCGTGTCTAGCATCTTCAGAAGCAGCCTGTGTATCGGCCTGCTGGACCGTTGTCTGGAATGAGGGAGAACCCACTACCAGGGGAACAGCTGAGTTCCCTGCTCTACGCCCTGTGCTGGAGGAAGTGCGCAGCCTGTAAGGAAGACTCAAGAGCTCATCACCCAGGCTGGGCCGGCTCTGAGGCAGGCAGAGCCCAGCAGTCCCTTTCTTTCCCACCATTTGCTCTCCCGTGAGACTTCATTTCCAGCCTCCACACCTCACCCCAGCCATTCAGTCGTTACCGCGGGAATTGGAGAGAGTGCTTTGTAAAGCAACAGGGCCAGCATAGACATTAGTGAAAATGGCATCGGTTTTGGAGTCTGGACTGATGAGGTTTGATTTCTGCCTGGGATGTGAGCATTTTGGGTGATAGGAGAAGTCTTGAGTGAGACCTCTCGGAGCCTCAGCTCTCTCAATTGCTGAAGAGGAATAGCTCTAGGACTTTCCCTGGGTTTTAGTGTAGGCGTGAGGATGTATCATTTTATCCTTTTGCTATTCAAGGAGGTAAGCGCTGAAGCAAAGTAGACCATGCCAGATCTTTCCCTTGGCACATTTAAGTGTCTTTTCATTACATTTTAAAATTATATTTTATGTGTAAAATTGTATTATATATCTATATATGTGTGTGTATGTGTATCTATATATGCATATACATATATACATACACACATTGTCTTTGTATTCAGACACACCAGAAGAGGGCATCAGATCCCATTACAGATGGTTGTGGGCCACCATGTGGTTGTGGGATTTGAACTCAGGACCTCCGGAAGAGCAGCCAGTGCTCTTAACTGCTGAGCCATCTCTCCAGCCCCTTCATTACATTTTAAAAGATACTGTATATATGAGCGCGCACACCCAAGTGCCCTGCATGCTTGTAGAGGTCAGAGGACAATCTAAGGGAGTTGGTTCATATCTCTTCCCATGTAGGTCCTAGAGATTGAACTCAGGTCCTCAGGGTTGGCAGACGGTTCCTTTGCCTGCTGAACCATCTTGCCAGCCCCACCCTGAGTACATCCTTAAGAAGTCAACCCCCCTCTCCAAATGCCACCTTCCTAGATTACTTGTTGATGACCTTGGCAATGGGGCTTGTGGGGGCGAGTGGAAGCATTTAAGTTTCACTTGGGGCTCTGGGGCAAGGGTGCTAGGGTGTGTGGTATCCTCAACTCTGTCTTTGCTTGTTCTCCAGCTCAGTTGTGTTTTTGTTTGTTACATAGTTTACTATGTAGTCCAGATTAACCTAAAATTCAAACTTTCTGCTTCAGCCTTCCAGAGTTAGGATGGGTTAGTTCTGAGAGCCAGCATCCAATGTTACTGAGCCCAGAATTCCCTTTAGAGAGGGCTGAAGACCCTTAGTGATATCACCTTGGGTATGCCAGACCCAGCACCCTATCTGTTTCCCTTCTTTTGCTGTTGCAAAAACTTAAGAGCCCAAGGAGAGAACTCGAGGCCTCAGATCCCTGCTTTTGTGTGCATGCCAGACAAAAAAAAAGGCAGAGCCAAGACAACACAAGGGATGCCAAACAGTGGCAACAAGATTCTCCCACCTGTGTAAGTCTGGGCAACTGGTATTCACCTCGCGCCATTGTTTCACACGGAGCAGGGAATGGTAACAAGGCCACCTTAGAGCTGAAGAGATGATTTAATGTCACAATGACTGCCGAAAAATGAAGGGGAAAAACATTGTGGCCAATACTCTGGGTTTGAGTTGGTACACATCTACTTCTTGCATACTCCAGAAGTAGAGGCAGGAGGACTGACGTGACAGCTCAGCCAGGGTCACAAAAAAAGACTATTTTGGAAAAGAAAACACATAGGGAAAAGTCTGGCTTTGAGTCAGGATGAATAGGTCAGCATCCACAGCCTTCAACAAACAGTACCTCCTCGTGTCCCCAGGAGAGATTTAAAGATCACTAGTGGGCTCTCTTTTCCTTGTTCCTGTGATTAGAAGATGTGTGTGTAAAAAATGGGACCCTGTGAGACCAGGCCTGGGGTGACCGGAATAGACACCATTCCCATGTCGTTCCTTAAAGGGGTGCCTATACCTCTGTATTAAGCCACCATGACTGGAGAGTGAACTGGTGCAGCTGCAAAACCCACTCTGGCCTCAATTGTACACTTGGGAATTGTTTATTTTATTAAATAGAAAAACAACACAATAGGACAGGCACAAAGACACAGTCTCGTGGCAGTGCGGGGGCACGTTTCCTGGCATCGGGTTCTGCTGTTGTTACTTGCTGCTGCTCTTGGGGGCGGGCCGATAGACCCCGACGACCACAGCGTGGTCCCTTTCGTAGGGCTCCAGAGTCAGCTGCTCCTGGGGCTTCAGGTTCTCCTGTTGCAGCTTCTTCACCTCTGAAGCAAACACAGCCTCGGCAGACGCTGTGGAGTCGATGCAGTTGGCCTTGATGGAAATGAGGAAGTGGCCTCCGTTGCGCAGAAAGGTGTGGGCGTTAAGCGCCACGATGCGGGACTGATCCGGCTGGGCCACATCGGCGAAGATCACGTCCACCATTCCGATGAGCATGCGATACTTGAGCGGGTGCCGGGCATCTTCCAATACCGGGATGATGTTGGTGCGCTTCTTGGCCACGTTGACCAGATCGCGGCCGGCGCGGTGAGAGAATTCAACCGCGTAGACCAGGCCGTCGGGCCCGATGATGTCGGAGACGTGAGAGACGGTGGTTCCGGAGGCGGCGCCCAGGTACAACACTTTGGACTTGGGTTTGATGTGGATCTGGTCCACGCCGCCCAGGATGGCGGCCGCCAGTTTGGAGCGGAAGGGGTTCCACGTGCGGTACTCCTGCTTCTCCCCGTTCTCCGTCACGGTGACGCGCTTCTCGCCGTACACCGAGACGCCAGGCACCATGTTCAGCGTGACCAGAGCGTCCTCCGCGCCGCGGTAGATGAACACACCCTCGTGTCGATGCGGCTCCACGGACACGGTGATGCCCTTCTTGCGCCGGTTCTTGTTTCGGCCTGGACCGCCGCGCCGCTGCCTGTCGCCGCCACCTCCGCCGCCTCCTCCTCCTCCGCCACCCCCGCCGCCCCCGCCGCCGCCGCGTCCTCGACCCCGGCCGCCGCCGCCTCCGCCGCGCGTGCGTGTCCCGAAGCCGCCTTTGGCCCCCGAACCCGTGTCGCCTCCCTTGCCGCCTCCCTTGCCGCCACCCCAGCTCCAGCCGCCGCGGCCGCCCGCCGGTTTCATGGTCCCCGCAGTTCTCAGGGACTGCTGCGGTGGTCGGGGATCGCGAGGGACCCCGGGCGGTTGCTGCGCAGTGGGGACAAATTGGTGGCGGCGGCTGCGCGCAGGATTAGCCGCAGCGGGATGCAGGGGACCGCGATGCGCGCATCCCCGGATCCACGCTTTGACGCGGTGACTTGCGTGATTGCATCACAGCCGTTCTGTAGCCCCTGTAGCCCCCGGAAGCCCCCCTGCTCCACCTGCGCGCAGACGCAGCCTGCTCCCTTGTAACCCTTTGCCTTCTCTCCAGTCTGCTCCTGTTCTTTGTTTTCCCGGGGACTCCGGGTTCTTCCCCTGGATCTCCCAGTGACCAGCGTTTCTGTGGCAGGGGAGAGGAAGCGCGCATCTGCTCAGTCCTTGTGTTCCTTGCTTTCCCGTGTGGCCGCAGAAAACTTATGTGTAACCGAAATCATATAGCACTTACATCAGCATAAAAGGAAATGGCACCTTTACCCCCCCGAAGCTTCGTCTTTGCTTAACCCCCTCCCCCCCATCCCCTCTTTCAATCAAACCTTGAGGGACGGGAGGAAGCAATGGGCAGCACCACGGACAGAAATGGAGACGGTCGCGGCATAGCGCTAGCGTCCAGTCAGCACCAGGGACAGCTACCTCAAGCCTGCCCTGTCTGACCACTATTGGTGGGTTTCGGGCTAAGCTGGACTTCTGTGTAGGCGATCTAAGCATAAGTCTGACCTCCCTGTTAGTGGAAGTAAGTGCCAGGTCCAGAGAGGCGGAATGCAGCTAAGGATCAGAACATGGGTGAAGGAGAGGATATTGAATCCCCAGATGTGCACACTGTTAATCTCCTCTCCTGTCTCACATCCACAGGCAACAATGGCAGGCCTGGTTCCCCATGAGTATTTATAAGGCCTTTTAATGGGGGGGGGGCACAAGTCTGCATGAGGATATAGAGAAGGCTGCAGAGGAAGAGGTGCATCATTTCTGGGTTAGCATGGGAAACACTCTTACTACAATTTGAGGAGTGTCCTCCCAAAGGAGTTAGATTTGCTGTCTTGGTTGTGTTTCCTCCAATCAGTGACTAGTTTTTCCATCTACTTGACTTGGCCATGGGATGCCCAGATACTTAATCAAATATTACCTTGGGTATTTCTGGGCAGTTTTTGGATGAGGTTAGCATTTAAATTTTCAAAGCAAAACAGGTTGTCCTGCATTGTGTGCGTGAGTTTCATTTAATCAGTTGAAGGCCTGAATAAAATAAAAGGCTGATCTTCCCCAAGGAAGAGAGAATTACGCTACCCAGTAGCATTTGACCTGGAACATTAGTGCTTCTTATCCAACCACGTTTGAAGAAGGATGTTGGTTTTGATGATTTCAGATTTGCCAGCGTCCATTTTGCATGAAGAATATATTAGTGTGTTGGTGCGTGGCGGGGCTTGGAGGAGGGTTCTCACGGATCCTGATTGAGGTGATGTCAAGATCACACACAGAGCTAGGAGAATGAGGACAGGGCAGCTAGAGAGGACACATTAAGCAGAGAAACACGGTGGGTGATGGAGGTGATCTTAGGAACGGTGTGGAAAGCATCCAAAGAAACGATGTGCTGACAGCCAGGCAATGATGGAGCACATCTTTAATCCCAGCACTCGGGAAGCAGAGTCAGGGGGTCTCTATGAGTTCAAGACCAGCCTAGTCTTAGAAGTCCAGGACAGCCTACATAGAGAAACCCTATCTTGAAAACAAAAAAACCAAAAAGAAAAAGAAAAATATAATGATATGCTTTTGGCTTTGGGGCTGGGAAGTTAGTTAGTCCACCATTTTTAATTTGCTCTTCCACTAATGTCGTAAATAGTTTCCGATCATTATGCAGGCTTCAGCAAGCTCCAGGGTGATGCAGTGACCCTGAGGCATGTGAGCCCAGAGGCTGCCTTCACTGTGGTGGTCGTTCAGCCCCACTGCATCTGAAATCAGAAGTGGACCTGAGAATTTGGAATACAGCATTAACAGTGCCTGACAGAACTCAACCCAAACAACTTATATGCAGCTAATAACTTTTTTGAAAAAGAATTATATACACGCCTCTCATCTCAGCGTTTGGGAGACAGAGGCAGGCAGATCCCTGAGTTTAAGGCCAGCCTGGTCTGCAGAGTGAATTTTAGGACAGCCAGGGCTACACAGAGAAACCCTGTCTCAAAAAAAAAATATTAATTGGGCTGGAGAGATGGCTCAGTGGTTAAGAGCACTGACTGCTCTTCCAGAGGTCCAGAGTTCAAATCCCAGCAACCACATGATAGCTCACAACCATCTGTAATGAGATCCGATGCCCTCTTCTGGTGTATCTGAAGACAGCTACAGTGTACTTATAATAAATAAATAAATAAATAAATAAATAAATAAATAAATAAATAAATCTTTAAAAAATATTAATGATGATAAAGAGTTAGTTAATGGTTTAGCAACAGTCCTCAACCTGTGGGTTGCAGTCCCCACAGGGCTTGCATACAGATATCCTGCATATTAGTTATTTGCATTATGATTCATAACAGTAGCAAAATTATAGTTATGATGTAGCAGCAAAATAATTTTATGGTTGGGAAGGGGGCTCGCCATAGCAGAGGAAACTGGATTAAAGGGTTGCAGCATTCTGCACTAACGGCTAATCCTTTTCCCAGCTAGCCCACTTCTATTTTCGTGTCCTTTTTGTGTGTGGCACAATGAGTTTCATTGCAGTGTTTGCAGGAGCATGGTCATCTTACTAATGGCTACACCACTGTGGGTAGGGGAATGACCTCTGTCCCCTTTATGGAAGTATGTTGGTAGGGCCCAGTCTTGTGCAGGTAATCACAGCTGCTATGAGTTGCAGCACGACAGACTTCCCACTAATGCACCAGTGGGCACACTTCGGCTCGCTGATGACTAGTGCTGTCCATAGGCCTTTTCTGCACTGATTGAGGTGATCACACATCCCTAAGTCTACTCACATGGTGAAATGCACTGGCTGCTTTGTGTATGTTCAACCAACCTTGCATTCCTAACGAAAAAAAACGTGTGTCTTCCTAACACATTCTTGAGGTCAATTTTCAAAACGTATTGGAAATTTTTACAACTGTTTTCATTGGGGGGGGGAGGGGGGACTGGTCTGCAATTGAACCAGATAGTTTCATATCAACTCAACTTAAGCAAGAGTTGTCTCAGGGGAAGGGAACTTCGATTGAGAAATTGCCTCCATGAAACCAAGCCATAGGCAAACCTGTGAGGGCACTTTGCTAATTAGTGATTGATGTCAGAGGGCCCGCCCACTGTGGGAGGTGCTGCCCCTAGGCTCATAGTCCTGGGTGCTATAAGAAATCAGGCTGAGCAAGCCAGGAGGCATGAGGAACAAGCCTATGAGTAATGCTTCTCCACAGCCTCTGCATCAACTCCTGCCTGAGGCTCCTGTCCTATTTGACTTCCGGCCCTGACTTGCTTCCACGAGGAACTGGGATGTGGAAGTGTAAGCAAAATAAAACTTTTCCTCTTCAAGTTGCTTTTGGTCATGGGGCTTCCCCATGGCAATTAAAAAAAAAAAAAAGCCCAACTAGGATGGAAATTGGTAGCAGGTTTGTGGGGTGTTGCTGTGGCAGACGGCATGAGTTTTGGGGCAGGGGATTGTGGAAGAACTTTGGAACTTTGGGTTAGAGAAGCCACCGAATGTTCAAAGCTGGGTGAGCTGTAGTGAGAGCATGAAAGGTCAGAGGATATCGCTGAGAGGGAGGACTGGCTGATAACGTTTCGGAGGGAAGAAAAGTTGACATTTTTGGGGTCGTTTGATATTTCAAATTAAGAACCTGTGATTCTGGTCAGCCGAGGCTGAACGAAAAATCAGCCATGATTAACAAGAGACCAGCACCACTGAAGAGAAATCTTTGCTCTGCTGGGTCGATGAATGCTGGTCAGCTGGCGCTGAAGAACCAGCTGTGATCAAAGAGAGACCAGTGTCATTGAAGTGAAATCTGAAAAGTGTTTTCTCAGGGTCAGCCCACAGAAGCTGTATTCTGGGGGCAGACAAAGTTGCTGAACTTGGTAATGGAAGAATCACACAGGTGGTGTTGGTTTTGAATGCTTGAAGTGGTCATGGAGAGCTCCTGAGTCTTGGTTCTGTGTGGCAGGGCTAGAGTTCCAACGGACAGCACAGAAGAGGTTATTGGTGAAGGCCCTGAAATTTTGGAGATGCCAGTACCGTGGGATGAACGCCAAGAACTGTGGCAGCCAGAAGGTGGAGCTGGCCTGAACTTAGAAACATAAGCTGGACTGGAGAGATGGTTCAGCGGTTAAGAGCACTGATTGCTCTTCCTAAAGGTCCTGAGTTCAATTCCCAGCAACCACATGGTGGCTCACAACCATCTGTAATGGGATGCTCTCTTCTGAAGTGTCTGAAGAGAACTACAGTATAATAACATATAAATAAAATAAATAAATCTTAGAGAGAGAGAGAGAGAGAGAGAGAGAGAGAGAGAGAGAGAGAGAGAAAGAGAGAAACATAAGTTATGGAGGTGTTGCAGAGGGCAGATCCAGAGAGGTGACCCAAGCTCTCTGGAGGAGCCCAGGAAATCGTGAGTGAATGCGAGATTTTTGACATTGATTTATTTACGTGGTTAGAATTGGTTTTGCTTTGTTCAAAGGAAAATTTGGCTTGACAGGGATGTGCTTGTGTGTCAAGTTGACAAGACGTCAATTGTGGTAGATAGTTTTATGTTAACTTGACACAGCTAGAGTCAGCTGAGAGGAAGGACTCGCAATTGAGAAGTTACTTCCGTAAAATCAGAATGTAGGCAGTCTTGTCTGGCTTTTTCCTAATTAGTGATTAATAGGGGAGGGACCAGCCCATTGTGGGTTATGTCACCCCTGGGCTGGTAGATCTTGGTTCTGTAAGAAAGCAGGCTGAGCAAACCATGAGCAAGCCAGTAAGCAGCACTCTTCATGGTCTCTACATCAGCTCCTGCCTCCAGCTTCCTGCTCTCTTTGACTTCCTGTTCCGTCTTCCCTCAGTGATGGATTGTGATGTGGAAGTGTAAGCCAAAAAACTCTTTTCCTGAGTTGCTTTTGGTCATGGTGTTTCACTGTAGCAGTAGAAACCCTAATTAAGACAATAATTCTCGGGGTTGGGGATTTAGCTCAGTGGTAGAGCGCTTGCCTAGGAAGCTCAAGGCCCTGGGTTCGGTCCCCAGCTCCGAAAAAAAGAACCAAAAAAAAAAAAAAAAAAAAAAAAAAAGACAATAATTCTCTTCATTTGTCACAGCCTTGTCTAGGTTTTGTGTCTGGGTGAAACTGCCTTTGCAGAGTGAGTTTGGTCATGCGCCTACTGTGCCTATTTTCATGAAACAGTTTGAGGAAAACTGGTATTAGCGCCTCTTTAAGCCTGCGGTAGAGTTAGGTGTGGTGGAACATGCCTTTAATGTTTGTGCTCAGGAGGCAAAGGCAGGTGGACCTCTCTGAGTTAGGAGAACTTGTCTCAAAAACAAAC
Organism: Rattus norvegicus; assembly: GCF_021556685.1. NCBI lineage: Eukaryota > Metazoa > Chordata > Mammalia > Rodentia > Muridae > Rattus > Rattus norvegicus. Next base: position 26,261,399 of record NC_141543.1, read on the forward strand.
AAACAACAAACAAAAAGTTTGGTAGAATTTGACATTGAACACATTTGGACCAGGACTTGTCTTTTAAAAATCACACTTATGTACATGTAGTTAGTGTGTGTGTGTGTGTGTGTGTGTGTGTGTGTGTGTGTGTGTGTTTCGCAACCTTCTAGTGACTGGTACTGAGGAATTAAGTCAAATTCGAGATTCAACAGAATGAAGTGATTGCTAGCTGTAATCTAGGTGATTATTGCCCAAGACACTTTACTGGACTTCTTGGAAGCTTTTATTCCAAGACAGCTCAGGGGTCAAGGCAGGGACAGAGAAGCAATGAGGAGCACACAGAGTCCTTCTCACCAGCAGCAGACATGCTGGGGGTAGAAGTCTCACAGCTTAAGGAGGCTCAATGCATGCTGTCCTTGAATGTGCTAAATTAGGGGAGGAAGCATCCTTTGCTAACAGTAGTCCTAGGGCAGGTAGAGGCACTCATATAGGCCTGAGGCAGTGCAGTTCACAAGGCGGGTTAATGTAGAAAAGTCTCAACATATGTATGCGACTTATGTGTACACACTTATGTGCCGCAGCATGCATGCAGAGGTCATAGGTCACCTGTGGGAGCCAGATCTCTCCTCCCTTTTTCTGGGTTCTGGGGATTCAACAGTCAGGCTCCTCCCCATTTAAACCCTCCCTCTCCCAATATTCCTCCCTCTGCTTTCATGGGAGATGTGTTTTGCCATCGGTTTTTTTTTTAAAGTTTATTTATTTCATGTATGGAAGTACACTGTCATTGTCTTTAGACACAGCAGAAGAGGGCACCAGATCCCATTACAGATGGTTGTGAGCCCCCATGTGGTTGCTGGGATTTGAACTCAGGACCTCTATAAGAGCAGTCAGTGCTCTTAACCACTCATCTCTCCAGCCCCCTCTGCCATTGTTTTTACTCCATTTTCTGAATGTTTTCCTCCCCCACAGGCCCCTTTCTAGTTCCCTGGCCTTTATATATACCCACTCCTTCATAGATACACACATTAAAAATTAGAATCTAAGGCCCAGAGAGATGGCTCAGCGGTTAAGAGCACCGACTGCTCTTCCTAAAGGTCCTGAGTTCAATTCCCAGCAACCACATGGTGGCTCACAACCATCTGTAATGGGATCTGATGCCCTCTTCTGCTGTGTCTGAAGGAAGTGACAGTGTTCTCACATACATAAAATATATAAATAATTCTTGAAAAATTATTAGAATCTAGGATTTGCATATGGGACAGAACATGTAATGTTTGTCTTTCTGAGCCCGGGTTACCTTATTACAGTAGCTTCCAATTCCATCCATTTCCCTGCAGGTTTTATTATTCTTTATGGCTAAATAAAATTTCATCATGTGCTTTGCCACATTTTCTTTATCCATTCAACATCTGGGCTGGTTCTGTTTCCTTGTTATTGTGACTAGAGCAGCAATAAACATGGATGAGCGAGAATCTCTGTGTCAGAAAGAAGTCCTCTGGGTACATGCCCTGGAACCCTGATCACAGTAGATGGACCGTCTGTCTTCCTTCCCCTCCCTTCCCTTCCCTCCCCTCCCCTCCCCTCCCCTTCCCTCCTTCCCTTCCCTTCCCTTCTCTTCCCTTCTTTTCCCTTCCCTTCCTTTCCTTTTTCCCTTCCCTTCCCTGCCCTGCCCTGCCCTGCCCTGTCCTTATTTTTCTTCTTTTGGTTTTTTCGAGAAAGAAGTTCTGTCTTGAAAAGAAACAGTCGGGCTGGAGAGATAGCTCAGTCGTTAAGAGCCCTAACTGCTCTTCCAGAGGTCTTGAGTTCAAATCCCAGCAACCACATGGTGGCTCACAACCATCTGTAATGAGATCTGATGCCCTCTTCTGGTGTGTCTGAAGATAGCTACAGTGTACTTGTATATAATAAAAAAAATAAATAAATCTTTAAAAAAAAAAAAAAGAAAAGAAACAGTCATGGCTGTCCTGGAACTTGCTCAGTAGACTAGGCTGGCCTTGAACTCAGAGATCTGCCTGTCTCTGAGCACTGGGACTGAAAGCATACACCACCGTCCCCAGCAACAGACGCTCTTCAAGATGGTGCTTTGTTTCTGCTGTCCAAGTGAGAATGTGACAAAGTGGGATTTCTTTCTACCACTAATCTAACCTGTCTCACCAAAACCTGTGCCTGGATTTGAGGCTCATGAGGGGTGTGGCTTGTTCTAGGGTAGGATTGTCCAGGTTTCCTGTAGCATCCTATTGGATATGGTTTTAACATCTACCGTCCCTACCAGGGAACTTCTGGTCTGAGGCTAGCTTCTCTGTATGGTGGGGCCTCTTTGTTCCTGTTCTTTCAATATTCTTTCTTTATGGGTTTCTGCTTCTTTTTATTTTTTTTCAAGAATTATTTATTTTATATGAGTACACTGTAGCTGTCTTCAGACACAGCAGAAGAGGGCATTGGATCACATTACAGATGGTTGTGAGCCACCATGTGGTTGCTGGGAATTGAACTCAGGACCTCTGGAAGAGCAGCCAGTGCTCTTAACCACTGAGCCATCTCTCCAGCTCAACAGCTCAGTATTACAGTGAGATCAGTCACCTAGGCTGATTCTTCCATCCAAGTTTTCCTGCTAGTGCCATGGTGGCGCCCCCTGCTCCTGTCTTGAGCCTCTCAGTAACTTGTTCCTGACTGCTGTGAGCCTCATCTTAATGACATTCAGAACATCAGATCCTTCCCAGGTTTCCGGCTGATGTTACCCCAGGTGCGCGAGAGAAGTCACTGAGATGCAGAAATCAAAACAGCACTGTTTGACCCTGGCATACAGGAATGAATGAATGAATGAATGAATGAATGGGTGAATGAATGAATGAAAGTAAGAAAAACCTTATCTGTTTTGTACCTTCAGTGAGGTTCTTAAGTGAGCAGGTGCATTGTCAGTGAGCGTTAATATTGACTGAAAACAGCCATTTTTCCTGAGCGGTAGGTCTACAAGCTGAGCTTAAAAGAGCCAGCAACCCTCGCTGTAAACAAATGTGCTGTATCTAGGCCTCACTCCTTCTACTCATTACAAAGAGGCCCTTGGGTTTTTAGAATGGTAAATGAACAGTGGCTTAAACCTAAGGTCCCCAGGCATGTTAGGCCCTATCAAAAGTTAGTCTGTCTTTTGAGGGCATTGCTGACTTTTCTTCTGTGAAACACCAAGGCCATTTCTTTTTCTTTACATATGAATGTTTTGCCTGCTTGTGTCTGTGTTCTTGATGCCAATAGAGGCTATCAGATGCTCTGAGACTAGTTATAGCCAATTGTGAGCTGTTGTGAGTTGTGGGTGCTGGCAATCCAATCCCAGACCTCTGAAAGAGCTGCCAATGCTCCTGACTGCTGAGCCATCTCTCCAGTCCCCTGAGGGTGTGGTATGGGTGTTGGGAGCCGCTGTGGTTCTGCAGCGCTGCCATTTTCTCCCTCACGGTGTCAAGGCGACTTTGCACACCAGGCCAGAAGAATGAAGCCAGTCTGCAATGAGTAGGGTCTGCAGGATCCTGTGTGGCTGGGGTGGGTGGTGGGGAAGGCCTTCACTGAGGATTGTAAATGAGACAGTTCTTAGAAGATCTTAGCTTGTGAGTACCTTTATTTGGGGTGAACTTGTATGTACGCATACACTTCATTTTTGGGGTGGGTAAGGGCTTTAGATGAGTCTTTTAGAATGGGAAGGAGTGACTGTGAGGTCATGGGCTAGAGTTTAAGGCTCTGTGAATGCCTCATTTGTATGGAGGAATTTGAAGAATCCCAGGTACTTGCCGTGCAGGTTCTTATCAGGGAAAGCAGAGGCTGAACTTGTAGGTTTGCCAAGCAGTACTTGACCTTCCCCAGGTAGAGGGTGTGGGGGGTTGGGCTCCCTAGGCAAGGTCAGAGGTGGGGGAAGCCCTGCTGGTAAAGGGAGTCCTCCATTTTGCACCAAGCTCAGAGGAGCCATCTGGACACAGTAGACCGTGACCTTAACTAGCAGGGTTTCTGCACATAAGGCTACTTTGTGTACATCAAAGGCAAGCGTGGCTGGGAATGGTAGTGAAAGTTTATCACAGAAATTGGGAGGTCGTAAGGACAGATGGCAGTTCAGGGCCACCCCTGGCTATAGGAAAGCTCATCCTGAGCAGAGGTGCAGTGATGTACCCAGCTGACTGTCCTCAGCAGCTCTCTCCGCTGCGCCTGCGCACAGCAGACCTCACCTTACACTCTGGGGTTGGCGGCTTTCTTGTAACCTGGTGTACTAGTATTGCACCTTTTTCTGTAGCTTCCTTCTTGGAATTAAGGGAGGGCCTGCTCCGTGTTGGCCTTGGGATGGCTGCTTTGAGATGCTTGTGCTTCCTGTCCGTTTCTGTATACAATGGAGCTAGCAAGAACGGTTTCCTGTGCACTTAAAGCATGACTACTTGGAATGAACCTTCTCCCCAAGTGTGAACAGTTCTAGCAGTTGCTTTAAAGTGTGAGATGTGTGATTCTAACTTGAACAAGGAAAGGCCACGACGGACTGCTAACTGTCCTAATGTCAATACTGTTTTTAGGAATAGTGAGGTCTGGAAAATTCTCACAGATGCGGGGTTAAAGTGTGCCAGCTCGCAGGGCAGAGAAAGTACCCAGCTGATTTCCTCAGCTCACACCCCAGAAGGAATGCCCTTCTCAAAAAAATGCCCTCTCTTCAAAAAAAAAAAAAAACAAAACAAAAAAAAAAAATTTCAAACCGAATGTCCCTCCCTTCTACTTCCTGTGTGCCTCTGTCCTCCTGACTCCCTGACTCTCTATGGTCTTTTCTTATGTCCACTTCCTGCCAACTGGTTGCTTGTTCCCTCTTGACCTATGGTTGACTTTATTTTCGGTCTTTTCTTAGTATCTGCAATATTCAAGCAGAAAGATCTTGGATTAAAGGTCTGTGCTATGGCTGAGCTACACAACTAAAAACAGGTTTTTCTAGTAACACAATCTCGGGGTTCAGAGTGTGATCAAATATCTTGCAACAAGCTGGTCTGTGGTGGAGCCGTCAGAACAGACTGATGACCCAGGGATGGCTTCTTAGACTAGACTGGAGGTAACCCGGGCGACTTTTTCTTGTTCCCCTAACCTTGGTTCTGCTGCCGATGTCGCCTTTATTAAAATGGAGTTTGAGGATGAGCCACACATACATAGTTTTTAGTGTTGGGTTCAGAACAATCTGGAACAATGTACTGAGCTCTGTGGAGCCTCAGCCCTGTAACCTGTAAGACTGGTAAGTTTCAACCAGAGTGGGAGTGGAGGACCATGACCTTCTTAGAGCTCAGTAGGCTGGGATCCTGGCCAAACCACGCTCTCTCCAACCAATACCTGCGTCTGCTTACGGAAGTCATTTTCTTTTTAGAATCTATTCTGTTAGAGACAAAGAACACATTTCACATAGTTATGAAAATTCCTTTACTATTTGTGTCCACATGATTGTTGAAAAAGCGAACAGTAGTAACGTCTACTTTGGTAAAAACAGTCCCCGATCTTGGGGGGCTACATCCTCTGGACGGGCTTTATTCCCAGTATATCGAAGCCTTTGGCCATGACAGCAGCTACGGCTTCACACAGGAGCATCCGCCACATGTTCACCTTCAGCACTTTCCCTGGTGAGACAGACAGACATCAACTCAATCCTCAGATCCAAAATCATCAAATTACTGGTTGTTTTCCTGAAAGCAACCTATAGGCATCATGGGGGCCCTAACTAAGATCATCTACTACTACAAAGACAGAACGTTTATGGCTACATTTCTCCGTTAAACTGGCCGTTCTTGCTTTCCTAAGGCCCTATGTGAAGAGACTGTATACCACGCTGGTGATGGATACCCGCCCTGTTAACATAAGGACATCAACCATAGTGGGCGTTTCCACAGCAACAGCATTCAGACACAGTGTCTGCACTACAAGCATCCTACTGGAGTGCCCTTCTCATTCATTTCCCAAGAACTGTCCAAGGATAGAGAAACAAGCGGAACGGGCACAGTTCTGCTTCTGCTCTGATGGGCCCCACTTCAAACTGTGTCACACGTGCTACAGCTTGCTATGGAATTCCTTGGTTTCTGCACACATGTCCTGCTGGCACCCCTCCCCAAGACGACAGTGGACGAGACTCTTACCAGTCTGCCGATCTTTCTCCACACAGTAGCAGCTGTCATAGAACTCTGTGAAAGTGGTTGCTAGCTCATAAATGTAATCACACAGAGTGTGGAGAAACAGGTCATCTAAGATCTTCTGTAGGATTTCGGGGAACCGTAAAATGCACCGTCCCAGTTTCCACTCCTTCTCGTGGTCCAAAATGATCTTGGTTTCCCGAGCTGCTCTCTGCAGCATTTCCTCATCGATATTGGCCAGGCGTGCAATGGACCTGAAATACCAGTTAAGTACCCCCCGGTCAGGCACATGTTCTTCTCACACAATCTAGTATGACTGATTGGAAAATACCAGCAATTAAAATAGACTATCAGCCCAGTGTGATAGAGCCGACCTGTAACCCCAGCACTTGGAAGACAGAGGACCACAAGTCAGAAGCTCTCCTGGGACACACACATACATGCATATCAAGACCCCGGCTCAAATAAAGACACCATTGTGGAACCATCATCCCGATTCCTCACATACGGTCTGAGCAGTCACCTGATTCTGGTGAAGGCGTACAGTAGGTAGGCAGCTGTGTTCCCTCTGTCGTCCAGCATCTTATCAAAGGAGAAGACGTAGTCATTCAGGCGATTATGAGAAAGGTCGGCGTATTTGATGCAGCCATATGCAACGGATGTCTGAGCTGCCTTCAACTCCTCTTCAGTTAAGACCTTTGGGAAAACAAATACTTAGCTGGTCCCGGGGTCTCACAAGTAGGAGACCGAGTCCACAACACTGGTTAGTACCTACTTCATGCTATTTCTGGGGTGGAAGATTTCTTATTAACACATGGGAGGTGGAGATGGGAGGATTTCTGCATGTCCCAGACCAGCAGGGCTACAGAGGCCCTGTCTAAAGGCATGCAAACCCCCAAGGATTTCTGACTGACTATATCATATCCTGGCTTGTGGCAGATTTACTCTTCACTGAGACACTTGTAAAAGGCTGTAAAGCAGGCCATCAAAGTTGGGAGGATAAAGTGGAGTAACTCTACAGAAATTAAGCTAGAACTGACCCGGAACCTTCTTTGCAGACCGAGGTAGCCAGACAGGCTGGGCTGTGTCAGTCTTCCTTACCTGTCCTCTGCAAGCTCACTACTGACCCTGCCAGGTAAGAAGTACTCACTGGTGCAACAGCAGCATCACTGTTGTGGGCAAACAAGGGCTGTCTGCTTGGACCTGAGGAGACTCGCTCCACATGATGTTTGATGCTGCGGCCAGGCCACAGGTCTTAAAGCAGCAGCCGTGGGCACTGTTTTGCTAAATGGACATGCTGTGGCCATCCCGTTACCTTCTAGATACTGGTTTGTGCCCATACATGAGTGTTGTTGGCTTTGGTCAGAAAAGCCTCTTTTCAAAGTCTGCCAGTTACAGCAGAGACTGAGTAACGCTCAGGATGCACCCCGCTCCTTATGAGCTCAGGAAGTGGGGAAAGGCTTACAAGGCCCCTCCAGGCCCAGGAGCTACCGGCAATTAACAGTTGCTGGGGGGTGGTGGTGGTGGTGCAGCCACTGCTGACTTGCTATGCTCCTAGCAAGTAACCCTAATCCACTGGTTCAATCCCCACAAAAGATGATTCAAGATAATCCATAAACTCCATCTACACATTTCTGAGCTTGTTCAACAGATAATGTAATTTTAGAATTAAAATGTTTCCCATCCACATCAATTTAGTCAAACCAAAGTAGCAAACAACTGTGTACTAAATTCAGTCACTTGGAGTCCTATTATCAGGGGGTGGGGGCTGGAGACAGCAGCACATGGGTCCAACCCTGCTAGTGGGAGCTGGGTCACAAGAGAGGCCTTTCCCAACCTGGCAACAATGTAGATTTTAAAGCTGTAGCGCTCTCAACATATGATACAGGCTGCACCTTGGGCCTGTGGTTAAGATCCTCTAAGGAACTCTAATCAAGCTGGCTTACAGATAAATAAGCACGCGCACACCCTGAAACTATTACAGCAATTGTGCAAATGTTTCTGTAGCTCACGTACTTAGTAAATGACATGTGACATGTTGGTTTTAAGTTAATTGATAAAATAACAGGTTGCCTGGGGGCCCTGGCCAGGCAGGTTTACACTTATGAGATACTTAAGATCATGAAATTACACATTTTACCTACTATGCAGATGACAGTGTAATGTTATGTGTGTCCATTAAGTGGCACAATGTAATTTCTAGGGCATTTTATTTCTCAAGAAAATAACTTTAAATGATACCTATTCATAACTAATTGACATATGATAGCTAAAAAATAAATGAGGTGACATGCAAATTTGATAACTGTTTAAACAAGTAATTTAAAGGCTAAGGAAGCTTCACAAACTTAGGGCCAGCTTGGCTGGCACAGCAACGCAAAAAACAGTACCCAAGACAAAGCAAGGCAGCACACAGACCTATACTCCAACGGAAAAGAATGTGTACAGTGCAGATTGCTTATCAGACAGGGTCGCAGGTAACTCAGGCTCTCCCGAAAGAGTCATGTGACCTTGACCCCCTGATCCTTCTGCCTCCAGCGGCTAAAAGCTGGTACTGCAGGTATGTGCCTTGCAATGGGGATCATACCTAGCCAGGGTCACTCATGCCACATCCCAAGAGTATTCTTTAAACAGTGTTTCTAAGGAAGGAATAAAAGCCAGGTGGGGAGGGGCTGGTGTGAGAAAGGATTTCACACGGTAGAAAGGAATTATCCTTAAGTTGACGGGATAGTTTGACAATATGAGGAAAGAAACAGTAAACCAAAATCCTGAGCAAGCTCTAAGGGATCAGAACAACCTGGATACGGCACGGAAAGGACACATCACCCACACCCAGTTCTTGACATCTAGTCTTGCTATGTGGTTTTGGAACTCAGAAGCAGGCTGGCCTTGCATTTCTGCAATCCTCCTGCTTCTGCCTCCCAAAATTGCAGGTCTTGTGCCACCATGACTGATCTTTTTTTTTTTTTCTTTTCTTTTCTTTCTTTCGGAGTTGGGGACTGAACCCAAGGCCTTACGCTTGCAAGCGCTCTACCACTGAGCTAAATCCCCAACCCCATAACTGATCTTAAATACTGGTCTTTTTAATTCTAAAAATGTTTTCTATTTTTGAGGCAGGGTCATCCTATGTAGTTCAGGCTGGCCTGAAGTCTGCTCTTTTCTCAGCCTCCTCAGAAGCTGCTGGGATCACCAGCCTATGCTACACAGACACTCTGCTAAAATGGTACCACCATTCATTCATTTCTCACCCCCTCTCCAAGACAGGGTTTCCCTGTGTATCCTTGGCTGTTCCGGAATTCCATCTGTAGATGAGGCTGTCCTTGAACTCAGAGATTGCCTACGTCTGCCTCTGCTGTGCTGGGATTAAAGCCATTGCCCGGCGGCCATACCACTGTTTACATACTGAGTACGTTCTACACTCACACTGGCTGGGAAAGAGCATCACTCTGAGTTCACAGCTTGGGCTACAAAGTAAGCTCCTCCCTCAGAAGACAGACTATGTATGTATGCCTGGCTTCAAGGGTTCCAGCTTTAGTGACACTAGCTTTCCACCTACAAGAATGTCTATGTAACTGTCACTGTCCCTTTTCTGTTACTCTTACAATTCACTTGACAAATTGCCTGACCAGGTCACAGTGAGACCCCATCCCACACTCTCTGACCAAGCAGAACCCTGAAATGCTCTTGTGTGCCCGGATTGGTTTTGAACTCTTACACCCAAGTGACTGTAACACTTCCATCTCCTGAGCACCGAGACTACTGGTATATATACCACGCTGGCTTTCTTACTGTTTCTGAAGGCTTGTTTACATTATCTGTCTGTACCATATCCTAAATCACCTCCAATCCAAAGTTTCACAGGACCAGTAAACCCGATGATAAAGGTCTAAGTTGGTCAACACAATGAAAACCTAGAGGCCACCAGTCTCAGGCCAACTTGTGCAAAACAGGAACATGCCAGACTCTGGCATCTGGGGAGGAACTTTTGGCGACACTCACAATGTACTTTCAATATTTTCTTAAGTCAATGGGGTTCTGCTAGCTATGTGCTCAGCTGTGCCGGAGACCCTCCTTCTGGTGAAGCATGAATTTGGACACAGAATATCCAAAGGCATGGAACTCAGTACAGAAAGCTGCCTGGAGTCTGCTGTGCAGTGTCTTGTGGAGAACCACTGACAGAATTCACATTCTATAGGGAACTAACCCTTAGCAGGTCCTGTCTCTAAACCCTCACCTACAGGAAAGAACCTAATTGTCTGAAACCAAGAAAAACACGGGAATTACATGACATCTGCAGAAACGTTTGGAATACTTGTAAAGTGGAAGATTAGTAGTTCAAGGTTGGCCTCAGATATATATGGCGAGTTAATAAAAATACAAAAGAGCTTCATAGTAACTTAAGCTTGCCTGCCACAAAACTGTGACACTATGAAAGAAACTGAAGACACTGCACGTTTACTGATTATAAGAATCAGTATTATTAAAATTCATTGTAGCTGCAGTAGCCGTAAGGCCAGAACTTGGGAAACAGGCTGAACACTGAGATCAAGATCCATTTGGGCTGGCTCTAAAGGGAGACCCTGCTACAAAACCTCAACATATCCATGCTACTTAAAACCATCCCGAGAGCAGGGGGTGTAGTGGAGAGAGGATCTGGAGGGACATTTTTTAGTGAAAATGAAAAGTTCTGAGATAGAAGGGCTCTTGAACGTTTTCACTGTAAACTAACAGCAGTGTAAGGCGTTTAACTTATACATGCCATAAAAACCACTCTAGGAGCGAGGTAGGCATGGCGGCACACACCGTAATCCCGGCATCTGGGAGGGAGGGGAAGGCACATCAGGAGTTGAAGGTAACCCTGGCTGTATGGGGAGTCTGAGACCTCCTTGGGCTACTTGAGATTCTACCTCACAACAAAAGTCACACGGCTTTTGTCCTCCCATAAAGTTCAATTTCTAAGTGTTCAAATTAAATAGAAGCAGACCCACAAAGCCATACTAACAAAGGGGAAACAGCGCTTTGTAACAACCAGGAATGCGGGGCTGGGGATTTGGCTCAGTGGTAGAGCGCTTACCTAGGAAGCGCAAAGCCCTGGGTTCGGTCCCCAGCTCAAAAAAAAAACAAAAAAAAAAACAAAAAAAAAAACCCAAAACAACCAGGAATGCCTTGGCCCCCAAATGTGCCGATAGATAGCCGTGTCCTACCTTGTCTCTCTCTTTCTCCTTCAGCTTGTCCATGGACCGTCTCAGTCCTTCTTCCAGCAGGTCCATGAGGCGCACAGTTTCACCTGAACGTGTTTTAAATTTCTTCCTAAAAGAAGTTTAAAGACAAAAAATTCTGAGTTAGATTTTTCAATTTAAAAATCCTTGAAAATGAGGGTTTGAGAGATCGACAGAAAGCTGCCTGGAGTTATCTTGGCAATGTGGTCAAGATGACTACCAGGAAACTGCTTCCCAATGTCTCTCACCTCACAGCGTCCTGCCCTGCCTGCCCTGCATCTGAACTCTGTCCTTAACTTCCCTTTACTGGTGAAAATTTGTATGCATCCTACAGGGTGGGAGACAGCTCAGCACTGAGGAACACCGGCTGCTCTCCAGAGGACTCGGGTTCAGTCACCAACCCCTGTGTGTGGCAGCGCACGACTGCCTGACATCCTACGCAGGATTTCACGGGTACCGCACAGGCACATGCAAATGAAAAATCTAACTAGCTCACTCTCCTGGAATACAGGATGTCGCTTAAATGTTCTGCTTTTTCAGAAAAGTGACTAAAAACCAAACCCACCACACTTGCTTCTTCACTCGGCAGACCAGCAGGTTCTTTACTGGACTAATATAACTAAACACTGCCTGGCAGACAGCAAGCCAGCCATATTAATACAGAAACGTTTTGTGCCTGGGTGTTGAATATAAACATCTTACTATATTTACCTCTGTATTTCAAAAAAGGAGGGAAATGATTGAAAGAAAGAAAGCAAGAGAGTGGGCATCATTAACTACAGGCTTGCTAATCTTTATAAAATGAAAGCAGTGAATCTTAAATGCAAGTGGGATCTCAATGACTCACACTTTGCCTACACTGCCATGCAACCTGGGTGAGACCAAGCCCAGCCTGGGTGGGAGGAGGCGCAAACCCTTCTGTAATTTAACTGCTGTCGCCCGCAACATACTATCCTTGTGGGAGAGCTAAGTCATGGGGAGAGTGGTCTAGCCACATTACACAGCATGGTAGAGACCTCTCCTCTCCTTTTTAGTTCTATTTCAGGAATGCTGGGACACGGCCACTTACTTGTCTTCTCCTAGAACCACACCAAATCCAACGTGGGCCACTCGAGTAACTTTAGGGTCATACCAACCAATCATTTGAGCAGCAGCAAATACTGTCTGGAAGTGTGTAGCCTACAAAAGCAGAAACAGAATGATGCCTGTTAGGTCACTAATAAAAAAAGATGCCGGGCTTCTGTGCTCAGGGACCACACGACACTCTTGTTAGGTCAGTGTTATCATAAAAGTTCCATTCCCCAGATGTGGCCACCAAGGAGCAAGAACAACAATAACAGTTTCTACATCCAGGTCTTAAAAGAGGCCAGGCAGGCACACTGATACACACCTGTGATCTCTGTGCCTCAGAACCTGAGAATCAAGAGAAGAGTCGTGGGTCACATTCAGCGTATGTAGCCAGTGCTGAGGCCAGCCTAGGTACATGAGTGCTGAGGCCAGCCTAGGTACATGAGTGCTGAGGCCAGCCTAGGTACATGAGTGCTGAGGCCAGCCTAGGTACATGAGTGCTGAGGCCAGCCTAGGTACATGAGTGCTGAGGCCAGCCTAGGTACATGAGTGCTGAGGCCAGCCTAGGTACATGAGTGCTGAGGCCAGCCTAGGTACATGAGTGCTGAGGCCAGCCTAGGTACATGAGTGCTGAGGCCAGCCTAGGTACATGAGTGCTGAGGCCAGCCTAGGTACATGAGTGCTGAGGCCAGCCTAGGTACATGTCTATATAAGACCATGTCTCAGCTTTAACAAGAAGTGGAGGCACTGAGGGTACCTCAGTGCCAGGACACTGGCCTACCACCTGCAAAACACAGGATGCTTGCTCATGGAGCAAACACGACACAGGGCGGATAGCTCTATTTTCATCTAGAAAGGTGGGATTTCAAGTGTGAGGTCAAATGGGCTACATGACATCTTATTTCACAACAAAAGTCACATGGCTTTTGTACTTCTGTAAGGTACAGCTTCTATGTCAGTATTTGTAACTGGGCTCTAGACAAATCTGCTAACTTACTTGTCCATTGTCCACCACATAAATAATCTTATTTGCTTTTTCTTCAAATAGCCTCTGTTTGATGGCAGCCAGGTCAGAGGTGTCGTAAGTGTAGCCCCCATCTGATTTCACTATTGTTAATGGTACAGAACACCCAGGCACGAACACAATTTTCCTGCCATCATCCACCTGCACAAACCCTAGCAACAAAGAAACAACAAACCAAAACAAATGAACCTTCATTAATAATGGGAAAGGAGCCCTCCTGGAACCAGAATCCTACTTTGTTCGAGGATGACATAAATACTTGGTCATTCTATGAATATTTTGCTTTTTAACAATTAAGTTTATACTTTTTGTGTGTGAGAGAATGTGGGTAGTCGAGGCACTACACTGTGAACGTGGAGGTCAGACGACACCTTTTGGGGGCTGATATTCTTTCTACTGCATGGGTCCCAGGGACTGAACTCTGGTCACCAGGTTTGCTAGCTCTAACCAGCAGGACCATCTCACCGGCCCTCTGAGTATTTTAACAGACAATTATGATTGTCCCCACATGACCTACTACTATAAATCTTGGGAAATGGCTATGGCCCAGGCTGACTTCAGGGCACAAGTCAAATAGGAGGGCAAGCGTGTGCACTCACACTACATCTGGCTAAACTCTGACACAACACCTCCATGGAAGCATCATCCAGCAGGCGAAATATGAACATTTGTGCCCTGCTTTCTTTCTGGGCAGAGCCATAACTTTCCTCTGAAAGGAACGTAAGGGTTCAATCAATGCTGGGGTGGGAGTGTTTATCATCTTGGTCTACATATTTAATCCAAAGCCAGCCAGGGCTGCAAAGCAAGACCGTGTCTCTAATATGCACACGGAGTTCATCCTTGACGGAGTTTTAGCATAGGGACACGCTCTTTCACAGAAAGAGTGGCAGCCGAAATTATGTAAAAGTATACAGACAGAATAAAGTATCTCCCATATTTAACACCTCTGCCCGCTGAAGCCGTGGGATGAGCTTATGGTCGTCACAATTATTATAAAGTCTTTCATCTCTACTTTTGACAACGTCTAAGTTCCAGTCATGGAAGTTTAAAAAGGGAAATGCCTACCTTTATCTTCAAATTCCTTTACAATATCCTTCATCCTATCTTGATAGAAGGATTCTCCTCTTTCTATCAAAGTGATGTCCAGTGCATCATAGATTTTATTAAACTCTAGAAAATATACCGAATGCAGGAAATGAACAAACATTTAAGCAAAAGGGGGAAAACACAACATTCAGAAAATTTGTTATCTGAAACAGCAAAAAATTAATTACACTGAGTATGAACAAACAATACAGAGGGCAGAGGCAGACTGATCTGAGTTAGAGGCCAGTGTGGTCTACACAGTGAGTTCCAGGACGTCAGGGCTATGCAGAGACTCTGTAAGGGGGGTGGGGTGGGGTGCAGTATTAAACTACAACACTTTAATGCCTTAAAACTTAGGTTGCAAAGCAATCAATCATCTCCTTGTAAAATACCTCTGGCTACTTTCATTTATTTACCTTTCAAAGTGACCTTTTGTCAAGCCAAACATGGTGGCAAATGCCCGTAATCTCAACATATGAGAGGCAGAGGCATTCAAAGCCAGCCCAAGGCACACAGCTCTTGTCTCAAAAACAAAGGAAAAATAAGGGTGAAATTAACAGTGAATTCCATGAAAGATTTGATTTGATCCTTGGAACCCATGTAAAAACCTGGACGTGTGGGCTGGAGAAATGGCTCGGCAATTAAAAGTGTACACTAGACCTAAAGTCAGTTCCCAGGAGGCTCCAAAGACCTAACACTCCAGTTCCAAGGGCTCCAGCAGCCTTCCCTGGTCACTACATCAATGTGCAGAAACACACGTGTAACTTAAAACAGACTCTGCAGAGGTTCACTCGTCCTCTGAGCTCCACGCGGGCTGTGTGTGGCATACACAGGCCTGCACTTACACTATTAATTTAGAAAGGTATATGGGAAGTTTGAGGAACAGGCAAAGGAAACTCACCTTCCCTGGACACATCACAGATGAGATTCCAGGCTTTCATGATATCTGGGTTTTTACTCTGCAGCAAAACAACACACTCATAGGCTCGCTTCTTAAACTCCTCCTCGGTATCAAACCTCTTCTTAGATTCCTGTTTTAAAAAAAAATATGATCTAAATCTGTAGTTCTAGAGGAAGAATGTATTCACTGCCGTTATGTACCACACCACAAAAAACAGACAACTGAGAACACTACAAGTAGTCTACACCAAAGTCAAGAATGCTGTGCAAGTCCCCAAAAAGAAAAGCAAGCAAACCAGCCACTGTAGGTGGGCGTGGTGGTGCACACTTTTAATCCCAGCACCAAGGAGGTAGAGGCAGGTGGATCTCTTTGAATTCGAGACCAGTTTGGTCTATGCAGTGAGTTTCAGACCAGTTAGAAACACAGAGACACCCTGTCTCCAAAACCAAACCCCAACCCAATCCAACCAACAAGAAAACATGCCTGGAGTTCAGAAGTCAGACAGGGCTGACCGGAGAGACAGCTCAGTGGGTACAGAGCCTGTCCTGAAAGTGAGAGACCCAGAGTCTGGGCTCCAGAACCCAAGCTAAGCCAGACAGCCCCGGCAGTGTTCTCTAATTTGTAATTCTGTAGAGATGGGAGCCTCTGGGGAAACTGGCTATACTAGATAAAATTGGTGAACTCCAGGGTCAGCAAGAGACCTTATCTTAATAAATAGTGATCCAGGAAGATACCAGATGTTAACTCAAGCCTACACACACACACACACAAGCTGACACGGTAGTTCCTGCTTATAATCTTAGCAGTTCAGGTAGAGAAAGGATGATCTTGAGTTCAAGGTCACCCTCAGCTTCATAGCAGTTAAAGTCAATCAGAATTCCACAAGGTCATTTCAACAAACAAACCCAGAACCATAAAGAACACACAAAAAACCCCCACCAAAGCCATGCCCCCCAATTGTTGAAGTGAATTGAGATACAGCTCACTGTTAAAAGGGTGGCCTAGCATAAGAAAGCATTGGTTTGGACCCAAGCCCTAGAGGACAGGAGAATACAAACAAAAACCAAAAAAACAGATTAACATGACACACAGCATGCTAATTAATAAGTAATTAAATGTAACTCTTTCTTTTCTAGTTTTCAAGACAGTGTTTGTGTCCCCTAGCTGTCCTGACTACCATCACCTGGCTTAAAATTAATTTTTTCTTAAAAAACACACAACTTTCACATTTTCTTAAAAATACACAAGCATGATGGCTTCTACTTGTAACCCTAACACTATGGAGAAGTCAGAGTGCCAAGTTTACAGGGCAGCCTGGTCTACAAACTGTCCCCAAATCAAAACAAACCACGAAACCCTTCAGTCTTAATTGCACATGCTTTCTCACTTCAGGGTATCTCCCTGGCATTTCTTTGCAAATACATCTTTCAAGAACAACTAGAGGGCTGGAGAGATGGCTCAGAGGTTAAGAGCACTGACTGCTCTTCCAGAGGTCCTGAGTTCAATTCCCAGCAACCACATGGTGGCTCACAACTGTCTGTAATGGGATCTGATGCCCTCTTCTGGTGTGTCTGGAGACAGCTACAGTGTACTTGTATATGATAAATAAATAAATCTTAAAAAAAAAAAGAACAACTAGGGCTGGTAAGATGGTTTAGTCGGTGAAGGAGCTTGCTACCAGGCAAAGTGTGTGGGTTCAATATCCAGGACCCACACAGTAGCAGCAAATTGACTCCCACAGCTATCTTCTTGCTTTCTTGGGTACTAGGACACATGTGTGCATTACCCCCACTCTAGGCATACAAAATGAATAAACTTTAAGAGATACTGGAAAAATGACCTCATTACCAAATTTTAGCAATGTACTGTAAAATCACACTTTTTTTTTAATATTTTATTTATTCATTTATTATATATGAGTACACTGTAGCTGTCTTCAGACACACCAGAAGAGGGCATCGGATCCCATTACAGATGGTTGTTAGCCACCATGTGGTTGCTGGGATTTGAACTCAGGACCTTTGGAAGAGCAGTCGGTACTCTTAACCACTAAGCCATCTCTCCAGCCCAAAATCACACTTATATTAGCAAACCTGTTTTATTATATATCCAAAAGCAATTCTAACACAACTATTTTTTTTTCTTTTTCTTTTTTTTTCGGGGCTGGGGATCGAACCCAGGACCTTGCACTTCCTAGGCAAGCGCTCTAACATCGAGCCAAATCCCCAACCCCTAACACAACTATTTTTAAGTTCTGTAGTTATTCTGCTAATTTTCAAAATTTTCTAGAAAACACTGGATTAAAAAGCAAACAGTGGTTTGCAAACCAATCACTGTTTGCTTCCTATCTAGTAACCTAACTCTTTGTTCATTTATCATAAGAAAAACAACTTAGAACACACACCTCTGTATGTACAATGGTGCTTTCTGGGAAAGAGTCACAGAAAATGAATAGTAGATGAATAAAAACTTTGGTATGCCAATTCAGCAGAACTCCATTATGAGTAACCATTCAACCCAGTCTTGAAAACCAAAATAAATAAAAAAATGAAGAGAGTAGCCATGCGATGAAACAACAATAAGATGTTAAGTGTGCACAATACAGAACTCAGATTAATGATTAATAGTTGTATATGGGTCAAAGAAAACTGAAAAATCACTGTGGTGAATTAATCTGTCTGTTCATTCACATGTCTGTCCTTGAAGGCAAGGCTGGAGTCAGACCCTTCCCTGCAGCTGAGGCTGACTTTTAACTCCTGACCCTTCTGTCTCCACTGCCCGCAGTACTGATCAGGCATCTGCCTCCACACCCAGGCATAGGCTGGTGCTCTGCAAGCCGGCACACTGCTCCTAGACGCTTGCTGCTGAGCCAGAGTCCAACCCCAGCCCCACGAGGGTGTGCTTGACTGCTACACACTACGAGGGTGTGCTTGACTGCTACACACTTGCCATGACCCACCCCCCACCCCCCCACACAGTAAATAAACATCAAAATACCAGTTTAAAACACTAAAACACCACTTGTTTTAGACAGGTTAGTGGCTCCTGTGTAAACCCAGCTCCCGAGAGGCGAGTTAAAGGCCAGCCTGGGAGACGGCGAGTTCCAGGTTAGCCCGGGCTACAGGGACCCCATTCCAGAAGAAACCAAACCGCACCTACACTACCATGCACAGCATACAACGATAACAAAGCCAGGACGTGAAGCAGATGAGGACAAAGATTTCTATGTCCACACCCAAAACAGTGGCCCACAGGGGGGCTGTTTTCAACCCCACAAAACCAAGATGGATCCAGGAGCACAAAAAGAATCCATTCTCCCCCCTTTATTTTGTTTTTGTGAGATAGGGTTTCTCTGTTGCCCAGGGGTCCTGGAACTAAGAGAACCGCCTGCCTGTACCAGCGCTGCTGGGTCACAATTCAGTAAGAAGAGGACCCTGGATCCCTCCAGTGGAGTTAGAATTCGGAGCCACCTGCTGTGGTGCTGGGAACCGACCTCAGGTCCTCTGGAAGAGCAGTATGCGCTTTAAACCAACAAACCACCTCTCCAGCCCAATTTGTTAAATTCAAAATTTCAGTACACGGTAAATTCAATGTGGTTTTGGATTTCCTTTGGCGCAGATATATAATAACACAATGACAATGCCAAACCTTATAAAAGGCCTGAAGATCCCCAATAGGAGGTGAAACTGTCAGATAATCTGGAAACTTATCCTGCAGGTGAGCGATGAGCATGCCAAACTGGGTCCCCCAGTCTCCTACGTGGTTTAACCTGTACCAACCAAAGAACAGGACTCAGACACTGTGACGATTCAATGAAAAGTATATTCCATCAGAAGCCATCACACAGAAGTGCCAGCCCAGCGCCCTAGGGAAAGTTGCTCATGTAGCTGTTTCCTCAAGTAGACTGCTACCTGACAGGGTGAAGCCCTGGGCTTACAGCCATTCAATTCCGTGTAACCAGCGACAGGTTGACTGTGGTGAGAACTTTAGACTTACTGAATAAATACATCTCTAATAATGGGCTATACACTGTGTGTAATACAGCTAACCAAGAACATCATGGCCAACAGTCAGTGCCACCAAGCCTAAAGACCCGAGTTCAATCCCTGGAAGGACCTTTACAAGCATCGTCCCCCAATGCCTTTAGCTAATGTCACACCACAGACCTCTGAGGACGGCCTGCTTATCACTATGCTTTCTCCTCTTACCCAGCTTCTTTACTGCCAGAGCCATCTTCTGCATCACATTGCTCCACTAGTTAGAACAGAATCCCAGGCTTAGACCATGGCCTACGAAGCCCAACATGTCCGTCTCTAGGCCTTTCTGACTGCTACACGGTAACGTAAGTTCTTATGTGTGAGGCCCGCAGGCAGTATCTGTGGGAGCTGGTTAGATGGCTCAGCAGCTAAGGATACCCACAGTTCTGACAGAGGACCTGGGTTCGGTTCTCAACTGCCCTAACTATACAGTTACAGGTAAATCCAATGCCCTCTTCTAGCCTCTATGGACACTACATGCATATAAACTCATATAGTAATATAAACATGATTAAATAAAATTTTTGGTTGTTTTTTATTATCTTAAGACAGGGTCTCTGGGACTGGGGAGACGGCTCAGTGGTTAAAAGCACTGACTGCTCTTCCAGAGGTCCTGAGTTCAATTCCCAGCAACCACATGGTGGCTCATAACCACCTGTAATGGGATCTGATGCCCTCTTCTGGTGTGTCTGAAGACAGCTACAGTGAACTTATATACATGAAATAAATAAATAAATCTTAAAAAAAAAAAAAGACTAGAGAGATGGCTCAGTGATTTAGAGCACTGACTGCTCTTCCAAAGGTCCTGAGTTCAAATCTCGGCAACCACATGGTGGCTGACAATCATCTATAAGATCTGATGCCCTCTTCTGGTGTGTCTGAAGACAGCTACAGTGTACTTATATATACTAAATAAACGAATCTTTAAAAAAAAAAAAATGACAGGGTCTTGTGATGTGGCCCTGGGTATCCTACAGTTCACTATGTAGACTAGGCTGGCCTCAAACTCAGTTCTACCTCTCTAGTGCCTTTCCCACTATGCACTGGTTTTGTTATTTGTTTTAAGTAATAAATCTTAAAAAAAAAACAAAAACAAAAACCTGTGGAACGAATAGAGATGTATCTTTGGTTCCACTGGAAGTTAACAAAAAGGATATTACAAAAGTTCCAATGTAGGGGCTGGAGAGATGGCTCAGCGGTTAAGAGCACCCGACTGTTCTTCCAGAGGTCATGAGTTCAATTCCCAGCAACCACATGGTGGCTCACAACCATCTGTAAAGAGATCCGATGCTCTCTTCTGGTGTGTCTGAAGACAGCTACAGTGTACTTATAATAAATAAATAAATAAATCTTAAAAAAAAAAAAAAAAAGAACTGTGTTTAAAAAAAAAAAAAAGTTCCAATGTAGAATGGAGAGCAGGGTACATGTTTATAAGACCCATTTTACTTATGCACACGTGTGTATAACTGTGGGTGTGTGCACATGCACACAGAACCCTGTGAGCGGCAATCACAGGCAGCTGTGAGTCCTATTGTGTGGGTATCAGGGACTGAGCTTGGGTCTTCAGCTTTAACCCTGCAGCCATCCTCCCAGCCCCCAGAATGTATTTTTCAAAGCTTCCTGGGTAGGTGACTACGAAACAGAACTGAGCTTTTTTTTTTTTTTCCGGAGCTGGGGACCGAACCCAGGGCCTTGCGCTTCCTAGGTAAGCGCTCTACCACTGAGCTAAATCCCCAGCCCCAGAACTGAGCTTTTGAGCTAGTGTCAAAGAAACTTCAAAAATGGGATGTATCATTTTTAATAGAAATTTCCAAACAAATGCAAGGTGACACACCTTAGCACGTTGTATCCTGCAAACTCAAAGAGGCGGCTCATACTTTCTCCTATGATGGTTGACCTGAGGTGGCCAACGTGCATCTCCTTAGCTATGTTGGGAGAGGAGAAGTCAACTATCACCTGAAAGAGAAAAAAGACTTTTCAGAGAGGGCATATCATGCTAATACTTAATAATGTCAGACTTAGTCTAGGCTATAATTCACATCTACTAGATTTTCTTGTGGCTCTAATAGCATATTAACTGATTAAGAATCAAGTTAATGTATACAAATTACTGTTCAAGTATACCATTCAGCAGTATCTGCGTAAGTACCAGTCATGAGCCTTAAATGCTTATGAAATAAGATTAAAGATTCTAAAGCACACAGAAATCTGCTTCCCAGTTACACTCCTTATCAATGCACAGTGAAGGCTACTCCCAGTGACAGCATTTGCAGGTCTAAAATACTTAGGTACCAGTACAGCACTGTACACACACCTTTTCATTTTCTCCAAGCACAGGTAGTTGAACTCCATTCACTAGGAGATTGGTTAACTGTTCTGACACAAAGTCCTTTCTCAGGTGCACATTGATGAAACCTAAACGAGAGGAGGGAGTAAAAATGATCGGTCGCCCGCTGGGATGAAGGATTTTCTCCATTTAACCTGTGTGGACTCTAGAAATGTGATTGTGGCAAAACTCTTCAGGACTCTAACAGGAACTGAGACTGTCACTCAAGTCCTAGAAATACTCAGCTTATTTCAAACCCACCCTGAACCTGGCGGCGTACTCCAGCCCGTCCACTCAGCAAGTGAAGGGCCTTCTTTGTAGGCTCAGCCATCGCCTAGCCCTTTTCTGATGAAAACCTGAGTCAGTGGAAGGCAAAGTAACCCATCCAAGGGCAGGCTGACGAATGGCAGCTCCTAATTTACAGTCCACGTTATTTTTAACTACCTAGAAGTTTTCTGGGGTGGGTTGAGAGGTGGTCTTGGCTTGAATCTGGGGCCTCCCCGATGCTAGCTAAGCCCTCTCGATATCAGTGAGCTATACTCCTACCCTCCCACTTGAGATTTTGAGACAGATGCTCACTGAATGCTTGGGCTGGCCTGCACACCATGCTGCCTGAGTAGCAGGACCACAGGCACGTGCCTCCAGGCATGGCAAACTTTTCTTAAAGTTAATTGTAGTAGCAGTGCTAACATAAAGCTTAAAGATCTTATTACTACATGTTAGGAAAGCACTTTACCATTGAGTTACACCCTCAGACCCAGGGTCTAAGTTTTAGCCCATTTTAAACCTCAAAACGCACTCATCGATATAGTTATTAAGGAAGGCGGCGTATCATACCGGGACCCGCAATTTCAACCCTGTCGATGTACTCGTTGTTTGGCAGGTGTTTGGTAATGTTTTCGGCAATTTCTCTAGGACTAACCTTCTGCTCCTTTGCCTTGAGCATCTACAACACAATGTGAGACAATACATTAACACTGGGTAGGGAGTTCTAGAGAGTGTGTGTGTCAATGGCGAATTGTGAGCTGTGGTTTGCAACTCTCCCGAGGAAGCAAAAACCCACCCACCTGCGAATGGTTAAAGCAAAGCAACATCGGGCAAAACCACTCCACACATCTATAAATCACCCTTGCCTCCCCAGCCACCTCTTCAAGGGCAGAACAAAGCGCACAGCTACGAAGCCGGGGCCAGCACACTCGCCCTCTTACGGACAGGTCATAAATGGCTCAACAGAAAACTCACAGGAGGCAAACCTTTTTCAACCTCCACACCAAAGAAAGGAAACAGACACAGGCCATGTGTAGTCAGAGAGTGGAACTCTCTGAAAGTGAGGAGCCCCTTGGCTTAAAAATGAAACGAAGCCACCAGAGTGCTGCACGCCAGTAATGCCACTGCTCAGGGGCTGAGGCAGGGCGCTTGGTGACACAGCCATAGTGTCTCAAGAAACCAAAACAGAGAAGGAAAAAGGACCTGGGGCAGTGGTGGCTCACACGTCAATCCCAGCACTTGGGAGGCAGAGGCAGGAGGAGCTCTGAGTTTGAGGACAGCCTGTTCTACGTGTGAGTTCCAGGACAGCCAGGATTGCACAGAGAAACCCTGTCTCAAAAAACCAAAACCGAGAGGGAGGAGTAGGAAGGTGGGGGAGAAAAGACTAAGTTTTTGCTCCAAAAACATCAAAGCTGTAACAAATAATTGATGGTGGTGATTGTTAGCTCCTTGAAGAAAAAAAAAAGAAAAGAAAAAACAGTCATCAATGTAACCCAGGCTGCCCTTTACTTGTGGTAATTCTCCTGCCCCAGCCCCAGGAGTGATGAGATCAAGCCTCTGTTGCCATGTCTGGCAATAGCTTGTTAACTTTTAATTTCACTTTCCAAATGTCATTAAGCACATACATCAATCCGGAACACAGCAGGAAATACCAAAACAAAATAAAACAAATACCGCTCTCACGGAGCTACACCCTGGCTCCATGTGGAAAGTGCCCCTTTCTTAAAGACACCAGAACACGCTGTTGTTTATGTTCGTAGGAGGGATCGTGAACGTACGAGAATCGAGGGCCAGTCGTAAGAAACGATACATCACCTGAGAAATACCCATGGCGCTATTACATTGATAGTCTCCAAACTTGGGCTGCTGACTTGGTGTTACGACCAGGGGAGGGTTCTCCAAGTCTGGATACGCAGCCTTAATGGCACAGCCGAAGAGCTCCTGCAGGCGACTGTTGATGTTGATCATGTTCTTAGTCGGCCTTTTCCTTTCTGCCTGAAGACTCTGCAGGAGAAGAGCAGCAGCGTCTCAGTGCAGCAGGATGACATCACACGTTTCCCCAAGTACGCAGATTAGAGCCAGGATGGGCACGGCGAGAGGATGCCCAGACATTCCTGGGACACACTAAGGCCATCCATCAGGCCACAAATAGTGAAAAGTGGTGACTGAAGAGAAAACAGAAGTGAGGCTCAGCACCAGGGATGCCAAGACAGACAGATCTCTGGGTTCAGGGCCCGCCCTGTCTGTGTGGTGAGTTCTAGGACAGCCAGGGCCACGTAGAGATCTGAACGAGAAGTGAGTCCTAAACTGCTTCACACCAAGCACTCAGTGAGAACTCAGAGGACAGCAACCACTGCCACATTCTCTCCAGAACCAATCTTTTCAGGGCAGGAGAGGAACCTAGGAAGGAACCCAGAGACAGCGTTGTACCAGAAAGACAGGCTTGGCCTTGTTAGCAAGAACCCCTGGCCCACTCTTCCTTGTTAATGTAACAGCTTTTAAGTGGAGCACATTCATTTAAGATAGAATATAATTACCCTTATTATTACACATTACTCCTTCACAAAATTGTCTCTGCCATCGGCCTGCTGAATGCAGTCAAGTGTTTTACTCTCAGCACCAGCCAGTGCTCCTGCCATCCCGCCTGCCATCTAAGTTGCTGTCAAACACTGCTAAAAAAAGACTACAGAAAGTAAGAGGTCAGCCCGATCCAGGCCTACTAGGCCAAGCCAGTGAGACCTCATCTCAGTAAAATACAGAGAGAAAGGGAGGGGGAGCATAGGCCAGGAGGAGGTCCTGGAGTCAACCTCTTGACGGCAGTGAGTAAGCAGTCACTATTCACAGCGGATAATGAACACACTTCCTGTGTACTAAGATGTGAACCCAGAGCCTCGAGCCTGCCACAAAGTGTGAGCTCTTTAATAGAACCACTAGCTTATTGTTACTCAAAAACATCAACGCCGGGACAGAGGCTCACGCCAAAAATCTCAGCAGTTAGGCTGAGACAAGAGGAGCAGTCAGCTTGGGTTATACAGTAATAACCTGCCTCAAAAGGGCAACGAACCTTCTGACAGACCTGTGGTGTAAACTACTAATGGTAGCAGTAGTTAAGTGGTATGGATGCAGCGTCAAGTTCTGGACAAGCTCTTTTGACTTTCATCTACATAACAAAACTGAGGGCACGGCAGTCATTACTTCCTTGTAAAGTAGTGAATGATCACAAACCAGATGTACAAAAATGTAGAGGTCAAGTCCCACCCTCCTTGGACTTCTCTGCTACAGAATGAAAAAAATTTACACACCCACAATTGACTGGGACAAGGTCACTTTGTAACCCAGGCGAGCCTCAAATTTACAACAATCTTCCTGCCTCAGTCTACCAAGTTATAGTCTTTGTTTTGTTTTTTTCCAGATAGGGTTTCTTGGTGCAGGCCAGGCTGTCCTTGAATTCAAAGAACTGCCTGTCTCTGCCTCCCAAATGCTGGAATTAAAAAGTGTATACCACCATGCCCAGCAAAATTATATTCTTAAACTCATCAAAAAGCCTGAAAAAATGTTAGGTCAGATACTGAAGTGGCTATTGAAGGCGGTGGGGGGCGGGGGGGGGGGGCTCATGATAGCCTGAGATAAACTGTAACTGGGCTCTGTACCTGCAACATGCCAACCTCTCCACAAAGTTCTAGTCAATCAGCCTTGCAGAAGGCTCAATGCAAGTGAGGGTCTTTCCCGGAGCATGTGTTCTCAACAGTGTAATTCCATACCTGTTTACAAAAAGGCTGCCAGGAGACACAGTGGAAAAATAACTTTGTAAAAATAAAGCTTGTACTTCAGTTGAAATTTTTCATACCAGAAAATTAAAAATATTGACTTAGGAAATAAACAAAAAGGGCTGATTTAAATGGTTTTGTTTGTTTGTTTGCTTGTTTTGTTCTGTTTGCTTTTTTGGTTTGTTTTAAGGGTCTCAGGTTGTTGAAGCCGGTCTAGAATCCTGGTCCTCCCGCCTCCACCTCCCAAAGTACTAGGACACAGGCATCAGTTCCCATGCCTGCTTTTAGTTTATCAAAACTTCTTTTTTTTTTTTTTTTTGGTTCTTTTTTTCGGAGCTGGGGACCGAACCCAGGGCCTTGCGCTTCCTAGGCAAGCGCTCTACCACTGAGCTAAATCCCCAGCCCCTCAGTTTATCAAAACTTCTGATTCGTGTTTTTCACAATCTAAAGATCGCCAATAGACAATGTCAGTTACATATAATCTTAAGTCTTAAAAATCAGTAATAAACCTTTAACTTCTTTTAAACTTGTAAGATATCGCTATCTTTTATCAATAAACATGTACACAAACACACAGAAGCTGCTGTACTTGACTTCATCCAAATGAACATTTGAATATAATCAATTTAACAACACTTTCTCCTTCCTTCCCTCCCCCTCCCCCTCCCCTTGCCTCCAACAGAAAGTGATGGGCAGTGATTACGGGCAGGCATCACCACACCCAGATTTGGTGCTGAGGACAGAGTCCGAGGCCTCACCCAGGCCTGGTGCCCTACTAGAGAGCGTGAAAGCCTGCTTTGGTTTTGAGGCAGGCTCTTGCTCTGTAGCCCAGGCTGGTCTTGCACTCACAGCGATCCTCTGCTGTGCCTTTCCGGTGCTGGGATTGCAGAAGTGAGTCGAGCTCTTGACAATTTTTTTCTTTACCTGATTTATATGCGCAAGTCTTCTTTCTCCCATGATTCCTAGCTGGCCACGGTGCCATACTTTAGTTCTATCTCTTGGGAGACCAAGACAAGAGGACTGCCACAAGTCTGAGAGTGACAGGCTGTATAGCACAAATCACGACAGCCAGGGCCACGCTGCAAGACCTTGACTCAATCAAATTAAGCCAAAAGCACACACATTTTGCTACAACCACCTTTAGTGATGTATGCATTTGGTAAAACCTCACATAATGAACATTAGTACAAATAACAGCTTTTAAGAAAACGAATGCAGATTTCCAAAAACCTATGGGATTCTTTAACAGGGGAACTACCATGTTAGCGACAGTGTGTGATCACTACCAGTGTGGGCAGCTTTCCGTGACTACCTAAGGAAACGAGCCGAGTGGTCAGACTCTGCAGGCAGAGGTGGGGGAGAATCGGTGCGAGTTTGAGACCTGGTCTACTTAAGACAGCTCTGGAAAGGTCAGGGCTACATAGGAACCCTGCCTCAAAAACAGTACTAAATAAGGTTTTTTATCTTAAAAACCCATAAAAAGACAGAAAAGCAGTAAAAGAAAAACGAGGCAGCCATGTTTACGAGAAGAACATTCGTGAAATGCCCGGCCTGGGTGAGGTTTCAGACTCAGCCCCCAGCACCAGATAAAACTGGGTGTGGTGGTGCAGGTGCATGCCTGCAGTCCCACCACCTTTTACTGGAGGCAAGAGAATCAGGGAAGGAAGGAAAGAAGGAAGCTAGCAAGGTATTTTAGCCAGAACCATCTAGAATGTGCCTTCTAGTTGGAGTGTGTGGCCCAAGAGAACCAGGGGAAGGCAGCAAGGTGAAGCACACAATACTTTATTCCTGTGATATAAGCCAGCGCTATCCCCCCATCCCCACCCAACCTCTAGTTTTTTTTAAGACAGGATTTCTCTGTGTAGCCCTGGTTGTCCTGGGCCTCACTCTGTAGACCAGGCTGGCCTTGAACTAAAGGAGCAGCCTGCCTCTGCCTCTTGTACACAGACAAGCTTATTTTCACCACAGCAGTATTTCCCTTGTGTGCTTCCCTTCCTGCCTTCAGCAGCACACGAGTGCCTGACAGAGCTATCCTAGCACTGCTGATTCCAAACGGGTAAGAAGGAAATGGAGTGACACCTGTGCAATCCAGAAGGGCACACACACACACACAAAAACTCACACACAAGAACAATTACTGAGGCAACAGGCTGGGCTGTCATTAACAAACCTGAAAGGCAGGCCAAAAAAGCTCAACGTAAGCTTTTTTTGTTTTTAACAAACAAAACAAAACAAAAAAAACCATTGATAAGCAATGCTGGACTCTAAGGCTGTTCAAATGGTGGCATAGGAGTACACACCTGTAAACCGAGAGAGAGAGAGAGAGAGAGAGAGAGAGAGAGAGAGAGAGAGAGAGACAAAGAGACAGAGAGACAGAGAAATAGAGGCAGAAAAAGACTGCAGGGCGGAGGAGGCCCAATCCCAAAGCCATCCTGGTCTGAATAGCGAGGCTTGGAGAGGGGAGGAGGAAAGGCAGAGAAAGTTCTGCAGCATTAAATGCAAAGAAACCCAAAAGACGTTATAAATCACGA
This sequence comes from Rattus norvegicus, assembly GCF_021556685.1. NCBI lineage: Eukaryota > Metazoa > Chordata > Mammalia > Rodentia > Muridae > Rattus > Rattus norvegicus. Next base: position 26,289,729 of record NC_141543.1, read on the forward strand.
CATACAATTGTAAAACAAGCAACCTAATAGCCTAGAAGTTAAGGTATCGGCATGTGCATTTTAAAACATCCCCATCAATTTGTTCCTGACAAATTATTTCTTCTATGGTAGTGAAAATGGTTTAAAAACAAAAAAACATTCCTTTGAAAGCATAGGCACAGACATTGAAGAAATCTCAGCTTCCAAACCATTCTTTAAACCATTGTAATGCACCACTTAGAGGTCCTGGGAAGCCGGCGCCTCCCCAATTTCTCCACCTGTGTAATGAGTCCTACCTTGCTTCATGGAGGAAAACAGATTTCTAAACCAACTCCTCTTTCCAGTTCTTATAGTGCACACTTTTAGAATCTTCAGTAATCAATCAATCAAAATAAATAAAAAAGTATTGGAAGATACCCAGAGGACTCACCCTTCGAAGAATATTCAGCCTATACTTCAATTTTAAATTTTCTTCTCGTAACTGTTCCAAACTTGGAGAAGCTTCTAAGTAACTACAGTTCTTCAGCCGGTCGATCTCAGCAGTCAGAGATTTAATCTCCTTTTCCTGTAAGGGAAATACACTCTCTCCAGTCCAGTCCAGTCCAGTCCAAAGGAATGCTTCCCAGATAAGGAAATCAGGTCAATGCATCCTGATTTAGTCAGAGTACAAGTTTCTGATTTTACTACCTGTATTGCTAAATCTTATAACTTGAACTAAAAACGAAACTAAAACAACAAAACAAACCGACAAAAATCAGTAAGACTTGGGGGCTTACACACGCCAGTAGTGCTTGCCTGGAGTAGGAGTGACTCTGGGTTAGATCCCTTTGGGGCAAAAGGAGTCAATATACACTTCCATCTTTTGTCATATTCAAAATCGCTCAAGTGTCTGTCTTTACCTTTTCTGGGTCTAAGTAAAATTCCCATCTCTCCAGTATCTGCTACTATAAACAGGACTGAGCAGTAAAGAGCTTGTCCATTTAACGTGTACCTCGGGGCTGCCGATTTGCATAAAGCAGTTGTTGTAACAGGGCAGACTTTGGCAAGCTGAGTTCCTAACACTCGTATCTAGGTCCGAAAAAGAAAAGAGAAAAAGGACTTGGTCCTACTTTCGTTTTTTAAAATTATGACATTGTCCCAGACCAACGCTGGCGGCTTCTTGGGAAGTTTCTGGCTGGGTCCCAGAGCACACCTGACTGCCCCATCCTGTCCAGGGCGGCCAGCAGAGTGGGCCTCGCTGGCCACTTCAGGCCCTGAGACACCCTCTCTTCTCTGAGTGACAGTCCCACGACCCAGACAAGAGCAAACGGCTGGCGGGGCAGCATGGTTTCGCAAGCCCGGGTCCGGGACTCGGGTCGTCGCCACCGCATGTGGAAGCCACTGAGTGCCTTGACCCGCCGCCGCCCGCTCCAGAGGCCTCCGCCCCAACCAGGGACAAACCTGCTGCAGCAACCGCGCGGAGCACTGAGCCACCAGACCGTCCATCCTTTCGTCAGCGACTCACATGCCAAGTAGCCGGAAGCGGAAGTGTCTAGTTTTGGCCGGAAGCGGAAATTCCTACCCTGGTCATTGTTTTCGGTCGTTCAGGGCGCGCCCTCTGCTGCCCCCTAGCGGGATCCAGGAGACACTGCGAGAGAAGCCCGGAGCAGGACTAGCTGATGTTGGGGTCAGGAAAGATGCATCTCAGGCCAAAGCTACCCTGTGTTTGGACCCTCTGTCTCTCAAGGCGCAGGCATAGGCACAGAACCCATAAACCCATCCCTCTGTTTCGTTTTGATGTTTCGAGACGGGATTGCCCTGTGTAGCCTTGGCTGTCCTGGAACTCAGTAAGTAGCTCAGAGTGGCCTCGAACTTGCCTATGCCTCTTGAGCGCTGGGATTAAAGGCATGCACCACCATTGCCTGGCAACCCATCCCTCTGTTGAACAATGTATGATGACCGAAAAGGAAAATATCCTCAAACTTCTGGAGACTGTCTGAAAGGGGGAAGACAAAACAGCTTTCGTTTTCTGATCTTTGTCCTTCCACCTCCCAAGGGCTACGATAACATGGATTTACCACCAAGATGGATTTAGTTCACCTTAAAATTTACTTATCTTCATCCTTAACATTAATATCAATGAATCTATGGGCTTAGTGTGCGGGTTATAAATGCCACATATTGGGGCTGGGGATTTAGCTCAGTGGTAGAGCACTTACCTAGGAAGCGCAAAGCCCTGGGTTCGGTCCCCAGCTCAAAAAAAAAAAAAAAAAAAACAAAACAAAACAAAAAAATAAATGACACATATTAAATAAATATATTATAGGACTTGAGAGAGGTGGTTCAGTGGTTGAGAGCACTGGCTGTTTCCCCAGAAGTCCTAGTTTGATTCCCAGCCTCCACATGGCAGCTCACAATCACCTAGAAACATGCAGTTCCATGGGATCTGATGCTCTTTTCTGATGGGTGAGCATACATGCAGACAGAACACCCACATACATAAATACATAAATTTAAAAAAAACAATAATTATTATAAGTAATAAAGAATGTAGCCGGGGTTGGGGATTTAGCTCAGTGGTAGAGCGCTTGCCTAGGAAGCGCAAGGCCCTGGGTTCGGTCCCCAGCTCCGAAAAAAAGAAAAGAAAAAAAAAAGAATGTAGCCATAACTACCTGTGTTTTCTTTTTTGCTAGGGAGAGCAGGCTGGCCTAGAACTTAGGCTTTTCCTGCTTTCCAGAATTACATCTGTCACCTCTCTGGGCTTATAGTTTTCTACACTGTCACCAGCGGTACATATACCCCGCTTTAGAGAGATGCTGCATTAAGGCACTTGGTTATCACCACAGCCCATATAAAAACGTTAACCAAAAACAACCACACACACCAAACTGTGACTGCTGTGAATTCAGTCCAGCCTGGGTTAGTGAGTTTTAGGGCATCTTTCATCCTTGGCTGTAGAGTAAGGATCTGTCTCAGGGTAAGCAAGTAAGCAAGCAAAGAAAGGAAGAAAGAAAAAGAAGTCACAAGTCACTGAGAAACGTCTGTGTCCCCATGGCATAGAGGGGCTTTGGCTTTCCTTTGGTCAGTCAGTCAGTAATTGAGTATTTGTCTTGTGTTACTGAATACTTCGTCGGGGGCTGAAATGGTGAACAAGGTGTGTCACAATATGAAGAACAATATGAAGACTAGGTGATCAGATACATATCGTTGGCAAGAAGTACCATAAATGTCAAGCCTATGACCTGATATTTCCAATTAGCTTCATTTACCCACTATCCTATGGTAGGCAGAAATTGATGACTGTCCTTACCATATTGCCAGCAATACATTTAGTTAGTAAAGTACTCTGGGAATAGCTGTACTAATGGTATGGGCCAGAGATATGAAAGTGAGTTATTCCAGAAGCATCTAGAAGATAACAAGTAGAATGTAAACTTCCCTGCTGTGGCTTAACCTTCTATAACAGTAGAGGGGTGGATCTCAGCATTGTGGTTCTACAAGAGTAGAGAATGGATCTCAGCCCTGCCGTGGATCTCCAACAGCAGAGAATGGAGCTCGGTAATTTGGTCTACAGTAGTAAACACTAGATAAACAACGCAGGACTTTAGTTGCCAATGTCTTGTCTCTGTCTGTTGCCTTTCAAGCACTGGGGTTGGCGAGCGTGTGGGAAGTAAATGGCCTGGGTCTGGAGCTCTGATGGTACATTTAAAACTGCATGCCGTGATTTATCCACAGACACAGGCATAGTCGTAAGAAAGGATGGGCAAAGGGAGAATTGGACAGAGTTCATCTTCACTTTATCTCATCTTCTGAGACTGACTCATTCTGTAGCCCTGGCTGGTCTGGAACTCACTTATATAACCCACGCTGGCCTTGGACTTGCAACCTTGTAAGTACTGGGATTATAGCCATGCTCAGCTTGGGTCGTGTTTATACGAGCAGTGACCTGGATGTGGCAGAAGAGACATTGAAATTCTAGCGCTGGGGGGCAGAAGCAGGAGCAGCAGCAACTCAAGATCATCCTTGCTAGATAGGGTAGCTCGTGCTTGAAATCCCAGAACTTGAGAAGCAGAGACGAGAGAAACAGGAGTTCAGGGTCAGCCTTGACTACATAGTGAATTAAAAGGTAGTCTGCTACATGCCAATGGGTCTTTAATTCTCTTCTTCCAGTGTTGGGATTGAACTCAGGGCTTTGTGATTGTTAAGCACACATTCTACTATTGAGCCACACCCCCAACCCCAAGACTTGGCCTCTTTATTTCTGTTTCTATTTCTTCTCTCCTCCTCTTCCTCCTCTTCTTCTTCCTCCTCCTCCTTCTCCTTTTCTTCCTCCTCCTCCCTCTCCCCCATCCCTTTCTCCCTGTCTTTCTCTCTCTCTTGAGACAAGGTTTCACTATGCTACCCCTGTCCTGGAACTCGCCATGTAGAGCAGGTTGGCCCCGAACTCAGAGATCTGTCTGCCTCTGCTTCCTGAATACTGGGATTAAAAGCATGTGCCTAGCGGAGAGACCTTTTCTTTATAAACAAAACAAGACCTAGAAAAATGGCTCTGCTGTTAAGAGCCCTTGCTACTTTTCCAGATGACTAGAGTTCCGGGCACTCGTGTGAGATGGCCCCTGACCACCTATAACTCCAGGGGATACAACTCTGCTGGCCTTCATGGGCATCTATGGATACACATATAAATAAAAGAAATCTTTAAAAACAAACAAGGCCACCCTAGACGGCAAAGTGAGTTTGAGACCAAGCTGGGGTCAATATAAAATAAAATGCACGTTGAGGTGATGGAGAGATGGCTCAGAGGTTATGAGCACTGACCTCTATTTCAGAGGACCTGGGTTCAATTCCCTGCACCCACATGGTGGCTAACAACTGACTGTAACTCCAATTCCAAGGGGATCCAACAGCCTCTTCTGGTCTCTATAGGCATTGCACCCACATGCAGGGGTGCACAGACATCTCTCCAGTCTGTTTTTAAGGTTTTCATACTGCTGAGACGGTCTCTAAGTCTTGCGTCCACTTGCAGGTGCTGGGATCACAGACATACATACACACCTATCCACATAAAATAGAAGTGAATATATTTCTTTTTTAAAATGAAGTTCCCCATTCTTTTTTTTTAAAACCCTTTATTTATTATATATAAGTACACTGTAGCTGTCTTCAGACACACCAGGAGACGGCATCTGATCTCATTACAGGTAGTTGTGAGCCACCATGTGGTTGCCAGGATTTGAACTCAGGACCTCTGGAAGAGCAGTCAGTGCTCTGAACCACTGAGCCAACTCTCCAGCCTGTGAATATATTTCTATCTATCCCGATCCATCCATCCATCTTAAAAACGTGCACCAAAGTCATGCGGATAATTCCAGAAAGCCTGAGTGAAGACAAATTCTTTTGAGATTGAGGCCAGCCTGGGCTACATAGTGAGATCCTGTCTCAGAATAATAAAACTGGGAATCATGGATGATCATAATAGTACTTTCTGTATGGTATATTGTAAAGATAAACGAGCTAAAAATTAACTTTCAGCATCTGGGTCTGTGGTGATGGGAAAGATGTGGTTCTCTGGCTACTATGTAGTCTTTGAATTTGGTAGGGTTAGGCACTGTCTTTTAAAATAATAAAACGAGGCTTAAGCTTTTTATCAGTTTTTTTTTTTTTTTGGTTCTTTTTTTCAGAGCTGGGGACCGAACCCAGGGCCTTGCGCTTCCTAGGTAAGCGCTCTGTTTTAATTACGTGCATTTGTGTATGTGGGTATGAGCACATGAGCATGACTATAGGTTACAGGTGGTTGTGAGTAGACTGGTGTGGGTGCTGGGCACCAGCCGTTCATCCTCCAGAAGAGTAGTAAGCATTCTGCTGAGACATCTCTCATGTCCCTTTAATCATTTATTTATGTGCATGGGAATTGTGTGTGCATGCGTGTCTGTGTACCACGTGCATACTTGGTATGCACAGAGGCCAGAAAGGGGGGGGGGGTCTCAGATCCCTGGGACTGGAATTACATAGAGCTGCGAGCCACTGTGTGGCTGCTTGGAATCGAATACTGGAAGAGCAGTCAGTGCCTTTAGCCCCTGAGCCATCTCTCCAGGCTCAGTTTTTAAGGACAGGATTTCATACAGCTGAGAAGGTCTCGAACCCCTAAAGGTGGACACCTTCCAGGTTCTGGGATGACAGACATACGCCATCAGGCATTAGGTTCCAAAAGAACCGAGTAGTCACATTAACCTAATGGACAAATAACTGTAACGTGCAAAATAAAAGAAAATCAGAAAAAAAAAAAAAAACCCAAAACAACAGTTTCCAGGATTGGGAGATGAGTGAAATCAAGGAAATAAAAGTGAAGGCTTCGAGGGAGACAAATGGACAAGAAGCTCTTTCTTAAAAGGCCACTTTATTGATAGCGAGAGATCCAAATGCAGTTCTCTGCGGCCCTCCCCTCACTCCCGCAGCAGCGTCACTGGGTATCTGAGATGGGCGTGGCCTGCCGCCTGTCTGGGCTGGCCTTGCCCAGCCAGCTTCATGCTGCCTGCTTCAGGTCAGGTGGCCACACGAAGACACATCGAAGCTCACAAAGATCCGAGGACAGTCTGCAACAACCCCACGATTTCTGTACATCCTCCTCTTTGTATTATTGTACAAAATAATGTTAACTAGGACAGGTTAGCTGTGCCGTGCCACCTGCGGGACCTCCTCGGAGGATTATCGCCCTTCAAATGCGACTTCTTTTTTTTTTTTTTATTGCAGGGAAACCTCTAAAAGTTGTTGCTGTACAAAAAGAAAACTCTAGACAATTTTAAGACTAGCAGCCGCTTAACGCTGCTTTAGTTCATTTAAATTCTTTCCCAAAAATACATTCCTAAATATACAAACTATACAATCTTGTCATTTTAATGCTGGTTTTTTTGTTTGTTTGTTTGTTTGTTTTTGTTGTTGTTGTTATGGTTGCTTTGTCATTTTTTTTTTAAATAATATCAAGAAAACCTGAACTAAAAAAAAAAATCTGTTTGTCTTCAAACCAACGAGAGCGCTCGGGGACCTGTGACTCGGTACCTTCACATAATGCCTCATAAATAACTTTAGTCACAGTCAGCCGTCACAGCATGGTCCGTGCAAGAAAGGAAATACTTTTCTGGTGGTTAGACGTCATCGGCAGAGAGAGCTGGGATGTTCATCCGAGGCCGGGTGAAAAATGCCATTTTCTCCCTGTGATGGAAAACAGGTGTTTCAACCTCACTTGTGGTGTGTGTGTGTGATATATATATATATCTATATATCTATATCTATATGATATATGATATATATATGTATATATATATATATATATATATATATATATGATAAATCTTTCTGTTCTGGGTCAGGGCATTATGCATGCCAAGCACACAGTCTGCCACTGAGCTACACCCAATCCATTTGCTATATACTGTAGGATACTTAGTGACAGCCCTGGCCACTATTAAATGCTGTTAGCATGCCTGAAGTCTGGCTGTGAAATCTGAAATCTGTGGACGCTGAGCATGGTGGTACACGCCTCTAGTCCCAGCATCTTGAGAGGCTGATGGATAAATCATGGGTCCGTGATTTTGAGGTCTTAACCATCTTTAAAAACAAACAACAAACCACACATTGTCAGATAGCCTTTGCAGCAAGCGACACAGGAGACAAAATCATGCCTGACCCATTAGCATGATCAAGTACCTTTTGCTCAATGCAGGAAACACATATACACATATATGTATATAATTGTGTGTGTGTGTGTGTGTGTGTGTGTGTGTGTGTGTGTGTGTACATGAACATTGGTTTATTTTTGGTTTTCCTGTGTGTTTGAGGCAGGGAACAAAGGTTGGTCTTGAACTCACAGTGGATGGAGGATGAATCTAAATCCCTTTGTGTTGGAAGCCCCGCACCAAGTGACATGTGTAGGCCCAGCAAGGCAAGCACAGAGCTGTGATTCTATGAGGCAGGCAAGCAAGCAGAGCCAGGAAATTCCCCTTTTAGCACCCCACTCCCCTTTTAGCACCAGCCAGGCCCCTGCAATCACCAGTACTGGGAAGTCTGAGAGGAAAGGCTGAAGCAGGTGGCTCATTCATTAAACAAGAGGGTCTCACGAATTGGGCTGAGCTGCACCGTAACAGAGCACCATGATGCTCCCAGCGCTATGGGAGCATGGCGGAGGGTGAGCATCTGTTCCCGTGTAGGTTACAGCAGTGCTAGCCACAGGGGCAGTCAGTGCCCAGGAGCAGGGTGAGCAAAGGCGATGAGGACCAGGTGGGCCAGCGGGGTAGCGGAAGGTGTCAGACTGGGATCATCCACTCACCTGAAAGACTGCACTTCCGGGGGCTCCTTACAGCTCTGGCCTCGGAGCCTGTGCACGTCCTTGGCAGCTGCCCTCATCATCTTGTCGGCCTGCAACTCGCTCTTGTGCTCCCCGCGATCCACCTGTGAGGCAAAGCAAACGAGGGCGTGGCGTGGCTCGGTGTCAGCAATGCAGAGTCTGTACCTAGGGTCTGCCTTGTGTAGAAGGATAATGGGCTATGCTCAAATCATCTCCCCGAGGACTGAGTATTGAGGCAGGGACTGGAAGCCCGGATGTGTGTCTGAAGGGAATGTGATGGGAGACACCTAGTGAAGTCTGCTTCTTACCTGCTCCTCAGGTGTCGGGGAGGGGAGATTTTACAGTCGTTTTAATTTTACAGACCAAGAAAATGACTCCATTTTTTGGTTTTTCTTTTGATTTTTTTATTAATTTTTTTTCTACCTTAAAATTTTATTTATTTATTTTATTAAATTTTTTTTAAAAATGCATTTAGTTTTATGTATATGAGCACTCTATCTGCATGTATCCCTGCAGGCCAGAGGAGGGCATCAGATCCCATTACAGATGGTTGTGAGCCACCATGTGGTTGCTGGGAATTGAACTCAGGACCTCTGGAAGAGCAGTCAGTGCTCTTAACTGCTGAGCCATCTCTCCAGCCCCCTTCATTTGTTGAACCGTTTTGTTTTGGTTGTGGTTTTTGTTTCTTGCTTGTTTGTATCTGAGACAGGGTTTCACTCGAGCTTAGTCACCTAGACTAGAATTCAGTATATGGTTTAGGCGGTATTGAACTCCTGGTAATTCTCCTGCTTCAGCCTTCTGTTACGAGCATGGCCCACCTGGATAAGGTGGCTTGCTGTATCTGATGAAGGATTCATGGTGAGTGGGGCTCAATCGTAAGCACTTACATTAAAAAAACATCCACAGAAACACTGGTAGAGCGAACCCAAGGGCCTCCCATGTCCCAACCCCTCAGGAGGCCGACAGTGGGATCACAGGACTACTGAAAGTCAGCCAGCATCGGCACTTACCCTCTTCTCCAGCATCCTCAGTAGGAGGCGGAAGCGCTCATCTTCACGCAGCCATTGTGGCAGCTCCTTCTCCCCGTGGTTCTTGGCTTGCTCCAAATGCTCCTTCAGTTCCTTCAGCACTGAGATCTCCTGAGTCAGCTGGCTGTGCCAGGTCCTCGTGGCCTGCAGGTCTAGTTCTAGGTCCAGCGAGGTGCGGATCAGGCGCTCTGTGCGCAGCGACTTGACGGACGAAGGCTGCGGGGAAAGGAGATGACGCCCGTGCTCACCAGAGGCTTTAGCCCAGAAATCCCACAGATCCGAGTCCCCCCGAACCCCAACGCCAGCCTTCCTTTATGTGCAGGTGCCCTCCCCTTACAGAAAACACTCTCACGGTCACACAGCACGTGTCCCGTGCACAAGGGACCCTGTTGTCCTGCCGCTCCAGTTCCCCTCTTTTACAACAGCCCTCGGAAGGCTCAACTGTTAGCATCCACACAGCCTGGGTTCTAGGTTAGAGTGGGTGAGGCGCAGGGAAGAGCTGGGATTCCTGCGCAGCGCTTACTGCATTTGCAGTGATTCTGGGAACGCGGCCAGAATGCTACCCTGCCCTCGGGTTCTGTCTCAGTGCACATCATACTGGGCATCTTCTTGATCGTGTGCCTCCAGGAGCCAGACTCCGCTCAAGAATTTGGCTGAGACAGGTTGGGAATTTAGCTCAGTGGTAGAGCGCTTGCCTAGCAAGCGCAAGGCCCTGGGTTCAGTCGCCAGCTCCGAGGGAAAAAAAAAAAAAAAAAAAAAAAAAAAGAATTTGGCTGAGACATACCACAGCTTCCACGGCATGATGTTTCTTGTTGTTGATTTTTTTTTTTTTACATTTTTACAATTAAATTTTTTTTTCTTTTGGGGGAAGGCTGATATGGAAGGACTAGAAAATGAGTGGTATTGGGGTGCACGATGTGAACTTTACAAAGAATCAATAAAAATGTAAAGAGTGGGGACAGTGGTGGCACATGCCTTTAACCCCAGCACTTGGGAGACATAGGCAGGGGATCTCTATAAATTCGAGGCCAGTCTCATCTATAGGAGAATTCCAAGACAGCCAGGGCAACATATTTCATAAAGAGGGAGGAGGAGGAGGAGAAGGAGGAGAAGGAAGAGGAGGAGGGGTAGGGGGAGGAGGGGAAGGGGGAGGAGGAGGAGGAGGGGGAGGAGGGGGAGGGGAGGGGGGAGGGGAGGAGGAAGAGGAGGTTGTTCAGCCATGTGTCAGGAGAAGTGTTGTGAGAAGGGGCAAGAGACCTGCTGGAATTATTTCCGTTTTTGGACCAATCCATCCCTGAAGGCAGCCTCACAGCCCGTGGACTTGCCAAGAAGAGCAAGGGGCACGGAAAGAGCTTCAAGTGCCGCTTACCCGCTTCATCCTGACGCTGCGCCGCTCCAGGGAGTTTCGAACAAAGGGTGGCTTCTTGGACAGCGTGGAGCTGTCGCTGTCGCTTCGATTCAGCTGCAGGAGAGAAGGCAGAGGAAGTCAGGCATGGGAAGGGTGTGTTCTGGAACCATGCCCCGCCCCCTCCCAAAACGGTTCAGCGGGAACAGGACGAGGAGATCGCCTCCCCAAATTCCACCCAGACACGGAGCTTCTCATTCCAGGCTTCACTCTGGACTTCCCGTCCCCCGTAGGTGTGGCGAGCGCCATTGCCTCCACATGACCCTGAATTAGATGGGATGGACACCGTGCTGCATCCTCATGGCACTGTGTGAGGACAGTCACCATGTTATGTACAGGGCCTAGAAGCTCACGAGTCATAGAGCCCACCCAAAGCCATTGAAGAGCTGCTCCGCAGGGTGCAACAAGGCGGCATCACTGTAAGACGTACTGTCCCTTTGTCCTACCACGCAGAGCTGCTTACATCTACTTGTCCCTGTCATCTAGAGAGCCCACCGGTAGTGACCTAAAAAGAACCACTTTGGAGACAGATACATGGGCCAGAGATAGAGCTCAGTGTACAGCATGAGCTGAGCACACGTCGGGTCTTCAGTGCTGCAAGCAAAGAGATGCATGGGGTGGGGGAAAAGAGGGTGCCCCAAGGCAGAGGAGACACACCCATGTAGAGAAAGACTCTGCAAAAGTTGGGCTCAGCCATCTTCCCCACTCAAATTCCTCCATCGTCCATTTTCCATGCTTCCCCAGAGGCCCCCACTCTCCTGAGGACAGGGTGATTTCTTGGTTGGGTCTTGTTTCCTAAAGGGGAGGGGTAAATGTGCGCTGTGCTACTGCATCTGACTGGCAGCTGGCGGGTCACCGCTGTGGGTCTCTACTGAGAAGCTAGTGGTGTCATTATTTTCGGGGATAGTTATCATTATTAAAGATAAAAGTCCCATGCCAGGCAGAGTCTAAAGCAAACCAGACACAGGGCGATCGTGGTGAGCACGCGGGCGGAGCCCCTAACTCCACGCTCGGTGACTTAGTTGTAGCTTCATTCAGACAAACGTTCCCGAGAGACAAAGGTGGCTTCACAGTTCCCAAGCCGAGATCACCAACTGGAGACTCCATGCTAACCCAGACCCAAACTGTGCACAGCACTGTGGAATTCATGGACAGACTCGTACTGGTTGCGTGAGGGACCTGAAGACAGCCTCACACTTAAGTGTTTCAATTAGAGGTGGCTATTATTAATCTACTTACTTATTTAATGTATATGAGTACACTGTAGCTGTCTTCATGCACACCAGAAGAGGTTTACCCATTGCAGATGGTTGTGAGCCACCATGTGGTTGCTGGGGACTGAACTCAGGACCTCTGTAAGAGCAGTCCGTGCTCTTAACCACTGAGCCATCTCTCCAGCCCTGGCTTTTTTTTTTTTTAATTTTAAAAATTTATTTATTTGTTTTTTCGGAGCTGGGGACCGAACCCCAGGGCCTTGCGTTTACTAGGCAAGCGCTCTACCACTGAGCTAAATCCCCAACCCCCAGCCCTGGCTGTTAATTTGTGTGTCATACTTCCTCAATAAAAGTTATCAGGGAAGTTGATCCTTAAGACCCAGAGGTTTATATATTAAAGATCAAAGTTATTAGACAACAGGGAAGACCACATTCATTCTTTTTTTTTTTTCCTTTTCTTTTTTCGGAGCTGGGGACCGAACCCAGGGCCCTTGCGCTTGCTAGGCAAGCGCTCTACCGCTGAGCTAAATCCCCAACCCCCACATTCATTCTTGAACTTCACGTTTTTGTTCGTTCTAGTTTTTGGAGACGAGGTCTCATGGAGCCCAGGTTGGCCCTGGACCAGCTATGAGTTGAAGCCAGTCCTGACTCTCCCAGCTCCACCTCCTAAATGCTGGAATCACACAGCTATCCCATCGTGCAAGTTTTTAAAGTCACTTCCTCTTATTTCCAGAGATTCTAATAGGTTTAATCTCAAACACGATAGCGAATCATTGCCTTTTCACCTGCTTCTATCTCACAAAGCAGGGAAAGAGGAGGCAGAGAATTACAGTAATTTCACGTCACAGGGAGCATCAGACTCGTGGTTGCAGGCCAGTAGCTCCTGCTTGTCGGAAGGCCGAGGCAGAAGGATTACAAAGTCAGAATCTGCCTGAGCTCTAGAGTAAATGCAAGGCTGGCGTGGGTGACAGAATGAAAGTCTGTCTCAAAATAGAAAGTAAAAGAGACTGTGGCTATACCTGGGTGCTGGAGGACAAGGCCCTGGGTTTAATTCCTGTGTGTTATAAGATAACAGTAGTTAATAAATAAATAAGGTCCCGGGAGAGAAAGTCAGAGGACTGTGTGCACTTGGTCAAAGCCAAGGACAAGTGACGAAGTGCTGCTGAAAACATACAGGTGTGGTGGACTGCTGCAGGAAACAGAATTCGCTGTACCTGTCCTGGACACAGAAATCCAAGGCAGGGTGACTAAGTAAGTGTCATGAAGCTAGCAGGAGCGATGATCAGGCCACGGGAAACCTTGGAGGAGGTGAGGATGAATGGCAGCAAGTGGCAAGCTCCAGAGTTAGCCACTAGCTCTCTGCCCTAAAGTCAAGTAGGCGGGCTCCTGGAGCCTCAGTTTTCCCATCTACAAAATGGGTACAAATGCAACTGGCCTTTTAGTGTAGTTTGTAAGATTAATAATAAGAAAACATTTTGGGGCTGTGGAGACGGCGTAGTGGATAATAGAATTTGCTGCCCAACACTCATGTCAAAAGGCAGGAGTGGCCACAGAATTCCTGGGGTAGAGACAGGAGGATCACTGCCAGCTTAACTCTAGGTTTAGTCAGAGATGGTGTCTCAAGGAAATAAGGCAAGAGTGATAGAACAGGGCACTGGATGTCCTATTCTGGCCTTCGTGTGCATGCATGAAAGCATGTATATATTCTATGCAAACACACGTACCAGTATGCACACATCCCAACCATACATATAAACACACACTCAGGGGCACATTACATCCCAACCATACAATATATACATATAGATACACTGAAAAATAAAAATAAAGAAAATTAAAAAAAACTTATTTTTTTTGGTTGGTTTAAAGTGCAACTCCAGCCCAGGACAGAAAAGTGCATTTTGTGATTCTCAGTCAGAAACGAGGCTGGTCTCTCGGTAGAGAAGCTGACGGCCTCCGTCTTGTTTCCAAGATCCTTACAGATCAGTTAGGCCGGTACTAGCCTGTCGGTTGCCTGCAGTTGCCCTGGGCTTTGAATCTCAACTCAGCAGAGTTTGCCAGCGCTGAGCCTTTCCCATTTAGGCGGGCTAGTTGCTTGTGTTGCATGACTGCACCACGCCTGCCAGCATCTCAGGGGGACGCTCCCATGGCAAGTGGAGAAAACAGCAGTCCAGTTGGAGTTTGTGTGGCCCGTGGTGGCAGGAGACTGACAGAGGCATCGGGATGGAGTGCCCAGTCCTAGGTGCCATCAGACACTTGAAGCCACAGTCAGCACCATCTTCCCAATTTACATGGTTCTACCATACACGCATAACAATTAAGCTTTGATTCATAAAAACACAGAGGTTGGAAATAACTTCCTACAGATCTCAGTAACTTCAGCATATAAAGAAAAGAAAGAGTTTTTCTTTCCTCAAGTCAGAATGTTTGCCTTTTCCTAAGGGAAGTCTGGACGGCTGTGGCCTCAATGGCAGACCCCACTGCTCTTGTCTTTTGGGTCATTATGAACGTAAGTACTGGGAAACCACGGCACTGATAACAGATGGCTAATGGTGCTGGACGGACGGGTCTGTGGCTAAGAGCACCAGCTGCTCTTGCAGAGGACCTGAGTTCAGTTCCCAGCACCGACGTCAGGCAGCTCACAACTCCAATTCCACTTCGGGGAGATCCAACAGCTCCGTCTGGCTTCCACAGACACCTACACCTGGTGTCTATGCTCAGACAGACACACATTCACTGAAGGAGGAGAGTTGGCTACTGTGTAACTAATGGATGGGCGGGCTGTACAAACGAGTAACACTTCACTTCTCCAGGGCAACAACTCAGCTATCTATGCTAATCCGGATGATAAACAAGCACTAATTTCCCCTGATGTAGCCAACCACTGATTTCCCTCAGCCTGTTCTGAGGACTGGCATTCATTTATTTGATTTTTCACTGCATGCTCATGAGGTAGTTGATCTGCAAAAGCTGAGGTCTTAGCTATTACCCCAAAGGCTTCTCTGACTCCTTTGGTCACCCCCCTAACTCCAACCCTGTCTGAAGCACTGACTGGTTTTTCTCCCTACAGTTGTGAGCTGACTAAACCGTGGCACCCTTCAGTAGAATGCAGGGCCCTCAAGAGTGGTGTTCCGTGACTTCAGGATACCCCACACTTTTCCCACAGATGCCGATCGGCTGGAATGATCAGCTTGAGCCTTCACCCAGAAGAGGAGGCCTCACTTTTCACTGGGAAGGATCTTAGGGGAGGCTTTCTGGGGGAACTACGCCAATCTAATTTGCATAGTTTGAGGTGATGAAAAGAGGAAGCTTCCCATGACGTCTCATGCCTTTAGGCCTTGGAGATGGGCTCCTTGGGATAGTTCCCTCCCCTCTCAGAAACTGACAGCCAGGAGTGTGTGTGGTGCTTTCTGAATTAGAGAGTAGAAAGGAAGGCTGTTTCTACTGATTCTTACTACTCAGTGGATCTGGAAGGTTCTGGGCAGGGAAGGTAGCAAGCATCAATCACTTCAGCCCAGGACTCAGGTAAAGTATGCTTCCCTTAAGGCAGGCTGCAGATGGTTCTAGAGCCCAGGCAACCAGAATGACTGACCCCTTGGACTTGGTAGGCACCCGGACTCTGAAAGGTAAGCTGGCCCAGAAAGGGTTCACTGAATTGGATAGTCAGGAAAGAGGTGAGGACCTTATAGGGTGGCAGCTGGGGGGGGGGGGGAGGGAGAGAGAGAGAGATGGAGAGAGAGCACGAAGAGAGCATGATCGAGCTAGTGGATGGAAGGCAGAGCTCAGCTCTGGGCCAATTCATGCCATGAGAGATAATGTGGCCTGGGGTAGGGGTGGGGGTCTCACAGGGTCCCTTCCTCTACTCTTTCTATCCCTCCAATGAAGTGGAATGTAATGTCAAACACTTATTATCTCTAAATTTCTTTAAGCTGGAGATGTTAACAGTGAGATCGATTGATGAAAGGAATTGGGCTGAGGCGGAGTTCCTACCCAGCGTGGACAAGCCTAGCTAGGCTCATTCTCAGTATCTCAAAACACAAGCAAGCACTGGCTTCTACAGCCTGCGGCCAAGCTCCTGGCTAGGTCTACGGGGTCGTTAAAACCCAGGTCTACAGGGTCGTTAATACATCTGAAGGTGGCAGGATGCCCCCGAGCCATACAGCCAGAGAAGGCTCCGGAGCTCAGCAAGTGGCCATCAGGAAGAGAGGGCAGCGAGTGAACGATAAGGAAGGAAGCTCACGCTCACAGGAAGGATTTTGCTGTTGATTAACAGGCCTGGTTACCAAGCCTTTCCTTATTTTTTTTTAAACTCCCAGTACACAGGGCATTGTACAAGCCACGCTACTAGACAAGCAGTCTGCTTCATTAAGCTAAATCTCTAAGCTAGTAAGTTCTTATGTATCTTGTTGAGGGTATATGGGGTATGGGGCTGCAAGAGGTGGGAGGGTTGTAGCCCACTCTGGTCTTGCTATCCTTAAACTGAGAATCCTCCTGCCTTAGCCTATGTCCCGGGTCACAGCTTGCACCATCACAGTTAGCTGTCTTCCTTACTCTTTTTTTTTTTCTTTTTTTTTTTAACATTTTATTTATTTATTATATATTATGATTACACTGTCACTATCTTCAGACACACCAGAAGAGGGCATCAGACTCATTTCAGATGGTTGTGAGCCACCATGTGGTTGCTGGGATTTGAACTCAGGACTTTGGGAAGAGCAGTCGGTGCTCTTAACCACTGAGCCATCTCTCCAGCCCCTTCCTTACTCTTTATCTACCCCCTACCCCCTTTGCCCTCATAGAACACTTAATTTTTTTTTTTTTTTGGTTCTTTTTTTCGGAGCTGGGGACCGAACCCAGGACCTTGCGTTTCCTAGGCAAGCGCTCTGCCACTGAGCCAAATCCCCAACCCCACTTAATTTTTTTGAGGTAGGATTTTATGTAGCTCGAGGCTGGCCTTGAAATTGCTAGGTAGCCAAGGATGACTTAGAATCCCTGATCCTTCTGCCGGTTCCTCTCGGCTGCTGGTACTGCAGGCTCGTGCCCTCCCACCTCCCGCAACCTGGCATGGCCTGGAGCTCTCACAGGTGTGGGCTGTCACACTCAGCCAGGCCCTTGATTTTGGTTGTGTTTTGTGGTGTAAGGGGTGGGTCTGGTGCTTCCATGCATTCAAATGGTACATGCTGTATTCCAAGACCTGGCTGCTCAGTATACCAGCTCTCATTGTGTAAACCTTGCCCCCCAAGTTATCCACGATTGGTTAGTAAAGATGCCTACAGCCTATGGCTGGGCAGAAGAGAGGTAGGCGTGGCTGAAGGTTCCAGGGCTTGAGGTCTAAGGCAGAGACTAAGGAGGAGGAGGAGGAAGTCACAGGGGAAGAAGATGTCCTAGAACAGGTGGGTCATGGCACATGGCTGTGAGAACCGGATTGTTGGAGTAAGAGAGGCCCAGGCAGAATATGGCAAGTGCTACCTTGGGGTTGTGGATGGGAAAGTAGACAAAAGAGCATGGAGGGCTGACATCTGCCCAGGTCTAGTGCTTTGAGGCTTATTATAAATACAAAGGGCTGTGTCTTTTATTTGGGAACTGAATAATCTAAGGTGGGAATGGAAACCCCCAAATAATATTCACCACAAGAGGTGGTGGCCCACATCAAACCCTGGCTGACTTTGAACTCTCAAACTCCAAAGTCCTCCAGCCTTAGGCTTTTCATGCCTTTGTTTGTACCTTTAACATTTTAAATCATAAGCAAGGCTGCTTCTTCCTCTGGGCTCCAACGGCATATTCTTTTTTTTTTTCCTTTAAAAAGTTTATTTTTTGTCTGTCTAGTGTCTATGTGTGTACACATACGGAGCCTGGAAGACTACACAGGGTGTGGTCCTCTGCCACTCTGTGCTTTATACCTGGAGAGACAAGGTTTTTTTATTGACCCCAAAGCCTGTAACCTTGGCTAGGTTGGTTGGTAGTGAGGTCCTGGGGTCCACCTGTTTCTGTGCCCAGTGTTGGAGTTAAAGGCACACGTGACTATGTCTGGCTTTTACCCGGGTGCTAGGGGATTCGAACTCAAGCTCTCAGGCTTGCACGGCAAGTGCTCTTACCCATTAAGTCACTCGGTGCCACATGACAGCTGATTTTCTTCATCAACTGAGTGAAAAGGCCCAAGGCATGGGCCTGTGTACTCCACATGAAGGGAGCCGAAGTCCATAGAGTTAACCTACAGATACCTAAGTCACACTGTGAGAGTAACCCCTACTTGTATCCAGAGTTGGAGTAGACCCCTGGCTCCTCTGAGGGGTGGGGAAGGCACCGTCGCTTGCTTACCCGACACACATACTGGCTCTGGGGTCCAGGCGAGAAGGTCTTGGAGCGGATGATGGTATTCCCTCGAAGAAATGGCCCTGGCGAGGGGGCACCCACCCGCCGGTCTTTGGGGCGCACCACTGTGGGGGATGGGGTCACGCTGTCAGTATTGGTCTCTCTGTCCACCTGTGGAAGAAGTCAATATTTACACCAATGTCCCCTGAGTCTCAGGGCCCTCTTGGTCTACTCGGCAACTCCCAGTTCTATTATTTTGCTTATGACCACAGGCACAGATGAACTTCTTGGGCTCTCCCAAGGCTGGCCCCAGCAGCTGCACCTACTGGAGTAGCCACTCTGAGTATCACCAGAGTGCCCACTCCCTCTCTTCTACTTCTGGGAGCTGGAGGAGGCACTGTCAGCTCCTGTAAGCCATGGTGGCACTCAGGTTGTAGTGTGTGCACTTAAGTACCAGCTACACCCAAGACCTCCTAGTCCCCAGAGTCCTAGCCAGTACTCTGATAATTTTCTGGACTCATGGAGGCAAATAGCAAACCTAAATAGGACCATGATGAAGCACAGTAGTATAAGCTTATAATCCCACTACTCAGGAATCTGAGTTCAAGGACAGCCTGGGCTACACAGTGAGACCCTGTCAACACACACACACACACACACACACACACACACACACACACACACACACACACACACACAGAGAGAGAGAGAGAGAGAGAGAGAGAGAGAGAGAGAGAGAGAGAGCGCGCGCGCGCGCATCTCTATAGCAGCCACCAGCAAGAGAGGACACAAACACTGCCCAGAAACTTAGCAGGAACAGCACATGCTTGAGTGTGACCAGATCGCCCTCTGGTGGGACAATTCAGTGTAGCAGCGTCACCACCCAGTGGCCAGGCACTGAAAGCTCTGCCCCAGGGCTCTGTTCAAGATTATCATGTATGTCAGCTGCAGGCATCCTGAGGGCACTTAAAATACGGGTCTCGGCTCCTGGCCTATGAGCAAGGCTGGTGTTACCATGTACATTTTATAGATGACGAAATGGAGGGTAGGTAGGAATGAAGTTAGCTACCCAAGACTACCTAACCAGTCAGGGGCAGAGTCCGGCCCTGAACTGAGACTGCAAGGCTTGAGGTGTGATTAGAGAAAGAGGGAGCCATAGAGGACAAAAGAAAAGGTAGGGATGAGTCAGCCCCTTCTGGTGCACCGTGGTCTCCAAATACAAATCACAGCACAAAGACTCCAGGGACCACTTGGGAGAGCTGTCCCCTGATGCCAAGAGCCTTTGACAGCTCAGATATAGAGACCCAGGCTGCCTCTTTTTACCTTTAATGCTGGGCACTCCTCTGCCTCCGGGGAGACCTTTTCAGCGAAGACATCTTCCTCTCCCTCCTCTTCCTCTCTCTCTTCCTCCTCAGCTACTGCCTCATTCTCGCTGGCCTCTTCCTCGTACGTCCTGTGGTGACATGTTGCTATGGTTATTTCCCCGCCCAGACACCACTCCACCTCTACTCCCCTGCCCAGAAGTGTATCCAAGCAGGGTCTCTAAGACTTATGATTGTAAGGGTATTTATCAAAAGAACCTTCAACATGCGGCTGGCTGAAGCTCAGTATCAAAGCACTTTCCTAGCATGTCTGATGTTCCAGGTTCTACCTCTAGGACCCAAACAAAATAACCAATTCTATTATTAATTTGTGTATGTGCGTGTGCGTGTGCGTGTGTGTATTCTTGTCCGTAGGTGTGCCATGTGAGTGTGAGTGCCCATGCAAGCCAGAAGGGGGCGCTAAAGATACAGACCATTCCATATGAGAAAGATGCCCTTCTACCCTATCTACATAGCCTTCCTTCAATTCCCCGGTGACCCCCAGTGTGCTTTCTGGTATTATAGACTGAACTAGATGTTTCTTGAGTTTCATATAAGAAGAGTCAGACAACTCATGCTCTATAATCCTTGGCGTCTGTGAGCATGTGTTGAAGTTCCTTCCAGGACCATCAGTAGCTCATTTTCTTTTTATTACTGAGTAACATTCCACCGGATGTGGTGTGTTTAACACTTCAATCTCTGAACACCAAACTGCAGCTGTCTCTCACACACCAATCGTCTGTAAACACCTATGGACAAGTCTTTGACATCTCCAGACCAGGCTGTCATTTCTGTTAGACACTGCAATATCGGTTAAGGTGACCAAAGTGAAACACCCCAGAACTATATTTCCCACGGATCCAAAGGTTCTGATGTCCAAGATCAAGGTTATACAGAACCTATGGCTTCTCCCAAGGTTCCTTTCTTGCTGTCTTCACTTGGTGTCTTCTGTGCTCACAAGTGCCTGGTGTCTCCTCCGGTGTCCAAATTCCCCCCTTTTATAAGAATACCCATCGGTGGATCAGGTTCACCTGTTGTGGTTTGCCCTGAAGTTATGTGTATTTTGATGCTAATTCCACTGCCCCAAGGACAGCGGTCTAGTCACTTACTCAGAACTCAGGTGACTTCACCAGAATCACCTCCCCATTGAATTTGTAAAGTACAGGTGAGGGGCAGGTACAGGATAGAAGGAGGCCTGTCATTGGAGGAGAAGGAGGGATGGGTGGGAGAGAAGTTTGAAGGAAGAGGAGGAGACTAGAAGGAGAAAGGAGAGAGACAGAGGAGAAGGTGAGAAGCCATGGCAGGTGATGTTAAGATTCTGCTCTGTGTATTTACAGGTTGTTATTAATGTTCCTAAGGGATGGATGGTACCGGGCTTTGTATGTTAAGGTGGGCAATTATATCTTATCAATTGGATCTAAGGTTATTGTGTTGTGTGTTCTTTTATGTGACGGTTTGAGTGTAGGAAAATGTGCGGCGGCAGGAGACTCTGGGCGGCCGAGGAGTTGGGATGTGTTTCCGCCAAGATATCTAGCAGATATCTTGGGGCATCGCAGTGCAGACCAAGCAGGGTAAAAGACAACCTATACTTTTTTAAAATTTTTTATATATATATTTTTTTTGGTTCTTTTTTTCGGAGCTGGGGACCGAACCCAGGGCCTTGCGCTTCCTAGGTAAGTGCTCTACCACTGAGCTAAATCCCCAGCCCAAATTTTTTATATTTTTACAACAACATTCACCCTACCCTTTGTTCATTTGTTTTGTCTTATTTCCCAAAACAGGGTTTCTCTGTCCTGGAGTTAATCTGTAGACCAGGCTGGCCTTGAACTCAGCGATCTGCCTGCTTCTGCTTCTGTTGGGATTAAAGATGCATACCTCCACCGCCCAGCTTGATTACTTATTTCTTTATGGCTCTCCTGGGATTGAATTCAGGACCCTCCCTATGCACGCCTAGGCAAACAATCGACCATGGAGCCACATCACAGTCAACAGAATCTCCTACCCCTTCCGTTAGACGCTTTGGAGTTTCCGTGCTGATGTTTTAGCTCCGTGGTCCAAACCAGATTAACATTTGGTTGAGGTGAAAGAAGAATAAAAATTAATTTTCCCATTCCTATAGCTAACTGTTTATATAGTACCGTTTGCTCACAGCCGGTACTTTGGTGACGTTACTACCCGTGCCCTGGTCCCCAGGGCTGGAAGGAACTGTGAGACTAATAAGCTGCTCATGTTGGGTTACATCTCACCCCATCTTGACGTCTCAAAAATGTACATGACTGCCAGGTCCTGGCTTCTGTGAAGCAGAGTCACCATGCTGAGCCACTAGAACCCAGTCAAAGCAGGATGCAACACAGTCTGCTGTGAGGCGCACTGTGGGGAAACACAGAATCTCTCCCAGGCTTCCCCAGTGGGGACAGTCAACCTCTGTTTGATGGAAATTCCTCCCCAATAAAGAGGGAACTTGTGATAAGGGGAGTTTTGCTAGATCCATGGGTAGCAAATGCAGAGAGGAATCTGCAGGAGCCACTCACTCACTAGCCGCCCTTCCTGGCCGCTTCAGAACGTCCACAGTGCTGAGGGGGGAGTGGATACCTCACAGGTACCCGGGCTGACAGCCTCATCCAGCGTCACTGATAGGAGCAGATAGGTGGCTTAGCCCAACTGAACACTCGCCCGCTAGGCTAGTCTCTGCTATTTTACCGTAAATCTGATCAAAACGCTCCAGGATGGGGCGGGGAGAAATAATTGCATTCAATCTCAGCAGTGCAGAGAAACAACACATAGGGCATCTTCCACCCACCGCAGCGGTAAACAAATGCAGCAAACGGAAAGTGCCAGAGACGTTTCTCCGAGCGGAGTGAGATCGTGAGCAAGCGTAGGCAACGTCAGTGGCGTCATCTGTCAAGTCACGATCACGGGCTTCATTCAGTTTGTATTTTGGCGGTGCTGGAGGCTGAAGCTTGGACTTTTGTACTAGGCAAACGCTCTGCTGCTGAGCCGTATCCTCAGCCCCAAATGTACA
Source organism: Rattus norvegicus (assembly GCF_021556685.1). Classification (NCBI taxonomy): domain Eukaryota; kingdom Metazoa; phylum Chordata; class Mammalia; order Rodentia; family Muridae; genus Rattus; species Rattus norvegicus. Next base: position 26,312,370 of record NC_141543.1, read on the forward strand.
TATTCTAGGTCAGTACAGGAGTTCGATTAAATGCTGGAGAGTGCACGCTCAGGGTATCCTTAGACTGTCGGTGGGAGTGTTTCCTGTCTAACAATCCTACCAGAGAAAGTGACACTCGAGTTGAGAGGTGACATGTTCGGGCTCAGGGACACAGCAGTGCCACCTGTGAATACTGCCTCAGACACACACACATCTGGGCTTTCACTCTCCCAAGGTTTGAGACCATTTTTTCCCTATGTTTTTCTTCTGGTTAATTACCATGCGTGTACATGAGGGAGGGTATGGACATGCTATAGAGCACACGTGGGAGTCGGAGGGTAACTTCCAGGAGTTGGTTCTCTCGCTCTACTGTGTGGAGTCCGGGGATTGAACTCAGGTCACCGGGCTTGGGGGCAAGCGCCTTTTCACACTGAGCCACCCCGCTGCCCCTTCCGTGTTTTCTAACACTGTGAGTATTGTTTTGCCTGTATCTCTCTAAAAGAAACAAATGCAGTTTTCTACTGGAGAGTGGTGATATGACTCTGCCCTCAGAGAGCTGGAGGCCAGTGTTGTCACAGAACAGATCAAGAGGGAGAAATTCCCCTCCATTCGTGCAATGAAGGCATCTAAACAGTTAAAGCGAGAGGGGGGAGAGGTTAGCAGAGAGGCATTGGGCCTTAATACTGCAGGTGCCCTAGTGCCAAGGGCTGACCTCGGGAGACCTCCCCTGGACTCCAGAGAGGAGCAGGTGCATCCAAGCTGGTGATCGCCCCAGGATCAAAAGCCACCTCCGGGCCTGGGGAAGGGAGCTGCAGATGGACCTAACCCACCACAGCAGTTCTGGGAGGCCTGGCCCTCTTTGTAAGTTGGCATCTGGGAAGTGTGAATGGCAGGGGGTGGGGAGAGAGGGGGCCACGAGGGGAGCAAGAACAGAAGGTGGTTGCTAGGAGACAGCTTGAAAAGTCTCAGCGTTAGCTTGGAATTCCGGAGAAACCACTGATCTTGTGCCAGGGTGTGGGGAGAGGGGGACCTGGGCTGATTCTGGCATCAGACCTTAGCTTGGGTGACTGTCAGCATAAGGGTTGCCAGGGACAGAGAGAGTGAGATGGACACTGTGACCAACCCAGAGACAAAGGGATACAAGATTCCAGTGGCCTGGTATGCTCTTTGTCCCAGGGAGAAGTGGCAAAGGAGCATGTATGTCAGCAACTATCACCAATGGGCCCAATCTGGCCCGCAGCTTTCTTTTCCTGGGCAGTTGAAGCTGCGAATTGCTTTTATATTTATACTCATTTTTATGTGGTGACGGTCTCAGAGCCTTGAACGCATCGTGTGGCCAAGGATAACCTTGAAATTTGATTCCCCTGCCCACACCTCCAGAGTACATGCATTGGAATTATAGGCCATGTGGCATCACACCGAGTTTGTGGAGTGCTGGGGAATTGAACCCAGGACTTTGTGCATGCTAGGCAATGGAAACACACACACACACACACACACACACACACACACACACACACCCCAGCCCATTTTTAAAATATCTTAATAAGGGGTTGGGGAATTAGCTCAGTGGTAGAGTACTTGCCTAGCAAGCACAAGGCCCTGGGTTCGGTCCCCAGCTCCAGAAAAAAAAAACAAAAAAAACAAAACAAACAAAAAAAAATCTTAATTAAAAGGGTAACAATCATTGTGGCATGAACAAATGCTAAGAAATGTCAGCTCCAGCATCCATAGATAGACTGTTGACAGAACACGGGCTCGGCCACCAGCTACCCAACGGCCCATGGCTGCTTTCGCATGGTAGAGGCAACGTGAGAGACACAGCGGAAGCTGTATGGCCACAGCAGATTGTATTTACCATCTGGTCCTGTCCCGGAAACATATGGTGACCCCTGGAGTTAAAGATTGTATGGGGAGGCTCCTTCCAAGATCAATTACAAAATCTGGGACGCCAACAATGATAACAACAGAGCTATTGAGCATGTCTTTTAGGTTTTCGACTACAATAGAAAGTCTGCTAACCCTGCTCCTTGCAGCACTGCTCTCAGCAGCCAAGGTATGGACCAAGCCAAGTGTCCATTAGCAACCAGGGTCTGTGTACACTGAATGCTAGTCAGCCATGATAGCTGTTACATGACAACACGTAAGAACCTGAGGGACATTAGGCTAAGACCAACACTGCACCTTCCCTTCTGTATGGAAACAAAAAGTTGACTTCACAGAGAAGGGAGGATGGTAGTTGCAAGAGAAGAGGTCACATGGTACTCACCATGTGACCCAGAGAGGAAAACAAGTTCTGTCTGCCCAGTCTGGCCACAGTTAACAGTGGGCTGTGGTTAAAAACGGCTAAGAGAGACTGGGCATAGCATAGGCAGGGGCGGGGTGGGAGTGGGGTAAAAGGATTATCCAGAAGTCGGAGAGGAACCTGGTCTGCAGAGTGATCACCAGGCTAGCCAGGGCTCCATAGTCAGAGGCTATCTCAAAAACAGAACAAAAGCTAGAAGAAAGAACGAAGTCCGCACATTGCTCTATGAAGAAGCGACATCGGCCATTCTCTCCCTGTGACTATGACATACTACAATTACCCAAACACGATACCGTCTCCTGCATGTGTACAATAACTACTTGTCAGTTATTTGGGGGAAGGGGAGGGTGTTCGAGACAGGGTTTCTCTGTGTAGCCCTGGCTGCCCTGGAACTCTGTAGACCAAGCTGGCCTCAAACTCAGAGATCCACCTGCCTCTGCCTCCCAAGCGCTGGGATTAAAGGTGTGTGCCACCACCACCCTGTTACATGTAGATTTTAAAAAAGAGTGTAGCTGGGTGTAGTGGCACATTATACTAAAAAAAATCCCAGCACCCAGGAGGCAGAAGCAGGTGGCTCTCCGGGGGAGTTCAAGGCCAGCCTGGTATACATAGTGAGTTCCAGGACAGCAGGGACTTCAAAGTGAGACCTTGTCTCAAATGACAACAGACGAACAAAAAACACTTTGCTGAGGGTTATACAAAGGCAGCATCGAAACCCTAGCAGAGGTCTCGGCTGCTGATGTGTTCGGTGCCATCTTGCCGACCTTGTGAAAGAATCCAGCAGCATTGAGCCGCATGGTATGGGACACTATCGCACAGTGGGGTCGCTCTTGTCTGGACATTCTGATTGGCTCAGAGAGAGAGCCTCCCAGGGTGGGAGGTCTTCAGCCTGGCTCCACTGGAGGGAGCATTTTCTTCTGAAGTTTGCCTTTCTCCAGCTCCCCTCTGGGGTGGGGCTAGTTCCTCTGCCTCAGATCCATCTCTGCCTCTGTGCTTCAGTGGCCAGGACATGATTTTCACATCTAAGCAACAGTGGCCATTTCTCAATCTCCCGCACAGCCAAGGCTGGCCAAGGACAAACACGTGGACGGTGCGCTATGTGACTTGCAGAAGAACTTCTGGGCTGTGAACTACACAAGCATGGTCATCCTGAATCTTTCCTGGTAGATGACTGCTTACGGCAGAGGATACGACAGTCCTCTTGTCCTTATAAAGCAGCCTTAAGGATGAGGTCTCGTAGTAAAGAGAGCAAATCAGGGGCGGCGGCAGGAGTGGGGTGGGATGGGGTGGGTGGGGGGTGGGGAGAGAGGAGGACAAAATCTAGGTTCCCAGTTAACAGTGTGGATTTTGGGGCTTGGATTATTTCTTTCTGTTCTTAAGTAACAAACAACTTCAACAATTTCTTCCTCTCCTCTTTCTGGTGCTGGGAATTGAACAGAGGACCTTATGCATGCTTGGCCAGTATTCTGTCAGTGAGCTTCATTCCCAGCCCAGAACTTTCCCTTTTCTCTTATTTCTTCCATCTATCCCTAGCAACTAAGTACAAGTCTTACTTGTACAACGCACAATGCCCAATCCACGACCACTGATTTAAATTTAAAATCTATAGCAGGGTTCAAATTTTGTGCTTGCGCGCGCGCGCGTGTGTGTGTGTGTGTGAGATCTATCTAGGTTGGCCTTGAACTCACAGCAATCTTTCTGCATACGTCTCCCACGTGCTGGGATTACAGATGTGAGCCACCATGAGTGTTTTGTTTTAAGCCCGAATAAATCTCACCACACCAAAACAAACAATAACATCAGGAGGGAACAAGGCACAGGGGATTCACAAACTGGGAAAGGGTTTTAGGTGCCACTGTGCTAAGCTAGTCTTTTTGCTCCAAGTGACTGTAAGCACAGGTCTTTGATGCTCCCCAGGGAACCTGGCCATGGCCACTATGTAGTCAGAGACCTCTGTGTCTAGCTCCAGGGCGTGCATTCACTTACCAGCTGCCCTCCAGTGTCTGGGAGCTGCTTCTCCCCTCCTGCCTCTTCTCTAGTTCCACAGCTGTCTGTTCTAGCAAGGCAGACACGGCATCCTGCAGAGACAGACAGAGTCCTCCAGGTCAGCAGGATCCTGGGTGCTACCATACCTACCAGGCAACCCAGCCATGTAACCTTTCTAGAGAACACAGGGGACATCCCAAAGGCTGGTTCGGCCAAGCATCTGGCCTCTGGTCACTCATACATGGGAAGTATTGTTTTGGTCTCATTAGGCAGTCTGCAGAGCGTCAATCTCTGTGTGGACCTACCTGGCAGAGTTAGTTTAACAGCGAGGGGACAGCATTATAGATGTGACTGTCTGTCAGAGTCTTTGTGTCACACAGAACATCAAGGGCATATGGATCAAGGGAGAGGCAAGCACTGTGTGTCTCGTAACAGAGACACCACGGCAAGCGTGCGGTGGTGGGTGTGGGTGTGGGTGTGGGCTGCAAATACCGAGGGCTTCTAGGAGAAGGAACCGAGTGGGGTCATTACCGAGGAACATGGACCTGAGAGAATGAGTGAATCTCTCTGACCCTCATTTTCTTCCAATAAGCACTGGGAAAGGCCGTTATGAAGATAAACTTTCGTGATGATCTAAGCACAGGAGAGTAGCCGGGCAGACGGTATTCAGTAGACAGCAGCTTTGGCTTTCCTGTCACATGATTCATCTGCCAACATCCTCAGCTCTGCGGCCCCCCCACCCCGACCCTGAAACCCCTGACAAGTTCTTACGGGTAGGGAATAAAGATGTAAAATTAACTAAGGTCCATGATGCATAGCAGAGCAGCTCACTGGACCACACAGACACCATGCATTTGCAGAGGGAAGCCATGAACTACAGGCAGCTTAGCGGATGCTTGTCTCTTTGGTTTTGGTTTAGAAACGGGGTCTCTTTCTGTAGCCCTGATGCTCCTAGAAATTGCTTTGCAGACCAGGCTGGCCTCAAACTGGCCTCAAACTTTCAGTAATCCTTCTCCTTCTGCTGGATTACAGGAGCATACTTTCAAATCAAAGCAAGGAAAACATTTTCGAGTAACTCAGAACAAGCCAGGTGCCATTTACAACTTGCAACAAGCACTCACTGTATCCATTTCTTCAAAGTTTTGCCCAAACTGTATCAAACTCCTTACTAGACATGGAAACAAGTGGCTCAGAGGCTTAGAGATGTGACACAGGCTGGGCTCATCTGTTGGTTAGCCCCAAAGAGCAGAGTTCTAAACACCTTCTCCTAATTCAGGTTCTCAAGAAAGTATGGTGTTCTAGCTCCCAGCTTTCTCCTTCCTTCTGCACTTTTATTTTCTTAAATTCAGGTTCTCACGTGTGTTGGGCTAGCCCCATCCACTGAAACACTCACATAACCCTCTATATCACTTTGTAAAACTTCAAGTTTTTTTTTTGTTGTTGTTGTTTTGTTTTGTTTCTTTTAAATCAGAGAAGCGATATAAGTTACAGCAGAATATGGAAGGAGAAAATGAAAATCCATTAGAAAGTTGGGCCATGGACACATAGGGAAGACCATTCCTGCACGGCCCTCTCTTCCCATCTGCTTCCGTTTCCCTTTACCCTGGGGCTCCTCTCCTCCCCTTGGCGTGGGTTCATCCAGGTGCAGGCAGCAGGGGTGGGGCTGAGTGCCCCCCCCACCGGCCAATCAGCCCACTTCTCGCACTCACCACATGGTCGGGCCCTGGAGCTTCTGCTGGCTGGGGCTCCCTGCCCTGTTTCTTCAAGTATTTGTAGCTCAGAAGGTTGTACCAGCGGGTTGACCTCTCCCCGGACCGGCAGACCTCAGCCAGGCTGATCTGGGCACCTCCCTGTTTGGGGCAAACAGAGAGAGAGAGTATAAGTGTGTCTGCTAGTGATGACAATAATGTCAGTCTCCATGAGAGAGGCGGAGCTTCCTAATGGGGCCTCACTATGTTGCCCAGGCTAGTGAGCTTGAGGCACTCAAGGAGTTGGGACTAGGTGTATGTCACCTCACCCATTAATACACCCCATCCCATTCCTTTTAAAGATAACTTTGCAATATAACCCAGGCTGGCTTTGAATTCACTACGTCACCCACCCACATCCTGAACGCAGCCTCCTGAGTGCTAATTTTACAGCCATTATACCACCACATTCAGTGTCTCTGTATGCATAGACCTGGTGTCTCCTGGCATGGGTCTTCATGTAGCCAAGGCTGGCCTCGAACTTGCTGTTAGTTGAAGATGATATTTAACTTCTGGTCCTTCTGCCTGCCTCCCTAGTGCTGGGCTTACACAAGTGTGCTACCAGGCTCACACACGGCCCATTTTAAAAACAGGGTTGAGTTCTGCTTGTTGATACTTCTCCTGTGCTAATCTTGGTTAGGTTCTGGGTTGGGTACTAAGGGCAGTGAGGGTCACTATGCAGTCGCACTGTCTAGCAGCTAAGAGTTCCAAGGAGCACACCACCGAACAGGCAATCACAAAAGAGGTGGCTTTTACATTCCTTATGGAAGGAATTTGCCAGCATCTAGCAAGAATATGGATACATTTATTCTGTGGCTGGGGAATTGCATGTGTAGGCATTGTTCCCATGGACACTAGTTCAAAATGGCCCATAAACAGGAGCTTTCATTTTGGGTTTCTTTGAAATACTACGAGAGGTTGCTATGCAGTTGAGACTGGCCTTGAACGAATTCACCTGGCCACACTTTCTGATTGTGCTAGGATTATGGTTCACATATAGAGGCAAAACCAACTACCTACCTACCTACCTAGCTACACACACACACACACACACACACACACACTTGCACCTCGTCTGAGGTACAGAAGGTCAGATGATCATGTGTTTGACAAGAAATAACGTCGAGATGAGGAATAAACAAATCCGAAGGCTAACTATATAAGGTACATGGTAGGATCAGGGTTGATGTCAAAGAGTGGGACCTTTCCATGCACCTCTTCTTTGAGGCATACAAACGCATTGCTTAAATTTAAAAAAATGAAGAACAGTAGACTTCCCAACCTCACTCAGAAGGGAGCTGTTCAAGCACAGCATCCATCCTTTGGTGCAGCCCCAGCGGGAAGTCCTGCAGGCGGGCTAACCTTACTCATTCCTTAGGAGTTTAAGTATTTTATCCAGTCCTTTTCTGAAGAGCTCAGGATGGATTTGGGGTTCAACTCACCCACTTTTCCCTGTTTTCACATATCTGGGTCGATGGGTGTCTGGGAAGCCAGTTTGCACAGTGGGCCCCTTGAGGCGGGTCTCTTGAGCCCACCTGAGAGCCTGTCTTCTGCTTTCTCCATCTACAGGATGGGCATCTCCCATGCCAACCTGAATCTCAACTGCTCCAAACCCCAAGACCGTTTGAGCGTTATCAGGGTGCCACGAGTAAAAAAGGCCACGCCAAGTCTTTTTCTTACATGCAAAGTTACTTAAAATAGTCTATACCCCAACCTTCAGGCTAGGGACTACAAGGTATATAAGTATATACAAGGTATATCTGAAACAAATACATTTCCTATTTAGACTTGAATTCCAGCCCAAACATATTTCATTATATATGCAAATATCCTGAGCCAGTAAAACAAAACAAGACAACCCCCCTCCCGAGAAACCCCAAACAAACAACCCCCTGAAATCTGAACCAGTTCTGGTCAAGTATTTCTGACAGGGATATTCGACCTAAAACAGGAGGTACGGATCGGTGTGCAGACTGCCGAGTCTGGAGGACTAAAGCAGTTTCTGGGAGAACAGTGTGGAACAGGGAGAGGAAGTCAGCAGCTACTGACGCCTGACTATTCTGACACCCGCTTCTTCACCAATGGCAGCTATAGGCAGGGCTAGGGAGTGGGGTATTGCCAATTCAGGAATTAAATGGCTGGCATGCCCCAGGCAAGCCAATTCAGGAATTAAATTGATGGCATGCCCCAGGCAACAGAATAAATTAAATATATATAAAAGAGTAGGCATACTACTCCTTTAGTCATCCAACAAGTATTCCCTGCAGCAAGATAAGCATCTAGAACGTGATTCCCACCCTCACCCACAAGGGTTTCCTGGGGACACACATACAAGCATACTGGATACTGAAGTCCAGAACATGACTGGCCGCACCCGAGTTACAGGCCGAGGAGGGATCATGAGGGCAGTCTGGCAGCACGACCCCTTCATCAGATTGTTGTGAATGACAACAAGATGACCTGCCTGCTGGCACCAGCTTGCAGGTGTGGATAGCACTTCTCGAACTAGCAGCATTTATTCACGCATGGGTTCGACGTACACGGTGGCCTGAGCAGCCTATCAATGCTAGGGCACGTGAACAGGGGAGCAAAGGGTCCCAGGAAGCAGCGTGTGAGAGCGAGGAGGGGCGTCCAGGGTTTGTGCGATAACAGCGAGGACTGGTATGTTTCAGAGGATGCCACACAGCACGGCTTGGGTGTACTTCCTGTCCAGCTGCACAGGTGGGGGTGGGGCTCACACAGGGCAGGGCCGGAGCTTGGCCAAGTTAGGGACAGCAAGCAAGAGTGGAACAAGGGAGCTATTCTCAGAGCCGACGGTGGGGTCCGCCGAACAGGGCCGGAGCTGTGTGACACTGGCCTTAGTGTCTGGGTGGGAAGAGTGTGACGCCCCACTAACACAGGTGGTAGAATTGCTGTGGACAATCTTAGGAACTCGGGCTGTGTGTTCCTCTGGGGTCTGGGGAGGCGAGAGACTTTGGTCACCTTGAAATGTGACGCGGTTCAGCAGGAGCACGTAAGGAAGATGAATGTGTTGATTCCATGTTGGTCCTTTGTCAGTTCACTGGGTGAACGGGGCAGGTAACTTAGCCTTTTGGGGCCTTGCTCGTTCTCTAAAAGGGAGATCACTGGAGACTGCCTCCTGGGCTGAGGGTTAAACAAGGGGCTCTTGGTCCAACCGTAGGCACACAGATACTGCTTGTTAATGGTGTGGCTAATTAAATAGCTTAAAACACACTGGGGATTCCACAGCCGCAGCAAGGCAGGGAGACTCCGAGGAGTGGGAGCAGAAGAGCCCTTTCCCTCTCATGCCTCACTGCCTCTCTTCCAGCACCCAAACCTATGCTTCACGTTGTTCCCAGCAGAGGCAGGCGAGGAGGTTTCCCATTGGTCATGGACAGCAACAAACCACTGTAAGAGGAGCGCTTTGGCTGTTGCCATGGCAATCAGCAATGGCCAGACCTCAATTAGGAAGGAAGAATAAAAGGCACCCACTTAGGAGAAGAAAAACAGGATTTAGTCTCTTCTCTGTTCTGGAATTCCCAGGACTGAGGAAAGCTTTCCCGGAGGAGTCTGGGTCTGGAAGTGCTTTCCTTCAACATCCACAGTGTTTCCTAAAACCCCTTTGCCACCATTTGTACTCTCCAAGGAAGCATCGAGTTAGCAAAGAAAGGGCACTGAGGGGCTCGAACATATGCCCTGCAAGTCCTAATACAGCCCTGCCCCTGGGTCACTGTGCTACCCAAAGCAGGAGCTTTCATCTCTGTGACTCAGTTTCCACTGGCACAAATTACCTTTTCTTAGGATGAGTGAAATCAATGGACAGAGTGCTTGTCAGGGACCTAATTTAGTGTCTGTCAGAAAATGTCACCCAACCGACATTTACTGTTACATTTGTATCCATGGTAACATTATCAGAAGAGGCAGGGTTTCTGTCAAGGGCTGAGCAGGAAAGTGACTGTTGTTTGGGTCCATTGAGCACTTAACCTGTGTGGCTACTCTGTGAATGTAGCACCCCACCCCCTGGGAACTTGTTAGAAATGCAGATTCTCCAATTTGCTGCATCTCCATTTGCACTGTGACCTGAGCACCAGGTGACTCACAGCGGCCACCTTGTGCACCAGTCTGAGCCGCACTGCATTAATGCTTTGTCAGACGGAAGCTCAGAACGGTTGGCAACAAGAGCTGCATTGCAGGTTTGAGAACTGAGACTGAGCATTGAAGACTCTCAGGTGGCAGGGCTGGGCAGGGCTAGCCTGGTGATTTGTCCTTAAATCCCGAGGATGCAGTCTCAGAATTCCCTCACAGAAAGGATTCTCCGTCACGGGCAGATCAAGGTGAGCCTGGACAGTTAGGGAGCCTCCGACTCTGAGCGAAGGCTTATGGCTGCCACTAGGAGAAAGACCAGCCTGCAGGGGAGGCAGCAACTGCCATGGTTACTCTCTCAGCTTCTGAACATGGCTGCAGGAAGGCGGCTCAGTGCTACCAACAAATCCCTGGCCTATTGTCTACACGAGCTGCACATTTTCTTCTGTTGCTTCAACCCAGCCATTTCCAATACAGGCCATATCACAGTTTGCGTGTTACCCGACAGTGCTGGCTCCTTGTCTAAGTGGCTCTCTCACCAGATCGCCAGTGCTCAGCACAGGCACTGGCGCCTAACAGGCTCTCAGGAGAGAGCTCTCTTTTAACTCTAAAGCCCACATTGCTTTAAAGACACTGGAGTTGCCATTTAAACATTCTGAAATGGCATCAGAGTTAAGAAAGCCTTTCATTTTGTTCAGCTAGGAACAAAAATTTTATATCCCAGAAGCCCCTGGGGAGGGGTTACTCAAAGTTGAACAATGTTGCACTGCCTGCATTGAAGTGCAAGGCTCTCACAGGGCTACTGACTCGCCTTGATCTTGGCTCTGGCCAGTGCAAAAGAAGAGGAAGCCGGGGGAGCAGAAGAGGTCCCCGTTTACTAAGAACCTGTCCCAGGCACTTCAGAGGGTGCTTTGTATACACACTCTTAAGCCTCACGGCACTCACCCAGTGGGCAACCAGGAAGGGATTGTAGACAAAGAAAGCAGAAAGGAGAGACATTATGGAACTTGCCCATGGCCACTCAGCTAGACCCCAAGTGGTAAAGGTGAGATCTGAACTCATGCTGTTCTTATTAATCTGTGACTCTTCTCTGATCTCTAAAGAAGCTGAGGCAGATGCCATGCACTTCCAGGTCATTCCAGGTCTTCTCACAGGAGGCACTCACGCACACAAGTCTGAGATCACTCTTCTCTGCGGAGGGATCTCTGCCTGAAATCCAGACATGACACATACCCCTACCTGTATCACCCTCATGCCTTAAGGACTGAAGAGCAGGCGGACAGACAGAGACAGACTCAGCCCTCACCAGGCACTCCTCTGTATGGCTCCTGTCAGTGGTGCAGACATCAACTCGTAAGGTCTTCTGGTGAAGGGCTGGGTAGGACATGGACACCCAGAATGCCTCATTGAACACGAGGCTATCTGCAGAGTCCAGAGGCCGGGTTCTGAACAAGCAGGTGCTGCTTTCAGAGCAAGGCAAGATGGCTACACGGATGTTCCTGGAGGAGACAGAACCGCCAGAGAGCTGCGTCAGCTCAGGGGCTGATGTATTACAGAGATCCCCAGGGAGACGGGAAGGAGAGAGCAGAATGTCTTATGTGGGGCTCTAGGGTACTAAGTGCTCTTCCTGCCCGTGGGTCTCTGAATTCTTTGTTCTTGTTATTTTGTTTCTTTTTCTTTTTCCTCCTGGAGACAGGGTCTTGCTGGACTCAACTCCCAGAGACCTGCTTGCCTCTGCCTCCTCAAGAGTTGAAATTAAAGGCGTGTGCCAATCCGCCTAGCTGGGTCTCCAGATTCTAAGAGACTCAAAGCTTGTGGAGGCTGAGGCAAGCTGGCTGCAAACATGGATAGGCAGCCGTTCACTAGTACTGAGCAATGATGAGAAGAGGGCCACGTATGCACCGAAGGCAAATGTGCTAATCCCCTGCAGGCAGAAGCTTGACAATTCTGTTATGTGTATTCACGCAAGCGGAGGTCACAGGTCAACCTTTTTGGTCAGCCCTCACAGGCTGTCTACCTTGGTTTTGTTATTGTTGTTTGTTTTTCTTTTAAAACAGATCTCTCATTGGCTCGGAACTTTCCAAATAGGCTGGCTACCTATAGTCTGGCTGGCTAGTAAGCCCCAGGGATTTGCCTATCTGTGATTCCTAGTGCTTGGATTACAACTGTATAGTACCATGTCCTGCTTCTTTTTGGGGGGATGAAACTCATAGCAAACACTTTACCAACAATTCTAACAGGACTACAAATGTGTTTGTCTTTGTCTGGGTAGACCTTGTGCTCCTAGGCACAGATGGCCATGCACAAGGACCTAAGAGAACCCGGGCGTTTCTGGTTCTAGCATTGTTTGAGGGGGCAGACAATAGAGATAAACTAAGCCAGTCTGGTCTTCCTTGGGCTTTTTCAGTCTTCTCTGACCCCCTCCCCCATCCTACCCCAGGTCGCAACTACCGTAGTTCTCCAGGCCTTATGGTGGATGTAAGGGTGAATGATTGCAATATAACATAAACCCAGTCTACAGCAGGGGTGCAGGCAGACAGTGTTGGTGCTTGCCAACCTAGTGGCCTCCAGGTAACACCAGTCACACTCTTCCAGTGTTGGCTAGACAACCAGAGAGTCATTTCTGCCTACAGAGGACAACAGGGACCTGACTGTTCTCATGAGGTCACAGTCCAGGAGGTTTCCACGGGGGATCGGCACGCCAAGCATTCCTAGAGCAGTGTGTGGTGGGCATCCAGGCTGTACCAGGAAGTGGGAGAGCTACCTACAGTGGCACTTTCCAAAGCTGGTGAGCTTGCCATTGGGCCTGTGTGTGCATGGGCAGCCCCAGCATGCTCACCGGCAGGAAATAGCCGAAGTGGTGTTTGGAGTTGGAGCAAGATGGAGCAAGATGGAGCTAAAGAGCTTTCCCAGGGAGAAGCACAGCAGGTGACAGGGTGACACGCAATACTCAATACTCACACTTTCTGATCTTGCTGTAGTAACAGGGCAGAGAGGTTACTCAGCTGGATGACTAATATTGCAAACTGCTTACTCTTCTCATCATATCTGAAATGAAGGGACATGTAGAACACCGGTTAGGATATCATTCCCTCCCTCCCTCCCTCCCTCCCTCCCTCCCTCCCTCCCTCCTTTCCTTGTTTCTTTCTTTCTTTCTTTTTTTTAAAGAACAGAGGCTCACTGTGTATCCTTGGCTAGCCTGTATAGACCAGGCTGGCCTTGAACTCCCAGAGATCCTTCTACCTTGCATTCTCAGTGCCAGGACTAAGGGTGTGTGTCACCATGCCCCACATTTTCTTTCTTGGCAATTATAGGTCACGGCTGTTGGCTTCTCTGTCCAGTGTGGTAAGCTAGACAGCGCTCACCCTCAGCTTTGTGGCCATGACCAGATAGACACAGGTCCAGAACTGGCAGTCATCAGAATTCTTATTTATTTACTTCTTTGTTTATTACTGAGACGAAGTCTGGTTATGTAGCCTTGGCCAGCCTGGAACTTGCTTATGTAGACCAGGCTGGCCTCAAACTCAAGAGGTTCGTCTGCACTCTGCCTCCTGAGTGCAGGGATTAAAGATATGCACTACCATGCTTGGATTATTTTACTTTAGAGACATATATTTTTAAGTGTGTGCATGTGCGTGCATGCATGTGTGTGTATAGTTTCAGGCTGTTGTGATCCACCAGTATATATTGGGAATCAAACCTGAGCCATCTTCAAGAGCAGCTTTACTGATGACTCTTAACCACCAAGTCGGTCTTTCCAGCTCCTTTTTGGTTTTTCATGTTTCTCAAATGTTACTTTATTAATTATTATGGTTAGAGGGAGTCGATATGAATGCATGTGTGCACACGCCATGGGGCACATTTGGAGGTCAGGGGACAACTTTTGGAAGTCAGTTCTCCCTGTCCCCGACCCCCTGTGGGTTCTGGAGATCGATCTCAGGCTCTCACGGTAAATGCTTTGACTGGGGAAGCTACCCAACTGGTCCACTCAGCTCAACTTTTACAGAGGTACCAGAAGTTCGTGTGAGTATTTCTGACATTAAAAATGTTTGCATAAGAAAACATAGAAGCCATCCCCAGGGAGAGAAGCCAGCAGTGACAGCAATGCACGTATCAGTCAGAGCTGGGCTGTGGTCCCCGGGGTCAGCCTGAGGTAGGAACACTGGAACCTAGATGGGGATGGAAAGACCACCTTAAAAAGTAGATGCTATGTAAACAGGACGCCTATGTCATCTGCCTCTGTCCAGCTCAATACCAGCTACAAGAAACTTGGCCTTCCTCATCTGTGGTGAAGGGGACAGTATCCCTCTATTCAAGAGCCCACCAAGGATAGTGGGTTCTCTTCTTCCCTGGATAGCCAGGAAGGTACAATATGGTCAGTGGAGAAGAGGTCCTATGTAAGCCCTCCCTCTGTCCTTGTCCCCCCATCACTTACTTCAGGGCAATCTGAACCTGAGTGACACCCACAGCTTCCGACTCGTCGCTGTCGAATGCAGCAGCCTCAGAAGTACCTAGTCTGAAAGACACCGGAGGAAGGGGTTAGCTTCCTGCCCGCCAACAAAGGCTTTTTCTGGAATCAGGGTTCTTGGTGTGTGCCCAGTGTTTCTCTGGACCCTCGCTTTCCCTTGTGCTTGGGAGCCCACTCTACAATAGACTCCCTTTCTGTAGCATCCAGTTCCATGGTGTACACTTGGCAGTTGTCGCCCAGAACCCACATTTGCTGGAGGAGCCTTGGACACCACCTGCATCTTGCTGTCCTTATGTTGGGCATGGCCCTGGAGGTCACTGGAGCCCTACTGCATTCTGTGGAACATGGGCTTGAACATCCAGAGCCCACAGACCCGCCCCCTCCCAGAACAGAACGACGTCTGCGAACCCACCTCTGCATGGAAGCCTCATACACGCCGCTGTCCCCGGCCACTGACTCATCAGACACTGCAGCGGACACACAGGCCACTTTGAGGCCACACCCTGGGGCCACACTTGCAGCTGTAGTGGGTAGAGGGGAAGATGAGAGAGGGAAAGTCATGTTCAGAAACCATGCAACTCCGCCCTGCTCTCCTGATGGTCCCAGTGAACTGCAGTACCTCTGAACACTCAGGTAAGGTCCCTCTCATCCTGAGACAAGGGAAGAAGGCCTGTGATTTCACATCTGTGATAGCTATTCTTGGTTATCCACTTGGCCACCTCTGGAATGAACTGAAATCCAAATGGCTGGGCACGTTTGTGAGGGATTTCTTTTTCTTTTAATTAATTTAAACTGGGAAGATCGACTGCTAATCCCAATCTTTGGGGTGGGAAAATAAAATAAACCTTTTTTTTTTCTTTTCTTTTTTTCGGAGCTGGGGACCGAACCCAGGGCCTTGTGCTTGCTAGGCAAGCACTCTACCACTGAGCTAAATCCCCAACCCCTAAAATAAACCTTTAATCCAGATCTTTTGAGGTAGGAAGATTTACCTATAATACGGGCCACTCCTTCTGATGGCTGCCTATAGAAGGACACTCTGTGTGTGTGTGTGTGTGTGTGTGTGTGTGTGTGTGTGTGTGTGCGCGCGCGCGCGCACGCGCGCGCGCTTGTTTTTGTCCTTGCTGGCAAGCCTATTCCTTCACTGGAATGAGAGCCTGCTATTTGGGATTCTGGGGTATACTGACGACCAGCTGAGACATCCAGGCTCATGAACTGAACAGCTACTGGATTCTAGAACCTTTTGTTGGTTCATGGCAGCCATTGTTGGATTAGCTGGACCATAGCTTACAAGTCATTCTAATAAAACCCCTTGGCCCCGTGTATCACTATCCCTTCTCCAAACATATTTAGATTGCGATTCATAACAGTAGCAAAATTACAGTTATGAAGTAGCAATGAAAATAATGCTATGATTGGGGCTTACCACAGCATGAGGAACCGGATTAAAGAGTTGCAGCCTTAGGAAGGTGGAGAACCCTGACTATTATCATGTAGAACACAGACTCTGGAACTAAACTGTCTGGCAGGATGGAGAGGCGTAGCAACAATTATAAGCATTTGCTGCTCTTACAGAGGCCCAAAGTTTGATTCTCAGCCTGTGTATGGCAGCTCACAACTGTAGATGTTTCACGTTGGAGAAACTCAGGCCCAGGGGATCTGCCTCCCTCTTCTGGCCTTCAAAGGTGCAGACATGAATGTGGTGCTTGCAAAGATGAGCAGGATAAACACTCGTTCACATAAAATAAAGAACGGCCCAGTCGCAAACATGGCTCCGTCACATACTCCTTTATGACCTGGGAACACTGACTGAACCCCAGCAAACCCCAGGTTCCTCCTCTTGAGGTGAGGATGACACCTACTTTATAGAGCTACTGGGGGCACTGAAGGAGGGAAAGTCCACAGTACAGAGATAACTAATTCCACTGCAGGATGTTCGGGGTGTGTGTGAGCGTGCATATGCATGCACGAGAACATGGGGGCACGAGTTATGTGTCTGTGCATGTTCAGTCCAGAGGTCAACTCAAGCACTCTTCCTCAAGGGCCACATCCCTGGGTTTTTGAGACAGGGTTTCTCATTCCAAGGCTCACCATTAAGATAGATTAGTTGGCCAGCGAGCCCCAGGGATCTCTGCTTCCTCACTGCTGAAATGGGGGAAGCACATATGTACCACCAATACTAGCTTCCTCCTCCTCCTCCTCTTCCTCCTCTTCCTCCTCCTCCTCTTCCTCCTCCTCCTCCTCTTCCTCCTCCTCCTCTTCCTCATCTTCCTCCTTCTCCTCCTCCTCCTCCTCCTCCTCCTCCTCCTCCTCCTCCTCCTCCTCCTCCTCCTCCTCCTCCTCCTCCTCCTCCTCCTCCTCCTCTTCTTCTTCTTCTTCTTCTTCTTCTTCTTCTTCTTCTTCTTCTTCTTCTTCTTATGTGAATTCTTGGAGTTGAACTCAGGTCCTCACGTTTGTGAAGCAAGCAGAGTACTAGTGTCCTAGCACTGCCTCCTCCTGACTGTTAAGACTGGGTTTTGGTATATAGCCTAGGTTAGCTTTGAACTCATGATCTTCCTGCCTGAGCCTCCTGAGTGCTGGGATTACAAGCCAGAGTCACAGTATTGTTTTCTAGGTCTTCCCTATGTACCCGGGGCAAATGAACAGACTCTGCATCTTCGGGGAAAGCAAGGGAGGAGGATGAGCCCACAGTCAGTTCCTCCTCCTCTCTCCCTCTTTACCCTCAGCAGAAGTCTCTGGCTTGAGGGTCATAACTGGGCTCTCTGCATGCGGAACACATTTCATCCATGCCCAAGTGATGAGTACCCTGAGTGCAGGGCACACCGCTACAGAAGTGAGCATACGAAATCCAGCGCTACGAAGGTAAAGAAGTCACGCCTTGCCATCCGCGAAAGTCAGCTCTAGGTATTTCACACACGGCCAAATAAGCCATGTTCCTCATAAGTAAGGGTGCACTCAGGCCCTGGGGCAGATAGAGATGTCCAGGGAGCTGGGGGGGAGGTGGGGTGGGGTACATGTATGGTGGTGCACAGAGACTGGGGTTTTGGCAGGTCAGTGGTGAGGAGAGCCTGAGACACATCTGGTGCTGGAGATGAGGAAAAAGCTTTCCCAGCCTCTCCCCACACCCGCTGTGCCCGGGGAGACTTCCCACCACTCTCAGCCTCCCTTACACCCCCACATCTCCACCCTCCGCTAAACCACTTAAGGAGATTAATTTGTCTGGTGACTGAACGGCAGCACTAATCGCGTAACCAGCTTAGCACTGGAGCTCTACCACTGCTCACGGAGAGGGAGCCTGCTGGAGATGGCACGAAAGAAACATGTCCCTCGGCTTGTGCTGTCTCTACCCTATGAGCCCCAAGGTCCGACATCGGGAGGGGAGGCAAGGGAGGGTGCCTTCCCAGGAAGTCTTGGTGTCCTGATGTCGTCCTGAATTCTTAACAAAGACGCTAATCTTAGGCCACGGCAGAGGTTCTAGCCGCACCCCCTTCTCTCTGGGGATCAATCTGCAGAAGCTTGCCACCTGCAGTAGTTTTATTTTTGTTTGAGAGAACTCAGCGAGATTCCCTTCCTGATGAGGGAACCCCAGGGATCCCAGTTCCTCTCTAAAGAGAATGGCTGACGTTCAGAACCTTTAGTTAACTGGAAAAACGTCACTCCCCTACCTGTGGCTCCCGTGCACGGACAGTTCCAGGCACAGCCGCTATACGACTGCCCATTCTTAACAAAACAAAACAAAACAAAACAAAACAAAACAAAACAAAACAATATGCACTATTCATAGAATTATGAGGTTCAAATGGGTAAACATATACAGCAGGACCTGAACCTCTTCTGCATCCACCCAAACACAGAAGCCAGTGCTATTGTCTATAGGACACTGAGGGTGGTGGGTAGAGCCCCCAGTGTGCTTAATGTCTAGGTGGGCTGAGCAAGCTCCAAGAGAGTCACACACACATTCTGGGGACAATGAGCTGCTTCCAATTCTAATGACACGGCATGACCAATAAGGGACTAAGCTCTGAGATCAGAAAGACCTAGCTTCCAGGGCTAGCCTGTTTGCTGTGAGGGCAACCCTGGCCAAGGGACGCCGCCTCTCTGAACCTCTCCTTTCTCAATCTATGAAACACACAGAGAAGGAACAACCCATATTTAAAAAAAAATACAATACGTCTCAGACGAATGTCGAGAACCACAATTCGTTATGCGACAGCTGCTACAGTTTTCCTTCTGACAAACCTAGGATGTCATCCCAGCAGTCATATCCTAAACCGACTCCAGAATGTTCTTTTTGACCCCAGGAAGAAGTGAAAGCCATTCCTGGGTTTCCTGGGGTCACGTGGGGCCTTGCTATAATCAGTATAAAAATCCCACGTGCGCACCCATGGACACGCCATGATGCACAGGTGGAGGTCAGAGGACAACTTTTGGGGATCAGTTTTCTTTTACTGTGGGTTCGGGGTGCCCAACTCAGGTCGCAAACCTTGTTCCGTAAGCACCTTTGAGTTGTCTTATCTGCCCATGGATTCTTTTTCTTTTTTTTTTTTTTCCCCGTATTTTGAGAAAAGATCTCCAAGTTTCCAGACCAAACCGGCTATATAGTGGAGAATGACTTTGCACTCCTGGTCTTTACGCCTCTTCCCCCTAAATGCCGGGGATATAGTTGAATTGCTGCTACACCCTCTTACTCTCACCGCCCTTCCCCCTCCCCCCTCCCCCTCATCATTTAAGCCTCAATCCATTCTGACCTGGCTGCCTCAACTCCACCGAAAGGCTCCACCACACATCGCTGTTATCCCCTTCCCATGCCTTTGCCTGGTACATTTCTAACGCCCCGTGGCTCCCTCCCGCTGAACCCAAGCTTTGCGGCAGCGGGGGAGGGGGCGGCCCTTGTCTGTTGTCAACACTGACCCCCTCCAGCGGCTACATTTGCCATATCAACGGAGAGCTTAGATGAATTAATCCATTCATACTCAATTAGCCCAGCCAGGATCTGGATTCATTTTAGTAGGCGCTAAATATCTGTTGAGTGAAATCCACCACAAAACAAAACCCTAGCCCAGGGACCTAGCACATTCTACCTTTGTCAGGATCTACCAACCCCATAAAGACCCAGCCATCCACAGTCAGGAATTACGGCAGGAATCCCCCGCTTTCTGGTTCCCCATAAGGGCACTGTGCTCCTTACCCTGGCCCAGTGGTTTGCCCTCGGGTCCTGGTTCCTCCAGCCGGAATCTTTCCCGGGCGCCATCGGTGCCGAGGCTCAGCTCACAAAGAGTGGGGCTCAGCTCTGTGTCTTCAAACTCCAGAGGGGTCAGAAAGGCATCTCCAGCCAGGAGGGGGTCAGCGATGAGAGGGGAACAGGGAGGGGACGGGGAGGAGAGAGATGAGCGTGGAGACAGGGAGGTCATGGATCTTGGAGTGCCGGATAGGGAGCGCAGGGCCTGCAGGCGGCTGCCTCCCTCTGCCTTCTGAGTCTTGGCCACCTCATCCTCGTGGATGGTGGTGATGCAGCCTGAGGGCCGGAAGCCTGTGGCACCCTCCAGGAACAGCAGTTCTACTTTGCTCGGGAGCTCTGAGTCCAGCTGCTCGAACGGGTCGTAATAGAGGTCAGTGAAGCTGGCTGAGGTGGAGGAGTCCAGGCTAGAGGCAGCCAGGGAGCCCCGGCTGGACGTAAGTGACCCAGGGCTACTGCCTGAAGACAGTGACTGCATACTGCTGGAGAGGCTGGGGACAGGGAAAGGGAAAAGGTAACATGGAGTAAGGTGAACACTGGGGACTCCACCGGGCTTGGGAGTCATGAACATCATCTTCCCAGCCCACTTGACAGCCTAAGCTGGACCATGCACCCAGTTTCACTGAGGAGAAAATAGAGATCTAGAGAGAGCTGGAGGCCCAGAGTAGCAGAGCAGGTACCCGTGAGCCTCTTGCTTCATAGCTCAGGCTAGCCTTAAACTCCTGATGCTCTAAGTCCTGAGATCATACACCTGGAAACCACACACCCGGATCCCACTTTCCTCCTCTTCTATCTTTGTTTCTTATTGGCCACACTGCGTCTTTATTAAAACATTTCTTTTGCTTGTTTCCTTGGATCGGTTGACTGAGATGGGATCTGACTGTGCCGCTCTGGCAGGCCTAAGACTTGATATGTAGACCAGGATGGTCTTGAACTCACAGAGATAAGGCCTGCCTCTGCCTCCTGAGTGCCCCTGGGATTAAAGGCATCTGCCACACTTAGTACCTTTCTTGAAATCGACTCTCATTTTTTTCTTTTTCTTTCCTTTTTTTTGAGGTGGGGGTAGGGGCACATACAGATCTGAGGCTGGCCTTGAACTTCCAGTCTCCCCGATTCTACTCCCACCTGCTAAATGCTGGGATTACAAGTGCATTCCTTCACATTCTGCTCTAGTCACTTTTTTTTCCCAAAAATTTTTGTTTTGTTTTTTTGTTATAGGGCCTCTCTCTGTGTAGTTCTGGCTGTCCTGGAACTTGCTATGTGGACCAGGCTGGCCTCAGAGAGCCGCCTGCCTCTACCTCCCAAGTGCTGGGATTAAAGATATGGGATACCAATACCATACTAGAATGTAATTCACTTTTTAAAAAAAAATGATAAAATATTTAACTTAAAAGGAGATCTAACATCATAAATGACCATCGAAAGGTTATTTATTGGTATAAACAGGAAGAAACCACTTTTGTTGGGGATGAGAGGCGGGGTGCTTTTAATGCTACTATGAAGTTCCAGTCATATACTTCAACCATCAAGGCCTGAGCTTACGGAAAAACCTACTACATGCTGTAAACGTGGGCTAGAAGGCAGACCCAACGGGCATCTCCCAGGGGCTGTCTCTGTTTGTAGAGTCCCACGGGATGAAGCACCCTGTGGCCGGCCACCCTAGCCAAGCCTGTATCAGCTAGAATGACAACCTTCTATGCTTCTAAATGTCTTTCCTCAAGCCACGGAGGAATGGCTTGTATGGAACTTGTACGAATGGCAGTGTGGAACTGGGCCTTCCCCACGGGGATGGTCACCGCCCACCACTCACCTTTTCAACTGAGAGTGCAGGGCGGCCACCTGCCGCGTGGCTTCCTCCAGTTCTCGCACCAGCTGGTTCCTCTTGCTGTTTAACTTCAACCTGAGGGAGAGGAGGTAAGACAATCAGCTCCAAAGGGATGCAATGCTCCAGCTCCTCCTGCGATCTCCGGAAAAGAGAATAAGGCCCAGGCCCTTAAAGGCACCAGGCCAAGGGTGCAGGCACAGGAACTGGGTAGAAACGTACCACAGTGCTGTGGAGAGGCAGAAGCTCTTTATACACAAATTCTATAGTAAGTGTGCAGCCACCTGCGACACCTTAGAGACTAAGCTAGGAACCGAACACATGGCACCGATGTAGGATGTATTGATATGTGCCTGGGGAGAATGATTTTAACAGCTTTACAAAATGAGAAAATTTGAGGCTCTTAAGTTACATAGTTTACTCAAAACTATGGAATTAGTGGAAGAATTAGGATTCCACCAAACTACCATTCCTTCCTTCTCCTGCTTCAGCTGCTACCCCCTCCCTTCCCTCCCTCCTTCCTTTCACCAACTAATGTTTACCCAGGTGACACTGGATGCTGTTTCCAGCACCAGGGACAGAGCGGCGAGGGACAGAGCTCATTGCTTCTCTTACAGAACATGGAGGGTGGAAGACAACAGGCGTCTAATTAGAGCGCGGTGCTAACGAGGTCCGAAAACAAACAAACAAACAAACGAACAAACAAACAAAACGAAAAAAATCAAAAGCAGAGAAAGGAATCCCTAATTGAGAATGAGAAAATGGCTTCATGATCGTATTTCTGGCACCTACCCTTGGTTGTGTCTTCCTGGGTTCCCAGGATCAAAGCTAGATCACTTTCCCGGGCTCCCTAACATCTGGCTGAGGCACGTGAGCAAGCTCTGGCCAATGGGATATAAGCAGAAACCGTGTGTATCAGACTGAAGTGGTCAAGGAAAGTGTTCCTCAGTCTCTGTGGCCTTAAAGGGGAGGTGGGCAAGCTGTGGCCTCTTCAACAACAAGGGAGGCCGCCTAAGATATTGTATGGGTAAGAAATAAACTTCAAGAGAGCTTATCCACAGAGGTTTGGGGCTGTTGCTTACAGCAATTGGATCAAACTAATAAGAGAAATCGAAGTGGCTCACTAGACAGAAAGGAGTCGGGAAGGAAGGGTTCTCTTTTCCTAGATGAAGAGGCTGAGATCATTCACTCTGCCGGGGGGTCTGGATGATAAATTTCCACGTCAAGGTGACTCACTGCTCCTCTCTGTCACCCTGCTGGAGAAGCAACTGAATGACCCTCGCTCCCTGGACTCAGGAAGGGACCAAGAACTCAGCCAGCCCAGCCTGTGGCCAGAGGGCAAGGGCTGGTTTACACACACACACACACACACACACACACACACACACACTCAAACCAAACCACGCCATCTCTCTACCATAACAGCCAGACCTCTAGCATAGCATATGAGACCAGAGTGGCCTCAGAAACAACTGGAGAGCAGAGGGGGCATGCCGGGCTTGTTCCTGGGCAAGCGAACCTGCAAAATTACTGACAGGACAACCAGAGCAGTAGGCATGGTGCTTGGCCTACTCAATCTCTAAAGGTTTCCTTCCAGATCTTTGCCTGGGGCTGGTAGGGACAGAAGGGATGCTAGCAGATGGGGGCCTGTAATGAAGAAACCCCAGAATTCTTGGCAGAGAGGATGAGGCTGTGTGTCCCCATCCCTCCCTGAGAGCACAGCCCATAAAGAAGGATACATGTAGGGTCAAGAGGTGGAGCTCATGGTTTCTATAGAGCAAGCCCAGGCACACTGGGAGCAAATGCAGATCCAGGATTGAGAGGGAAGTGTTGTTAGACTGACATGGCAACATGAGCATGGCAGGGGTAGCCACAGACAGTAACACACAGGTGCAGCGGTCCTCTCTCAGCAGCAGCAGGCTTAGCAGGCCAGATGGTACGTGAGGGACGTGCCCAGCGCATGCTGGGAGGCTGTGAATACATCAGTCATGGAAATAGGAAGAGGATCCAGGGGGTGAGGCCCAAATGCCCACAAGCTGTAGCTTCGCAGCTGGGACGCTAGTTAAAAATGCAGTAGCCTGGGCTATCTCAGGCCTGAAGAATTGGTCCCCGCGCCCCAGGGGTGGAGGTGGGGGTGGGGCACGGTACCCATGATCTGACAAGCATCCTGTGTGACTGCACAGCAGATCTGAGAGAGAGAGAGCACAGGAAGCCTAAGCACAGGGAATGTGAAGAATGTGAAGGCAGTTCCGAGGGACAAAGGAAGGGCAGAAGGAAGGAGAAATGGGAAAAGGGCACAGGGGAGGTGAAGGGGAGAGAAGACAGAAAGGGACACACACACAAACACAGGGAGAGAGAGAGAGAGACAGACGGACAGACAGACAGACAGACAGAGACAGACAAAGACTGACTTACAGAGAAAGGAAGCAGGAATCTGGAGGCCCAGCAGTAAAGACAGACAGACAGACAGACAGACAGACAGACAGACAGACATGGATCAGAATCAGCTGTAGATTCATCAGTTCCTTCCCAACTATTTCTGTGGCTTCTCTCCTCAGACCCCTCTTAGGGCATCCTGTGTGACAAGGAGCACACATGGCTGGTTCTCCCTGTGCTCACTGCCTTCCCGACTGCTGCGTTTCCCCCAAGGACCCTGTCTGTCCTCCAGGACCTCTGTGTGGTCTGATCAATGGAGGAGTGGAGAGTTTAGGCTCCCTAGACGGGCTTGTAGAGTTGATGCTCTTGGACCTTTGAAAGACGGAATTGAAGGCAATACTGAAAGGCCTTCTGAGTGGACAGCTGCTTGAAGTTAGGAAGGGCTTGAATCCCACGTATGCATGCTTCTGATCCCAGCTCTGGGTGGTGTAAGGTGAGCCTCCATCTCCTCATCTTTAAAATGGGTTGCTCTCAAGTTACTAGGTCCTGCACACAGAGTACACCCGAGAGGCACTGAAAGGAATCTCTGGTTCTAGCTTCAGAAAAGGGAAGCTTTCACAGTAGGCCAGCACATCTCAATTCGCAATCTGGCCCAATGCCTGCCTGCAGACTTCTGGTACTCAGGGCCTTTGCTTCCTTTTTTCTCTGTGAAGCAAATAGAGCCCATACTGGTTAATGGTTTGCTCAGGGTTAGCATTTATAAGGTATCTCTTTTGACCCAGCGAGAATCAAGCAGAGCTATGATCAATGTATTCCCTCTAGCTCCTGGTAGAGAAGATGATGGACAGCCAAAGGCCCCCAGGGACAGCTACTGGGTCTAGTGGCAGGAAAGATTAGAGAAACTGGCCCAGAGGCCCAATAAGGACCTGCCCAGGCTGCCCACCCACTATACTTTCCACAAACACTAAAGGTGTAGGACTTATACACAGAACCCTTATAGTCAAAGGGTAAGGCTCCAGGAAAACCAGCATAGTGCTTCTGAGGGCTACAAAACACAGATTATTTAAGGTCTGCTGTTTTCCTTCTTACGCTGTTTTGGTGATGGATCAGAGCTGGCCGGCCATACCTGAATGGATAGATTCTAGATGTCCCTAACAGGGTAGTTCTGATCATGTGCTTGGCTGGGAAAGATTGGTCCAGTTATCGATCAAGGGATTCCCTGAGGCCCTGAGGGGCTGGGCAGAGACTGAGCAAACATCGGACATCAGTGAAAGTGGAGCTTACTCAGTTGCGAGGACGCATTTGCAAGCTGGGTGCTTTAGAGGTCAAGGGCTGCAGGGCTGTGTATTCCCAGAGCACGCACAGACGCCTGACATCTCCTGACTGCTGCTCCTGAGGCGCAGGCACGGTTCTCTGCTTTACAAACTAGGCGTGGACTGTGCCTCGCCAGGAAAATGAATCCCCTCGCTTATTCCTGCTCCCGAACAATTACACGCATTTGAAAATTACTGTGTGTGGGTGGGCGCGTACATGATTGTACAAATATTATTAAATCATAAAGAAGAGAGAGAATGAAATACTGTCATTTTGGAGTGAGACAGACGGATCTGGAAGACGTCGTGTTAAATGAAATAAACTGGGCATAGATGAACACGGCATGTTCTCGTTTTAGAAGCTGTAAAAGCCAATCTCGCAGCGGTAGAGAAGAGTCGTGGTCACGGGGAAGGCTAGAGGGAGGTCGGATAATGAGTCCCGAAACACATTCACATGGGGAATTAGTTCTGGTGCTCTATCTTGCAGTTGGGTAGCTGCAGAGAACGACCTGCAATGTATTTCAAAGCAGCGAGGAGACTCTGAAGGCCCCTAATTCAGAGACGATAAACGAACATCAGAAATACCAATTATCCCAGTGTCCCTATCATTCGAGGTAGACATATGCTGATGTATCATCCTGCTTGGTAAATATTTACAAACGCTATTTATATTAATATGAAAAATTAAAATGAAAAATCACTCTCTTTGAGGGGGAGGTGGGGAAACAGCTCAAGGTCTGCTATGGACAAAATGAAAATAGTCAGAAGAGGCTTGCAAATCATTGAAAAGTATTCTCCCCTCCCTGTTGTCTGTCTGTCTGTCTCTCTCTCTCACACACACACACACACACACTCACTCTTCTCTCTCTCTCTCTCACACACACACACACACTCACTCCTCTCTCTCTCTCTCTCTCTCTCTCTCTCTCTCTCTCTCTCTCTCTCCTGAATGTGACGACCTCTTTCATGTGGTCCGAGAAGCTGGAAGGTCTGAGGTCAAGTTTTCAGCAGACTCGGCTGCAGGGGTCCCTTTGTGACTGTCATGTTCTTCATAGGCTCATCTATTTGGATATTTGTTTCCCAACTGGTGGAGCTGTTTGGGGACATATAGGAGGTGTGGCCTTGCTGGAGGAAGTGTGTCACTGGGGCCAGGATTTGAGAGCCTTGCTCCATTTAAGGTTTGCCTTCTCTACTCTCTGCTCATGTTTCAAGACGTGAGCTCTCAGTTTGCTGCTCCAGCCACTTGCTGTCATGCTCAACTGTAACGCTCTGTAACTGTAAGCTCAAATAAACTCTTCCCTTTATACGCTGCCTTGGTCACAGTTTTCTCACAGCAACAGAGAAGTGACCGATACATTGATTCATGGACAGCAGCCTTCTCTTTTGATCGCCAGTAATAGTTACGTTAACTCCTGTGAGCGAGTGGGTGGATGAACAGACAGATGGCTGGATAGACAGATGAATGGATGTCTGAGGGTTGGAGGGTCTCCTTCAAACACAATTCTCAACTCTGCAAGGTGGGAGTAAGGTTTCAAGAGAGCACCAAAGGAAATACAGAGTCTGAAACAAGTATGGGGCAGACAGCATGAGCTGTGGCTTGCTGCTTAGGTCAAGGGCAAAGATGAGGTTGGTTAACGGTTTCTTCACAGTTTGCATTAATCCTCAGTATTTGACAATGAAGAATCCAAGTGATAAGCTTCTGAAGTCCTACTGTGGTGTATAGCTCAGGAGTAGAGCAAATGCCTAGCACAGGTGAGGCCCTGGGTTGTATCTCTAGCACAGCAAAAAAAAAAAAAAAAAAGAAATACAAGGACTCCAGGGAGCATACAGCCCATCCTCCTGTTTGCTGGATCTAGGAAATGGCACCCACAGTAGAAAAGTAGGGGCAGTGTCCCCCAGACTGCCAGGGCTACAGTTAGGTGGGCCTCAAGCATTTTCATTACCTGCTTGGCCCGTAAGCATTCTAGTCTGCATCTCCATGCACACTGTTGGTCTTCAAACTTCCCCCTCCCCTAAATCAATCTGGTAGGCCGCAAAGAAGAAGGCTGCAGATACCCCAGTGGATATCAAAGCATTCAGATGTTCAAGACTGCATATAAATAAAATAGTGCCTGTATCTTGCACATACATATTCTCCTGTATGTTTTATTATTATTATAATGTGTGTGTGTGTGTGTGTGTGTGTGTGTGTGTGTGTGTACACACATATGTGTCCAGTTTTTTCTCTCCTTCTTGGGGATTAAACTCTGTCAGACTTGGTGGCAAGTACCTTTATCCACTGAGCCATCTTACCTGCCCTCCTGTGGCATGTAAATAATTTTTTTTTCTTTTTTTTCCGGAGCTGGGGACCGAACCCAGGGCCTTGCGCTCGCTAGGCAAGCGCTCTACCACTGAGCTAAATCCCCAACCCCATGTAAATAATTTTATATGCTATAAAATTAGTTGTTAGAGTAATGTATCAAAATATTTGTATTCTTGTTACTTCTGATCTACTCTTTACACATCTTCACTCTGGGATTGGTTTAAGGATATGGAACCCAGGGGTACCGAGGGCTGACTATTTAACAAAAGAGAGGAGGCATCAGAGGACCCTCTGTAAGGCAGAGACGCTCACTGTGTGAAACCTGCGAGTGTCTGCTCACAGGAATGATGGAGAGTCGCCATTACATCACTGGAAAAGCACTGCTTCAGGTGATAAAGCGCTACGGGGCTTACTTGAATGAGCAGATAGATACCCTTCCGAGAGCCTGCGCCTACACAGACTCTCCGGCACTGTTGCTTCCTGTGTGAAGTACCAGGGTCCTGGTGTACAGGGACATAAGTCATCTTTACTGATGTGCCACTCAGGAAAGCTGTGACATTTCTACCTGAGGGTGCTCACCAGGCTGCTCAAGTATCCCCCCCATGACCCCTCACTCCTGGCTCCTGCTGGGCTGACGGGTCAGACTGGCATGTTCTCGATTTTCCCAGGCCCGTAGGGACTTAACTCCTAAGCCTGGACTCACCTCTCAGTCAGCGCCTTGCTCTGGGTGTCCCGGGCTGCCTGCAAGTCCTTCTCCAGTCTCCTCCGGGCCATCTCTAGCTGCTCCACTTCACCCTGCGTCCATTTCCGGGGGCTGATGAAGCGCATCTCCTTCAGAAGCTCCTCCTTCTCATTGATGAGGATCAGTCGGTCCCTCTCTGAGTCTAGCACTCCAGGCCAGGCCTCACTGTCAAGTTTGGCCAGCTGGATCTTGAGGTTGGCGATCCTGCGAGTTGAGAAGGTATGAGAGATGAAAAAACGGTGTTGTAGGAACTGGGAAACAGGTTATTTTTCTAAGGACATGAAGTGCCAGGATCCAGGACATCCTCAGAGCAGACTTTGACAGTTACCGTTCTCTCCCTGATCAGGTTTCAGGCTAGTGCAGTAGAGACTGGATACCACAGCACACAATAGCTTCTTATCTTGTGGGGAGCTCACATCTCTGAAGGGAATTTTATGATCTCCTTCCTGGGGTGGTGGCTAAAGGTTTTGTGCACACACATGCATGCACACATGTATACTCACAAAACATAGTATTTGGTATATATTTAGCCCCCATTAAATGTTTCTAGCGACTGCTATCACTGGTTGGACCACTTATTAGTTATGTGAAACCGCCCTGAGCCTTGGAGAGGGGAGAAACAATTATTTATCTTCCAGGATGGGGGAAAGCCAGTGATGATGTATGCAGAGGGTCTGTGTGCACACATTGATTGCCAGGTAGAGGGTCTGTGTACAACTGGTACTGAATGATCGGCAGGGGGAAATCACTGGGCTGTGGCTACCCATGTGCTCTCAGTTCTGAGTGTGGTAGTGGTGCTGTGAGAAGGACAGCCATGAACGTGAAGTTCAGAGACCCAGAGTTAGGAGTTTTGGCCTCGACTTTTATGATGGAAAGAATCATTTATTGGGAGAATGTCATTCGAGGGGGTGGGGACATTTGAGGGCTCTGTGGTGTAACATGTACTTTCACGTAAACAAGACATCGGTTTTTGGTTCCCAACAGCAACAACAAAAATGACTTTGGTATCCCAGCTTCTAGCACGATAGCTGGCCTGTGGCGGGTACTTACTGAATGTTAAGGAAAGCAGCATCAGTCCGGGATCCTGACTTTCCTAAGACCTAGGATCCTCATCTGTGAGGCGGGGAAAACGACGGCACTCTAAGACAGCCCGAGAGCACCACATGAAAGACTTGCAAAAAGAGCTCTATCTAATTATCCCCTTTTAATGTTTTTTTGAAGAGTTCTTTATTCACGTACTTTGTGTATATGGGAACTTTGTCTGTGTATATATTTGCACACTAGAAGAGGGCATCAGACGGTTGTGAACTGCCGTGTGGGTGCTAGGAATTGAACTTAGGACCTTCGGAAGCTGACTGCCCTCAACCACTTGAGCCATCTCTCCAGCCTTTGTCAAATATTCTAGAGACATTAGATATTATTTTTACAT
This sequence comes from Rattus norvegicus, assembly GCF_021556685.1. Classification (NCBI taxonomy): domain Eukaryota; kingdom Metazoa; phylum Chordata; class Mammalia; order Rodentia; family Muridae; genus Rattus; species Rattus norvegicus. The sequence goes on from NC_141543.1 coordinate 26,342,156, forward strand.
GACTTTAAGAGTTTTGCTATAAACCTCCGAAAGCAGCCACATCGTAACTTTTCCGATCTGGCCTCTGCAAAGTTCTCTGGGCTCTCATATCCTAGTGTTACTGTATCCCTAAGGGGCAGATACAAAAGACTTAGTGATGTCATTGCACGGCTGTTCTCTGGCTCACCCAAGATTAAAAAAATCACCACACACGGCCAGTCCTTGTGAGCTAAGGCTTACGTGAAATGCGGCCAAACTTTCTTTACCAAAATACCATTGAATTCGGGATGCCTTGTGATGTGCAGCCAAAGTGTTATACAGACAAACCCTTCTAGCTCTTTCTCTAACCAAGGGTCCCAGCAGGAACTCTGGGTTAATTATTTAAATTCACATTCGTGTACGTAGCAGTTGAGGATGATGTAGCTGCTGGTCACCAGTGCTTAAAGTCTAGAGATAGGCGTTAGTGGGACTCAGCTAAAAGCAGGACACAGAGGAGTACTTTCCAGGGTACCTTTCCCAGGCCACTGTACTTTAAACCTTAGGCCACCCAACCTTGGAAGAATCAGAAGTAACTATTAGTCTCTCCCTCAGACATGCAAAGAGGACAAACCCTGCAAGGGCTGCTCAGAAGAGGTTCTCCTGAATTAGCGCTCTATCTCTCCCGTCCTTTCAGACCTGCGCCCTCCGTTTTCTCATTTCATAGGGTACTGTCTTTTCTGCCTGATTATCTAGGATAGGCATTGCTCTGGGCTGGAAGAGATCAAAGGACGAGAGAGGCACGGATACACAAGTGCTGAACCCTTAGCGGGAGCCTAAGTGCTACACACTGGACAGGTTTCTTCTCTCCTCACCAGTTTCTTTTTGTCACTATCCCAACTTGTCCTGAGGAAAGGATACCTCCTCAAGTCACTTGGTGAGCTAACCTCAGTCCCCACCCCAGCATGACCACATGACCCATATGTGGACCTTCTGGAAGTTGTAATTCCCCTATCCTCTACTGGTCCTCCACAATGAAAAGCCATTCAAAATGACCAGTGGCTCCCAGACCCACCATCTATTAAAACTTATGGGACCACTGCATGGGAGGCTATGGCAAGAGGAGGAGGAGGAGGAGGAGGAGGAGGAGGAGGAGGAGGAGGAGGAGGAGGAGGAGGAGGAGGAGGAGGAGGAGGAGGAGGAAGAGGAAGAGGAGGAGGAGGAGGAAGAAGAGGAAGAGGAGGAGGAGGAGGAGGAGGGTTTTGAGATAAACTTGGGATTCACAGCAAGACTCTGTCTCAAAAACTGAAACCACAAACACACACACCACCCCCAAAACAGATAAACAAAGGCAGTAAACGAAACACCCATCTGTTGGGAAAGAAAGGTAGCCTTTCTGCTGAGGTCGGAAACCTGGAAGTAGGTAAGCGTAATCCTGGAGATCCATGTGGCTCTTTCCAGAGGAAAGCCTGCTCGAGGACGAGGCCAGCATAAAGGCAAACAGGGAAGAGAAGACCAGACTAAATTTAAGTTGTTCTATCTCACCCTGGATCTAGCCGAGCCTAAGGCCAAAGCCCCCAGCTGGGGGAGGAATGGGTTAGACTGCTGAATTCCTTTTTCTTTACTGCCTTTGTTTCCACTCTACGGAAGGCACTCCTGCAATGCTTTAAGCTGCACTCTGGGAACTAAGAACTGCTACATTGTTGCTGGCCCCACTGAGTAGCTTCATTTTAACTGCATTACCTGCGGTTAAAATTTAAAGTTAAACCGTGAAAGTCATGGAACATCCTAGGTCAAACTTCTCTCTAACAAACAATAAGATAGGAGCTCTACTGTGAGCTTTTGTTTGTTTGTTTGTTTGTTTGTTTTTTAAGTTATTACATTTGTTTGTTTATGTAGGTGTGTCCGTGTGCATGCCACCTCAGGCTGAACTCAGGCTGTCAGGCTTGTTAGCAAGGGCCCTTACCCAGTGAGCCCTGCTGCAGTATTTTTAAAGTTAGATAAGCCCATAAGTGCACAAGTATTTTTAGTACAGTGAATAATCTGTTTTCACTTTTCCACAACTGCTCTGAAAAGGCCACATTTATTACTTTATCACTGTGGTGGTAAAACCTAACGGCTTAAGGGACAGCCACAGACCATCTGAAATTCCTGGAGCACAAGCAATTGAAGCAGGAGGTGCTCTTCAGGATTTATGATCAATTTCATAATCTGTGGGGCTGGTGAAATGGCTCAGCGGGTAGAGGTGCTTGCTGTTCAGTGGCAGACATTCAGTCATCAGAGCCCACGGCACTGTGGAAGGAGAAAACAGACTCCACAAAGTTGTCTTCTGACATGTGCACAGTGACCTGTGTGCCTCCCCACGCTGTCCCAGCACACACGTCATATGCACAAACCAACAATAAATCAGACCAGAGTCTCAGCTCAACAGTAGAATAGTAAATGCCTAGCGTGTGCAAGGCTCTGGATTCAATCCCCATATCCTCACCCTGATCCCCGAATTGTAAAAAGCCTTCCTGAACTACCGATCAGTTCAAGGCCAGCCAGCCTGGATAACACAGAGAGACCTTGCCTAATATAAACACACAGCACACCCAGCGAAACAACTGGAGACGAAGCTGTTGTACTTGCCTAGAATGTTCACAGCCCTGGGTTCAATCCCCAGTATAACAATGACAATAGACTATGGCAAATAACACTTCCTTGGTGAAGTGAGAATTATTCAGTCTTCTTTAGCTTGTCGCTGAGCCAAATCAAGCAAACTTAGTGCTTCTTCAAACCAAACTGATTCTGAGAAGATCAGACAGCGCTGACTACAGAAACCAAGGCAGGTGAATAGAAAAATTACTAGGCTTTGCGATTAAACAGACCTAGGTTCAAACAGTTCAGGTATTCTAGTAGAGTGTCTTGGGTCAATAATTTCCTCTTTGAATTTGGGAGGATGACCATATTAAGATGATACCATCTACCTGTATAATCCAGTGCAGTGGCGGTGCACACCTTTGAGCCCGGTATTGGGGAAGCAGAGGCAGGTGGATCTCTGTGAGGCTAGCCTGGTCCACAGAGCTAGTTCTAGGACATGGCTACAAAGAGAAACCCTGTCTCGAAAAACCAAAAACACAAAACGAACCAAAACAGCACCATCCCCCAAACCCCAGAGGCACGTTCACAGGGACCTCCTCCATGGGGGTTACGATTACAGTCTTCCCACAGATCCAGCTATGCGTGTGTTACCTTCTCTTTGCCTCTTCATACCGAAGGCGCAATCGGACCTTCTCGGCCAACTGGTTGCTGCTGCTGGTGCTGAACTAGAGGGCAGATAAGAAGAGAGACAGGAATCACACAGTTCCTTCACGCATTAAAACGTATTGTGTGCAGGGCCTACAGGCAGCAGCTCTTGGCCAGACGGTATTTAAACTGTGGGATCCCCAACTCTGGCCTTTCCTCAGACCATTACTTCACGTCTTCTGGGGCCAGCTGAGCTCCACGGAGTCAAGTTAGCAGCCACAGGCAGCTCCTCGGGTGATGGAGAGAATAGGCAGCCATCCTCCTAGAGCGGCCTCCCAGATGCGGCCACTGCCTACTCACACTCCCAGAGATGTCTGTCTGCGAGCTCACATCCAGGAACTGCTTTGGCACTGGGAAGCTCGAACTCTCCAGAGAGCTGCTGCTGGACCACAGGTCGGAGTGCGACCCTCTGTCCGTCCGGAAGCCGTCCTTCAGCATGGCGAGACTCTGTAGTGTAGGAAGAACAGTAAGTGTTGTCTTGCTTTGTCAGTGCCCTCAGGGGTCCAAGAAAGGACACCGGATCCCCTGGGACTGGGGACATAGATGGTTGTAAGCCACCATGTGAGTGCTGGGAATTGATCCTCTGGATCGGCAGTCAGTGCTCCACTTGGCACAAGCTGGAGTCATCCAAGAAGAGGGACACCTCAATTGGGAAAACGCCTCCAGAAGGCAAGCAGAGAGGGTATTTTCTTAATTGGTGATTGATAGGGGAGAGCTCAGTCCATTTTGGAATGTATCACCCCTGGGCAAGTAGGGAAAAGGGTGGAGCTGGGAGGAGAGAAGGGAGGAGGGCATCAATCTAGATGTAAAGTGAGTGAGTGAGTGAGTGAATGAATGAATAATAAAAAAAGAAAGCAGGCTGAGCATGCCACAAGGAGCAAGCCAGTAAGAAGTACTCCTCCACGGCCCCTGCATTAGCTCCTGCCTCCGGGTTCCTGCCCCCAGATTCCTCCAATGGTGGACTGGAAGTGAAAGGGTAAACGGAAGAAACCCTTTCCTCATCAACCTGCCGTTGGTAATGGCCTCTCGTGGAGCAAGAGTAACCCTAACAAGATCATTACTTTATAGGCGTGTCAATTACAGGTGTAATCAATTATAAGACATCACGTGTGACGTGTCCTTCCGGATCCACCGCAATTGTACTGCAACTAACAAGTTCTCCAAGGAATCGTTAGATCATCCTCAGTGTGCTGACGAGAGGCTGGTGAGTGACAGTGGGTGCTCTGAACCTCTAGTCACAAGCAGAACTCCTCTTTGCTATCCATGAGCGCCCGGTTCTTAGGCCACAGTCCTGCTGTTTGCCGATGTTTCCTTCCAAAGCTAGCCACGGCGATTCTGAGTCTTTGGACTCCTGGTGTCAGTGGAGTGATGGGAAGGTGCCTTCTGAGTGGGGGTTACATTCAGGGCCAAGGCACTGGGCTTGTGAACCACATGTCTCAGGGTCTGACTGATGCTATCTGAGCCAGATTGTTCTTATCGATAGAATGGCCAGAATCCGAGCGCCGCGTGCAAAGCCCTTAGCCCCATCACTGTGTTGTAGACTGAGCTCCGTGATTCAGTTCCCAGCTCGGCGAACAGAGGACACAGACTAGTGGACATCCCGATGTTCAGGTTAAACGGCTCTGTTGTTGGTCCATCAAAAACAAGATGGGTGGTGAGGGCTGGTGGTAGGGAGCTGGCTTTGGTTGCACAACGGGGCAAAGCTTCTGTTCTAGCTTTGCCACTGGTATGGACTGAATGCCCTCAAGCGAGTCACTCAGTGCTTCCGAGCCTCTCTCGTTTACAAAGACACCCGGCAGAGGGCAAGTAGAACTTTGGTACGCAACAGGATTGTGACCCAAGAACAGGGTGCTCGTGGACAGCAAGGGGTAGTTCTGCTTGTGACGAGAGGTTCAGAGCACCCACCGTCACTTGCCAGCTTCTCGTCGGCACACGGAGGATGATCAAACGATTCCTCGGCGAACTTGTTTGACCCAGTGGAGCAGAGATGCTCCTGAGTGCCACATTGTGGTGCGCCTGTAATTGACACTCCTGTAAAGTGACCGTCGTACGGTTAAAATTCAAAATGCCTATGACTCTTTTAATTTCAGACTACTGGAGTTGTACAACGAATCATCTCAGGGATTGGGCCAAAGTCTGAGCACGAAAAAATTGATGTTTCATGTGTACCTTGACATTTTGGATGCACCCGTATTATGTCTGTGTCCACCACACAGAGACAGGTATAGAATATCATGTTAATGCTCAAAAAAAAAAAAGTTTGGACTAGGGAAATCCATTGGGTACTGAAAACCCAGTACCTTGTGTGGGATGTGAAAATAGCCAGTGTGAAATGCTTATACCCAGGGTCCCAGGGGCCCGCATCCCTGGGGGTCCACATCACCTTGATCAGGTCTTGTTTCTCCTTTTCTCCGCAGGTGATGGCTTTCTTGATGGCTTTGGTTTCCCTCAGCACAGCCTGGGCTTCGTCCAGTTTGTAGCCACCCTGAGCATCGGACATCCTCTCATCAATTCTAGGGGACAGGAAACAGGAGAGTCAGACATGAGAGGCCAGGGAGAAAAAAGTGCGGGTGCTTTCCAGACTCCTCTCTCCATCCTGCACGGCCTTCTCCAGGCCCTACTTGGCGGAGAGGATACAGAAGGTTCTCGTCAGACTGCAAATGTGCATGGCTACAGAATGCAGAGGCAACATGGTTCTTGGAGTTGGGCTCCTCTAAGTATGAGCTCTTACTGAATCTTATTGGAGCTCTTATTCCCTCCTGTATCCCTGAAGCTAGGGAAGGGGTTCCTTTAACACGTGCCCAAGAGCTGAAAAACTTTGTTTTGTTGTGTTGGTAACTTAAGACGTTCTGAAGTAGATCCTTGGTTTAACTGCAGTACCCTGGAGAACAGAGCTGAACATGACGGAGGGGGTCAGGAGATGGTGTGTGTGATCCCCTGTCCTGTATACATCACATGCTATCAGGGGTCCCAGACACTGATTCACAAAATCTTAATAATACCCCAGGCTTGCGTTGTGACTGCTTCCTGCCAGATGACATAGGCCACACCTTTAAACCCCAACACTTGGGAGGCGGAGGCAGGCAGATCTCTGTGAGTTCCATGTCAAGCAAGGCTACATAGTCTCAAAAAAAAATTTTCCCCCATAAATTGTCCAAATACATGGTCCAACATCACCGTTGGTGGAAAGCCACTGTGTTTTGTGACTTTGTGGACTTAGATCTGTCCTCTTCATTTCTGCACGGGGTTCTGGGGGTTGGGCTCAGATGGTATCTTACAGGGCGAGCGGTTTTTACCTCCCGAGCCAACTCACCACCTGAGAACCCTGCCAGTAATAAACACGCTGAATTACAGGACACAACGAAGGACAATGAAAGGTGAGGATGAAGAGACCCCCGGCTGTCACGCGGGTCCCCAGCTGTCACACCAGTCTGTAGCACAGCATTGGACGCACCTCCCAACCGCACACACCTCGGTGTTCTAAAGAAGCCCAGATTATGGTGTCTGCCTGGCCATGTTCAGGGCTGTTCTCAGCGTCAAATGGAATAAAGGTCTTAAATCCTAAGGAGAGTTAGGAAGTGGTGCACAAATGTGAGGGATTAAACACCCTCAGCTTGGAGATTATTGGTTTATCCGGGCCCTATGTGTAGGATTGTTTTGACGAAAGTGAAGGTTGTATAAAGGAAAGAGCTGAGTGTATCCTCCCTCCCCTTGCCAAAGTGCTGAGATCAAATCCAAGGCCGTACGCGTGGGCAGCAAGTGCCCTGCCCCTGAGCTACGACTTAAGAAGGCAGAGGTGGCTGAGGAGTGGGGGTCTGAAGAGGACCAGACGGTGGAGAAGGTTCTGGGAGCAGATACTTAACTGCTTCATTCTTCATCAAAGGCTGGCCTGAGGCTTCGGTGGAGGGTGGAGAAAGGGAAGTTGAACGGTCAAGGGAACACCACAAACCCATTATAACGGGATGAGAAATCCTAGCAGGCTTCCTGCTACAGCCAAAGCGTCCCAGGCTAAAAATAGCGTGAGTGGGAAGTTACTTGGAAAGGAGGAAAGCAAGAACGGGAGCAGGTTTCCTCATGGCTTGGAGCAGGAGAGCGGGCAGCAGGGAGGGGTCCCCACACAGCTGCCCCCTTGCAGTTCCTTCAGCTTCCATGGCTGGGGAAAACAAAGCCCCAATTGTGTCTCGCACTAAAAATAGCTTTGTCTATTCCTTTCGAGGACCGGGGCCTGGGCAAGCCTGCCAGGTTGGCTAAGATCTGTCTCAGATTTAGTCTGAAAAATTTCACCTAAGGAGCATCGCTCCACAAAGCTCTGTGGGTGATATTCCAGAGACAGGTCCCCAGGGTGATACTCCAGAGAAACATCCCCAGTGTGGGCAGGGCGGGAAGCGGCCCTGCCCACACAGTCAGGGGTGCTAGGTGCAGGGGAGAGTGTTATGCTTCAACAGGTCTGAAGGCTGTGGAGAGTTCTCCTCTGCAAACAGGGCAAGGATGGCTCTGCATTCCCAGAAGGATGGACAGAGCAGTCTGTGTGCCGGGCTGCAAAGAGCTTTACCTGATTTTTCCAGGCCCTTAGCAACCCAAGCTCCGGAATTTGGCTGCAGAGAGCAGCTCTGAGAACACTTGGGATAGAACTGGAGTAAGAAGGGGCCTCGGAGAACAAAGGGTCGCCATTATCCGCTCAGTGAGAGAATCCTTTTGGGTAGAGGGTAAAGGGAAAGAAAAGTTTGTGTGTGTGTGTGTGTGTGTGTGTATGTGGTGTGTGTGTGTCTGTATGTGTGTGTGTGTGTGTGTGTGTATGTGGTGTGTGTGTGTCTCTCTGTGTGTGTGTGTGTGTGTGTATGTGTGTGTATGTGTGTGTGTGCTGGGGAGATATGTTTTAGGATTTCCAAACTATGCAGCAGTCCTTTCTCTCAGGCCTTTGGGGACTTACGTGTCCAGCAGCCACAGTCTCTGACGGGTAGCTAGTTCTTCCTATCTTGTCCACACGACTCTGGCAAGAGGGCTTTGTGGAATGTACAAAGAAAAGACCCTGCTATGTCCTTTCCCCCTCCAAAGTGATAGCCTAAGTCCTTAATTCTTGCCTGCTCACAAGGGGCCGAGCTGCAGGCCCAAAACCAATGCTCTGGTTTTGATTTTTCTTTCTTTGTCTTTGAGAATTTCCTTTGGTCTCCATCAACCTTTCTCTTTCCGTTTTTCTTTTCTTTTCCTTTTTAAAAATGATTTATTTTTATTTTATGTGCACTGGTGTTTCTGCCTGCATGTATGTCTTCTGTGTGAGGGTGTCTGTAACCCTAGAAGCAGAGTTACAGACAACTGTGAGCCACCATGTGGGTGGCTGGGAATTGAACCTGGGCCCTCCGGAAGAGCAGTCAGCTCTCTTAACCATTGAGCAGTCTCTCTGGTTTCCTTTTCTTTCTTTTAAAACTAGACAAAGTGAAACAAAAACCTCTTGTTGCTAAGTCTGAATCGGGCTCACAGATTCTTAGACACAGGTACTCAACAACTCTTGGCTGGCGTCACAGCCATCGTGGATGCAGACACATCTGCTCTCAGACAGCAGAAGAACTGCGTGTCAGTCTCTAACTGTGTGATGGTGATGCTGGAAACTCCCTAGATCGCTCCTGAAGAATGAGGTTCACCGCTCCCAGGCTCTGAGTCATCTCTCCCCAGACCCTGAACCAAAGCAATAACACCAAGGGGTCATTAAGGGGCCTTATGCTTTTTGGGTCTGGGGAGAGGTTAATCTAGGGTAGTGTCCAGAGAGGGACCCAGATGTGAATTTCAAAAATCCAATAACTCTCCAAGCACCACAATAATGATAGTAGTCCAACAGTTCTGAACTGGAGGTGTAGATTGTGAACGACAGACAGTGCTTAGTACTAGTGGGGGTCAATTCTTGGGCACAACCTCCCCCACAAAACCAAAAACTGTAACAAGACAAGGGCTAGACGGCTCTCAATGGCTAGAACGCACACCAAGCATGTGTGGAGCACCTGGGTTCCCTTCATAGCATCAAAACAACAGGTAAATAAATAATAAAAATGAATACTATTAGGCCTCAGGAGGGTCAATCTATTAGAAATGATTGCTCAAGCTGGTGATCAAGCCAGCATCCCTTAGGAATGTGTGAAACCAGCTCCCCTCTGCTGAAAGGAGTCATTTCCCTTACTTCAGGCAGAAGGGACCTATGGCTACTTGTGGGGTCCATCAGCACATCAAAGCTCATGCTGGCCTCCAGGCTCCCTCAGTAGCACAAGTATCTGTTCCACATCAGGTCCTTCCTTCCCCACAGCAGCTCCTACTCCTTACAATCCACGTGATTTGTCCACCCACCCTCTCTATCTCTAGTTATCCTCTCTCACTATCTCTTACACTCTGTCCGTCCGTCTGTCCATCTACCCATCCACCTACCCAGCTACCCATTTATCCATCCATCCATCCATCCATCCACCCACCACACCCACCACACCCATTCATCCACCCACCCCCCCATCCCCCATCCCCAACTGTCCTCATGCTCTCCCGCCATGTCTTAATCTCTGGTTCTTGCTAATTCACTATCTCAATTATTCTCTCTCCTGCTTCTGCCCCTCACCGTGTCCGCTCTGCTTTCCCTCCTCTCTGCTCTCAACTCTTGCAGATGCTGCTGGATATTTCCCCACTTTCTTATTCACAAAGGTCATGCTGGCAGTTTCTTTACTGTGCCCCCTTGAGTGCATACAGAAAGTCCCAAATGTTCTTGGGTTCTGGTCCCGGTTCTGACCATGCTGGTGGGGTGACCTCTGCATATAGTTTTGCACACCATCAGTGCCTTCCTCAACAACATGGGGCACAACACAAACTACTCTCGATGAGACAAAGAGAACGAAACAAGGCAGCTGTTACATCGGAGCTGTGTAGCAAGCAGCAAGCTTGGGTTAGGGTCATAGAGTCGCTTCCTGGGACTAAAAAGACAACTAACCAGAGAGCCTCTCCCATCCTCCTCCCTGAGCTCTTGATTTGTGCCAGGCTCTGTTACATCCTAGACAGGGGTTTTCTAGCTCAGTTCTGACAACCACAGACGTTTCAGATGACGCCATCAAAACTTGGAAGGGTTGGTTATTTTCCAAGGTCCCAGGTACCCGGGGTTTGAACCCTGGCCCACTGCCTCGTGAAGATACATTCCTAACCTTCTCTGCCAGGGTATGTGTTAGAGCAGGTATCTTCTTCCACCCTAGACTGGAAGTCTGCTCCTTCTAGTGAAGGACTGTGGGCAACCAGGCTGGAAAGGAGTCTCATCTGGCCAGCTATCAAACTTGGAGGAAAAGGGAGGGGCGGGGAGGGCTGTCTTTAGGGTTTCATTGTCGGCTCACCAAAGGACGAGAATTTCCAATGCTGCTACACCGTGACGACGTGGTAAAATTGTCAGGTTTGTGGAGGATCTGAGATAATGGGAAGAGTTTGATGTGGAGCTCTTGACGTGTGGGAATGAACAGTCTTAAACTATGCTTCAGAGCTTCTGCAGTTACACAGACGCTAGGTTTTAAAAGGTCAAAGATAGGAATGTCTGTGTTCACACTATTGCCCTGAATTGTCTCTGGTGTTCACTGAAAATTACCAAGGAACATAAGGTACAACCCCTGGCCTGAATGAAGTTAGTCTCTGGTTTAAAGATATGATTCACATGAATGCATATATAAATCGCACACATAGAAGACATTTTTGTATGCATGTATAAATATTAAAAAGATATAAAAGCCACGATTATAGGCTGATATTTTACTGAGTAATTTGTATTAAGACTCAAGTTTCCTCATCTATACAATGGGGTTATAGTAAAAACAAAACAAACATTCCTTTGGAATTACCACAAAGATCAGATGGACACCCTCATGCAGGATCACTTGAAGGTGTTTCCTGGCCCACAGCAAAGGCTTTACAACTCTTCGTGGCCATAATCAACATCACATCAATTAATACAGTATACAGGAAATAAACAGCCGTATTCCTGACTTAGCGGTAAGCCCACTTCTATAAATGAAAATGACATCCGTCTACTCAGCGTGTAAACTCTTTCTGCCACCCACAGGGTGCATAATTCTCTAAGAGTGTGTTCACTGCTAAGAGGGACTGCTATTTCCTTGGTGGGTAAAGTAGCAGCTTACTTTAGGGGCCGTGGGACTAACGGGTTTGTTTTGTCTGTGTCTGACAGTCTAGCAGTCAATTAGCAGAACTGAGCGAGCACAGAAATGATTAACACTTGCTTCTAGAACTGAGGAAAGAGCTCCGTGGTTTGAAATAGCTCAGTTTACCTCCACCCTTGGGTGATGGCATCTTTGGTAAATGCCAGTGGGAAAAAAATTTAAATAGAACTGTGAGAGAGACGCATCTTGAGAAGGGAGGGGCAGAGAGAGCAGGTAGGGATCCCGGGGTGCACACTGCCCCACACTCTCCATGGCTGGGGCATACTTACTTCTTCAGGGTCTGAAAGCCACGCTCCTTGAACTGTAGCTCGTGCTGTAGGTGGACCATCTCTCTCTTCAGTTTGTTCACCTGGAAGTCAGAGGACCACACAGAGGAAGGGGTCAGACATGGGATTGGGGCTGTAGGGAACCCAGAAGTCTCTGGAGCTGCCCATATCTGTTGGGCACAGTAAGTCACAGCACCCTCCCTTCACCCAGTCAGTGTCCCCGAAAGTCCGGCTAGCCAGTCTCTACACCAGGGAAACAGGAAGTAACCATCAGCTGCCTGGGAGAGTCAGGCCTTCTCACCTCTTAGTTATGGGATCTCTTCTGCATCATGTCCCCTCCTTACCCATTGTGATAAGGGGAGGACACTTGGGTCACACTCAGCTGAAAGCTAGTGATAGACGTGAGAGCTCTTTGCATGGAGGTGAGAGGCAACCTGAGGGGCAAGACACATGGCCAAGCGTCAAAGCCCACTTGCAGACCGAGTTTGGCCTGCGGAGTGCTGGCAAACTTTCAATGAGGGCTTCTGATTGAGATCTGAGAGACTTCATACACTAAGCCTTGATGTACAGTTCTTTCCAAAAACACCTGACGTCTAGAAACACGGGGTGGGGGTCGGGGGTGGGGTGCTCGAGTTCCAGTATGGGTGCGGGGTACTAGAGCTGAAAGACTTAGTGTTCAAAATATCTAGTCTGAACAAGCCACTTAGCCGTGGCACCCTAGTTTCCATCTCAGTGAGGTGGGTAACAATACGTATCCCCTAAAGTCATCAAGAATTAAGAGGATACACAGTGGGCATCAACTAGAAGGTATAAGAGGCCGCAAAACTAAAATTTCTCTTGTGTCCTCGGGCAAGGTTCTTGATCTCCGCTTTCTTTAAAGCGCAAAAGAGAACGGCGGTAGCTACTTCCAGGGGTGACCATAGGTGGTGAGATGAAGCACCCAGCCTATGCCTGGCACGAGGCGAATGACTGTCATGGCAACTGCTAGCACCACTATTGAGACAACCACCACCACCATTCCTGTTGTCCCAGGGGCTCCCCTGAGCTCTGGCTGCAGTGGCCTGGAGGGATGGCTAGTTAGCGGTCAGTGAGGACGCTGTCAAGATCCCTACCCGGGACTTTGCGGTGGCAATTTCAGCTTTCAGGATCTCAGGGTCATACTTTGAGCTGGAGGAGGATCCCGAGACCACTGCAAGGAAGAAAGAAGAGAATCTCAGCTGAGGAAACGCAGCGAGGTTGACTTCCAACCATCTAAATAAACCTGGAGAGGAAGGACTGAAAAAAAAAACGTGAACAACTTAGATGTCCCACAAAGGGGATTTATTTAATAAATACAGCCCACAGGTAATGAAGTGATATCGTTAGGTGTCAAACTCCAAAGGTTAGTACGTAGGTACAGAAATGATTACCTTGGCTCAGCTCACACTGGACGACAGGACTGCTACTGGATAGTTTTAGCATTCCTCAGAAACCTGTGAAAGGGTTAGACCCGCTTCCCTATCTCCCCTTCCTCTGGCTGAGAAGGCACCTGACACTCTGAAGACCTGTACCTATGGTGTGTGCCAAGCTACTGCCAGCTTCCAGACTCTTCCTTCGTATTCACATGAACTTGCTATGCATCTCAAAGCACATGCTAGCCACCCGGGTTCTCACGAGCCCACTACGCTAGTCCCCGAGCTGTTTCAGACCGGAGCTGTTTTACAAGGTTCTCCTCTTCCCTTGTTATTCTTGGTTCTCTAGCAGACAGCCCCGGGCATGTCTAGTCTGCTGCCTTTTCTGCTCTGAACTCTAACAGATGCTTCTGGATGTTATCCCTCCCTCTCTTATCTATGACAAATAAAAATAAAAAAAATAAAAAATAAAAAAAGCCTTACTGCCAACTCATGGAACGGCCATCTTGGTGGCTTCTTTACCATGGTTTCGTCTCACTTACAAATGTAACTTACACAATTTAAAACCACGATGTAGAAAGAAAGCTACAGAATGAAATGAGACCCACTGGTCCGTGTAACCCAGCTGACAAAGAGGCATACAGGAGAGTTAAATGACCAAACGTGCCGTTGATGAACTGATCTACAGATACGTCGCTAAGAAGATATGAAAAGCTACTTGCTTGGCAAGTGCGAGACCCTTGGTTAGCACTGCTGTCCGGAGGGCGGGATGATAAATGAAACTAATTTCCACCTTTGTATTTTTTGTCTTTGTCATATTTTCTAACATAAATACCCACTTTTTAAAAAAATATTTATCATTTTATGTATGTTAGTACACTGTCTTCAGACACACCAGAAGAGGACATTGAATCCCATTACAGATGGTCGTGAGCCACCATGTGGTTGCTGGGAATTGAACTCATGACCTCTGGAAGAGCAGTCGGTGCTCTTAACCGCTGAGCCATCTCTCCAGCCCCCAGTACCCACTTTTCTAATAAAGATGCTAAAAAGCTAAATTTTTATATTAATGTCCATTTGAGAAGAAAACAACAAACCTATAATTATACCACCTTAAAACATCTTCGTCCTAAGTAATCTCCTCATGCTAGCTACAGTTTAGCATCTTTAATCCCAGCACTTGGGAGACAGAAACAGGCAGAAGACCCCTGTGAGTTTGAAGCCAGCCTGCTCTAAAGAGCAAGTTCCAGGACAGCCAAGGCTGCACAGAGAAACCCTGTGTCACCAAACCCTTTTTCCTCACTGCCTCTTACAAGTATCTGTCCTTTTGTGGTTTATGAAAGGGAACGCACAGTGTGAGGTACTTCGAGGAAGAGAAGGAGACAGTGGGAAATTACCACAGACCATAAGCTCCCTAACCAAACCAGAGTCACCGCTGACCTGGCTCTGCGTGTCCCAGGCGTGGTAACAGGGAAACGTGTCTGGATAGGAGAATCATCAAGTCCTAAATAAACACTCTTGCCCACTGTTGAACGGTTTTTCTCAGTAGGGAAGTTATTCCTGGAGTGTCCTGAGTCACACTGTACGGGGCTAGTTCACCTCCCCACCCCATACACTCTTGGTGGTCTGAAGGCCGTGGTAAGAACCAGAGCGAGCGGAGACCAGGCTTTCTGGTTAATTCTCATCATCTGGCAGCAACGAATTGAGAAGCTGGTGTTCGGATTTCGCTAAAATACTTTAGCGGGGCTTTGAGTCACACACTCAGAGAGTTAAAGTTTGGGAAATGAGAGAAACTACTCTGTATAGCAAGGGGAAGGTGCCAGTAGGCAGCAGAGCGGTTCAGCAAAGCTCACGGTGGTGACCATGGCGATGGGGTCTAGATGCTATCTCAAGAGACAAGCAGGGCTGGGGAGGGCTGCCCGGCCTTTGGTGCGCAGGGGGTGTCATCACCTCCTGCCTTCTAGTTCTTCTATTCTTCTGTGGGCTTGGTGTGTGTGTGTGTTGGGGGGGGGCTCTGGGAGGGACATGGCTGGATACCGAGCTAGAATTTGGCTTACGCGTATCCTCCAAAGAGGTAACTTCCCAGCATTTTAAAGTGGTTCGCGCCATCTGTTATCTGCGTTGGATGGTAAGAACAGGCTGAAGAGCCTAGAGGAGCTGTCAGTGTGGAAATAAGATGGAGATATATGCAGAAGGGTCATCGGAGGGGCTGCCTGTTCTAAGCATCACGTCCTCCCAACCCCCACTGACCAGGAAGCTGGGGTACCGGGCACAGCGCTACACTACGGGAGAGACATTAAGGAGACAGTAACAGTCTGAAGACCTGTCAGAAGTGGCAGTTCCTGACCCCCGGACTGGGGGAAGGTGATGCTGGGGGTAGTAAGTCCTTGTGAAATGCATTAGCATTCCTCGGACATGCTCAGAAATTCTGGAAGCGGGGCTGGGGATTTAGCTCAGTGGTAGAGCGCTTACCTAGGAAGCGCAAGGCCCTGGGTTCGGTCCCCAGCTCCGAAAAAAAGAACCAAAAAAAAAAAAAAAAAAAAAAAAAAAAAAAAAAAAAAGAAATTCTGGAAGCAAAGGAAGCCAAAAGAGAACATATTCCTACCAACGGTACTGTCAAAGACTGGAATTCTTACTCGTTGGAGAATTCTTATGAAATGCACAATTTATACACAAAGCTGTTGAAATGGAGTACAGCCTGGTGAATATTCTCTCTCTCTCTCTCTCTCTCTCTCTCTCTCTCTCTCTCTCTCTCTCTCACAGAGACCTCCAAGAGCCAGGTATGGTAAAACATCTATAATCCCAGCATTCAGGAGGCTGAGAGTTCAGGGAGATGTAGAGTGTGTGTGTGTGCGCGTGCATATATAGCACAATGCAGTTTTTTAAGTTAATACACACACACACACACACACACACTATATGGCACATGTATACAGTTGAACAGGTTTTCACAAAGCAACACAGTCAAGTGATTAGAGGTCAGGACACGGAGAGCTGGCTTCCTGATACTCTGTGTGCCCCTTCGCTGCCTTCCACGGAAAGAACTTCCTATCCCAACAGTACGTTAAAAACTGTCTTGTTTGATCTTCCTTATTTATTGTAATTATTATTTTAATTTAATTATTTTAATTAGTAATTATTTTGAATTCGATTAATCATCAATCTTAATAATTTTAGAAAAGGTATATATGAGTGGAGTTTAAGAAACCAACTGTACTGGCTGGTTTTGTGTGTCAACTTGACACAAGCTGGCGTTATCACAGAAAAGGAGCCTCAGTTGTTGAAATGCCTTCATGAGACCCAGCTGTAAGGCATTTCCTCAACAGGTGGGAGGACCCAGCCCATTGTGGGTGGTGCGGTCCCTGGGCTGGTGGTCCTGGGTTCTATAAGAAAGCAAGCTGAGCAAGCCAGGGGAAGCAAATCAGTAAGTAACATCCCTCCATGGCCTCCGCATCAGCTCCTGCTTCCTGACCTGCTTGAGTTCCAGTCCTGACCTCCTTAGGTGATGAACAGCAATGTAGAAGTGTAAGCTGAATAAATCCTTTCCTCCCCAACCTGCTTCTTGGTCCTGATGTTTGTGCAGGAATAGAAACCCCGACGAAGACACCAGCCCAGGGTAAGGTTTATTATTAAAAGAAAAGAGAGAGAACATTTTATAGTTCCTATCCCTCTAACTCATAACCCCAGAATGGAACCATTTCTGTCTCTGTCTCTGTCTCTGTCTCTCTCTCTCTCTCTCTCTCTCTCTCTCTCACACACACACACACACACACACACACACACACACACACATGCTAGACAAGCATCCCACCGCTCAGCCCCACCCTTTGGGCTAGGGCTTTGTCTATCCGCCTCTATGTCCGAATAACCTGTGCAGTGGTATGTCTCGGTCTGCTCTGGTTTTAGGCATTATGCACTCGTCCCCCTCCCCCAAGGGATGATAACTTTAGTTTCTCTTCTTTTCCCAGCCCACACCACACGCTTGCCCCTCTCTCGCCGGCACATATCCCCAACACATCACATTTTTGGTTAAAGCTGCCTTCAGCATCTGCACTCTTTCTGTGCACTCTTGCTCTGCAAATGATTCAGGGCAGAGCCAGTCAGAGGGTTTCATTTACTTGTCCTGTTTCGTCCATTTTTTGCTCCACTCTCCCAGAGATAGTAATAATTGTCATTTTCACATTAGCTCAGTGTCTACAAATACATCACGAATTCAACCCCACATTCTGCATTATCCGAATACCCTCTCTTGGAGGCAAGCACATGCCTTCTGTCAATAAGTGTTGAGCTTCCACATGACCTGGGAGCCAGGTAAGCATAGCCAGCACCCAGGGGCTCTGGCTTTATGGCTCCTCCTCTCTGCTGTATTCAGGTCTCTCCTTCTATACTACCCCGCTATGTTGATAGAACTTCACTTCTAGTGGCTTCCTGGGAAAGGAAACAGGAAGGAAGCAAAAGTTTTGAAATCCCACATGTCTCGAAATACCTTCTCTACTCTATACTTAAAGATACTTTTGCAGTTGCGGGGGTTTTTAGGTCAGAATTGACTTTCCCGAAGGTAAAAGCATTGCGCCTGTCTAGTTCTCCAGTGTGGCTGGCAAGATGTGTGGACCAACTGGAGACCTGATCACTTCTGTGTGACCTGATCTTCCCTCCGGATGTCTGAAGGATGTTTCCTTGTTCCCGGGTTTCCAAATTTCCAAATGGGGGATGTGTTTGTGTTGACTTTCACACACTGCATTGGGCACTTGGTGAAGCTTTTCGGTGTGCAAACCCTCCTCTGGTTCTGGGGAATTCCGCTGAGTTATTTCATGGAGGCTTCTTTCTGTGTTTTCTCGGTGCTATGGTATACATTTTGATCTGGAATAGGCTTTCGGCACTAGCACTGTTTTCCCTCCCGTTGCCAATCTCACTGTATTTTGGCTCTGCTTCCTAGATTTCCTCAGTTGTATGTTCCCATCTTCCGATGTAGCTGTTATCTCTCATGTTTTGATTTCTAAAACATCATGTGAATCTTGGAAGTCTCCTTGATTTGAAACACGGCTCCCTAGTCTTGCCTCATGGCCTCGGAGCCTCTGCTGAGATCAGCTTCTCATGCATACTTCCTACTCCCCCCGAGCCTCTCCTTCATGTGTGGTCAGGCTCTATTTCTTCTGCTACAAGGACATCCAAAGTCTCAGCGGCTGCATGTGCTAACAAGCGGGAGCTAATCTGCTCGACTACACACTTCGAGGCCCATGATTTTGTGGCTGTCTCACTCAGGAATCCCCAATATCTGTGTCTTTCAATCTTTTTTCTCTTCGTATCTCTCTTCTGGCCAGGACTCCCAGAGTCCTATCCAGCCTGTTGGGGGATAGCCTGCCACCATTCTGGGCACCAGACATGAGGGTTGAGTTCTCCAAAGCCTGTGTTTATGTTCAAATAATAATTACCTTTTAGTATGCTATGTTCTGGCTTTGAACTTGCCCGGAATCCTCTAACTTCCAGTCCTGGGACTCCAGTACATACCCTCAGTCGTTTTCCAGGTAAGAGATGGGTAATCACCTGGTTGTACCAATATGGGACGCAGTCTGTCTCCGGCAACCTTTCAAGACTCTCTTCCCTTCACAGCTGTTTCCAGTGCTACCTGCTGCTGTGCTGGGTTATATGCTTTACATAGCAACAGAGCTGTAAGCTTCCCCATTTCCTGTTCATTTTCCCTCCTCTGAGGCTGTCCAGGTAGGGAATTATCTGGTTTGTACTCTTACAGTTGCACTTAAACAAAACAAAACAAAACAAAACAAAACAAAACAAAACAAAACAAACAAAACCTACCTGACTGAGCAACTCGGGGAGGAAAGGGTTGATTTTCTCTTACAACTTATAGCCCATCCTCTGGGGACATCAGGACGGGAGCTCAAAGCAGGAACCTGGAGGCAGGAACTGCGGTGATCCTTACTGGCTTACTCCTCAATGGAGGAGCTTAGCCTGTTTTCTTACAGCACCAAGACCCACCAGCCCAGGGGTGGCACTAATCACTCACTAAGAAAATGTCCTATAAACTTGATAACAGTCTGATCTTATGGTGACATTTTCTCAAGTGGGGTTCCCTCCTCCCCGATGACTCCAGCTGTGTCGAGTTGACGTAAAACTGGCCAGCACACTCAGACAGATAGGTGGGCACTTTTACAGGCTGAGCCACCTCAGCCCTCCTGCTGGTATTCTAACTATGGCATCTTGGTGATTCCTTTCTCAGTTGGGAAATCAAAGTCTGGAGAGGGGAATGAGCAAGGCCTCAAAGAATCAGATCTCCCAAGTCTTCACCTGTTTCAGGCTGGGAGGGACCCAGATGGAGGCCGGGAACCTTGACATGTGACTTGTGAACTTGCCTTAAATGAAGTGGATAAAGATTTGAAGATCGGACCTGCCTGGGTGGTACCAAAGCGCCTGCAGTCCCGCAGTGATGGGACTCTGGAGAAGACCACTTGCCCTTCTGGGGTCTCAGTTTCCTTGCCCGTAGAATAGTAACAACACTGCCTTGCTGGAGAGTGTAAGTGGAGGACCTTGATTATTGCTTTCTAAGCATACAGTAGGGGCACAATACATGTTTCTTTCTGCTTCCCAACAGGGCTGGAGATGACACCAGCGAGTTGACAACGAAGTCTATCCCAAGGTATGGCCCCACCTGTGACAGGTACTCACAGCAGTCAAGGCCAAATGACGAAATCTTCACAAGCCCCAGCAGGCCATCTGAGGCATGTGTCCTCGCCAGTCTGATGTCCAAGAAGACTTATAAACCCTAAACGAAGATCAAGATGAGACTCTGGAGGTATCCTTTAACTGGGATCGCTGGGCTGAGGAGTTGACAATCCCTGGCTCGTCTGGATCTCCAATCTAGTTGCCTGATATGACCCCATGGGGGTGGCCTCCGAGGCTGGCTCAGTCTTTTTTGGGAAATCTGGAAGTCGTACTGATGATCTGAAGAACCACATCCCTCGCTTCCCGTCTTTGGCCGTGTATTTAAAGGCACAGCATTCCTGTTTGAAATGTGTGGTGCTGGATCGGTTTCAGGTTTCAGAAGTTTTGCATTTTGAAATGCTTGCATTTACATAATGAGTTATCTCGGGGACAGGACCCAAGGCAAAAATATAGGAAATTTATTCATGCTTATATGAGCGGAAGGTTACTTTATTTGTTGACTTATTTTGAAGCAGGGTCTCACTCAGTAACCTAGGTTGACTCGGAGCTTACCATACAGATCAGGTTGGCCTTGAACTCACAGAGATCTGCCTGCCTCTGCCTAAGGGCTGGTATTAAAGATACGTGCCATTGCATCTGGCTTGAAAGTAGCTTTGACAATACTTTAAGGACCTTTGTGAGTGACGCCGAGTCCGTGATGTGACATCTCTCACATGGTATTACAGTGACACCTAAGTAGATTTTGGAACATTTTAGATTTTGGTTTTATAGATTAGGGAAGCTCAGCTTGTCTTCTTTGTGCCGGGGACCATTTTGACCCAATTTGACAAATGAATGTGTCAAATTCCTTCACAGTAGCAATAAATAATAATATAACTTTACTGATGAATGGACAACTGAGTGGTTAAAATCCCATAATGTGCCCCAGAAAACACTGTTATTAGATCAGTTTTGTACACATAAGAGAAGACCAAGAAGTTATAAGGTTATAGAGCTGGCAGACTGCGTATCATGCACTTGAAGCCAGGCAGTCTGTCTCCAGTGCTGCCCCTGATAAATGTTATATGGGACCAGGTACGGTGGGTGGCACAGGCCTCTAACCGCTGTACTTCGGAGGCAGAAGCAGGTGCATCTCTGTGAGTCAGGGACCAGTCTGGTCTACATAGAGAGTTCAAGGCCAGCCAGAGCCACATGGTGAGAGCATGCCCTTAAACATATGTAAATTACATCTCAGCATGTACATAATAAGCTAGACATCCCACAATTGTCTGTAATTGCAGCTCTTAGGTATCTGAGATCCTCTTCTGCACACACCCAGGTATTCACACACACCACCCACGTGCATGCACACACTTTCATGGGCACATACACACAAACAAATTAATTGATTGATATAAAATTAATTGATATAAAAAATATTAATTTTTATATTGTGGGCAGATACAATGGCTTGGCAGATAAACTCTTGCTGTCAAGTCTGACTGGTCTTCATTCATAGCTGCACCATGGCACATGTGTATCTGTATACACATGCACATAAAAAAAATAAAATGTAAATCCTCTCAATCTAGCTTGGGACTTTGAGATAAGTCTTATTTTAACCCTGGAGTTATGTGTTGATGGGGATATTTACTTAGCTGTTAACATGTTTCTAAGGAAACTGTACCAGGTACTTTCCCTAGACCAGTGGCTTTCAAATAGAGCCAATTTGGCCTTCTATGGGACACTGAGATGTCTGGAAATGTATTTTGCTTGTGGTCCTGCTGGTACCAAGTGAACAGAGGCAGGAAGGGTGCTGAATATTCCTTCCACATGCAGGACCCCCTCAGTGTCTGCTCCGAAGGTCAATGGCACTGTAGCTAAACATTCTGCTACGGACTCATCAGGAAAGGCGTTAATAACATTCTCACAATTAGACATGAAGAGTCTGAGTGTGGTGGGTATGCTCTCCAAGGTCGGTGCTATGGCAACAGATGTGTGCACCCAGGCCTTCTGAGAAACTGCTTTCCATGGCTGCCCTCACCACACGGTGTTTCTCGCAAGACCTTTAATTTTAGCAAGTTTCTATCCCCAAATCCAAGAAGGATGTGACGAATATTGATACATCCTTTACCTAGATCACCCAGGGTTTTGTTCATTTTGTGGTATTAGGGACAGAACACAGGGCTTGCACGAGTTAGACAAGCACTGTACCCTTGAGTTCTATAGATACCTACTCCCCCTTTAAAAATTAGTACTGAGGGGCTGGAGAGATGGCTCAGTAGTTAAGAGCACCGACTGCTTTTCCAGAGGTCCTGAGTTCAAATCCCAGCAACCACATGGTGGCTCACAACCATCTGTAATGGGGTCTGATGCCCTCTTCTGGTGTGTCTGAAGACAGCTACAGTGTACTCATGCAAAATGAATAAATAAATGTTAAAAAAAATTAAAAAAAATTAGTACTGAGCCCCCAAATAAAAGGAAAAAGAATCATTCTGTAACCCAGACTAGCCTCCGACATGTAATCCCCATGGTTTATCCTCTGCAGTAGCTGGGCTCACGGCCATGCTCCCCCCATTCGTGACCAGATCTGCCAGCTTTTACCTTTCCCAAGATTGTTCATTCATCCGTCTGCCTGGTTAGTGGTACTCTCAGTTCACAGTAATTCTTCAAGCAGGCTAGGGCTGTAGAGTGTGTCTAGGATACACACGGACCTAGGTTTGAGCCCCAGGACCCCTCACCTCCACAGCCTCCCAATCCCCCTCCCCCAAAATTCAACAAATAATAATGTCTAGAAGCACTATCGATAGCTGAAAACGCACACCATATTCAATGCATCAATCCGTCATCAACCGTTACAGCACTAAGCTTGGCATCATAGTTTTTCCATGCCTTCTTGCCCACCCCAAGTGGCTCCTTTGACCTTTTACAATTTAGACCAGTTATCTTGCACACTAGTCTACATTATGGATACATCTGGCTGTGTTCACGGATAGAAAGGTTCAGATGGAATATTATTGTACAGGAGAAACTCTATGAAGTACCCATCTCAAAGGGCTTGTGATGCCAATTGGCTATTTACTGGTGATGTCCGTTCTACCCAGCAGATAAAAGCTGAAAAATATCTCCTGAAAAGGGACAGTTCACAGCCTAAAATTAGGAAATAATTCGTAGGCTATTACTCTGTACCATGTAACCGTCGCCACAAAAAAAGGTCCATTTGCCCGTTTTCAAACTATGGAGCTTTAGAGAAAGGAAAAACATCAGTGTCACCTGTTCAAGTAAGAGTTTCACTGGCAACAGTAGTGTCTTCGTTAGGGGTTTACTGCTGTAAACAGACACCATGACCAAGGCAAGTCTTATAAGGACAGCATTTAATTGGGGCTGGCTTACAGGTTCAGAGGTTCAGTCCATTATCATCAAGGCGGGAGCATGGCAGCATCCAGGCAGGCATGGTGCAGGAGGAGCTGAGAGTTCTACATCTTCATCTGAAGGCTGCTAGGAAAAGACTGGCTTCTAGGCAGCTAGGACGAGGGTCTTAAAGCCCAGGCAACAGTGACACACCTACTCCAACAGGGCCACACCTCTTAATAGTGCTGCTCCCTGAGCCAAGCATATACAAAGCATCACAAACAGTATTTCCATTTCAGGACAGAGGCAACGATATTAATGTGCACTGAGTCCCCAACTTTCTATATAAAATCCTAACCTCCAAAATGATGGAGACCGGGCCTTTGAAAGGTAAGCAGGCTTAAGTGAGGTCCTGAGACTTGGGCTACTGTAAGGAAAGAAACCAGAAAGCCTGCAGTCAGCCTGCAGTCTCTCTCTGCCATATGGTGTGATGTCACAACAAGAAGGCTGCCATGTGTAAACCAAGAGAGCTCTCATGGGAGCCCATTCGTGCCAGCATTTCCTTCATCTCTGATGTCCAGCCTCTATAACTGTGGAGGAACATTGTGTTGGAAGCTATCTAGGCTGTGGTGTGGTATTACAGAAGATCTCATTAACTAAGTCAGACTTCATGCTAGAAGCCTCCTAGCATGTCATAGGACCTCTAGATAGCTGAGATCCGCTGGGGCAGCTCCTGAATGTCTCAGCAGGGGCAGGACTGGGACAGTGGCTGGTCCATCACAGCTAGCCCCAGCCTGCTAGCTAAATGAACCTCCCAAATCAAGGGTATCACAACCAAGCCACAGATGCATGGACACCATGGTCACATGCCTAACCCCATGCCTGACCTCAACTCAAAGTGGCAGAGGTGACAGATGGGTTTGCATGTTATAACTGTCTCTCACCAGCTGTAACAATGTGGGCGGATTACTGATCCTGAGCCTTACTTTCCTTATCTCTTAAGATGGTTAATAGCACCTTGACTAATACTTGAATGGAACAGAAGCGCTATGAGGATTGCTGAAAATACCACATATCGAGATTGCAGGAAGGTTCCAGGCATGTAATAAACACCCCATAAACATAGGGAAGATTTGGTTCGTAAAAAAAGTAGTGGCATATCAGATGTGAAGTCACATGTCTATAATCCCAGCAATTAGGAGGCAGACGCAGGTATAGAAATGGCACACAGCTAGAATACCTGCATCCTTAAGAGGTAGAAGCAGGAGG
The DNA here is from genome assembly GCF_021556685.1 of Rattus norvegicus. Classification (NCBI taxonomy): domain Eukaryota; kingdom Metazoa; phylum Chordata; class Mammalia; order Rodentia; family Muridae; genus Rattus; species Rattus norvegicus. The sequence continues at coordinate 26,366,516 of NC_141543.1, forward strand.
ACGAGGAGCTCAAGGCTAGCCTTGGCTACCCAGCAAGTCAAAGGACACTCTCAGGATAGAGAGAGCCAAGCTTTGTAAGGTGGCCTCTGGCATATTGTGTGTGTGTGTGTGTGTGTGTGTGTGTGTGTGTGTGTGTGTGTGTGAATGTGCACGCATGTCTACATACATACATAAAACACACAAGATAAAATGTACACACACATTTTAAAATGTACAAAAGGCTGGCCATCATGGTACATGTCTTTAATCCCAGTGTGGGAGGAAGTGGGGAGTGACGTGGATCTCTGAGAGTTAAAGGGCAACCTGGGCTACATTATGAGACCCTGTCTCCAAAACAAAAAACAGGGGTTAGAAAGGTGGCTTACTAGTTAAGCGCTCTCTTCTGACCTCCTCAGGTACACATATAAGCTAAACCCTCGTATACATAAAAACAAAAAGTTTAAAAAGCAACATGGAAACCTTAAAACAGCAACAACAAAAACAAAACCACACCCACACACAAGGTTACCATTTTAAATATTTTAAAGCACTCTGTTCACAACATTAAGTACACTCCTGGTGGGAGTGCAAACTTGCACAGCCACTAATGAAAATCAGTATGGTAGTTCCTCAGAAAATTGGGAGTCGATCTTCCCCAAGACCCAACTATACCACTCTTGGGCATGTACCCAAAAGATGACCCATCCTACTGCAAGGACACTTATGTGACCATGTTTATAGCAGCTTTATTCATGATCATCGGAAGCTGGAAACAACTTAGGTGTTCCCTCAACGGAAGACTAGATAAAGGAAGTGTGTTACATTGACACAATGGTACATTTAACTCAGCTGTTAAAAACAATGAGATCGTGAAGTCTGCAGGCAAATGGATAGAACTAGCAAAGATCATCCTGAGTGAAGTAACCTAGACCCAGAAAGACACACACGATATCTACTCACTTACATGTGGATAGGAGCTGCTAAGTAAAGGATAAACAACAGAGTCAGAGAAGCTAAGTAATAAGGAGGGCTTTAAGGGGATGCACAAATCTCTCTGGAAAGGAGAAATAGATTTTGTGGGTGGACTGGGGATAGATGAGGATGGGAACAGGAGGGATCAGGTAGGGGAGGGGCAGAAGGAGAGACTTTGGGGAGAAAGCAGTGGGAGAGGTGTGCATTTGGGGGCAATATGGAACCCTAATGCAGTAGAAACTTCTTGGAACCGTGAGGTTGACCCTGGCGAGGTCTCCCAGTTATGGAGGATCTAGAACCTGAACCAGCCTTCTTCCGTAACCAAGTTAGGTTCCCAGTGGTGGAACTGAGGTACCAACTCAGTCAAGAAACCTTCAAGCCACAACCTGTCCTGCCTGCAGGATGTGCTGGGGCAATGGTGGCTCAGAGCTTAGGGCCGTGGCCAGCCAATGACTGGTGTAACTTGAGGCCCAAGTCATGAGAGGAAGCCCATGGCTGACACTGCCTGAATGGCCAGGACCTGGAAGCTAAGCTGGTCCTAGGTAGAAGCAAACACAACTGACAAAAAGTCAGTGAAATGATTCCAATGATATTCTGTTGTACTCATACATCGTTGCCTAGCCCAGTCATCAGAGAGAGGCTTCCTCGGTCAGCTGATGCAGAGAACCGCAGTAAACACGAGGCAGAGCTCGGGGAACCCCACAGAAGAGGGAGAGAAAGGATTGTAGGAGCCAGAAGGGTCAGAGATATTGGGAGAACCCAAACACAGAATGAACTAAGCAGGGGTCATAGGGCTCACAGAGACTGAAGCAGCAAGTGCTGAGCCTGCGTGGGTCTGCACTAGGCACTCTCATGTTCTACGGCTGTTTAGCTTGGGTTTTGTGGGACACCTAGCAGTGGGAGCACAGGTGTCAGTGACTCTTTGGCCTGCTCGTGGGACCTTTTCCCCCTCCTACTGGCTTGCCTCATTCAGCCTTCATACAAAGGTTTGTGCCAAGTCTTACTGCATCGTGTTTTGCCACGTTCAGGCGATATCACTGGAGACCTGCTCTTTTCTGAAGGGAAACGGAAGAGCAGAGGGTCTGGTCGAGAGGGGAGGTCTGGGTGAGTGGGAGGAGGGGAAAGAGAGGAGGCTGCGGTCAGGAGTATTGCGTGAGAGAAGAATAAAGAAAAAGAGAATAATAAAAGTAAACTCCTGGGCTGGAGAGATGACTCAGCGGTAAAGAGCACTGACTGCTCTTCCACGGGTCCTGAGTTCAAATCCCAGCAACCACATGGTGGCTCACAACCATCTGTGATGGAATCCAATGCCCCCTTCTGGTGTGTCTGAGGATTGCTACAGTGTGCTCATATGTATAAAATAAGAAATCTTTTTTAAGAAGTATATTCCTGGTGTTGTAAATGTGTCATATCCATCATTATTAACTATCCATTGCTATGACTTTTTGGGGGGGTCCCCAAAGCAAAACCTTTATCCCCATTAAACTCCCCCTGCTGCTCCCCATCTCCCACAGCGGTGGGTGAGCTTTAAATGAAGCGATATGGAAGCTGCTTAACTTTCCAAAAAAATGATCACAAGTGAAATGGAACGAAACAAGGTAAAAATGGCGGACAAGTTGATGCTCGACACAGAAAGCAGTGGGGTGCTGGGGGGTTGGGGGGGGAGACTCAGCAGGTAAGAGCACTTGCTGTGCACTGATAAGGACCTAGGTTAAAATGCTCAGCATTCGTGGAAAAAGCTGAGCACGGCTGTGTGTGCCCGTAACTATAGCAATTGGGGGGAGACAGTAAAGAGGAGGAAGAAAGACCACTGGGGCTTGCTGGCTACCAGCCTGACTCCAGTTGGAGACCCTTTCTCAATAGCAAGATGAGTGAGAGAGCAGGATACCCAGTCCTGCTGGCCTCCACATTTATGCCTGGGTGCCAGCGTCAGCACATACATGTGCATATAATGCATGGACGCCCACACATCCAGAGGACAAAAGAAAGAAAAAGTAACAGGAGGGACGAAAGAAAGAAAGAAAGAGAGAGAGAAAGAAAGAGAGAGAGAGAGAGAGAGAGAGAGAGAGAGAAAGGGTACCAGGAGGAACAATAGAATAGAGATATGTAGTCTTGTAAGAGGAATGGAGAGGGTTAAGGGACAGATTTAAGTACAGAAGCTATTGACAGTACTCAGTGTGAATAGTTCCTGCTGTACTAGTCAGGGATGCCAGCAATGGTGCCAGCAATGGAAGGTACTCACAGCTAACCTGGGAGCCCAGCTTATGCTCCCAGACGGCATGCAACTGCTGATACTCCTGCTGTGCCAGCTCCAGGCGCTGCTGCTTCACCTGGTAGATCTCCTTTTGTGCACTCAGAGCCTCCTGGGCCACCACCAGGTAATCCTTCAGCATGTGCTCTTGTTCCCGCCGCCATTGCACCCTTGGATCCTCAATCTGAGTGGTTTCTGAAACAGATCCCAGAGCAATATGTCAGGCCTATACAAGTACCTATTGTGTTGGTGGGCTATAGAACCCACCACTGGACACCAAAAGTGTGATGGACAGAAACTCATCATTTTATATTGATGGGTTTCTTTATATTGATAAGTACATATCGTAGCCAATAAATATAAATGGGTTAAAATTACTACATGGCAAAGCAATTCCATCCGGATTTGTCACACTACCAAAACAATAATTCAAGATCAGTTTTCAAACTGAACACCGAGTTCTATCTGAGAACAAGCAAAAGAAGGAGTAGGCTAAGGGCATAATAGAAGTTTAAGGCCATCTGCTATGGCTCAGTGTAAAAGGAAAAGACAATCACTCATCAGTTTCAAAAACCACGAACAGGCATCCTGTACTCTGTTAGCAATATAAAATAGAATAGTATAATAATACATATTAGGAACAGAGGCATAAAATATTAATACCCTTGACCAATAATTCCCCCTATACTAATTTTTCATAAAAATATTTTTTTTAAATTCAGGTGGCCATACATTTGTACAAAAACATGATAAATGGTAAGCATATATTTGAGCTTCTTAGTATAAGAGTCCTTTTTTTTTTTTTTTTTTTTGGTTCTTTTTTTTTTTTTTTTTTCGGAGCTGGGGACCGAACCCAGGGCCTTGCGCTTCCTAGGCAAGCGCTCTACCACTGAGCTAAATCCCCAACCCCAAGAGTCCTTTATATACTCGGAATGCTAGGTGCTGTGCAAATATTTTCTCCTTTATCGTACTGTCAGTTTCTTTTGAAAAAGGCATCTTTTTAGGGGAAAAAGAGAGGCTTTAGTTTGAGGAAGCTAGATTTACTATATTTTATGGTTAGTGCTTTTTGTATATTGTCCAAATATGTTTGTGTGTGTTTCAAAATGTTTTAGATTTTCTCCTAACTTCAGTTTTCCTCCACCCCCTAACCCTATCCCTAACCCCCACCCTGCCTCCCCACCACCCCACAATCGTTCTTGAGTTTCTGGTCTCAAGAGGTCGTCCAACTCTATCTTCTCTAATGCTGGACCTCTCACACCTCCGAATTTTAGCTAAGATGAAGTATAGTATCTAGTGCTGAGATGAGATATATTATGCTATCATACCAGGCTCAGTTTTTTTTTTTGCCTGTGTTTTCTTTTAGGTGTTTTATAATTGTAGCTTTTATGTTTAGGGTCTCGGCCCATATGGTGTGAGGTAAAGAGTTCCCTCCTCTACCACATTTCCATATGGAAAGCAATTGTACCAGCCGCTCTTGAGGTCTAGCCTTCCGGGAACCAGGTTCTCAGGTGCCTCACTGAAGTCAGGTTAAATGCTGCTGATTCTTAACTAGTCATTCTGTAAATGGCCCTCCTACAGCCCAGCCCTCCAGCTGCCATGGCTGTCCCTCACAGTAGATAGTGCCCTACCTGGATAGGCACCTCAAGATCATCCTGGCTATTTCTTTCAGTTCTTGTTCTTACTAAAGTTACACATGTTGTCCATATGTATAAAGTTATGAAGGAGTTGGACAGCTAACCATACTACAAAGTGTACAACCCAAACCATCATTCCCTCACCTTTTTCCCACACATATCTCCCACAGAAAGGCAGCCACCGCGATCATCTCTTAGTTTATTGGAGACATCACAGAGAACCACTTCACTCCATCTTAAGCTCCAGATCTCAACCTATACACACATTCTCAGTGTGCATACAGCTACTACACTCCGGAACTTTGCATCTCCTCTCCTACCCCTTGTGCTGGGATCACAGGCCTGTGCCACCACACCCATCCCTCCTGTTTCTTTTTTTTAAATTTTATTTATTTATTATATATATGAGTACACTGTAGCTGTCTTCAGACACACCAGAGGGCATCAGATCCCATTACAGATGGTTGTGAGCCACCATGTGGTTGCTGGGATTTGAACTCAGGACCTCGGGAAGAGCAGTCGGTGCTCTTAACCACTGAGCCATCTCTCCAGCCCCCCCTCCTGTTTCTGATACACACCACACACCTGCTTTTCACAAAGTTAACAACACAGTATTTCTGACAGTGTGACAACATGTAGGGCCACTGTTTAAAAAAAAAAAACAGGGCTGGAGAGATGGCTCAGTGGTTAAGAGCACCCGACTGCTCTTCCAGAGGTCATGAGTTCAATTCCCAGCAACCACATGGTGGCTCACAACCATCTGTAAAGAGATCCGATTCCCTCTTCTGATGTATCTGAAGACAGCTACAGTGTACTTATATATAATAAATGAATAAATCTTTAAAAAAAAAACAAAAACAAAACGGCTGAACATCTGGGGAATATGCAACATTGTTGCCATATGGAGAGCTACAAATTAAAACTAGCCAAGTAATACTCTAAACCTGTGAAAATATTAACTAAAGATAAAAATGAGACCCAGGAACTGGATTTGATCTGAATGCCCTCTCCTTGAAGACTAGCTTTATTGTACCAGCAGGTCCATGCCAGCTTCCAAAGAAAGGATGCAACCAGCAATCTTACCCAGCAATGACTCCTATGAAGCAAATCAATGTCCAGCATGGCACGATAGCCCTAAGGGTGCAGTAGTGGCACACGTGCCTTGGTGGTAACCAACTGCTCTCTAACTGGATTTAAGATCCGATCAGCGAGAGGGAAATCATGTCTGGTACTGGAACCCTAGCTAACCATTCAGTGCTAATGAAATCATGGTTGTGGGGGGAGACTCTACAACCATTAACTTACTAAAGCAGCACAATCCCTAACAATGTAGCCTCCTCGGCAAGAAAACTTTTCTTTGCAACAGATGGAGGCCACTACAGAAAATACAGGGTCGTGGAGCCCGGTCCTAATGGATCTGCTTGTTAGTTTTATGTCAACCTAAAATAAACTGGACTCATCTGGGAGGAGGGAACCTTAACTGAGACATTGCTTCCATAGGTTTACCTGTGGGAAAGTAAGTGGTACCATCCCTGGGCAGGTGGTTCTGGGTTGTTTTTATAAGAAATACCCTGAACAAGCCATGGGGAACAAGCCAGTTAACAGTATCCCTTCATGATCTCTGCTTCAGTTCCTGCCTCCAGGTTCCTGCCTTGAGTTCCTTCCCTGATTTCCTTCCATGATTGTCTTGTAAGCTGTAAGCTAAAATATCCTCTGACCTGCAAGTTGCTTTTGGTTGTGGTGTTTGCTCCAACAACCACCGAAAACCAAACTATGACAGAATTAGAGAAGAATGTTGCTCAAGGACAGCACAAACAAGTTAGATTGCTCTGGGTCCATGACTCTGAATGATTAAAGATTAAGGCTGCAAAAGTCTCATTCCCTCCTTGCATTTGTCTCAATATGACATCTACAGATATAGTATCTTCCACCCAACAATACTACTTCCAAACCAAAGGGAAAGCCTATGAGCTGGTGAAACCACCAGATAGCATTCTTCTTGCTTGGTCCCACCTCATTACTCTTGGCTTGTGTGAGTGCGCATGAACACACACACACACACACACACACACACACACACACACACACACCACCTTCTGCCATCATCCCCTGGAGAATTAACTCCGCCACAGCCTGCTGGTCTCCCCCTCCCTTCTGTTTCTCCAGCAACTCCCAGAAGCACATTAAAATCCCACTCCTGCCATGAGACTTTAATGAGGGGGATGTTCTCAGCAATTTGAAAACAGGGAAGGGCTGATTAGGGCTCCGGTCCATCAGTGTTTAACCCAGCATCTGATGCGGCCCTCCAAGCATTAACCTCATTCCCCATACACACTCAATTAGGCATATTTACTTCTCATTAGTCGGCACGCAATCATGAGTGCTAATAAAAACCTTTGCTATCCCCAACAATGCTATTAATGCCATTAGCTGCCTTTCAGATATCCTTCCACACTTACCTGCCAACAACAGTGGGCTCGTTCATTCACTTACTCATGCATCCGCTCACAGGGGCCCTTCTCTACTTAGCAAGGGTAAGCGCATACCTACTGCGTGCCTCTGCGAGCAAAGGCTTGGAACTAGATAGAGTTAGACACAGTAACTTCCCCAGAAGACAGTGACGACAGATAGAGGATACTTAGAAGGGGAGATGGATGAACGGAAAGTCCAACTCCATTCTTCGGTATCAGTTCAAATCCCAGTTCAGGGGACCCTTGTTGAGATGGGTCCAAAGCTGTCCTGGGGAAAATCACTGTTTTCCAGATGGCCTCAAACTCATCACTTTCGTCCTCAGTCTCTTAGTGCTGGGAGTACAGGCATGCACTATCATGCTGGCCTTCAGACATATCTTATCTCTGAGAACTGAGCAGCCAAAATCTTAATAAGATGAAGATAATTAGCCTAATGTGCCACAGGGTCCCCGGGAGGACTGGAGAAGACACTGTCTACTGAGAGTCTCTGCAGCCCACAGCCCAGAGTGTGCACTCGGGATGCGGAGGGCAGTTCGGAGTTGGTAGCCTAGAATCAGCCTTCAGACCTTGCCAGGCTCGCCCTGCTCCCCTTCATCTTCCTCTTGCCTGAAAGGATAAAGAGAATCTTAGGGTTGTAAAGACTACTTAAGATGGGAAAACCCTGTCCCACTGCACAGCATTTCAGAGGACAGAGGTAATCTTGGCTAAGACGATGCACACACTGTCTCTCTTTAGCTAAAGCATCTCTCCTCTGTCCTCCTCAAGACGTTTCTGCCTTTCTCAAATAGTTCCTCCGTCACGGTCCCAGAAGGAGACAGCCGTAGTAGAAATATGCATTTTAGGTCCAATACTGTGGTCACACAGGCAATGAAAGTGGGCTGACCAACACGCTAATCTATTACGGACCTACCTGCATGAACGTAAGACGCTTTGTGTAGCTAGCAAGCTAGAGGCTTGCTAGGGCTTCATATACTCCAAAATGACAAAGTGTAGCTGTTTTTTTTTTTAATGGGAAAAGAAGCCATTCATAAACATGTAAAAATACGTATGTAGGCACACACACCAACACATGATTGGAAATATTACAAAAATGATATGCCAAAAACGATACAGAGGAAATCGTCAGCCTCTAAAACCGAGGAGCAGGCTGGAGCGGAGAGAAGAGTCTATTAAAAAAAACCTTTCGAACTGTTGTTTTCACACGAGCATACATTATCTATCTATATCCTCACTGACATCTCTTGAGTCTGCATTAAACAAAACACAATCTGCCTCCAAGGCTCTGCTGGTGCTTCTGTGGAGGTGGACTCGAGAAGGGAAGGGGATAGACGTGGGGACGGGGTCTGGGGAGTGGAAGGGCAGTGAAGAACTTACTGGTATTGTGGTCTATGAAGTAATCTCCAACCTGTGGATCATACGCTTCTTCCCATCCCAGCGGCAACTCGTCGCTAATGCAGTCAGCAAAGGTGAGTGGTTTGGTGTACCTGGCAAGGAAGACAGGAGACACACTCCATCAGCAAGCAGTCCCAACACTGCTACGATGTGCTGTTTTTCCGGACTCCCCGTTCCTCCTCACTGGTCAGCACATCCAGACGTTTTGTACTGTAACACCAGTCCTGCTGTGCCTTGAGTCTCTGGGAAGGTAAAGCTGTCCCACTGTAACATCAGGGTAAGGATATGGGGGAAGGTAGAGAATGGATTCCTGTCCAAATATTTTGCCTCTAACGTGATAGTGGCTTCGGCAAGTCATCCTTCTGTCTAAACCTTGGGTTTCTGCATCTCCAGATGATATTTTTTTGCACAGCAGCTCTGAGGCCAAGTCTTGGCTTCATGACTTGGATTCCAGCCCCCTCTGGCTTTTCCACCTGTAGCTGGCTGGCCAGGCCCACTCTGGTCTTTGTCCTGGCCCTGTCTTGTATTTGTCACGCCCATTTGCCTTTGGAAAAGCTAGCCTCCCATGAGCTCTAGAGCAACAGACGCTCCAGCCCCAGGAGTCTAGCCAGCAAGCCATATTTATTTGCTGATTGAGTTGGATCTCAAAATGCCTGCACCCACTGCTGGCTCTCCTCAACTGGGCTGGCCAAACTGATTTTTTGGCAATAATAACTCTCCGAGGCCCCATCTCACAGAGTGTGAACTGGTGGTAATCACCCAAGCCTTAGTGGCTAAATCAGACAGATAAACAAATCAGGCAACTGGAGCATCAAAGGCTTGTCGAGGCTGGAAGACGGCACCATACACCATTTGTCCGAGGGTTCAACCAGAGAACAGGGAGCTAGGAAACTAACACATGGCATCAGTGGCTCCTGGAGGCAGCCACTTCTAAGTAATCCCAGAGCTGCTTCTGTCTAGAATAACCGCATGCTATCATGCGGGTGTGCAGGTTAGAGAGGGTCTCTCTTGTTCTGCTACTGTGTGTTTCTCCTGTCTCTGACTCCCATCTTGCAGTAGGGATCGAAACTTTGTGTCACTGTTGGGCTCCAGAGAGAGAATTGAGGCTGTCAGGCTACATAGCTCTCATTTTTATCTCCCTGACTCTAAAACACTCACTCTAATGTTCCTGAGTTTCTGTCTGTTCTTTCCTCATTCCAGTCAGTTCTGGAAGCCCAAGAGACTGTTCCCCACTCTTTCCACATACTGGCAAGCTGAGGTACAATGGGAAGGGAAGGGCGATGCTTCTTTGACCATCTCTTCCTTAACCCGGATGATTGCTTTCTCTTAAACTCTTTGCTGCAGGGATGTGTGTTAGGGGCTTGGCCCCTGGCTGAGTGCGACGGGAAGTGATGGAACCCTTAGGTATTAAGACTTAATGCGAGGTCCCCAGATCACTGGGGGTATGTGCTTCCTAAAGAGGAGAGAGTGGGACCCCAGCCTTTTCTTCTCATCTCTTGCCTTCTGGCTATGAAGTGAACAGCTTTGCTCTGTCACATACTCCTGTCAAGATCTGTCGCCTCGATACAAGCTTAAGGCAAGACAGTCAGTCATTTATAGACTGAAGCCTCTAAAATGGCTTTTCTCTCTGTAAGCCTGTCGTCGTTGTAGGCATTTGATAGAGAGATGGAAAGTTGACTACATCTAAACCAAACATAAAACTCCATGGGGACAAAGAGGCACAGTGATGCCGAAAAAGCCACTGGCAGACTAGACCCTGACTTGTCCACATGCTTGCTTCCTACTCAGAGTTTCAGAGATTGTGACCGGTAGCCACCAAATTGGCTTTGGTTAATAATTCACAGCTGCATTGTGGGAGACTGTGGCTCCCTGAAACTGAGGCCAGGGGTATGTTTTTATAGGCAATAAACTAAGAAATATAATCAAATAAAGATCCAATAAGCATTGTTCTTTAGTTGTGTAAGTTGGGCAAGAACGTAACCTCCCAGAAGCTCAGAATTTTTCATCTGTGAAGTGGGGACTGATATAGGTAATTCAGGTTGCTGAGTAGATTAACAAAGGCTGTGTGTGTATTTGGGGGGATGGCACAGCAGTTAATGTGTTTACCAGATCATCAGAGTTTACTTCCCCAGAACCCAAAAAGTGCAAGGTGAGAGTGTGGAAACCCACATGTAACTTCAACCTTGGAAGGCAGAGACAAGGCGTTCCTGGAGCAAGGTGGTCAGGGATACTGTCCATACAGGTAAGCTTCAGGTTTGGCTGACAAGTCTCTCTCAAAGAGAGAAGTGTGATCAGCCAAGAGCCCTGCTATCAGTCAACCTTGGGCCTGTGTACATATGTGTACCCCTATGAACGAACACACACAAGGGGGAACTGGAGCTGAAAAGGCTACGATAGTCTTTCTCTCCTTTAATGTTTGTTTTGAGACAGGGTTCACTATGTAACCCAGGCTGGCCGCAAACTCCTGTTATTTCTGTCCCCAGCCTACTGAGTGCTAGGGTCACAGGTTACAATGGTATACCTGGTTATAAGTCTATAATGTTCTCGAGAGAGCTGCAAAGGAAAAGGAAAGTGGGGAAGGGGGGAAAGGGACGGGAGAGGAGTGTGGAGAAACTGACAGATCTGATTTAAAATGTTGTCTGAGGCTAGGGATATGATTCAGTAGGTAGAATACTTGCCTGGCATGCTCAAAGTCCTGAGTGGTATCCCCCAGCACCACATACAACTGTGTATGGGTGCACACACCTATAATTTCAGAAGTGGAGGCAGGGGGAGCTGAAGCTCAAGGCCAACCTTGCCTACACTGCAAATTGGAAGCTAGCCTAGGCTACATGAGACTAAACTTACAAAAAAAAAATAATAATCTAGGCAGGTATGGTAGCACATGCCTTTAATCTCAGCACACAGGGGAGGCAGAAGAGGCAGGGGCAGGGACAGGGGCAGGGGCAGAGGCAGAGGCAGAGGCAGAGGCAGAGGCAGAGACTCTGTAGGTTTGAGGCCAACCTGGTCTCCATAGCAAGTTCCAGGCCAGCCAGGACTATACAGTAGGAAACTATCTTAAAACAAAATAAAACAAACAAACAAACAAAAAACCTAGATATAAGAATTTTAACATAGTTTTAACTTTATTTTAAACTAAATTTGTGGTAACAGCTATAAAGTAAGCAAAATTAAGTATTGAACAATGGCTCCGTCTAGGCCTACAAAGCATGCTATGAAAACCATGTTCCCTCTCTGGGTAGTGTATGTTCTTATTCGGTTCTACAAATGAAAGCACACACTTAACAATGCAGAGTTAATGAACCAGCAGTTCCAGTGCTAGAGGCCAAAGCTTTGCCAATAAAAATGGACAAGACCCAGTGGGTCTCACAACAACCTGGAGCTGTGCTAGCCCAGGAGACTGGACGGGGATGTGTGAGAAAGACAAGAGGCACTGGAGTACTCCACGATGAGTGTCTTCAGCCATTGGTACGAAGGTGTTCACTAGACAACCCATGACTCCTAGATGCTAGGTCTCAATCCCAGGATAAACTACTGAGGTGCCCATTAACATATCCAAGCAGACACTGACCACTAGCTTCTCGAAGCATCTCTTAGGGCCCTGTCATAGAGCCCTTCTGACTGGCATACCCTGCCCCCAGCTGCCCCTCCTTATATAACTCAGCCACTTTGCTATACCAGTCCCTGTCCCTTTTAGTCTACCCTTTACCCTCTTGCCCCAACAGCCTCTCTTGGTTGGTGGCTTTTCTCTCAACATGGCCCAGCTTAGTCTGGCCATGTTCCCTCTGGGCTCTCTCACTTGTCGTTGCCTCCACCGACACTCTCTTCCCCATATCTACAGTAAGCCTTCTCTTCCGCCATACTTGGGAGCGGTCATGTCCTTCCTTCTTTATTTCTTTTTCTTTTTTCACACTCTATACATAGGACAGTTAAATGTTTCCAAGTCATCCGTACAAATTCAGGCTCTCAAGGTACCGGGAACAGGAATGTATCAGACAGGAGAACAGGATCCAAACTGCAACAAGTTTCCAGAAACTCATCAACTCCACACGCTGCTCCGGTTTCCATCAAGGAGGTGAGGCTCTGGTCATTAGCCCTAGCACCAATAATATGATATGAAGGGTATGAGGAAGATAGCGATTCCCGTCAGCAGTGACGGCAGACATTTTGCCAACAGGAAGGGACGTGCAGCAATAGGGCTTGCCGTTAGAAAGAGCAGCCAAAGGAGAGAGAAAGGCATTGGGTTTTGTATTTGGGTTCTCTCTTGGATGCAGCCGTGGGGGAGCAGCCAGTTGACGCTCAGTGCGCCTCTATGGGAAACAGGAAAGTTGCTATGGGAAGGAACTATACAACTTACAGAAATCTGGACAGAAATCTCTGGAACAAATGCCAAGGGGGAGATGAATTATTCAGTGTGCAGAGAGGTGTCATTCAGAGAATCAGTATGAAGAGAAGTGTTTAAGCTTTACACACACACACACACACACACACACACAGAGACACACACAGAGACACACACACACTAACACACACACACACATACTCTCTCTCTCTCTCTCTCTCTCTCTCTCTCTCTCTCTCTCTCTCTCTCTCTCTGACACTGTCTGCCTGTCTGTCCCTCCTTCCCTGTCTCCTAGTGAGAGGCAAAGCTGTCAGATGTAGCCAGGACCTGAAACCTCCAGCCTCAACCCCTTACCTGGCCAGGTCAGGTAGTCCCTGCCTCTAGCCCCCAGTGTCCTGGGCCCGCCTAAAACCCCAATCATAAAAGTCACATGACCCAGCTGCTGGAAGAACAAGAGGGAAGCCGGGCAAGGTGCCAGGCCAGAGCGAGTTCTGCCCCTTCTTAATTACAAATCTCTGAATGAGCACAAACATTCCTGAAGGTTTCACAACCCGCCTTCCTGGAAAAACAGCCCGGATGCGTTGCCAGGGAAACAGGGAAGGTTCTGCCAGGTGCACTTTGTAAGGGGCACACAGCAACACCTGTCAAGGAGCATGGCAGGTAACTGGAGCGCTAGAGACACCAACAGGTCCCTCGTTGGTCTCACAGAGAGGTGCTGCTTTCCTAGAGGTGCCTCTGGCCAAAGCTGACCGGAGTGTTCGGCATGTCTTTTCTAGGGAGGCATTAAGGTGGAGGAGCAGGTCACATTCTGCCAAGCGTAACACTGGGTGGTGAGTCTCTGCCGACTACATTTGAACGGTTAAGTCGCTATCCACATTCCCTGTGCTGCCCAAACTTCCCTCTTCGTGGCTGTCCAGCAGAGCACTGCCCTGTTCACCCCATTCCCAGCTCTCTCCTTCCAAGTGCTAGGTGGGAAGGATCCCAGTCTAAAGCCTCCACCCCTTCTCCAATCTAAGAACAGTGTACACTCCACGGCAGCTCTCCTCACCACCCCACAATGGGCAGGCTGGTTCTTCCTGCCCCAGGCTGGTTCACATGCATAGTCTCCATAGCTTAGATGTTTCATCTCCTGATAACACTCTTCCGCCTCTGGCCCTGCCCTCAAGTTTGAAAGCCTTCCTCCTCCTTTCCCTTAATTTGATTTGGACGCTGAGACACCTTTCCTTGTTCCTCTAACAGACACGAGGGTGATAAAAATAACCACCTCACACACAGAACCTGCTAAGAGGGTGAAGTGTGGTGTGGAATACGTGACTCTGGGGAGCTTTAATGAACGCAGAGGACAAAGACCAGGCACTGCCCTTCCAGAGTAGGGTGGGAGACACGCTCCAGTCATAAGCAAATGTTTCTGAGGTGTACAGCATTCAGGGGGGAAAAAAATCAAGGTGCTGGGATGGTGAACCAAGGGCAGCAGGCGGTCACAGAAGCCTCTGAGAAGGTGGCGTTCTCGGGCATTCAGAAAGTAGGAAGTAGCTAGCCAGCAGAAAAGGTGCTGAGAACCTGAGAGAAGGCAACGGGAATATCAAATACCAAAGCCGTGGGTCAGGATACTGCTGATGCATGTGAAGACCAAAAGGTTTTGTGTGCAAGGTGGTTATTTTTACCATCCTTGTGTCTGTTAGACACACCACGTCTGCTAGACCTAAGACCAAAAGAAAGGTGAGGCCGGGTGCAGCTTGCTGGGGGTGGGGCTGGGGGTGGGGTCTCCCGGCTGCTGGTGGGGCCTTTAGGTCACACACCTTTGTTCTGTGCCCATGTGCGAAGCAATACAAGGTGACCTGAGAGATGCACCCACCCCATCCCCCAGTCTCCTCTTTCCACTCTCAGTGAACCCACCCAGCAGCCCAGTCCCAGCTAGGCATAATGAATAAGGTACTGTATGCCTTGTGAGACGAGGTCCATGCTTCAAACAGGGAATGAGCCTTGGGACATTCCACAATAGGGGATGTGGCCAAGGCTCTCCCTGAGGCGGTAAACCACGCACGACAGATAAGCCAGAGAGATGTGAGAAGCCAAGGGGTTGGGAGAACGAATGGACAGTAATGGAGTGTGGACAGGGAGGGCAGAGGACCAAGTTAAGGAAGGAAACTATGAAGCAGGCACCTTCGGGGTCTAGGTGGATTCAGGATGTCACCATTGGGCTAAACCTCGGGTCATACCTTGCTAAAGCTGCCTTTATGCTAAATAACCTTGTTAAAAGGTGTTTCCTTCATGCAACGCACGAGACGGCCCCATCTTGTAAGCGTGGTGTGGCCGTGCAGGAAGAGGACCCATCAAAAGTGCTGACCACAGATGTTGCAGGGAGCTGAGCCTTTGACGGTGTGCATTGGTGATGTGATCCTTGGAGAGACACCTGTGCACTGTGGGAATTAGGTCACCGCACAGCTTACAAGCTTACTATAGGAACCTCCACCATCACTGACCCGCCAGCCTTCTCTCCCCCAGGTACCCAACAGCAGTTACCACTCCCTGGCTCTGGCAACACCTGTCTGTATGGGCATCAACGTTCACCTCCTCGTGCATAAGAGGACAACGCGCAAAGCAACGACTTTGTGAAAGAAGGCTCTGCCTAGCACGTGGCGCTGTTCCAGGATTTCCACAACGATGGCAAAATAACGGCTCAGGCTTAAGTCGCTGTCAGAAGCTTTCTACTGCGCCCCACTGACTTCCTGAGAAGGGAGGAGTGTGGAAAGCACCCCCAACACCCACCTTGTGGGCTGATGAAATGGTACACTGGGCACAAGCACTCGCACACAGTTCTGATGACCTGAGGTCGGTTCCTGGATCCCACAAGGTGGCAGGAGAGAACCGACTCCTGAGAATTACGCCCTGACCTCCACGCACCGTGGAAGCCACATGTGCCTCCGTCCCCAGTAAAAATTAAAGCAGGCAGGCCGAGAGATGGCAGGTGTCTGGGACTTGGCTCTTGGTATTTGCTCTCTGGAGGTGATGACATTTGCTCTGGGAAGGCCTATGCCCCCGTTTCTCTAAAATACCTCTCTCCCTTTCTCCGGCTCCCTTCTCTCAGAACACCTGTGTCCACATTCTTGCCCTCAGATCCTGTAGTCCCCCAAGGTCCTGGATTTGGTTTGGCTGGTTCACCCAGAAGCTTCTTGGTTTAGCCACTCCCACTCTTGGAATTCCTTCACGAGGGCAGGACGAGGAAAAAAAAGAGCTACAGGGAAGATTCTAGAATGTTCCTTCCACCAGCTCTCCCTCTGATTTCAGACTGGATCCAGCAAACCAGTGTCTCACCTCCTGCCAGATCTCTCCCCTCCGCCCAGCCTAGCACCTTCCCTCCCTTCACCTCATGTCCATGTTTACGTGGCTGGGCTCCTTCCTTGATGGACTGCAAACGGACAGGGGAACGTGTGTGTGGGTCCTTTCTGTGGGTCACCTGCTGGAACTTCCAACAACAGTTGCGGCGATCGGGAGTGACAATGGCATTGCCATCCTGCCGGCCCAATTCCACCTGCAGGTGAAACTGATCACCGTGGCACTGGGTCTTCCATGGAGAAATAGCGCGCTTTGGGGGATAGATACCTCCGTGGTATTCAGTCCCCGGCTGCTCTGTAAGGCTTGCTCCTGCACCCTTTCAGGAGACACTGAAGAATGCCAGCCAAGAACACAGGGCTCCAGGCCCACACTCCCTGGGTTTGAATCTGTTCTGTCACAGTCTAGCTCTCTGACTGTGGGCAAGACACTTAAAAGCCCATCTGCAGAACAGGAAAGAAAAATAGATTTATTGAGCCCTCACTGTGCACCAGCGGCCGTTGAAGCACTTCATAGGTATTTCCTCATTTCCATAAGGACCCTTGTAGGTAAGTATCATTCAGACCCACACAGGGGTCTTTGTGGGCCAAACAAGAAAGTGAATACAGCGGTATTCGAGTGCCCAGCGAGTGGTCAACACACGTGAATTATTTGATATTTATTTACCCCACGGATGTCAAGTGGGGCCACCGAAGTACCCATATGAAAGAAAGTTAGCACTAAGAAGGACTTGGCAAATGAATGGCCCAGCTTTTACTGTAAATCGAGGACACAAAACAAAGAGATTGGCCCAGAGCTTTCCAAGGGTCTAGAGGCAGAGAGCTGAAGTTAAAACCCAGGAAGCAGCCTCAGGGTGGTACTACAGTCATGATACCAAGAGGCAGTCTTGGTTCCGCTTTAGCAGAGTCTCTGGGAAATAGCTGTTAGTAGTGTTTTCCCCGTCACGTCAACTCACATACAGAAGGAAGGCTCGTTGGCTGGGAACCGTGATGCTCTAATTTTAACCGAATCTCTTTGGAGAATCGTTTCCTGAAGGCCCAATGCCATAGTAGACTGGAGTTCCTGACATCCCTGCCCTGTTGGCCCTCAGATAACCGGAGCCCAGCTGAATCCTCACCCTCGAGTCGGGAGTAGGTTTCAGAAGTCCTGTACACAATCACTCAGTCTCGTCCTTCTTAGCTGTGTAACCTCAGCCCTTTTCTCCCCCATCCTGGAGACTCAGTTTCCCCAAAGGTAGAGATCAATTTGGAAAACTTGCTTCTCAAAGTCACTCGTGTCTGGCAATGACTCATCAGAGCATCCTGGATCACAGCCCCTGGCATGACCCGCCATCATGCTCTAAACGTGGGAGTCAGGGACACTCAGCTCTTTGCTTTGATCTCTCTGATGCCATGAACTGGGTTCCCAAGGAATCAGTCATCCAGTTGCCCCCCCTAAGCAGGGAAAGCAGAGACAGTAGCCCTCCATTGTTCCCTGACATACAGCTTTTCTAGAATCTTCTCGGATTGCAACCGCTCACGCTAGCCTCACCACCTGAGAACCAGATCCTCTAAGAAGAAATCTGATTTCCGGTGCTCTCTGGGATCCTGTCTGCCCAGGGCCTCTCCCAGGCTGGCGTGGTTCAGATGGAGCCCCGGAACTGGAGTGACAATATCTGAGTTTGAATCCTCTGTCTTTAGGCAAACACTTGATTGTTCTGGGGAACGAGGAAGCCGCTGAATTATCACATCTCTAAGGCCCTCTTTGTGACGTCGCCTCTGTAACTCTGGTAACTGCCTCTCCCAAAGGAAGGGGGCACTGTGAGACTGAAAAGGAATAACCTATAATTAAAACATTCTCAAGCCTGGTGTGGCGGTACATTCCTGTAGTTCCAGTATCTAGAAGGTTGAGGCAGGAGGATTGACAACACATTCTAGACCAATATGTGCTGCATAGTAAGACCCTACTATGTTGGGGTGGGGGTGGGGGAGCAAGGGGTGGAGGATGGATCAACGGGTAAGAGCTACGAAAGCATGCTAACCTGAGTGTGTATTCCCGGCGTGTAGGCGTAGCTGCACAGGCCTGTAACATCAGTGCTGAGTGAGAGGGACAACAGGAGGGGTTAATGCTGCACCTTGGTGGCTGTCAGCATAGCTTCAGGTAAAGTGAGAGATGCTATGTCAATAGAGAAAGACGTTGAGCGGTAGAGAACACCTAACATCACCTGTCTGGCAGGTGTTCACATCTGCACACACATGTGTATATGCATGCCCACGCCCACCCCCATGACAACAAAAACATGTATTCTCGAAGCCAGTTAAGAACGAGCTTCAGATTTATACGTAAAACAAATCATGTCCTTTATCGTCACACTAACTGCGCGAGGCAGACGCCCGCCCTCTGCACATAAAGCAAGAAGAGAGTGAGATTTAACCGTGAAACACAAGATGAAACTCACATAATTCATAAAGGACCAAGTGGCCTTGTCCATGTGGCCTCTTCCATAGCCTTACACTTCATCATCTCCGAGATGCCCATTTTAAACAATTTATTTTTATGTCGTGCACATTGGTGTTTTGTCTGCATGTGTTTCTGCGTGAGGGTGTCGTACACAGTCCCTGGAACTAGAATTACAGACACTTGTAAGCTGCCGTGTGGGTGCTGGGAATTGAACCCCGGATCCTCTAGAAGAACAGCCAGTGCTCTTAACCGCTGAGCCTGTCTCTCCAGCCCCAAGATGCCCATTTAAAAGCATCTTAGAACCTGGCACCTCTGGAACGGTGCAGGACTAGTTTTGGCAACATGCCACCACTGTTAGCCAGGCTGCATCCTCAAGGAGACAGATACCCTGCCCGTGTGAGCACAGCCACCAATGGCACCGGCATAGCCCCTGGTGGAACGGATGTCTCAGGCTTGAGATGAGATCCCACGGGTAAAAGTGTGCTCTTTCAACTCCTAGGAGCCACATGCTGTGGGGAGGGCGGGGGAGGCAGAGAACGGACCTGTCTAGCAACATTCCTGACACTGGACCTGAAAGTAGAAATTAGGTTAACGCTACACAAGTGCCAGGCAGGCGCTGGAGCCCAGCAGCCAAAGCTCAGGCTCCTGAGAGGGGCCAGATAACAGGGCTGTGCCGGTAACACAAAAGACAGGGTGAAAGGCACGGCTATCAGCAGCTTAGTGAAAGATCAACTAAAGGAACCGGTTCTGAGCGCGTCTTAGGAACACTGGAACTTGATTTCACACATGTATTCTTTCGATTTTCTCTACATACTGGTGTGCAATTCAAACAAGCACCTCGGTTTTAACCCCACCTGTCTGTAACCCCAATTTTGAGAAGGCCACCGTCAGCTAGATACATAGTGGGTTCAAGACCAGCCTGGGGGTACATTAGACCCTACACCACCCCTATGAAATAATAAATATACAAGTTTGAAATGTTTCCCTTTTTTAAAAAGCAAGTGTGATAACAGACATTGTGATTAATTAAAAAACAGAAGAGTGTAGTTTATGGCTGCAATGTGAGTATTACTTTATATATTCTGTACTGTACTACGTATTCCGTGTGTAAATATTAAATTCCTAATAGTGCTTATAAGCATCTGTCTTTGTCTTTTCCCGTTGCTGCGATAAAACACTCTGAACAAAAGCAACTTAAGAGAGAAAGGGTTTATTCAGCCTACAGTTCCAGGTTCCTGTCTTCATGGCGGCGAAATCAGAGGCAGAAGCTTGAGAGAGAACTGGCCACTCGCCGTCCACGGTCAAGATCCAAGAGCGGTGAATCACAGCGCACTTGTTAGAATACAGCTGGTTCTCTCTTTCACTCAGTTCAGCCCCGAGTCCAAGATCTGATGCTGCCTGTATTCAGGGTGGGTCCCCTCAGTGGTGAACAGCAAGCATTGTTCTCTCAGCAGACCCAAGTTTTATTTTTCACACCCACATTGGACAGCTCACAACTCCACCCGCAACTCCAGCTCTGTGGGGATCCCAAAACTCTGGCGCCTCAGAGCAACGGCATTCCTGTTCATACCCGCGCCTTACCGCATAAACCCACATGACTAAAAATAATGAAATACTGTGATAAAAAGAAAGCCCTCCCAGGCATACCTACAACCTCATCTAGACAATCTGTCAATATATAGTGTCAGGCTGACAGTTGGCGCACACCTTTAATCCCAGCACTCGGGAGGGAGAGGCAGGTGGATTTCTGAGTTCAAGGCCAGCCTGGTCTACAGAGTGAGTTCCAAGATGGCCAAGGCTGGATATAGCCTGTTTTGAAACACCAAAAACAACAAAACAAACAAATAACAACGAACCATCATCAACTCTACCCTTTTGTCAACTTGACACTAAACCTCGTCATTTTAGGGGGGGTTCTTTTTTTTTTTTTTTTTTTTCCGGAGCTGGGGACCGAACCCAGGGCCTTGCGCTTCCTAGGTAAGCGCTCTACCACTGAGCTAAATCCCCAGCCCCAAACCTTGTCATTTTAAAGCCATGACTGTTCCATCCTTTGCTACCAAAGTCTCATGTTTATCTATAATGTAAACTATAATACAAAGTCATCGACCCTTCTAAGACTTTAAAAGTGTGAATTCTCCAAACTGTGATCCATAATGACCCAGTGACACACTTCTAACATATAATGGCACAGACTAAGCATTCCTATCCCAAAGGGAAGGACTGGGGTATAGAATAATAATCATGTGTTTCAATCTGCCTCTCTGTTGTTATGATAATCAAAAGCAACTTGGTGAGGGATGGGTTTATTTGGTTTATAGTTCCAGGTCACAATCCATCATTGATGGAAGTCAGAACAGGAACTCAAGGTAGAAAACTGAGAAGCAGTAACCATGAGGAACAATGCTTAACGGCTTGTTCACTGGGTTATGTTCAGCCTGCTTTTGTATACATCCCAGACCTCCCTGCCTAAGGATGGTGCCACCCATAGTGGGCTGGGCCCACCCATACCAATCATCGATCAAGAATTCTTCAATTGAGGTTCCCTCTTCTCTGACCCTAGGTTGTGTTGCGCTGACCATAAAAACAACCAGCACACAAACAAAATCCAACCGGGGGTTGGGGGGAACATTGAATCTTGCAGCACCATGTCTGGCATTTGGAGCTTGCAATGTGATTGACTGGGCTCCGAGAGACTTAGTTAGATAGCCCCACTCTGCTATCTCTGCCACTTACAGCATGCATGGTTTCTCTCTCAGGCTTGAGTCAGCTCCAGTGATGGGGGGGAAAAAGAGATCTGTAGATTCCCAAGTGTTTGGTGATCACACCACAGAGGGAAACTATATCACCTACCCATCTGCCCTCCTTATTTAATTTTTAGGACCACAGAGGTCAGTTGTAATTGGGCAAAGAGGTGATCCACAGAGGAATTGAAAAGAAAATTGTTTTCCATTCTAAAATGTATAATTTTCTTCAATCCCCCCGTCTTTTCTCTCTAAAGAAGAAACTGAATAGAACATTGCTTCCGCAGGAGAGCCTGCCTGGTAAGTCACCATGAAGCACCAAAGTGTTCTGAGCTGAGGGCAACTACATTAAAGCCAGCAGCACAACACACGGACAATTAAAAAGGCTATTTTGGGAAGCCCTGGAAAGAGGCAGATACAGTATGAATTATTCATTCTCACTGCAAGGATGACTTCAGGGCATTGTCCTCTCCGTGGGCGCTTGCTCTTTCCTGTTCATTCAGCCGCTCAAGCACAGACAAGGAACACAATACCCCAGTCTGTGCGCTCATGAGTGCACGTATACACACACAGGCACGCCACCACTGGGACGCCATTCCAGATGGCGAGCCACATGGAAAAGGAGCCTGCACACAGTTGGCAGACGCCTTTAGCAACGGTGCCAGGAGAGAAGGTCTGAATTTCCAATTGTCCTAGGAAGAGCGAGGGAAAGAACGAGGGAGACACACGCACACGGATACAATGGCTGTGTTGATCACGCATGCACAGGAGAGACCACGTAGTATTCCTGATATTCCGTGAGCTTCCAGCTCGGATTGATGTGGGTAGGACACAGACAAGATGATCCCCAGTGTCCCTTCTGAGATCCCTTGAGTGTGGCAGATAGCACCAAGGAGCCTTTTGTGAGACCACCTAGGGTCTGGACATTAAAGTCTCAATCACTCCTCCCTTCTTACTAGTGACAGGAGTGGCATTGTATTCCCCTACAAGACTTTTGGTCCAGTCATTCCTTCCAGGACAGGTATTCATGGTGTCATTTTGTCATAACAGTCACCAAGAGTTAGCTGCAATGTTTCTTTCTCCTTGGGGACACGAGAGCAGCCTAGCAGAGGCTCAGGGCTTTCTACGTGCTGTGCTGTGAAGTTCTTCCTGTAGTCTTGGCTACATGTTCCTTTTACACTGCCCTGGTCCACATGGCCGTGTTAGAGTGATTGAGGTCACTTGGCTATTCAGAGATGGACTGCAGATTTGAATGTGGGTCTTTACCGCTGCTCAGAAAATGAATGGAACAGCTGATTCGATAAAACTGGGTGACCAGAAGGAGAGGATTTGTAAAATACCATATAATTAGAAGTCATTTCCAGAAGAAGCCTCCCTTTATAATGTCTGGATAGAGGGAAAAATTAAGGGGTTACTTTTGCCGAGAAGGTAGTTAGTTGGCTGAAGGAGACAGGAAGGGTGGGAAAGTACATTTGGTAACCGGAAGGAGACGCTCATTCTCAGAAAGCAATCTAGGAGCAGCTGTCACTATCTGCGACCAAGCGAACAAATGTCAGAAAAGGATCTAGCAGGGACAGGTTCCAAAGAACTTCCCTTGTATTGAAGGTGGATGCAGCTGTGGCTTGTCACTGTGCAGCAGCGAGCTCCTGGGCCCTGGAGGTGGGCTCAGGGGGTGGACCACTCACTGAGCATGCGTATAGCCCGGGTTCAATTTCCAAAACAAGCGCATGCGCGTGTGCGCGCGCACATCCACACGAATTAAAAAATTCATTCCAAAACAGACTCTCCTTTTCTTTCACAAAAGAAAATTAATTAAGAAGTTGGAAGTAGGGGTTGGGGATTTGGCTCAGTAGTAGAGCGCTTGCCTAGCAAGCACAAGGCCCTGGGTTCGATCCCCAGCTCCGAAAAAAAGAATAGAAAAAAAAGAAAAAAAAAAAAAAAGAAGAAGTTGGAAGTAAACCCGAATCTGAAGCTTTTTTTCTTCCTTTCTACTGCAACAGGGCTTGCTATCCATAACCCAGGCGATCCTTGGAAGGTCCCTATGACCGTGCCTCAGTCTCCCCAATGTGTAGGATTACACACATGGCCGAAACTTCTTGACCATTAACAGAATGACAAACATTGAAAAATCTACCCATGACCTCACGTGGCTAGCAGGGTTTGAAGGGGGTTATGCTAAAAGTACCGTTGCAAGGTTCTGCTCTGCCTGCACATGTAAAGTACACAGGAAACAAATGAATTTCATATTTACGCTTGGGTCTTGTTCCTAAGAGTAGTGCTCATTAATACATACACAGATATTTCCAAATCCACAAAAATCTGAAATCTGAAACACTTCTGCTATCAAAAGTGTACTTGGTCTGAAGCTGGGGGCGCTGTTTGGGGAGCCTTGCTGGAGGAAGTCACTGAGGGGGTGGGCTTTGAGGGTTTATGGACTGGCCCCACTTCTAGTTTAGCTCTCTGCTTCCTGTTTGCTGCGGCTGAGATGTGATCTCTCAGCTCTGTGCTCCAGAAGCCTATCGTCTCCCACGCCATTATGGCTTCTCCCTAGAACCATAAGCCAAAATAAACCTTTTCTTCCATAAACTGCTTTTGGTCATGGTGTTTTTCTTTTTTCTTTCTTTCTTTTTTTTTTTTTTTTTTGGTCCTTTTTTTTTTTCGGAGCTGGGGACCGAACCCAGGGCCTTGCGCTTCCTAGGTAAGCGCTCTACCACTGAGCTAAATCCCCAGCGCCCCAGTCATGGTGTTTTTCTTACAGCAATAAACAGTAACTCATGAAACCACCAGGAAATAAGCGTTTCTTTCTTTTTTTAAACATTTATTATGTATAAGTACATTGTAGCTGTCTTCAGACACACCAGAAGAGGGCATCAGATCTCATTATAGATGGTTGTGAGTCACCATGTGGTTGCTGGGATTTGAACTCAGGACCTTTGGAAGAGCAGTCAGTGCTCTTAACCGCTGAGCCATCTCTCCAACCCTTTTCTTTCTTTTAAAGAAAGAAAGAAATACAACATCAATAGTAGCTATGGGGTGGTACTGAGACGTGGGCCACCAGGCAGGGTGAACCCTGGTGTAGCCTCCTGCTTTTTACCCTGCAGCCTGCAACCCCCACGGGTACTAGCCTGAGAAGCTACCTAGCAGGTGATGAGAGAGGCCCTGAGGAAACCTGGGAATCATATCTGCATACTTCTCTCTCAGACACCTGCGTATAAAGAACATAGAAAGAAACCAACAGCTACGGCCCCGGATCACAAACAGTTTGGTCCTGCTAGGAGAGCACTGGATGAGAGTAGCCTACTGAGGGCAGCCTGGATTATTCTGGGGGTCAAGCAGCTGACAAAGATCTGGTCAGCAGTTCACAAAAGTAATTGGTGAGGTCTTGGTTAGAAATACTTGATAATCAGAACACCTGTACCTGCTCCCCCAAACCAATCAGCCCCCTGAATCATGGTGACTCTGGGCACCACTCAGGATGTCACTGCAGCCCATGACAACATTCCACTTGCTTTGTCCTCGCTGTTCTTCCTGCCCACACCTTTCCCCGCATCTCTGTCGCATCTTTCCCCGGACACCTGTTTCCCTGGGGTTGGAAAATGATTTCTTTACAACGTGTTTACTTTTATTATCTGCCCATATGCTGTTAGCTCCAGGAGTCCCATGGGCACGAGAAGATTCTTCATAACTACCACATCCTCAGCATCCGATCTGAGTGAGCGGTCATTGAGGGAACAAATGACATCTCAAAGAAAGTGAGAGACATCTCACTGGACTCCCGCCAGCGCTCTCAGGTAGCCTTGCTTGCCCTAACAAAGGAAAGTCTGTGGTTACAGAAACACCGTGAGGGCCCGCAGTATGTCTGGCTTCCAGTCTGTCTTCCACCACAGTTTGATTCTTAAATAACCATCATGGCAGCCACATGACGCTCCTCAGTATTTTAACTCCATCTGACAGACGGCCAAGGGACATCCAGAGACGCTCTATAGGACAAGGTTCCTGGGAGCCTACCTTGTGCCAGGGTTGGATGTGGGCCATTTGCACCCTGGCTCCACTGCTCAGTCCCCTCCCCCGTGAAGTATTCCAAAGAGCCCCTCCCCTCATTCCCACTTGGTAACTAGAGAGGTGTGACTCGGGCCAATTCTCCTTCCCCAGGGAGTGGCTGGCCCCTAGTTCTGTCTGTCCTCCTGTTTCACTTTTGTCAACAGGATCATCCTCCTGAAGAAACAAAACCATCCTGGCACCTGCCTCTGCAGCTCTTGGATGGCTGTGCTCATGAGTCTTTCGGGAAGGGGGATGTAGACGGTGGAAAGGATCCAGTAGACTGGATGTAGGTGTCAATTACATTGGAGGCGAGGCTGATTCTATCACGGCATGGGATCCTTGGACTAGAACAAGGTGTGGGCCAGGGAGCTCGTGCTGCCCGGCTGACTTGGGTGACCCATATCTGACACTGATATCCCTGGCCTCTTCTCCTAGACAGCAATGACACACAGGAGCCCAGAGAGCAAGAGGACAGACAAGGGCTTTGGGACCACAGGGCTCTACCTCGCCAGCTTGGGTCAGACCCTTTGCCTACAGCGTGAGCCCTGAAAAGAGCAATGCACATTACTTTCTCTCCGGGAGGCCTCCTAGGAGGATGCTCGCCACAATGTATCAGGCCTAAGGCAGATCACAAGCACGATTTCACAGTGGGAAAGAAGGAATTTTGGATACAGTGACCGTGTAGAGGACCACATTCTTCCTCTGCTCCTGTTTCTTCTGCCCTCCCTCCCTCCCCTACCCTGCAGGGATGGGGAAACAACTCCTGTGCTTCCTTTTCTAGGCCTCACCGGACTGTTACCCAATGGATTCTCAAAAGCCTCCTATGTTGTTCCCACAGGGTCTTACCTCCAAGGGCACCTTTGACATCTCTCTCCCCACACTCCAAAGGCCTCTCCTCCCTTCCCTAGCTGTTGGCCTTTCCAGATCCCTCCATCCTGTTCGCTCTCCCTACCCCCTCCACCATGAAGAAGAGCACGAACGTGTAATAACTACTCTACTGTGTCATTACCTCGATTTCACCCTTCCATGTCTTCCTGACTAGATGAAACGCCGACCCCTTGCTGCAGCCTGAGCAACCTCCCTGCCCAAGCCTTCTCAGGCTGCAGTAAGCACATTCCTAACTCACGGCCTTTGCTCGCACAGGTCTCCATGCACCGGCTGCTGCTGTGACCTGTCTACATACTCACCCACCTCTTGTAAGACCATCTCCTTCTCTCCTTCAGCTCATAGTCTAAATGTCCTTCCCAAGGGGCCTTTCTAGGCAGCCCTAAGCAGGCCTCTCCGTTCCCTTGACTGTCTGTCATCTTGTTTATTGTTATATTGACTGTCTTTCTATTAGAGCCACACTGACATTTCACCACAGCCTTAGTGGGATCCAGCCTAAGTCCTGGCATGGAGCTCATGCCCGCTCAGAGATACGGGTTGGCAAGACAATAGAAGACGTGTGTGTACTCCTCTCCAAGAGGGAGTCCTAGGTTTTAGGAGCTATCCCTTCTCTTTCTTCTCGAGTCCCTGAGTCTCGCACTGGTAGAGCCAGCAGTTCATTGCTACAGTGTTTGGGGGGGGGGCATGAAGCACACCGCTTCACTCCTGGGGCTGTTACACAGAACTCCTCACACCTAAAGCTCTCTCCATCACCCCCAGCGAGCTGGAAAGCACCAATGAACGGGCCTCGAACATCTGCCTTACGCAAAGGATGCCGGGCTCTTTCGCTTGCGTGAAGGGGAGCAGTGTTGGCGTCCTGGGGAGCAGCTCTGCAGTAGTCAGGACTGCAGGCTGTTGCTGTTTGCTCACAGTGACATCTTGTCTCTTTATTTAGAAACCTTCATTTGCAAAGGGCAAGATTACCTCAGGACATCATAAGAACAGAAGGTCTGGAAAGAATGAGGCTGGTCAAAGGGTCTCTCAGAAAAAGGTGTGTGTGTGTGTGTGTGTGTGTGTTTGCAGGCGTGTGTGTACGTGCATGTAAACGTGTGCATAGTCCAGGAGGTCAAAGATAAGAAGCATCAGGGTGAAAAGCATATCCTAGGTCCCTCCTGGACCCATGTCTCAGAGCCATGGAGGATGCCGGCGGAGCGGAAAGAACATAGGCTTCGGAACATGAAGGTGTGGGGACAAGTTTCAGTTCAGCCAATGACTCGTGGGATGGCAACTTCACTTGATTAGTCAAACGGTGACAGCAGAGGCTCCTCCTTGTCCAGCGTCACCAGGGTCACTATACACGCTAACTCGACAGCAACCCCGTGAGAAGACACTCTTCACAACTGACTGTTCTCCACCTTGTAGGTTCACGGGGCACCCCAGCTGGAACAGGGCAGAGCCAGGGTGTGAATCATCAGGTAGCTTCTGAAATGCTGTGGGTCCCATAGCAGAAGAGTATTCAACGGTCTGAGGACCTTGTAGAGTCACAGTGATAGCCTCTTACCCATGGGAGACACATTCCAAGATCCCCAGTGGATGCCTAAAATCACCTACAGGAAAGAACACCACATATGCTATTACACTTAAACACACACACACACACACACACACACACACACACACATACATACACACACACACCCCCACCCCCCACACACACCACACCACACACACACACCACACCACACACACACCACACACACACCACACACACATATACCACCCCCCCACCCACACACCACACACACATTCACACATACACACACCACATACCACACACACACACACACACACACACACACACACACACACACACACGTAAGCCCAGTACTAGAGAGATGAGACAGGTAGATCCCTGGGGCTCACTGGCCAGCCAGCTTAGCCTAGCAGGGTGTCCCAAGGGGCTGGCCATGTCACTGTAACATTGTATAACACAAATGTTTTAGTCAGATGCATTTATCCAACAGCACAAGTATACACAGATGGGCAGAATGAGCCGGTGGAATTGGGCACAGAAACAGAGTACTGCTGAAACACTGGGAAAAGAGATCTCTTGTTGCGTGTTCCTTTAATCCTAGAGGACTACATAAGCAAAGTGGACGGGTGTAGCAGCAGGCAGAGAAGAACAAAAGAGAAGGGGACCCAGCAAAGTCCTGCCTGCATCCATCACCATCCTGTAGGCTGGACAAAAGAGTTCTCTGAAGAAACAAGGGGCTACCAAGAAGGCTGCTGATGGTCACAGACTTGGGGCTGATGGTGCAGACTAACTCTTCCAAAAGCAGCAGTGAGGCCCACCTCCAGCCTTGCTTTCCCAGCTCTCTGAAGACACCAGGAGCAGAGCTCAAGGCTCAGTGAGTGAAGTGGCTGTCACATGATGACCCAAGTTCAGATCCCTGGTCCATGTAAAGCCAGTTATGGACATGATAATCCCAGAGGGTTGTGTGAGCTGGTTTGGTATAAGCGATTATAAAACTGTTAAGGCATTCTGTCTAAAACAAGGAGGAAGGTGGGTACGGTACTGAAGCTGAGGTTGTGTGTGTGTGATGGCGTGTTCACATGCACATATTCTAACCTGCATGTACACAGAGAGAGAGAGAGAGAGAGAGAGAGAGAGAGAGAGAGAGAGAGAGAGGGAGGGAGGGAGGGAGAAGGAGAGAGAGACAGAGAAGGGGAGAGAGAAAGGGAGAGAGGGAGAGGAAGAGAGAGAAAGGAAGAGACAGGGAGAGGGGGAGGGAAAGAAGGTAGGAAGGGAGGGAGGAAGGGAGGGAGGAAGGGAGGGAGAGAGGGACTCAGAGAGAGAGACAGAGACAGAAATGGTTCCATTTTGAGGCTTAGACAATGGCAGTCCTGAGGACCTACTATGTGCTGAAGAGTAGACTAGATAGAAGTTTCAGCCCAGTAGTCTCTCTCATTGTGTGTCCTTGGGCAATCCTTGCCAGGTACTAAGAAAATATGAGTCACTAAGAGCAGGGATGAGCTCAAAGAGAGGTCAAGGCTGTGTGGCCAGCCTTTTAGAAATAACTGTCAGGGGCTGGAGAGATGGCTCAGCAGTTAAGAGAACTGGCCACATGGACCACTTTCCCAAAGGACCTGGTTCAATTCCCAGCACCTACAGGGCAGTTCATAGCTGTCTGTAACTCCGATTCTAGGGGATCTGATGTCTTCACAGAGACATAGATGCAGGCAAAACACCACTGCACCGAAAGCAAATAAACATTTAAAATATCGTATAAAAGAAAACAAAAAACTGTCAGTTATCCCACTGCAGATGATCCCAGCATGAATTCTGGGATCCTTAGAACTCTGGAACCTTGGGCACATCGGTAAATCTTGCTTGACTTAGTGTTCTCCTATATAACATGAGAATTCAAACAGAGGGTTATGGTGGCTTACAGGACAGTAGGAAATGCCAGGTATCACAGCCAGAACCCAGAAAGCACTCCAAAGAGAGTAGCAGGGGAAATTTTAACACCACTAGGCAACTTTGCCTCCAAGAGAGAAAACCCTTTATCCACATTTCCCCTCCAAGCAAAGAATCTAGACCACGGTTTTGGGGCTCAACACCTTTAGCCCCGCCCCAACCAAATTCCTGCTAGGCCACATTCAGGAAAGGTTTTCCTGGGTTGGCCATTTTCTTCTTTGTGTTTCTCCAGTGGACCCTGACCAGACAGCTATACTCCGATCCTCCTCATCCCCGGCCCTCCGGATGGAGCCTTTGTATTTCCTCCTTGGAGAAGCCCTTGTTTGTGGTGGCCATTACCCCCAGCTGGCAAGATGTGTAGGTCTCCTCTGGCCTGTTGAAGTGGCATAATGGCAGGCTTGTGTTTGCAGCCAAGCTCCCACCCCACCCCGGAACTTCTTGAGAGGTGTGCTTCAGTGAAAGGGACAATGATGTGTGGCCCTTCCCTCTGCCAGCAGCAGTCCCCATCCGGCTGTGGATTAAAGGAGCCTGGGTAACTGCCCAGGCGGAAGAGAGGCGGCAAACATTCTGGGGATGTGCCCCTCACTGACAGGAGGGCAGGGGAGAGGCTTAGGGTGATAGCCTCGGTCTAGGAGCTTTTGTTCCCCAATCTTATATCCATGTACGCGCACACACACACACACACACACACACACACACACACACACACACACACCACATCCCTAATACAGCAGAGACCAGATCTGCCTGCCACTTGCCAGCTGTGTGCCCTGGGTCAGCACTGCACTATCACGCCAGGGTCAGGAAGCACACGACAGACAACTCAGGACTCTCAGGGGTCTGCAGAGTGTTTGCAGGAAGCAGTGCCCAGTGCTCTGTTACGGTGGTAGATACACTGAACAGTTAAAATGGCTGTCTCTGGAGCAAGACACCTCTGCCTATCCAGATCCAGTTAGACCTCACCTCCAGATGCCCGTAGTCCTTCTGTCTGCCTCTCGAGCTCTTCTCAATGCTTTAAAGTCTCCCTGGGGATGACGGTCACCACAAAGGTGGGGATCAAGACTGTGCCACTGCGGCGTCCTCACTGGACGGTGGCTGGAATTATTCTTGATCTATAATAAGGATAACAGGTATACGCGGTATACTGGTATGTGCCTGTAACCCCAGCATGGGGAGGTTGAAACTGGCCTGCATAGCAAATCTCAGGCCAGTCTGATCTACAGGGTGAAACTCTGTCTTGGAGAACGAAAAGCAAACAGCACAGCAGTCATCAGATTTCCCAAAACAGCCCTGGGCTGACACCAAAAGTGCTGGGAGGGGGAATGGGGGTTGAGGGTGCTGCTGATAGAAAGGTAAAGGAGGGGGGTATGGTGCTTCTTCAGTGGGAGACCCAAAGACAGGTCCCAAGGGGATGAGCAAGCCTCCTCCCTCTCACGAGCATATCAGAGAGGTACAAGAAGATGCTAGGGCCCGGAGCTGCATCTTCCACTGTGGTTGAATGGGGTTGGGGGACACTGGAGTGTGGACCTCTCCTTGTCTGCTGGGTTAACTGAGCAGCCATGGAGGAGCCCTGTATTCCCTACTTTACACATTTCCCTGACAAGGTACTCGGACAAAAGCAACTTAATGGAGGAAGGGTTTACCTAGGCTTACACTTCGAGGGTCCGTTATGGTAGCAAGGTGGCTGGAGCTGAAGGGAGCCAGTCACACTGTAGTCATGAAGAAGAAGCTAGTGTCCAATGTGCTTTAACCTTTTATTTAGTTCAGGACCCCACGGTTAAAGTGGGTCTCCTACTCAATGAGCCCTATCTAAATAAGTCTCCATAGAGAGCCAGAGGCGTATATCCTAGGTGATCCTAAATTCTGTCAAGCCGATATTAATCATCATGAAAGCCGTCCCTCCTGGGATTGGCTCAGAGGGGCAGTGACCTTACTCACTGAAGAACTCCGACTGTCTTGAACAGCAATGAGCTGACCTGGACAGACCCTGTCCTGGACCAGATCCTCCAGGGAGGATCGATCCTCTATGCTCAGTGGGCAGGGTTCGGTCAATGCCTGGAGGTGGTTTCAAAGGTACCCAGCTCCCCTATTCCAGGAGGAGTCCAGCAAGTCCAGCCAGCGTCAAAGACTTTGATGAGTTTCCTGTGGGCAGGAGGAACCCAGGCTGTCAAAGGAGGAGCCATGTCCCGTCTTACTCTGCTCAGCTTTTCCTGACCTGCCTGGTCCCGGAGACTCAAGCTATCTTTAGAATGTCTGCCTGGTGCTCCTGTGTCCAAGAGGCAGAAAACCCTAGGAGGTTGGGTGAGACACAGAAGCCAAGTGACACGCCTCAAATACATAGAACCAAGTGTCTGTGTCACATTACAAAATAGGGCACGGCTGAAAATCACTTCTAAACCACCACCCGTTTACGAAACAGTCTCTCTGAGACAGCACAAGCCCTGGGAGGTCCCTAGTTTTTACTTTTTAACTAATGCTAATTCTTTGGACAGATACTTTTTTCCCAAAAGTGGCTTGCTGGAATTCCTCATCTCAAAAGAGCCAACGAGGAGGTATTCAGACACAACAGACGCTCTCCCTGCATTCGAGCTCCCCGTAAGCATTTCAGGGGTGCCTACTATGTGCAGGGGTGTGTGTAATTATCTTATTACCTCCTTTTTCTGCCTGCAAAATACAGACTCTTAAGATAACCTGCTTGAGGGGTTGGGGATTTAGCTCAGCGGTAGAGCGCTTGCCTAGCAAACGCAAGGCCCTGGGTTCGGTCCCCAGCTCCGAAAAAAAAGAAGAAAAAAAAAAAAAAAAAAAGATAACCTGCTTGAAAGAGCCCGCCCTTCCCCACGCCCTTCTTTTTATATCAGACACGAGGGTCCTAATTAACATCAGGAATAGTGGGAGCAAGTAGCAAGACAGCCAGGGCTGCAGCACCCAACACACCTGGCAGGTTTCCTCATCATCCACCTGGTTCTCTTAAGAGACAGGGTCTCTCAGCACACACGCACACAAAGCCCGTTGGTAATACTACTCTAGTTCTGGCTGTAGCACGGTCTTCAATCTCTTCTACCTGCTGTAGATCTTGGTCTTGGGTGTAAATTACCAAAGAACTCACGGACTCCACCATCGCAGAAAAGCTGGGCCATGGATGAGCTTTTTGCTGTTGTCTTAAATCAGGAATAGCCGGGCGGGGGTGGCCCGCATCTTTAATCCCAGCACTCAGGAAGCAGAGGCAAGCAGATCTTTAAGTGTGAGGCCAGCCTGGTCTACAGAGTGAGTTCCTAGACAGTCAAGGCTACACGGAGAAACCCTGTCTTGAAAAACCAAAAAAATAACAAAATAAGAAGGTAAAATCTGGAATAATCATATTTAGCATCCTTGGGAAGTGTGCCATGTGAACCAGGTGGTGTCCTTTACTGCAATTCTTTCACAGATCCTTCATGGAAACTCTCTGAGTTAGTGAATAACACTATCCCCTTTATACAAGTGGGGGAAATTGAGACCCGTCTTATCAGGGGCTACTGAGATTGTATAAATAGCAGGCTGTTTTCATCCCGGGGGACTCGGAAACAGGATATTTGCTTTCTTGTACTTAGAAGATTACTTGGTGATGCGGAGTCATCAAAATATGAATGTTTACCAGCGTCTGTTCAAGCATCGCTCCTCATCTGACATCATCAGCAGTGCCAGTCGAAACCCACATGGCTTGGTCAGATGTCTCCCACCTTACTATGCAGTCTAAGTATGGTGTACGACACCTGTACTTGGAGACTCTGGGTTTCACAAAGTTGCTGGACGTGACTTGAAGGTCTACTCCAATCACATCCGAGGAAAGGTGTAGCAACAGTCAGGGAGGTGAAGCTACCAGATTTGAGATGGTCCTTGCAAACGGAAGGACTTCAGTGACACTAAAGGATCATAAGAGCTAACGTAAAAGGTGAGTGGTTCCTTCTAATATTTTGCAAAAGAAAGTAGGCTTCCCTTATGAGCTGCTCCAAGCCAAATGAGGAGCACTGTCAGGTTTTGGTCTTGTGTCAAAATAATTATGCAGTCAATAAACACGGCCCTGGCCCATACTCATAGTCAGGGCACAGCTACAACTGTCACTTTAGTTTTGTTAAACATGGTCATGTGCCGTGTAACAAGGCTACAGTGTGTGAAGGACTCGACCCATGAGACGGTAACAGGGCTGAAGCATTCCTACACAGGGGGCCTTGCAGCCATCACATAGGGCAGAGTAACGCACTACTCAGGTGTCTGTGGGGTACCATGTTTGGTCATGACAGTAAACAAGTATTGCTGGCTGTGTAATTGCTGCACTGCCGTTCTGCTATCATAGAGTGTGTGCACTCTACTTTTTGAATAAGAAAATTTACTGCAAATCAGTAGACCACGCCCTAAGGGCAGCAGCCTCGCCTAAACTCCACAGTGACGATTGGATGCAAGAGACCATGTCAAGTGACAGACTATCTCGGTATGAGAGCATGCTGTGACCTTCACACAATGACGAAACTGCCTTACATGCTTCTCATAAAGTATTCCACCACGAGGAGACATGTACCGTAAACGCCAAGCACACATCTTCACGTACTTAGCTTTTCAAAATAATGGACGAATCAGCCCCTTTTACTTCAAGATTTGCTTAAACACTGTAGCTGTTCTTCTTCTAAACGAGTCCTTGTCTTGGTTTTTGCTATGGAAGATACCTGCTACGGCTAGAGCGAATTCTCCCCGCCCCCACTCTGGATGCTCACAGCTTCCCATTTGATGGGCTTTCACACCCAACTTTTATCAGAGGCCTCAGCTCTCAGAGGCGAGGAAGCTCTGTACCACACAGACTCCCCCTGCCTGAGCATCACACAGGAGCGCTCATTCCACCTGCTATGTCACCCTGACCCAAAAGCCAATGCTGTGGGACCAAAGTCACTCTCGCAACTTGCAGGTGAGAAAACTGAGGTTCAAATAGAAGTAGCCCATCAAGGCCTCTTAACCCATTGCTGAGAGCTCTCGGGATAGATTCTAGAATTTCCTCCTCATTCACAGTTTCCTCCCTTTGGGACTTTATTTGACACATAGTGATTGCGCAAACTCACTGGATGCTATCTGATACCAGTGTGTGTATGTAAAAAGCATGATGAGACAGATTAGGGTGACTGGCGTGCCTTTTGTGCCTTGCTTCATGTATTCTGTCTTGGTTGAACCCAGACTTTATTGTCTGTTTAGAGACAGAGTCTTGGTATGAAAGCCCAAGCTGGCCTTGAACTCAAGATCTTCCTACCTCAGCCCCTGGAATGCTGGCATTATAGACATACCCCTGTTATACTCAGCTTCAATCCAGTTTTAGCCAACCATTCTTCCCCTTGGATTACACACCTGCCTCAAGCTTAGGGAAGACGACTCAGGTTTTGCAGACTGATGCATTTTTCAGACCAATGCGATTTTTTTTTTGTCAAAGCTAGATGCAAAGCTACCTTAAGATACTTAGTGCATCGACCTCCTTTGCTGTCACGGAAAAGGTCTAAGAGGAAACCAATCAGTACATAGCCACCACTGCCCTACTCTGGCCAATCTAGATGGTAAGGAAGTCTCAGACTAGTTCTGTTTAAATGGGCAGAAGGACGGGCCTTACCTCATGAGCCGCTCTCTCCTGTGTTGTCTAAGAGCCAGGAGTTAGTTACAGGGGGTGGGGAGGACCAGAATGAGCAGGGTTCTTTAATGCCTAACTAAGCAAGGAAGCAGAGCATTAACTATTAAGAAATTCCATCCATGAATGACAGAGGGCAGGGGGGAGCTCTAAGAGGACTAAGCCCCTGAGAACCAGGAAGTAATGCCTGTAGAAGTAAGCGTTCAACCCCTGAAGTGTAAGTCAGCAACTCCCGTGAGTTCACGCTGCTGCTGACAAGCTGTGGAGGCAGAGATGTCCTAGAGTCAAGAAGGCCTGAGCTCTGTGAGGCTCAGTAATCCTCATCTGTAAAATGGGTGATAGCTGTGTTTGTTATGAAAGGATATAGGAAAGTGGGGACATAGTTAGCACAGAGCCTGCTTCATGGTTAACCCTTGAATCAGCCAGGCCGTCACGAATGTTCAACGGCAGGCACGCAGCAACATCCGATCAAGATGAGGTTCCCTTCATTCATCCCTTGAAAACAAGGGACCTTATGACTTTCAAAACCATGACGGTTGGTTGGGGGTGGAAAGCCAGGTACGTTCTGAGTGGGGGTGCGTGGGGTGGTTGTCCCAGAATAAGAACCCCAAGCTTTTCGTAAATGTTCTGGGAAGGCAATGGTAGAAAGAAGTCGCTTAACTCTAGAATCGGAAATACCCCTTGCTCACTGCCCGGTGCTGACATCAATACTGGCAACGGATATGTGGTCAAGCCCCGTCACCCTAAGGGTGGAAACGCTTAGAGGTCCTACCCTTGGCTCTCAGCCGTGCCCAGTGTGAGCCCTCATCACTTTATCATGGAAAAATCTGTGAAGGGGAGTGAGGGTGGGAGGATGGCTCGGCGGTTTGGAGAGCTATGAAC
This sequence comes from Rattus norvegicus, assembly GCF_021556685.1. Taxonomy (NCBI): domain Eukaryota; kingdom Metazoa; phylum Chordata; class Mammalia; order Rodentia; family Muridae; genus Rattus; species Rattus norvegicus. Next base: position 26,402,970 of record NC_141543.1, read on the forward strand.
TCTTGCAGAAGACCCAGGCTCGGTTCCCAGTACACACCTGGTGGCTCACAGACATCTGTGGTTTCGGTTCTGGGAGATTGATATGGTCTCCAGAGGTACCAGGAACTCATCTGGTGTACATACATACATGCAGACAAACTTCACACACATAAGACAAAAATAAACAAACCTTTGTAAAGAGAGAAGGAACCTGGGATGGTTTCTCTGTTTGGTCCTCTGAGGTTTCCCCTCACTTACTCCTAGGGGAGACTTTCCCTCCATGAAACCTCTTATGTCACACAATATGTTCCATCGAGGTCCTCTCTGTCTCGATGCCTCTGCATCCGTCTTCTGCAGGCTGGGAGCCTGCTCCAGATTTGTTAGCTTTGCTTTTCTCTGTCCTACGCTCCTCTGGGGCCTCTTCAAAACCTACAGGAGTCTCAGGGCACATTCAACCCTACACCCAAAGCCGTTGCTTACAGCTCCTGGGTATGCTTCTTTTGAGTGAACTCCCTCTCCCTCTCCCTCTCCCTCTCCCTCTCCCTCTCTCTCTCTCTCTCTCTCTCTCTCTCTCTCTCTGCTGCCCACAACTCAGAATCAATGCTGCTAACCGCTTAGGAGCCTCGGTGACTCCTCCTGCACCTGGACATTGTTCCAAAAGTCCCAGCACAACTCCCCATTTTCCCAAACTGGGGTTGCCCACCCTGAGGTCATCTTCCTGTCTGCCGAAGCACCCTAACCCAGTGTTCTACACTGCACCTCAAATATCTGTACGTGGCAGGCTGTGCTCTGACCCTGGTGCTGGAGCGAGAGCAGTATGGGGGACATGTGGTCACAGTCTCTGTGCCTGCTGTGGACCTGTGATACAGGGGATAAGGATGGGTTTTATGGCTGGGAGTGGGGCTTCGTTCTACCGATCTTTGAATGGACACCAGGTCTTCTACATGACTCAGACGGGGATAAGGAAGGACTGTTTGCTCCAAACACTTGGCAGTTGTGCATCTGGAGACTGAAACCTTTTTCTCAAATCTGCTTTTTTTTCTTTTTCTTTCTTTTTTTTTAATACAGCAAAAGACCCCCGCAATCCCTCTGAACGGGAGCAGATCTCCACCATTTGAAAGACCAAGTGCCCAGAGGGCGGAAGATGAAAAGAGGCAGCCCGGTTCTGATCTGAGGCACACCAGCCTTTTGATGTTAAAGATGAGAGGAGGGGGGGATCAAAAACCTGTGCTTTTCTGACAGAAGCTGGCAAGGCCTGACAGTCAGACGTGTTCTGGAGCCTGAGCTGGAGAACCTTTTCTCAGCCGGCCTGTGCCTCAGCCGGGGAAGAGGCAAGGGTTTGGCTCTCAGAGGGCATCTGCCAGCCAGCCTTTCTCCCAACTCCCACCCCGACCCCCCTGAGGTGGCTGTTTTCCTTCCCTTCATCTCTGCCTGAGTAACAGGGATCCTACAGATCTTACGACAAGCACTTCCTCTCCTGGAGGCCTCCATCCCTGTCTTATTGGATGATGACAAACCCTGGGCCCCACCTGCACCCCACCCCACCTCCACGGCCTTTTTTTTGTTTGTTTGTTTTGGTTTATTTTGTTTGAGACAGGGTTTCTTGTGTAGCCTTGGCTATCCTGGAACTCACTTTGCAGACCAGGCTGGCCCGGTACTCACAGAGATCCACCTGCCTCTGCCTCCTGAGTGCTGGGAATAAAGGACTGTTGTCCTCCACTCTGACCCTTAACTTGGTTAGTTGACTTTGAGTCCTGCATGTGGTCACCCTACAAGTTCAGTCGGGTAGGGCATGTCTGCTCTGATGTCCCTGGTTCCTGGCATGGTGGCTGCTGGGTGGAAAGTACTCAGGGGGACAGTCAGAAGAAGAGCACAGGCTGAGCCGGGATGCTGGACTCCTAATCACAGTCATCACTTACAAGTCCTGTGGTCCTGGGCCGGAACTGAACTTTTCTGGCCTCAGTGTAACAAGAATAGAGTACCTGAATGTGATGGTACATGCCTGTAATCCCAGCACTCGGAAGACTGAGGCAGGATTACCATAGGTCAAGATTATCTGGGGCCATGAAAAGAGAAAGGGGGAAGGAGAGAGAGTACATGAAGCATATCAAGGGAACAAAAACATATGAGCCCACTGAAGTGTTATTTCACATCCAAGTAGCTAAAAACTGGTAAGTAGTTAGTTAAGCAGTGCCACCACCATACAATGGAATATTATTTAGTAGTAAAAAGAATGCTACATCAGGCCTTAAGAGATGGCTCAGAGGTTAAGAGCACCGGCTACTCTTCCAGAGGACCCAGGTTCAATTCCCAGCACCCACATGGCGGCTCACACCTGTCTGTAACTCCAGTTCTAAGGAATCTGATACCCTCACATAGACACACACAAAAAATACATGAAATTTTTTTTAAAAAATTAGAAAAAGAATGCTACATGATAAAAGTTATGCCAACTTTAAAACGTTATGAATAAAAACATTAAGTCATTTTGCTAACTAAAAATGACGAGGCATAGTTTGTATGATTCTACTCATAAATAAATGAGGCATATATGGTGGCTGTTATGGTTTGTATATGCTTGGCTCCGGGAGTGGCACTATTAGGAGGTGTGACCCTGTTAGAATAGCTGTGTCATTGTGGTCGTGGGCTTAAGACCCTCATCTTAGCTGTCTGAAAGTCAGTCTTCCACTAGCAGCCTCAGATGAAGATGTAGCTCTCTCAGCTCCTCCTGCACCATGCCTGCCTGGATGCTGCCATGTTCCTGCCTTGATGATACTGCACTGAACCTCTGGACCTGTAAGCCAGTCCCAATTAAACGTTGTCTTTTATAAGACTTGCATTGGTCATGGTGTCTGTTCACAGCAGCAAAACCCTAACTAAGACAGTGGCTCACACCCATAATTACAGTGATTGGGAGCCAGAGGCAAAATTGCTATGAACTTGAAACCTGCCTAGGTAACTGTCTTAGTCAGGGTTTCTATTCCTGCACAAACATCATGGCCAAGAAGTAAGTTGGGGAGGAAAGGGTTTATTCAGCTTACACTTCCACATTGCTGTTCATCACCAAAGGAAGTCAGGACTGGAACTCAAGCAGGTCAGGGAGCAGGAGCTGATGCAGAGGCCATGGAGGGATGTTACTTACTGGCTTGCTTCTCCTGGCTTGCTCAGCTTGCTCTCTTAGAGAACCCAAGACCACCAGCCCAGGGACGGCACCACCCACAGTGGGCTGGGTTCTCCCTCTTTGATCACTAACTGAGAGAATGCCTTACAGCTGAGTCTCATGAAGGCATTTCCACAAATGAGACTCCTTTTTCTGTGATAACCCCAGCTTGTGTCAAGTTGACACACAAAACCAGCCAGTACAGTTACATAGTGAATACCAGAATATCTTGCTATACTGCAAGGCCCTGACTCAAAATCAGAGGGCTGGAGACATGGCTCGGTGGGTAGATGCTTGCCGTATTTCTGAAGACCTCTGCTGGATCCCTAGGACCCAGGCAGAAAGTCAACTGCTGGGTGAGGCAGTGTGTCCCTATAATCCCAGAAATGGAGGGGGGGGGATAAGGAAGGATCCTGGGCTCTTACTGGCCAGCCAAGCTAATGACTGCGTGAGCTCTAGGTTAGTGAGAGACTTAAAAATGTAAGGTCATCCGGGCCTGGGGTCTTCAGTGGTTAAGAACACTCGCTACTCTTGCAAAGGTTCAGTTCCCAGCACCCACACAGTGACTCATGACAGTCTGTAACTCCCCAGGGGAATCCAAGCATACGTGCAGGAAAATACTCATACATATAAAATAAATAACTATTTCTGAGAAGGTCATCACGATGGCTCAGAATATAAAAGTGCTCGCTGTATAAACCTAAATTAAATCCCCAGAGGCTGCATAGGCAGAGAAGTGACTCTCGACATTTGTCCTCTGACATCATCTACACGTGTGCCATGGCATGTGCATGCCTACACACACACACACACACACACACACACACACACACACACACACATAAACTTAAGTTGGAGAGTGATAAAGTCCTTCTAGCCTCCACATGCACACACATGAACACACACATGTGGGAACACATATTACTACCCATACCTTGAAACAAGAAAGAGAATACTACTAAAAAAACATAAATACATTCAAATGGGCTTTTTAAAGAAAGAAAGGGGAAAGTTCGGAATAGGAAATTTCTGGTGACAGACAGCAGGTTATCCCTTGCCCGGGGTTGGGCAGAAGGTAGAAATGAAAACTAAGGGATACAGGCTTCAAAAGGTGATGAAAACATCCTTAAAAAAAATGACGGGGTTGGGGATTTAGCTCAGTGGTAGAGCGCTTGCCTAGCAAACGCAAGGCCCTGGGTTCGGTCCCCAGCTCCGGGGGCGGGGGGGGGGGGGAGTACTTTCCCTTTCTCAATAAACTGTCTTTACATTTAAAAAAATGATGATGGTTGCAGAACTCTGCGAATACACTAAGCCACCTACCTGTGAGTTTGAAATGAATGAGTTGAGTTAATAATAACAAAGTCTAAAAACAAGGAGAATCTAGCCTGGGGATATAGTTATAGGACAGACAAGGCCCTAGGCTCCATGCCCAGCATGGGTGCATGGGGGGACTTCACTGGGCTGGTGGTGCATGCCTTCAGTGCCAGAGTATTGGAAGCAGAGGCAGATACATCTGTCTCTGTGAGTTCAAGACCAAGCTGGTCTACAGAGACCAGCTATAGTTCCAGGATAGCCAGGGCTACAGGGATAAACCCTATTTTGAAAGACAAAACCAAACAAAACCAAGGATTCAGCTAATGTACTAGTGTCTGCTACCTAGGCTAACTACACAATGAAATGCATCCTCTGTTCCTTACGGGTACCCTAAATAGCACCCACCACAACGGATGGGATTCCATTTTTCCCACTCTACAGACGAAGAAGCTGAAGTGATACATCTTACCTAAGGTGACACAGCTGCTAAGTAGCACAACCAGGCAAGTCACTTGCTGCCCTGAGACATCACACCGACAGAACAAGGTCTTCAACACGGAGGCCCCTAGGCTCGAAGCAGGAACTGCTTAGCGAAACCATAAACCAAGTAATGTTCTCCTGAACCTCAAATGACACCCCTCTCCCTGCCAGGTCCTCCAAGCCATCTGGCTGTTTTCTCTCTTCCTATGCAACTAGCAGTGCACCAGCTCTCCCCCTCTACTTCTCAGAACACCCCCACAAAATCCTACGTAGCTCTGAGGGGCCGGGAACTTGATATACAAACCAGGCTGGACTCGAACTCACAGAGATGTGATCTGCCTGTTGCTGCTTTCTGATGTCTGGTTTTACCCCAGTATTTTTAATATTGTAAAGTCCTTTCTAATTCATAATCTCTCTGTGTCTATAACCTATTCCCCATAATAGTGTGTGTGTGTGTGTGTGTGTGTGTGTGTTTACACAAGAGCTCCTTCTACTTCTCTTTGAGTCTCACTGTGTAGCCCCAGGCAGGTCTGAAACTTAACAACATCCTACCGGCTCTGAAGTCCTGAGATTAGAAGCATATACCACCTGCTACCTTCCCTCTTACTGTTTTGCACGGTTAACTCCAGGGCTCTCAGATCCCAGGCTAAGGGTCACCTTCTTACCTGAATTAGCCATCTTAATTGGACCCTACTTCCTTCCCAGTGTGACATCTTTTACTTCCTTCATGTACTTGCAACATTGTTATTTCTTTGTTTCACTGAATGTGTCAATCACGTGAGTCTCTGTCACACTCTCTAGACTTTATGAGAGCCACACAGGCAGGAGCTAAGACTGACCCATTCATGGATGGGTCTACACAGAGGCTGCTTGGCATGTATCTGAGGGGTTTTCAACCTTGGACATCACCATGAGATCATTAGGCTTCAGGCTCGCTCATTCTTTGCCGTGGAGGGCTGCTCTATGCACAGTAGGGTGTTTATCATTATTCCTTGCCTTTAATCATTAAATGTAACCTAGTGGTTCTACAACCTCAAATGTTTCCAGACGGTTGCTACACTTGCAGGAGGGCAGAAAGGTAAGAGAGGGAGAGATTGTTACTTTCCTTAGACCAGTGGTTCTCAACCTTCCTAATGCTGTGACCCTTTAATGCAGCTCCTCATGCTGTGGTGACCTCAACCATAAAATTAATTTTTTTGGCTACTGCATAACTTTGATTTTGCTACTGTTATGAATTGTGAATATCTGACATGCGGGGTGTCTGATGTGCGGCCAGTGTGAGGAATGTGTAGCATGTATCCTCAGGATGACACTCGGGTTAATCTGCACAGCTCAGGGAAGTTTTGCTCAGTGTCCTTCTCCAGCTCAGTGGCCATGGTACACAAGGAACCACAGGTTCTCCACAATCAAGATTAACACAAGGATTCCTGTATTCTGAAATTCTCCGGACCAAAGGTGTTTCAGATTCCAGAATTATCTTAGAGACTGTTTATAGAGGTCTAAGCATGAAAGTAACTATGTTTCAGAGAAAAACAAACAAACAAAACCCAAACTCTTATTCGCCAAGCGATATGGCTTAACAGGGAAAGGCATTTTTGGTTCGAACCTGGTGTGACCTGAGTTTGAAACCCAGAAACCAAATAAAAGTGGAAAGAGAAAACTAACCCCACAAGGTTACCTCTGACCTCCACGTGTATGCGCCCACACCGTTCATACATATACACCAATAAAACATAACTTTGTTTCATGCATACCTTATATATGTAGCCTGCGGGTAATTTTATATGATATTTTTAGTGACCCCTGGTGTTTCCAACGAATGCCATCTCTGTCACATGGGGTCGTTTTCAACTTGTCGCCATGTATTGGTGTTCAAAAATGTTTGGATTTTGGATTATTCTGGATTTCAGAAGCTACTAATTTCTGCAGAAGTCTTTTCTTTTTTTAGACAGCTCTCACTATAGAGCTCAGGCTGACCCCAAATTTAGTATTCTCCTGCCTCAGCCTCCCAAATACTGAGATTACAGACGTAGGTCTGAGTGACGCTGGTGAAATGGGTATTGGCTAGTATTTGAGGGCTGTGGAATTCCCCAGCAGTGAGCAAGCTCTGCTCTTCCAGAGGACCCTGCCTTCTCAGCCCACCTTTCGGCCAGCTCAGAACTGTCAGCTCCAGGAGATCTGAACTCTCCTCTGGCCCCCTTAGGGCTTGTACTTACATGGACACATACGTGTACTCGGGTAAATACATACTTGTACTCAGATAAACACATATGTGCACTCAGATTTACACATACAAGTAAATAATAAAACAAATCTGCCCCCCCCCCCCAAACAGCCAGTATCTTTCTAATTGGAAACTGGCGTCTGAGGTGGTCATCTTTACTTTTCTCACACGTGGATAGAAATGAAGCCATAGCCGGGTGGCCTGGCCTGCGGGGATGAGAAGGGTGCAGGACCATACCCAGCTAATGCTGCACTTGAACATGAGAACACTTTTTGGACTCTTTCACCAGACTGAGAAAACACAAAAAACAAAGATAGCTGCTTCAAAGGCTAATCTTCCTTGCCAATTTGATTGAATTTAGAATTACCATGGAAACATACCTCTTCCCATGGCTACGTTGGTTATTTCCTTATGTGGTCAGTACTCTAGGTGTGAGTGCTGTCATTCCATGGGCCAGGGTCTTAAGACTGAGTCAAAAGGACAGGACAAACGGCACCCTGTCTGTCTGTCTGTCTGTCTGTCTGTCTACCTGTCCATTTGTCTGTCTGTCTCTTGAATGCAAATGCAATGCGACCAGCCATCACATGCCTTGCCTTCTCTGAGCCAAGCAAAACTTTTCTCCTTGCTTTCATTGAGTTATAGCAACAAGACAAGTCTCTGGTATTGCCGTGCACACGCTGGACAGGCTTTTTGTAATCACACACAGTAGAGACGCACGAACGGGATCCTAACCACCCACATACCCAGGTGGACTGAGGTTCAGGGACCAGGAATCAGAAGAGCGGTTGGAATTCCTAGCTCAGTGCAGATCTCATCTGAAGACACAGCTCTGAAATCATCGGACAGTCAAAGCCATCACTTAATAGATAAGGAAACAGAAGGCCAGAGAGGAAAGTGATCCGTCCCGTACAACCCAGACTTCCCTTTTCCCAGAGGAAGAAAAGCTTATTCCCCCGCCCCGGGAAGCTTTGGAGCTGTGGCTGAATTCAGTCCTGCTATTAGATTATATTTTTTCTAAATATCAGTTATTCATCAGCCAAAACCAGACAGATCCCGTCTTCCTCAACGAGCTTTATACACAGAAGAGAGTCACTGAACATGAAGCCCAGAAGGACACAAGTAATTAACTGTCTATTGCCTAGCCAGGTTGGAGGTAAAGGGAGAGGTTGGTGACCCAGTGGTTAGAGTCCACACGTGAGAGTTGTTAGAGGCAAGAGATCCAAGTTCAAACACCGGCATTTCCACCCTGAGCCGGGTAACAGCAATTCTTTAAGCTCTAACTCCTCCTCTAACTGGCATGATAATTCCTTGCATACAAGTGGAGTGGGGGGTCCGGTCGATGCTTCCAGTCATCTTCCAAACATCTCAGTTGGGGAATGTCCCTGCAAGTCCTTAGGGATTACCCGCTAGGAACCTCTGTTATCTCCTTGGCGGTCAGAGATAAAGAATCTTGAGGCTGCTGTCCCACAACCAGCAAGAGGACCTAGAGGACAGTGGAGGGTGACTTGGACCCAGCTTCTATGTCCCCACAGAAAGAATGTGTTGCATGATTGTACTCTTTATCTTGATTTTTTTTTCTTTTCAAGTGGGGGGTGGAGAATAAAGGCAAAAACTTCAAGGTCAGGTTCACTTCCCTTCAGGCTCCTTCAAGGCTGCATCGAAATTTCAAGAATGTAGTCTCTGGGCCCAGTTTACATTCCCACCCTCTTGGTATCCAGGATACCAGAGGGACCTGCGGCATTCCGTCTTGCCAATCAGCCTTCTTGGCTGGTCCGGTGGTCTGGATCTCAGAAGCTTTCAACTCCATCCTAAGCTGCCCTCCTATGGGGTAGGGCCTGCCCCTGGTTCGTGGGAAAAGCACCATTGTTTACTAGCAGGGTCATTCATTCATTCACTGGCCCAACATCATACATACTCAGGGTTCACTGAGCTAGGCATTCTGGTAATCAAGTGCGAATCCCAGTACAGTGGAGGAACTAACACAAAAATAAGCTTAGCAGTTCTGCAAAATGGCGGCCCAGAGTAGTGTAGTGTGGGGGTGATTGTGTTCGAGATCGAGAAAGACTTCCCCAGGAAGTATTAAACATAGAATGGAAGGATGCTTAGGCAAACACAGCTAGAGAGAAGGAAGAAAATTCTAGATAGCGGGGCCAGCATTTGCAAGGCTCTACACTGTGAAGGTTGCCATGCCAATGCCTTTGAGGACCTGTGGCTAAGCTGTAGTGGAGACTAAAGACAAGAGCAGAGTCAGGCTTACATGAGAATCCTGTGCACATGGGGTATGACGGTCATTACACTAAGAGCCACAGCGGAGAAGTTGTAAGAATCTTAAGCAAAGGGACTATTTCTGTGAGATTTTCCCAATAATGGGACTGGGGAGATGGCTCAGTGGTTAAGAGTGCTTGCTTCTCTTATAGGGGATCCAATTCTGTTCCCAGCACCCACATCAGTTAGCTCACAAGAACTTCAGCTCCAGGAGATCTGATGCTGTCTTCTAGCCTCTTAAAACACCTACACACACACACACACACACACACACACACACACACACACACACACACACATACACACACACAGAGAGAGAGAGAGAGAGAGAGAGAGAGAGAGAGAGATATCAAATATACACTCATATAGTCACTAAGGGAGTATCACATGCACACACTATTATCACATGAAAAATTAAGAGAGAAAGCACTATAGTATTTTTTTTAAAACACCTATTGCATTTGTGTGTGTGTGTGTGTGTGTGTGTGTGTGTGTGTGTGTGTATTCAAGTATGCTTGCATGTGCACACTTCAAACTCAGGTCATCAGGTATGGCAGCAGGAATTTACCTACTGAGCCATCTTGCCACCCTCTCCATGCTTTCTTTACTAAAGATACTGCCTCTACACATGCCCAGAACAACAAAGACACAAAACACATCAGCTAAGGCACTGATCTCAGTCACAGAGGTAAAGAGCTGGTCTAGCACCTGCAAAGCCCTGGGTTCCATCCTCAGCACAGGGCAAAAGTCCCCGGGCCCCACGACTGTAGTTAGTTCAGTGTCAGTCTTTGGGCCACTCTTCCTCTTTCTGTCCTTGGTTTTCTTGAGATGAGATCTCTAAGACTAGGGAGATGGTTACGCAGTTGAGAGCACACAGTGTTCTTGCAGAGGACCTGAGTTCAGCTCCTAGCACCCATATCAGGCGACTCACAACGGCCTGTAACTCCAGCTACAGGGGACCTGAGACAAGATCTCAGGCCCATTTTCTTCCAAGCCACTGAAAACTACTTGAGTTTTGACTCAGGAGTTTGATCTTAGTAGGAAATACAGAAGAAAGTATTACCCTACCCTCACGCCCACCCCCAAACACTTGCACTAGCAGGGAAGATCTCATCCATGCCCCATAAGCTTTTCTGACCAACGTACACTCCTAACTCTTAAGAGAAAACTTTTATTTTAGACAAAGCCTCATTAAGCACCTAATGCTGGCCTTCAACCTGCAATCCTCCTGCCTCAGCTTCTTTGGTAGCTGGGATTCCAGGGCCACTAGGTCCAGCAGAAAGGTTTTTTGTTTTTTGATTTTTGTTGTTGTTGTTGTGGTTTGTTTTGTTGTCTTTTGTTTTGGTTTATTGAGACGGAGTTTCTCTGTGTAGCCTTGGCTGTCCTGGAACTCACTCCGTAGACCAGGCTGGCATCGAACTCACAGACACCCACCTGCCTCTGCCTCCCGAGCACTGGGACTGAAAGTGTTAGCCATTACCCACTCAGCCGCAGAAAGGCTTTTCAACAAGGTTTGTTTGCAATGATCTTGATTTGCATTGAGGCAGGAATACAGCTCTTGGATTCATCGCCAAGCATAGCATAATTCATCCATGTGAAGGCAATAACAGGGCCTGTCTAAGACTCCCCCTGATAGGGTGACAGTCATGGATATTGAACATGATAACCTGAACTACAGTGAATACCAGCTGGGAATGTGCCTCAGTGAGCAGAGTGCTTGCCCAGCTTTAGGCAGAGCCCTGGTTCAATCACAACCTCAAAGTTGTCCTTGGCCACATACCAAGTTTGAGGCCTGCCTGGGGAATCAGTGAAACCTTGTTACCCAACAAAACTCCAGAGTCTCAGCTGACGTGCGCTATGAATTCAAATCCCAGCATGACCCAAGGGTGAGTGGTAAGACCAGGCTGTGCTGTGCACCCAGGACCTTACACTCGGTGGTGCTGGGCCAGCAGCGATGGGGGCCAAGGATTCCTGGGACATTGATACGACGTCTTTAGAATTAGAGCAGCTGTGTGTGTGAGCATTTTAGACGCCTTCCCCTGGACAGGAAGCAGACCAGTCTCAGTCCCAAGGGATCTTGGGATGCTTTTCATTTCACCTCTTGTAGCTACACCTCACTGTTGGGTTGGGTTTGAGGAGCCCAGACTGGCCTTGAAATCATCATCCTCCTGCCTCTGCTTCCTGAAGAAGCACACACCACCGGTATGCACACACCGTGTCCACCTTCGCCTTACACTTGTTAATTCCACGTGGGCCTCCATAGAGAGGTGTGAGGCGGGCTGCTGGTTTTCCTGCTCTCAAAGGCATGGCTGAGGTGGCAAGAAAGCCCCTATGGAGGGGCAGGGTGCACACTGTGATGGCCCCAACGTGGAGAACAGCTGTGTGACTCACCTAGCTGCTTCTTGGTGCTCCGTCTCGTCGGCGAGGTCTCAGGGGAGGCATGGAGGGAGTTTTGGCGCAAACTCTAACAGTATCAGCCGCTACTCCTAGATGACAATGATAGTGAGGAGCCACCAGGACCTCCTCCCCAATCTCCTACGCCACAGAGACCTAGAACCCCCGAATCCATGTGCTCCTGTCGATGGCCCTTGACAACTGTGTCGTACCCGCCTCTTTGTACCATGTCGATTTCCCTCTCTGCCATCCCTGGCACTTTCTGGTTGAACAGAGGAAAGAGAAAGACCAAACTTGGGGGGCAGAGGAAGGGGCCTGGCTTAGGGTCACCTCCTATCATCCCACCCTCCAGCACACCCCATGCACCCATGGTGCGTGCCATAGGGTGGGGATAACAACACTGACCTCATCAACAAACCCAGTGCTGAGCAAACGAGATAAATAACACCAATCCTAAGGCGCCTGGCGCTCACTCCAGTTTATTAATGAGAAACCTGAGCCTCGGAGGTCAAGGGTACAGCCTGCCAATGGCCTCCCTCCAAAGAATGTCTTACTTGCTCATGGGTTCCTTCCAAGGTGATGTTTTTCAGGCCCTCTTCTGAAATGCACCATATTTCTTCCTTGAAAGCACAGGCCCCCAAGCAGTCCCCAAGGCTCTCCCCGCCCTGGGCTTCCCAGGACCGTTCTGAGAGGGCAGAGGGGTCAGGAACCCTTCCTTCACTCATTCTTTGGAGAATTCACATTCTCGCCAGAGCCGGGGCTGGTAATCAGGACCCAATTGCATCATTTTGCTTCCCCTTTGTTGATCTTTCCGCCCTTTTAAGGCCTGGCCTGCTCTGTTTCTCCTACATGCAGGGGCTGAACACCCCACTAAGGGGAAAAGCAAAAGGGGGCTTCCTAAACTCGCTCCTCCAGGGACCCAAGAAGATCAAGTAGATAGACCAGGCTAGGAAGACCCGATTCAGGTGCATTCTCGCTTAGTTATAAATACTCTGTTCTCTGCCTCCCAACCCTCCAAACACCCAAAACAGTAGATTAAGCTTTAACCCCGGCTGGCAGGACACCTGCTTTGGAAATCCCTCCTCCCCATCCCCACCCCCACCGCCCGGGAGGATTTACAACACACTGGTAAACATTGACACTGGTTAAGAGTTACAGAAAGGAAGTAGAGCCTGGAATGCAGTCTCTGAAGTCTTGCCTCCAAAGGGGAGAGAGTCCTTTCTAAACACCTAAAATAAGAGCATAAGGGCCGGAGAGACAGCTCCTGCGGTTGAGAGCACTTGCAGAGGATCTGCACCAGGCAGGTGGCTGGCTCACAACCACTTGTAACTAACTCCAGCTTCCAGGGATCTAAAACCTTCTTCTGGCCTAGATGGGCACACATACACACACACACCCATGCAGACAACCCCGACACACACGTGTATACCCATAAATAATAAATAAAATTTAAGCCAGGTGGTGGCGGCACATGCTTTTAATCCCAAGAAGTAGGGAGAGGCAGGCAGATCTCTAAGTTCAAGGCCAGCCTGGTCTGCAGAGTGAGTTCCAGGACAGTCAGAGCTACACAGAGAAACCCTGTCACACATAGATAGATAGATAGATAGATAGATAGATAGATAGATAGATAGATAGATAGATAGATAGATAGATAGATAGATAGATAGATAGATATAGATGATGAATGGATAGATGGATGGGTGGGTGGGTGGATGGGTGGATGGATGGATGGATGGATAAATGAACTTTAAAAAAAAGTGAAGCTCACAGTAGAAGAGAATACCCCTCATGCATTTTGGTGATACTCAGTCAGGCTTGGCATACTTAAGGCCTTTAGGTCAGTAGTCATTGAATCTAAGCAGGAGACTGAAGGTTTCTGCCCTAGGTAAAAAGAGTTATCAGTATACGGTGCATTCGAGTGGCCTCCTGGAAACTCTCACAGGACTTTCTTCTTGGCTGCTATCCTTCCGAGGAGCGGAGGCAGGAGCATGCTGAAAGGGGGAACCAAAACATCAGACCAACTCACTACCAAGAGAAAAAACACTCTGCCTGCCCGTCTGCTTGCGCCAGACAGATAAAGCTGGTCTTCTCAACAAGGCATGAATGTTTTAGTGGCAGTGGGACGGTAGGGCACAGCCAGCCCGACATGACAGGGTAACAACAGATGCCATGGCAAACGGAGTCACCAGACTGAGACCGCGCACATGATCTCCTGGGAAGGGGAAGAGGGAAGACGGTGTGGTGACTCTGTGGGCAAGCGCTCTACTGCTCGAGACCAACCAAGAGTCTTGATCAGGCAGCCCGAGTGGAGGACGGGTTTAGCCGTATAACTTAGAGACTCTGTTCACAGGAAACAGTGTCCTTTAGCGCCAACTCTGTTCCAGGTCGACTACTGTGTGGACAGTTAACACACCTGCCTCTCATGGTCAGCAGTGTGGGGATGGGTGAGGAGGACTAACCTGGTCAAGGCTGGCATCTTTCCACCATCCCTTCCAGGAAGATGCATGGTCAAGAGCAGCCTGCAGTACACGGCTCAAGGAGCTGAGCCCCGGGCTCTCTTACTGTGAGGCCCGGCTCTGCCTTGAGATGCTAAATCGTACTGATCAAATCACTTCAGCCTCTACAGGGGCTCTGGTCCTACTTCTCCCTCCAGCAGCTGCCCTCTGTGGGATGGAATCCGTGTCCACCCTCTGCTCTGACTTCTCCAGGGCAGCCTACATCCTGAGATGATCTGCCTGAGTGCCATGCTTTGATGGGAGCTTCCCTGCCTCCTGGGTTCTTCAGAAGGTGACAGGCATGTTGTCTTCATCAATAACCCGACATGATCATTCCACACTGGAGCTGGAAAAGCTGCCAACTTAAGAGTATCCTGGCCTTGTTTTCTTTAGGCCAACACCAATAACCTCTTGGCTGTTAATTTCTCAATCAGGCCAGGTCCTAAGTTTCCCCTTCATTGACAGGAAGCAAAAGCAGAAGCCCTGGGCATCGATCCTGCTACCTCCAAGTCCCTGTGGTTTCATTAAGCCAAAACCTCGAGGTGGGGAGGGGACTGTTCCTGAATTCAAGAGAAGGACTGACAATGGAAAGCCCATTTCTCTGAACTTCCGAAGCTTGGTTGCCTAACTAGTCAACTGCAGATGAAAGGATTTACCCTGCCAGGTTTGGGGAAGCACTGAGGAGACCCTAGGTGAACGATCCATTCCTCACGCTCTGGGCCCTCTAACACAAACATGCATGTCAGAGGGGATTCAAACACACAGGGCAAGGAGAAACACATGACCCAATGGACGAGTGGAGGGATGAACTGAAGAGACAGGGAGGGGTCTCGGAGGACAGTGGCCACTCTGAGGTATGTGACCATCAACTAGGGTTTTCTATGGACACTGGAGACTTAGGGGGTACTTCTGGGAAGGGCAGCGATTTGCTCTTGAATTTCTGGAAGAAGATTCCAAAGGCAGGGGCTAGGGATGGAGCTCAGCTGGTAAAGTGTTTGCCTCGCATGTCCAAAGCCCTGGGTTCAATCCCAGCCCCGAAGAGAACAGGTATGGTGGAAAACATGGTCATCCAGCACTCAGACGGCGGAAGCAGAAGGCCATCCTTGGCTAAGTAGAAAGTTTGACACCAGTCTTGGGTTAGAGAGTGAGACCAGTCTCAAGGAAGAAAACTTCAAAAGTTTTCTCTCACCCTGCCAGGTAATTACCACAGCAGCTGAAACAGTAAGTGACATCTCAGGTCAGTCGGTGACCATGGTCAGAAAGTGAATTGGGTCATAGGACCTGAACGGGTCCAAGCGCCTGTCTGCTATATCCTTAGAACTGTAGGTACACAAGGGCAAACTCAACAGTTACTTGTTTTTGTGTCAACAAACGTGACACAAAACTGTCACACCCCAGCAACCTAGATGCTAATTCCCACCTTACTGTCCTAAAGCAAAAGGAAGCAAGAAAGCTAACGGCTCACACGAAGTAGCATCATGGTAGCATTGCTTGTAACAGCTAAAAGGCAGAAGTAGCATAGTGCCCATCCATAAATGAGCGGAAACCACAGTGGGATCCGACTGTCCACTGGGACAATAGCAGCCTTAAAAATGGAAGGAGATTCTGTCACAGACTGAGCCCTGAGGCACGGTGTGAAGCGAGCCAGACACAAAAGGATAGATGGCTTCCACTTGCACTGTGTACCTAGAAGCATCAGGCTTGAGGCGCTGGGAAGTAGACTGTAGTTATTAGAAACTGAGAGGGGACGAGGAGTGGAGAGTTGATCTGGTGGGCACAGCATTTCAGTTTTCTAAGATGACTGGAGACAGACTGGGCAAGGTAATGGGTGGACGTTGGGAAGGCACTGGGTGCCACTGAAATACATATAAAAGCTTTAAAATTAATAAAATTAAAGCAATAAAATTAATAAAATAATTATTAATAATTAATAATTAGATAAAATACCTAAAAGATAAATAGTTAAAATGGTAAGTTACCATAATTAAAATGGTAAATCGTATGCTGCTCTCGTCCTGGGTTCTGGTCTCTCATAGAGGGAATTCAGGGTAGGAGTTCGAGCAGGAAACTGAAGCAGAAAACACAAAGGAAAGTTGCTTGCTGAATCTCATGTAGGCTCATACTTAGTCTCCTTTCTTTTTTTTTTTTTTTGGTTCTTTTTTTTTCCGGAGCTGGGGACCGAACCCAGGGCCTTGCGCTTCCTAGGTAAGCACTCTACCACTGAGCTAAATCCCCAGCCCCCTTAGTCTCCTTTCTTACACCGCCCTAGGGAATAGTGCCTCCCAAGGTAGGCTTGACCCTCCTATATCAATTCACAGTCAAGACAACCCCAAAGTCTCCCTCGGCGAGACTTCTCAGACAACTCCGGGCTATGTCAAGTTCACAGTTAAGGTTATGTAGAGCATGTGCTATGCTTATCTGACATAGTTGTTTTTTTTTTAAAAGGAAGAAAAGGAGGAAAGAAATGGAGGGAGGAATAAAAACGGAGAGGGAGGACTGCAGGCAGGCACACAGGCTTGGGCAGCATGGCTCACATGACCTGTAGGCACTCAGGGCTCTGCCAGGCACACACCCTCCCTGGGAGGCGGCTGCTCCTCCTCCTCCCCATCATTCCCCTCCTCTTTCTCCTCCTCTTTCTTCCAGCAACTTTTCGTCATTACTGAGACACCCCCCACCCCACCCCGCCTTACCTGCTCCTACTCTACCAAGGCTTCTTCCAACATCTAAATATCGAGACCCAAGGGTGGATAACTCTACCCACTCTGGTGTTCCAGGACACTAGAGTTCCTGATGACCCACAACGATCCCATCCGTCACTCCAGCATCCCACCTAGTTTTCTCCAACACCAGCAAACAGGGTCAAGGTCCCTACTTGCATCCCATGTGAGCTTGGAAGGTTCCAGAAAAGTCTTCATGGCAAGAAAAGCCAGGGGTGGAATATCCTTGGTTGTTACTTAAGGTCCACTCCTATCCTAGGGGACTGTGTGTAGGAAACAGATGGCCTCAATGGACAGTATAGAGGGAAGCCTCTGAGTTCAGCTCTTCTGTCTACTCCTGTCCTTGTCAGTGATTCATAGAAGTTCAGGACTGGAATGAGGAAGTGGATCCATGAGTCTACCCCCTGCAGAGAGCCACCGAGCTTGCTCTACCAGATCCTGACTCTTCTTCACGCAACTCAGCAACTCAGGTATTTATTTGCCCAAGTGGCCCTGTCTTGTCGTGATGAATGTGCCTGTAATTATTAAAAACTCCTTTCAGGGCACCTGTGCGGGCCATTCTAGCTCTGGTCTCATAACCGCATGGTATGACTTCTCCACCCTGCTACTTTTAACCTGCCACTGAACCGAGTTCCAGTAAATCTCTCCTAGGCAACCTGTATATCCGAACCATACTCCCAACCTGACAGTCATCTCCTTTTGTTTTCTTTCATTTCATTTTGAAATTTGGGCTGTTGTTTGTTTGCATATTACTGGAGATTGAATCCAGAGCTTTTATGCACCTTAGGCAGAGTGTCAAACACTGAGTTACACCCCAGTCCAATATCCGCCTTTAAACTGGAGTATTCTGTCTATTAATTGACAGATAGAGACAGGGTATTACTACGTAGACCAAGTTGGCCTTAAACTCAAAGAGATGCCTCTGCCTCTCTGCCTCTCTGCCTCTCTGCCTCTCTGCCTCTGCCTCTGCCTCTGCCTCTCTGCCTCTCTGCCTCTGCCTCTGCCTCTGCCTCTGCCTCTGCCTCTGCCTCTGCCTCTGCCTCTGCCTCTGCCTCTGCCTCTGCCTCTGCCTCTCTGGCTCTGGCTCTGGCTCTGCCTCTGCCTCTGCCTCTGCCTCTGCCTCTGCCTCTGCCTCTCTGGCTCTGCCTCTGCCTCTGCCTCTGCCTCTCTGCCTCTCTGCCTCTGCCTCTGCCTCTGCCTCTGCCTCTGCCTCTCTGCCTCTGCCTCTGCCTCTCTGCCTCTGCCTCTCTGCCTCTGCCTCTGCCTCTGCCTCTGCCTCTGCCTCTGCCCCTGCCCCTGCCCCTGCCCCTGCCCCTGCCTCTCTGCCTCTGCCTCTGCCTCTGCCTCTCTGCCTCTGCCTCTGCCTCTCTGCCTCTGCCCCTGCCCCTGCCCCTGCCCCTGCCCCTGCCCCTGCCCCTGCCTCTGCCTCTGCCTCTGCCTCTGCCTCTCTGCCTCTGCCTCTGCCTCTCTGCCTCTGCCTCTCTGCCTCTGCCTCTGCCTCTGCCCCTGCCCCTGCCCCTGCCCCTGCCCCTGCCCCTGCCCCTGCCCCTGCCCCTGCCCCTGCCTCTGCCTCTGCCTCTCTGCCTCTGCCTCTGCCTCTGCCTCTGCCTCTGCCTCTGCCTCTGCCTCTGCCTCTGCCTCTGCCCAGTGCTGGGATTAAAGGTGTGCACCATTATGTCCAGCCAGTCTATTTTTTAACGGATTAATGACACGAGTAGCTTTAACTCAACCTTCTTTCCCCTCGCTTTTAATCTGTTTCATCTTCGTCTTGATGCCTCGTGCCTACTTTTCAGCCTCTAAAGAATTTACCCACAATGCATCATGACTATGTCTGCCTTAGTTTAAACGGTCAGATCTCTTTTAACAGAACGAAGAAAGCAGGCCTTTTAAAGCTGGGTCCACAGGCAGCCAAGTGGAGAGGCTGAGGCAGGAGGCAGGAAGATTGCAAGTTCGGGGACAGCCTAGAGAGCATTGTGAGACTTTGAATCAAAAACAAAAGGAAGCAACCCCGTCCTCGTGTTTCTGGTGCCCTAAATTCTTGTGCAGAGTCAAGCTTGCCTGCCAGGGATTTTTTTTTTTTTTTTTATGTTGTGTAGTTCTCCTGGTGATAGTTTCTCTCACACTTATACTTCATTTGAAGATGTCTGCATTTTCACCTCATTTCCCCAAGAGCATTGTTTCACAGGACACGGAACTATAGGGTGACATTCCTTTCCTCCCCCTTTCAGCACCTTTGGAATTTCACCCCATCTTTCATTGGCTGCCACTGCTCCCATCCGGAGGTCATCAGCACTTCTTACAGTTCTCCACCGCCAGCCCTTCTTGTTTCCCTGCCGGCTAGTGTGCAGAATCTATCAGACCCTCGCCCCCCTCCCCAGTCTTCACCGCTTTGGATCCATGTGTCCAGGTCTTTGTACCACCGCCCATTCTGCTTGAACTCTGCCGCCGCTTGGATCTGCGGATTCGTGTTTTCATCAGTTGGGAAAGTTTCTGGTCGTAACGCATTCATATCCACACATAGAGCCGCCACCCCCAACAAATATTCCTCTGCTTGGCCTTTATTAATCCTGATACACATTTTTAAAAGATGTATATTTGTGTGTGTGTGTTTTGTGTGTCTGTGTGTGTATGGGGTGTGTGTGTGTGTGTGTGTGTGTGTGTTGGGAGAGTCTAGAAGAAGGTGTCAGATCCCTGGGGCAAGCTGGAGTTACAAGCAGCTGTGAGCAGTGTGGCTTGGATGCTGAGAACCAAACCCTAGTCCTCTATAAGAGCAAGGAGTCTTAGTCACTGAGCCAGCTCTCCAGCCCCTAAATACACATTCACTTTTCCTGTGCTGTGCTATGCTGTGCTGTGCTGTGCTGTGCTGTGCTGTGCTGTGCTGTGCTGTGCTGTGCTGTCCTTCCCTTCCCTTCCCTTCCCTTCCCTTCCCTTCCCTTCCCTTCCCTTCCCTTCCCTTCCCTTTCCTCTTTCTGGAGACAGTGTCTATGTCACCTTGGCTGCTTTATAGTGCCTCACATACCACTAAGGCTCTACCCCCACTCACCCACCTTTCTCATTATTACAGCCTAATCTGACATTTCACCAGTGCTTATCCATGCTTCTGGTTTCTCCCCTACACTATCTATCTAGACTTCATCTAGCACATTTTCTCTTTCTTTTTTTTTAAGATTTATTTATTTATTTATTTATCTATTATATATAAATACACTGTAGCTGCCTTCAGACATACCAGAAGAGAGCATCAGATCTCATTACAGATGGTTGTGAGCCACCATGTGGTTGCTGGGATTTGAACTCAGGACCTCTGGAAGAGCAGTCAGTGCTCTTAACCACTGAGCCATCTCTCCAGCCCACATCTTCTCTCTGATTTATTTATTTATTTTATGTATGTGAGTACACCGTATCTGTCTTCAGGTGCACCAGAAGAGGGAATTGGATTCCATTACGGATGGTTGTGAGCCACCACGTAGTTGTTGGGAATTGAACTCAGGACCTCTGAAAGAGCAGTCAGTGTTAACCACTGAGCCATCTCTCCAGCCCCCCACACTTTCTCTTTCTGATATGGTCGTTTTCATCTGAAAATTTCATCTCTCTTGACTTCCTCTGAATCGTCAAGAATTGTTAAAGTCATTTTCGGCTAATTATACAATGCCTGCCATGGCTGTCTCTATTGTCGTTCCTGCAAGCCAATTACTTTCCTATTACACACTGCACACGAGGAATGCTAAGTTGTTGGACTTTAAAGAATGTCAAGTTTTGCTTTGGTAGGCAGTTAATTTACTAACTAGTCAGAATAATCCCAGTGAGGCTTGTTGTCAAACTAAGAAGTGAGTTCGAGGGTTTAAACGAACGACAACATAGAGCAAAATGGCCTAAAGAGCCTGGGTCTCTGAGGACAACATGGGGCTGTTTTCCCCCCGCCCTAACTGGCTGAGGGTGCTGAGGAAGGGAGATTACAAGAAGGTGTCATTCTGGAGCTCTGGCTGCCCTTGATCCCCTGCTGCAACGTGCTACAATTACAGGTCTTCTCTATGATCTTAATTTTTCTGGAAAAAAAAATAATATAACAAGAAAGCCAACATCTATCTTGCCAGCGAGGCACGACTATTTGACCTATGCTACGAGCAGCTAAACAGTTTCTACTGAAGTTACTGGCATTCACCATAAAGCAGGCCTTGTGAGAGGTTGCTGGGGTTAAGTCAATTTATATGACAGACAGGGCTCCCCTCTCTTCAGGCTGATTAACTCAGAAAACGGGTGGCAAAGCTTAGTTTGCAGGCTGAATCTGCCATTATCCTTTCCCCAAAATTATCGCTGAGACACAGCCCCCCTCTTTATTCACATACCGCCCTTAGCTGCTTTGATGCTCCAGAAGTGAATACGTAAGACAAAGTTGGTTGTGCACAAAGCGCAAAAGATTTACAGCCGGGGCCTTTATTCAAAGACCCCTCCCAGTCTCTGTCCACTGCAATAGTTCACAGACCTTCTGGCTTCAGGACACCTTCACACCCTTCATCCAAAAAAAAAAAAAATGCCCATGAAGCTTTCTACTGACAACAGTTATCCTATCAGAAATGAAAACTCAAGGGCTAGAGATGACCAACTCCACATTAAGAGCACTTCCTGCTCTCCCAGAGGACACATGTTCGGTTCCTAGCACCCACTGCGGATGGCTCTCAACTCTCTGTAACTCCAGCTCCGGGAGATCCGGCATTTTCTTCTGATATCCACACTCTCACACTCATTCGTACAAACACGAATGAGTAAACCTTAAAAACGGAAAACAAACAAACCCCCCCAGGCCTTCAAAACAACAACAACAACAACAACAACAACAACAACAACAACAACAACAACAGAAAACGCATAAAGAAACAAAGAGAAAGAAAGAAATCAGTCAGGTAAGCCAGCAAGCATTTAAACATGTTCATAGTGGGAAAAGACATTTGCAGCCAGAACCAACAGCCTGAGTTCAATTCCAGGGACACACAGGAAGGAGAGAACAGACTTCTGAAGGGTATCCTGTGAGTCTATGCATGCTCATTCAAGCATGTGCACACATCTGTACACATATGTGTACACACACATACACACACACACACACACACACGAACGCACGCACACACAATAATAAAATAATAAATAAATGCTGTTTAAATAACAGAAAAACTTTAGGCTGACATGACACAGAAACATGAGAGCGATTAGCTGGTTGATCCAGAGGAAAACCACTGTCCGAGAGAGCCGTCTCTTGAACCTTGGCTGTCTTCAGAAGCTCCTGAGAGTGTGGTTTTTAAATGTGCCACGAGACCGAGTGTAACCGGGCAAAGGTGGGGAGTGTGGAAGTTTCCCTTCCTTTAGTCCATCTGTTCCTTAGGCCTCACTAAAGGCGTCAAATTGGGCTTTAAAGAGGAGATGGGGATAGATTTCTCCCCTGGCATCTTTCCCAGGGCTGAGCGATCGTGTTAGACCACCATCCTAGGGCATGGAGGAAGCCATAACCAGGGTCTTTCTGATGCTCTGAGTCCCCAGTGACGGGATACCAGGTGAGAGCTATGGAGAGAGAGACAGGAGATGTGGCTTGTGGACCAGGACACGGTGCCTATGGACACAAACTACTGCTTTTCACACCCTTGGCCGTCTGTTCTCTGGGCGAGTCTTTTGTTTCAATCGCTACTGGTTGAAAATACAGGGCAGCAGGTTTTCCACTGCACTCTTAAAGGTTCCCAGCGCTGCCAGCTCTAAGTACTTGTCTAAGAGGGATCCTGAAGACCTCTGTGATTCTGCTCCTGATGTGCTTGGTCCTACCAGCTTCTAACTATCACCTCACCTACATCTTCTAAGCAAGGCCTTTGCCACCCTTGACAAAAGACAAAGCGGAGAAGAAAATGCCCAGGTGACGGAAGGGAGCAGCTATACTCCATTTAGGCCCAGCACTCAAACAACACATGCTCTCCCATTGTTAGTCGTCCTTAAACTTCTGCTTGCTGGGGCTGTGAAGACAGCTCAGTAGGTTAGCAATGCCTGTTGCTCTTGCAGAGGATCTGAGCTCAGCTCCCAACACATAAAATTTTATTCTAGGGGCGGGAGCGATGGCTTCAGCCATTAAGGGCACTTGCTGCTTTTGCAGAAGATCAAGATTCAGTTCTCAGCGCTCACAAGACTGAGCCTTCTCATACGGTTCCCTGTGTGACCCATTTTGCAGATGGGAAGGTGCGGGACAGAGTAGCAGGGCCAACGACTCAAACAACAAAGGGAGGGATGGACCAGGGCGAACACCGGGCGTCATGGCGTCTAAGAGTCGGCCACTGGAAGATTCTCACAAAGCATCTCTTTCATCAGTATAGACAGATATAAATCCAAACCACAAGGAGGTCCCACTTGGCACTCATTAGGATGGCTACTAAACCAGCTGGAAGTAAGAGTTGGCAAGGACCTGGGGAAACGCACCTGCTGGTGACCGCTGGCGGGATCATAAAATGATGCAGACTCCAAGGGAGAGTACGGAGTGCCTCAAAAAAGTAAATGTAAAATGAGCACGGGGCCCATGCTCCTGCTTCTGAGTCTATACCTACAACAAGCGAAGGCATGGGCACAAGCAGGTATTTGAACACCATACACCATGTCTGGGCCAGGCATGGTGATGCATTATTTACTCCCATTACTCAGGAGGCAGAGGCAAGAGAATCTCTGAGTTCGAGGCCAACCTGGTCTATAAAGTGAGTTCTAGAATAGCCAGGTCTGTTATACATAGAACCCTGTTTCAACCCCCACCCCTGCATATGTGTGTGTGTGTGTGTGTGTGTGTGTGTGTATGTATGTATGTATGTATGTATACATACGTATATTTAAATGCCATGTCTGCAGCAGCTATGTAATAACTAGAAAGTAAAAGTAACCCAGGAAACACAATGTGATATACAGGTTCAAAGAAAATCAATTCAGCCTTTAAAAGGAAGAAAACTGAGATACAGCCCTCAGCCAGGATGAATTTTGAGGGCAGTATGCCAGGCCCAGAGACAAGTGCATTGTGAGTCCCTTACACGGCATCCACAGAGAAGTCAAATTCAGAGGCAGATGGTGGAATGGTGGAATAGGGAATTGCCATGAATGAGTGTGTGGTTTTGGAACTGGCTGGTCAATCACCGAGCCTCCCAAGTGCTAAGTGAACACTGCCTCTGATCACGCCTCCTGGTTCCAACCCCAGAGTGACAGATTTACAAAAATAAACTATGTTCCGAAGTTGGCCAGCGGAAACAGTTGCGGGACAATGGGAATGTGTTCATGCTACTCCACTGGATAATTTTAAATGGTTAAAAGAGGGGCTGAAGAGACGGCTCGGTGCTAACAAACATGCTGCTCTAGCAGAGGACAGGTCAGTCAGTACTCAGAATCCACATCAGGGGGCTCACAACTGCTCTAACTTCAGCCTCAGGGGATCCAGCACCTTCTGCTGGCCTCCAAGGGCACGCGCGTACACACACACACACACACACACACACACACAAAACAAGCACACACACAACAGGCACACACACACAGGCACACACACACAAGCACACACACACACACAGGTACACACACACAGGCAGACACACACACAGGCACACAAAATGAATATTTAATAGTAAATCATAAAAAGATGTTAAAGTGACAAACTTTCTATTTGGTTTGAGGGCTGGGGATGTGGCTTAATTGGTAGGGTGCTTGCCTAGATTGCAGGAGGCACTGTGTACATCAGGTGTGGAACTACAGGCCTAGAGTCGCAGCACTCAAGGACCCTGGTACAGGGAGAACAGAAATTCAAGGTCATTTCCGGCTACTTGGTAAGTCTGAGGTCACCCTGTAAACCATGAGACATGGATTTGTTTTCAATATGATGATAACCAAGTTCTGCTTAATGTAAACTATAAATGCTTCTGTAATTATGGCTAGGATCATACTGAGTAACAATCTAATGAAAAATATAATGGAGCTGACTCCACTTCCAGACTTTGGGGACTGAGAAAAACACTGTAAACAGATAAAGTACTGTGGACTTCCCTTGGTCTACATGCAAATCCAAAGCAGTGAGGGACAGCCCCAGACTACAGACTTACTGACTCACTGCTCATCCATCCATCATCCATCCATCCATCCACCCATCTACCCATCCATCCATCCATCCATCCATCCATCCATCCATCCATCCATCCATCCATCCATCCAGTCCTGCTCCTCTTTTTTGAGATGGGATCCTCAAGGCTGGCCTTGAATTTGCAGTAGTCCTCCTGCCTCTGCCTCCAATGTGCTGGAATTAGGGTATGAGCCACCAGGCCAGTCTTAAAACACAGATTTTTAGAAATCATCTTTTGACAGAGAACAGGCATAAAACCCAGGCAGCCTGGGGGTGGGGGTGGGGGTGGGGGTGGGGGTGGGGGAGCATACCATGAAAGCTGGCTTCCACAGAGCAAAGGCCTGTAGAGGGGTTCTCATGAGCAGGAGGTTTCCTTGAGTCACCTGGCCACTGCTTTGCAAGATGGCCTCCGAATGAAGACTGGGGACATCTGAGAGGACCTGGCCCCTGAGCTATTAGCAACGGCACCCAAGCTGTCAGCAGCACTGGCCTCTCCTCTCCAAGTATTCTGTCTCTATCTCTCCAGGGAGCTGGGACAATAGGAACATAGGACAGGTGGGTCTGCACACATCCTGATTTCCACACGGCTGGAGTCTAAGAGGGCAAGAAGCAAAGAGGAAGGGATGGGATGTGGCCTGGGGAAGCCCAGGGTCCATCTCTGCTAGCTACACTGCCCATCTCTGGGCCATTCTTGTCCTCAGAGCAGGGTCAATGGGATCCAGGAATGAAGCAAGAACTTCCTCCAAGACCCAAACTCCAGCCGCTGCACCCTAGAGAGTTGAATTCTCTAATCAGGACACACGGAGGAAGGTTCTGTGAGATGGTAGCAAGCTCATGAGCCAACCACCTTGAGGAGACAATGCAGCGTGGGTAGGGACAGAAACCCCAGCACTCTTGCCAACTTGCTGTGTGACTCTGAAAGTTCCTATACGTCTCTGGGCAACAGAGAAAAGTAAAGGTTTATATGATCCCAATAAACAACACTACCACCAGCACGGTGACCATAATAGCTCACCCTTACCATCAGTATATTATTTTCTAAATACGAAAGCTTGACTCACCAGCTCCATTATTGAAGCATTCACTGCTGGGGCAACTCTGGGGTTGCTCAGTTTCTCCTTCCATTTCTACAGAGATGGTCCCTTCCCCAACCTCCCAGCTGATGCTCTGCGGTCACAGCATCCTTAGGTCAGGCCTACCAGGTCACTATCTACCATAAGTGAGCTCAGAGGAGGCCCCAGGACTGGTAAGGCAGGTTTGGAGGTCAAGAAGAACAAGGACAGAGCTTTTGTTTTTCAGGGCTGGGATCAATCTTGGGTCCTAGGAACCTGGCTCTCCCCACAACCAACACAACAGAGACAGCCTGTCTAGAGCGCTGGAAGCTTAGCCTGATGTCTGTTGATTGGGTCAACTGTTATCGGGTTGGGCTAACAGTAATGGCAAACCTCTTGGGAAGATCATGCCATTGAGCTCTGAGGAAGCAGAGGGGAGCCCTCTGAGTTTCACTGCCAGACAGTTCCCTTCCACTCCTCCTATCTACAGGAGGGCAGGGTGAACACTACAGCCACCCAGGGTGTGGACTCAGGGCTGGTGCTAGAAAGTGGCAGGGTCTCCCTCTTCCCCACCCCCCCCCAAGCAGGAAGGCTCTCAAACCATAGCATCTTCCCCAAATATAGACAGAAGAACCAGGTGTGGTGGCAGGAAGATCAGTTCAAGATCAGCCTCTCTGCTTAAAGCACTGTCCTAATAATAATAATAATAATAATAATAATAATAATAATAATAAGTACACAGGGGCTATCGACGTAGCTCACTTGTTAGCGTGATTACCAGTGTGCATGAAGCCTTAGGTTGGATTCCTAGCACTACACAAGCCCAGTCTATAGTTTCCCAGCACTAGGGAGAGGTAGAAAAATCAGAAGTGTAAGGTCGTCATCTTCAGCTACTCACTACAAAGCAAGTTTGAGACCCCGCCTCAACTACACATGCCCGCAAACAACACTGCACATCTCCCAAAACACCTCAGCCTCCTCAGCTCCCATCAGGTCCCAGCAGGCAAGCGTTGTCTCCTGCCAGCCTCAGCTTTGGCTCTCCCTGGCTCTAGTGCTCACACTATGGCAGAGGGCAAAAGGAGACAGACTCCCTACTGAGTGGAGCAGTCTCCATGAAAGCTATGGGGAAGACCCTCTGTAGAAGAACGCAGATGTGCCCCACACCAGCAGGTCACATGGGGCACCTTCTGGGGAAGGAGAACCACACTGGATGTGAGTGATGTCTCAAGGCAGCCATTCTTCAACCGAGCAGGAGGCATATTGAAAACGCAGACACCCGGGAACCCTGAGATTTTTTTTTCTACCCACGTCGCAAAGATCTGTGGGGGTGGCTTACACAAGGAGGGACCACACTCTGAGAAACCCTGCTTTGGATGGAAGGGGGAAGGCTATCTGTGGCTTTGACAGAACGTTGGTTTCTTTTCCCGGATGTTCCCAAGAGGACTCTGGGTAGATTGCTAAGGACTCGTTCTTGGGTGATCTACACAGCCTTGCAGCTGAGTGACATAAATGAAAGACACTAGAAACGAACCCAGGAAGGGTGTCAGCCTCTCCGCTCCAGCCTGTAGGGGATTTCTGGGGAAGATGGAGGCAAGGGGAAGGCAAAGGCAGGGCCTGGGCATGTTATCTCAGGAATGTGCAGGGCAAGGTCCTTGCTTATACTCAAACACAGTTCACAGGTGAGCACCACCAGGAAGGGCAGTGTCCCAATCCGGAATGGAAAGGGCTCTGGAATCTGGCCACACACCCTTGCCACCTTTATGCTAGGAGAAACCAGCCAGTACTCTCTGCTGCCTGTGGCTAGCTCCCGACCCACTGGTCAGCCAGCCCAGACTAGGAGCCACCCTGTAGGGCCCCAGGGTCAGGCAAGGGTTTACATGCAGGCTTCTGGGTTAACCAAACCAAGCTTCCCTTAACCAACTTGATTGCCTCTTTCTGTCAGTCCTTTGATTTGGAGGTGTGGGGGAACTGGTCCACAGGTTCCAGCCTGGGAAGCCTGCTGGGAACCTTAAAGCCTCCCCATCTTGGTCCTGTCTGTGATCTTGGAAAACTGCAGTCCTGCCTCTGTGACCTATTAGATGACTTTCCATCTCCTCATTGTATCCAACAACCAATAAACACAATGCCCCTGTGAGGGTCTCATCACTGGCCCCATGTTCCCCAGACACTGAGCTCGGCCATTCTAACCTTTGGCATCCAGCTCTCCCAGTCGTCAAGATGTGGCCTCATAGCCTTGCATTTTCTCAGCAGGTGTGAAGCCCTAATCAGGTGAGCCCCATCGCCCTGTTCCACCCAGCTTTGATACCTTACCCAACGTTGGGCTTTGAGAATGAACGAAAAGGCTCCTTTCCGATAGCGTTTATAGCAGGCTGTAAAAGTGTACTGCCCAGGACACCACAGCCATGTGGCAGATCCCAGATCAGAGCTCACAGGAGGCTTGGGCTGCATACCAAGAAAAGAGGCCACCCAACCTGGAGTGCTCAACATTCCGGCCCGAGCTCACATCCCGTGGGACCTGCTGAAAGTACACGCTGTCTCGCACAGCTCATACATGTCACGGAAACACCTCGCTGTGGTGGTGCATGGCGTGCGATGGATGTGTCAAGTCAACCTTTAAAGAAAAATTAATGCAGAGGTTGACTCCGTGGGCACCTCTAAAAGGCTCTGAGGCAGTGGTCATGAGCTCACACTCTGTGGGGAAAGAGGAGAGGGTTCACACGAATGAATAGGAGTTTGCCACAAGGGAACAGTCTAGAACAAAGCAAATGCTCAGAGGTGGTAGACCTATGCCATGAGCTTTAGAACAACTGCTCTTATGTTTTTGGGAAGGAAGATGCCCAGTGCTGGTGACAACACCCTAGTGAACAGCTGCTACGGTCTGCCTATCTACCATGGAAATGCAGTTCAAGGCCAATCCCTTATCTTTCCAGTCAGCATCTCTTGATGCTTGTCTGGACTGAGGGCTGGAGGTTAACTGCAGCCTCACACACAGCTTGGGTCAGCAGCACAAGAACACTATCGTAGTTTACTAACTACTGGTATTTCTGAGTACTTAAGGGTTTACGCAGTCATAGGTTAGTAAAAGGCAGGTTCATACTTGGGGGTTCAAGGAGGAGGGCAGAGGGAAAAGAGGGGAGACTATGGGATTTCAGTTGCTCTCTCATCTGCCCCCAGGTGGGCCTGGGTTGTTATCTTTGGCTTCTTGAGGTCCCCACCCCCAAGTCCTTATGCGATTTCTCTTTTCTAGGCCCAGCCTTCATAGGTCACTGTGGACCAGAATGGGCCTTTCTGTTACTTGGTGTTCGTCTGGAGCCCACGCTGTTCTCAAATCATATACTACATATATGAGATGACTTTGAACTTCTGCCCCTCCTGCCCCAACCTCTGAATGCTGGAATTACAGGAAATGTGCAAGCTATCATGCTCAACTTACAGAATGCTGGGGATCGAACCCAGGGCTTTGTGCATGCTAGACAAGCACTATTCTAAGTGAGTTGCAGCCTCCCTGACTAGAACAGACCTTCTTAACTCAGCTGCAGAGGGGAGGCAGGAAAGACTGGTCTCAGGGAGCCAGAGTCCTGAAAGGAGGTGAGGTCCCAGTGGTTATAATGGGGGTTAGCAGATCCACGCAAAGATTAAAGCAGAGTGTAGGCCAGGCTTCGGAACTGCCATGACCCACACAGGCTGGAAGCAGAGGTCCAGCGTCGAGAATTTGGTAACTTCATCTACTGAATACTGGACTGTGAGGGTGGGGGGTGCTTTGTAAAATTAAAAAGACTCCGACCTATCTTCGATAAGATAATTTTCTGAATATTGAAAGCTGAACGTCCACAGTTCTTAAAGCCAATATCTGAACTGCACCAAAATCTGAAAAATTTGAGCATCAACATACCATGAAGATGGAAAATTCTACCCCACAGATCCATGTCGCATGAGCAAAATGAGTGAAAATATGAAACGACCTTCAGCCTCTGCATAAAGGTTGTCCATGCAACACCATGACTATCATGTCTTGACTTCGGCCCCCAACTCCAAGATGTTGCACAATATCCGCGCAAATGTACCCAAGCTGGAAGAAGCTGGAAATACCTCCGGTTCTCTAGGTGCAGGCTTTTATATTTTATCCAGAGCCTTCGAGCTGTATGTTATGGGGGATGGGATGGGGGGAAACGCAAGCAGACATGTGAAACAGGAAATCCAGGTAAATGAGGCGTGGGATTTCGCACAGAAGTTTTACAACTTGGCTGTGTTGCTTTAATCATTCCGAATACCACATATCTAAGTAAGCTTGAGAAAGCTGAGGGGTTGTGTATGTTCCTTTATTTCTGTGTTGCCAGGGATAAAATCTGGGGCTCCTGAATGATCAGTAAATGCTCTAGCAGTACACAGCTAACCCAGAGAGAGCTATTTAATTATTTGCTTCTGTATTTTGTGGGTATGAGCATATGTATGTGTATGTTTGAGTGTGTGTGTGTGTGTGTGTGTGTGTGTGTGTGTGTGTGTGTATGTGGTCGCACTTGCCAGTCCACACTGGGCAGCCTCCTTAGTCATTTCCCATCTCCTACTTTGAGAGAGAGAGAGAGAGAGTCTCTCAGTGAACCTAGAAGCTCTCTCATTCAGCTAGACCAGGAAACCCCAGGGATCCTCCCATCCCTATTTACCTACCCCTGGCTGCTATGTTGCATACTGAGAATCAAAGTTAATCACATAGCAAATACTTTACCCAACAGATCCATCTCCCTAGTCCACATGAGATTCTAAAACACTCTTTTTAAAAGCGGTAGGTCATACCTGGGTGTGGTGGCACACGTCTTTATTCCCAAAGGCTTGGGAGGCAGAGGCGAGCTGATCTCTGTGAGTTTGAAGCTAGTCTGGTCTACATAGTAAGATACTGAGAATCAAACTTAATCACACAGCAAGTACTTTACCCAACAGAGCCATCTCCCTAGCCCAAATGAGATTTTAAAACACTCTTTTTTTTTTAAAGTGGTAGTTCATACCTGGGTATAGTGGCCTTCTCAAAGGCTTGGGAGGCAGAGGCGGGCTGATCTCGGTGAGGTTGGGGCTAGCCTGGTCTACATGATGAGATCCAGAAAAGCCAGAGATACACAGTGAGACTATATCTCAAAAAGCGAACAAACAGAAACTTGATAGTCTATACCTCAAGTCTCAGCACTTGAGAGAGAGGTTGAGGCAAGAGTATTGCTGACAGTTTAAGGTCTGCCACAGTAAGACCCTGTTTAAAAATACCACCAAAGCGACAGTAACACCAACAGTAAAGCCAGCACTATTGTTATTTTTCCCTTATAAGCGAGGGAAATAAGGCTTAGAAAATAGCCTCCGGCCAGCTTCCAAGGGGACAGTCAGCACTGGGGTATGACACAGGAATCTCAAGTTGAGCACAGGCTGGCCCAACAGAGGGAAGACCCCTCACCTGGTCTCTGTTATTACCTCAGCCTCTGTAGGAACAGGGGGAAAGGAATGAGGCAGCAAAAGCCAGGGGAAAAGAACAGAATTTGGCATTTTGGCAGAAGGAGGGGAGACTCAAGATGGATGTTTTTGAAAGTAGCAATGGCCTATGGGTAGGGGTGATGAGAACCAGGCAGGAGGAAAACCCACACCGCACTGTATCCCACGTGGACTTGTAGAGTCTGAACAACCACGTGCTTCAACGCGTTTGAGACCAAGACGAGACCCGTGTGTGTAGATCTGCAGCAGTCTGCAGGATTGCTGAAATTCTCACATGATGCAGGGACTCAGAAAGGGGACCCTGAGAGCTGGTGGTTAAAGGCCGGGTGATAGGAGGCACACGCTTAGGGATGGGCAGGGAGGGAGAATGAAAAGTGCCTCCCATTTCCCTGACCATCGTGGAGCACTAGGGGCACCACTGGGAGACCAAGGAAGCCTCTGCTTAGCATTAGAACACCACTGTGGTGGGCATTTTGTTCTAAGAGTAGTGGTAGAGAGGATGGATGGGAAGTGCTGAGGCACAGGAGAGGTGCAGGGGGCGTGGCCTGCCTGATCTCCACGGGCAAGTTTCTCCTCCTCCTCCTCCTCCTTCTCCTCCTCCTCCCCCTCTTCCTCCTCCTCTTTCTCCTCCTCCTCCTCCCCCTCCTCCTCTTCTTCCTCTTCCCCTCTCCCTTCCCCCTCTCCCTCCTCCTCCTCCCCCTCCTCCTCCTCCTCCTTCTCCAGGCAAGGTTTCACAAGATAGCCCAGGCTGGCCTCAAACTTGTGATCCTCCTGTCTCAGTCTCCCAAGAGCTGGGATTATAGGTGTGTGCACCACACGGGGCTTAGAAGTCTAAGTCTCAACTCTACCCAGTGTGTACGAGTGGAAGGTAATCCAAACATGGCCAGACCAACTTCCGGCTCGGCAAACCCAAGTCCGAGATGACTCGAGTGACTTCCAAAGAAAACAAACATCCCAAAGGCTGCTCCAGTAGCTGAACAGAAAATGCTCCAGACCAAACCCGTGGGCTATCCAGACCCCCAAGCCACAGAGAGACTTGGTTCTTGCCAAACAAGGATTGGACCCAAATCACCTGACTGGGCTCCGTTAAGCAGAACAGGGTCTCTAAGAAGGTGGGAGTCTGCAGTGCAGACAGGAACTTCAGCCGAGGAAAGCATCACCTGGTGCTGACAAACCAGGGGACGCAGAAGAGCACACCAACCCTGCATGCCGAGAGGAGCATCTGCTAAAACAGGAGTAGACCAAGCAGAAAGCCCAAAGCGACTTTATGTAGCCGTGAAGGGATCACAGTAAGCGAAGGAAGCTATGGCTGAAACCACCAGACTAACTCAGCGTTGCTCTCCTAAACAGCTTACACTGGCCTGACCTACAGAATGGGGAGGAACCTGAAGAGAGGAGTGGGGTGGTTCAAAGGACAATTTTGCTACTTAGTAGCTTTGCAACCAGAGACAAGTTTTCAGTTCTCTAGACCCAGGTTTCCCCTTCACCGGGATGGAGATAATGACAACAAGAGTTTTGGTCTCAGCATGGTTTCTTGGGCAAAGCTGAAGGATACAGTCAAGGCACACAGCCCAGAGACTGACGCAGTGTCAAGTCTTAATAAGCATTAGACAGGATCAATTCTGGTCAACGAGCTATGATGCAAGGGATGGGGGTGGGGGGCTATGATGCAGGGGGTTGGGGGTGGGGGGCTATGATGCAGGGGGCTGGGGGTGGGGTAGACGCCAGCAGCCACTCTTCAAGGGGCTGGGGGATGCAGGCATGTGGGTAGAATCCTGAACTGGTCCTTCAGGTGGAAAGGGAGCTGAGCAGAGCCCCAAGGCTGACGACATTAAAGGGCTTAGGCCAACTGATTTAAAAGCATCATAAATGTAGTGGGAGTGGGATAGTTTCCCATCCACAGAAGGCAAGGAGCCTTCTATGCCTCACACATCAGGAAACAATACCAAGACGGGTATAGACGGGGGAAGGTGACAGACAAAAAGCAAAGCGTCTGACATCCCCTAGATGGCTGCTTCTCCTCCCCTTCCTCAACCAACTCAATGTTTCCGAGTAGAACCGTATAATGACGTGCTTTGAGATGATGTCCGCCTGGGCGCCCTTCATGCAGTACTCCCATGTAATCTCATCCCAACTTGACCGGAAAGCAGATATTGAACTACGGCTATGATTCTCCAATCTAGCTGCACCCCGGAATCACCTGAGGATATTTTTCTCTATTCTCTTTTTCGAATGGAATTCGGGGGGGTCTCCCCCACACGCAGGTGTCTGGCCGCATTCCGTAGTCAGAACCGGAATTCTCCCAGAGTGACCTTAGACTCTCCACCTTCCCTTCTCTTCTTCCTGAGTCAGCGGTTCACGGTTCACACAACCTGTGGCTTGCAAGACCCCTTGGAGGGGGAGGGGTTCAAATGACCCTTTCACAGGGGTCATCAGAGACCATCGGAAAGCACAGATATTTATATTAGGGTTCATGATAGTAGCCAAACTACAATTATGGGGTAGCAGAGAAAATAAATTTACGGCCAGGGGTCACCACGACACGAAGGGCTGTTTTAAAGGGTCGAGGCATTGGGAAGGGTGAAGACCACTGCCCCGAGGCCTTCCAATGCCTCCTGAAGGTTGGTGATCAGTGAGAGCTCTGGAAGATAAGCCTCAGGAGGGCAACAGCCTCTGTGGTGATACGTGACGCTCATTCACCAGTGTAGAATGCAGGCTGGCATATTCCAGGCACGCCATCCAATAAATATTTGTTAAATGACATCTAGTCATTTAACATGAGATGAGACGGTGCAGGGGGTGGGGGTGGGGCGGAGGAAATGGACTCAAAGGGCCCTATCACCCTTAGCTGTATTTGCATCGTTCCGGGAATTTGCATAGTTCTGTGAATGCTCCATCACTCGCCAATCCATAGTAAACCCCGTGCATTGGAGACGTCCTGTTTCACCACTTACTTTCCCAGCACTCGAACAAGCTCGGGAACACCCTACGGCGGGCACAAAGGTCTCCAGTTTTCAAAACCAGACTTCACACCACCAGCATATAGCCTGTCTAATTTTCCTCACGTGGGTAAAGGAATTTGAGAGAACCAGGTCCCGGGTCATAAGGCAAACTAACCTGCTTAACGATTGGCTAGTCTTCCTCAACCAAGCGTCCACCCCACTACCGTGGGACTTTGCTCTGACCCACAGCGCCACAGGCACTCCATAAATACCTGTGGAGTGAATGGCCCGACACCTGGCTGGGTGGGACTGATAAGTGCAGGGGGCCCACGAGGTGGGGTGGGGTGGGGGCGGGGTTCTGCCTCTCAAGCTTTCCAAAAATCCCCACATTCTCCAGCAGCTAAAGGGAAAGAGAGGGAGGGAAGTGACCGGCCAACCAAGCAGTTACCAGAGAACGCTCCTCCTCAGCTCTACCGTGACAGGTACAGATTCATCACTCCTGCTTCACGCACACAGTCCGGGGTGCCAGCTCACCCACAAGTCATTTCACTCAAGAAATTCCAT
The DNA here is from genome assembly GCF_021556685.1 of Rattus norvegicus. NCBI lineage: Eukaryota > Metazoa > Chordata > Mammalia > Rodentia > Muridae > Rattus > Rattus norvegicus. The sequence continues at coordinate 26,438,141 of NC_141543.1, forward strand.
TGAAGGGCTTGCCTCTGATAAGACCCAGGAGGAAAAGTTTATTGATTTATTTATATAACGAGTGCTGCCAGGGCGACTGGCAGTCAGTCACTCATGGCAGCCTGGTTCAAGGGAGCTGTGGCCACTGAGCCACTGGGAAGAAGGACACCGGTGGGGTTGGTTCCTCTGCTAAAACGGGTGGATAAGTCAGTCTACCTACTCAGTAACGGCTTCGCTGGTAAAGCCTGGTATTGGGGTGCTGTGATCTCTCCGAACAAGCTTTCGGAGTAGGCGTGGCATATTTTCCAGTCAAGGAGGAGTTGATGTCATTTGCTAGTGGCAAGAGTGCCAGATTTGACCTGGTGCCCTCTTTATGAAGTGCAGGGAACCGTGGGATGGTAAACTATAGCCATGTATGTGTTTCCCCTAGAGTAACAAAGCATCTACTCGGAGAGCTATGTCTATTTCTTTTGCTATGTTTATTTACTAGGGTCCCCTTCTCTTTGGTCTCCCTTTCTCTCAGAACTCAAAACGGAATTGGTTTGCATTTGCAAACCATTCCTGAAGTGCACAGAGGAACGCTCGCTGGGGAGCTTGATAAAGCCTCAGCCATCGAGGCAGGGTGGGAAGGTTATTTAGATCATCTCGTTGGAGCAGACGCCTGACGCCTGGATCTTGACATCTTATCCCTCCAAGTCGGTTTGCCAGTCGTCGGCGAATCCCAGGGATACCGATCCAGGGACAGGAGAAGACAAGGTGTTGGGTGGGGGTGGGGGTGGGGTGGGGGTAGGGCAGAGACTGCCACCAAAAGGGGTGGGACAACAGCAGGCAGCCGACTGGGGAAATTCAGCAGCTGCTGCTGGCCTGGTGTCCCTGCTGCCAGCCAGTGATGAATGGAGAGCTAAGAAAAAAGAAAAAGCCAACAAAGGTGTCCCTAATCTTGACGCAGCTTCATTTCCCCCCCTCCCCGGCTGACCATTGAGCGAGAATTTAAGCCCCGTCCCTTTTCTTTGGCAGACATTTGAAACTGAAAGATCCCGTTTCTTCCCAACTGGGAGATGTCACGGGTAGAAGCATCTAGGAGTCACTGGGGGGTGGGGGGGGCGAACACGTGACCCCACACACTTGTCCTTTCTTTTCCTTCCCCCCCACTCTCTCAACCCCATCTACTCGTCCCAGACCAGCATTTTTATAGAATGCTCTCCTCGCCCAACCACACTGAATGCCTATCCTGTCCTCCTAACCCCACTATTGTTGGTAAGAGGTTTCCTCCCTAGGAGCCAGAAGCTTAAATGGCATCTATATGGAGGTTAATTGGTTTAAAAAAAATCATAGTTTTTCTCACCCACCACCATATTCTGAAACAGGGGTTCAAGACCTGGAGAGGCACGGCGTGGTCTCCCCATGCATGGCCTTCAGATGTGGATTCCGCACAGGTCCAGCTCTCCAGGAAGAGGTGCTCCCTCATCAAAGAGCCATTTGCTAGTGACAAATGCTGCTCAAGCCAGTTCTTTAAGTGAAGTTGATTCCATTTATCTGGACCCCTGGCTGGGTAAGGGGGAGAAGCTGAGAAAGTGCCCCGTGTTTTCAGCGAGCTCTTGAGGCTACACGGACAGCCACCAGCCACTAAGTTAGCATTCCCCGAAGATGCTGTCAATCCTGGCCATGGAGTCTCCCCTGAGGCAACGCGCTGGCCACCTCTTGCTCTCACATGGTTAAGCCTGTCTCTTCCTCTGTGCACCTGCACTTGACATGCCAGTCTTCCTGGTAACTAAGGCAACTTGATTCTCTCTCTTCAAAAGGGCAGTGTTTCTCTCTCGGCTACCTGGGACCCTAGGGAATTGGAAAATCAGGTCAGTTTGGCTAAGCCCTCTCCTACGAGGGGGAGGGATAAGGACAGAGAGGAGCTGCCTCCTCTGTTACTCTTTCCCTGACTGGCAGATGCGCCCAAGCCACTTGGAAATGACCGTGACCTCACCGCACAACTTTGCATCTTTCAGAGTCTGCCTCCTTCCCTGGGCTCTCACCCTCTTGGCTTCTGCGCCCAGAAGGTGGAACAGATTCTAAGCCATCTCCTAAGTTGCCACAAAGAGGGAGGCGGGCACCACTGGCTTCTCCAGTCAAGGGACTTTAGTGGCATCTTCTCTCAGATCAATGTCAGATTTGCTCATTCTGCGTACTCAGTAACTCCAGCCTAACTTGTCGAAGAAGGGCTCGTCGTGGGACTGACATAGATCAAGCCGGAGCAGGCTACTGCTAGAATGATAGGGTATTGATTGAGAGGTCCGCTTTGCTGGCTATTAATTTTAACAGTTACCAAACAGACCTCCCCACCACCCCCAACACACACCATCCCAGAGGTGAGGACCGAACCCAGGGCCTTGTGCTTGCTAGGCAAGTGCTCTACCATTGAGCTAAATCCCCAACCCCAGAGTATTAGTTTTGACTTAACCGTTCTAAGTTTCCCCATCTGAAGACAGAATGGTGATACTACTGACTTCATACAGCTGTGGGAAGGACTAAATGAGACCCTGTCACAAACGCGGAACCCACAGAGCAGCCCGGAGATAAAATTCAGCACACAGTATCATTTATTACTGCTTCATACCTTGGTGGGCTTCCAATCCTCGTTGGGTTTCTTCTTGTGTACCTCAAGTAGCGTTTTACAACCTATTTCTTACAATTGACATAAGACGTCCCCTGGCATAGTAGGCGTTCGTGGAATAGGGATGTCATGGTATTACATAGCCTCAAATGCATTATTCTTTCACCTTAGCTTCCTGGGTGCTGGGATTACAAGGGCATTCCGTCATGTCTGGCCATGCTGAAGCTTGGACACCGATAGAAAAGCTCTCAAAGGACTGGTGCACAGGTATTAGTGTTACAAGTGTATGTGTATGGGACATTAGAAGTATAAGCATGGGGGCTGGGGATTTAGCTCAGTGGTAGAGCACTTACCTAGGAAGCGCAAGGCCCTGGGTTCGGTCCCCAGCTCCGAAAAAAAGAACCAAAAAAAAAAAAAAGTATAAGCATGAAACACACAGCTTTGGGCAAACCCCCCCACCAGCAGGCCTGTGACACTCCCACCTAAGCAAGTACGTCACAGTGTAAAGTTGGAACGTGACAACAGCCGAATGTCCCTAAATCCATTTGAACCAATAAAAAAGAGTAATTCTTATTCGAACACTAACCTTTCACTCTTCCGTGTATCACACGTTTCTAAGACGCTGCACACAAACGGCTTGACACGGATGAGACTTGCTTGTCTAGCACAGCCAAAAATGATGATGAACGGTTTACCAAATCGTTATAGCTCAGGAGACCCTCCCTGGAGCTGGTATTTAGGGAAAAGTTTCCATAAGAGAAAAAGGAGCAACGTCCTTTACTCAAGGCTGAAATTGATTTCCTGTGTGACCTTAGCTAAGTCACTTGTCTGGGTTTCATCAGTGAAATCAGAAGCCCGGATTACATCATCAGAAAGGCCCATCCCAACTGCATAGCTGGGTGGAGAGCCAGCCTCTGGCTGATTTAGGAATCTCACAGGTACTTTTCCTAGTAAAAGCTGAAGAAGTGACCTTTTCCAGTGCCTCCAGAATGCCAGGCCTCTATGCTGACCAGTCACCCTGCCTGCTTCTGCTTCTTCAGATCACACAGCCTCCTTTGGTGGTTTGTGTAAATCCCCATGCAAAAAACAAACAAACAAACAAAAAACCAAAAACCCATAAGACAAAAACCAAATAGGCAAAACTAAAGTGCAGAGAGGATACGGGCATTTTGCAAGGCATTAGAGGCCAAGTGACAGACCCAAGATTCCAGGATCAAAACACCCCACCACCCCACCCCCGTTTCCATTAACCATACTTGCCACCGGGTGGACCATGGCCACAGGTAAGTGAAACTTTTCCTGGCTCAGTTCCATTTCCCAAGACCAAACTCCTGCTGCAGTGAAGCAGAGGTCCTGAGTCAGCAAGCCAGTGTGGGCTGGAAGCTGAAATGTGAGCTCTACCCCAACACCACTACACCCATCAATCAATCAGTCAATCGATCAATCAACCAACAAACAAACAAACAGGAGGGGCTAGAGAGGTAAATCCGAGGTCTAGAGCACTGGTTGTTCTTCCAGAGGACCTGGGTTCAATTCCCATCACCCTACATGACAGCTCATAACTTCTATAACTGAAGTTCCAAGGGAACCAGCACCCTCACACAGACATACACCGAAACACCAATGCATATTAAAAATAAATAAATGCAAAAATAAATAGATAGGTAAGTAGATAGATAGATAGATAGATAGATAGATAGATAGATAGATAATAGGAAAAACAGGTTCTGTCTAGATTCTGCCTGCCTAACATTCAGATAGTTTTGCAAACGCTGGGTGACACCAACACCTGAGGCAGTAGTTCAGTGGTAGAGCATTTGCTTAGCAAGCCTGAGGCCCAAGGTTCAGTTCCCAATGCTATTAATAAGTAAATAAAGATGTGTGGAACTAACAACCCATGAAAAACTTTCTCTCAGCTGCCCTCCTGAACATAGTAAACGCTTAACCAGTATCTGTTCTCCACCGAACAGAGGGCTTGGAGAGGGTACAAGCAGTGTGCAGGAGTTCACTCGGCCCAGAAATTATGTGCAGAAGACCTCGTTTGCACGTGGGGAACAGTCATGTCCTTCCACTGGACTAGCGGGGTCTAGGTGAAGGCCCTTCAACTACCGTAGACTCACACTCCTACAACCAAAATTATCTGTCAGTAGGGTTGATAAACATTGGCTGTTTGATGTTGTTGGGGAGACAACTGGGTCCTGAGCTACTGGACTTGTGACTGGACACCCCTCCCCCCCCAAAAAATGTTCAGAGTTCCCAGGGAGTCCTGAAAGGTCTGAACACAAAGCCAGGGAGCAGGCTTCAGGAATCTTCTCTGAAGAGTCCCACAGTCTTCCTCTGTGAACAATTGGTGCGTTTGTTTTTACATACCGAGAAACCGAACACAGCAGGAGGCTGGTCCTTTGCTGACAGCTTCTAGAAGCACCTACGTTCAGATGCAAAAGGCACCGGGCTCTAAGGGGGTGTGTTCAGGTACGACCTGCAGCACCTGGTTCTCTAGGGACCTGTCCCTCCTGAGCGGCCTTGACGTGGGTAAAGCTTGGAGCAGCCTTGACATGGGTAAAGCCTGGACGCTACTGCAGCCTTTGGCCCAGTGGGCAGGGTCCAAGCTGCCCACTGGACCCTCTCCCGTTGTTGGGACAACGGTCCTCAGGAATTCCAGCCTCCCGGTCTTCGCTGGGTGAAAAGGGGAGAAAGTTGGCAAAGCTGGCTGCTTGGCTGCTCTTCCACCCCCCTGGTGAAAGGGGGAGCTGAAAACTGGATTCTCTACCCCCAGCAGCTCCATGGACAGCACACAAAACAGCTTAGTCCCAGAGGGCAGAATGTGCCAAGACATTCTTTAGGGCTGGTAACCGGAGACACTATTTTGTCCTTGGTGGCTGAGAAATCCCTTTTCCAACTGAAGGACCATTTGACTAACTTCTTTGAAACTCAGGGGAATGGGTGGGCATGGCTGTGGTGTAGGCTCAGATACACATACTCTTAAGGAGTGCGATTTTCTTAAATATGTTTTTTTTTCTCTCTCCATTTGTTTGTTTCCCACCGTTAACTAGTTACAGAGATGCAACTAACTACTCTGGGAGAATTTACCTCTCCTCCCTAACCCCTCGCATAACCCCTAAAGCTCTTTTAAGTTTTGTTAAAATGCCCTAGGCTTATGCCCCTGAGCAACCCCAATCATAACTCCTTCTCTCTCATAATTAGCTGGGGTACGGAGAGACAGGAAGGTTGAAATGACGGCGCTAGGAGCCTCATGGAGAACACTTATTCAACTGTTTCCGTCACCTACAAAAGAGCACTCAAACCTCAGAGCAATGAGTCCATGCCCACATAGGCAGTGTTAAAAGGCACAACCTCCTAGCCAGGTAGACAAGGTATTCCAAAGATGGGGAAGCAAACAGGCCCTGAGTAGCTGTGCCCCAAAACTCTCAAAGCTGGCTACAGAGCGATCCCCAGCCCTGACCCCTATGCTCAGGGGCTTCATAGAAACCCAGTCCAAGTGGTATGAAGAGGTAGCACAAAATAAAGAACTTCGAACAGCCCCGTCGAGCAATGCTATGGCTGTGACTTCTCACCAAGGCCATCTGCCTAAACACGGAGGTTGCTTGCTTCTTGGCCTAGTGCAGGTGGCGATTCACAATAAGTAGTCTGGTCAACGTAGAATTGCATCTTTTTAAAGATCCTTTTCTGTTGATGGCAATAGATATTGTTGAACACATTTATTAATGAGTTGGTGTAAAGGCAAGTATTAAGCAATAGTTCAGGGAGATGTACCAGAAAGTCACAAATGTGGCCCACAACTCCCGCAACCTGGCTCATTATCCTCTAGTTAGATCGGTTCTTGGGAAGCTACCTATTTGCCCTCTTCCAAGGGCAATAGTTGGCTGGTTTTTTTTTTTTTTTTGAGAAGTATTCTGTGCTGTATCATTCCCTCAGCAGATGCATGGTCGTCATCAAGGTTGGCAAAGCAGTACTCACCCAGGAACACACCACCCTACTGCTAGCAGCACACTGGCCTCAGCCGCAGGGACTTAGGTTGTAGGACACATAAACTTAAGTTGTTTGTTCTAAAGAGTAACAAGTTGCCAACACAGTTACAGACACCCCCCTCCCCGGGGGGGGGGGGGTCCTTGCTCTGAGAGGCCGGAAGACAGAGACCGGAAGAACAGAGAGAATTAGAGGTTGAAAGGTAGAGTGTAAGGACAACGTAGTTGGCAAACACTAGGAGCAAATCAAATCCCTGGGTTTCAGATTTTTCTCTTAAGTTTAAAAACGGGAACATTAAGTTGGGTAAAATGGCAGGCACTCGCTTTTAATCCCAACCCTCTGGAGGCAGAGGCAGGCAGATCTCCAGGGCAGCCAAGGCTACCCAGTAAGATCTTATCTCAAAGATCCAAAGTAAATAAGCAATAAACAAACAAACAAGGTGGGGAATGGAGTTGAGAGTTGGTGAGATGGATGGGTCAGTGGGTTAAGCCATTTGCCACTGACCTTGACCCCTGAGTCAAGCTATAAAGCGAAAGGAGCAAACGGACTCTTACAAGTTGTCCACTGACCTCCACACGCATTCGCACTATTAACCTGCATACACACCGTTATTAAACACACACACACACACACACAGAAAGAGAGGGGAAGAGGTGGGGTGAGGCACGTGGGAAGGAATTGGGCTTGCGGTTTTTTTTTTTTTTATAAACTTTCCAACTTTTTTTTTTTTTTTTTTTTGAGACAGTGTCTCACTATGTCGCCCTGGCTGGCCTGTCTTTCTATCTCCTGAGTTCCCGTTGTTACTCCTTCCTGTCCAAGCTCACCATTAGTCGGACACAAAAGGGAAACTGAGGTCAAAAGATTAAAAGCAGCCTGCCTAACACTCCGTAGTATTAAACTGTTCATTTCCAAATTGCATGAAGACTAGTGCTGAGCAAAGAGTAGGATCTCAAGAAATGATTGACGAATGAATGGACGAATGAATGAATGAACTCAAGAGAAAGTGAACTCGTTGCGTTCTGCTCCCGCCCCCTTCCCCCCTCATTCACCCTCATCTTGATACACACCCCATTCTGGACTTCTCAGATCCCCTCATCTGAACCCCATAAGATGAAAGGTCTAACAAAATCACCCCGGGTGGCTTCACCCGCACCAAACCCCCAAGGTCACAGACCAGGTGAAAATCCAGCATTTCTAGGACACTTTGACCACACACCTTCTCAGCAAAGGACCACTCCCCTCTTCCCAGGGCAGATGTGGGCCGGGTGTGAGTAGCTGCAAGTGGGAAGGAAGTCTGGGATGGTAAGACTCTACCAGCCTCAGCAAGAGCTAGAGCCACACGCACCCAGCGAGGTGCCCACCAAGGTCAGGATTGTTGAGGAGCCTCTGGCCCCAGAAGGAAGAAAGCGAGAAGAGGAGGCTAGAGGCCTCTCACCTCTATCTGCATCCTAACAGCTTCCAACTTGCTGTGAGATTCCTGGAGAACCAGTCTCCCTCTTTTGCCCTCCCCCGCGCTCCCTCCTTCCCCTCCCACCTCCGGCTTCCCCAGACTTGCTCCGAAGCTTTTCTCGGCAGCCAACGAAGCACCTGTCAAAAAGCAGCTTTCTCTTCGCCAAACAGAATGTCCTTCCTCCAGTAGTCTCCCAGCGACCGGTGGGCTCCCTACCACCCCTCCATGCCAGAACCACCCCCTGGCAGCCAAGGAAGTCCCCAAGGGAGATTCCCTTCACCTCGTTTGGTCTTTGCCTTCACCCTGGCCAGACCTCGCATTCTAAAGGGGTCGGGAACCCTGCTAGAGCTTAAGGTCAAAACTCTGGGCAGGTGCCACCAGGGCCTAAGTCCTCCACCTGGGGCTGGCGGCGGGCGGTCCGCTTGGCGTCCGCCCCTCTCTGCAGCTCTTAGGGCAAGAGTACAGCTCGAGGAGGGGTGAGGGTGAGGAGAGGGGGCAAACTAAGACCTGGTAAGAGACACGCAGAGTTCCCCCTGCACACCAAGGGCAGGTGCGGCCCAGGCGCGGTGCCGGGTCCGGATCGGAGCACTCCGGGTCCTACCTGTCCCGCGGGTCGATCCAGCTGGTGGTGCGGTTCCTGTGATCTATGTAGTAGACCTTGCCGTCGAAGTCGCGCGCCTCCTCCCAGCCCTCCGGCAGGGGCAACTCCGGCCGGGGCATCTTCCCGAGCCTGGCCCGCGCTCCCCCATGCAGCTCGCGGCCGCCACGGGGCTCAGCGGCTCAGGCCGGCCGCTTTGGGTCCAGGCGGCCGCCGAGGCAGCATGATCGGGGGGTGGCGCCCGCGGATCGGGGGCCCTAACGGGGGCCGGCCGGAGTGGCGCCTCTGTCCATGCGGCCCTGCGGCCCCAGCCCCGCGCCGCCCGCCTCTCACGCTGCCATGTGCGCCCGCCGCGGCGCCCAGCCGGCCCGAGTACGCGGCCAGCCAGCCGGGAGAGCGGCCCGAGCCGCCGCCTGCCTGCCCCAGCCGCCCCGCGCTGCGCTCCACGCCGCCGCTGCCTCTCGCAGCCACTGCCGGCGCCCCGTTGCGCGCCCCGAGACTTCTGCCTCCGCCAGGTGTGGCTCCGGCGGTGCAGGTAACTGCGCTGCCCCGGAAACGGGAGGCGGAGCGCCGGGCTCCGGGGTTCCCGGGTCTCCTCCCCGCGCCCAGCGCGGCGAGGGCGGGTCCTAGAGCCCGAGACGCGCCCCCTCGTGGGACAGTCCCAATCGCCGACGACCCCTGCTCTGCCCCAGGAGGCTAGACTCTCTCTACACCGAATGTCCAGGCTCTTGGTGCATGTGGCCCCAAATCTTGACACACCCTGTTTTCTGTGAGATAGACTCAGGAGTCAGGCAAGAAGTGGTTAAGTGAAAACATTCTTGCAAATCGGCGAACATAAGTTTTCCAGGATCTCTCGTCCCTTCCCCCAGCACTCACACCATCTGTCTCCCTCCTATTCAATTCTCCCCGTGTTGTTTCAACCCTCCCCTCCGTAATTTGCAAATGTGGCTGGCTTTCCTTGGGGTCCCTAAAATTAGGAATGCAATGGATCTGCTTCCCTAAGAGGACTTCCAGCGGGTGGCAAGGGAGGAGAAGGAAGGACATATTTTGCCAGTCATAGTGAAGTGCACCTGCCTATCAGCTACTCAAGAGGCTGAGGAAGAAAGATTGCTTAAATCTAAAAGTTCCAGGCCACGTCAAAATAGCAAACACAGGGGATAAATAAATTAATAGTAAGGAAGAAGGAAAGAAAGAAAGAAAGAAAGAAGGAAAGAAAGAAAGAAAAGAAAAAAGGAAGAAAGAAAGAAAGGAAAAAAGAAGAAAAAGAAAAAGCAAACCAAAAAACAAGAATGTAAGTAAATGCCTCGAGACACTAACAATACTGAATCAAGGGGGAAAAGAAGATGGTGTCATCCAGCCAAGAATCCTCTGGCTTTGCCCTCTGCCTGTTCACTCTTAGGTCTGGTGTTTCCCCAGTGCAAATTTAACTATGCCTGAGGCAGGAAGCTGGACTAGAAGAATGAAGTCCAGTGCCTTGTCAGAATCTCTTCATTTGGGGAGTAACCAGTCAACTCCCTGTACTGTGTGGGAATCCCCTGTTTGGGCTTCAGCTCCTTTTGCTAGACAAGGCGTTTTAGGGTGGGCTCCCCAAGTCTTAATGCCCTGGGGACATCGGGGGTGAGTATAGTTCTTCCTCCAGTCCATCAATATTAGCTTCAAAGCCAGGGATCTCAGATCCTAGGGAGCTCCTCACCACCCAAGAGTGGGAGGGTTCTCTCTTCCTCTAGACTTCCTCTGATGGGTCAAAGCCTTCACATCCCCTTCCTGTGCTGTCAGGGATCAAACCCCAGGTGTCACACTTGCCAAGTGAGTGTCCTCAATTGTTTTGAGTTTTTGCCTTGGGCAACCATCAATCCTTCATTGTATCTACATCTGGGTTCCGAATATTTTTTAGATTCTTGCTATGCAGGCTAGGGTGGCCTCAAGCTCAACATCCTCCCGCCTCTCCCTCTGAGAAGAATATAGTAACGTAAGAGTCCCTCCAACTGATTGGGAAAAGCCAAACGAAGTGAGAAAAATAAGGGCTTAAGCCATCACCAACTGAACTAGTTTCTGCTAAAAACAAACAAATAACCCATGTCTTTTTCTTCCTGAAAAGTATGTTTGGCTGCTTATGACACGTCCAGTTAGTGTGTGTGTGTGTGTGTGTGTGTGTGTGTGTGTGTGTGTACCTTATTTTCCAAGCTTTTTGGGTGAGTGTGTTACCCCTGGCATTTTCCAGTGTCTTGTTCCTTTATACCTTTAGACTATGCCTTGGAAGAGAAATCCATTCCTTAAAGCTTAGGCCTTAGGATCCCAGGTTATCTCCCAGAAGCCGAAAGCAGGGTGATGTAATCTACAGATGGTGGCCTGCCCCCCTGCAATGCCTGGTGAATCATCTCCAGGCATTCAGAGGCCCCGGGCAAGCATGCCAAAGGTAAAACCTGCTGAGCCTTGTGATAGGTTGAATTGGTTGTTATTCTACAGGTGACTGGACCACAGGAATCCAAGCTGAAGGCAAGCAGCCTCCCGGCCTTCCTCTTAGGGCTCTCTGGCTTACAAAATGAGAGTGCGGATATCGTCAGGGTTGATCGAGCAGAGACTACCAACCACACCAAGTCTGCATTTGCACTCAAGGTTAGGTAGCTTGCTGGAGGTAACGCCACAGGTGGCCATGGTCTTTTTTTTTTTTTTTTTTTTGGTTCTTTCCCCCCCCCCCCCCCCCCCGGAGCTGGGGACCGAACCCAGGGCCTTGCGCTTCCTAGGTAAGCGCTCTACCACTGAGCTAAATCCCCAGCCCCATCCATGGTCTTAAAGTCAGTGTGCACTGCAACAACAAAGAAAGGCCACTTTCCACACCTGTCTTAAGAGATGGGGCAATATTTCATGAGAATGAGGAGGAGAAATTGAATGGCGGGGTGGGGGATGGTGCTGTGGTGGTGGGGGGATGCTCACCAGGTAAGAGCATGTACCACTTTCTAATAGAACGTGGATTCCACTTCCCAGCCCCCACATCTGGCAGCTCGTAACTGCCTATATCTCTTGCTCCAGGGGATCTGACACCTCTGGCCTGAAGGTACCGGCGATCCCATGTTCATAGACACGCAATAAAAAAAGGCAATAAAGTAAACGTTCAGGGGATGGAGAGACGGAGGCAGAGAGAGATAAGGAGGGGAAACAGCTGTCTCAGAAGTGGTTTCTGGCTGGCATCTGCATGCTCTAAGGGGCTGGAGGCTTGGAGAACCTCTCCTGAGATTTGTCCTCCCACTCCATGACTGTCCCTCCCTACCTCATGCTATCCAACCCACGTGTCCTGGAGAACACACAACTGTTATGTTCTGTGACCGAGCCAATAACGTCCCCTTTCTTCAGTCATGCATTACTTGAGGTTCATAATCGTGCCCTGGATTTGGTGAGTTCAAGGATGAGGAAATACATTCAGAGCCAGAGAGAGAAAGTCTGGGTAGAGGAAACAATGGCAATGGGAGAGTCCAAGCGGAAGACATTTCTAATCTAACTGGGTCCTCGGTGCTTAATACAGTGCTGAGAGACTGCGCCCGGTCTAAGACAGCCTTCTTCTTCTCCAGAGGAGAAACAGTCTCTGTGCCTAGTGAGTCTAAGCCTTCTTCTTATGGGTTCCATTCCATAGAACAGACTGAGACTCAGAAAGGCAAAACTGTCTACTCATAGGGCCCAGGTTCCAAGAGTTGGCTTCCAGAGAGGTTTTTTAGTTTTGTTTGTTTGTTTGTTTCTTAAAAATGAGAACTCACGTACCCCAGAGTGGCCTCAAACTCACTTTGTAAGTGAGGGAGACCCTGAACTTTCGACCCTCCTGCCTCCACCTCCCAAATGCTAGGATTACAGGCCTGTATCATCCCACCTAGTTGTATCCCTCAACTCCTCTATGGCTTCTTGCAGAACACTCTCTCAAATGAGTTCCATCCCCATCTCTCCAGTGAGTTTTCACTCTTGGCTTCCCAACAGAGCCAGAGATCTTGAAAAGAGAAACGTCAGGGTCTCGGTCTGGTTGGAAAAAGTGGAGTAGTGTTCCTAGCATAGGCCACCCTGGAACTCCTGCTTTTATTTGGTCGTGTGTCAGTTCAGGGTGACTGGAGAAAGCCCTGGAAGGGCAGGTGAAGTCAAGACCGTAGCAGAGACTAAGAGAGCTGAGGGATCTGAATTCCGGGCTGAGGTTACACACACCTCCTCCACCACCATAGCTGTCATCAAGACCCACTTTAGGGGTAGAAGGGGCAGAGAGAAAGAGAGCAGGGTTTTAACAAGTGGAGAAGCAGGGTATTTTTCTCTCCGTGGTCCCTGCCTCCCTTCCCAGCTCCCGTTCTTCCTGCTTTTTGTCGTTAATTGGACTGGATTTCTCCCACACCAGTGGCTCTCCTGGAGCCGGCAGGACAGGTTGCATCCATTCTTTTTCCAACTGTCTCATCAAAGAGTCCTCTGGGGCCTGGGAGTTGTTGTGTCTTTCACCGGGGAGGAAATGAATTATGCACTGTAGGAGGCGGAGATGAAATCGCGGTTTCAAGCGGTGGGTGGTGCGCAAGGAGAAAGCAAGCCGGAGAGCAGAGGGCGGGAACTGGCGCACAGAGCGCAGGCGTGCTCTTTTCCACCCCTACCCCGGCAGCTCGAGCGGAGCCCTGGTGGGAAATGGGGGTGGCGCGTGAGCGCAATAACTAGCGGGCTGGCTGTGAGTCCCTAGGGTATTTATAGCACTCCATCGCCATGGTACCCAGAAGCTTAAATTAAACTCTAGCCCAACCGCTAGAGATGCTGGGAGTGGGCTGCTCTTTACCTGTTCACCTTGCAGCTTCTAACCCCGAGTCCTCAGAAATGTAGCTACTTGAAGTTGAGCCAAGCACGTGAATGTTACAAATCTCGCAGCAAGAAGGATGTAGGGGCGTGGTTTAAATCCAGATAACCTGCCTCCACTAGGTGGCTGGGTGGAGTTATCAGGAAACAAACAACAAACCCTATTTGAAAGTTTCCTTCATTTTGGTGGGTGCGTTAAGCTGTGCTACCTCACTGGTTTTTTGAGACAGTCTCTGACTGTCCTAGAACTCGTTGTGCCAATGGCTCTGCCTTCCAGGTGCTGAGATTAATAAAAGTGTGGGCCATTAATTGTTCCTGGGATCTAGAAGCACCTGGGAAGACAGTCTTAACGAGGAGTCCTCTAGATGAGGTTGGCCTGTGGGATTGTCTTTGAGGGGTGCTCTTGATCATCTTAGCTGAAGTGGGAAAGCCTGCCTGTTGTGGGCTGTAGGATTCCTGGGGCTGAGTCTTGAAGTAGGTAAGCTTAGAGAGCGAGCTCACCACTAACGAATAGGAGTGCTTTGATTTCCCTTGGTGCTTAATTGTGATTAGCTTTGGCTTCCCCACAGTGATGGACCGTCATTTGGACTTTTAAGCAGAAAAATAAGTCCTTTCCCTCCTTACATTTTTTTTGGGGGGTCAGGGCTTTTTTTTTATCATAAGAGCAGTAATGAAACTAGAACAAAGAGCTTGGCTCAGCCCTGAGACGTGAAGTTCTTTTAAGGGCAGGTATCATGGTTTAGATAGAAAGTGTTCCTGCCAGGTGTGACGGCACACACCTTCAATCCAAACATTTAGCAGGCAGAAGCTGGTGGATGCTTGTGAGTTCATGGGTAGTCTGGTCTACGTAGTGAGTGCCAGGTTAGCCAGAGTCACCCAGTCTCAAGGGTAAATAAATAAGGCATCCCCCCAAAGGTTTGGTCCAGACCTGGGGGTGCTACCAAAGACAGGGGGAGCAAGATGGTGGTAAATTCATCAATGCGCTCATTCATTGATGGATTCGTTCTAAACTGACTTAGAGAAAGTGGGTCACAGTGGGAGGTGGGGCTTCCAAGGGTATATCTTGTTTCAGCCCCCCTTTTTTTTTCTTCCTTCCTTCCTTCCTTCATCCCTTCCTTCCTTCCTTCCTTATGCCGTGTTTCTGCCTCTGCACAGACCTAAGAGTATTGGAGGCAGATACTGAACTGTCTGAACCCACGAGCCAAAATAAATCTTTTCTCAGGCATTTTTTTTAAAGATTTATTTATTTAATGTATATGAGGACACTGTAGCTGTCTTTAGACATACCAGAAGAGGGCATCAGAGCTCATTACAGATGGTTGTGAGCCACCATGTGATTGCTGGGATTTCAACTCAGAACCTCTAGAAGAACAGTCAGTACTCTTAACCGCTGAGCCATCTCTCCAGCCCCCTTTTCTCAGGTATTTTATCATAACAAGAAGCAGTTGAACACATTAGGTCTCCTGGCTTCTTTGGTGCTATGACTTCACTCTATGACCTTTTTTGTTTGCTTCCTGTGCACCAGACAAGATGTTGTGACACGTGACTGGTCTCTAGGCTGGTCTTGTGGAGCTCCCAGCTTAATGGGGGTAAGACGCATAATAAAGTCCGTAAGCAGCTGTAAACTGTTATGAAGGAAGCAGAGGGTTCTGAAGGCTTGTGCAGGGTAGGGACTGGCTGGAAATGGACATTAGACAGGACAGGAGAGGGAGGATCTGCTAAAGAGGTGACACTGAGGCAGAGACCAGCAAGGTAAAAGCCCAAGAGTGTACATCTAGAGCAGTGGTCCTCAGCCTTCCTAAAGCTATGGCCCTTTAATATGGCTCCTCATGTCTCCTCATGTCGCGGTGACCCCAGTATAAATTTATTTTCATTGCTACTTCGTAATGGTAATCTCGATACGGTGATAGATCAGTTATAAAGCGAATACCTGTGCTTTCCAATGGTCTTAGGCGAAAAAGTTGTTTGACCCCTCCAAAGGGGTCATGACCCCACAGATTGAGAAACCCCTGTTCTAGACTGAGGGAACAGGAGTGCCGAGGAGCCAAAGATATAGTGTGACCACCATGTCAAAAGACCCCTTTCGTGCACCACTCTGGAAGTCATTGCTGGGTGCTCTCCGTGAGAAGTGGGTTCTCTCATGGCTCAAGGCTGACTCCAAGCACATGGCTTCCTATGCAGTTGTCTCTACCCTCACTCTGACAATCGGAGTTCGCTCCCAGCCTCAGGTCAGCTGCTGTGACCTCAAAGATCCGAGGTAACCTCGGAATCCTGTGAACTTTGCTTATTCTGACTTTCAGTTTTCAAAGACGTGGTCATACGCCTTGGCGTAGATTTCTTTCTAGTCCTCTTGTTGTGATTCACTTAGCTTCCTAAAGTTCCAATGTCACGTTTCCCATTTAAGCCGTTATTTGAATCTTAGTGCAGTCCCCACACTCATTTTTTTTTTTTTTAGGATAGAACCGGGGGTTCTCTCCCTCCCTCTCTTCCTCACGGTCCTGGCTGGCCTTGAACTTGTGATCCCTCAAGTGGGATTCTAGGCATGCATCACTACACCCAGTCTCTGTCTGTTGCTCATATTAGGTAATTTCTATGGTTCTGTCTTCAAGTTAATTCTTTCCTCTGTCCTGTCTCCTGTTCCTGGACGAGAGAGCATGGGCTTTCGTTGGTGCCTTGAAGAGAACCACAGATGGTGCAGGTTGGCCCTTTCCAGTGCCTAGCCTGAGGTATGTAAAAGGAAAACTGGGGTTACTGGCCATAGTGTCATTTCTCAGATTGAAAGGTCCTCTAGTCACCCTACCTTCTTCTCAGCACCTTCTAGATTCTTCTCCTTTTTGTTTTACATGTGATGGCTGAAGTTTTTCTTTAAGTAGTAAGAGGTATAGGGGACACATCCGCTCCCACGTCCTTGGAAGCAGGAGGCCACTACTTACTGGGAACCAGTGGAGCTCAGCGTGTCTGGGTTAGAATTCACCCTCCTCTCCCGCCCTACCAGATCATGCTCCTTACAGTCATGTTGGCAGGAAGCATCCACATCCCGCCTAGATGGCTTCCCTGTGTCTAGTCCTCCTCTGTGACCCAATTCCTAGCTCCCGCTCCTTTATCTGATTATTTTAATGACTAAATGATCAACTGAGCCCTCGCAAATCTTTATCCCTCAGTAAACCTCATCTTTTACAATATATACATATATATTGTATATATATACACATATATACATACATACATACATGCATACATACATACATACATGTACATGTTTAACACGGGGTGGTGGCAGCACACACCTTTAATCCCAGAACTCAGAAGGCAGAAGCAGGTGGATCTCTGAGTTCAAGGCCAGCCTGATCTACGAAGCAAGTTCCAGGACAGCCAGGGCTACACAGAGAAACCCTGTCTCAAAAACAAACAAACAAACAAGCAAGCAAACACAAACAACAACACAATCCAAGTGTGTGTGTCTGGCCCTGGTCACCCTTCCCATCATAACTTTATGCCTCCTCCCCTCCCACTGTGAAGTGACTCTGTGCGTCCTTCATGAAGAGAATTCTGCAGCTGACGAGTGGCTTCTTCCTCTGCCACCCAAGGCTACCTATGGAGCTGTTCTAGATTCAAGAAAGTCCCTTCCCACCTTCCTCTCTTGGACCACAAAGCTCAGTGAGGACAAATTTCTCATTTTCTTCAGTTTTGTCTTTCCTTCTTCCCACAGACTGACCTCTGAGGACAGAGTTATGGTTAATTTCCGGTGGAAGGAACCATACCCTGGTCAGGGCCCAGGACCTACTGTCAGTACTTTTTGGCTATTTTTTTTCTGCTTGTAGAAAGCAGATGGTTTTAGTCTGTTGGAATAATTAGAAGCCCATATGCCATTCAAAGAAAAAATTCGCCCATCTGTAGTAAGGAAAGAGGATTATGGAGTTTCCAAGGGTCCTGCGCGAAAGGAGTTGTGTTTTTTCAGTTTGAAGTGTCTTCAACAGCGCTTTCTCTTTCTTTCTAGAACTATGAAAATGTTAGAAAGAAACCAAATGAACATGGGTTATTATTAGTAATAGTATTATTAATTGAAATAAATATTAATAATTAATAATAAATAATTCACTAGGGATCCTGGATTGCTTGACAAACATACATACAGGGACACACATGCACGTGCACACACACACACACACACACACACACACACACACACACACAGGACAAACAGCATTCCAGAGATTATCAGCGAAATTGGGATACAGACGACATCAAGTCCATGTTAAGGATCTAGGGATTTTTCAGTGCTGTGGCAGTTATGCACGAGAACAATTCCTGTACTCAGGAGCTCTCCTGCGACACATCTAGGAGTGCTGTGCTATGTGCGATGTCCCTTCAAATGTCCCAGGAACCACTGGGCCATCTCAGAGGGAAGGTGAGAGTGTCATTGTGGCCGCAGTGTTAACCTCTAGTAAACAGTAACAAAAATCACTGTGTTCAATATTTTATTAAACTCCGGTTCGGTTTCTCAGTGTCTCATGCGAGATATTTCTCCATCAATACCGGCTGGACTACAAAAATAATTACTAGGTCTTCTAAAAATGTGCACTGGACGGCTTAAGACATCCCGTCTATTAACTTTTCATTTGGGGCCTGGAACAAGCTTCCTAAACAACAAACGAACCCAGCAGATAGCTATCACACGATCCTGGCATGCCACCTGGCCCGCGTTCAAAATAGATCTCCCAGAGCTCTTATTTCACAGAGCTTAATATTTTATAGTAAATGCATTGATAAAGGAAAGAAAGGGAGGAAGAAATCTGGCATAGGCCAAGCAAAGCAAATTAATTCTCTGTGGGTGTGACTACAAGTCACAGGTGCTGGCCTGACACTAGGGAGGGTTAGGTCCTCTCCTGTCCACCTTCCTGGACAGAGCCTCATGTGGCCCTGAAAGAGCTCAGCTGTAGGTGACTGGTGTCTATCCCACTATCCAGCGTGAGGGCCAAAACTTCTCTGAAAACTGAAAGTACACGCTTGTCATAAAATTAGGGACTTGTAAGCAGGCAGACTCTTGGAGTTCGCATTATCATCATGACTATATGGGATCCCCAGATTCTGTTAAAGCAGGGGCTTCCTCGAAGAACAGCGCTGGCTCGAACCATGGTGGAATGGCCTGTTGGATCCACTGCCCGGTCATCCTGAACACACTTGATCTCATCTGATCTTAGAAGCAGAACCACTTAGCACACACTCTCCCTGTACCAGGTATGGATCTGGCCCTCCCCATATCCCGAGTTCATTCCAGGCTTTGGCATAAACACCCATACTGCTAAGTATCTGGTGTAACTCTGGGCACGTAGAAGAGTGTACTGGCGGCCGGTGAGATCTTGCTTCTGAGAACTTGGTAAAGTTCTAGATTAATCTAAGCGGATATCTATACGTTGCTATTTGGAGAGTACGAGGAATCCTCCTTAAGTTCTCACACGGACCTCTACCACCTCAGAAGAGAAACCCGTTTCTAGTCAGCAGGCGTTATAACAGGTAATGAGGTCGTCCCAGGGGAAGGCTACGTTCAGTAGAGCAGGTGAGAGTCTAGAGCACCCAGGGAATTGCTTGTGGGAAGCAAATCCCATCTCTCCTTGGTTCCACCTGGCATGGACACAGCCCTTGCTTGAAGAATACACAGCGGAAGTCCTCCCACCATGGGGCCCGGGAACTCCCTTCCTGCAGGTGGTGGGGAAGCTGCCATCTGTGCAGCATCCTCTGGTGAGGAGGGAGTCCGGCTGGCTTCCATTATGGGAGCTTAGTTGCTAGAAGGCTGGCAAAGGGAAGCCAATAAGTTCTTCTGTCTGAGCTCCCAGTTCACCCCTCTAGGACCCATGACAAGGTTGGGTTGAACCACGGGGACCTTGAAGTTAAAAGATAGGTTTCCTGGAGACCGACTTAGCACAACGAATAATGACCCTATCTCCCCAGGGGCCTTCAGTGAACGAATGGATGAGGTTTGTGTGCTCTCAGGTATCAAACTTAGGTGAGCATTAGAAAGCAGAGACTGGGATTTGGCTCTGACACCAGGGCTTCCTCAGATTCATCGACATCACCTCTTCCACTAAAGACAGTTGAGTAAGATTCTTTTCACTCTGTGGTTCTTTTATGGTGCTGTGTGTCTGCAGTCCTATCCACTCAAGATGCTGAGGCAGGAGGATTTCTTGACCCTAGGAACTTCAGGCCAGCCTGAGAAACATACTGAAAGACCCTCTCTCAAAAGTCAACAACTAGGGGTTGGGGATTTAGCTCAGTGGTAGAGCGCTTGCCTAGCAAGTGCAAGGCCCTGGGTTCAGTCCCCAGCTCCAAAAAAAAAGAAAAAAGAAAAAAAATCAACAACTAACCAATCAAATAAACAAATGTGGGCTGTGTTTCTGACTATGCCTTGTGCTTGTCTGGCTCTGTTGCTGTTGTTACTTACTTATGTAAATATTATGTAAATAACATTTACTTAATAATTACATAATGCCATTTAATGTAATTTATCGTGTGTGTGTGTGTGTGTGTGTGTGTGTGTGTGTGTGTGTGTGTTTATACATGCTATGACACATGGGTGGGGGGGTCAGAGAATGACTTCTGAAAATCAATTATTGCCTTCTGCCTTGTGGGTCCCAGGGATCAAATTCAAGCTGTTGGGGGCCAAGAGCTTGGTTAAGAGCACTGACTGCTCTTCCAGAGGTCCTGAGTTCAAGTCCCAGCAACCACAGGATGGCTCACAACCATCTGTAATGGGATCTGATGCCCTCTTCTGGTGTGTCTGAAGAGAATGTCAGACTCACATACATGAAATAAATTTTAAAAAAAAGATGATTCCTTAAAAATAAAATAAATTTATGCTGTCAGGCGTGGTGGCAGGCACCTTCACTCACAAAGCCATCTTACTGGTCCAGATCCTACTTGACTTTGTGGGAGAAAAGGTCTCACTGTTCAGCACAGGTTGGTCTTACAGTCATGATCCTCCTGCCTCAGTCTCCCAAATTATGGGGTCATGTGATCGAATCACCATGCTGAGGGCGGAGAGGGCATCAGAGTCTGTGTGCTCAGATCTCTGTGCAGAGGCTTGCCACCACACAGGTCCTATGTGAAACTAAATCCCGCAAGCAGGTGGCCTTCTTTTGTCTACCTCCCTTGCTGTGTCCTTCAACCGGGGTTGGGGGGGTGGGGTGGGGTGGAGGTGGTGGTGGTGGTGGTGGTGGTGGTGGTGGTGATGGTGGTGGTGGTGATGGTAGTGATGGTGGTGGTGGTGGTGGAGGTGGTGGAGGTGGTGTTGGTGGCGGTGGTGGTGAAGGTGGTGGTGGTGATGGTGATGGAGGAGGAGGTGATGGAGGTGGTGTTGGTGGTGGTGGTGGTGGAGGTGGTGGTGGTGGTGGTGGTGGTGGTGGTGTTAGTTTTGAGCACAAACACCGGCGGTCATGAACTTTGTTATATTTTTTCCACGCTCTCTGCCTCTGGCCTAGTTTGAACTCTCTACAGTACTGCCTACAGGGGCATCTGTTCTCAGACAGTGCCCCAGGCTCCCTGCAGATCCCCAGCAAGTCACAGCCACTCACATGCTCCCAGTGGTGCCTGTAGGAGGAGGAGATTAACGCTTTCTGAACGCCCCTGAAGTAGTTTCCAGCTTTCTTAGCTTCCCCTCTTTTCAAGAATGATGGCTTTCTTCTCCCAAAAGAGATGGACCGTGGGCTCATTTGTGCACAAATTTGTCTCATCTATTAAGAAGAATTCTTAGGAGGGCAAGAGGGAGACAGGGGTCAGGGGTGGGCAGAGAAGACTTGCTGTCTAGTGGATGCTGACTAGGACCTGGAGCCTGGGGAACTCTTCAGAGGCACAGCTCACTGTTCATGGAGGCGGGCACCCAGGTCCTGTGCACCTGCCCTGGCCAGTCAGGACTTCCTCACTGTGAGTGCCCACGTAGGCAGGACCTGACCAGTCCTGTAGGTAATGAGCACCTGGGTTTTGGGTTGGGATCTGTACCTATACTGTAAGGATAGACCATACCATGTCTTGAACGGTCCTACTGTGAGAAGGTAAGACACTCCCCATGTATGGAAGACGTTATCTTGTTCTTCCATTGGGGAATATATACACGAGCGTGGTAGGTACTGTGTACAACGACACGTGGAGGTCAGAGGTCAACCTCACGGTGTCATTTCTCAGGTACTGTCCACCTTGTATCTTTTGAGTCAGGGTCTCTCCATGGTCTGGAATTCTCTGAGTAGGTGAAGCTGGCCAAGCGACTTCAGGGGTCTGTCTGTCTTTGTTTCCCCAGTGCTGAGGTTAAAAAGCACCACCATGCCTGCTTGTTTTTAAAAGTGGGAACTGGAGAATCAATCCTGGGCCCTCATTCTTGCAAATAATAATGTACCTGAAGTAACCTCAGCCCTTCTACAGTTACGTTTTCCCTAGCGATGCCAGACCTTTCTTGACCTTTGAGCATCAAGGTGCCTCATACTTGGGATCAACAGAGAAAGCTTTCACCACGATCATCCTTCCTCTTCTCTTCTTCCCACAAACGGCCTCCATTGCATTTATCCATTCTTGTATCCCCACCTAGCCCTGCCTGTTTGGAAGACTATGCCAGTTTCCATAGCGACGGTTCCATCATCATCGATTTCAAGGCACTCGTGTGATGTCAGCGATGAGTTGCTTATATGCTCTTGTAAGCAGGTGTCAGCAAACCTGAGTGAGGCAGATGTGAGCATTGGCAGGGAATACAGGGCGAGCTTGTGAGCTGTAGGTGGTGTTTATACTGGTCTCTGGGAAGGGCTTGCCTGCCTAGCACCTGGGTTTAGGGCCTGGGCATTGAATGGCTACAACTGTGTCTTTGTCCTGCTTGTCTCAAAGCATTTGTACCACAGGATGGGCCTCTGGATATGAGTTTCCTCTTCCTTCCTTCCTTTCTTCCTTCCTTCCCTCCTTTTTTCTTTTCTTCTTTTTGCTTGTTTGTTTTGGTATTTGGAGACAAGGTCTCCTCTGTGTAACTTTGTCTGTCCCGGAACTTGCTCTGCAGGTAGACCAGCCTGGCCTTGAACTCAGAGATCTGCCTGCTTCTGCCTCCCAAGTGCTGGGATTAAAGGCATGTGCCACCACACCAGACCCCCTGAACCTCATTTCTTGAAGTGCTGGCCCTCAGTTTTTCTGCAGGTTCCCTTCAGGCTAATGGAAGATTTTCAACAGGGGCCTTATAAAGGTGGGACAAAGGGCTGTCCCAGAGGGAGTCAGCATTAGGGGTATGACAGCTGGGCCTGGAAGAGCCTGCTTCAGTGTCCTACAGGGAATTTAGACGGTACTGGAAGATGTGTTTCTTATCCTTAGGCTAAGCAGAACTCATGCTGGGGAGTGCGCCCTCTGGAGGAAGTGCTTTGCTCCTGCATTTGCAGCTTTTGAAACGTCCATGGGCAGTGGTGAGTGTCCCTTCCTCCGCTTTGATAATTAGTAAACCTTGTCTTGAGAGGTATCAGACTTGCTCTAGGTTTGTAGCTAGTGTGTGACCAAACAAAGCACAGACTCATAGAATTGTTTCTAGGGGCTGGAGAGAGAGTTCAGTGGCTAGCAGCACCGGTTGCTTTTCCCAGAGGACTTGGGTTCAATTCCCTGCAATCACATGAAAGCTTACAATCCTTGGATTACTGACCCTAGAGGATCCAATGCCCTTTTCTAGCCTCCATAGGCACTACAGACACACAATGCAGGCAAAATATCCATACACATAAAATAAAAGAAATAAAAAGGGACTGCTCTGTTTTTTTTTTTTTGTTGTTGTTTTGTTTTTGTTTTTGTTTTTCCGGAGCTGGGGACCGAACCCAGGGCCTTGCGCTTCCTAGGCAAGCGCTCTACCACTGAGCTAAATCCCCAACCCCAAAAAGGGACTGGAGAGACGGTTCCACACTTAAAAGCACCTGTCGTGGCTCAGTGGTTAAGAGCACTGACTGCTCTTCCAGAGGTCCCGAGTTCAATTCCCAGCAACCACATGGTGTCTCACAACCATCTGTAATGGGATCTGATGCCCTCTTGTGGTGCGTCTGAAGACAGCTACGGTGTCTTCAGGAATCATGCACACATGTTTAAAAACAGCAAAACAAAAGGACTTGTTGCTCTTGCAGAGGACTTGGGTTCAGTACCCAGCATCCACATGTAGTTCATAGCCATTTATAACTCCAACCAATTCCATGAGATCAAAAGCCCTCTGGCGTGTGTGTGCGCGCGCGCGCACACACACACACACACACACACACACACACTGCACAAACATACATGCAAAACCAAAACCAAACCAAACAAAACAAAAACCCCAACAACAACAACAATAACAATAACAACAAAACACCATTTGCACACGCAAATAGAGACTTTCCCTCCCCGCCAGTCTTGTTTCTGCTCTGCCGCTCCAGGCTCCGCTGTGATCAGTGGAAGAAGAAATCGCAGAGATTGCCGCTGACAATGGCTATGGCATGAGCAGAGCTTGCTTTGCTGGCCAAAATACCCCCTAGCCATACTCTGTCATCGGGCCTCTCCTTCACCAGGATTATCATGGTGGGCCTACGTGGGAGATGAGGCCCAGGCAAAAGGGGTCTCCTGAACCTGAAGTTTGCTCTCAGGCACAGCGTGGCCGCTAACTGGGACACCATAGAGATGATCAGGAACCATGCGTCCTACGGGAACTGTGCATGATTCCTGAGGAGCACCTGGTGCTTCTGACAGAGGCTCCCCTGAACCCCAAGGTAGGTTGATGTCATTAATACAGATGAAGGCAGACAAGATAAAACGAGGCCCGTCATTGGTCGAGAAGAAAGGATGATGGGCGGGAACAAAGTTTTAGAAGCAGGAGAGAGGCGCGGAGCCGGGGGAACATGGCGCCAAACCTTAAGATTCTGCTACGGGGGCTGGAGAGATGGCTCAGCGGTTAAGAGCACCCGACTATTCTTCCAGAGGTCCTGAGTTCAATTCCCAGCAACCACCTGGTGGCTCACAACTATCTGTAAAGAGATCCGGTGCCCTCTTCTGGTGTATCTGAAGATAGCCACGGTGTACTTACTTATACATAATAAATGAATAAATCTAAAAAAAAAAAAGATTCTTCTATGGGTTGTTATGACTAATTTTAAGGGATGGGTGTGTACAGGATTTTGTGTTGTCTAGATGAGCAATTATATCTTATCAACTGGATCAGGGGGTTATTGTGTGGTGTGTTCTTTCGTGTGGCAACTTAATTCAGTTCAAGGAAGTGTGTGGCGGGACGCACTGGCCGCCCCGCAGAATTGGGATGTGTATGCGTGGCACGGTGGCAACCCGCCAAGGGAGCTGTGAGTGAGTGCAGGGTGGCTTGACAGGGCGTTGTGCTGGAACAGAGGCTGAACTGTCCCAGTCAGAGGAACCCAGGAGAGAGGGCATGGAGCATGAGCGCGGGAACCAGTCACGATGCGCACACCTTTTTATTTTTACCGCAACACACCAAGGCTTACAGACAGAAGATGACCCAGGGGCTGTTTGAAGCCTTCAAAACCCGTCCATGTATGTGGCCCTTCAGGCAGTGCTGTCTCTGTATGTCCTTAGGTGCTCCTAGGATCTATGCACGTGACCACATTTTTGTTCTCATGCATGCCTGCATGTGCACCGTCACGGACTCTGGTTGCCCTTCCCCAAGCCATCGTGCGTCTGGACCTGGCTGGCTGGGACCTGACAGACTTTATCATGGAGATCCTGTCTGAGCAGGGTTCTGGCTTCACCACCGTAGCGGAGTCAGGAGTGTGTGAGACATTAAGGAGAAGCTATGTCATGTTGCACTGGATTTTGGTCACTGCTACATCTTCTTTCTCCTCGGAGAAGAGCTTCTACCCTGGCCTCAATGTCCACCTTCCAGCATACACGGATCAACAGGCAGGAGTGGACCTAGCCAAGCCCCTCCATCGCCCACTGCAAATACTTCTGGATGGACGACGCAGGAACCAACCGTCTACTGCATGAGATGGTTCTGAAGGATCAGTCTGCCCTGGCAAATGTACACAGCTCATGGCGGCCTCATGAAAATAACTGAGTAAGCTATAGAAAAGAAATTTGTTCCTGAAGCTTGCATCTGACTTTGACCTTGTATTCAAGCTAACAGTTTCCTTGGTGGACATTTAATACCCCCTGCTTGTCTTATCTTAATTTGGTCCTTAGTCCATGCGGCTCAGTCACTTGGTGGCTGAGGAGACTAGGCCGTGGAAGAGAAATCCCCAGCCTGGTGGATCTCTGCGAGCAGGGTGCAGTAATCTTTGCAGAGTGTTAACTGACAGCTGGCTGCCCCAGAATTTCTGTCCAAGGCTCCTGAACTTCTCACTGATTCTCTCTTGCTGTCTAAAGTCTGAGCCTAAAGACCCACTTTTCATTCTGCTGTTTGCCCTCCTGTCCCCTGCTGGGTTGTTCCTTGCCCGGTTGGGGCCTGCAAGAGCGACATCCTTCTAGCACCAGAGAATTCCAGGCTACATTGTGTGCCTGCCCATGCGCAAAGCAGCATATACCGAGTGTCCAGTGAGCTTCAGCTTGTGTGTATGTGTGTACACGTGCAAGTCTCAGAGGGTGGGCTGTTTGGGGGACATTTGCATGGACAGTGATGAATTTATTCATTCTCTTAACTTAGGTAAGTTTGTTTGGGGGTATCTAATTATTTAAGAAGTGATGAGTTTTGTTTTCCTATGATTCTGTGAGAACATTAGGCCCCAGCAACAAGTCACTGTGTGAAGAATAATAAAAGTGATACGGTAACCAAGCAAAATAAAATAACAAAGGGGAAAGCAGTTAAGAAAATTATTGGTTCTAAAACCCTATGGTTTTGCCATATTTCCATGGGGACAGGGCTGACCTTACCTAAAAGCAGAAAGGGAAGATTCCTGCATTTCCCTTTTACCATTATGTGTGTACAGTGTATGTCAGATGCCCTGGGCTTTTCTACTCTAACTTCCTGTCTGTCCTTGATGCAGACAGACATGCCTCTGAACATCAGAGAGCAAATAGAAACCCTCACGGGGCTGGAGAGATGACTCAGCAGTTAAGAGCACTGACTGCTCTTCCAAAGGTTCTGAGTTCAATTCCCAGCAACCACATGGTGGCTCACAACCATCTGTAACAGGATCCAGCGCCCTTTCCTGGTGTGTCTGAGGACAGCAACAACGTACTCACATACATAAAATAAATCTTCAAGAAAAAGGAAAAGAAAAAGAAACCCCCACGACTCGCCTGGTGTGTGCTGCGTCTCCCGTACCCCTTTGTTGTACACGTTCCGTTAGTCACACACCACGAATGCCCTCCGACCCCATTGTGTCTCTCCTCCCCACACTCGGATCCACTTTTATTCACGTCTGGATACATGTGGCCTACACGCCTCCTGAAGCCTGTGTTATGCACATTGCCCCCAGTGGCTTGCAATGCATTACACAAACACAGAGGTGTCCTTCCCCCATGCAGCCCACCCTTTGAGTCCTGCATACGTGTACACATAGACCCAGATGCAAACTGAAGCTCACTGGGCAGGCACATGAACGAATGCTGGAATTCCCTGGAGCTAGAGAGATGCTGCTCTTGCCGTGGGCCCCATGCGGCACATGCTGACCTCACGATAAAGTCTGCAGTCCCTTTCAGGGTCCACTTAGCAGGCCAGGCCTTCTATTGGTTCAGCCTTCTCTCCTAAGCATTGGAATCTAGATGGTGCCCTCCCCCCTCCCCTCACAGGCTGCAAGGACCAAGTCACACGTAGCCAGGCTATGGCAAGGAGGAAAAATGGCGTGATGGATTCATGCTCGTGAGACTGGCATCTCCTCAAGGCACTGTCCTGAAGTCATACTAGCTGGGGACTGGTGGACACCAGCTCACACTCCCTCTGCAAGTGCTATCAAGCTCCAAGACAGCCAGAGAACCCTGCTGGAGCACCGTTAACGTACCATTCCATGGGACTCCATGGAGCTGTGTGGTCTTTGGTGTGGGACATGACAGGATGAGGAAATGAAACACTGCCCTGCCACCTCAGACTCCAGCCATTTTCACTCTGGGGAAAGGTGCATGGAAAACCCTGGACTCCTCTTCCCTGATCTTCTTGTTCCTGTTGCTCTGATAGCTGGCAGGACAACACACACGGGAACACTTCTGGCTATTGACAGAATCTGGCCACCCTGGCTTTAGAGCACTCAGCCCCACACCCCAGGAGGGCTGGCGGTGGGGAGAGCTGGAGGAAGCACCACTGGCTCTTTGTTTCTCAATGGGATAGTCAGCCACGGAAGGATACTTGGGAGGCTGAGGCAGGAGAATGGTCGTCTGTTCAAGGTTAGCTATATAGGCCAGCCTGAGGTATAATGTGGGACTTCGTCTTGAACAAAAGCTAACAAAGCTTCTGGGTGTTGTGGTCTAGAAGAGAAAACTGGGAGGATTTCAGAACACAGAGGATTATGGGTAAATTGGCCTATAGGATCAGAGGTCCAAGGCTTCTCTTTGGAAATCTGAAGAGAGGAGGCAAAGGTGGGGGTGGGGGTGGGGCTGGGGATGGGGATGGAGCACAGTAGGCAATGGTTCTCCAATGGGGAAGACTGTAACATCCCAGGGAACATTTAGAAGTGTTAGAAGGGCTACCACAGCTAGGTGGTGGTGGTGATATGAGGTATGTGACTGTGGAACATAGTAGGTAGAGGCCAGGGTGGCTGCTCTCTTTCTCCCCCATATCTGTATACACACACACACACACACACACACACACACACACACACATTGTATATGTAAATGCGTGTGCACAGTGTGCTAGAAACGTTACATCTCTTATAAGCTATATGCTAGCCTCCCACAAATGAAAAGCCACAGGACCCCAAGTGTCATTTAATCTCAGAGCTTAACAAGCAGAACTTCGCTGACAGTTGCCCACAGACACAGGAGAGCACAACCATCAAGAGTGGGGAAGGGAGAAAGATTCAGGAATGGAAGGGCTTCCTGTCCCTCCACGATGACATGGCCCTGTCTAGCGGACAGGCTAATGTTGAGTGACTTCCTGCTTTCCCGCAGGACAGGGAGGAAGGGACCTGGTGTGCTGAGGGTATGTGGGTTGAAGGTTGCTGGGAAGCTTAGCCAAGTTTGAACTATTCCAGTTTGGTGCCTGCAAACCCTCTCTTGTTCACTCTGCGCCCAGCAAGACAGAGTCAGGGGCCTGCCTTTTTTTTTTTTTTCTTAGCATCTCCACTATTGTGTGGTCAGCTGGCAGTGCCCTGCTCCCGAATGGCTGGTTTGTGTCCTCATCCCACGTCCCAGCACCCGTCTTTTTTTCCTGAGCACCAGGAGTTCGGACCTATTAGGGACAGAATGGACAAGGTGTGAGTCTGAGTGTTACTCAGGCAGTGATCCTCCAGGGAGGCCTTCCACTTCTCACCTATTACAATCCGACAATTAAAGGACTTCCTAGCAACAGAAGCAAGGGGCAGGGTCTCTCTGCCGTTGCCATGGTTGCTATAAGGATGCAGGCTTGGGCTGCAGCAACCGCCTTTCCTGCAAGGGGAGGAAACCTCTCTGGGAGAAAGGCCACATCCCAAGGGAAGCAGAATAGAGTGTTGGAGTCAAGGTGGACTTCCTTGTGGACATCCGTTTAGCCCTTGAATCTCCCATGCCTGACATCAGCCACGCCCCTGGGTTCCTAGTGTTCTTTTAAATCCAGGTTTGGTCACTGGTGAATACAAATCTCTTGGTTAATACTGTGGTGTTCTTTGGGGTCTGTTTCTACGCCCTTGTCCTCTTTAAAAGTAAAGGTTTACAACACGGATGTTCTGTCTTAATTCCTGTCACTGTAAACAGGACAGATTCCATCAAGCCAAGGGCTCTCACCTCAGGATAAAACTGTGCTTTTGTTGAAGATGAAGCCAAGATAAGGGTTTGCGGAGGGAGTGGCCAACCCTGGGGTCAGAGATAGTTACCAATAGCAGGAAGAGACTGGTTCAGCCATCTAGGAGGGGTCTGTTCCCCTCCCTCCCAGTGTGTGGGAGGTTCAAGCGAGGTCAGCTAATTTGAATGACAGGGTCTGAGAGTGAGGTCACTTTTACTTCCCTTGGGCTTGGGCTCAGAGAGAGAAGAGGCCGAGGAGGGGAGGAGGGGTGGGGGGCAGGGAGGTTGGAGGTAACGCCTCCCAAACTTTAAGGTGGGTGGAGAGAAGAAGTTGGGGAAAGTGCTTAAACTTAGCTGGAGAGGGGGTGCGGTTGGGATTTCAACTGAAGCTTCCTTCTGAGACGCTATAGCTCTGAACAAGGTTGGCCTTGAACTCCCGGTCTGTTAGTCCTTCACCTCTAAGTGCTACAGCAATGTTTTTATTTTTATTTTAGGAAGGAGAAACAAGTGAGGTAACCACTAGGGATGCGAAGGACGTTCGGAAAGCTGTGCCTGAGAAGCTGCAAGGAGAATCTGTCTGTTCCCTCGCTGTTGTGCAATCGGGCTTCTCTCTCTCCAGGGCTAGCTAGATTCCTGTAGCCCACCCCCGAGAGGCAAGCCTCCTCACGGTCAACGGAGAGCCTGGCAAGATTTAGTGGGAAAGGCTGCCATCTGGTGGCCAAAGGGAGGAGATCAAGGCTTGGGAAAGCCGGGCTTTGGAGAAAGGTGTAGACAGCATTTGAAGTGGGGTCCGAGGGGAACAAGGCTGCCCAGCTATCTCAGCACTCAGCGTGGGGCCGGGGTGTGCGCAGGGCAGAGCAGAACAGTCTTTATTAATTGCGCCCCCCCCGGTCCCACCTCCCATATAGTGTCCTTTCACCTAGGGGCTGGAGGCGGTGAAGAACCCAGAGCAAGGCCTTGGCAGAATACCTGGTTTTCAGTTCAACCCATTCAGATACCAACTCCAAGAAGTTACAGATCCTTCCTTCCTTCCTTGATTAGGTCGGGGCCCGGGAAGGACCATCCCTCTTCAGCCCTTTCTGCCCTCTTCTCCCTCTTCTCTGACAGTACCCTTTCCACTCATTTCTACCCGTTTATAAGAACCCCAAGCACAAACCTCACGACCCATGAACAGAGATGATTTAGCTTGAAGCCTGCTTCTCACACCTGGTCCTTTTGACCGCAGGAGGAGGGGTTTATTTTAGGCCCCGACCCTCCGGCTTTTTTTTTTTTTTTTTTTTTTGGTTCTAATGTTTCCTGCTGTGGGCAAGTGAAGGGGCCCAGAGGGCCACAACAACTGGCTTCAAATTTAGAGAGATCCTAATTAAGTGGGCCTTGGGGGCAAAGGTTTCCAGATGATTCGGGGTGAAACCCAGGGCGTTTGTGTTGCCATGTAAACCTCCAACTATCATTCCCTCATTCCCTAGGTGATGTCACAGATTACACCCCCCTCACCCCTCACTCCCCCCACCCCGTAGCCTTTTTACCTTCCATCGGTCTACTTGTACTCTCTCCATTTATGTGGACTCTGACTCATTTCCTAGCCTTGTTTTGCTGGTGTTCAGATCAGACGTTCACGGAGACAACAGGGTCCTCTCCCGGCTTCTTTTTTTTTTTTTTTTTGGTTCTTTTTTTCGGAGCTGGGGACTGAATCCAGGGCCTTGCGCTTCCTAGGTCCTCTCCCGGCTTCTTGCTCTAGTCTGTCAACTTTCCCACCGGCTCTGACCCCAGTGTATCCTGCGCCTGCCTTGTGAGTCCATCTCACACCTGACTGAGAGGTTTCTGAGCAGGTTTTATTCATCTTTGCTTTGCCCACTTCTGACAGTGCCGGGGACGAGCTGTGCCCAGTGACTGGGGATGTCGATAAATGGATAAATGCTTGAACTGATTTCTCCCACTCGGACAGCCAGACGTCGCATAGCTGAGACCCTCGACCTTCTAAATGTCACTCTTCCTGACAATTCCTTAAGGCCGTGAACACAGGTCAGGTGCAGAAAGCACTTGCTGCAGCTCCCTGGACCTGGGAGGGCGGGAGGGGAAGCGCTCTTGACAAGGTGACACACAGCGTGTGGAGGTGAAGGCCCAGTCCTCTAATCCTGTCTAGCTACTGCATGAGAGCCCCCCTCCCCACTCTTTAAAAAAAAACAACCAAACCCTGTGCTTGGAGCAAATAGGATAAAAACAAGTAATATTAAACACTTTCCATGTTTCATTTAACCCTCAGCGGGCTCACCCCCGAGACACAGTACACTGCTACGTGAGATGAGTTTTTTGATGGGGCGTTAATTTGTATTGAGTTGTCTCTTTAAGCAGATAATACGTTTAATCTAATTGATGCAATTGCTTTTTCTAGTTTCCACAGTTTAAAATATTTACTTGGTGTTTTGCCTGCCTATCTGCATGCAGTCCCTGAAGAGGCCAGAAGAGGGCGATGCATCCCTTGGAAATAACATTACAATCAGGTTGTGAGTTGCTATGTGTACACTGGGAGTTGAACCAGGGTTCTCTGGAAGAGTAGCCAGTGTTCATTAACCCCTGAACCATCTCTCTCTAGCCCTCCCACCATCACACTAATTATTATTAGTTTTAAAGATACCATGTATCTTGGAAATTGGTTATAGACCAGGCTGGCCTTGAACTCAGAGATTTGCCTGTCTCTGCTTCCAGAATGCCAGGACTAAAGGTGTTATACCACTGAGCCATATTTCCAGCCTCATTTCTATATTTAGCCTACGGTAGTTGAGTCAGAACAGTGTATATCCTGAGATAACCACTGGACTCTCCAGTCTTTCCATCAGTCATTGTCCCAACCTGAGGAGAGGTAAGGAACTTTCCAGCCTGAGCTGCTTCCTTCTCCTATGGATGCATCCTCGTGGTTGTACAGTGTTGGGCCAGATCCGCAGGTACGTGATAGAAATCTAAGGGATAGTTTAAAGATGATGGACCCCAAAGAGGAGATGTTCTCCTGCTTGTGAAATTCTTCTGATAAGTACTTCCCAGAAGCACTCAAGAGGCTGCAGGGGCATAGGCGTCTTGGATTGAATGAGTGACCTGTGACCCACGGTCAACTCCCTGGGCCACTTTGTCTGTGCACCTACCGAGTGAGACATTTTCTAGTCCCTTGCACTGAAGTGTCCAGCGCCAGCATCTGAGGCTGTTCTGTGACCACCTCTCCCGATTCCACAGCTCACGGTTGTCTCTACCCACTCCTTCTGAGGACAAGAACCCCACCCCAGGACAGCCGGGGAATCAGGCTTCTTAGACTGCATCTGAGAGGGACGCTTCTGGATCCATGTTCCTTTCTGGGCAACTCCAGAGGCCTGGTTTAGGTGAGGCGAACCCTGCCTCCCTTTCTGCTCATGGAGCCCACTTGGAAACTGACCAGGAAGGCAGAGAGTTGTAGATTACAGGAGGGTCTCGGGGCAAAAGACCAAGTAGCTAGATTTCTAGGAGAAGTTATGGACACGGGGTCTTTGAGTCTGATTCCTCCCCATACCAGATGGACGCTGTCCATGAGCGCCTCCCACCTTCACAGCGAATGACCCGGGACAGCAGTCTTGAATTCCTGATGCTCAGCTTACCTCCCTGTCCTCTGAGGTGCTGACACCTCCTCTACCTTAGAGTCAAGGACCCCTCAGCCTCCTCCTCCTCCCGTTTATGAGACAGTTTTAGCTGCCTCAGTATATGTTCTGCACACCACAGCATTTACGGCACTGAAACGAATGGCTTCCTTTTACTATTATTTAAAGGAATCCAGGCCAAATAGACAGACAGACAGACAGACAAATAGAATTCAGACTTTAACGTGCACATCTTCTGGACCCAACCGGCTCTCCTATGTTCCTGCCTCACCACTCCCCTTCCCATCCTTGAACTGACTTTGCTCTCGCTGCCACAGTTACTCTGCCTTCTCTGGTCTCTGTCTCGGGAATGGGTTTCTCTTCTGTTCGCCTGGTTAACTCCTGCTGAACCCTCAGAACCTGCCCTTGCATCATAAGTCTTCGTTCTCGGCACTGAAACGCCCCTGCTGTTTTCATTTCTGGAGCTATTTTTGGTCTCCTGTCTCCCCGTTTATCTACCTGCAAGTTTCATGAGGCGTGAGCCTCGGTTTGTGTCTCCTTCTGTTCTGCACCCCGGGCCTTAGCCTGGTCAGTCGCTGTGGTGAGTTCTGTGAATGAAAGGTGGGGCATTCTGTGGAAATACTGAGAGTAGCAACCCAGAAAAGCACAGATTCACACAGGCCGTTGATGCTCTTTTAGCTGTAGGAGTGGTATAAATCTAAAACAGATTAAAACCCCAAAGGGTTCTTGTTACTTGATTTGCCCAATGTGTTTAAGTTTGGAGGTAAGTTGATCTAGCTGGGAAGAAGAATGCATCAATGAATACACAGCCACACTGTGTGCAAGCTTCCAAAGCCACCTGCGACCACCCTAGATAGTCTGCTATTGACTTTCATAACTAGAAAGTGGTGACAGAGAGGTCCCCGGTGTCACAGGAGGGCAAGGGGGGGAAATCTATCCATGTACAGGCGGGTCTGAGGGTCCTTACAGCCTCACATACCAAGGCCAGATTCTCCTGCCCCCTAGAGTGGAGAAGTCTCAGAGTCACCAGAGCACTGGGCAGGGGGCACTCACAGATGTTCCAGATGTATGGGGGCACACGTCTGTCACTTGTGTGGTGGAGGTGGGAGGATCAGATGTTCAAAGTCAACTTAGACTAAATTGCAGTTTGAGGAGCACTTGGATAAGTGAGACCCTGTCTCAGTGTCCCCTCCCTCTCACCATAAAACAAACAGAAGGAGCCCTTCCTCCATAACCAAAACAAAAAGTTTTTTTTTTTTCCCCAAGATGGTCCAAGGATAGGCTGGGCATCCCTAATTAAAACAAAACAAAACAAAACAAAAACAAAAAACAAAAACAAACAAACAAAAACCAACCAACAACAACAAAACAAAACAAAACAAAACAAAAACCCCTGAAGTTTTTGAACCCAGATACAAGGTTATAACTAGAAAACCTCAAACTATAAACCTCTGCTATAAGCATAAAATTATTCAAAGCACTGTGGCCAGGTGTGGAGGCCCACTCCTTCAGTCCCAGCACTTGGTGGGGAAAAGGCAGGCAGATCTCTGCAAGTTTGAGCTTGGTCTCCATAGCAAGTTCCTTCAGGACAGCCTGAGCTAGAGAGAGGCTCTTCTGAAATAAGAGACTGAACAGTGTATAGTGACCTCCAGGCTCTGGGTATGACGTATATGAACCATAAGTGAATTTCAAGCTTCCTATCTCTCTTTTTTTAAAAATTTCTTTATTATGTATATAAGCACACTGTAGCTATATCTTCAGACACCAGAAGAGGGCATCAGATCCCATTACAGATGGTTGTGAGCCACCATGTGGCTGCTGGGATTTGACCTCAGGACTTCTGGAAGAGCAGTCAGTGCTCTTAATCGCTGAGCCATCTCTCCAGCCCTAGCTTCCTATCTCTTACTATGTACTTGTGCTTATTCTATGATGTGAAAAAAACAAAACAAAACAAGCAAGCAAGCGAACAAACCCCTAAATCACTAGCTTTCCTGGTTCTAAACTTTTGGGATAAGTGATCCTTCGTTGGGACCGGCTCAGGCTTTTTGTATCCGTCCCTGTTTTTCTAGCCTTTATTGGAGTGGCTTTCAACCTTCCTAACACCGAAACCCTTTAGCACATGTTGTGGTGACACCCCCACCCCCAACCACAAAACAATTTCATTGCTACTTCACGATTATAGTTTTGCTGTGGTTCCGAATCGTAATAACATGTGACTCCCCCCCCTTTGCAGGAGGTCGTGACCCACAGGTTGAGAACCCCTGCAAGCCGCACCAGAAAGCATTTCCACAGAAGATCAGTGTCCACAGGAGTTTTAGAGACTTTATTTATGTATAAACAATTTAAACACTTTGCCATAAATTATCTTTGCCTGTCCCTAGTCTTTGCTTAGCAGCAAATTAAAATTAATATAAAAACTCGATGAACAATTCATACATGTATATTACAAAAAGGTCCCTGTACCAAAGTTCTTATTAGACTTTTGTGTGTGTGTGTGTGTGTGTGTGTGTGTGTGTGGTTTTTTTTTTCCGCTTTTTAAAATTTTTTTGTTTTTATTTATTTATTTTTATTTATTTATTTATTTTTTTTAATTTTCTCTCCTCGTGGTGACTGTCATGTGATTGTCTCAGTTTCTGGACCAAACAAACACACTAATAATAACTTTTAAGTCTGAAACAGTGATTGTGCCTTACGGCATATGTATGTACAGGGCGATCGGAAGTGGTAACCGTTAGCAACAGAGTCACAAGTGGTGCACCTCTACCGTAACTGATACCCACAAACTACGGAATCTAAACAGACTACACCCTGTAACTGCGTATTACTGTCCACAATGGCATCTCCAAAGACAAAAAGAGTATGAGATTTATGTGTAGTGAGTATAGCCACCATTTTGAATTAAATTTTACACTCTCTGCGCTCAAATAAATTAGCTCAGGCCTGACTAAGTGGGGACCTGAGAGTTAAGTGCCGGACGGTATTGTTTCGCTTTGACTTCTGATACTGTTTTTTTTTTTTCTTGTGTTTTTTTTTTCTTTAAAAAGTATTTCCAGTGCTCGATCCTCCGCCTTTGTGCCCCCCCTCCCCAGGCGCTACACACAAATCACCCCCAAAGTCGTGTTTTTTTTTTTTTTTAAATGCACCTGTATTTGCTTAAACGAAAACGTCGTCGTCGCAAGTGGTTTGTCCAACAGTCAGTCTGAGTCGTCCTCAGCTGGTCTGGTGATGCCGGCCCTTGTGAATGTCTTTGTGTTGCTCACGTGTGAATGAGTGAGGTATTAGGATGTGAGGCCTTCTCGTCTTCATTTCTTTGTTTGTACGGTCAGTGTGTTTGTCTTTTTGTTTGCTTTTTGTTGTTGTCGTCGTCATTGTTGTTGTTTTAATGTGTTTCTTTTCTGTTCCTTTCCTTTTGGCTATTCTGTGTCTCTTTTCTGCCTTAGACCCGGAACAAGTGGGTCATATTTTAGGGGAACCTTGAAACATTTTTGTGTGTTTTCGTTCGTTCGTTGGTTCATTCGTTCATCCTTTAGTTTTGTTTTCCTCAGAATTTGTGGCCGAGCTCTAGTCTACTTCAGGATGAGGGACTTTGCGCTTGGACAGTAGCATTTGAACTCAAAAAATGTGAGCTTTCTTGCCACTTGGGGTCCTAAAGCAGCCCGGCCTCAGTGCCCCTGTTAGGTCTTCGTCTCCTTAGGAGAGGAGGTCACAGTTGCTCCTGCTGAGCCACCCAGAGAAGAGGTGGCAGCAGGTTATTTTGTTACCTCTTTCCCATCTCATTCTGTCTTAAGAACTGGATGTTGCTGCTACTGTCTGCCAGCTCTGGGTACTGTTCCACCGGAAGCACGTAATAGCCCTCAT
This sequence comes from Rattus norvegicus, assembly GCF_021556685.1. Taxonomy (NCBI): domain Eukaryota; kingdom Metazoa; phylum Chordata; class Mammalia; order Rodentia; family Muridae; genus Rattus; species Rattus norvegicus. The sequence continues at coordinate 26,474,887 of NC_141543.1, forward strand.
AACCTTGCACCCGTCCCGTGCTCAGGAGTTGCTGCTTCTCGCCCTCCGTCCACAGACGGCTGCCCTCTCTCCCGTCCCTGGCTTTCTGCTGCTCCTTGGCCCAGGCAGTACCCAGGGCCCTCTGTCGCGCTTGGTCCAGGACGCGGGCCTTCTCTTCATCCAGTGTGTCGGGGGTGAGGCCGTAGCGTATGCTGAGCAGCAGCGTGGAGTACTGGAATTCAATGTTGGTGAACCTTCGAGTCCTGCCGTTCACCAGCAGCGTGGGCTGTGACACGGTCACGTTCACCCCGCTCTCCAGCACCTTGCGCCCAATGGTGGTCCCCAGCGTAACCAGGTCACCGTCCGCTGCGCCGATCTTCACGAAGTAGTGTGTGTCCTTGCCCTCGATGCTGTAGTGCATCTTGTCCAAGTAGTAGGCGTTGTTCAACACGGATGCTACCTTGCGGCTGTCCTCACTGGCGATGCTAGACACGCCTGTGGTCACCCGCCCTTCTTTGATGGCGAACATGATGCCTTTGCCGATGATGGGCGTGGTCGTAGCAAACCAGTGGCCTGCTTTCTCTCGGATGCTTGCATGGAGCTTTTTAGAGATGACCTGTCCTTCTAGAGCCAGAAAGGCCTGGTTATGCCTCTCTGTTGTCTGCTGGACACCTGTAATGAGCTATGGGCACAAGACAAAAAGGAACGGTCAGAAGGTAGCGTTGGCAGTTCTGAAGCAGGAGGTACAGGGATGGCCACTGAGGGCTGTTCTGGGCTTGATCTGCTGAGCCTGCATGTACTGAGACAGCCCTACCTTTTTTTTTTTTTTTTTTTTTCAGAGCTGGGGACCGAACCCAGGGCCTTGTGCTTGCTAGGCAAGCACTCTACCACTGAGCTAAATCCCCAACCCCAGCCCTACCTTTTATAACTTGGGCAGACGGGCTGGTTCCCAGTCCTCTAATGGGGCGCGCTGTTCACTCTGTCACCATGCCACTCACAGAAAGATGGAGAAAAAGGTTCTCCATCTTGCCTGATTCTGTTACATGGGCTGTGCACCCCTTCGACTGTGGGAGCCTAGATGCAATCTGCATTTGTGGGGCAGCAGCTCTCTGGGTACATTTCAGACCCACGGGTGTCCTGATGTAGAAATCAGGTGTCTGAGCAGCTGGCAGCCCCACTGTTGTGTGATCTGCCCTGCTCCAAAACCAGTGGCTTGGACAGTCACTGCTTTTACTCAACGCAGAGCAGCCGTAGACGGATCAGTGGGGCTCACAGCCCTGTTAGTAAAGTGGCTCTCAGGCCACTGAGCTGAGGCTGTGTTCCAGCCAGGTACTCTAGGTGATTTGTGTACATATTCCTATTTGAGAGCTCTAGGCTAAGAGATCCAGGCTGCGAGGGCCAGAGGGAATCCCCCCCCCCCGACACTCCCCACTCTGAGTCCATTGCTTTGGATCTCGGCCCTAGTTCTGCAGAGGAATGAAATCACCATTATCTCCTTGGCCTTGCGTTCTCCACTCACAAATGACAACTTGTCTCAATTGGCGGTTGGGGGACAGGCTGGGATAATGGAAGAGGCTGTGTTTGGGAGGTAACGGCACTTAGATGAATGAGGGAAATGATGGCTATTCATCCACTGAGTGGTCCCCGAGGGGCAGGACAGAGAGAATGCCATTCTCAATTACCCAGCAGCTCCTCCTTGCCGCTCTATAGTCACACAATCTGGATGACTATTCAGAGCAGCTGAGACCTTCTAGATGGCCACAGAGCAAAGCCCCGGTCCTGTACCAGGGGGGTCGGCTCAATGCAGTCCCTGTGCTGCCCATCTGCTTGTGGCTGAGGTCTCAGCTGCACCCAAATTGAAACTGACCACCCTTCGGTCATCAGAGGAACACCCAGGCACACATTATGTTCTAAAAACTCAATCTGTATGCATTTGGGCCATAATGTGCTGAGGTTTTATGTAGGGCATAAAAATGTTCCTTAATGGGACAGAAACTGCAAACCACAGTTTTATTGCGTTCCATAAAAGCTGAAAGGGTTATGGTCGTACAGCAGTGCAGATGGCAGGTTGCCACTGGATTTCTCTGGGCTATTGTTAATCAAGGAGTGACCGGAGGGTAGATACTGAACAGATAATGATACCACAATTAAGGTAATCATTGAGGTTGGGAAGAAATATGGGACATACTAGAAAGGACTGCAATGGCATTGTCTCTGCCTGGGAAGTCTCTGCTTCTGCATGACTTTTATACCCAGCCTCAGTGTTCCTTTCCCAGCAGGCCCTGGGCTCCTGTGTGGCAGCGTCCATGAAAGAGAATGAGGACTCTTGTTTGGATTCTCATCAAGTGCTTACCCCCTGACCCTGCTTACCTGTCCATTCTCACTTGCTTGGCTCTCTGACAGTTCATAGGGGGGAGGCACAAAATACATTTTGGCTCTTGGGAATCCAGGAATGATGTTGCTGAGCTGAAATCCAAACATCACGAGCCAGCTCTTCACGTCTATGGCAGAAGGAAAAACAAAGACGTCTGAAATCACAGGGACAGGAGGCTGCAGCAGGCCTTACAAAGAGAACAAAATAACTGGGCAGCTGGGTGTGGGATCTAAGAGAGGAGGGTGGCAGTATCTGGTGGCAACCTCTGGGAGCTGAAACCAGAGAGTCTTTAAGAAGTAATTTATTTTTCTAATGGACATTAGTGTTTTGCCTGATGCATGGTACCCACAGAGGCCAGAGGAGGGCATCAGAACCCCTGGAACTGTAGGTTTAGATGGTTGTGAGCCACTACATGCATGCTGGGAACCAAACTTGGGTCCTCTGCAAGGGCAGCATGCGCTTTTAACTGCTGAACCATCTCTGCTACCCAGTTCTTATACGTGTCCAAAGAAACAGATGTCTCTCCCAAGGTGGCCATTGATGGCCACTATGCTGTGATTACAAAGGCCAGTTGTAGAATGGACAGGTTCAACTTCAAGTGCCCCAGCGGTGTGACCTTGGCTACATTAACCTGCTAACCTCACGTTCAACCTTTGATTGAACTAAGACTATAATGATTCCACCTCATTTCGTTGATGTAAGGACTGGAGGAGAAAACATGTAAAAAAAGTCCACCATACACTCTGGTACACTGACAACTCAACTAAAATTTTATTTGAAGGTCACACGAATTTCTTTTTAAAAGGCTTTTTTTAATTACGTTCTTTATGTATATGGCTGTTTTTGTCTTCACGTATGACAGCACACAAGAAGAGGGCATCGGGTCCCATGAGACTATGGTTATAGGTGGTTGAATTTTAGGAAGAGGAAAAGGGGACTGTTAAACTCTGAAGGCGTGGTAAGCCTATATAACATGGCAGTTATATAGCTACCATGTGGGTGTTGGGAATCGAATTTAAGGACCTCTTGAAGGGCCGTCAGAGCTCTGAATGGCCTTTAATCTCTCCAACCCCTCCTATGAGCTACCACAGGGCAGGCAGTGTGTCGGAGGCTAGAGTCAGTGACCAACCAGGGGGATGAGTGGTGACTGCGATTGTGGTATGGGGCACTGGCTCTGGAGCTTTGCACTGAAGCTGGCTTGCAGAGGGAAGTCTTCAGGGCTGGTCGAGATGAACGGACATTTAGTTCTTGAGCCCATTCCTCTAGACCTCCTGTCCTTCAAAGAGACATCAAGAGTCCTGCCCTATTCAGGTGAACATCCCAGCCACTGCATTTGGACTTATATGTCCCACACACCTAGTGGATAGTCCAAGTTTTCTAAGTAGGACAGCTCCCCTCAGGCCTCCTGACCTCCTTTCACCATGGCCCAGGGGGCTCTTCCTCATCCCTCAGTGTCCTTCCATTTTCATTAGGACCATCAGGATGGCACGCAGAAAGACAGGGCTCATTTTGCTCTTTATTTCTCTTCACCAAGGCGTGCTGAGAACTGCAGTCACATCCTGCCTTGCCCTTTTCCCTGTTCCCTTTCTGCCTTTCCTTTTTTTATTTTCTTCTTTAAAAAATAATTTTATTTATTTCATGTATGTGGGTACACTGTAGCTGTGTTCACACAGCCATCAGAAGAGGGCATCAGATGGTTGTGAGCCACCATGTGGTTGCTGGGAATTGAACTCAGGACCTCTGGAAGAGCAGTCAGTGATCATAACCACTGAGCCATCTCTCCAGCCCCCTTTCTGCCTTTCTTAATTTCTGAAATAGTCCACTGGGACCCTGGAGTTCAAATCTGCCTTTAGGAAAGCTTACCACGCCTTCAGAGTTTAACAGTCCCTTTTTCCTCTTGCTACAATTCAAATCTTCCTACAGAGCACTGGTCTCCCTGCCCTGGCTTTAGCCTTGGGACCATGGATGGATGACCTTGGGCTACTCACCTGAATTCTGTGAAGTATGCTGCCTCTCTCTCTGACTCTGAACCAGCCAGAACAGTTGCTTTCTTATTCTTACTGTCCATTTGCTTTTACAAAGTCCTGCTAAGCTCATACTAACCCTCTATGCTCGCTGCTTGCTACTCCTCTCATATCTTTTTTTTTTTTTTTTGGTTCTTTTTTTCGGAGCTGGGGACCGAACCCAGGGCCTTGCGCTTCCTAGGTAAGCGCTCTACCACTGAGCTAAATCCCCAGCCCTCCTCTCATATCTTTGACTCACACATTTGTCCCCCACTATGGTACAGAAATCTCGTGTGTCGAGTCTGGAGGAAACTCCACATTACCAAGCCCCATGCTGATCTTATCTTGTCTGAACCTATCCGCCTCACCCAGTAACTATTGTTATTACATGTTGGAGGTGGAGTGCACAAACCATGGCACGCATGCGGACATCAGAGGACAACTTTGCAGACTGGTTTTCTTCCTCTACCTTTTTCGAGGTCCCAGGGATTGAACTGGCCAACCTTGAATGGCAGCTCCTTTACCCATGGCGGCATCTCCCCAGTTAGAAGCTTTCTACACTCTGTAGTCATCTAGTCTTGAGAGGTGTATGCTGCTACCAGGCTGATGCTGACTCCAGTCTGCACAGCCTCCTCCTAAGCTTGGCGCTTGTGTATCTTGTCCGTTTCTGTCCATTTTGGCAGACGGGTCCCAGACTGAATTCTTGACCTGCCCCCCTGCCTATCTTTTCCCGTAATTGTACTTTCATTCTTCTGCCCACCATCCTGATTCCTTTATTTCTCACCCTCACATCCAACCCATCAAGGAAACTCCCCCCTGTCTTATTCAACATTGAGGTAAATTTTATATAATGTGAAACTCAGCATTTTAAGGTGTCCATCCAGATCAGTGGTCTCTAGCATATTCAAAATGTTGGCAGCCATCACCACTATCTAATTTCATGACACTTGGACTCCACAAAGAAACCTCATAGGGATTAGCAGTCATTCTGTATGGCCATGTCCCACAGTCCCTAAAGTGCCTTCAGCCTTGAGTCTGCCTATGTTCTGGACATTTTATATAAATTTATATAAAACCACTGTGTGGTTCAATCACAGAATAACTTTCTTTTTTGAGACAGGGTTTCTCTTTGTAACAGTCCTGATTGTCCTATAACTCACTTTGTAGACCAGGCTGGCCATGAACTCACAGAGATTCATCTGCCTCTGCCTCCAGAGTGCTGGGATTAAAGTGTCAACATGCCTGGTGTGCTCTCTCTGTCTCTGTCTCTGTCGCTGTCTCTGTCTCTCTCTGTCTCTGTCTCTCTCTCTGTCTCTCTCTCTCATTAGCTGACTGGTTTATACTTTTTTTTCTTAAACCATTATAAATAATGCTACAGTGAGCTTTCATGTGTGAATTTTGGTTTGGATACCTGGGGTTTGGGTAAGGTTTAACTGTATGTCAAGGACCCACTGTAAAGTCCCCAGGGTGGTGTTACCGGGAGGTGGTGGTACCTTTTATAAGCTTGGCCCTGAGGTAGGTTCATAGGTCACTGGGGTGTGAGGTAGTTCTTATGTGGCCCTTTGGGTCCTGTTTCTTCTTCCCTTCCTTGAGACTGGGTCTCAGGTATCCCAGTCTGGCCTTGCACCCACTGCGTAGCTGAGGAGGACCTTGAAGTTCCCATCCTCCTGTCTCTGTTGTGCTGAGGTTACTTATTTGGTGCAGATGTGGTGCTGAGCATGAAAGCAGGGCTTCACGTACGTTAGGCAAGCACTGTACTCAGCTACACCCAACCGGCCCTCCCTTGGAAGTCTTGAGAGAACTGTTACGGAAGAGTCCAGCCTGGCCTCTCCTGTCCTTTATGATGTGCCCGTGGTCACATACGTGATTCCACTGTTGTCATTAGCCATGACGTGAGGTAGCCCTCGCAAGAACGGGTTGCCCATCATCTAGCTCTTGACCTTCCAAATTGGGAGTTAAATGAACCTTCTCTTTGCAAAGTCACATGCCTTAGGTGTCTCACTGCAGCTGACGAAACCTCCTCGGTTCCTTTGTTTCCTGAAGTCACCTTGGTGTGGATATTTTTTGGGGGGTAGGGGACTCCTTTATATTCTTTGCTTTTACTTTTAAAACAATACAGATATGTGTCGAGTTCTTGTCACGTCTGCCATCTCTACCCTCCTGACCATCACATCCTGCCTGGACCTTAGGTGTCCAGTCTTTGCCCACTTATCAGCAGAGTAGCCGGACGACTCCGTAAACATGGAGCCATTTCCTATTTCAGAGCTCCTTTTATCAGAGGAAAAGCCAAGGTCACTGAGTGACCTTTCAGGACTTAAGGACCTGCTGCCTCACGATCTCTCTGCTGTCTTCTGTCATCTTCTTTCATATTTCTCTGGTGTTTCGAGACAAGGCCTCTCTCTCTAGTCTTGGACTCACCATCCTCTTGTCTCAGCCTTAAGTGCCGGGATTACTGGTAAGTGCTATCTTGCCTAAGCTGGGTTCCTTCCTGTGCATGTTGGGTGCACATCCACCTCTGGGCCATCGCGACAGCAGTCCCTTCTGCCCGCTAAGCTCTTTCCTGAAAGCATTTTCTGACTCTTCTATCCTCCTCGTTCTTACAGGTGTAACTGAAGCTAACTCCGTCCGCCATACTGAAGACACATCCCTGTCCATCCCCTGCATCCCAGAGGCCTTCACCGAGCCCGGGCCTTCCTCTGAATCAGTAATCACATTTTCACATGCAGGGTTTCCTGGGAAATATTCTTCGTTGTCTGTTTCCCTCACTCAGCAATGTGTGCTCTACCAGGGGAGGGAATTTAAACGTTCACTTATTTACTTGTTTTTTACATAGGGTCTCTCTATGTCGTCCTGGATATTCCGGAGCCCTCTATGAAGACCAGGGTGGCCTCCAAGTCACAGAGATCCTCCTGCCTCTGCCTCCTGAATGCTAGGATTAAAGGCATGTGCTACCATACCCAGATCCTAAGAATTTATTTTAGTCTCTGACGTCTCCTTCACAATGATGCTTGGTATGAAACAGATACTCAGTCGGTGTATGGAATGAATGAGTGAACTAGAACATTCCTCACAAGAGCTACCCAGTGCAGCACAAGTGTGACAGAGGACCCCTCTAGACCTGCCTGAGAAACATGTCTGTTGGGGGTCAGGTGTGACCCCCTCCTGTACCGGGGCCGTTGTAGGAGTTGGACGCTGCTGTAAATAAAGGCACAGAATAGCTCTCTCTGAGAAATAACCTGGCATCTGTGATCCACCTGTCTTTTGCGGGGACACATTCCGTCTTTGAATGGCCTGGGAATTACACAGGGGTGAGAGCACTGCTCAGGGCAAGGTGAGGGCCTGCGATCCAGTGACAGAGGGCTTGCTTAGCATGCACGAGCTCCATTCCCAACACCACAAAGAGAAAAATGATGTGAAAGTCATGGAGGGATGGCTCAGCCCTCAAGAGTACTGGCTGCTGTCCCAGAGGTTCCAGGTTCAATTCCCAGCAGCCACATGGCAGCTGATAACTGTCTGTAACTCCAGTTCCAGGAGATCTGACACATCCACACAGATATACATGCAGGCAAAACACCAATGCAAACGCAATAAAAATAAATAACTCTTTTAAAAAAAAGAGTGGGGTTGAGGATTTAGCTCAGTGGTAGAGCGCTTGCCTAGCAAGCGCAAGGCCCTGGGTTCGGTCCCCAGCTCTGAAAAAAAGAAAAAATTAAAAAAAAAAGAGTGAAAAAGAGCGCTAATCACAGCAGTTGAGAGTAAGTAGTCTCAGCCTGGTCTGCATAGTAAGTTTTCAGTCACACAGCACTGATATATAGTAAAGCCCTGAAAAAAAAAAAGCCATCCGCAATAGCTGAGAAGTGGGATCAGCCTAGAAGTTCATTGACAAATGAGTGGGTAAAGAAAATGTGCTTGCACACAAAATTATATATTTTTTTTCAAGACAGGGTTTCACTGTATAGCCCTGGCTGTCCCGAAACTCAATCTGTAGACCAGGCTGGCCCTGAGCTCACAGAGATCTGCCTGCCTCTGCCTCTGCCTCCCAAGTGCTGGGATTAAAGGCATGCACCTCCACTGCTTGATTTTTTTCTTAGTTGTAAAGAAAAGTGACATCACAACAGGAAATTTTCAGGAAAACGGATAGAAATTCTTATGTCATGTGGGATAAGCCAGACTCTGAGAAATGCTGTGCTTTCCATCCTGTGGGAATCTTATTCTTATATACGTGTATGTGTGTGTGCAAGAATATGATATAAAAGCAGAAGGTGGGCTAATGGGGGAAGAGAGGGACAATGGTTGGTGAGTGGGGAATGTAGTGTAGTTGGGGGGCGGCAAATAAGAAAAAAGTATGTATAGAGACACCATACTGAAACACTTTGCTTTATATTTTAAAATACCAAAAGAAAAAGAAAAATAATAAAAATTTTAAAAATGAAGATAGGTTTGAAATTGTCTTGCAAAGTCCCACCGGGGGACTGGGGAGAGGGCTCAGTTGGTAAGTGCTTTCTTCGTGAGCATGAGGACCTGAGTTCAGATCCCCAGCACCTACGTGAAGTGTTGGATGTGGCAGATAGGCCTGTACTCCTAAAACGAGGAGGCAGAGACAGGCAAACGCCAGAGCTTGCTCTGGGCCCAGCAAGAGACTCTGTCTCTGAACATAAGGTGGAGAGAGATAGGGAAAGACACATTGATCTTGGGCCTCCACACATCTACATACACAGGCACATGCACACAGCCCGTGCACATCCACACATGCCCCGACACACTAAGAGATACATAGCTAGAGAACACGTTAATATCAAGCAGAAACGACTGGCCTTTATTCTAGCAGCACCCTATGGCCAGGCAGGCAGGTGCTTGGTGCAGTGGGACACTGGCTTCCCGCTTTGGATATTTATGGCCACTCGCTATGACTTTCTATTTTCTTCCACACCCAGGCGTTACCTGTGCTAGTATTTACTTACTAATCTAAAAACAAACATGCCCCCCCTCTTTATTTCGAGAAATCCATTTAAAAGAAGGAACTCCCCATCACTGCCACACAGGGCAGCAGACTGACTTGCAAACCAAAAACTAACCATAAAACTTAGAGGAGACAGGGGCGCCTGCTCCCTGTAAACACCATTTAGATCTCTGCCACTGAGAGCCTTAGACACGCTCTCTTGGCTGAAAGAAGGGATGTGCTTGAAGGGGGCTTGCTATACGCCAGCATTACGTAAGAGAGCTTAGAGACCGTGAGAAGTGGCTAGTCCCCCACAGTGCTCATAGCACGGAACCTCTCATCTGTGTGCTCTATAAGCCTGCCCAGATTGCATGAGAGACTGACAGGACTTGCAGGGAATCTCGAGAAGAGCATGTGAAGCCCTCGTTCCTACTATCATCTTTCTCCTTTGAGGAACCCTATCCCTAGCCTGTGTTCTCCCCAGGGAAAGGACACCTCTGCCCATCTCTGGGCAGAAAGCTGTTTTTTTGTTTTTTTTTTTAATTTTTTTATTATATATAAGTACACTGTCCCTGTCTCCAGACACACCAGAAGAGGGCATCGGATCCCATTACAGATGGCTGTGAGCTACGATGTAGTTGCTGGGATTTGAACTCAGGACCTTTGGAAGAGCAGTTAGTGCTCTTAACCACTGAACCATCTCTCCAGCCCGAAAGCTGTTGTTTTAAATCAGACTCACCTATTTAGGGATGGGAGTGCCCACCAGAGCCTAGTGTATGTCAGAGGGCAACTCGAGGGGGTTGGTTGTATCCTTGTACTAAGTTGGTCGGGGTCATCAGGCCTGTCAGCAAGCTCCTTTGACCACTAAACCTTCTCTCTGACCAAGACTAGGGGTTTTAAAGAGCACACCTGTGAATGGGGGCTGTCAGGTCAGCTCCTTTTCATCTGTTTCTTTTCTTTGCCTGCCCCTTTCCTTCTCTTCCTCTCCCTTTTTAAAGTTTCCTTACACCCATTCTTCCTTCCTTCCCTTCCTTTCTCCCTCTCATCCTTCCTTCCTTTCTTCCTTACTTTCCTCTTACCCTTCCGTCCCTCCCTTCCTCCCTCCCTCTCTCCCTCCCTTCCTTTTCCTCCCTACCTCCTTACCTCCCCCTCCCTGCTGTCATTACCCAAGTGTTGTCTTTCCACACAGGCTCTGCTCTGAAGTTTCTGACATACTTTGATTCTTGTGTAAACCTGCCAATCCTCTATTCAAGACACACACCATATCCTGGCCTCACCCGGGTCAGCGCAGGTCCTTTGAGTCCCTTTGAAGTGGCAAGTGTGATGAAAGACAGTTCCCCTAGACAAATGGTCTGCCTAGAGACAGACCACGAGGCAAGTGCTGGTAACACAGCCAGTCCTAACAACTCTTTCACAGTCTCCACAGCCACCACTACCTCCGCCACCACTGCTATGGCCATCACCACTGTACACCCCCCGAAAAGTGTCACAGCACCTTCAAGTGCTAAGTGCAAATATGCAAAGGGGGTGCCATGAAATGGATGTGGCCCTCCTCAGAGAGATTAAAGCACACAACCCCACTCAACTGGAGCATGCCTTCATCTTGTGCATCCAAGATTCTTCAGGGAGACAGGGTCTGAGGGAACATGACCCACCATGCTCCTTCTGGAAGGTTCATTTAATGCCAATGTCTGGGGCTTGTGCTTCCCTAACAGTGACAACATCTGATAAAGCTCAGTCTGGATTTACTTCAAGGCGCATCTGGAGGTTTCTCCCATATTCCCAGAACAGTATGCCAGTGTGTCTACACTCCGATGGCACTCTCATTAGCGAGTGTGCGGTTAGCTCTCACTGTGTGCCTGGATGATCTGTAGTTTTAACAACTCCGTGAGGTGAGTGTAATTGTGGCCATTATTTTGTAGTGGAGAAGACCAAGGCTCAGAAAGCTCAAGACACTCATATAAAGTCACACAGCAAGTGAGTGGTGAGACCAGAGTTGGCGTTTGGGGATGTACTCGGATTCTGACATGAGGGCATGGTGGAAGACCAGGTGGCACTCGGGCTGGGCATAGGTCCACTGTGTCTAAGACTGGGCAGCTCCCTTTGGACTGACTTTCTCTGCCCTAGTGTTCTCTGGCAAATATGGGGCTTCTTCCTACACTGGGAGCAGCCACCTTCTTTCAGAGAGCTGTTTGGAAAAACAGCACAGTCCCTCTGGACTCTGGAGAGAGAGCATCTGTTCTTTGAGTTCCTCCTGACTATGTCTTTTCCTTAAGTTGTGAATAGCGGGTCCAACTACTCTTTGAGTCTCCTACATGGCAAATTAAGGCTGATTTAGACAGGGCATGCAGGACGAACCAGTGTTAGACCTGCAAGAAGGATCTGGTGGTCTCTGCTGAGCCCATTCTCCGAGGGTCCGCTGGCGGAAGCAGGTGGCTGCAGGTGTGGTCCTGCCTGGCCTGGCTGCTCCTAGGCCATCTCTTGGCTTCCCTTCTCAGCTGCTACTGCAGCTTTTGTGAATTCGCCCTTTATTTTAGACTCTCTAATGGTTTCTGGATTCAATTTGGCTGGACTTCATTCAAATTGATTTGATTCCCACTTCCATGAAGCCGGGAGATTAGGAAAGCCATCTTGCTATTTAGAAAACCCTGATATTCTCATCCCCCCCCCCCCACCTCAGGGAAGTAGGAATGTAGCCGATAGCTGAGGGTCTGGGTGAGTCTGTGAATGGTTTCATTTGAGCCTTGGCAGCAGCAGGTATCTATGTAGCTCCTTCTGTGGGCTTCTCTTCATTCCCTTCTGGCTGATTAATGTCTAAGAAGTCTGGGCTAAGCAAGGCTGTGCAAAGCCTATTTGTACAGGGCATATTCGTGAATTCGGGAAGCATGTTTGCTCCTTCATTCCCCAAGCTGAGACAGATGTACTTCGTCTCCACCTCTGCTGGGTTTCTTCTCAAACATACTGTTCCTCTCTCTTCCACTACGCAAAGGTCTCTACACAAATGCTAGCTGTTCAGCAAGGTTCCCTATGCAAAGGAGCACTTCCTATCACTCTACGGCTAACCCTTGTCTTATTTATCTTCATAGCACTCACCATGATGTGTATGTACGTGCACGTGTGTGTGTGTGTGTGTGTATGTGTGTGAGTGTATATGTGTGTGTGTGAGAGTGTGTGTGTATGTGTGTGAGTGTGTGTGCTTGTGTGTATATGTGTGTGTGAGTGTGTGTGTATGTGTGTATGTATGTGAGTGTGTATGCATGTGTGTGAGTGTGTATGCATGTGTGTGTGTGTCTTCCTGAGCAGTACTTTAATTGGAAATGGCAGTGAGCTGAGGACAAAGTCCTGCTAAGCAACGGGGAGGAGAGGAAGGTTTGTTGGGCATTGGAGCAGGCGGAGGCTCCTGGTGAGACTTCAGGAGGAACCAGCTCAGCCATAGCTCTTGGGCACAAAAGGTTCCAGCTTCTTTGCTTGGATGCAGACACTGGTTTCAACTCCTAAAGGTGTGAGAGCTGTCAGTGACATATTTATGGCACGAATACAGTTGACCCTGGAAGTCAATAACTGTCCTGGGATACACCAGGCAGCCCTGTTGCTCCAGGCAGCGGAGGCCTCTTTTCCATTTGGGAGTGGACAAAGGGTCACCTGAGAGTGGGTGCCTCTATGGTCATAACTAAGAGGTGTGGGTCTCTTGAGCTTGGGGAGCCCTGGTCTTGGGTGTCCTTTATTCTTCTACAGAATGCACGGCCAGATGATATCACCCTTGCCTGCTTGCTGGACATTGGACCTGTTGGACCTGATTTGTCTGTGTCCATCCACACATCCTGATTTGTCTATTATTTTTGAGGACAATCACTTTGCCTTGCTCTTGTCTTATGTCTACTATGCCTAAAATACATCCTTTCTGAATGGGTGGATGGATGGATGGATGGATGGATGGAGGAGTGGGCAGGGAACTTAATTCATCAATTTCTTGCTTATTCTGTGACGTGGATCACCTTTCCCCTACTGAGTCTCTTTATACTTCGATCTGCAAGCTTCTTGTGGCCTTCTGACTTTTGTTAGAGTGGGTCACTTCCCTTCCTCAGGCTTGGTTTGACACAGGCCTTTCTACATTGTGCCATCTCTCTCTCTCTCTCTCTCTCTCTCTCTCTCTCTCTCTCTCTCTCCTCTCTCTCCCCCTCTCTCCTCTCTCTCTCCTTTCTCTCTCATATATATATATATGAGAAATTTGAGAGAAAAGTGTTTGGTGTATCCACCATTGTATCCTTATGTGGTGCTACTATATGAATGCTTCTGAACACACAATTGAGCAGCTGACCCATGTCCTGTTTTTATTTATCTCTGTACCACTCCCCATTCCATGCATGCATGTGCAATCATCGCCTTCTGTCTGTCCTACTGCTAGATCTCTGTATACGTATTTCACCAGGGAAACCTCTGGAAGTCAGGGACAGGGGCTTAGGCACCAGGGACCTGCCAACACATTGCTTTCCTATTAATGGTAACATTAACAACACAGGGAGAAGTCAGGCTAGGTCTTTACCTAGAATGAAGGTCGTTTACTTCACACTATCCTCCATGAGAGAGACTGGGCTACTAGCCCTAGGCCTTTTGGTTTATTAACAGAGAGAATTTGAACTGCACACTTCTGTTATAGGCCTCTCTGTTAGCTGGGGTAGGAAGGGCTCTCAGCAAAGTCACTTCAATGGACCAGATATGAAGTGGTCAGGAAATGTCTCAGAATACCTGCTTCACTGTTCCTCTACTTTTCTGGACACGATCCTTCAGTGCCCTGGGTTGTTAGCACTAGAGTTCCATTATAAAGTGTAAGACCCTTTCCCAGATGCCCAGCAGTCTCCCAGGACAGCCCCCTTACCTACCCAGGGAGCAAAGTCTCACCTGTCACGTAGTTCTTTAAATCCAGCTCATTACTGAGTGGATTGTTGTTCTTGAACATGTACAGGTTGAAGGGGGCTGGCTCCTTGCCCACATTCCTCCACATGGTGTAGTCGGGGGACGTCCACCGTCCTGCCAGCACGTCATAATCACGCTGCGTAAAGTGAACGAGCTTGGTGAGGGGGTCGTAGAGGCCTCCGTGGAAGCCGATGACCATCTGAAAGTCTGGATTGGAGTCATAGTAAATCTCCCCATAGGCTGTGTATTGGAGTTGCTTGATCATGAGGCCATTGATACTAAAAACAGCCAGAGGAGTCCCGGTGTTATCTGAGGCAACATAGTACTCTTCCCCACTACTGCTCTCCATGGCAAAGAGGTGGCCCTGGAGGTCATAGTAGAGTGAGGTGATCTCAGAGTTGGAGTGGTTGTAAACATGGGTGATACGTGTGGGGTGGTGGAGGTCGGAATAGAAGTACTGTAGGTGGTGGCCCAGGTTGGTCTTGTAGGAAGCCCGGCGGCTCACGCCATCATAGCGGTACTGCACACTCCACCCGCTGGCCTTGTTGTACGCTCTCGTTAGAAGGCCCTTGGAGTTGTATTCAAAGATGTCAGATCCTCTCTGGCATAAATAGCCATCATCATCGATTTTGTACTGCACGTCCCCTAGCCTGGTTATCCGGTCACGGAGGTCATAGCGTAACGGCATGAGGCGAGCACTGTTTCCTGGGTTTAGCAGGTGCAGGTTCCCATTGAGGTCATAGCTATAACGCCAGGTAGGCCGGTCATTGACGGCCACACTCTGGAGCTGGCCGTCCCCGTCGTAGTCATAGGTGTACTTTGTGGTGTTGGCATAGGGCCCCAGTTTCAGTTCCCTCTTGATGACCCTGCCCATACTGTCATATTGCACCGTCATCCAGTACATGAGGGACCGGAACATCTCATACTGCACTTCCTTGATGCGCCCATGGGTGTCAAAGTGCTTGCTGAGTGTCATGACGGCAGTGGTGATGATCTGGTTGATGTCGTAGTAGATGACCCCGAACTTGCCGAAGTGTTCCACCTTGCCAGAAATCTCATCGTAGCGGTAGAGGTCAACGGGAAGGGGAGTCTCACTGATGACGGGCTTGATGCTGGCGATGCGGAAGCTGTTGTCGTGGTAGGTGTAATCGAACCTGGCGTTGATCATGCCTTCCTCAGAGAACCTGTAAATCTGCTTGTCCACGAGGGGCCCGACCTTTCGGTACCTGATGGTACAGGAGAAGCCCCCGCTTTGGAGATTCACCATCTTCAGGACGCCAGTGGTCTCGTCATAGCCGAAGGTGACGGCAGTGCTGTCGTAGACGATCTCCGATAACTTGGACAGTTTTCCGTACTTATAGAACACCTGGCGCCCGGTGCCCAGGAAAGACGTCTTCAGGATGCGGCCGTCATCACTGTAGTCAAAGATGACCGAGGCGTTGCTTTCCGGTGGGTTGTAAATGTTCCGGATGTAGCCAATGGAGGTGTGCGTGGACATGCTGTGCCGGGCGACACTGGGCATGGTGACTGCGTGGAGGCGGTCAGAGGAGTCATATTCAAATATGTACTGACGCTGGCTCTGCAGCAGGAGGACCATGGACTGCGAAGGAAATGGGAACAGATGAGTTGGCTCTTTTTGACCAAGCAACCGAGTGATAGAGTTAACCCCTTTTAGAAGCCATGGAAGGTGAAGACTCCCCCCCCATTTTTAAATTCCCTCCCCTCCCCTTCCCTCTTCTCTCCTTTCCTCTCTTCTCCCCTCCTCTCCCGTCCCCCTCCTCTCTCTCTCTCTCTTCCTCCCTCTCCCTCTCTCTCTCTTCCCTTCCCTCCCTCTTTCAAGACAGTCATAGCTAGCTTGGAACATGCTACGTAGACCAGGCTGGCCTACAACTCACAGAGATCCACCTGCATCCCTCTGCCTCCCAAGCACTAGGCTTTAATGTGTGACCATCACACCTGACTGTGTGGAGAGCTTTGACCAAAGACTCATATGGCTCATAGGTTACTGATGGTTTATGGCGGCAATCCAGGGCAGACCTTACCTTTAATGGGGATCTTGTGAAAAGGCATACCAACTCAGTGGACCCAGGCAGGGTCTGAGAGCCTACATCTGTGTCCCCATCCCAAAGATGATATAGCTTTGCCTGTAGTGAGTGGGGAGGGCCTGAGGGACTGGCAGGAAGCATGGGGTTCGTCCCCAGATTCAATAACAACTCTGTTTAGAGTTGACATGCCACTGGCCACACTGGAGAGAGGCACATGCTCTGTTTTACTGCCTTTGATAAAATCTGAAAGCACTTCTTCCTTTGAGAGACCAATACAAGATGAAATGCCCTAGAACCAGCAACTCCTCACAGAGGAATAGCCCCAGCAAGAGGCGGCTGGAAGACTCCTGTCCCCCTGACAGCTGTTCCAGGGCATTTGATCAGAGTAAGAGTAGGTGAGGGCACTTTCTGCAGGCTAACTCTGTATGTGAGTTATGCATATGCATGATTGTGCATACATGCATACATATGTGCACATGTGTGCATGCATTTCACCATGCATGTCTGTGGAGGCCAGAGGTTCATGTTTGCTATCTTCTTTAATTGCTGCCTACTGTGTGTCTGTCTGTCTGTCTGTCTGTCTGTCTGTCTCCCTCCCTCCCTCCCTACCTACCTACCTACCTACCTACCTATCTCCTTTTGAGAAAGAGTCTCACTATGCAGTCCTGGCTAGCCTGGAACTTGTTATGTAGACTAGGCTAGCATCAAGCTCACAGAGATCTGTGTCTGCCTTGCAAGGGCTTGGACTAAAGGCATGCACCACCATTTTACTTTCTGAGATAGGGTTGCTCACTGAACCTAAATCTACCATTCAGTCTAAGCTGGCTGGCCAGTAAGCATCCAAGGGTTTCCTCTCTCCATCCTTACTGCCCTAGCACTGGGATTACAAGTGTGCATCACCAAGCCTGATTCCGGAGATTTACATGAAGAGACAAGCATTTTATCCACTGAGCCATCTATCTCCCCAGCTCCTGCAAGTTAGCCACATAATGTTTTGGTGAGAAAGCAAGACTCCAGCCTGTACAAAGGGCAAACCAGATAAAAGGACCTGCCCAGTGACAAGAGGGCCAGGGCAGCCTTTTAAAGTCTCACCGAGTGCTTTTAAGGGGCCTCTTCATCCTGTTCTTCCACTAGACCTATCTCCAGCAAGGATTCCCAAGCCAGTGCTGTCAGACACGGGACTACGCAGAGAGAATCTGCTGGCTGCTTTGGCCAAAGTAAAGGTGTAGCGGTGTGTCCTAGAGTTTCCAGCAGATTTCCTTCCCCTTGTGGCTTAATTTAGGGAAGCAGAAGTGACGCTGTGACTTCCTAATTCATACATAATGCTTTGTCTTGCTGTCAGCAGATGGTTTGGTTCGATTCAACATCACTGCCTTTTCCTTTCCCCTTTTTGTTTTCTTAATTAAATAAAACAATTCCATTACTGGCTGTCTAGCATCCTTTTCTTTTTTCTTTTTTTTTAAACAATGGTAATAGCACCGAGTGCTGGGAGAACATGAAGGGAGCCACGCAGAATTATTAAAAATGCTACGATGTCTTATGGCTGGATATCTCGGACTGGCAGAAGGGTGGTGGTGGGAAGGGGGGAGCAGAAGCCCTGCTGATGGGCCGTGCGACACGGTCACCCACCTTGTCAAGGTAGGAATAGCTCCAGACTTTCCCGTCGGCGAACATTCGGGACACAATCCGGCCTTGCTTGTCAATGTCTGTCCTCTCGCTCATGGCCCCGCGCTGGAGGCCGGCCAGGCGCCCGTTGAAGAAGTAGGAGACATTGACGGCCGCCAGTCCACTGCTGGGGAGCCACAGGAAGGGGCGGCCCACCTGGTCATAAATGATCCTCAGGGTGAACTTCCGGTGGTCGTCATAGATCTTCTCAGTGCGGATATTTCGGTCATAATCAATGGACAGGAGGTTCCTTCCGTGGACCTGGAGAAACAGAAGGGTTTCGGTTTGAAAGGTGTCGAGCAGGCGGCTGTGGGGGGGGGGGATCCAGCTGGGGCGGTTAAGGAGTTAAGTTTGCAGAGGAGTAAGACCACGATATTCCATTTGCCTTTTAAGCTTTTATGTGTCTGTTCACACTGGAAATGGCAAGGCTTGTGTGGTGCACAGGGACCGAAAGGAGGCTGCTTTTGGTCAGATATGGCTGCTCTGGTAGTTAGGTAGCCTGTGCACCACACAATTCCAAAGGCTGCCATCTCGATCTGGAACGTGTTCATGGTGAAATTGTGCAGTATACCAAGCCCACGGCTGAATACCCCAGCCCCGACTCAAGTCGTGTGAGTGCCTTACCCTTCCTTACTCCTTGGAGTAAGACAATTTATATTTTTTTCCGTAATATAATTCTTTTTTTTGGGGGGCGGGGGAAAGCTATCTTCAGTCACCAACTCTAATAATCTTTAAGAGCAGGTGTTGTGATTTCTTATGAATTAATTTTGCGAAGGTGGCTAAAATGGGGTGCAGAGGGCTCAGCAACCCCCAGTTTACAGAGACCTGGGGATATAAACATAAAAAAGAAATGCAACTATACAATTCCGATAGGAAGTCTCTTATTTGAAATGTCTAGAGGGAAACCTTGCCATCGTGAGGGATTCTAGACACTATAGAGGAGACCTCTGCAGGGCTGTGAATTCCAACAAAGGGGAAAAGCGATTTCCTCAGATTTGAAAGGAACAGGGGAACACGTCCAGACATGATTTAATATTTATTTAGAAGTTGATCTGATCAAGAGGAATAAGTCTGTCTCAAAAGGCAGAGCCGGGAGACTATACTCTGGTTAGGGGCAGAGGAGAGAGACTCCTGGGACCCCAGATGCCCTGAGTGCATGGCTGCAACCGAAGGAAATGAAGCTGCCTCAGCCCAGACTCTTACAACATAATTTACTGCAACTCCACAAGTCCCCAGGGTGGCTGCCTAGAGCAGGAGTAGGGGGGTGGGGAGAGACATCAACATGTAGTCAAAGAGTTGGTAGCCGTCTGCGGCCTGACCCTCCTGATGGCGGCTGTGCTCAGTGAAGATGGTGGTGATGACAATGGTAAGGCTGACAAGACGCACCTGTGCTGAGCTCTGACACAGACAGGGGTCAGGTCAGGGGCTGCTCTGCCTCTGCTCAGTTGGTGCTCACAAAAATGTCACAAGAGGAAGCCCGGGAAGCACATAATGTATTTGGTGCCACACAGTAGGGGCTCTGAGATGGCTCAGTGGGTGAGAGTGCTTGCCGTGCAGGCCTGAGGATCTGAGGTCAGATGCCCCACATCGGTGTTAAAAGCTCAGTGTGTCCAGGTGGGCCTGTTAGCTCAGTGCTGTGCAGGTAAAGTCAGGAAGATGACCGGGGCTTGCTGGATGCCATCTAAGTTCTAGCTTCAGTGACAAACTCTGTCTCAAGAAAATAAGGTGGAGAATGACCGAACAGGATCTCCTCGTGTGGTCTCCATGTTTGGGCACAGGCAAACACATGAATACACCGCACACATGCACGCACGCATCCATGCACACGCAGAGCAGTGAAGCAACACTGTTGGTCTGAACTTAGGCTTGTTTTATCTAGTGTTTACTTTGTCATTTGACCAGCTCCATGGCTCCCTGTTTTGGCTTCCACCAAGCATCTGGTGATGTGTAAACGGCTGAGGGGCCGTTAAAGCATTGTCTCAGCCCTAGGGATTCTCTTCTGTAACTTGTGGGGAGGTGGAGACTAACGTTGGTGCTACAGTGACCTGTATTCTGGGAAAAGCTCTGTGCACAGAACTTTGCTTTCTAGCTTCCTCTGGGGACAGGAGCAACCTACAAAGAGTAAGTGGGAGTTGCTGGCTGTACTCTTGGGGAGCTTCCTCTAAAGAAAGCTGAGAACTGGCAGCTTTTGCTCCTCCCACTTTCTACTTTTTCCTAAGCGAAAGACAGTGCAGTGGCTGTTACTGAAGCATTCACCTTATGAATGTGAGGTGAGTTTTTTTTTTAAAGACAGTTTCCTGCTGTAGCCCAGCTTGGCCTGGAATTCAATTCTATAACTCATGCTGGCCTCAGACTTGTAGCAATCCTTCTGCCTCAGACTCCCAGGCATTGGTATCACAAGTATGAGCCACCATGAGATGATTTTTGAGGATGGATCCTCTAAGATGATGGCTCAAATAGGAAAAAAATAGCCAAGATCCGTGCTGACCCAGGCAGCTTCAACAGTCACCCACACATGAATGAATGGGCTACTTATAGGCCTTATCATAAGACAATATAAACGTATATCTTATATAAAGGTCTGTTACTTCTTTTAGGTTTTATTTCATCTTAACATATATACATATATATATAATATATACATATATACGTATATGTGAGTGTTTTAAAAACTTATTTATTTTTATTTTATATGCATAGGTGTTTTGCCTGCATGAATGTCTGTGTGAGGGTGCTCCAGGCTGTCACATCCCCTGGAACTGGAGTCACAGATAGTTGTGACCTGCCATGGGGTGCTGGGAATTGAACCCAGATTCTCTGAAAAAAGAAAAAACAATCAACCAGTGCCCTTAACTGCTGAATAGCCATCTTGACAGCAGTAGTACTAGATTTTGTTTGCTTATTTTATTTTATTTATTTATTTTATTCCGTGTAGCTCTGGCTGTCCTGGAACCCTGCAAACAGGGCTGGCTTTGAACTCAGAGACCTACCTGTTTCTGCCTCGTAAGTGCTGGGATTAAAGGCACGTGTGGTCAGTATTTGGCTATAAATGGGTGTTTTGTTTGCCTGCATATCTGTGTACTACTTGCGTTCAGCAACATTTCCTGGGATGGGAGTTGTGAGCTGCCATTTGGGTGCTGGGAATTGAGTCCAGGTATTCTGGAAAAGCAACCAGTGGTCTTAACCACTGAATTCTCTCTACAGGCCCAAGCCTGTGTTACTTCTAATATCCACACTCTCCTAATATAATTCACATCATTTTAATCTTCACAATTTTTATAGAATCTCTCTTTCTGTGTATGTGTATGTGTGTGTGCATATGCGTCCATGTGTGTGTGTGTGTGTGTGTGTGTGTGTGTGTGTGTGTGTGTGTGTGTATGTAGGAGAAATACACACGTATGGAGACCAGATGTCAATACTGTGTGAGACAGGCTCTCTTGGGGTCTCACCAATTTGGCTAGACTTGCTGGAGAGCAAGCCCACGGTGTCGACTCCTCCTTTCCAACACTGGGGTTAGAGGTTTGCACCCATCGTTTAAGTGGGTGCTGGAGGTCAAGCTCAGGTGCTCAGACCTGACTGGCAAGCACTTTGTCAAATGAGCCATCACCCAGGGCCCTAAGAACGGTGGTGACTGAGCTCTGAGGGTCGCTTCCACGGCTGCACAAGAGGATTGAGTTCAGGACTCCCAGATGCCCCAGGTCCTAGCTGTTTCCATGGAATTGTCCCTGAGAGGAGAGGACTAGATGTGTGAACCAGTGTGGAACAGACAGGGAACCCAGGGATAGAAACAGCAACTAAGGTGGGGGACATCTGCGATGTGAAAAGAAACTCAACGGGTTAAGGGGGGTTTTCCTATGAACAGACTTAAATGCCTGGCAAGACGGTCTGGGAGTTATAGTGAGAGAGGGGCTTTCTCCCTGTTAAAATATCCAACTTGAGACGCTGTCCGAATTCTTGGGAACGGTGTTACAAGTCAGTCATCATTTCAGAGGAAATGCTCAGGAGGATAGACGCCCGAGCACACACGCCACTACCAAGGGAAGGCATTTTGAAAGTCGCTGGTTACTGTTAACTTTGCAAATGTAAAATTTCTATTAAAGGCCCAACCCTTCTCATAATTAAATGTAATAAATTCACTGAGAGCCCCACCAAAGGGTTCAGGCCGGTTGTGTAATCTAATCAGAAATATTTAATTCTAAGGTCATCATCTATAAGGAGGGTCCTAGGGTTGGGTTGTGAGACAGTGGAGGGACCACCAGGCATGTTCGGCTTTCTGTGGGTGCCTGCCCCCCAGTTTAGAGCATGCAGGGGCTTTAATTTAGCCACACCGTTCTCTTATTCCAAATTAAATTACCCGACTCGCAATATTTAAATTAACCTTGAGGCTTCCTGGAGAACATAAAAGTTATTTTGAATTATTTTCACTGCCAGGATCAGCACAATTCCCTTCTCAGCCGGCTCGGCAGGCATTCAGCGATAGAGAAACCAATTTTTAAATTAATACAATTTTGTGTTTGTAAGGAAGCCATTATTTTTAATTATCGGGCGTTTTCCTCAGCCTAGCTTCCCCAGTTAATAAAACTCAGCTATTTAGCATGGTTTTTATTTTTGCAGAGGGCAGATTTTGGGAAATAGTTTCCCCTCTGGGATTTCCCCCCAGCGTGTTTTGATCTCACCAAGCGCATGCCTGTCACAGAAAGGCTCATAAAAAACCCCGAGAAAAGGAAACACTGTCGTCAAAATGGCCCTGCTGGGCTCGTCATGGGTGACTCTAATTCAGCTCTAGGGGCAACAGGAGCCTGCGATCTGAGAAGCGCAGAGGAGGAAATTACACTGTGCTAGCCCCCCTCCCAGGAAATGGAACCGTAACACAGCAGGACAGATTTCAGCTAGACACACAGAAGAACCTTTTGCTCACTGGGCTTCCAGGACGGGGAGACCCAAGGAGATGAATGAGGGAGGTTGTGAGAGTCTGCAGTGATTAAAAGCAGACAGGCTTGCCTCTGAGTTTAGCTATTCACTAACCCACAGGAGAAAACTGGCTAGGTGACATTCTCGGTCCTTTTCTGGGTCAGTCCTCGGGGACTTAAAAGCCCCCATGCCCAGATGCCACTGAATAAGACTCAACACCACTCGGGGATCAGCACTTGTGCAGACAAAACAAGTTGGTATAAATTTAATATTAGCTTAAATAATGCATCATTAGAGGGGAGAGCCTCTGTAAACACATTAAATAATAGATTCCCCAAGCAAACATTATTTTTGGATGACTGGCTCTTTTGGGTGGTGATGGGGGGAGGGAGGGAGGGGAGAGACCTGAATCTTGAGTGGTAGTTTGACACTGATTAACTGTGTCGTTCCAAAGCTACGTCTTCACTGACCATGCCTCAATGTCCCATTTCTGATAGTTGAGTAGGTCCTTTACCTTAGACTTCCTTGTCCCTGAGACCAAGTGTGATTATGGAGGTTGGAAGGAGATGAGTGTATGAGCTCTGTCAACGCCGACCATCTAAAGCACAAATATGGTAAATCAAGACTAGAGAGTGTGACTTAGGCCATTGGTGAGCATCGAACATCTGAAGGTGGCTCCAAAGAACAGTGATGAGTTATTTTGGAGGGTTCTCCCAACCTAGAACTAAGGCAGAGACAGAATGGCGCCTTTCATGGCGTCAACTCCAAATCCCATTCATTCATTCATACGGTATTTACTGAGCAACTACTGTGTGCTTGCCACTGTGATGGACACTGAGACAGAGCCAGGCAATTTCCCGTCGAGAAGACGACAGAGGCAGATGAGCTCCGAATGAGAACTTGTGTGTCGGAGAGAGTGGATTATCAGTGAGCAGGTGCAACACGGGGATGGGACAAAGAAATTCCCGGGGAGAGAGAGAGAGAGAGAGAGAGAGAGAGAGAGAGAGAGAGAGAGAGAGAGAGGTTTCTCATAACATCCTAAATAATGATTTCTTGCTTGTGTATATGTGCTTGTGATCCTAGAGCTTGGGAGGTTGAAACAGTAGGATAGGAAATTTGAAGACAGCCTGGGCTACATAGTAAGACCCTGTCTTAACAAGGAACAGAAAAAAATGGCCCACCCCTGACATTTACTGGATCCACACGCTCATGGGTATAGGATATGATACAGCCATCCATCTTGGCTATCCCTTCCTACCCTGGGTGCCCAAATGTGCCTCCCTGTCTCCTGTCCCATTCTCCCTTGTCTGCTTCCTGCATTTCTACTTTGCTAGGTCCTGATCACCCTCTGCATGCCCTCCTTAGCTCAGCCTGGATCCCTTGCGTGTGAAAAAAGAGGGGCAGAGAGAGAGAGAGAGAGAAAGTAACAGCTTGGGGACTACAGTCTGAGGCCTGGGGTGGGTACCCTACAGACTCTCTTTTCCCTTTATCCAAGTAAACTTGAGGGCTCTGGAAAAACAAATCACAACCGCAACCCACCAACCAGGGGGCTGGAGAGAAGCTCAGTGGTTAAGAGCATGTGTTAAGGACCTGGTTTGAGCTCCCAGGATCCTGCTCACAACTGCCTGTAACTCCAGCTTCATGGAATCCAAATACCCTTTTCTTGACAATGGGGGTACAGACACACACTCCTCATACACACATAGTTGCAAACAAGTCTTTTCCACAATAACAACAGCAGCAACCACAAAAGACTGTATAATATAACACATTGTCTAAAAATGAAGTACTCTTTGCTTAGGGAATTCATGGTCTAATGGGAGCCCAGAGGCTTGCCCTTCTAATTATGTATAATCTAAACTAATATTCAAATTCAAGGTGCTGCCAGCGGTTCTGGATGCATTAGCCATGCTCTCAAGGTCACACAGGCTCTCGTCTGTTTTGGTCACAAATACACACCGAGTGGTTAGTAACTGGGTCAAGACAACAGTAGGCATTGGAAAGAGAAAAACCATAGACAGGTGAAGAATTCATGCACCAGGGCATGAAGGACCTGACCCATGCTGTGAGATGATAGGGTGCTAACAGACCTGCCTGGGTGGGCCGTTCCCCAGAACTGAGTTCAGGATGGTATGATCACACATACATGCCTACCCCCAACCTTGTCCCGAGACATTATGATTTGCTACACACGGAAAAGTAATGCCCACCAGTGTGTATCATACTAATTACACAAACCAAAAACAAAATCACCAACTCCCACTTCACATTGGAGCGCCGCTCACACTGATACCAGCGTCGGTGGAAGATTACCTCGGAAGCGATCTTTCTTTTGTTCTGATACCTACCTGTGTGGCTGTTGCTTGCCCTTGCAGTCTCTATGTAAATCACAATCAAGAAGAAATGCCCTAGTGTCATAGGCCCTCGTTTCTTAGAGAGAGTCAGACACAAAACCATGCTAGGAAAGAGGAGAGGTTTTAAATCATAGCGGGAGGGTCCGTTTTCAGCTGCCTCTCCCAGAAGCTGAGGAGAAAGACTTACTGGGTGTGGGAGTCAGGCTTCTTCTAGTGGGTTTCCTGGCCAGGTTTTGGAGGGATGGAGAACACAGAATAATTTGCTTCCCACCCCACCCCCCACTCCCCACCAGGCTACATGGCTCCCTTGTAAGAGTCAGGTTTGGCCAAGTGATTAGACACTGGCCAATCACAGGTCTCCATCTCTCTAACCAGCAACTGGGAGCAGGGACGTGAACTGTACCCAGGCTAGGCCGATCACAGTTCCTCTGTGGGACCTTTTATATTTTTGTGTTTTAATGGGGAGACTCTGTCCTCTGGTTTAACTAAATTGAGATGATGTAAGATCTTGGCCAAGTCTTCTTGACTCCCAGTGTGAAGAGAGTACCAGGCTACTGTACAAGAAAATTAGGTCAACTGCCAAAGTGAATTCTGTTGGGGGAAGGGAGGGGGATATGAAAAAGAGGAGGACAACGTTAACCAGGTGATGTGTCGGAGTCTCTAGGGCCATCTCGTCTCCCGTGGTGGCCTACTGTGTGAGACAATGCATGTCCCTTTTTGCCATGATTATGATTGACAGGTTCTGGACAGATATTGGGGCGTGTGCTTCAAACTTATACCTTCTTAGGGTAGGGGAGAATTTACTTGGTAAATATCTTCAAGGTGGGGCCTAAACATATTTATCACATCTACCCACATGACACTTGTTGCCAATAGGGTGATGTGGCATGGTCCCTGCGTTCATGGAGCTGAGAGATTCTGTGAAGTAGTGGTTTTGAAATGCCAGGCAGAAAAGCAAGAGGAGCAGAGGAAAGCAACAGGGGGATTCTTTCAAGAAAGAGACAAGTGTTTGGGAGGCGTGACGAAACTCTTGACTCTCTTGACCTTGGATGGGGATTCGGTTTACAGGACTGCCATCCTACATGCACTTTCATTGGCTAAAACTTGTTTCTGATCAGAGGACAGTGGCAAGGCGGGTTAGGACTTCACTGGCTGTTCTCTTATAGGAAAGTTCTTTGCTGGGAAATTTGGGCACATCTCAACATTGGCCTTCAGAACCCCAGGTTGTGAGACTTGGAGGAACTGGTGGTGCTAAGGAGAGGCCAGGGCATCTAGTTTAGTGTGTGACAATTGCCAGGTGCTCCCCTAACTCCTGAGACCCACTCCACATGCTGTCCTTGTCCTTAGGAGAGCGACCGATGTCATGCTGGGACCAGCTACATCTTCATGTTCCTGCCTGGTCTCTTTATCCTAGAAGGCATGGCTGGGGTCACACCGTCTCCCACACCTTTTTATTTTGGCTTTCAGTGTCTGGCCTCTCTCCATTAGCCAGCTCCGAGTCTGGCACAGCCTTCCTGGTCTACATGATCACGTGGAAGGCCTCTTGGAAGTCGGCACTGCATAGCAGCGAGGCTTCCTGCCAAATCTTATTAATCATGTGTGTTGCAACTCTCTCAGGCCCCTCCACTTCTCTCTCTCTTTGCCCTTGCTGGAGACCAGTTTCTATTTTGCATTACCATAACGGCTCTGAGGTGTCCCTCTCCTCCTGTCTGGTCTCCTCCTCATCTGTCTTCCTGCACCCTGGGAAGCCTGAGAGATCTTTCTAATCCACGAATCCCCACATATCACTCTACTAATTAAGCCCTGGACGACTCTGTATGGCTCTCAGGATAAATACCAATCTAGTATAATATTCCCTTCTTTGTGGCCCTGGCCACTTTCTCTCAGGCCTCATGAGTTTTGGAGGTTTTTCTGAACCGGATACCCCTACCCCACTCTCCTATCCTGACCACCTTGAGGGCATCTTTCTCTGTCTAGAAATTTCCTTCCCATATCTTGCCTGGCTAATTCCTGCTGCTCTTTCTTCAGAACTGACTCTGACTTCTCCAAAGCCCTCCCTGGTCTCTTGTCAACCTTGCGACCTGACTTGGTTTCCCCAAATCTTCTTTCTGTTTCTCCCCAGCAATCAGAGAAATAATTTTCCAAGCTTAACCCAACTGTCCTATCCCAGGCGTGGGGAACGGACTCACGCCGCATTCACACTAACTCGCCAAGCTCCCTTGAAGTGTTTAAACTCTTCCTCTTCTCCAGCAGCCTCAGGGGCCATGCGTGCTTGATGTGGTGGGATCCCTACGTAGAGCAACTGGGCCTAGTCATCGTGAAGAACTGCTGTGTGGCTCATTTAGACTGTGATGGGTGAAGCTTTTGAAGCTTCGGGACCTATTTGTTACCTGGGTCATGGACTACCCGATCCTGGCTGCTACCGTACGTGCCCCTTTCTTGGTGGTGCCAATTTAACACCATGCCACTTACAGCACCCTTTGTGCCATCTCTCAAGCCCTCTTGGTAGAAGGGCTCTGCTTTCCTATTCTCTAACCTGCACGATCCACGGCGCTAGACAAAGACCGGGCAATCATTAAACTCTTCTCTGAATGGATGCTAGATGCTTGGCCTCACAGGATGACAGAGAAGTGGGGTGCAAAGAGTCGTCAAGGCTCACCACAGGGAGAGAAGTCCAGATCTACCTGCTCTCAGACAGCCTGGTTGCTGTGGGAGCCGACAGATGTGGCTAGTTTAGGGAACTCATGAAGCACAGTGGGGGAAGGGCTCACCAAGGTCCCCGAATTCACATTGTACTCAGCACCTCCCCCACACCTCTCCTCCATCGCCTCCCCCACAGTCACCAGGAGTTTCTTTTATTTCATTCACTAAACAGTTTATGAACTGAATTAAAATAAATGAGATGCAAATAAATTCCAGGCTTTCTCCCTCATTTTCAAATTACATTTTCAGTCCACTCAACCTGTTATAATCTCATAGTGATTTTCATTTAAGAGAGCTAAATGGATATGTGATTATTGTTACAGGAACGAATACCAGACAATTAAATGTTGAGGTGTTGATAGATAAAACTGTGTTTTGATTTGCATAAACACGATGCCAGCAAGTCTAACCCTGGCAGAAACTCAGTTATGAGACTTGCGTGCCTAACTTCTTTTAATTACCACAAGTACCATTATTAAGAATTTTTTAATATTCAGAGTTGGGATTATCGCCATTTTATTTTAGGGCCACATTTATCTTTATTTTGAAAACTTAGTCAAAACGCATAACTAATTTATCAAGGAAAAGGCACGATTACTACTTATAATCAACTTCTA
Organism: Rattus norvegicus; assembly: GCF_021556685.1. Classification (NCBI taxonomy): domain Eukaryota; kingdom Metazoa; phylum Chordata; class Mammalia; order Rodentia; family Muridae; genus Rattus; species Rattus norvegicus. The sequence goes on from NC_141543.1 coordinate 26,503,391, forward strand.
CGGGGCAGCATATCAAAAATCAATTACACAGCCCCGAATCCAGTCATTAAGGATTTAGCCACTAATCTCATTCCATTTTTGTCTTTAGGAAGATACTGCGGCTTGCAACTTTGCGGATATCAGCAGAGGAAGGAAAACATGGGAGTCTGCTGATAACCTAATGTGGAGAATTAAGCTTGAGCCAGACAAAGGCAGAATCTTAATATGGAGTGGCCTGGCTCTGCAGTGAGGTCACCTGGCTGGCTGCCTTTCAGAAGTTATGACCTAAGTTTGGCATTTACTCAGTCTTCTGCTCCCAGGGAGTCTAAAGCATTGTTTTGACTTTGCCTTGCTCTGTGGATGGCTGTCTTCCTAGGGCCTCTCTTGACCAGCGATTATCTTAGGTCTTTATTAGTCTGCTTCTTGGCTGTCTCCTCTTTCAGGACCTTTGCCCTGGATGAGCGTGTCGGAGCTCTGCTTGTGTGTCATCTACCTTAAGTGTCCGGCACAGGGCCTGGCTCTAAGTGCTCAGTAAACATGCGTTGAAGAGGATGAAGACTGGGGTTTCTGGAAGCCAGCTCCTTACCCAGGAGAAGGGTTGTCACCGTGGTAGAAGTAGGTCCCTCTGTGTGACAAGGCCTGACAGGAGCAGGATCCACTGTGCTCTGATCATCTAAACAGGGAGTTAGTTGTGTGGGACTGTGGCTACAGATACTGGCCAGAGAACAAGCTAGGAAGATGGACCTGGGGTCAAATCCTGGCTTCACCTTGAGTTTTAGCTATGGTGTCCTGACATTTAATTAGCTCCCTCGAATCTCTGTTTCCCATTTGAGAGCGGGGAGTGACAGCAATGAACTCGACAGGCTACTGAAAAGATTATAGGAATGCAAAATAAAGTATTTGATGTAGTGCCCATAGCGTGGACGTCCTCAATAGTGTTCAGTCAGCTTTTGCACAGATGTCCTCAATAATAAGAGTGTTTTTGTTAACTTTTCCAAGATGTAAGTTAGGGCTGGTCAAGACTTCCTTCTGCTATGTATGTATGTATGTATGTATGTATGTATGTATGTATGTATGTATTTGTATATTTTTTGTGACCACACAGTACCTCCAAGGGTCTTCACGTACCCCGTGATCACCCTGTGTCTGCCATTTTTTTCCAGAAGAACATCACTTCTTGGGTGTGAAGAACGCACTTTATACTTTTGTTCTTCCGCCATCTAGCAAATTACCAAGCGGCACGGTGGGAACCAGCCTTGGCCCATGAGTCACATGGTCCAGAGAGTGAATTCCTCGGGGGAGGAGATGGCAGGTGCAAAAAGAAGACCAATACCTTCTCCAGCTGAGGCACCCACTGAATTTATCCCAGGGACTGCTGCCCATCATCTCAATAAAACGGAGTCTTCCTCAGACCCAGAGGAACACATCTTCTACCTTCTGAAAGTGGAAAGGCGCTCCGGAGGTCTACCTGTTCCTCTGCTGTGTGAGGAAGGGGCGGGTCCCCTCCGAGTCTGTGCGGGGCAAGAAGTGGACCCACTTACCCGAAGCTTCCTCCCAAAGATGGTGACTTTGCCTTTAATCTGTTCCTTCCTCAGGCGCCACTCGATGGAGTTCAGGCCGTTCTCCATGGGCAGGGAGATGTTACAGCGCCCGATGGTGGGGGTGATGGTGCCTGCGAGGACGTGGGGCTCGCTGTGGAAGCTGACGCCCATGCCGTTGGCGTACATGACGCGCAGGGTCCCGTTGCTGCAGAGCTGGTAGCTGTTCCGCACTTGATCTGGGAGAATGGGAGTGGGGGAGGGAGTGGGGAGGGGGATTATCCACTCGATTAGTCAGGAGAGAATAGAACCCCTATTTTTACAGGTTTCCATGGTACTTTGCAGCTGTCAGTCTGAGGCTGCCTTCAATTAGCACACACACAATGGGAAGGTGAGTAGAGGAGATGCTACTGATCCGCGGGAAGGAAAACATTATTAATATGTGGCACTCCAGAAATAATTATGCCGTGATATTTTTCTTTTACTCACTGAAGACTATTAATAGCACATTTAAACATTTAAAGATGTCTATTGCCTACACAATTTGTGTCAATCAAATCCCTGAACTTTAACATATATATTTTAGCTTATATGAAGAAAAGAAATAAATGAAAGGCAAACTGCTTCGGTTCTCCCTCCCCTTTGGCCCATCATCTAACCCGAGGTTGATGGTCTAACCACAGGTCAGATGCACTGCAGAGCAAGTCCAGCGTTCGGCAACACAGTGCCGAGGAAAAAGCTGCCTTCCCCTCTCTTGGCGGCTGCCCGTATCTCTGTGTTGCCAAAGAACTTGGGAAACACACGCAGTGTGTGGTAGATGGAGACGGTGGGTGCTGATAATGAGTGTTTATCTCCCCGAGTAGAATCTACACCAGTCAATCAGACTTCTGACCTTTTTCCTGTACCAAAGAATCGCACGCAGGAGCCCGCTTTGATGGGCACACCGTTTGCACATTATCTGGGTGAAGGAGCCAGGCTGGGCTGGGCTGGGCTCTGAGATGCCCGCTTTGGGGGAGTGAGCAAGGGTGAACCTGTCACTCAGTGGCTCCGGCCATCATACAGAAGGACAGAATCTACATCATTAATCATCTGGCAGAGAGCAGAAATAGAGCCATTGAAACAGGCTTTGCAGAGGGATAATAGTCTAGAAATGTCATCATTTATCTACCGAGACGACACTTTTATCCTTTGACAACTGGCTAGCCCACCGACATTATATCTTAATTAAAGGAAAAAATTAATCTGCAAAAACGCTGTTCCTTGCCAGCCTCTGAGCTTTCCCTGGACTGCGATACAACAAAAACAACGGGTGGTCAGAGACCTTGGGGATCAGCGTCCTGGCAAGAGATTGCTCAAGAGCTTGGATCCAAGGCCAACCAACTCCATAAAAGCATGTTTGCCGTAGAGAATCGGAACGGAATGATGGAACCAAAATCCAGTGGCAGCCCTGGAGAATGAACGGTTATGACGCGGGTTGGGTTTTTAGAGGGTGAAGGAAAAAAATGAAAGGTGAGAAACAGGAAAAAAGTAGTCGGGGGAATCAACTCAGATGTTTTTAGATTTCTCCTGCTAACTGAACCTTCGGTGAGAGGGTTTGACGTGTCCTGGTGTCTGAGAGATCTATTTTTTATTTTTATCCCTCTGAGACTGTTTTTCTGGAACAGTGGGTTTGCTGTAGATATCTGAATAGGACAGGGAGCTGAGGAATGTCCTGGTTGTTTAGAAGTTCTCTCAGGTGAGGGATGGCTGGCTCTGGGGCTGCAGCTGAGCTTAGAGAGGAGGTTGGCTGGGGCCTTACCTTGTACCACGGTGTAGGAGGCCTCCACTGAAGAGAGGTTGGTAATCACAGTGACATCGTCATCACGGTTGGAGTTCTCAATGTCAATGGTGATGGATTTCTCCATTTCCCGGTGCAGGCTGGTCACCACCCCCGTGGGGCGAGTCACATTGGTCAGACGGCCCTCGTGGTCATAGCTAAGGAGAGAAACGACAGTTGGAAGCACAGTCTGTGGGGACAGAAGTTTCCTGGGCATTTAGATGCACAGGAAGGCCAGACCCACGGGGGTGGGGGTGGGGGGAAGAGAGAGAGAGAGAGAGAGAGAGAGAGAGAGAGAGAGAGATGTTCTACACTGAAGTCCTGCTGTACCCAAACCTCCTTCTGCCCGGAGGAGCGATGCTATGTCTTTCTCATACCTGTGATATTACTGATTGCAGTTCAGTGGAAACCTGTCCCTTGGAGCCAAGCAGGGCGTGCTTAACCTTAACCTCCTGAGCTGGTGGGAATAGCTACTTTATGTGTGAGCATCCTTTATGTGTTCCGCAGAGCTACCAAGTCGATGGTCCCCAACTATCCACTCTTTTGTGTCTCACCTCTGCTGAGCGAACCACACTCTTATTTACTTTTAAAGTGCGTGTGTGTATGTGTGTGTGCGCGCGCGCATGTGTGTGTATGTATGCACATGCCCAGAAGAGAACATAAGATCCTCCAGAACTAGAGTTACAGGCAGTTGTGAGCTACCCAGGGTGGATGCTGGGAACTGAACTTGAGTCCTGCAGAAGAGCAGCCGGTGCTCTTAATCACGGAGTCATTTCTCCAGTCCCGAAACCACACCGTTTGCCTCAGGCATGTCCAAGCCTTAATCTTGGGGCTTAATCTTTGCAGGGATCACACCTCATTCTACTCCTCATCTGGTAGACCTCTCAGAAGTCAGCCTGGGCCAAACGGCACCCCCGTGTCCTGGCTATAACACTAAAAACCCATCTTGGTCATGTAGTCCCAAATCAACCAAGCTCAGACACTCTAGCGGGCTGGGAGACTCATGGATCTCATGTCCTCAGTATTCACGTCTGACCATGGCACGATCACACTTGCTGTCTGCAAACTCCCCAAAGAGAGTTCCTTACAGAACTCTTCACCCCTTTCTAAGCAGGCAGGTCTGCTCTTGCTACTTCCAGGTACAGAGTATTTGTCCTCATTAGAAGACCGCCATAGTTGGACGTTTTAGACATTAGGGGAGGAAAATGGCTCTTCCCGTGGTCTGTATACAGAAGCCCCTGAGCTCTCCTGCACTGGCCTTTACAAGCAGCAGAGATGGGGAGGAAGACGCAGCAGTGAAGCCTTTGCTTAGAGCATGAAAAAGTTTACACATCTGGACCTCTGGGTGAAGGAAGGTCTCCTTCTGGACTGAGGAGAGGAACCCAGTTGGCAGGCTCCAAGTGATGGGTCCAGGGTGTGAGTGGGAATGAGTGTCTCCACGGAGGAGCCCATGGGGGAAGCAGTGGGAAAAATTACTCATAAAACATGGAGGGAGCTGGGATACTGGAGATGGAGATCTGGATCAGTCTAAGAATGACCCGGGAGCTGTTGTCTTTAGGGAGAAGAGGGAAGAGTCGAGCTCTAGGGATGCTAAGCTGCATGCCCAGTGGGTTGAAGGTGGTGAGGGCTTCAGAGAGCTTAGTGAGCTGGGGGTCTCATCTCATGCCTAGGGCAGTGTGCAGTGGGAATCCAGACAGCATCTCCCCTGCAAAGGCTTGATGCTGTTACCATGGAGGGTACCTGGGCCTTCTCAGCTGAACGGGGACCCCTCTGCCTGTCTTTTTACCTACTGAGGCAGCGGTTTCTCAGATGGGGGTCCGAATATTCTGTTTACACTAGTGACAGATTAGAACTATACCAAAGGATTGGTTATTAAAGTTTATTAAGCGATTACCTATACATAAGACAGAAACCTAGGCAGCTGTCAAAGTCGGCAGCATGGGTTCCTATTTATTGGCACACACGTATGTGTGCACCGGCGTGCACAGAAACAGAGTGTGAAAGAGAAGGGAAAAACAAAGAACATTCTTCCCCAGCACACGCGCTTCCAAGTATAGACAAAACATCTCTGAAAACATAGACCTATTAATATTAACGGTGTTTTTCTAGGTGGGATTTTGACTAATTTTTGGTTTTCTTTGAATATTCCTATAGTTTTTTATTTTAGTAATTGTAGCTTCTTTTCATACGAGCATAAAAATTATTTTAAAGTAAGGAAGTGATACCAAGATGATGCTTTGGGCGTCTTGCACAGTGCACGGCAGCACAGATCCATCGTCCCCCTCCCCCGGGACTATGTTGAGCGTAGTCTCTGGAACCCAAGCAGGATTTGAAGCCCAGTACCGCATAGTTCCAGGACGCCTGTGCTGGGCAGGCTGCTGCCTCCTGAGAGGAGGAACTAGAGCTTCCTCTCTGGGGGGAAGTGAAGGGGGGTGGGATGGGCATCTCCCCGGCTTGCAGACTGACTTTCAGGGGGGATGTAGCTGCTTTCCCCATGACAGATCTGCAGATTCAGCTCGCTGTGCAGAAACCTCTCTGCCCTCCAGACTGAGAACAGCGATCACTGTTCCAATGGAGGTCTCCATGTTAACTCAACAGACTTGGTAACACCTTGGTGGCCGCGTGGGGCTTTTGACTTGTTTATTTTTTTTAAAGATTTATTTTTTTTATTATAAATATATAAATACACTGTAGCTGTCTTCACATACACCGGGAGAGGGCATCAGATCTCATTACAGATGGCTGTGAGCCACCATGAGGTTGCTGGGAGAGTGGTCGGTGCTCTAACCACCGAGCGATCTCTCCGGCCCTTTTGCCTAGTTTGCAGTCAAGCAGCCATTCGCCAAGCACCTCTCATGTGTGAGCAGCTGGTGCTAGCACTGGGGTTTGGATTGGAGTGAAATGGGCAAAACTTTGTGTCTCAAAAATAGATAAAATAAAAAGGCGAAGACTAAGACTGAGGCTGCTCTTCCCTACTCTGGGAACACCGCAGCGCGGGAGGATCCCCAAAGCCGGGTTCCTGCATCTCCATTGTGATTGGCTCTCCAAAAGCCACGGTCTAAGACGGAGAAATGTAACTGTTTCCAGAGTGGCTCAGCTCAATCCCATTTGTGAGACCACGGAGCCCTGTTCCTTCTATAACATAACTGCTGAACTCCATTCCACCGGAAGCCAGTCTTTAGACTGTGGCATCCGCTGTTTTCCCACTGGCTGGATTTGGAGGAGGAGTTGGCCATGGCCACAGGGCACATATCACAGGGCCTCTTTCTGGTGGGCCTGGCTTTAGGGACGCTATATCTTCTACCCACTCTGGACCTCGGTTGCTAAGGGAGACTCTGACCCTCAGGACATGGGACGCACACAAGTGGGAATGGTGAGAGAGTCCAAAGCAAAGCACCCAGAGGACTAAAAGTGCAAAGCACCCACTTAGTTCTGCTGTTGAGATTAAGTCCCGGTCTAACTCCCTCATCCTTCTTCATGCAGGAGGGGACGGAGGCAGGGATGAGCTTTATAGTTTCCCTTTAGTCTTGTTAGCATCTAGTCTTTGTTGAGGCTCTGAATGCCAATCTTTGCTGATTGTTAAAGACATCAATGGACGCTCACAACTCCTCGGCAGCTGCTACTACCTCTAATAGACATCACCACTGAAGCTCAGAGAGGCCGAGAAATGTGCCCAATGCCAACCAGGAAGTACATATCAGAGCGGGCGTCCGTACCACTGCCTCCCTGATGCCGAGACTTGGGGGCTTCCTCGTAAGCCAGGCTTTCTCCCATGGAAGGCTGTGCGATCTGACATTCCCTCTAAGGTGGACTCTATCCCGGCTCAACAGCCTGCAACTGGGGAAATTTTAATTCCAAGGCTGGCCCTTCCTGGAACTTTCCGGAACTGAGAGGGAGGTTCTCACTGAAGCACAGACCATAGCCCACCTGTGTAGTTTTCTTCATTTCTGCTAATCTCCTCCTCTGGACTTCTGTGTGGTGTTCACCTGGACCTTATGCCCCTGACAGAAAGCACAGCTTGTGTCTGAGGGTTTTTCGTTATTGTTTGTTTTGGGTAACCTAAGGAAAACTTGTCTGGGTGCGAAATCTCTCTTCACAATGGAGAATTTGGATCCTTGGAGCTACTCACATTCTCAAGTGTATCAGATTAAAAGAGAAAATATGACTCAGTTTTACCCTCTTTTGAACAAACACTTAGGAAACGTTCAAGGAGCACGAGTATGTTTTCATTCCTCTGGAGACCTTGGCTATCGAGCTGCCTCCAATCAAGAGTTCATTTCTGTGGGAAACATACACCTGAATTTCAGAACTGGACTCCAACCTAGGCCCAATTCAGAGGGGACCCCTTTACCCAGCCTTTGCTCCTCATTTAAGAGATTTAACAGCTATTTGGGTCATTTGATAAAACCACTAGAAGGAAGCATCCGGGAGGTTTGTGGATTAAAGCCTTAACCCGACTGTGCTGAGAACTGAAGGTGACAGACAGATGGTCCCCACAGAGGAAAAGAGCATTGGCTGGCAAAGGGTGATCAGTACCAGCGCCTTTAAGAATGTGAAAGTGCTCAGAAGTCCCCAATAAGCCTCCAAGAAAGAAGTCAGGACCAGGCAAACGATTCTGCAAAGCAGCAAAACCGCCAGCAGGTGGCGACAGCTTCCTTTGCATTCTCCCAAACCCACTGGCGTACAAACAGGAAGCGAACATTGTTGATTTAAGCGTGATCAACAATGAAGTCTTCTTTTTTTCCTTGTCCCTCCCACCCTCCATCTCTCTGTGGTATCCCCTCCCTAACTTACTAAATTCTCAGCGGGCAGCAACCGGGAAAGCAAGCCAGTACTTCTAAGGGCTAACATTCGCTCACTGCTGTGGAGAGAGAGCCCAGAGGCTGGTAAATTCCTTTCAGTCTCCCGCAGGTCACTGGGGACTCAGGCTTAGTAGCTTCCTCCAACCAGCAGCTCTTAGGTTAATACCTGCAGTAGCAGGTTTGCTTGACCAAAGCCTCTCCAGGAGCTAGGGAAAACAGCTTTTTGGCAAAAGCAAACGGTAGAACTATTAAGTATGAGATAATTGTTAGGGGAAATATGGCCAGCCTTCGAATCTTTTAATATACCTAGCACTTTATCTGTATTGATCTGCTTCTGCTAAAGAGGAAATTCAGAGTTTATCTACCTGTCTGTGCAATCAAGTGTGTAGCTGGACCTATTGTTAAATCACAGAAGCCCCGCTGGGACCCTCCCTCTTCGTTTCTAATTTCCGCACCCATGGCAAACATGAATAATCAGCGGGGTTAATCAGCACTTTATCTCCCAGGTGCTGTGCGTGTCCAATATCCTGAAGTTTGAACGGCAAGCAGACAACAGGAATTCCCAATGCTGGCAGGGAGGATGCTCAATATCAGAGGCCCAATAGAGCAAATCATTTAGAAGTCAGGAGAAGGGACACGAATATCCTGCAGCTATAAGAAGTCATTAGAGTTAGCAAGACGTGACTAGGCAATTTTAAAGGCGATGTGAGTGGCCCATCTGGATGCCAGCTCGAGCAGGGGGAGGGCTCTGTAGAAATTGGTTAAAAGCCTACTTACTCATAAAAAGTTGTCCATCCGGTTTCATCGCTCTTGGTGGCTAGGAGTCCAGTGTTCCCATCATAAGTCATGAGGCCCAGCTCCAGGTTCTGCGTTGACACGGCTTTGAGGCCTCCGTTGGTGCCCACCGTAAGGGTGATGATCTGATTATCAGGCATGAGCAGGTGTCGGGGCATGCCACTGCTGTCCCGGCGGATCTTTAGGGAATTCCCGTTGTTGTCAATCAACTCGGTGACATCATTGTCAGCGCTGTAGGTGAAATTGTATAAGTACTCCCCGGTCACCAGGCTCACGGTGTACTGATGGATACCATCGGCGTTGAACACGTACAGTTCCTGTTCTCCCGGAGACGCAGCCTCATACTGGTTGAACGCGTTAAGAACAGGTTTGTTTTTGCTGACCGCCCTGATCCGGATATTCCCGAGGTCTGCGATGTAGATGGTGCCATCCGGAGCCACAGCTAAGGAGGACGGGGAGTTCAAGATGGCATCCGTGGCGTATGCGTCATCTCCCGAATAGCAGATGCAGTTGACGTCATTTTTGCAGTCACAGTCTGAGGCTGCCCCGGCTAAGAGGCAGATCTCTCCGTTGGTGGTGACCTGGCGTAGGCGGTTGATCTTCTTCTCGTCCGTCTCGGTGATGTAGAGCACCCCGGTGTGAGAAATGGCGATGGCGCTGGCTGACTCCAGAGCAGAGTGGATGGCGAGCTTGCTGAGCGAGTAGTCGATGCCGGGAACCTGGCAGTGCATGGGCCGTCCCGCGATGATGCTGACCTGGTGATTCTCGGTGATCCGCAGGATGACGTTGTTCTCCAGGACGTACAGGGAATTGTCCATGGGGTTGACCGCAAGGTCTGTCGGCCATTCTAGACGGACCTGTACACGACACACACGGCGTTTTAAGAACAGCCTCTAACATGCTGATTTTATCCATCTAGGAGAAGAATACTTAGCTTTTAAAAGGATTTATTTTTATTTTATATGTGTTAACGCTCTTTCTCCACGCACGTGGGAATCTCATGCGTGCCTGATCAGAAAGGGGAAGGCCATTGGATCCCTTGGAACTAGACCTATGGATGGTTGTAACCCTCCACGTGGATGCTGGGACTCGAACCCAAGGTTTCCTCAGGAGCAACAAGCGCCTGCTTGAGGCATTTCTCCAGCACCAACTTAGCCTTTGAGCAACAAACCGTACCAGGAGTGCTCATTCCTGAACCAGCCTGAGCTGGTTGTTTATGATAAGAAGAGGGGAGCCTGTGACAAGCTCTCCCTTCCCTTTGTTCTGTTCTGATCCCTCTTGCCAGCTCTCTCCACAACCCTGCTTCCCAGCTTCTGGCGACTAACCAGGGCTGCAGGCGTCAGTGGGTAGTATAGGTAGACAAATGCATAAGGGAGCAAGGCAATTCGGCCCATAGTCAGCTCTGCAAACCGTGGGTCAGGGAAGGCTGTGTTCATTTAGAGAGGACGCATTTGTCTACATTGGAAAAAGCTGCCCCGTGGCTTGGAAGGTGGCCCTAGCCAAAGAACAAAGAACAGGCTGGCTAACAAACCACACCTTGAGCGTTTGAAAAAGAAAGAAAGAAATGGAAGAAAGAAAGAAAGAAAGAAAGAAAGAAAGAAAGAAAGAGAGGAACAAAACCAGTCAAATACATTCTTCCACTGTGGAATTCGAAATTATTATTATTAATAATAATAATAATTAATAATAATAATAATAATTAATAATAATAATAGAAACCTCAGTAGCAAGTTGTCAGTTCATTGGGAAATTTGGGTTTAAGTTTACGAAGTTGACCAGGGGTTGGAAAGACTCTCACAGGCGGGGTGAACATACGTGCCGCCCTCTTTGAACAAACGCTGTTCGAGGAACCCATGGTCTCTGCTGCTGTAAGAGACCTGACGAAGCACCCTCTTTGGAGGATGATTAAGGGGAGCTGCACCCTAGTAACTACTACACAAAGTGGAGGTTTATATGGTGAAGATGCGATCATTCCAGATTAACAGGGAAGTTCTGATTGACATGTAACACCAAACCACACAGTCTCAAAGAGTGATGGAGACGAGAGGTAATTATATAGCAGTCCCTACCCTGTAATCTGCTACTGTTAGAGTGTATTGCCAGGTTTGCTTCTTAGAGTAGAACTGCCCTCTCTGTTCATATTCTTTCTCTCTCTCTCTCTCTCTCTCTCTCTCTCTCTCTCTCTCTCTCTCTCTCCCTCCCTCTCCCCCTCTCTCTCCCCCTCCTTCTATCCTATCTCCTTTCTATTGCCGTTCTCTCTTTTCTCTTTCTCTTCCCCCTTTTTCCATCCTGTATCTTTTCATATTGTTTTCTAGTTTACCTTGATTCTTCCCCAAAGGCATCCAGAGCCCATGCTCCCAGCTCACATTGGCACATGTGGGAACCGCAGGCCAAGACCTAGGAGTGTGGTTAAGGATGAGAAATAAAGAGAGTCCCACCTGGGCCACGTCCATGCTAGAGTCACAGCTCAGTGGTCGGACAGCTGTGAGGTCATTGGAGCCCAGCAGGGTGGAGATGATTCCATTTTGGTCGACCTTCCGGATCATGGTGGCATCAACAAAATACATAAGCCCGTTCTTGTCTACTGCAATACCTGGGGAAGGAAGCATGGAATGTATTTCTGTTTTTTGTTTTGTTTTTGCTATTTTGGACAGGAGGATGGTTTGTGGAGGAGATGGGGGATGCCCTACTCTGTGCATGATGTGCTTGGACCAGAGACCTTACTGGGTAAGCATCCTCAGAACACTAGCTTTCAGTCCTTTAAAGGCAAACATTTCTCAAGGACGCCATGCTGTGCTGTGCTGCTGTGCCGTGCTGTGCTGTGCACAGTTCTCAGGGTGCTAGCACACCCTGTGATAGCCCAACCAATGATGTCCCCTTGAGCTGGAGAGAAACCAGAGTTGCGAGTGAAATGTGGAAACAGCCCTGACTCTGCTCTCTGGAAGACGAGTTATTACTGAAGTTCATCGCTCTGAAAAATGGTTGGTAGCGTAAAAATGGTTGGTAGCGTACGTATGCATTGCTCAAATACCCTTCACGACTAATTGTGACAATGAGGCTGAGAAACAGTGATGTTTTCAGCCACAAACTCCCAATGCAAAAATGTACCCTCCAGGAAGAATTCCCAATTAAGCCTTGACTCCAATCAGCACTTCAGTGCCCCCAGGGGACACAGAGCCCTCGCATTTCCCTGTCGCAGCAGGACTGATAAGACACAGGCTGCAGCTTCTATTTCTTTCAAGTTTTCATTTCAGCGCCCAAATACAAGGCTTGGCATCCTTAATCCATGCTGCAGGCTGCTTGCACAGTAGCTAAAAAAATGCTAACAAGAATTAGACCCTGAGATGATTACTCCTTAACCCCAAGCATCTTTAGTCCTTTCAAATAGATGCTCATCGATCCCAAGAACTCCCCAGGACAGGAATCATGGAAGTAATACCCATGCTTTTTTCCTTTATTATTTATTTAGTGTGTGTGTATGCATGCGGGAATGTAGATGTTTTTATGTATGCACATGCATGTGGAGGCCAGAAGTTGCTGTTGGTGTGTTCCTCCATTTATTTTTTTTGAGAGAGGGGCTCTTATTAAACCTGGAACCTGCCAATTGGATGTGATCAGGGATATCCCGTCTCTGCAGTAGGAAATTACAGGTGTGCCCAGTGCACCTGATCCTTCTTACTTCCATTTTTAATGTAGATGAAAGGAAGAAAGGAAGAAAGAAAGATGTAAATGCTGGGGAAAAGAACACTTTACTCAATGAGACATCTATCCAGTTCTCCTCCAACTCATATTCCCTCTCTCTCTCTCTCTCTCTCTCTCTCTCTCTCTCTCTCTCTCTCTCTCTCTCTCTCCTCATCTCCCCTCTCTGAAGCTCATGGACAATTTGATTAGAGTTTAAAAGAAAAATACCCAAGGCAGGTAAGTTGTAAATCTCAGCATCTGCCTGGAGGAGGAAGATGAGAACAGGAAGAAGCCGTGCTATGTAAATTAAGGCAGCCTGGAGGCCACCCACAGGGTAGATTAGCAGGCACTTGGCAGGGAGGGGAGCTTTAGACAAAATGTGAAAAAGCCCAAAGTATCAAATAGTCACTTAGGCTCCTGCCAGCTTCTGGAAGAAAAAGACAGGAGACAAGACACAGGCAGTTACGTTTTTTCTGAGTCAGGGCTCAGAAAGGCCAGCAGACTCAACAGAACCCCCTGGTGGCTTGTAGTGACTGCGCCAGGGGCTGGGAATTCCTGGAATTCTGGGAAAGGAAAGTGCAGGATATCATTAAAGGGCTAATTATTCCTCTTGTCCCCTTTACTGTGGTTCTTCCTGTGGGAGAGTCCCTTGGCCAGGAGTTCGGCTAGACCAACCGGATTAACCCAAGGAGGAAGACACATGGATCTTTCTAGAGCAGAGATTCTCAACTTGTGGGTCACGGCCCCTTTCCAGGGGTAGGAGTTCCAATGACCCTTTTACAGGGGTCACTTTTAGACTATCAGAAAACATAGATATTTACATTATGATTTGTAACAGTAGCAAAATTACAGTTGCGAAGTAGCAACAAAAATAATTTTATGGTGTGTGTGTGGGGGGGCTCACCACAACAGGAGGAACTGTATTAAAGGGTCACAGCAGTAGGAAGGTTGAGAACCATTGAGCTAGAGGTAAATTGAATTCTTTTACCTAAGAGGAAAAACGCTTTACCTCCCTGGGTACCGGGCCCCTCTATTCTTAATTGCTACAGTTTCCTTGGGTATTTGCAACATGACAGACACTATTGGATACATCCAAGTCTGGCAAGGCCTGTTGGAAGGCCCTGGGCTCTGCTGTTTCTTTCTTTCTTTCTTTTTTTTTTTTTTTTTGGTTCTTTTTTTTCCGGAGCTGGGGACTGAACCCAGGGCCTTGCGCTTCCTAGGCAAGCGCTCTACCACTGAGCTAAATCCCCAACCCCAGCTCTGCTGTTTCTTTAGCCCCCACAGCTGCCTCTCTGACAGGTGGAGCTTCTGGTCCTCTGTGACTAGCAGCTGTCACAGAGTCCAGGTGCAGACTACCACGTTTCTATAAGTGGTTTATGTGGGCGGTAAAGTTTACTTTAAGAAATAAGCTTAAAAAGCACCCACCCATACCCAGAAGCCTCAACAATAAATGATCTTAGGAAAAAGGGATTTGCTCAGCTTGCAGCAGGCTCTGTCAGGGGCCTTTACCTCTAGGGCTCATCAGGGTGGCATCCACAGCCTTCCCGCCATCCCCACAGCGGGCTTCATCAAAGGGTAGACATTGTTCGCCAGTCCCGGCCACAACTTCCGAATTCCCAGCCAGGTCTTTGGCTCCGCTTAGAGACTTGACTCGGTAGATCCGGCGACTGTTGGTGTCAGAGACATAGAGCGAGCCAGTCACAGGGTCCACAGCCAAGTAGTACTTGTGTCCTGGGCTGTTGCTTTAGGGGAAGCACAAAGAGAAAAGAAGGAACTACTATGCAGCTGGTCTCTTGGGTCTGAGGTGACTCTTACCTTCTTAGCCTCTTTACATTTTAGTGACTTAGTGACGCCCTGAGATACATTTCAACACATCATGGCTTCCAGATACTCATGACTAGGCTTAAGCTTCTCATACTATTCTGGGATCCAAGGACTCCCATCAGAGTAACATAATTTTGCTGCATTTAACTGGCACAAAAGACCCCTTCCAAGCATAGCTACTTGATGCCAGCTTCCTATATTTCCCTTGGGCTCAGTGTCCTGTCTCATTGGATTTAGGAACCCAATCCCATGACAATGTTCTCTTCTTCATCTATGCTTCCACAAGACCTCCAAGGTCATGAACCCCAGAGCAACTCGGAGTTTTCTAGGCTTACAATGACCAGCTCCCCAGAACCATGGCTGAGCCTTGGCCTCAGAGCTGATTGTCTCCTATCGTCTGTGCAAATGAAACTGGCATTTAGTGCAAGGTTAGCTTGTCGTCATGTCCGGCATTTGTACTTGATCCTGGCCAAACCAGCAGCCAGCATCTGAATTACCAGTGCAGGAGATGTCTTTTTTTTTTTTTTTTTTTTTTCAAGTGCTGAGTTAACACCCAGACCTCAGGTGTGAGTCCCGAGGCTCCCTGGGTATTAATCCCCTATGTGTGTGAAGTAGATCAGGAGGTTCTGGGCCCCAGGGGTTGCATATTTTCTCTGCCATGCCTCTCAGTGTCCTCTGTGAGCCTAGCCAGAATGGAGCAAGACTGGAGAACTGGCTCAGGATGAAGACACGGGAAATGTAGTACTCAAACCTAGCTGGGGACCTCGGGTGAATGTTTTGGCAGCAGCCTTCTTACGTGGGGCATGGCAACATCAAATCTGATCTTTGCTAATGGTCCTTCTGGCTCAAAAGCTTATAGCTCTCCCCTTGTAGTGTCATCTCATGGGGGCTGGGACCAGAGAGAGTGCTTACAGCACTCCAATGCTGGTTATTACCCCCATCTCCTGAGGGGGTGGGGAGTGGCAGGTGCTGCTTTCTGACCCAGTGGGTGGGTTCCATGTACCTAGACCGAGTGAAGGCCTTTTTGTCCTGGAATGATGGGAGAAGAGGGGTTGAAGAGGTGAAGGGAGAGTTTCGTGATGGCAGTCTGTGTCAGGTGCGTTTGTCCCGTGGACATTAGCTGGTAAATTACTAATTAAAATGCTATCATTTGGGTTCTTGCCTGACTTAAGGAAAAAAAAGGTTAGGAAGCTATTTTTAGGAACTATTGGTGCATTGAGGCCATCTTTAATTCCTGCTATTAGGACTGGTAATTGAACTGGAAGTCAAGGTCTTTTGAAAGAGTGGGCTTCTCTGGGTCTTTTTCTTTCCTCTCCCTCTCTCTTTGTTTTCTGCCCCTCCCCACTCTTTCTGGCCGAGTCATTAGAGGATATCTATATATGCAAAACAAATTAGGGCAGAAAGGGAAAAAATCCATGCCATTTTTTAATTAGATGCTGCACCCTCTTACTAAATGAACGGTAGCTGGCATGATCCTCTGGAAGATCAAGCACTGCACATCTGTGCCTATGTATGAGCAAGATAATTAATTCTGGACTTTCTAGGGAACCCGATCTGAGGAGGCTTTTCCAAATCTCTGGCATAGGAGCTGACAGGTGGGGTTAGCTGTTGCTCTGGGAGACCATTCTTCGGGTAGTCTTTCTCACTGTGATTCTCAGAGAACAGCTCAGGAACAATGGAAGGCCAGTCTCCATATTGGGGGCTTCGGTGAGGAGCAGACATGGTTGGCCTGTGGGTTTCCAGGAAGAGGGAGTCTTTGGGGGGCATTTCTACTCTTTGGGAAAAATATGCTGAATAGGAGTATCTATCACCAGCCAATTTTGGGGGAGGGTGGGGTTCAAGATTAAAGAGGTAGAGATTTTTTTTTCCTTTCCCTACAAATGGCCATCCCTTTGTGCAGAATGATACCAGGCAACTTGATTCTATTCTTTTGTTCAGTTCTGACCCATTGTCACAAAGGGCATCATCATGGTCACGGTTGGCGGTTTTTTTTTCATGGGGTGGAGACAGCCTTCGTGAGGTTGCCCGTCTCCTTTCCTCCGAGAAGAGCGAGTATCTTTTCTATCTGAGCACTCGTGCTGCGGCTACCTCACTGCAGGGCTCATGTGCATGTGCATACATACGTGTTGCGCGTTTGACATGTGAATTCTACCAATGTCACTTCAAAGAACCTTGAATTGGCCCCTCGACAGAGGCCCTTTAGGCCAAAATTACTTGGTCTATATCTTTCATATCACTCAAGGTTGATTTCACTTCATAATAATTCTCAGTGTACCTAACTGTTGGATTCACTGTGACCAGCAGATTGGCAATTAACTGGCGTGTGTGTGTGTGTGTGTGTGTGTGTGTGTGTGTGTGTGTGGTGTGGTGTGGTGTTTAAATGACCACATATCTAGGGGAAAATCATTAATGAGTTGAAAATGAGTTTTTGACCCGTTTCCAGTTCATTAAAGCTTTTGTGAACCCAGTCCAGCATTTACAAAAGCCCGAAGTTTGCCTCAACTGTTTAGCCCAATTATGGACCACACTGAGCATCCGGACAGAGGTTCACCGAGGGTTCATTATCATGCTCTCACATCTCCCAGAAATTCTAATTACTGTCAGCTTATTTGGTTGCTTTTTGACTGCATTTCATAATTGCAAAAGCTTATCATATGCACAACACACAATTAGCACGTAAAAAAAGTTACTGTATTTGGTACATAAAAATATACAACATTACACAAGAAACACAAAACAAGAAAGCAAACACAAGGAACAAACGAACCATAGCAAATTATATGGGAAAGAGTTCTTCGTCTTACCTATGTTTAAACTCTTTATTTCTTTATAGAAAGAAAACAGAAGGAAAAAAGAACAAACAGTTAGCTGAGGAATTGATGATAACGCAAACAACATTTTTTTTCTTTTCTTTGTTTCTTGTATAAAAGACCGCCCCCCCTCCAAGCAATCTTTTCTTTTTCTTTTTCTTTTTCTTTTCTAACTGACAGTTTCTGGCTCAATTACTTGGGAAGAATCCCTAGGTTTAGACTCCTCCTGGCCACTGGGGAATGTGCACAAAAGAATGCTTGGAGTCTCTGACAGGCCAGGTGGCTGTCATGGGACACAGGTGGCAACAGGTGAGACAGGACTTCTGGCTGATGAAGTGATGGCAGATGGGTTGCGTCTAGGGGGGTGGGGGTGGGGGGAAGACACCTGTTGAGTAGGAATGGCTTCTGTGAGTGTGGTGGTGGAAGGAGTCGGAAGCCAAATTCAAGTTCAGCTGTCAAGAACTCTGTGATTGATTTGTAATGTCTGGGTGTGGAATCCTGGGCATGGCAGGCGTATAGGTGTTTGTGTGCTGTTGATTGCTATTGATGTACTAAGGGTAGAGTCAGGACCATCCCAAAGAGAGAATCCCAGCTCACTCTGACTGCAGCATGGCCAAGTCTTTGCCCACTTCTGACTCAAAAAAACCTCTTTCCCCTCTTGCCCGTGACTCCTTGCCCTCCTCCATTTCAATTGGCTGAGCTGCACACCCTGCAACTCAGATTCATTCTTTCTCGCTGTAGCAGTCGTTATGTGGCCATTCATAAAATTCACAGGCAATAGTATCTTCTTGTTTTTGGAGCCAAAGACTCCAGTTAGCACACCACTTAGGAGAGTTAGGAAAAAAAAAGGTTTGTTACTCTTTTTCCTTAAAGAACAAAAAGACATTTCCATTTCAGTAGGAAAGTGGCTGAAATGTAGCATTAGGGAAGAAGGGAAGTAAGTGTCTCAAGAAAGGAAATCCACTCCCAGTTCCCGAGGCTTCTAGGGCCAGGTAGAATTCTCTTTCCTTCCAGTTGAGAGACAAGGCATGGGGACAGGACAAAGAGAGTTAGATGCCCTGATTCCTGAGGTGCAGCTCAGGTCTCTGCCCGGGGGCATCATTAGTGGGAGGTTTGCACAGAGATTACACTTTTATATTTTATTCTAACATGTTAGTTTTTTGCAGAAAAAAAAGTTAATTAAATGATGCTGATAACTCCTGAGCTCTGACTGACATTGTGCAATTTAAGATTCAGTCTGTAAAGCCTGGTGTGTCAGGGTGGCAGCCGGGAATTCTCTCGTCTATTTTATATTGCTTAATGAAAGTGAAATGCTATCTGCCACCAGTGGTAGACACATTTGCCTCTTAATTATTGCAATATCAATTTCATTTTTTTTTAAACTCGAGATTTTGTGAGAAGACTGGATGGGATTTGGGTCTGCAGTTCTGACCTACTTCTTCTCTAAGACCATCTGCTTTACTATAATATCAGTGTTGGGGGAAGAGGGTAGGAGGGGAAGGGGATAAAGGCATAGGAAGATCGTGTGGATATGAGCTTTGGATAAAGGTCAAAGTCGCTGCTCTTCCAGTCCAGGGCGGGCGACAAGCCCAAATAACACCATCCTTTAGTCGGTCCATGCAAATGAATACAGATGCCCTACTTCTGAGGGCATCTAAGACTTAGTGTGCACACCCTTAACCACACAGACCCTTCGGGCACAGCCTTTGAGGGAAAAGTTGTGTCTCAAATTTAAGAAGCTGAGATGGATTAGCACTTCACACTGCAAAGTCTCAAGAGTCCTCTGCGAAGGCTCCGGGGTCTTTCCCAGAAGGCTCCGGGGTCTATCCCAGCCTCCTCAGCTCATCACCCAGAGCTGTCGTCACCCCGTCTTATGATGTGTGTGTGTGTGTGTGTGTGTGTGTGTGTGTGTGCGTACTCGTGCTTGTTTTTTCCACTCCTTTGAGAACAGGGTAAGTCTCAAACATTTCTGCATTGCTGATACTTCAGAAAGAATAAGGGCTGGGAAAATAGGTCTTTCTGAGTGCAGGGAGCATGGAATGAGGTTACCTCCCTTTGTCATGGGCGAGCTGCGTCCCCCCCCCCCCCCATGTTCTGCTCAGAAGACTGAAGCTATAGGCAGCTGAGATCACCGTGAACCTTTCCATTCCTGCACACGCTGTGTCCTCTCTTTTCCCCTTCAAGTAGAGTGCAGTTGGGTTGGACATAGTTTTATCGCTGCTGCTCTAAGCACAGGGACATTAATTCGGGATACATTTAGTTGAATTTTAGAGGGATGTGCTTAGGTGGTGTGTAGTACCTTCGGCATCTAGCTAAGTTATTGCAAGCCGTTCTGTCGTAAGAATGGCTTTTGGGAACGCTTCTGCCCTACCGCGTTGATTCATGTAGCATCTTTGTAGGGCATGTGAGAGCCACTGCAGAATTCATCCTTCATGGTTTTTATGTACATCGGTGACAAAATGATTAATGAGCACCAGTTCAAAGAGCAGTATAAGAAACTGTGAAAGGCCCAGAAATACCACAAAGGAAACTTGATAGAGGTTCCTCTAAATTGAATACTTCTCACAACTTACATGTTACCAACATGCACATGGAAGCAAGTTTTCTACTTTATCAATAACCTGAAACCAATTTTGATCAGTTATACGGGAGGAAAGACATATCACGTCTGTTCTTAATATAGATAACAAAATCAGAAGGTAACTTGTCTCCTAAAAAAAAAAAAAATCAAAGAGCTGGGTGTGGTGGCCCTAGGGAGGTAGAGACTGAAGGATCAGGAGTTCTTGGCCATCTTTGTCTAAACAGCAGCAAGTTCAAGGGCAGCCTGGGCTATGAGATGCTGTTTCAAAAAAAAAAAAAAAAAAAACCAAAAAAACAACAAAAAAAATAAAACAAAACCCCAAACAACAACAAAATCCCCAGACAAAACAAATGAAAAACAACAACAAAAGTAGCCAAAGATAATCAAAAGGATGTGGAAAAATATCAATCTATCGCATTGTTTAATTTTTTCATTTCCTCTTGTCCAAGTACTAACTATGCCTGACCTTCCTGAGCCTCCAAGTCCAGATGAGATTTGGGCAGTCAGGGTAGTAAGTACAGTGGGAGACTCTCTTTCTCTTAATTAAATTTATTATTTAGTTATCATCATTAGTATTGTGTGTGTGCGTGTGTACGCATGATGTGTATCTTGTGTGTATAATGTGTGTGAGTGCAGGCACGCACATGTCACAGAATGCTTGTGTAAAGGGGGGAATGGACGACTTTTGGAGTTGAGGCTATCCTTCCACTGTGGGTTCTGTGCAATGAAACTCGGGCCGTTGGTCTTGTGGGGCAGGCCCTTTAATCCACACCTTACCCGAAGTCATTTTTCATTTTCAATTCATAATTTGCTTATCTCCTTTCTGAGAGGGAACTCCTAAAATGGCAGCATTAGCTTTCAGCCCCGTGAGCCTAGATCTGTCCTTGATCAAAGGGCTTTGTGGAGACAGAGCCAGGGGGTTAGCCGGAATTGTTTGGAGACAGGGTGCTCACTGCTCACTTGGGGACTTTGTTCTTTTCCTGACACTCTCATCTTCACGGCTGACAGGAGGGAGGCTGCCACCTTCTCTGGCTGCCATCACAATATCTACCCTCATACTCAGTGGGATGACCCTTGCTTAACTCTAGGGTCAAGCTTGTCTCTGGAGATTCTGACTTCCAATGTCAATTGCTTTTGCCACTCCCTCTTCCCATAGGCTTCCACTTTTGTCCAAATCTCTGCCTCTTCCAGCACTGAAACGTCCTAGCTGGACAATTCTGCCCTAGTACGATTCTGAGGAGGGTCCACCCAAAAACATGGGAAGAATGTCTGCACGGAGGGTGATCCCCACCCAGGAAACATTGTCACTTTTATGTGGAAAGTGGAAAATAATTCCAAACAGTAGAGGAGGTGTAGTCGGTAACTGTTAAAAGAAGTCATACCAAGAGACTTTAGAGAGATGCTGTCCCAGTGTTGCTTGCCACACTGTGTCGTCTAGTTCTAGGTATTCACAAAGTGGCGAGCGAAGGATTTGTCTTTGAGAGAAATTCACCCCAAGATGTCAGTGGTTGAGGAATTTACTCCATTTTAGGTTTTCCATGAACCAGGTAGAGAGAGGGGGGTGATAATTACAGGAAGGAAAAACCTCTCCTAAAGGTGGGATATTAGGGGTATCCAGGGAAGTGGGTGTTGAAAATGCTCTAAGTCAAAAGGCTCAGGTGATAACCACTGTTCTCTCCAGCATTAGAAGCTTCCGGAGTGCGGGAGCCCCCTGGCCTGCATGCTTTGTATAGGCAGATGCAGAGGAAGGCCCAGCGAGGACCATGATATCACTTCACTAGCATCTTGATTCAAGGTGGGTGAGTAAGGTAGGGTTAGGTGCTGACTCCAAAAAGGAATCACTCAGCTGCCAAGCCACAAAGGAGAATAGACACACACAGGCAAGATAGGTCTCTCCCTCCCTCTCCCCTCTCCCCCGCACCCCCTGCCGGTGACTGTTTTGAAGAGAGGGGATTGACAACCCTTTGTTTTCAGGCTTGTAGTGGGAAGAAAGGAAGAATCAAGTCAGTGTTCTTGTAAAAGCTTAACTTCTAATCGGCTCTGGGTTCCTGGCTGATGAAAGCCAGGACAGAGTTTGAAGACAGTTAAAGAGAATGGGGGCGGGGGGGGGGATAAAAAAATCACACAGCTGTCTAGGGAAAGTGGGAAGGAGAGCCCTCAAGCTGGCCTCGATGCTACCACATAGGCTTGCTATGTTTTCCTTTGATTGGGCCATAGACTTTCACCATGGGTATTGAGGTCTCTACAGTTTGAGAGATACGGAATCAAAAGCCAAGTCCAACAATGGTAATGACTAGCTCTTGAATTCAAGTACCCATCTTGAACACCCAGGTCTGGCTGGACACTGCTCTGGGCATGAGAGGGCAAAGATGACCAAGGAGTCTGCTGTATAGTATACACACTCAAGCCCAAAGAGCCACACAGAGACAACCAGACAAGGTATCGAGTAGTGTTCCCTCTAGTGGAAAACCAGAATGATACACTTTTCGGGGGGGGGGGGAGGAGAAGTTTCTTCTAGGAAGAGGGGGCCATGAGAACAGAACCAATAGGTAGACAGGAAGAGGTTGTCCAGGTTGGATGGATATGTTGAGTTGAGAAAGCCATATGGATGAAGATTTGGAAGTGGGCTGTACAGGTCAAGTCCCATTTGCTTTGGGCAGGAAGAGCCCTCACAGAGGGGGAGGTACATGGAGGGTATCAAGTGGCCCTTTGAATAATCCAGTCCTGGAAAGCACAATGCAACCACCATCTTCCTCCACAGCTCCCACTGCCTACAGCACACCTAAGGGGATGGCTTCCCTGGACTAAAAAGACCAGCAACAACAGCAGCAAACCAGGCCCAGGAGGGAGACTTTTCTGGGAAGGTCTGGAGCAAGAACTGTTGTAATAGTCCACAGTCCCTTCAGTGTGCCTCCATCTTGCTCTCTCTCTCTTTGCTTAGCTACCTGGTCCTCTGGCCTCTTGTCCTTCACGGCCTCGTGCTCTGTTTCCCTAATGGTTCCTTTAGCTCTTCAGCTCAGCATGAAGTACATTTTCTTCTCCAGGTGCTCACCCTTACCCTCAGCAGGGTATTTCTTGAGCCCACGTTTCATTTCTCCTGTCCTCAGAGAGGTACATGAGCGCCTAACACTAACGCTCATTATCTCTGGGTGCAACTGGTGTGTCTCCAGGAATGGTGATTCCATACCTACATATATATATGCATACATACATGTACATATGTATGTATATAAATATACCCCTTATGTGTGTATACACATGCATAAGTATATATGTATATATTTACACCTTACAGTACCTGGCAGAGTTTTGACTTCTGAGAATATTTAGTGATAGCTGCTGGTGGCCAGGTCACTAATGTCTTTCTCAGCGGGGGCTGTGAGGGCACTGATTGCCAACTTGATTGGACTGAGAAGTGCCTAAGAGATTAGCGAAGCACTCCTCTTGATGTGTCATGAAGGTGTCCCCAGAGATGATTATGTCACAAGGATTCTGACCTAATGAATTGCTAGATTTGATGGATTTAAAAACAAAACAAAACGAAACAAAACAGAATAGACTACAGGGCACAGGGCGGTGGTGGCACCATGGAAGGTGGGGCCCCAGTTGGAGAAAGCTGATTCCTGGGGCTGTGCTTGAAGGCTACCTTGCCCTGGCCCCTCCTGTGGTTCTGCTTGGCTTCCTGTCTGGCATGGTGTGGACTTCCTGTCTGCCATGATATAAACTTCCTGTCTGCCGTGGTGTAAACTGTTCGGGCATATCCTTCCTGCCAAGCTAGACTGAGGGCTCTGAGACCTTGAGCCAGACAGATCTTGTTCTGTCAGGTCCTCTGTTCACATTCAGTGTGAGCATAGCCTGTGGCTTCTGCATCTTTTCACAAGGTGGCTGAGTACCACAAGTCACAGGGCGGTCCAGGCCCAAATCATAGGGCGAGCTTTCTCTCCCCTCCCTCCTCTCTCTTCCTCCCCTCTCTCCCTTTCTTCATTCTTTACATATCACCCATTAGGTTTAACTGGGAGGTACATCCCCACGGGGACATTTCCATATCCCTTCAGAACTGTCCAGGCACCATGACCCAAGTCGTGGACCGAGGACATAGCCTCCCTGTGAATTTTCTCCCCTTCACCCCAGCATTCTTATACTCCATTTCCCACACACTGGCTGGAACCATCTAAAAAAAAAATGGCAGTCAGATCATACACCAGCTACTTCTACCCTCTGCTTCAACCTCTGGCGGCTGCCCACTGCAAAAGAAATGCAATTTTCACTTGTCTACGTGCAAGCAGACACTTGATCCTGAGTGTCGGTCACTTCCTTACCTCTCTGGGCTCCTGAAGCTCTGCTGAGCTCACCAGCCCCTAGTCTATGGATTCTTTCAATTAGCCAGGTTACTGGCGGGACAGAGACCTTTTCTGTACCTGGAATGCTTTCTCTCAAATGTCCTATAGCTAAGGCCACCATTCAGGGCCCAGCTCAAATTTATTTTGTGGGTTTTTTTTTAAAGCCCTCTTATTGCCCCTGTTCACCGTGGTCCCTATGTCTTGCTCTGTTGGATCTTCCTCAAAGCATTCATGTCTATTTGAAATTCTTTTTCCCTCTTTTCCATATGATTCGACTGGAAGCCTCCTATTGGATCACCAACATGACACGGGGACATGGTGTCCATTCGACAGATATTTGCTGAATAATCCCCTCCCCCTCGTTTACTCATTTGCATCTTTCTCCCTCTCTGTACACATCCTCCTCTGGCTGAGGGTCTGGAGACAGCCCACACTGGAGGGCATCTCGAGAGCATTTAGGCGCCTCTGTTTGCCTAACACAGAGAGAATATTAGTCTTCAGACTTAGTAGCAAGCAATGGCCAGGAGGAATCTTCCAGGATGGTAAGCCATGACCTAGTTAGGCCAGGTGCCCGTTGTGCTAAATTTCATTCTAGAAAGTACAAATAGAACCACTGGGTTTACTAAGGGGCAGCACCCGGAGGGGCTTGGCGAGACATTCAGAACGAGGAAAGGAGCATTAGTGGTCTTCACACTTTGATGTGTGTTTGAGACTGCAAATGAGCTTTTAAAAACTAAAGACACTGGGCTACTTTCTGGGCTGAAGGCCTATCTGCTACCCTTGTTTGCGGCCAAGTTGCTGAAAAACTGCACCAAGATGGTATTTAATAGATAATCAAAACATTTTTCCCGCTCTGAGAACCCCAAATTCAGCCATCTTTCACCCAGAGAAACCCGAGAGCAACAGGGGGAATCTAGAGAACAGAAGTTTTCTGGTGTGGCCATTTACCGTAACTCCAAGATACTGGTCACGTTTCGAGAAGGGAAGATGCGCCGGATATAATTGAAGTCACCGACAAAGAGGCTCCCATCGATCCCCACAGCCAGGGCCACGGGGGCCAACAGTTTGTTGCCTTCAGCAAGGCCATTGCAGCTGGGACAGGAGATGCTTCTGCGGCGACCGTTACCCATGATGCTGGTGATGATGGCGGGCTGCTGGGTCAGGAACTGGTTCTCCCCTGTGCCTTTGTGTAGTATTCCTGGAGAGGGAGGCAGGGCGGGGAGGGGGATCATACAACCCTGTGGTGAGAACATTTGGCCTGACCTACTAGAATGGGTGGGAAGTGATGGGGAGCAAAGGAAACAACTGTCTCCTTTGGGAGGTCCTTGTAATGTAGAGGGAACAGCTATGAGAGACCCACTCCTGAAGCTTTGAAGTGGATAGGATACTAACTGGAGAGGTAACAGAAGAGAAAAACAAAAACAAACCCCCAAACCAACGAGGTACAAAGAGGCCGGTAAATTGAGACTGATTTCTAAAGGGTCAAATGGGGAAATCTATGAATCTGGTAGGTATTTGGTAAAATTTAAAAAAAAAAATGCCAGAGAAAAGGGCTGCCGTTTAAATATCAATGCTAGAGAGTCCAAAGCAGGGATCCCCTTTATTCATGAATGTTTCATTGTGCCATGGTTGGAACCCAGGACTCTGCATGTCAGATGAACGCCACCCACCAAGCACTTTCCCTGGTCCCTAACGTACCGCTTTTCACATTGAGGGTGTGGTGCTTATCCAGGGACCAGCCACCAAGGTTGGAAGGGTCCAGCTCGAATCCTTGAAGTAGGGCTGTCCTTTTTTCCCACAGGATGAGACTGGGGCAGGTCTCATATTCAAATCCAACAGACACTGTAAGACAAAGGGTTTGGGGGGAAAGAGGTGAATGAATGATTACTCCAGAGCTCCTTAGCAAGAAAGAGAATCGCATGTTAACAGTGACACCTGTTCCCCACATTTCAAGAGGTGGCTGACAGCTTTGTCCCCAGGATTCCATTCAATGGAATCCAGATTTTGAGTTCAATTTAACTTTGAAACTTTATGTAGGGGACATGGGAAGGCTTTTCTGATGACCCCTTGACTTTCAAAATGATCCCAGAGACATGGGAGAAGGGTCATTTCCAAACTTAATACCGCACACGTTTTCTTAGATATGGGTGGAAGGGTAGGAGGCAGTTTGTCTCATATTGTCTCTTATTAGGAGAAAGGCCTTTGGAAGCCTAGTTGCTCTTTGATAAGGAGATTATAGGGGCGGCAGTATGCAAGGAAAGGTACTTAGCACTACCTGGTCTTTAGTGTCTGCAGGTTCAGTATCTAGGAATCCAACCAAAGCCATACAGGTGGAAAAGATTTAGGGAAATATATGAATTGCGTCTGGACTGAACATATCCAAGCATTGTTTTCCTGTGGTATCATTTCCTAAACAGTAGACATTAAAAACTGGGTGGTAGTGGTGCACACCTTTAATCCCAGCACTTGGGAGGCAGAGGCAGGGTGGACCTCTGGGTTCGAGGCCAGCCTGGTTTATAGATCAAGTTCCAGGAAAGCCAGGGCTACATAGAGAAACACAGTCTTGACAAATCCTAAAGCCAAACTTATATCAAGACCAAAACCCAAACTCAATATACGTTATAAAAATTATCACAGGCTGGAAAAGTTGGGTTAGAGGTTAAGAGCACTGGCAGCTCTTCCAGAGGTCCTGAGTTCAATTACCAGCACTCACATGGTGGTTCATGACCATCTATAAAATTTATTCAGGGTTGATTTAAAGAATATGGGAGGATGCATGAAGGTTATATACAAAATGCTATGCCATCCCATACAAGGAACCTGAGCATCCAGGGACTGGTCTCCAAAGGGATTGTGGGGAATGACTGTGCACTCCCAATTCTAGAAAATACCAAGTGTGGCTAGAACTCATAGAGTATACCTTGCTAGTTACACTCAGTGAGTGTCAGACCCTAAAGCCTTGTGTGTAAAAGTCTTGCATTTGTCACTTGGACAAATGGAACATGGAAGGAGGAAAGAAAGGTTCATCAACCCTTGGTTCTAGCTACGTGTTCATGTGGTAAGCAAGGGCTCAGTTTCTCAGAGAGTTGTGCTGGTAGAGATGAGAGCAAACATCTTTAATTGGAAGGCTGCTCTGGAAATCTGAGGCATTGTTATATAGCGGTTCCTAGTACATTAAACTCTTAACTATGTGTGTCACCTTCGGGGATTCTCTGCAGCTTTTGAAAAATTCTGAGATACGCAAATGCAAATGTCGATATGAATGGAGGATACATTTTTATCTCAACAACAAACAAAGTGACACATGCATCCCGGTGCACAGCAAGGCTTGTCCTCTCAGACTGCCAACCATGACTATCCCAGGAGTCAGAGATTGCAGATGTCCATCTTATGACACAATGTTTATCTTTCTTTCTTTATCTTATGATACACTGTTTCTAACTGTAAAGAAACAGGGCTTGTTGAAGATATGGGAGCAAGAAATGACCATGATGAGATCAGGTCACATAAAGATACTAGATAGCAAATAAAGAAGGAATCACCATCTATGAGGGTCATGTCAAAGCATTTGGGAGTTAGCTTAGAGAGACTCTTAGTGACCAATGACAGGACTTTCTGACCATTAACAATCATAATGACTTCAATGGGTTGAAATATACTAGATATATTTCAGCATATGAGTTCGTAGTGGTATTTAAGAAAACATTCATCTGCTACCCTTGTAGGATAAGCCAACTCATTATGCTGAAAAAAAAAAACAACCCAGTAAATATGGGAGAGAATCACGTATTTGTCCTTTCTTTCTTGTGTGAACTGGAGCTCAAATAGCCAAGTAGTTAATGAGAAGCCACCTCTGTATGAATGTGTTCCAGCTAATAGTTGAAGACTCAGTGACAGACTGAAAATATCATTCTGTAATCCTTGGTGACCTGAAATAGATAGAGACTGAGCTACCATGCCTGCCAAAGTCTGAAGAGACACCACCCCCACCAGGCTCCTCTTGGTAGACCGGTACAATGCCCTTCCAGTAGTACTTCCCAAACCAAACACCAAACCTGGGCCGGAGAAAGACTCAAGACGCAGCTATCCATCTGCAGGGAGCTAAACAACCAGCCACCAGCACACAAGCAGCCAGCGGATTTGACTAGAGATGCTATGGGCAAACAACCTGGTTTCCTCAACAATTAAATTATAAGGTAAAACCGAGAGGTCGGATTAACTTAAAGAGAGAGACATAGAACGTGATATTAATTAAAATCACTTTTGCACTTAAAAATCTATGAGTTTGTGTGTATACATGAGTGTGCAGTGCATGCTTTGCGTGCACGCTTTTACTACTGTGTTCATGTGGGGGGGGGCAGAAGACGGAGAGAGTACAAAATGCTCGCTCTAAGTCACCAGTCAGCTCTCTACAAGTAGGAAAAAGCTAGGCAGATAACAACTCACAGACCCTACTCTCGTAACCGAGGGACCTTCCTCTGGGGTCCACCTTTCCTGAGGGTAAACAGCCCCAAAAGGCAATGCCTAGAAACAAATAATGCAGCTCTCAGATCTTCTCAAGCCCCAATGGCTTCCTCTCAGGGTACATTCACTGCTGTCTGCGAGCACTCTCTCTCTGCATCATGAACCAGCCCCTGCCCACCTCTCAACATTTATGTACGTTGACCACCGTATTCTAGCCGCTGCCTCCCCTGGCTCTTCTGGTGTGCCCTTTTTCTGATTCTCACACAGTTCCTGTTGGTTTCTCAAGCTTTCAATTAAACACCATGTCCCTGAGTGGCTTCCCCTGACTGTTTCTGCACAGCTGTCCCTTCTCTCAGTATGCACCATTTATTTTTATTTTCCTCATGACTAGCGTATATCATGGAAACTATCCTGTTTCCTGATCTAGTCGGTCTTTCTTACCTCAGTCTTCTCCTGGAACATAAGGCCCCTGGAAGAGAGATCTTGTCTACCTTATGGATGGTAGTGTCTTAATTTACTAGAACTGTGAGTGCTTGGACTATATAGACACACAACTAAAGCCACGAATGAAAAGTGACTGGAATCAACACGTACCAACAGCATCCGATAGGCCATAAACCCTTTGGCCATAAGCGTCTGTCTTGTCCCAGATGAATGTGTAGGCCAGGTTGGGAGAAGCCTGGAACGACTTCTGGAAGAGATGCCCCTCCACGGCAACCATCAAGTGAACCCGGATGAGGTTCAAGGGCACCGTGGACTGGGTCATGGTGATCTTCAGCAGTGACTTGTACCCTGCTGTTCTGGAGCTGAGGTAACGGAGCTTCACGTTGGTGCCAGGGAGCTCGATCTCCTCATGAAGAACCTGGAGGGGAAACGCATGGTTGATCTATTACGTCAAACACACCCCGGCAGGCGAGCTGTTTGCAAGCCAGCGCTTCCGTGAGCTGCCTCCCTCTCTGAAGTATCACCTTGTATGTGGGCACACGAACGGCTACTTGTGGCTGAGAGAGAAGAAAAGAAAACCAACCCAGACTTCATCCTACGCCATGGAGTGAAGGGACTGAGGTTTTGATTTTTTGGATTAATAATTATTCTTGGTCACTGTTGCGTTTCTCACACGCGTTTGCACACACACACACACACACACACACACACACACAGGCTGTTGTCAATAAGAACAGCAGGCTTTATTGCTAGCTGCATGCGAGGAGGCCACGAGAGGCTGTAATTATAAGAACCTGCAACTTCCACTGACAATTGGCGTAACGCAACAGGGAGGCAGTAATGTAATACGCCCTCTGTTGTAACACTGATGTAGATCATTAGAGCGCCTCTTATCGTGCATCTCCATGACTAACAGGAATAAAAAGCAATTTGTGGGTGGGCGGCACATATGTACGGTGTTTTTATTTTATTAAAAGCTCTCGTGGCTGCCAAAGTCATGAGCGACTATCTGCAAACATTCCAGACGTCCGGGAGGGACTCGAATCGTCACCTACAGTGGCTATAAATCCTACATCTTGTTTCTCCCCTTCCATATTCATTTCTGGCACCTTTTGGGAGACAGAAATGAAGGGAGAAAACTGGCCAGTCACGTGCGGTTTGGGACATTTGCCGTGCTCTGGGACCTGTCCCTACCTGGGTCTCAGGCACAATGGGGTTCGCCGCAGGGGAAGCGCTGAAGAAGGTGGACAGAGGAGAGGAGATGATGATCGGATCAGGCCGGACAAAGCCACTGAGGTCACAGCTGGGGATGGAGTTCTCCTCCGTCTTCATTACCAGGGTGTCCATGGCATAGAAGCTGTTCCACGGCGGCCATACTGTGCGCTCCCGGCTCATGAAAGGGGCTCGCTCAAAGTGAAGAGTCAAGGCAGAGCCCCCATTGGCAATCAGGTCAAACCTGGAGAGAGGCCCAGAGGGTCATGAACAACAGGGTAGATTCACCTTCAGCCTCCTTACCTAAGAGCTGCTGGAGGGACAAAGCGGACGGGCTAGACCGCAACTTACTGGTTATACGGCTCTAGGCAAGTTACCAACTCTCTTTGAGCCTATCAAATCCACCTACCATTCACCATCAAGTGACGGTACTGACCAGGAGAGTGTGACCGAGAATGAACTGTGCTAATGAGGAGGAGGGGTGGGGCTCGGCTTAGGGCTGAGCCAAATCCAGTCTACCACCTGTTTTGGCAACTGGTTAATTATGCGAGACCGGCACCCATTTGCTATTACGCCCTTCATGTCTATGCTCCTGCCGCCAGGACCTGACCGAGCTGAGTCATGGCCATAAGAGTCAACAGACAGCAGAGCCTAAATGACTCACTATCTGGCACTTTGAAGGGAATGTTACCCTATCTGGAATAAAGCACTCAGTACTGGGTCTGAGAGGTGGGTTCAGCACTGATGGGGTCACAGTCACAGGATGTAGGCAGGGCCCGTGAATACATACTGCCAATGGAACTCCACTGTGCTCTCAGAAAGGTAGGCAGGGCTTCTTCACCCACATCCCTGTTTGTACCTCAAGAGCTAGATGGAGATACTCAGTTCTGTCCTTGTCTTGTCTTTTACACTCTCCTGCACCATACCATCATTCCCACCTGATAGGTGAATGGTGGGAGAATTTAATAGCTACGAAAAGATCTGATAGGCTCAAACGTAGAAGGGGCTTTTTTTCATCTTATGGAAAGGGAGGGGATTTGCTGAGAGATACACCCCGACTTTAAACTACAGTCTACTGGACTCTCATGTGTGCCCAGGCTTGCTCCAGAATCTCTACTGCATGTGTCACAGTAACATCTCAGTGAGAGCCTCCTGAACGTAAAGGCTTGCGTCCTGTGTCTCACACTACTTTGGTTCCATGTCGGGTGGTTCTTAGTGATAAATAATGAATGCAGAGGCTACACAGGAATATTAAGGTACACATTAGAGCAGGCGGAGAGCAACTGTTCACCCTGGAGTTAATTTGTTTACGTGTTTGTTGGCTACTCATGATGCTGGAGAAAGTTTTGCATCTGATACACAAGGGAGTCAAAAGGTTTGAAGTTAAGCACTCCTGCAATCTTACCTGGTAAGCTGGGGTAATAGTATTCCTAGTTATAGGCGGGCCTGGGCTACACAGTAAGATTCTGTCTAAAACAACACCAACATCAACCCCAAACCCGATACCAATATGAATACCAATACCAACAGCTCAAAACAACATTGCTCCTAGCTGTTCCTGGTGGCATTAACATGATTAAGAATCAACATGAAAGTTAGTAGTCCACAGCATGTCTCGAAGGCTGTAGAGTTTCTAGGGTGTTAAAAAAATGTACCTTGACACTGTTATGGCTTTGCAGCCTGAGAAAGTGGAAGAGCTGGGATGTAGGTGTGGAAAGATGATGGGGGGGTGGATTTTAGATGTAATCAATCTGGAAGTACCTAAGGGGGATGGGAAGGGGGATGGGAAAGGAAGAGGAAGGGAGAGACAGGGACCAAGAGACTCAGGAATGATACCATGTTGTCTGACAGGAAGTTTTAATGGACTGGCTCACCTATGTTAACTCTTCCTGGCTCACGCCTGTAATTCTAGCACCTTGGAGGCAGAGGCGGAAGGACTGTTTCACATTCAAGGCCAGTCTGGGCTGTTTGTCTCAAAAACAAAGCACAACACACACACACACACACACACACACACACACACACACAATTGAGGGGGCTAGAGATATAGGTCAGTGGTAGAATTGCTTGCTGAGCTTGGTGAAATAAGGCCTTTGATCTCTAGTATGTCTAGAATCACAAAAGCCCACATCCAAAACAAGCAAGGAAACAAATTACCCCCTCCCCCTGCAAAACCGAAGGAAGAAATGCTGGTTTCAAGCCAGGCATGGCCGCACATGAGTGATCTTAACCTCTAAGACTGAGGAAGGAGAATCATCATAATTTGAGGCCAGCCCAAGCTATATGGTAAGACACTGGCCTTTAAGGGTGAACAGGGCCAAAGGCCCTCAGCCTAGGGCACATTCGCTACCCTAGTGCTTCCAAAGGACTTGGCAACCAAGTGTGTGTGTGAGAGACACTCAATGATGGTCTGGCTTACTCTTTTGAAGTTTTTCAATGGCACGAAAGCAGGACACGTTCAGTAGTCAGTGGCTTTCGAGTTGTGACCATTTCCTGGACAGTACAACACCCTCTTGCAATTCAGGGCAGCAGCAGCAGCAAGCTCCACTTCCCAGGGAGCCAGGCCACCGCCAGGGTCAGGCTGCAGAGTTCTGTGTTGCTCAGCCAGGGTGGCACCTAACTCACAGTGTGTTCAGTAGGGAGATGAGACAATGTCACCCAGGGGTTGAGAGCCGGCAGGCTCTTAGAGCATGAGTGTGGGCTGCTGGAAGCCGGTGAATGTCTTTTAACTGGCTGAATGGCTACCTTAAAGCCTTGAAAAGAAGGCTAGGCTCTTTATCAGAGAGGCAGAAGAATCAGTTCTTTCTCCATGAAGCAGCCATGATCTTCCAGAGTTGGTTTTTACAGAAAGTGCTTACATCAGATTTATAGTTTCTCTCTCTCTCTTTGGAAGGGAACATGGTGTGTGTGTGTGTGTGTGTGTGTGTGTGTGTGTGTGTGTGTCTGTGTTTGTGTGAGTGTGTGTCTGTGTGAGTGAGTGTGTGTCTCTGTGAGTGTGTGTGTCTGTGTGTGTGAGTGTGTGTGTGTCTGTGTTTGTGTGAGTGTGTGTGTGAGTGTGTGTGTGTCTGTGTGAGTGAGTGTCTGTGTGAGTGTCTGTGTGTGAGTGTGTGTGTGTCTGTGTGTGTGAGTGTGTGTGTGTCTGTGTTTGTGTGAATGTATGTGTGAGTGTGTGTGTCTGTGTGAGTGTGTGTCTGTGTGAGTGTGTGTCTGTGTGTGTGTCTGTGTGAGTGTGTGTGTCTGTGTGTGTAAGTAGTGTGTGTGTCTGTGTGAGTGAGTGTGATAGTGTGTGTGTTCAGTCCAGAGTGGGTGTCCCCCTTTCCACGGGTGTCTCTTTTTTCTGTGACTGTTGACTCTATGCCCAGTGGATTTAGAAGTCGTGGAGCTTTCATCCCGGTGGGGACTGAACGGGTGCGTGTTCCCAATCAGAAGATAATAGGGGGAGGTCGCCTTCTTCACACAGCAGGGTGACTGCTAAATGTACTTAATTAGACTTCTCTGATTACAGCCCACCCCCTCAAAACTGTAGCGAAAATAACACAACTCTTAAAGCAGCAGATAAAAGCAGAAGGGAAGCGCGGCAGGACACTGTGTCATGCGGATTCCTGTCACCCTGCACTGCCTTTGATTTAAAATAGGAGTTAGCTTCTAAAAGCTACCTTCCCCTCCTTTTTCTAGACTCCCATCCTCCCGGGTACACAGGGAGCAGCAGTTACCTGACAGGGCCAAGGAAGGACGATGGCTGCCAGGCACCTCGGAGCACTGTTCTTCCTGTTTGTTTTCCGGTTAGAATGTCACACCCACAGCCGTGACACATCTTTGGGGGGAGTGTTCCTTAGAGGTCTGGGCAGGTGGCTAATTCCCTGTACTAGAAGAAACTGCTCGGTTCCCAGCCAACCATACTTTCTGTCTTCTTGTGCGTGCACTCGGTACTGGGTAGGTGCGGGTCACACAAAGCTACTTACGTGCCGTCCTGGCGAGTGATGGTGTAGCCATATTTTGGGTACTTGACAAAAGACACATTCACACCCACCAGGGGGGTCCCATCCGTGGTTACTACTTGGCCTCGGATCAGAGACACCAGGCTGAGAGAGAGGAAAAAACAAAACAAACAAAACACATGGGTGTGTGAGACACACACAGGGAAGGAGAGCCTCACTGTGATTCTCTTCCCTGTTGGGGCTGCTTCTTTATTCTTGCCTGGTACCTAGACCAGGAGAAGACCTTCCATACTGAATGCTGGTTACACAACTCATTGAGGGGTGCGGGCAAAAGGGGATATCTCAATGGTTTGTTTTGCCTAAGCACAAGAACACAGACATTCTAGGACAAAATCCCTGGATGGTGATACCTGGTCCCTGGGCTGGGCAGTGGTATCTCCTGGGCATATTCCTTTAGCCTTGGCCTTTCCATCGCTTGATGTCATTTGATTCAGTTTGGTTTGAGCTTCAGGCAGCTCCTCATCACTCACGTGTGAGCCTTGGCCTGGCACAGAGTGTATTATGCTTGGATGAGAGCTTCCCCATCTGGCTGCTCCTTTCCTAATTTGGCTTTGGAGCAAGGCCATCCTACTCTTAGAGGCTGGGACGTCAGGGAGTACAGAGGAGCACACAGAGCTTTGCTGTAAGGCTCCCCCACACCATATACGTCATGGTTTGCTACCCTCAAAGAGCAGCCATTTCTTACCATCCATAAGAACCTAGGAAAAGAGGATATCGAAGATTTGGTGTGTGTGTGTGTGTGTGTGTGTGTGTGTGTGTGTGTGTGCGCGCACGCGCGCGTTGGGAATATTTTGGAGTCTGATGGCATATAATTATAAAATCTCCTCCTATCAGAACTCTGCGGTCTTGAGAGAAGACTAGCTGAAATTCTATCCTTTCTCTCTCTCTGGTGTTATGTAATACTCATCTCTCTCCAGACAACAGCAACCAGAATTTTCTCAATAATCACCACTTCCAGCTATCTGGGAAATCCTGTAAAGCCAAGGGTAGCTACAACGAGGCTCGACTTTGCTTTCCTAAGATACTCAGGACCAGAAGTATTTCTGTTTCCCTATTTCGGGATATCTGCATATCCATAATGAGCTATCTTGGGGATGAGAACCAAGTCTAAACATTCAATTCATGTATGTTTCATATACATCTTATAAGTCTGCCCTGAAGGCGATTTGATACAGTCTACTTAATGACGTTGTCCATGAGACAGTTTCATGGGACGGGGTTCTGTGCTGGAAGTGTTACCCTGGTGTGTGACAGGCGTTGGGGTTTGGAGTATTTTGGAGTTTTCCACATTAGGGATGCTCAACCTTCGCTGTACACAAATCCCAAAGCTGGAGAATGTGTGCCCCCTCTCCCCGAACCCTCTTGTCCTCAGGAAGAAGCAGGGCCATCAGAAGCTCTGTATTTGCTTTAAGCTCCAATCTGAGCACGCCTGTTTTCCAGCTCTCCCATTGGCCTTGGAGACAGGGGGCCATTTTGGTGAGCACTGATGGTTCTCCAGACTCCCAGGTTCCTGGGGGCGCTCCCAATTTCTGGACTAGGTAATCGAGCTGACCTCTCTTTGCCAGAATCTTGTCAAGGATGTTTGGAACGCGTTTCCTTTGCCATCCCAGGTGTCCTGGAAACCCCGAGGGATGCCGCCCCTAGGCACCTTTTTCTATTAGTGGTACCCCCAACCCTTTGATGATCTGGGGGTGTTCAACCATTCCACCAACAGCTCTAATTGTCTGCCACTGGCTGCCTAAGAGATGAGTCCCACTTTTAGCCGGTGCCAACCTCAGTGCTAAAGTCTTTTGAAAGCAGAAAGCTAATTTATGAAAATAATCCTTTTGTTCAATTCCATTTCCTTAGCTCCGAGTAGGACTCCTTTAAGGCCTTACCAGTCACTGTTGTAAAATCATCGGTATGTGTCCATGACCACAAGGTACACACCATTGGCGATGTGAAAACAACCTTGGAAGCACGTCCCACCATGGGCTTTTCTTCCTTCCTTCTCTCCTTCCACAACAGCTATTTCTTTTAAATCCGCCCTACAGCAGAAGGCTTTGTGGAGTGCTACACAGAATGAAGGGGGTTCGACTGTGATTTCTCCAGCTCTGTTTATCCCATTTCTCCCTTGTTGCTAGCTTCTTGTTGTTTCTAGGCAGCCAACTCGCAGAAAAGATCCAGCGAAGACATGCTATCGGCTCATTCCTATTTATGATTATTGATGTGTAACAATTATCGCATTATCTAGATAGTGAGGTCTGCACCATAAATTACAGTGGTGGAGCCAAAGCATCGCGGTTATTTCTGTCTGCCATTATCTAGGGGAACGCCTTTGGAGAAGTCTTGAATTAAGTTTGCCTTCCTTCCTAGTTCTGCCTTTTGCTATTTGTCAGATGGTAATGCACCGAGCTCCTTCACACGCTTGCTGAACTCCACCCCGTGTCTTGGAGGACTATTTTGTCCTTCTGAATTATGTATCTACACAGAGATGTTCAAGAGAGCTGCCTCATCAAACGCCCAAACGGCTTCCTCTAAAGTGTCTTTTCTTTACCCCAGTCTGTCCGCTGCTCCAGACCACTACATATTTTTGGAGTCTCTGCTGACTACTGAATCTTGGCCCTCCCCCCCAGAATGCCTCCCGGAAATGGTAGCTCATGGTGGGGAGGTTAAGATGGTAGCAGAATGGGGGGGGGTATGAAAAGGAGAGTGTCAGACTGAGGACAGACACTGAAATCCTAGGTAGGAAAAACACGGAGCAGATCGAGTTTGTTACAGCACAAGCAAGTTGCACGAACTTCACCAAAATGCTGTAGAGGAGTGAAAGTCGGTCATGAGGCTTCATGAGAATTATATTCATAATGAAAAGGCACACAAGGAGCACTGTCTCAGGGCCAGGATTTAACAGAATCTCACTCACTGGACCTGACTGGACCAGAACAACAGAAGTTCCTTCTCTCCCCTCCCCTCCCCTCCCTTCCTCTTCCCTCCCCTTCCCTTCCCTTTTCCTCCCCTCTCTCTCTCTCCTTCCCTTCCTTCCCCACCTACCTTTCTTTCTTTCTTTCTTTCTTTCTTTCTTTCTTTCTTTCTTTCTTTCTTTCTTTCTTTCCATTTTGGTCAGAGATTTGTGCCTGCCTCTCTCTTCTTTCCTCTGTCTCTTCCTCCCCTTTCCTTCCTTCCCCTTCCCTCCTTTCTTCCTTCTTTCTTTCTTTCTTTCTTTCTTTCTCTCTTTCCTTCCTTTGCCATTCCTCTTCTAGAATAAATAGTAATGTTACTACATGCTCTATAGGAATACTCTAATTTTGCGAATCAATTGTGCCCAGTATGGCTCCAGTAGAAGCTGGGGGGCAGGGCAGCAGAAGACTGAGGTTATGATCTCATCCATACCATCATTAATTTTTCTGATTTCTGTTTAGTAAGATCAGGACCTAAGGTGACCCGACGAACTCTCATACTCAAAGGAGCTGCTAAAGGCAACGTGCTATGGTGCACGCCTGTAACCCCAGCACTTGGGCAGGAGAGACAGGAGGATTTCTGTGAGTTCATGGCCAGTCTAGCCTAGTCATGAAGTTCATGCTAGTCTGTGCTTTCTTCCTTCTGGTTCAGTCAGGGTTATAGAGTGAGTGAGATTCTGTGTAGAAGAACCACAGATAAATACAACAGAGCTGTCCGCAACTCTGGGGTTGTGCAGCTTTGTAGAAGGCTTCTGAGGGGCTGTAAAACTGACTGTGCCCCTGCCTAGGCTTCTGCATCCCAACTTTCTAGGCTCCCAAAGGATCTGGGATGGGGACTTGGTGACACCTTCTCCCTAGAGTTCAGTGAGGTGACTTCCAATAGAATTCCCTATGAAGTCAGGGGCTCTTGACCTTGGTGAGAGAGAAAGTGAGATAAACATCTTACTCTTGGGGTACTTTTGAGCCTAGCTGATGAGGACAGAGGCAGGGACAGCAAGGGAAAGGCAGAGGGTGTTACAGTTAGAGAGGGGGAACATGTACTGTGTTCTAGTACATAGTTGGGTTGGGTGCCTATGTTGAACCAAACATATTGCAGAGTAGAAAGGGGTAAACAGATTTAAAATGTTTTCGGTACAAAGAAATGGTAAGTATTTAAGGTGACAGATATCCTAATTACCTTTGTTCTGGTCATTAAACAACATACACATGAATCAAAATATCACACTGTACCCCATAACTAGGCATTGTTTTCCCATGCCAATCAAAAATGAAATAAGGGCTGGCTGGAATAGGTGAAGGTGCTCTCTACTAAGCCTGACCACTGGGTTTGATCCCGGGACCAATCTGTTGGAAGGAAGAATCAACACTGGCAGACTGTCCTCTATATGTGTGCTACGTGTATGTTTATGGCACTCCTTAAAGTAAATATAAAGACAAAACAAATTAAAAAATGGTAAAAATTTCTTAAAAAAGGAAAATAAAGGTAAGAAAACAAGAAATAAATACCAACCCCCAAAAGAGTTAGAAGGAAGAGGACAGGATGGGGGCTATACAAAGGGGACAATATTGTCTTGCTCATGCTCCTAAAATCTGGAGGCTGAATGAAGGAAGAGCCAATTCAGCAGTTCATACCGTTCATGTGAGAGAGCAGAGAGAGGGGGTAGGGTGTCCCCTAAAAGGCTATGCTAACCTTGGCTGCAGAAGCATATGCCTGGACTTCCTGATTGGGCCAGGGAGTCAGTCATGTGGGCCAGCAAAGGGCCCCCTCCCTGGCTAGCTCATCTCTTAACCTACAACTAGCATAGTGTCTAGAAAACAGAGGGGATGAGGTGGGAGGGTCTCTTACAGTCAAACCTTTCCCTTTGCCCTCTTCTCCAGGATACAGGTCTGACTTGCTCTGGTGTGAAGAGATGGTCAAGTTGGCTTCAAAAATACATTTAAAAAGTCACCTCCAGATATTCATAAACTCCAGAGAGCGAAAATGAACTGGAATGAGGGACTTAGAGAGACATGCTTGGGTTCAGCAAATTGAGCACGACAGGGTATCCTACCTGGGGGCTCTGTGAGCACCAGAGACAACATATAACGTCATACTAGGTGCTCAATAAATCCCTATAACTGGCATTACCTTGACTTTAAGATGCCACGGATGATAGGTTATGTTATCAAGTTAATAACAGCTTTCAAAAACACTCTATTGAATCAACTATTTCAGTTACGCTCACACAAAAGCCTCTCTCAGAGGCATTGAAAGGGGGGTTTAAATAATGACAAAGATGTCATAAAAGAAGGAATCATAAAAATCATCTCAGAGCTCAGAATCAACAGGTATCCTCATGAGGTTCTGGGCTGAAGGTGGTCTGAACCGGCAGAGCAACCACCACCCTACTCTAGCATCCTTACCAGAGTGAGGGAAGCGTCTTCAGTGAGCCTTGGCACGCTCAATGAAACATGCCCTAGGGGGCAGTTTCCAGGGAACGGGTCTATGGAAAAGACTTCCTTTTGCTCTAATAGAAAAAGGAATGGGGACCTCCCTGGCCCACAGGGACAAAAGGACACCTACCTGCTATTGAAGGGGTTGTCTCCAGGAATGATGTGGGTGCTGTCCTTGCCTGCCAAGAGCTTGATACGATCATAGAAGGACTTCACCGCAGGCCAGTCTGTCTGGCCTTGCTGAATGATGTCCAAGGGGTCCCGAGACCCCCGACAGAGCAGGCTGTTCTGACAGGCTGACTGGAGGCAGCAGTCAGGGTCCAGGCAGTCCACCAGGCCATCTGGAAGGGCAGAAACAGAGCCAGGCTTAGAGCACTGCATGGCCAAGCCACTTGGAGACACTGATAGACGCTAACACGTTTGTTACCATCAAACCTTCCCATGGGCCTTAGTCTGGCAGGTTTCACACAGCAAGCCTTGTATAATTGCAGCTCCCCTAACCCAGAGAGTAAATGGTGGATGGAAACAGCTGCAAAATATCAACAGTCGTTTCTCTAGCGTGGCGCTTTTTCTTTGCTCTACCACGTTTTCCCGAAATTCCTTCTTTTTGCTACAACGAGCAGAGGTTTTTAGAACCTCCAGGACAGGAATGGAACCCTGAACTTCGCTTTTAAATAACACAGCATACCAAGGGCCCAGAGACTGCTCCCAAGGGCCTGTGCAGATTGGGTCTCTATCCACCAAACAAGGTGTGGGATTCTGCCAATCCTCTTTCCTTGGAGAAAGACGCCTTCAACTGAAACCAAGGAGGAAACTGTTGACGAGATGAAGAACCAGGTGCCATGAGTGTCACCTCTTCAAGGAGGGGTGGACATGGCATTGTGTGGCAGCCAGGAAATGAAGTTGCTTCCATTTTGTCTTTTTGAGCAGGGCAGTGAGCCACTTTCCCTAGACTCCCACCCTTTACTCTCTTTCCCCGGCCACTCTTACTCACTAACTTCCTATGTTCCACACACTGGAGTGCTGTCCACATACAGGGAACAGAACAGAAAGCACAGTCATGCCACCTGTCTGGAAGGAGCAGGTCAGGAAGGACCCACTGAGCACAGCCCAGTTTAGGGGTGCCCTTTTAACCCAGGAAGCCCTCCTGGTAGTGTGCCTGGCTAGGTTAGCATTATGCACTGTGGCCCATAACCCCCATTTACAAGCTGGCATTCTAACCCACGACAAGAAGGGACTTACACCGAGAAGTAATCGGGCCACTAGGAGACACTCAGTCCTCCCAGAGCCTTGACTTTGAACTTTCCCTGTCTCAACCATGAGAAACAGATGTCTCCTGTGTAAGCTCCATACACTACGGTATTTTGTTACAGTGACACAAGCTGATTGGCTTTTCCAGGCACTCCTGATCTGTTCATCTCTGGTCCTCTGAGAACGGCTCGCATTAGATGCCCACAGACAGGGTCAACGCCTGCCTTGGGCCTCCCCATAGACAGCTCCCAGCAGCAGGTTCTGGAGTCTGCACTGCAGTCCTGGTTCTCAGATGATTCTAATGCACAATGTATTTTAGAAACCATCGTTGATGACACCGACTTCCTCATCTGGCAGTTAATTACGTCTTTATGCTTCCTGCACTCTACGGGGGGAAGGAAATTCGGTGAAAGATGAACAGGGCCTTATTAACGTCGACATCCATGCCTCTCTCAGTGTCCAGCAGAGAAAAGGATACTCAACAAATGTTTGTTGAATGAGGAAAGGACTGTTTGCCATCCCTCACATGTCAGAGAAGGCTGAGGAGGACCAGAATGATCAGTGTTCACTTTCGAATTCTCTGTTAGAGCGAGTCTTTTGACGGAGCACATCATACAAGAGATTGGGGAGTAAGTTAGCTGATCCCTGGTGGATTTGATAGCAAGGCATTTTTTTGGGGGGGGGGTGATGGTGGTGGGAATAATTAGCGTCTTAAAAGTGTGCTCTAAGGTCCTGGGCTGGGCCGTGACAAACACTTGTCCAGGATTGCTGAATCAGAGACCTGGCTGTGGGTTTTTAAATTTACAACAACGTAATTTTTTTTTTTTGGCATTTCCCCCCACCCCCTTCCCGTTGGTTTTACTAATGAAATTGAAATATGTAATTTCACCAAAGTTCCTCTGTAATTTAGCAATTAATGTACAATTATTTTAATGCATTACCTTCTTTTTAGCAAACAAACAAATTAGGAGGTGGTGTGTTCTGCTTGGCTTTAAATTACCGAAACTAGCCTCTCGTTTTCCACGTGGGCAGAAGCTGCTGGTGTGCCTCGGGACACATTTAGGTTTACAAAATTTCCTAGAAATGCAGACACGAGAGGGTAGGCAGGCAGGCAGGCATGGTGTAAATTTAGAGACTTTGGAAATCGAGGCTCTGAGCAGCTCAGCCCTGTGTGTTGGCTGAATGTGAGGCTCCCCTGAGCCCAGAAAAGCTGAGGCCCCA
Organism: Rattus norvegicus; assembly: GCF_021556685.1. NCBI lineage: Eukaryota > Metazoa > Chordata > Mammalia > Rodentia > Muridae > Rattus > Rattus norvegicus. The sequence goes on from NC_141543.1 coordinate 26,545,516, forward strand.
GAAACAGTGCTGGAGGAGGAACAACATCCTGGCAGAGGGCTGGTCCAGGAACACAGCCCCAGATCCAGGGTCCGATTGTTCAGTCTGGATTCAAGGGGCTTTGGCAGGACAAGGAAGAAAAGGGGGGAAAATAATTGCATTGAATTCTGCCGCGAACGTCACGTTCACGGATTGCTTGCTGCACTAGACAGAGGGGAATCTACACAGAACGCCTGCTTCAAGGTTTTAAAAATAACCCGCTGAGATCTGCACTTCTATTCAGCAGCCTAGAAGCTTCTCAGGTGAGAAGAAACCCACTGTTGTTAGCGCTATAGATTTCTTTTAAGGTCGCCGGCCTCTTCCCATTAGGAGCCCCATCCATCTCTGGTGGCCTTGCCCTCCTATAGCTGGCAAGGGCTTCTTCCACCACCAGCTTATAGTACCAGCTCGAGGACATACGTGTATGCATCCAGTTCAAATAAAACCCAGAGACAGTTTTCCTATTAAGCACCAAGCACGCTCTCCCACCCCCTCCGCCCCCACCAGTGGGAGGCTGTCACTCTTTCTAAGGTTGCCAATACCTTCAATTTCCCCCCTCTTTTGTTGATACTGTTTTGCTTTTTTTTAATTTTTATTTTTAATCTGAGGGCTTGGAATAATAGCAAGAGATGGTCTAAACACATCAGCAGTAACAGAAGACAAATAAGAAGAAAAGAGATAAATGATCTCCTCCCACACATTTACATTTCTCTGCTACGGTCACACTGTTTGGGGGTGCAGGAGTTATTAGGACAGCGGCATACACCATGCCTGTAATACCTCCTCATGCTGCGTGATCACTGGCCGCTGCCCCCAACACTTTCCGACCACACCGTGAACTTTAAATTGGCCCTCCAGTCTCCCAGTGGCCTGTCAGTCACGGGCATCGCATCTTTATGCTAGCGAGCCCCTTGGATGGAGTCTGACATTGCAATCTTCAGTAAATTACCCTGTCACTGACAATCCTGCAGTTATCTCGCAAACAATCAAGCAGGCAATCAAACCACTCTGAATTGCCGGTTCAGGACCAGGAGGCCAGGACGTCTCCATCCAGCCACAGGCCCTCTGATGGCACTGTCCCATTTCTTTATTTATTTATATACCTGCTTATTTGTCTGACTTCATCTCCACCCACCATCCCTCCCCCCTAGGAAGGGGGGTGTTGAGGTGGTGGTGGGAGACGTTTGCAGTGACCCTCAACAGAAGCTTCATTCTGACTCAGCAAGAGGGACCTCCCAGGTGGCCCCGTGGTGTTGACACATCTGCTCACATGTCCTCGTCTGCTTCAGTTCACTCTGAAACATGGCCTCGGAGTCCATTCTGGGCGCCTTCTGTCAGTAATGAGGCTAAATCACAGCTCTGGCCGACTTTTCTATGCACGTATTATATCGTATGATAATTGAACTGGCGTTTCCAGGGAAATGTGGGCGTGAAGAATCTTTCTGGGAACACGATGGAGCCCGTTTACTTATTTATATTTTAATATTAATTGGTTGCAGTCACACTAAGACTCCTAAAAATATCACTTTTCTGTTATTTTCTATTGCTGATGGTTTGATGCTAGGGACCCACATAACCCAGGCTGGCCCAGAATTCACTCTACTTGTAGCTGAGGATGACCTTGAGTTCCTGATGCTCTCAAGGACTGGAATTGTAGACCACCACATGGCACTTGCTTTATCTTTTAAATGCCACTTTTGATTAAGAACATCAGACAACCTAAAGACTATACATGGACTGACCCCGGACTCTGACCTCATAGGTAGCAATGAATATCCTAGTAAGAGCACCCGTAGAAGGGGAAGCCCTGGGTCCTGCTAAGACTGAACCCCCAGTGAACTAGACTGTTGGGGGGAGGGCGGCAATGGGGGAAGGGTTGGGAGGGGAACACCCATAAGGAAGGGGAGGGGCGAGGGGGATGTTTGCCCGGAAACCGGGAAAGGGAATAACACTCGAAATGTATATAAGAAATACTCAAGTTAATAGAAAATAAATAAATAAATAAATGAACACACACACACACACACACACACACACACAAAGAACATCAGACAAGCTGGTAATATGGAGTGAGCTCTTTGGATCAGAAGTCCTAACGGAGAAGGCCCCACCCCCACACAGAGTCAGAGAGAGAGGTAAGAGCCTGCTGTGTGGAATCAGGTGGACTCGTGGTTGGATTTCATCTTCCTTGGCCTCATCCCATCCGTGCAAGCGTGGGAAGATGAACAACATTGTTGAGGCTCAGTTCATCTGCCTTCAAAACTGAATTATCCGGCTGGGCATGGTGGCACATGCCTTTAGTCTCGGCATTCAAGAGGCAGAGAGGCAGAGGCAGAGGCAGAGGCAGAGGCAGAGGCAGAGGCAGAGGCAGAGGCAGAGGCAGAGGCAGAGGCAGAGGCAGAGGCAGAGGCAGAGGCAGAGGCAGAGGCAGAGGCAGAGGCAGATCTCTGTGAGTTGGTGGCAAACCTAGTCTACATAGCAAGCTTCAGACCTTCACTCAAAGAACAACAGCAGCAGCAGCAGCAACAACGAGTTACTATAGTTTAGGCGATAGCATTATGAGATAGGGAATAAGAGACTTGAGGTATAGAATATCCTTTTATCATATAGCACATGTAAAGTAAAGTATTACCCTGAATAGAAGTTCATTGAAGCTTTAAACGCATCCTGTTTGTTAAAAATGGACAAGAAAAGTAATAATGGAGTGATAATATAGTCTTTCATTAGTATGAGCCCTGGGCTGGTCAAACCTTGGCAAACTTGCTAAGTTCCAAATAATGATAGGCTAGGACCACTGCAGAGGAAACCGTGTTTTGATATTCTTAAATTTTGAATCTTCACAGTGGTTTTGCAATGAAGGGTAAGGCAACCTTGGAACTTCAGACTGGTTCCTTGAGTCTGAGTCTCAGTTTGGCTGCTGTTTGGCTTCTGTGGACAATCAACTGTTTCTGGCCTCTCCTCTCTCCCCGGCTTCCCCACGTGTCAAGCGAAGATGATGGTGCTGGGGTGAGAAGTGCTGTCTGGAGGATTAAATCGCACGACTCTCGGCCCTCTGGATCTGGTGTCCACATCTGTGCCTTCAACTAAACTCAGATAGAAAATGAAACCAAGCCTATGGTGGTTACATCTGTACTGGGCACACGTAGAGGCTTTCCTGTTTTCCAGCCAATTCAACAGCACTACTCTTTATACAGCGTTTACATTGTAGCAGAAGTCACCTGGAGACTGGTAGTTCTAACTAAGCTGGTGAGGGTGAGCCGTACTAAGATGGGACTGAGCCGTAGGCAGATGGGAATGGCTCTGAATGCGGGTTAACACAAAGTCATAGATCTACTTAAATTATCTTTATTTTTTGGTGACTTGCTGAATTTTGTAAATGGTGTTACCTGGTGACGTTAAAGGCTGGGCGGCCCGGAGCAGGATAAGCTCTGGAAGATGTGAGGAGGCTATTGTAGCAAACAAGTACACGTTTTCCATAAGTGATCTGTGGGGCCCTGAGGAAGGCCCCTGTGGACACTGAAGAGGGACTTGTACTTGGAGCGATGTCTGGTAGCTTGGGTGCTCAGAGATCGAACTGTAACCGTTCTGAGCATCCTACAGAGGTAGAAACAGAAGCTTGGAAGGCTGAGCCAGTCCTAGCCAATTGGCTGAGACGCAGGAAAAGGCAGCCAAATGCTAGCTAGCATCTCCGTTACAGCAAAGAGATGCTTCTTCATTAAAGGACGTCAGAAGACACACTACTTGGCTGCTCACCCAGGGAAACTCGAGACTTAATCACTTCTGAAGGCCTGAATACTGCTCCAGCTGGGGCCGGTTGACATGGGCATCCGAAAAGGGATGGGCATGAAAAACAAAGTGCCCAGGAATTCATTCCTAGAACCAGGCTGCTGAGAGCCCCCCATTCACCTGTGAGATTCAAACCGTCCCGCTTGGTGGGCACGCACCTTCTGTGGTGGCTAGAGGCGTGTGTCAGCCATCTCTGGTCCCTCCTTACTTTGCTCTGCTGGATTTTAAAGGGGCCACCTGCATGGTCTAGAGACTTCTGCTTAAACTGTTAATGGATGCTCACCAGTAAAGATGAACTCTGGTAGGTGGCGGGAGGCCCAGTGTACACAGGGGAGCAGCCACAGTCAACGTTTGGGTATTTCAGAGTTAGTAAAACATGTAGACTATCTTTTTGCCCAAAAGAGGCTGACTCAGCTTGGAGTCAAAGAGGATGTGAGGTTGCTTATTTCTCGTGTTTTCCTCTTCGATCTCTGTAAACTGGGGACTTTGGGAGAATCTGGTTAGAAGCGGTTTTTTGTTCAGTTTTGTGGCACCTTGTGTTTCCCACAGTTTGGAAGGCACACAACTTCCTCTTTGACCTGCACGAACTCTGTGGGTTTCTAAAGCATTAAGAGCTTTAGAGGAACACCCGTGTTTACTTTTCTCAGTTTCGTTCTGTCGAAAGGTAGCACGAATTGATCTCAAAGATCCAATGCAGGTGCCGTGGATACTCGGTGAACTTCTACATGCAGTCTGGGTTGTATGGGCAAGTTTGCTTAGTGGGTAATGGTACTTGTGCTGTCCTGATGATCTCAGTTTGATTCCCAGGATCCGTATGGGACAAGGAGAGAACTGACCTCCATGTGTTGTCCTCTAATCTCCACACACATGCACACTCATACAAAATAAATACATGTAAAATGTTTTAAAAGCTCAGATTTTTCACACTGAAACCCTATTTTCCCAGACCGTGGTTAGAGAGGATTTGTTCCAAGGACACACAGTCACCCACTCATCAGTCCATCTATCCTATTCAGTGAACCAGGGGGCTATGTAGAGGTTTGGTTAAAAATTTGAGCTTGGAAGAGTACACACTGATCCACCAGCAGGATGCTCAAGAACAGACAAAAATCAATTACAATAGAAATTATAGTCTCTTCCATGAGGCTAGGGAAAGGCCTGGGGGGGGGGGACCTTTCTGGGCACTCTACACATTTCTGCTTCTCATCTCGGCTAACTAGCTGCACGGGCAATTTTAGAAGGTGCTGGTATCTCACAGGGATGTTGGGTAATCAGCCAAGATGATCAAGAGGCCTAGGAGAGCGGGCACACCTGCTCGCATGCTGAGGGGGCTGGAATCACTACTATTTCTTCTTTTTCTTTTAATCTTTCTTGGGTTCTCTGGGCAGCAATGGTTTGTGGACCCACACGGAGATTAGTAAATTTTCATTTCCCTTAAAGAAAATGCAGGTGGCAGAGGAAACAAACCCAGGGGATCTTAAGGTTAATCACAGGGAGGAGGTGATGGCAGAGCCAATGATGTCGTGGGAAGAAGAACAGAGACACTTGACTGGACCTAGAGAGAGTTTGGTACTTTGTTCTGCAATGGAAATAAAGGAGAAAGGGGTGGGGCACCTGGTCAGTAAGAGCCCTGACAAAGGTCAAAGGGCCACCCCTCCACCACGGGCAGATAGTTTTAGGGAGATGGCAGCCTAGGAGTGGATTTTGCCTTGGGAGAATCTTACTTAGGTTGAGCTCTGCACATTGTTATCCTAAAGTTCATGGAACAAATATAGTTTGGCCAGTCCTCTATGTATGCAAGCAATCTCCTAGTAGAAACGATCATTGCTGTGGCAACTCAGTCTCTAGGAGGCAGCAAAGGGAATACCGCTCCCACCTGAGGAAGCTGTCTACAGCTGGTAGCTGCTGGCTACACGGTCATCGGATGATGCACAAAGGTCATAAAACAGGCATTGAGAAATTTTGCTGAGGAGCATTAATTCCTCACTCGAGCCACAAAATAAGCAGAAGCTGGACAATTAGGCCCCCATTAGCCATCTTGTCAGCTCTGGGAGTTTCAGAGTCCCCCAAACAGGGCAGAACTAGCAGCCACATCAGAAGCCAGAAACAGGACTGACAGAGGAACATCTGTTTTATAAGGGATGGACATTTTGTGTACACATTGATGAGTCCACTAACCACACCTCAAATGATGGTGGTTATCTACGATGGGGAGCTTGTCTCCTGGGAAAGATGTGATCATTTTACAGGCGCCATATTGCCCCCTTCAAGTGATGACAAGGACGACTTCCTTTAATTACCCTGCAGGGCCAGATCGGAGATGAGGATCACCCGGAACACACGAGGACCAAGACTGTGTGATCGTGTAACGACCCTCACCTCCACCTCAGCTCTTCCTCTACTTAAGAGAAGGCTCCTGTAGGTGCCACAAAAGCAGACGCGTGGTAGTGGGACTTTTCTGTACTTTTCCTTATGCCATGCTGACTGGCTCCTTTTCCATCATTCACCATGAACCATCTCCTTGCTTGGTAAATTAGGATGCAGGGCCTGGCCCAGCCTCCTAGGACTCCTGGGGTTGGAGCTAAAACCCTGCTAAATCCCAGATTAACTCTTGGCATGCGGTTGATTCTGCAAGCCTAAAGAGTGGGTGAAGGATGATAAACATGTCAAAGGCACCCTGATGGGGAGACAGGCGCTTACAGGGGCTGCTCCTACAAGGCTGGCTCTGGTCTATTCTTTAGAAATGGCCAAGGAGGCTGCTCTAAAGCTCAGGCCCCACAAAGCGGTGGCACCCAGCCTTTCCCCAAACTTGTTCATGGTGGCATTGGCTCTTGGCCCAGTTAGAATTAAAAAGCAAATAAGCATGAGAACCTTCTGGCTTTCAAAGCTGGAATCTTATCCATTGGTTCTTTAACCCTGGGCAAGGGAACTTGCTTTCCCAATCTGTAGAATGGACTTAACATCACTACCCTGTCGGGCAGAGGGCTATCCTAGGATGGGGCCCCCATGAAGACCAACGACGCACAGCTCTGTGAGCGGCACATCTTAATGGTCCTTCCTGCTCTCCCCCAGAGAAGGGCACTGCTCCATTTGCATCCCCCACTATGCCTGCTGACAAGTTGGAAGTGAGGGATAATTGAAGATACTCTGGCTTGATGTAACTAAGAGGTGAAAGGCGCGGGCAAGGCTGACTTGATTTAACCTGGCAATATGAGATTAGTTCTTCATTGCCTCTGTTAGGTTTCCCGCATTGCCAACCTCTGAGAGCAATAGATTGGCTGACAGGGTGCTCATTTGGAACATTTCACCTGCCATTAATACCCTGGCTGCCTGACGGACCGTTGTTCCTCAGACGGCCTGCTCTCCCTCTGCGGAGCACAGCCATTCTTAAATATTGCAAGAAGGAGAACCGTATTTTTTTTTTCTTTTTACTCCTGGAAGGCCTGTTGGAAGTTTTCCTCTTACTTCATGCCAATTCTTCGTGTCAGCCTTTGAGTTCCAGGGCCAAAGAGCCTTGCCCCAAAGCACTTTCAGCTTTTCTTACGACTTAGCAATGGAAGACCAGTCAGGCTTGACCTGGCAGAGATCTGGCAGAGTGGAAGCCACACCGATAGCTCATTGCCACCTTTCCTGCTCTTGGGGAGGGATGTGGGAAAGAGAAACGGCAGAGTCAGCTAGGAGAGCCACAAGGCTGTTACCCAAGGCAAGGGTGTGTGTGATCCAGGTGTGTGCCCTCACTAGCTGTGCCTGGAGGCAACCGGGGGATGTTTCCCACCCCATCCTGAACGTTCATCCACTTTATTCATTTTGCTGAAGGTTCTTTACCGAATGCTCTCTACAATGAGACACAAATACGACCAACAAAATCTGGTGGGGCCGTACTACTTAGAAGTTCTCTAGCAATGGGGACTCTTGTTCTGAGCGCCGAGTTTCTAGTATCTATAATCTAAACCTGCCTTGCTCAAAGTATGGTCCTTGTCACCTGGCCTGGAGGATAGGCACTTGGATTCTTGCTGTTATCTTAGACCTACAGATGAAGACAGTGAATCTGTGTTTTAGTAAGAGTCCTAGGTGGTTCCTTTGCTTATCAAAGTTTAAGAATCCTTGCCCTGAATCACTGGAAGGGCCCTTTAGACACTGAAAGAAGTTCATGCAGTCCTGAGGTACTATGCCAGATTTTCCAATCTAGGACTCCTGAAGGATATTATCAGGGTTCTCTGAAACACAGAAATGGAGGTGGCAAATCAGTTGGGGGTGGGAATCTACATTCAAGTACAATTTGGGAGAGATCTGTTAAATAATATGAAGCTAAGTTCTCACAGCTGAACTTCTCAGAGTCGTCGACCTCGACCTGTAAATACAACTCTTTAATACCGCAGGGGAGTGAGTGGATAGCACCTCATGATGGCAGAGCTCTTTGGTCCACACATGCCTCTACAGCTGTATCCAATGTCATTTAGCCTGACAGCATGTGAAAGAATTCTACTGGAAAAGGAGCCCTGTTCTCAGAAGGGCCATCCAAATCTCCCTGTCCTCCATGGTAAGAAGCAACATCTCTGTCTCCACTTGGCTGTGCAGACTGTGGTGGCCCACAGTGACCAGGCCCAACACAAACTACAATATTATGACGAGCACGACCCTTCCGGTGAACTGTACACTCTCCCACTTCTCGTTCTGACTTTTCTCTGCTTCCTGGATACCCTGAGGTGACCCTGAGTGCAGGGGCCCAGTGCTAAGTGACATCATCCCGGGAGGCTGCATGTTCTTATATTGTGATATGACATTGTTACCCATAAACTGCATGCAGCTGAGTTACAAAACAACTGCCAAAAAACCCTAATATATATTTTTTTAATTTATAAGCCCTTGTCTTGATGCAGTCCACAAGCTGTGGTTCCCAAGCCTGCATTACAGGCAAACATGTCTTTTGAGAACTAATAGTTGGTGCCCGAGAAGAGCTTTCTAGGTGTCAGGTACATGTGAAATAGTTTCCATGTGAGGCCCTGGGATCCCAGGCACTGGGGCTACCATTTGCAATGGCAGAGAAAGAGAACCAGACATAGATTTAATGAATTGATGGAGCCCTAAGGTTGGGTTTGAGCGAGGTTTGCTGCTCTCTGAAGTCCACGTCTTACTTGTAGCTGCTACTCAAGGCTATGTCTGTCATAAAACATCCCTGCCTTCCTGGGGGCCAGTGTACCACGGAGCCATGCTTTGAGCCGGCCTCGGGTCCTTGCACCTTAAGGCATAGCTAAGTCAATCAGAAGACCTAGTGACATGAATACATGTTGCATCAGGCTATGGACTATTCAGTCAGTTTTCATTTAACTCCAGGTCTTCACTTATATCCATTCTGACTTGGTAGGTGAACACTGGGCTGGCCCTGTACCAGCTCTTCCAGCTTCTCTAAGCTTTCCCACTCTACACCATGAATCCTTCATCCAGCCAAGACCATTCACATATGCTCTTAGGAAACTCCCAGCTGGGTTCTACCAGCTCCATTTTGCAAATGGAAAAACTGAGGCCCAGAGAGCAACTGAGTTTTGCTCAAGGGCACAAAACTGATTAGTGATGGATGTGTGATCCCCACACTGGCCACCTGCTTCCACAGCCTCTTGACTTCTAACTCCCCCCTCCCCCCACTCCTACAGGAGGCTGTGAGGGTCTTCGCACAGCAGGGTCCCCTCTGGGTGTTGCAGCTTCAGTAAACGTCCTCAGTTTCTCATTTTCTTCCTTCTCTTCTCCCTTCTTTTTCTGCCCTGCCCCCACCCCTTTCCATGCTCTGCTTTCTTTCCATACTCTACCAGTCTTTCCACTCTTGGCTGGTTGACTTCCTTCAGTCACGAAGCAGCTTCTAGAAATGATCTCATGTGATCAGTAGTTCAGCACCATGGAGAAACCCTGACCCAGCACAGACTCACCCCCGTTAGCCCTGCGATGTTTGCAGTACTATAGGGACTTTTATCCTGGCTGCTGCTGTCTACCCCCTCCTTGACTATTACAAAAGCCAACGGCCACAGAGAGCAGGGCCTCTGATCCTAGCCTCCCATCTCCTCAAGTGCTTGCCCTCTGCCTGCTGGGCCTGGCCTCTCAGAGCCACCTTCTTTCCCTTCCCGGCTCCTCATCAGCCTGCGTTTCACAGAGCCTGCTGACAGGTCAGACAGAAGAAGCCGGATGGCCACGGAGCCCAGGCCCAGCAGGGGGTAGCAGCCTGGTGGGGTGCCAGACAGTGACCTGCCTGGTCCTTCAGAAAAAAAAGGAGGGGCTGTCACGGTCAATGGTGTGGAGCAACAAGCTGGAGCAGCTCCTTTCTGCCTGAGGGGAGACCCAGGGATGTCTGAGTGCAGGATGGGCCTTAGAGTTGAGACCACTGGGGGCACGATGCTTCTTTTTCTGTGGCATAAACACACTTCTGACTGCTGGCTCGGAGGAGGGATTGGATTCGGTTATCAAACAAGCTTTCAGCTTGATGGGGACAAGGGAAAGAACTAATTTCTAAATTAGTCCCTTCCTAAAGACCATCACTCCTGTGCAGCAGGCGCTGGATGAACTCTCGGGATGAACCCATTTCATCCTCATGACTCTTCTGCGGGATGGGTGCCAGGAGGTAATATCACGCACGCAAAAATACATCCGACGAACTGACTGTGTGCAACGTATTGGTTGCAAACCATTAGCTCTGTGGCCTTGGGCTTCTTACTTCATTTTTTTGGGGCCTCGATTTCTTATCTACAGAATGGTGCTAATAATCGTATCAGTGTGGCAAGGCTGTCGAAAAAGATTAAACCTTCTATCAAAAGCATTTAGTATATGATGACCAGTTGTTTCCTCTCATGTTACAGCTGGAGAAAGCCAGTCTTAGAGAGACGAAGGCTTGTGAGAAGTAAGGCTGGATTGGTAGAGTGGGCCAGTCTTCTCCACCATGCTATGGCTTGACTGACAAGCTGTATGTAGAGATTTCAGAGTCCAGGCTGTCCACAGTGCTTCTGCACTTCTTCCTGTCTTGATGGGATAATTCTGGGATACATTAGTCAGTTTTGTTTTTGACACTGTGACAAAATTAAGGAAGAAGCATTGACCTTGGCTATGGCTTTAGCCTATGATTAGCTTGCTCCTCTGTTATGGGCCTATGATGGGGCAGGAGGGAGTGAATGGACAAAGGTGCCCACATCAGGGGGTCTGGAAAACAGAGAAGAGACAGGAAGGACAGACCCTAAGAACATGCCCTATGTAGCCTACTTTCCTCAAGTAGGCCCCACCTTCCTTTAAGCAGGCCACTACCTCCAGATAACGCCAGCACATTGTGAGTCCGTTATCAGATGGGTCCATCGATTGGAGGGAGAACCTTATAATCCAATCACCTGTCAGGCAATGCTGGCCTCAACAGCAATGGCCATGCCCTTAACATATAAGCCCGTGGGGACCATTTTACACACAAAGCACAGCAACTTCAGCACTGGCATCATGTCTCCTAGGAAGTCACTGAATTGGATGTAACGACTTTGGTAAGAGCAACGAAGATGCTACAGCCATGTGCCTGTGTCTTGGCAAAAGGAAATAACGAACCTCGAGTTTGGATTTTCTTGCATCAGTCAAGTGTCTTCAGTGGCGTATAACGACTTAGGTTTCCTTTTTCGTTTAAATGATAAGATTATTCATTCATTTATTTGTTCATTTTGAGAATTTTGTAATGCAACATAACATGGTTTTCAACTTGATACAAACTAGGGACACTTGGGAAGAGAAGAATCTTAACTGAAGAGTTGCCTCTGGCAGACTGACTGTAGACAAGTCCGAGGGAGACATTTCCACAATTCTTTGTTGATATGGGGATGGGGTGTGGTGAGGGGGGTGGTGTCACTCCTGGGTTAAGTAGTTCTAGGTTGTATAAGAGAGAAAAATAGCTCCTCCATGGTCTCTGCTTCAGTTCCTGCCTCTGGGTTCTTGCCTGAGTCTCTGCCTGACCTTCCTAGATGGTAGATGGGAACCTAAGGGAAATTAACTCTTCCCTCCCATGTTTCTTTTGGTCATGGTGTTTATCACAGCGACGCCAGGATGCGCATATGTAATATTTGGTCCTATTTACTCTAACACTTCCCCTAACATCTCTCAGATCCACTCCACCCACTTTTAACCTTGTGTCCTCAGTACTTACATATTCATTTTATATGTAAGTATTACATTCCATAGCCCACAGGTTCCAGTTTGTTCTGACCGCGTACCACTGGGTGTGGGGCTGTTCAGTGAGAAATCTCAGTCCCTCAGAAGCCCTCAGCTGTCCTTGGTTAAGGGGGTGGGAATTGGGAAGGTATCGCTGTTTGAAGCAGCGATCGAGAAATGAAAACCCTAACGTGAAATTTATCCATCCCTGAATAATATACTAGATAAAAGTAATTGTTTTATAGCCTTCTCATGGAGGCTAGTGTTTGTCAGCTCACATGGCAGAGTCAACGGTGACAACAGACGAGGACATGAGGCTAGACTCTAGAGGGTCAAAGTAGACGGTAAACAAAGGGATGCATATCAGATCCAGAAGGAGCGAGAGCGCTTTCAAGACACTGAAGGAGGCACTGTAACTACCAGAGGATGTTGGTGGTGAGGACTAGTGAAGGGAGGGAAGCCAGGAAGGGTTTCCAGGAAGAAGTGACTTACACAGTCCTTCAGAGATTGTTAAGCAGATTACTTCCATCAGTATTGAGCCTGGAGTGGAGGTTGAAGTCACCATTGCAGATGCCTAAGTCAACTGTTTAAATAAATTGACTTAATTGTTAAAAAAAAAAAAGAAGTGACATTTTAAGTAAAACCTAAATGACACGAGGACGCGAGTCACAGAAACGTCTGGAGAAAGAGGAGACAGATGCACTAAGGTAAGGAACGCATTTGAGAGTTGTAGGGTCACACAGGCTGTCGAGGACGGGGCAGGTGGAGGAAGATGAGCAGAGGGATCAGAGGTGAGACTGCAGCTTGCCTGTACAGAGCACTGGGAACTGCCATGGGAGCCTGCCCAACATTCTATGGCAGATGAGGCAGAGGAGGCTTGATCAAGGATGCTGGGCTTTGGCTATTGTTAGGATTCTTCTTAGGGCTCTGTGTAGTATGGGCCAGTGACGTCGGTGGCATGGTCTAGCAGAAGGTGGCGGAGGTGAAAAATACACGTTATAAGTCTACCGCTAAGCAATAGAGACTTGGTGGCTGGGCCAGGGACCATCCAAAGATATGTCGGGCAACACGTGTGACAGTCAGTGTGCCAGAAGTCAGTGGCATGGCCACTGCAGTAGATTGTGGCAGCTGGCAGGTGATAACATTAGTACTGCTTGTCCAAGGGCCCCAGGATGATGGCTTATTCCCATACCTGCCTCTTATTCAAACCCTTCTGAAAGGGTTTAACCCCTTCCACCACTGTACCTCTGTGTCACGGGCCTATGTGAGCCTAGAGATGCTGCCATGGTCCTTGCACCAGTCAAGTTACTGTTACCTCAAGATGAGGAATTGCTTGGCCTGTTTTTCTCATTAGGTGGGCCTGGGACTGCCATGCTTGGAGATATAGCTGCCTGCTAGCCTGAGTTTTCCTTGAAATGACGCATGAGTGGCTCTTAGTGTCAGTGTCCCGTGGGTGCTTATTACAAACACACATCTGTGGGCCCCACGTCAGACCCACCGAATCCACGCTCTAGCAATGGGTCCTAACAGTCTATGCTTGTGGCTTGTGGATGATTCTGAATTTGACTCACATTCGCTTTGTGTCCTGCGTTAACTCAACAGTGGCTCCTCAAGCCCTTCGAGGTAGTAGCTAGCCTTAACTTCATTTTATAGAGAACAAAATCGAGGCTCAGAGAGATGAAGTGGCATGAGTTCATGCTGTTTATGGGGAACCTAAATATGACCATAGAGTTCTCTGGTCCCTGCACTTCTTTATCAGCCTGCCTGCCTCTTCTCTCCACGGGGATAGACTGTCCACACACACAGTAGACAGATACAAAAAGAGGCCATACTTCCTTATAGGCTTGGGTGTGTGTTCAGGAGTGACTCAAGCAGAAAAATGATATTCCAGTTGAGTGAAAGGCCTGGGCATGATTTTAGAGAATAAGGTGCTATGTGGAGGGAGGCAAAAGCTAAGACTTTAGATGTGACACAATGCTCTAACAGCACCATGTTTCCATGACCAGACGCATGCATCTGCCTTGTTTGCAGCCCTGTAGCCCACTCTTCCATTCTCCTCGTGGACTCTACTGGAAGGATCCCAGCCTCCTTGGAGGCTGTCTTAGTTAGGTTTTCATTGCTGTGAAAATACACCACGGCCAAGGCAACTCTTATAAGGACAATGCTCAACTGGGGCTGGCTAACAGGTTCAGAGGTTCAGTCCCTTATCACCAAGGCAGGAACATGGCAGCAATCAGGAAGTCATGGCGCAAGAGGAGCTGAGAGTTCTGCCTCTTGATACGGCGGCAGCCAGGAGAAAACTGACTCTTCGGCACTGGATGGAGCTTCAAAGCCCACCCTTATAGTGACACACTTCCTCCACCACACCTCCTAAAGGTACTGCTCTAATGGGCCAAGCATATTCAAACCATCACAGAAGTGCTCAAGGATCACTGCTGTTCCCTTGTACAGGTCTTTCAATTTCTAGTCCCTTTACCCACAATGCTTTTCCGTCTTTCTAATATATAATTTCGCAATATTTCTTAAAAATTAAGATTTACTTATTTATTTGAGATGAGGTGTGGCTCTAGACCAGTCTGGTCTGGAACTCACTAGGTAGCCTGGGGTGAGTTAAACTTCTTGCCTCAGTCTTTAACTTAAAAATATTTAATTTGGTTAGGTTGTGACAGAGTGTCATCATGTAGCCTAGTGTGGCCTTAAATTCAAGATCTTCCCGCCTCAGCCTCTCAAGTGCTGGAATTAATAGGCACATACCACTGTGGTAGAACCTTCCCCTAATGAATAAAGATTTCAAGGGACCAATCACTGGGCGAGAAGGAGGCGGGACTTCCTGGTTGGGGAGAGAAAGAGGAAAGGCGGGGGAAGATTTACAAAATTAGGTTGCTAGTTTCTGGGCCCAGCGATTGTGTTACCTGTTGATTTTAAAATAAGTTTTGTGTGGTGTTTTCCTTCACTCAACTGAGTTCCAGAGAAAGGTATGGCGGCAGAGCATGGGTCTGCGAGAAGTACACCCCAGCTAGCCGTGGAAATTTGGGAGTGTTGGTCGGGTTTGGTGGCAGCCAGCCATGGGGAGGAGAGAGCGCTTTCAGGGCTCTGAGTAGGAGAGTCTGTGCGACCATGGAGTGCTTTTTTATATTTCATGCAACATACTACTATGCTTGGGAGTAGTATATAGTTTATTCTTTTTGTACCTATAGTCCCAGATACCCACGGAGGAAATATCCCATGATTCTATGAAAAGATGTCCTTTAGTGTGTATGACCTCAGAATGTCAGAAAGCTGTGTGTGCGCGCCGGGGTGGGAGGGTGTAGGGTGGTGAGGGACAGATTTATAATGACAGTCCTTAAGAAGAGGGGGAAGTAAGAGAATTGCCCTATAAAAACTTGCTGTTTGCCACGAGCAAGTTGAAAGAGAGGCTTGGAGCAGAGAGGGCTGGGAAAACCTTGTCATTGTCTTTGGATTCACATTTGGCTACCACCGCCCTGGCCTCTCTCCAATCCCCCAGAGCTCTTGGCTGAGAAGATGGAAAACCAAAGAAAAGAGCACAGGCCTTGGGCAGCTGCTCATGCTGCGCTGCAGAGAACGCCTCACTCTTTAGAGTCCAACTGTTCCAGTTTCCCCTGCTCGCCCCTGGCATTCCAGCGCGTAAGCACTTTATGGGAAAAAGTGCATTCCAAACCCCTAGCTGGGGGGGTTCGGGGGGGGGGGAGAGCTAATGCTGATGGTGGTTTTCAGCGCGTTCGGAACTTCTGCGGAGCTGAGGCGCAGCGGCCCTCGGGTCTGTCCTGCTCTGATAATGGGCAGAGCACTCAGGGGCCAGAGTGGCCTTCCACCTGAGCAGAGTCCTGGCAGGGCTGTGCCGTGGCCCTGGGACCTCGAGCAAGCTGCTATACTTCTCTTTCAAATGGTCATGGCTAATTTGGGCCATACTGGTGAAGTCTCGGGACATGCCTGAACCAGGGAAGTGTTTAATGCCTCTCAGAGCTGGGGCATCATGTCCTTTGACATCAGGGCAAAAGGCTTTCTATTTTGGGACTAAGTGGCTTCCCTATGCAGCTGTGCTTCTGGAGGGAACGTTTCTCAGCCTCACAGCTATTTCCATGCTGGGCCTGGTTACTCCTTACTGTGGGCAGCTTTTCTACACACAAGGATGGCTAGCAGCAACTGAGGCTTAGCCTAGGAGCATTTCCTGTCCATCATCACTTAAGAAACGCTTCCAGACATAACTGGAGACTTCCTGGAGAGCAAAGTCTCCTGGACTGGAAACTGCCGCTCTGGACCCAGACTGTGGAGGAGGCAGAACTAATAAGAATGGCACTAAGATGTCACACTAGGAATTAGGTAGTGGTCACAGAGAAAAGGCAAGGATTTGCCATAACCCCCTGGCTGGGACAAAACTACCAGAAGCCAATTCAATGACATAAATGTTACCCTCTGACCACTTGTTCAACCTGGTTTAATCCTTTAATTCCCTAAAATAATCTCTAGTGATTTAAATGACTAATATTAAAAAAAATTATCTAAGGGGGAAAAAAAAGCATGCATGCGAAGGTGGACATGGTGCGGTGTCTGTGGAAGCCAGAAGAGGGTGTTGGAGCCTCTGACATTGCGGTTGTGGTGTTTGTGAGCTTCCCGACTTGGGTGCTAGGCTTTTGCAGAAGCAGCAAGCGCTCTTAACCACTGTGCATCTGTCCAGCCCCTTGATTAGCATTTTACAGATTAGGCGTCTTCATTGCAATTTTATGATGAATATTGGATTTGTCATCTAATCAGGTGAAAAAAAGCCTAATCTCTTAAGAGACACTTAATAACCATTTAAAGCACGAAAGACTTGATTAGGAAAGACTGAAGGTGCTATGCTGGGTAAACGCATGAACTTTAATTTAAATGCCTTAAAAAAATTGATGGTCAAATCCATTTCACTAGGAAAAGGGTTGGGGGGGGGGAGGGCGGGCGGACATTTTATCTTTGAAGTATTTATTTATTTCATTTCCTTTGAGTTCTAATACAAGTTTTGCCCTTGCGTTATTCCTGTCTGGAAGCATCCATTGTGAGAGTTTTAGAAGGAATGAGACAATGGCTTTAAAGATGCAAAGTTTTGCATCCTGGAAGCTGGCTGAAAGGCCTGTTTTGAGTCTTATTTTCTTGAGTCCCCATGTTTGTTTCTGTAAAATAGAAATACAGTCACCCCTCCCCACTTTGGGCTTCCCATTCACGCATTCAACCACAAATGAATAAGACACATGCAGAGGAAACAATTTTTTTTTTCTGTACTGAACTGGCGCACACTATTCTTTTATGCCATTCTGTAGATATAATACCGTATAGCAATTATGTACCTAGCATCCCATGATAGCAAGTATTACTGGTAATCTAGAGATGAATGATTTAAACACACAGGAAGACATATGCAGGTTAGATGCAAACGCTACCCTAATTTATGTAAAGGACTTAAGCATCCTCTTATTTTGATATCCGCAGGGTGAGTAAAAACTAGTCCCTAGAAGACAGCAAAAGACGGTTGTAACGTGGCGAAAGAGACTCAGAATGTATAGGCTGCAAGACAAAACAGCAAAACTAGAAAGATCTACATAGGGAAAGCTAGGAGAGTGGCACTCATGCTAGAGAGACAGTACATGGGGATCTGAAAGAGGAGGGCAAAGGCTATCTGAATCAAGAACTGAAGGATGAGAGGAAACCCATTGCAAACAGATTCTGGCTTGGAGACCTTGGGTCCTGCTGTACACATAGCATAACGGGTGTGAGGATCAGCCCGGTGAGGCTGAGGCAAGGCTTGTAGGGAGGGTAGGGGAAGGATAGTCAGGAGGCCCTCTATCCAGGCTGAAGCCAACATTTGCTTTGATTCTAATTGTGTGAGAAACCGCTGAGGAAATAGTGGGTCTGATTCACACTAAACGTGACCCCTACCTCCTGGGTTACAGCATTGAGAATCATGAAGTGGACTAGAAGCAGAGACCCACCCGCTCAGGGTTCACTCTTATCCTGGTATGTAGGAGATCCAGCCCAGTGCTGGTACACTTAATGAGGTAAACATCAGGAAATCTCAATTCGCCGTTTCCCATGGGTGGATTATCTGGTCTACCCTTCCCATGCTTTCAGAAATCTTAGTTCAGTGGACATGTGGAAAGACATCAGACATCTTGTTGTCATGCCCTACCCTGCTATCTAATCTGGGCTTGCTGTGTTTTTTTCCTAAAGAAGAGAGACCCAGTGCCCAGCCAATTGTCAGAGACCTGCAGGCCAAGTTCTCTTCTCAAGCATTCGGAGGATGGCTCTCCCATCTGGGAATAAACTGGGACCTTGCATATGCGCTCCAGATACATTTAGCACAAGGCCTTTGGAATTTGAGGGAAACCTTCATTCAAACCAATTAATAGGACAAAGTTACACTTTGAAACCACCTCCTACCTGACCGATTAACATATGTGTACACGTTAATCAAGGCGTTTTGCCTTGGGTTCACCAAACATTGTCTCTAGCAGGATGAAGAAACTGGGCTCTTTAGATTTAACGACCATGTCTACCAGAGTCTCTCAAGACCCTAGCTTGGCTCTGCTAAAGGCAAGAGACAGACAAGGTGAGGTATTAATTAACAAGTAAGGTAAATGTCCAAATCGCGTCCTTGAATCAAATCAAACTCACTTGGATGGTGAAGGGATGGGAAGGCGGGTGAAGAAGTTGTGGGCATGGAGCAGATTTCATCTGTTTCAAGTGCTCTGGACACAGTCCAGCATTATGTCTCCTCATTCAGACCTGGCTAGAGTGCCTTGGATGGCGTGCCCAGAGCTCAGGCCAGTATCCACATCTCTTAACCCAAGGCTGTCTCCTCTGGAGCAAGACAAGGAGCCCAATAGGAAACACCATTCTGAAGGAAAACTGAAATGGTGTTTAATTTATATTTAGAAATGAAGACATTTCTGGTGGATTGAAGAGCCCTACCTTCATTCCTTGCTGTGGCTTTGAGGATACCCCCCCCCCCCCGGGACAGGATGAAAACCTGGCTCAACTTTGAGATGCACTTCCTCTCATCCTGTTAATGTCAGGTTCCTTGGAAGTCCTTTTTCTTTGCTCCTACCAAGGTACTCTTCCTTTGCTCATGCACTGATAATCAAAATACTATCAACCCCTGTATATCCTATCTCTTCGGCTGCACAACAAGCTCTTTGGAACATATGCCATGATTGTTCCAACATTTCCCAAAAGCCAGCTTGTGTTGAACACTTGGTAGACTCTCAAAAATGTTTGTTAAACCATGAATGAATAAGTTAGCAGAGGCCGGACGGCTGGAGAGATGGATGAGTAGAGGGGTAGGTGGATGGATAAATTCTAAGGCATATGCATGGAAGGATAGATGGACGGATGGATGGATGGAATCACTCTTTTGTGACATAGAGATAAAGGGTTTTTAAACTCTGAAACAAACATCACTCACCTCAACTAGCAATGGAGAATATTTTTAAAACATAGTTGATAGAAGTGGGTGTAGGGTGTGTCTTTGGAGCCCAGGAAGGGGACAGGGAGGAAGATGGCTAAAGTGTATGCGACACACATATGGGAAATGTTAAAATGAATCTGCTGTAGCAAAAACAAGATGAGAAGAGGTTACCACCTTCCAGCTACTTAACTCATTTTTATCCTTTTCTTCTAATCATTTGTTCCTTAGATGCTGTTCCTTTCTCCTCGTGTAACTCCTCACGTGTTCTGGGAATTGAAGTGAGTATCAACACGGGGCATAGATACAATGACCCAGTGCTGTGCTAGCCACTCTAGGAGAAAGTGTCTTTAAAAATGCTTTCCTCAAAATGTGGTTTGTGGAACACTCTCTGGGGTGCTTGGTAAGCATATAGAGTAGCACTGGAAACCGGACTTAAATGAGTCTCAAAAGGTGGGGACCAAGAGATTTGACTTTCAAGGTCCCCATGGGGCTCTACAGCACTAAAGTTAAATGAGACAGGTTAGACTCTTCCCAGTTTTATGCATGGGGAAAGTCGTCGGTTGGATTCTGTTTACACAACTGTCTCCATTCTAGACAGTCACATTAACAGGAGCACAATTAAGGCTAGCAACCAACCTATGCAATCTGCAAGGCACGGATCTATAGAATATGGGACATGCATTTGCTCACTCGACCTTCACACTAGCTCATGGAGCTGACACAATCACGCCCATTTTTACAGACAAGAAAACTGAGACTCTCCAACGTAACATGCTGAGCCGAGATACACAGGCTAACTCTGAAAACCAGAGGCTGCAGCACCAGTGTCACCTAGGCAGACACCACAGAAGGGAAGAAGGAAGAGCAGGAGGCCATCCTATGTTGTGCCAAGAAAGAACAAAGGAGAGAGGGCAGTCTTGTGCATGAGGGCAGTGATGCGAGGTAACAGAATGAGTTTAGCTTAGGAAGAGCATCCGTCTGCCCCTCCAGCTGTGGGCTGATGAGGTCATGGCCCTGCCTGGTCATGACCCCACTGTCACCCTGTACACCAACTTGATAGGGAACCTGATCTATAGCCTATGGGAGCTTCAGGCAGACTCCCATGCAGGCTGGGAAGGATGGACTTTGGGCGTTTAGCACATTGAAGCTTGGTGTCCTGCTTCCAAGTCCTGGGTGACAAAGGGGCCTCCAAAGAGTGAGTGCAGGCTCCCCAGGCCAGACGGTCTAACGACGCCTCCTCACCTTGCCATTCCCACTTTGAGAGGAAATCTACACACGCTCTCTCTCCTACCCCTGGCTGTGATGAACTAGAGCTCGCACCTCTGTCTTGGTGGTGATAATTAAATATTATCCGCCTGTCACTTGGCACACATGTTGTGTGTATTCTCAGACTTTAATGAGCTGGTATTTGTCTCCTGTAAGCAAAAATATTTCTTTGAGTCTCTCCTTTTCCAAATTGGGGTTAGTGGTTCAAGTGAAGTTCTCTCACTTTTAAAAAGACAGTCTCTGGCCAGCTGGTCTGTCAGTGGTGTCCTCCTCTCCTCTCCTCTCCTCTCTTTCCCTTCCCTCTCCTCTTCCCTCATCTTCCCTCCTCCTTCTCCTCCCTTCCTTCCTTTTCTGCCTACCTACCTGCCTGCCTGCCTTCCTTTCTTCCTTCCTTTTTTTTTTTTTTTTTTTTTTTTGTGGGGACAATAACATACAAAGCTTGTCCCTTCAGAATTGGCCATTGCTTTCTGAGGTCATGTGAGAAGTCATATGGCTGGTGAGTGTTGTAGAAAGTGATGAGAATTCAGAGTATGGGGACCGCCATGTGTGTTGCTGTGCGCAAACCTTAGGGTGGCCTTTCCTGACAGGGTTTCTCAGCTGACTATCGCAGAATACTGGAAATGTTTGTGTGACAAATTTCCTCAGGTCTTTAAAAGGAGCAATTTTATCTGGTGCCTTTCTAGATGCATAGAAAGAGAAATCAAGGCATTATATAAAACGAGTGTTTTAAGACTGTGGATCTCAAAGAAAATCTACATCTAAGGTAGCTGGAAATTTACCAGACATTCAAATTCTTGTACCCTGCCAGAGACCCATGAGCTCTGAAACTCAGTGATGGGGTCAGACCAGTGTCTTCAGGGTTTAATCAAATCCTTTAGGTCCTTTTGGAACTACTTGGGAATAGACAGAAAGTACAAGGAATTCAATTCAACCTCAGTTAATGAAGTCAGTAAAGAACTTCAAATGTTTCTGTGTTTGTGTTTATAACTATCTTAGTTTAGAATTAAAAAAAGAAAGAAGAAAAAAGAAAAAACTCATCACTTTAAATTGAGTTTTTTTTTCTTTCTTCTCAGATGTCTGGAAATGGGGAAGGACTGCCTTTTCCAGTTCCCTTTGGAAGAATGCTCTATTATCTTCCCGGTTCGGGAGATTTATGACAAGTGTGTTCTTCGCAGCTGCTCCCTGGGCCGGCATTCATGTTCTGCTTGGATGCCTCTCTGACCCAATGCCAGCTTTCTAAAGCATACAGCCCTTTCAGAGGATTCCCAACCCTGGATGGGACCAGGTACTCCAGAGGTAGGGTATCCAGGGGCAACCACCCCCCAAAAGACATGCAGAGTGATAACGGTGAGCTTGTTGCCCCTGGGCCTGGGGTTGATGAGAGGAACTTTAATATTTATCAATAAACAACAAAGTGCTTAGCACATCTCCTAGGGAAGTAATTAACCACAGAAAGACTACCCTGTGCCGAGGCGTCTCCTCCAAAAAAAGAACTCACTTAATTGTGAATTGCTTACACCAGGTGAGAGAGAAGCGGTGTCTACCCCGCTCACCTGACATAAGCAACTCTGAAGTAACTGGGAGTTGCTTTTTATAAATACGGTGCAGAGACTTTCTTCTTGGTGGCTAATTACTTCCTTGGGAGGTTGCTTTAATAGTTCCCATAAGAAGGCCATTATTATCTTTAGCGTGATCACAGTCTCATTGCTTTTGTCCTAGCCTTTCCAGTGCTGGGGCTCTGCCTCTACAAGGGATCCTGAGTTGAGCCTATGAGGCGAGCCCTCCAGCTTGGAGATCAGGTGCCTCAGGTTGGGTGGGAGCCAGGATCCAGGTGAGGCTGACAGAGAGGGAGGTAGATGGCACAGGGATTGTTGGGGACACCGGCTGCCTGGAATCTCTCTTTTGCATACCATACTCCAGCAATTTGCTATGCTTTTAGTTGCTGACACCCCAAACAGGGAAGGGGTCAGAGAAGTGGCTCCTTATAGGAGGCAGAAGGAGCTGATCTATAAGCAACCACAGCACTCAGTGAAATCACCGGGGACGCAGAAGCAAAGAGCCATTGGACTGTGACTCTGAAAAATACCGCATGCCTTTATGCCTCACCTTGCTAAAAAAATGAAAGAGAGCGCCTTCTATTCTGGCTTTGTTTCAGATGGGTGAAATGAGTGAAGGACAGTACCACAGCACATCCGGCCTATGAAATTCTATGGTCACAAACTTGTATCAGTGTAAATACACCTGGCCTGCTTGTTCTCAAATTATATACATACACAAAGGCAATTGTTATGCAATTTGCAAGATGTCCATTAAGAGGATGAAGCAGAAGGAAAAATAGAATGTCTAATATTCCCATTTGTTTCTCACCAGCTTGCATCTTACTTTGAACAGCTGAAGCTGACTTCAGGAGCCATGAAGCAGAGGTGACTTTGATGCTGGGTGGGGATACACCCATATTCTATGGCTGTCACAGTGAAGGCATCCTTGTAGATCCTTTAACCCCTGAGACAACTTCAACTTCACATAAACTCTGACCTGCGAGTCATTTCGGTGAGGGTTAGCCACAAGTCTACACTGATATTATGGACAGTATTTGAACTTAGAAGAGCACATGATTGAACCACATGCTAATGTAACCCTACTTCTCTTTGGAGGCCTATCATCACACAGGAATATGTTCCGGGACAATTGGCACAGACGTTCAGAACGGTGGTGGTTCTTCAGCCACACCACTTGCACATGTGGGATCTTAGACACTAAGTAGGGTCTTAGCTAGGTCACAGCTTGGGTGGCAGAAGAGAGGTTTGCAAACCTATCCTGAAAAGTGTCCAGAGCAATTGTTGAGGCCTGATAGCTGTGTCATCTCTCACTGTGTTAGCCTACTTAATTCTGTGGTTAGGGTTAAAGATAAGGAACACTTGTACAGAAAATATAAACAAGAACAGATGAGATGGCTCAGTGGTAATGGCAGATGGCCTGAATTTGATCTTGGGATCCAAAGGTGAAGGAGAAGACTGATTCCTACAAGTTGTCTACTGATTTCCACATGTATGTTGTGGCACGCATGTTCTCCTTCTTCTACACACACACACACACACACACACACACACACACACACACACACACACACTGTGAAATGACATATTAAAAAGTGAACACTCCCATTTTCCAATACAGAGAAAGGTATGGATTAAAGGAATTAGAGCTTCATCATGCAAGGTAAATTCATTTTTTGAGGTCTGATAAGCCATAAGCATTGTGTCAATAGCGAAAAGTACTGTGCTATGTTCTTAAAATTTGCTATGAGGGTAGATGGCAACCACACCAGTGAGAAATAAGAATATATATGGTGCTAATGGCACTGTAAGCGCTAATGATGAGGCTTATGGTCTTGGTCACAGTGATGCTTTCATGAATATATGTATATACATATATACTCAAACTCATCAACATGTACATATCTGATATGTACAGCCTTTTAGGTATCAATTATACACCAATAAAGTAGTTAGAAAAAAACAGCGAATACACTGAAATTTAAATTTCATGAACCTTTCCATACAATGAAACCTTCTTTAGATTATTTTCCATCAGGCATCAGGAAAATGTTAAAAACATTTTCTTTTCCCTCACTAATTGGACTTGGCTCACAGGCTGTAGCTGGGTGACCAAAACATCCTTTGGTTCCAGAGCTGGGTTTGTAATGGAACCACTTGCTCTTCAGGTCTTGGTTGCCTCGTCAGCAAAGTGACATTTCCGAGGGCCGTAAAGAAGAGGGGGCACATGGCTCATGACCATTCCAGTGCAGGTTAAGTCACCACCATTGTCATTGACCATGACTGGCCACCCTGAAAGGTCTGACAGGACCATTCATCCTGAAGGCATTAGCCAGAGCCTCTCTGCAATGATGGGTGCTGGAGAATCCAAAGCCAGCACCAAACCTCAGTGACTATTCAGCCTGTGTCTGAAGTGTCCTGGCCCAAGGATGTGTGTTCTTCACCATATTCACTTTAAAGGAAACATTACAACACTGGACAATAGTGTCGAGGAGATCTTTCAGGAGAGAGTAAGTCATGACGCAAGCACATACAACACTGTTCTTGAGGGGATGGGAATTAGAAGACACTTGCTCACCTCCCTCATTATCCTTGTTATCAGCGCAGGAGGTTTCCATGGCAACGTTGCATCCGGGCCCTCTCCAGCCGGTCTGGCAGACACACTGCCAGCTGTTCTGACCCAGTGTGCATCTCCCGTTACCGTTGCACAAATCAGGGCAGCCATCTGGTTGGAGAAATGGAGAGAATGAGAAGGAGGGACGTGAGGCCACGCTGGGGAAGCAGGGGAGCCATGCAGAAGGGGAACAAGCCTGCAGGGCAGCCACTGGGCCAGCCTCACAGTGGGGCCCGTACCTGCTGTCCAAAGAGTTGGGGGGAAGCAGGCCACGCATGCAGGTGCAAGACGGAGTTGGGGCACAGATGCAGGGGTTCCCAGTGATAACTGACCTGGGTGCAGGGGTTAGAGCAATCTTGCCAAAGTGGGGAGGGAGTTCAGTGCACATCCCAGACAACTGCACCTGTGCTGACCTGACAAAAAGACTAGCTAGGCTGTGCTTTCTAGCCAGTGGATCATGATGTGTGCTATCTTGAGGCTGCCATTTACCTATCCTCCGTCCCTCCCTTCCTTCTTTTCCTTCTCCCCCCTTCATTTCTCTTCTCTCCCTCCTTCATTTTCTGCCTTCCTTCCTCTTTCTTCCTTCCTTTCTTCCTTCCTTCCTTCCTTTCTTTCTTTCTTTCTTTCTTTCTTTCTTTCCTTCTTTCTTTCTTTCTTTCTCTTTCTGTGCCTTCTGAATATAAGTGAAAAAAAAATTCCCTACCAGCCCAGAGTCAAAATGCCTCCATCTTGTAGAATTTTAAAGACAGATTTACATATGATTTTCAAGAGCTTCTTGTGACCAAGAAAGAGCTGGACGGCTCTGTTGGGCTATTTTCTTATCCTTGTAATAGCTTTAAGGGACACTTCAAAATGTTGGCTGCTTATCACCACCTATTTATGGTAGATTTAAAACTAGAGCAGGATTTAAAGGCCAGGGAAGGAGTAGGTGCTGGGTGCCATGAACTGGGGACATGGACAGAGGCTATATCCATGTCTATAGGGGAAGGGCAGTGAAGTCTGGGAAGTTCTTATTTTATGGCTTTCTGTTCTTCCTTTCATTATGCCCCTTCCTCTGTTGTGAAATAAGCAGCCTATTTAATTTCTTAAATGCTCCAGCATCTACAGCAACTGTAGCATAGACTCATGCACCCTGAGCTTGGACAAAGGGAGCTGAGCAAGCAGAAGAGGCAAGTTTTGTCAGCCGAGCCACTCTGGCCCTTTGTGAAACAGAGAGACAGAGGACCTGTGGTACGTGCCCTACTTGCTGGCAAGAATCTCTATTTAATTTCCATCTCATTTTTCTTTCTTTGAGCAGTTTTATTGAGGCATAATCTACATACGGTAAAATTTACCTGTTGTAAATGTACGTTGCAATGACATTTGGGAAAGTTACAGAGTTGTGCAGTTAGAGATATATTTTCTTGCCTCATTTGAATATACCCCCATGACCATTAATTTAATTGTCCCTGTAAGTAACTATCTGCACATCCTGAAAATTCTCTCTCCCTCTGTGGCCACTTTCATTTCTGAATCTGTTTTTAAACTACACCAGTGCAGACCTGACTGGGATCAGAGAGCTTTCTAACGATAGTGGTAACTGGTCCAGAAGCTTCCTGTGAATCAAAGTGTGCATCTCTCCCTGGCGTCCCAAAGGCCTTCACCTGGTATCCTGCCTCTCCTCCCTCAAGCGCCCCTCATGTGGGTGCTGAGAAACCTAATTTGAACATGTGTCAGTGGCTCGAGTTTAAAGGACTCCTCCTAAGGAGAGAGGTCCACAATTGAGTTTGACTGCTTTAGGAAATGTCTCTGCTTGCTTCCTCCCATCCTGTGCATATTAGGATCAGAATAAAGAGTGTGGCAACAGGAAAGTTCTCTGGGGGGAGTCTCTGGGAGGCAGCTGTGCTGAGAAGGAAACAAGGAGCCTGGAGCAGGGCGGCTGGCTTGGTGCTAACTCTAGCAGTGTGTGTGTACACACACACACACACACACACACACACACACACACACACATCCTGGTCTTCATGCCTCCCCTTAGAAAGTCCAGCTCAGGATTCATCACCTCTTCTTACCAATGAGGTGTCTGTGGCCCTGCCTGGGGAACCACTGATGTCTCTCAGTGTCTCAGGACAGTGCTTACATCCTGAGAC